>NC_090827.1:134910449-136160449 GCF_028021215.1 Eschrichtius robustus
AGATACTAACATGCATCCCTACATCAGCTGAAGGCAGAGAATGGTTAGACATTCCACTTGATAACTGTATTTATGTCTTTCAAACTATGTTTCCAGTTTCAGTGTTTTAAATTAGGAATACAATAGGTAAAGTTTATTTCTCATTTCTAATTTGATTTAACTGTTTGTGGTGATAATAATGATAATATTCACCATGGCATTAATTTCAAAGAAAATAGCCCCTCAAGTTCTTCCCGTTTCTCCAAAAGAGAAATGCCATAGATCCACATTACAGATTCAGTATAACATTCATGCTCAGCCCTGTCATTCATTAAAATACACATCTCATTTTCAAAGTTGCATTTCATGAACAAATTTAACTTGTTTAACAGCATGCCCAATTCTACCATACACAGTCATTGTATAGTACAGTCAATTTACATTTAAACATAAATCAATTTTAAAAGGATAACTAAAATTTCACTGTCATTAGAGGCAGATGGAAATTGAGGCAATTGAATCAAGGAGAAAGGAGACATTGATCTTGTGGCTGCACCATCCCTTGTCTTCAGTAACCCTTCTAACCCTGTTCCATTGGCTTTGAATAATCAGGCTTTGGGAGCATGAGATTATCTTGGTTGAAATAGAGCCAGTTAAATTGAATTATGACAGTATTTACTCAGTGCCTATTAAGAATACTAGGAATGGGTGGGTATGGATTTGTTTATTCCAGCAAAGATATTTATTGGACATGCAGGAAACTGTACAAGTTCATTGGTGGCAGATCACCAGTGATTAAAATGGGAAAGGACCCCTGTCTTGAACAAGTGCATCGGGTTTCTATCAAAGAAGCAGAACCACTAAGAGTGATATAGAATAAGAAACTAATTTTGAATATTAGATCTTGTATAGACTTCTTAACAAACTCCCACACTTGTCTGTTTCTCACTGCCTATAAACTGGGTTGAAGGTTGACCTGAAGGAGATGCTGGTACTATTGGCCATGGAGATGCACAAGTACCTGACTCAGGAAGGCCTGTCTGTTACCGCATGTTAACAAAATGAGCCAACAGATCAGCAACAGCTTGAGTGAGCTGCAGCAGTGCTTGGTCCTATATTAATTTTCAGAGAGAAAACAACTTTTTCTTTACTTCTATCTTCCACATCTTATACAAATTTTTCTGATGGCCACCTTTAATCTGGACACATTCAAGGAGGGGGTTCTGGAAAATGTGGTTCCAGCTTAATGTTCCAGAGCACAAAGACATTACAGTAATTACAATGGGGGAGATATTAATCAGACAAGCACTTAGACATGTAAAAGTATAACTGGTAGAAAGTGTAATAGAAAAGAGGTTCAGAGTGCTTTGAGATAAAAGGAATTGATAGGGAAGTTTAAAGTAAAGCTTGAATTATCAACTGAAGGAAAAGAAAGCTTTTACTAAGCAAACTTAGAGATGAAGAAAAATGGTGAGAAGAGCATGTGCAATTGTCTGATGAGAGGGTCCACAGCACCTGCCTGAATCTATAGGTAGAATTTAATCTGGACTTTGAAATATTAAGTTCTATATCTATATCTAGGTATATAACCACATTTAGTCTGTAACTAAATCTAGTTAAAGACATCTGTACATGAGATATAATTATAGATAAATACTTAAAGATTGAAACCATTCAACTTCTAGATATAGTATAGACAATGAAAACAACTAATCAGCTCATTTTCTAAAAGTATGTTATTTTAAATCAAGGTTATTTGTCAGTCCTTAACCTTTAGAAGCTTAAAATCAATCAATTAGCAAAAATAAGTCTATCAGAACAAAGCAAATAGATAATTATAAATTATTTCAATTCACTCATTTATTTAAAATTATTTATTGTACGCCTACAAAGTGCCAGATTGTTGTAGCAGGAGCTGAGAATGAGATATATTAAAATATATATATAGGCCAAGTGACTCAGAGAGTTTGCAGCAGAAAGATATATGGAAATAAACAACTATACTACAGTGACGATATTGTTATATATATATACACATATATGTGTGTGTGTGTGTGTGTATATATATACATATACATATACATATACATATATATATATATATATATAAAATACCATTAGCATAGGCGTGGATTCATCAGCAGGGCAATAACATTAGGTGAAATTTAAAGAATGAATCATTTAGCAGCTGAACATGCGTTAGAGGAGTTTCGAGACAAAATGAACTCTACATGGGAAAGTACTGAAGAGTGAATCAGCACCTTTATTTAGTCCAGAGAACTCTGTGCAGCCTGATATTATTTGAATACTAAGAATGAATGGAGTGGGCTTCCCTGGTGGCGCAGTGGTTGAGAATCTGCCTGCTAATGCAGGGGACGCGGGTTCGAGCCCTGGTCTGGGAAGATCCCACATGCCGCGGAGCAACTAGGCCTGTGAGCCACAACTACTGAGCCTGCGCGTCTGGAGCCTGTGCTCCGCAACAAGAGAGGCCGCGATAGTGAGAGGCCAGCGCACCGCGATGAAGAGTGGCCCCTGCTTGCCGCAACTAGAGAACGCCCTCGCACAGAAACGAAGACCCAACACAGCCAAAAATAAATAAATAAATAAATTAATTAAAAAAAAAAAAAAAGAATGAATGGAGAGAGGTGTGTGCAGGAAGAGGACAGGATCAAATAGGAAGAGTTTATACATATGTTAAGAAATTAAAACTCTATCCTAGAACTAAGAGTGGATAATAAATGTGACCAAGAAAGATAAATGATTTTAAAAACTAAACAGTAATATTTAAGGTAGACAATACCAATATAGCAACATTCCTACCAGGAATTGATTTCTTGATTTCTTACTCTCCAGTGTAATCCTATTAAAAATAAAATAAAAATAAAAAAAGATTGGATTGTCTTCCTGCCTCCCTCTCTCTTGCATTCTTCTAAGCAGCTTAATTAAAGGCCACCTAGTCTAACTTGTAAGTATTGGTATCTCTCAAATTTATAGTATAGAGGTCTAGTTCTCTTTATTTGTTCAGTTCACTTGCTGTCTTGTCAATTTGTGAAAAAGGTCACTTTGCTTAGTTCATAGTCCCAGGTCAATGATTATTGCATCATTGTTTGTATGGTCTCTTCTTAGCCTCTGCTTGGATTGGGTAACACAGAACACCATTGATAAGCAAACATCTGCAACCAACTTTACAGGTTGTCTCTTGTTTATTATGGATTAGTCTACATCAACTGCAACATCTTCACATACATTTTTCTTAAACCCCCAAATTCACACCTTTCTTAAACTCCATTGTATTTCAAGATACTGTATTTTCCTTGGTAAATGGTTTAGAAATTAGAAAAAAATTATTTTGAGGAATTTTAATGTTTCCTAATTATTATACTTTTGAAGAAAGCCAAAAAGGAAAATTAAAAATAATACCAAGTATTCAGTAGTCAGCTCTTTAATTAGTATTCAAAGCCTTAAAATCAAACTCTAACTCCACAATAGACAGCTTCAGAACTCTTTCATTCATTCCTGCTAAAATCTTCTGAAACTTACTTTCCTTGCATCTTTCTCTACTTTACTTTCATAGTCCACTTACATCATTTTGCTCTTTCCCCTAACCTCTTCTATGTGCTACCTTTTCCTCACCATTTTTATCAGGAAAAGAACAATCATATTGCACAATATCCCCTTAAAATTGCATGACCAGAAGACTCATTTATAGAAGATAATATAAACTCTGGTCTAGAATTTATTTGGTATCCAATTTGAGGTTTATGAATAAAGGTTTTTGTTAACCTCAGGCATTTAGGCAGAAACTTTCTGAAAAGTTTAGAATTGTTTTAATTGTACTTACTGTCCTGGACTAACAGATATGTACCAGCAAGTAGACTTAATTGTTAGCCTTTCATATGAGGAAGCATAATTATAAGTAAGATGGGAAAGATTAGGAGGAAATTTGAATAACTCAGCTGTGCATGATTTTTAAAATATCTTTGAAACGTCAAGGAAAAAAATATAAAATACACTTTATATGGCCATTTCAGGATCCTTTCTTTTACAGCAGATTGAACAAAGATCCAAAATTATAAACAAAATAGAGCTGAATCAATAAGATATTTTAAAATTAGACTATAAGTTTTCAAATAGTATTCTGTGATAGATACACAGGACAAAATGAATGGGACCTTTTTCTGTCTTTTATAACTAGGCTCATGCCTAAAATTATGACAGGGAATTGCTAGATGTTTTCCAACATATGGATGACGTTTTTTTCAGTGAGCCTCAGAAAGTAAATGAGCCAAAACTGAAACCAGTTATGGCCCTTCAGATGAAACAACAGATCCCCCAAATAAAAATAAGACCAGAAGGCCCTCTGCTCTCTTAGAATTGAGTGCCTGTGGAGAGACACAGGTGGATATCACAAACAGAAGAATCATTGGAAGAAACTACTGTCCACATTTGCTAAGAAACACAAGGGTAGCTATTCAAACTCTGCTCAGTGGTTTTACTCAAAGGAAGAGAGCAGTTTTTAACAATTCTCAGTTTTCCTCTAAAGGAGAACTATGTAAATATACTTGGATGTTAATATCTCTTCTTTAATATGGGTGTTACTATATATTTCATTAATCCCACCATCACAGGACGTCAGATCCCACAGAGCAAAGTTTCAAATTATCTAAAAACCCTGAAATAAAGCAAATTGAATGGTAGCAAGCATAAAAAAGAAGAAAAAGTTGTATTGCTTAAGGTAAAAATGCCTGGTTGGGCCAGAAGATAGTAAAAGATAGCCTCGAGTGTATATAGTAAGTGGTGCAAGGCTTCAGGGGAAGTGAACATTTTTTGCCTTGGTTTACAAAAAACATTTAAGTAGTGAAAATTTCTACAACCCTAAATTTTGTTTCAATTTCATTTTTTTTATATAGCAGGTTCGTATTAGTTATCTATTTTGTACATATTACTGTATATAGGTCAATCCCAGTCTCCAAGTTCATTCCACCACCACCCCACCACCCCCTGCTTTCACCCCCTTGGTGTCCATACATCTGTCCTCTACATCTGCATCTCTATTTCTGCCTTGCAAACCAGTTCATCTGTACCATTCTTCTAGATTCCACATATATGCATTAATATACGATATTTGTTTTTCTCTTTCTGACTTACTTCACTCTGTATGACAGTCTCTAGGTCCATCCATGTCTCTACAAATGACCCAATTTCATTCCTTTTTATGGCTGAGTAATATTCCATTGTATATATGTATCACATCTTCTTTATCCATTCGTCTGTCAGTGGGCATTTAGGTTGCTTCCATGACCTGGCTACTGTAAATAGTGCTACTGTGAACATTGGGGTGCAAGTGTCTTTTTGAATTATGGTTTTCTCTGGGTATATGCCCAGTAGTGGGATTGCTGGGTTATATGGTAATTCTATATTTAGTTTTTTAAGGAATCTCCATATGTCCTCCATAGTGGCTGTATCAATTTACATTCCCACCAACAGTGCAAGAGGGTTCCCTTTTCTCCACACCCTCTCCAGCATTTGTTGTTTGTAGATATTCTGATGATGCCCATTCTAACCGGTGTGAGGTGATACCTCATTGTAGTTTTGATTTGCATTTCTCTAATAATTAGTGATGTTGAGAAGCTTTTCATGTACCTCTTGGCCATCTGTATGTCTTCTTTGGAGAAATGCCTGTTTAGGTCTTCTGCCCATTTTTGGATTGGGTTTTTTTTTTTAATATTGAGCTGCATGAGCTATTATAATCTTAAATCCTTTTGCGCCAACCTATAATTGCTACTTTGAGGTTACCATTATAAGAACACTACTTGATTCTCTGTTATTCCACCCTGCCAATTTAATAAATAGAAAGAAGTCTACTTTTCTAATAGGGCTACCAGAAAAAATTTACTGCAGAAGAATTATTTTTAGAGTTTCATGTTATAGCTGACATGAACGTCAGTGTACCTACAATATGTATAGTTCAAGAAGTAACCAAAGAAGGGGCTATAATACCAGGGAAAGAGGCATATACAGAATTGGTAGAAAAGAGCCTATAAGAATCCAGGTGAGTCTTTCCAGATCATCATAAAGTTTTCTTTTAGCATGTACATAGATATATTAGGCCATGTTTTAGGATGATCAAGTTAAAAACTTGGCACAAATGAAAAGACACATGCCTGTTATAGGCTATATCTTCATCCAGTAACCAAGATTTATTTTCATTTGCCTTAGAGTATCTGCAGCCTCAACTAAACTAATCAATGTATCTTCTGATTTTAAATGAAGACTACTTTTAAATATGAGAGTTCCACATGCAGTACAGTCTCTATTGCTAAATGAAAATACCAAACTAGTTGAATATGAAATTTTATTTTCTCCCCATCTTACCATCAACTTAACATTGTAGTCTATTACTCATAACCAATGAAGGAGAAGTCCATGATTGTGTTTCTCAAGTTTAAGGAGTATCCATGAACAGAGCAAATATTTTGGGTAATTCCATGACAAATTCTGATTTAATAGTGTTTGTTAATGGGTCTTATTTTAATAATAGAAAGGGACAATGCTAGGCAGATTATGCAATAACTACTCCAGACTTTCCTGTAACATCCAGTCTCTTACCAGAAGTCGAATTGTCTTAAATGGCCAAATTTGTGGTCTTCTCTATAGCATCACAACTTGTTCTTTTAAAAGGTGGATAAATACTGATAGTTGTTAACTAGTTCATTACTCTGAAAGGCTGTGAAAAAAAGAGATTTGCCAGTCAAAGTTACTGACATCAAGGTAGAATCCAAAGTCAAAGAAATACCAATAATAAAGTGATCACTGCTCTAAACAGATTGCTTTGATTAAGGTCCTTATGTAGGGATCTGTTATAGAACAAAAATACAAGTCCATGGAAAAATTCAAGAATTCCATTATTGGTTAAAAACTTGACCCCCAATTCTGAGAAGAAATAATGGTAACAATCTGGATATAAAATATAGAAGGAAAGATATCTGGCAAAGCCAAATGTCTGCCTAGTGCCGTTAGATAACCTCAAAAGGACAGTTTGCAAAAACTTTCTTTGAGATGCTCTATTATAGTAGTCTTGTAAATTTGGACAACTTAGTCTTTTTAGAGTAGGATGATCACTGATTTAATTAAAACAAGTTCCACCTGGGAAGTATGAAGCATAGAAAAGAATTATGTAGATTTATTAAAAATTAATGCAATGAAAGGACTTCTTTTTCTGTAATGGAATAAAAGGTGCTGTTCTTGCCTTCCTGCCATAAGTAACTAGAAAATAGATAAAATATATGAAGCAACTGTGTTATGATGATGGACATTATTAAGAGCAGGAATGTGATCCTTGAGGGAAGGGGGAAAAAATAAAGTGTATGATATTCCTTTTGTATTTTTCTTACTTATAAGCCATGGTATAGTGAGGGGCAACCAAGCAGAGCACAGCATCCTCACTGAGTTGAAAAGACAGAAATTAGAGTTCAGGGAGGTTGCAGTGGTGAGAGTATATAGAGGAGAGTCACAAAGAGTAGGTAGTTATGGAGAAAGAGAGTTTTAAAAATCTGTATGGGGTTCCCCTTAAGGTTTGAATTCAAAGCTGCATAAACGTAGGGTGAGACACCATGAGGCCAGGCAAAAAAATGACCATAAGAGAAAGAACAACTACCATGAAAAAACTGCAACAATTACCACAGCTTCCAAAGGGCTGGGTGATAATTGACTTTCAATTGGTCAGAGTAGAAAGAACTAGTTAAACACCCAGGGCATTCAGTAGAGATCCGAAAAGGCACAATTAGGTGCCAAATTAAATAGGCTAAATTAGTTCTAGAGTAAAGGAAATTCTAGACATGCTCTAATAAAGCTTGAAAACAAGTCTGAAAAGGATCAGGTAGACTCACAAGTAATATAATTGCCTGCTGAAAAATTAAGTTGAAGAAAAAGTATAACATATGAAAACTCATCAACAGAAAGGAGTGAAAATTTTACAAAATGGTAAATACAACTAAATTTTTTCTTTGTTTTGTTAAGAAACAATTGACTGTATAAAGCAAAAATAAATGCATGCATCATTGAGTTTATAAATTTTGTAGATGTAAAGATTATGAGTGTTAACATAAAGGAAAGGAGGGGATAAGTTAAGAATATTGTTAGAAGTTTCCACATATAGGTGAAAGAATAAAATATTATTTGAAGATAAATTGTAACAAGTTAAAGATGTACATTTTAAACTCCAGAGTACGTAATCACTAAGATAATAAAACATTATATTGTCACTAATTATCCATGGGGGATTGGTTCAAGGACCCATATTGAATACCAAAATCTACAGATGCTCAAGTTCCATAGTCAGCCCTCCTTATCCACAGATTCTGCATCTGTGGATTCAATGAACTGCAGATTGTAAACATAATACACAATCTGCAGTTCATTGAATCTGCGGATTCAGAACCCTCAGATAAGGAGAGTGAACTGTATATTCATTGAAAAGAAACCACATGTAAGTGGACTCACACAATTCAAACCTGTGTTGTTCAAGGGTCAACTGTATTGCTAATGATCCAATAGAGACCATAGAAAGGAATGTTAAAAAATACTCAATACTTCAGATCAGAAATAAATGAAAAAGAAATGAAGGAAATGATAGCAAAGATCAATAAAACTAAAAGCTGGTTCTTTGAGAAGATAAACAAAATTGTTAAACCATTAGCCAGACTCATCAAGAAAAAAAAAGGAAGAAGACTCAAATCAATAGAATTAGAAATGAAAAAGGAGAAGTAACAACTGACACTACAGAAATACAAAGGATCATGAGAGATTACTACAAGCAACTCTATGCCAATAAAATGGACAACCTGGAAGAAATGGACACATTCTTAGAAATGCACAACCTGCTGAGACTGAACCAGGAAGAAATAGAAAATATGAACAGACCAGTCACAAGCACTGAAATTGAAACCGTGATTAAAAATCTTCCAACAAACAAAACCCCAGGACCAGATGGCTTCACAGGCGAATTCTATCAAACATTTAGAGAAGAGCTAACACCTATCCTTCTCAAACTCTTCCAAAATATAGCAGAGGGAGGAACACTCCCAAACCCATTCTACGAGGCCACCATCACCCTGATACCAAAACCAGACAACGCTGTCACAAAAACAGAAAACTACAGACCAATATCACTGATGAACATAGATGCAAAAATCCTCAACAAATACTAGCAAACAGAATCCAACAGCACGTAAAAAGGATCATACACCATGATCAAGTGGGGTTTATCCCAGGAATGCAAAGATTCTTCAATACACGCAAATCAATCATGTGATACACCATATTAACAAATTGAAGAATAAAAACCATATGATCATCTCAATCGATGCAGAGAAAGCTTTTGACAAAATTCAACACCCATTTATGAAAACACCCTCCAGAAACTAGGCATAGAGGGAACTTACTTCAACATAATAAAGGCCATATATGACAAACCCACAGCCAACATCTTCCTCAATGGTGAAAAACAGAAACCGTTTCCACTAAGATCAGGAACAAGACAAGGTTTCCCACTCTCAGCACTATTATTCAACATAGTTTTGGAAGCTTTAGCCACAGCAATCAGAGAAGAAAAAGAAAGAAAAGGAATCCAAACCGGAAAAGAAGACGTAAAGCTGTCACTGTTTGCAGATGACATGATACTATACATAGAGAATCCTAAGGATGCTACCAGAAAACTACTCGAGCTAATCAATGAATTTGGTAAACTAGCAGGATACAAAATTAATGCACAGAACTCTCTTGCAGTCCTATATACTAATGATGAAAAATCTGAAAGTGAAATTAAGGAAACACTCCCATTTACCATTGCAACAAAAAGAATAAAATACCTAGGAATAAACCTACCTAAGGAGACAAAAGACCTGTATGCAGAAAATTATAAGACACTGATGAAAGAAATTAAAGGTGATACAAATAGATGGAGAAATATAGCATGTTCTTGGATTGGAAGAATCGACATTGTGAAAATGACTCTACTACCCAAAGCAATCTACAGAGTCAGTGCAATCCCTATCAAACTACCAATGACATTTTTCACAGAACTAGAACAAAAAATTTCACAATTTGTATGGAAACACAACAGACCCCGAATAGCCAAAGCAATCTTGAGAAAGAAAAACGGAGCTGGAGGAATGAGGCGCCCTGACTTCAGACTATACTACAAAGCTACAGTAATTAAGACAGTATGGTACTGGCACAAAAACAGAATTATAGATCAATGGAACAGGATAGAAAGCCCAGAGATAAATCCATGCACATATGGTCACCTTATCTTTGATAAATGAGGCAAGAATATACATGGAGAAAAGACAGCCTCTTCAATAAGTGGTGCTGGGAAAACTGGACAGCTACATGTAAAAGAATGAAATTAGAACACTTTCTAACACCATACACAAAAATAAACTCAGAATGGATTAAAGACCTAAATGTAAGGCCAGACACCATCAAACTCTTAGAAGGAAACATAGGCAGAACACTCTGTGACATAAATCACAATAAGATCCTTTTGGACCCACCTCCTAGAGAAATGGAAATAAAAACAAAAATAAACAAATGGGACCTAATGAAACTTAAAAGCTTTTGCACAGCAAAGGAAACCATAAACAAGATGAAAAGACAAACCCTCAGAATGGGAGAAAATATTTGCAAATGAAGCAACTGACAAAGGACTAATTTCCAAAATTTACAAGCAGCTCATGCAGCTCAATATCAAAAAAACAACCCAATCCAAAAATGGGATGAAGACCTAAATAGACATTTCTCTAAAGAAGACATACAGATTGCTAACAAACACATGAAAGAATGCTCAACATCGTTAATCATTAGAGAAATGCAAATCAAAACTACAGTGCAGTATCATCTCACACCGGTCAGAATGGCCATCATCAAAAAATCTACAAACAATAAATGCTGGAGAGGGTGTGGAGAAAAGGGAACCCTCTTGCACTGTTGGTGGGAATGTAAATTGATACAGCCACTATGGAGAACAGTATGGAGGTTCCTTAAAAAGCTAAAAAGAGAACTACCATACGACCCAGCAATCCCACTACCGGGCATATACCCTGAGAAAACCATAACTCAAAAAGAGTCATGTACCACAATGTTCATTGGAACTCTACTTACAATAGCCAGGACATGGAAGCAACCTAAGTGTCCATCAACAGATGAATGGATAAAGAAGATGTGGCACATATATACAATGGAATATTACTCAGCCATAAAAAGAAACGAAATTATTTGTAGTGAGGTGGATGGAGCTAGAGTCTGTCATACAGAGTGAAGTAAGTCAGAAAGAGAATAACAAATACCATATTGTAACACATATATATGGCATCTAAAAAAAAAAAAAAGTCATGAAGAACCTAGGGGCAAGACGGTAATAAAGATGCAGACCTACTAGAGAATGGACTTGAGGACATGGTAAGGGGAAGGGTAAGCTGGGACAAAGTGAGAGAGTGGTAGTGTATATATGGACATATATACACTACCAAATGTAAAATAGCTAGCTAGTGGGAAGCAGTCACATGGCACAGGGAGATCAGCTTGGTGCTTTGTGACCAGCTAGAAGGGTGGGAGGGAGGGAGATGCAAGAGGGAAGAGATATGGGGATATATGTATATGTATAACTGATTCACTTTGTTATAAAGTGGAAACTAACACACCATTGTAAAGCAATTATACTCTAATAAAAACGTTAAAAAAAATTCAATCCAAAAGTAATGAGAAAGAAGACAAAAGAAACAAAGACTAGAACTATACACTGTGCATAAGAAACATATTTTAAACATATTTTAAATGTAAATATAAAGACTCAGTTAATAGAAGAAGTAGGCTGAAAATCAGTGAAGCTATAGAAGACTGGAACAATGCTATCAACCAACTTGATGTAGTTGAAATTCATAAAATACTCAGTTGTAAAACAGAAGGGTACTCATGCTTTCCAAGTGCTTATGGAACACTTATCAAGATAGACCATATTCAGGGGAATAAAAATCTCAAATTCAAATAATACTACATATATATATATATATATATATATATATATATATATATATATATATATATATATATATATATATATTTACCAAAATAGTATTAAATTAGAAATTGATAAAAGTAAACTAACTCGAATATTTTTAAGTTAAACAGCTGCCTGTTTAACATCTGACCTAACCATGACTCTAAAGAATTGCAAATAATTAGGAAATATTTTGAAATGAGTGATGTTTAATTTATAATATAACAAAATCTGTGAGATAATGCCAAAGTAGTACATAGAAAGAAGATGATACCATTAATTGCTTTTTTTAGAAAAAGGAAAAAAAAGCATAAAATTAAAGATTAAGATTACAACTTAAATAGTGAGAAAAAAAGTTCAAATGAAACCTAAAATAAAATGCAGAAAATAATAAAGAGTAGCGATCAATTAACTAAAAAACAGAATTAATAGAGAAAATAAACCCAAAAGTAGTTCTTAACAAAGATCAACAAAACTGTTAAACCTCTAGGTAGATTTTATCAGAAATGAAAAACTGACACTATTACAGATCCAACAGGCAATAAAAATAGTAAATGAATAAAGTGATCACTGGAAGCAGGATGGATTGCTACACAAAATTTGGTTCAGAGGTCAAGACTGATGATGCACACATGCCCAGAAGACATAAAAATGTTTATTACTTACATAATGAGGCTTTTTGAGGAGAGCAGAGCAGTAACCCAAACTATCTGAAAATGGTTTTAGAGAGCAGGGAAAGGAGGTTGACTTGGGTTTTTTATTGTGGTTATGGGATGGGGTTGGGATAAGGGTTCCCTTGTGTAGGCAGGGGCTTGCATGGTTTGAAAACCCAATTAGTTGCAAAGGAAGAAGCATGCTGACTCTTGGCTTTCCCAGATATGTGGCAAAAGGAAAAGACAGAGGGCTGAGATTTAAAAGCTGTCAGCACTCAAACATCAAAAAGTAGAGTCAGACTTTTTATCATAGAATATTATGAACAAATAAATTTATGCCATTAAATATTATAACTTGAAATGGACAAAGGAAACAATCAAAACCTATAAGAAGAGCAACAGAGAATTTCAATAATAGTGTGTATATGTATATGTATGCAATCAAATTCATGATGAACACCTTCTCACAAAGAAAGATAGCTTCACTGTTGAATTCTATCAAATATTTCTGGAATAAATAGTACCAATTTTATGCAAACTTGGTTTAAAAACAAAGCAGAAAAAAAATTTACCAAATAATTATTTGAGGCCAGCACTGCCATGATGCCAGGAACAGACCAAGACATAACAGGGAAAAACCCCTGTAGATTTATGTACATAAACACAAAGACCTTAACAGTATTTTAGCAAATTAAATCAAATAGTATATAAAAAGGATAATACATCATGACCAACTAGGATTATCTCAAGAGTGCATTTTTGGTTTAACATTCAAAAACCAATCAGTGTAATTCATCGTATTAACAGAATAAAGGAGAAAACTATGATTATTTCAATAGATGGAGAAAAAGCATTTGCTAAAGTTCAAAATTTATTTGTGATAAAAAGTCTCAGTAAGCCAGGAATAAAGGGAGTTTCCTCAGTATGATAAAGGTCATCTACAAAAAAACTACAGTGGAGGAGTATTGAATGTTTTCTCCTAAATTTAACAAGACAAGGATGTTACTCTCATCATTCTATATGGTATTGAACTAGAGGTCCTAGCCAGTATAGTGTACCAAGGAAAAGAAATAATAGGCAAAGAGATTAAAAAGGAAAAAATAAACTGGCTAGATATCTAGACATTGAAAATCACAAGAAATATACTTAAAAGCTTGTATAAATAAGAAGTGAATTTAGTACAGTCAAATGATACAAGGTCAATAGAGAAAAAGCAATTTATTTTAACGAGATTTTAAGAATAAATTTATTGTTATTTATTTGTTATTTTTGGCTGTGTTGGGTCTTTGTTGCTGTGTATGGGCTTTCTCTAGTTGCAGCGAGCAGGGGCTACTCTTCATTGCAGTGCATGGGCTTCTCCTTGCAGTGGCTTCTCTTGTCGTGGAGCACAGGCTCTAGAGTATGCAGGCTTCAGTAGATGCGGCTCGTGGGCTCAGTAGTTGTACCTCGTGGGCTCTAGAGTGCACGCTCAGTAGTTGTGGCTCACGGGCTTTCTTGCTCCGCAGCATGTGGGATCTTCCCAGACCAGGGCTCGAACCCGTGTTCCCTGCGTTGGCAGGTGGATTCTTAATCACTGCACAACCAGGGAAGTCCCTACGGGTTGGTTTTTAATTTATAAGGGAATACAATAAGCTTAAAATAGCCAGAATTATTTTGAAACAGTGTTGAGGGATTTACACAAACTGTTATTTAAAATTCCTGTTAAAAAAAGGTTTCTCAGCCTGGACACTTTTGACATTTTGGGCTAGATAATTCTTTCTTGTTGGGAACTTTCCTGTGCGTTGTAGGAGGTTAGCGGCATCCTTGGCCCCTATTCACTAGATGCCAGTAGCATCTCCCACACCCCTATAGTTTGACAACTAAAAATGTTTCCAGACATGACCAAATGTCCCCTGTAGTCTAAATCAACCCCACTTGAGAACCACTGCTATAAAATTACATAATTAAGACAGTGTGGTACTGGCCAAAGGATAAAAATAAAGATTATTGGAACAAAAAAGCTAGTGCAGAAAAAGACCAACACTTAGACTCTATTGATTTTTTATAAGGTGCCAAAATAATTGAAGGGGAAAGGATAATCTTTTCAACAAATGGTTCCAGACCAACTGGGTATCCATACGGGAAAAAATATACTTCAACTGTCACTTCACAGCCTACACAAAAATTAGTTCTAAAATAGATCACATTCCTAGATATAATAATTAAAACACTAAACCTTAAATAAGAAAACATAGGAAAAAATATTTATGACAGGGACCTTCAAGATGGCAGAGGAGTAAGACATGGAGATAACCTTCCTCCCCACAAATACATCAAATATACATCTACATGTGGAAAAACTCCTACAGAACACCTACTGAACACTGGCAGAAGGCCTCAACTTCCCAAAAGTCAAGAAAATCACCACGTACCTGGGTAGGTCAAAAGAAAAAAGAAAAAACAAAGAAAAAAGAATAGGGACGGGACCTGCACCTCTGGGAGGGAGCTGTGAAGGAGGAAAAGTTTCCACACACACTAGGAAGCCCCTTTACTGGTGGAGATGGGGTGTGGGTGGGGGGAACCTTCAGAGCCACGGAGGAGAGTGCACCAACAGAGGTGCAGAGGGCAAAGCGGAGAGATTCCCACACAGAGGATCGGTGCTGACCAGCACTCACCAGCCTGAGATGCTTGTCTGCTAACCAGCTGGGACGGGTGGGCACTGGGAGCTGTAGCTTGGGCTTCAGTGGTCAGACACCAGGGAGAGGACTGGGGTTGGTTGCATGAAGACAGCTGGAAGGGGGCTAGTACGCCACAGCTAGCTGGGAAGAGTCAGGGAAAAAGTCTGGACCTGCCGAAGAGGCAAGAGACCATTGTTTCGGGGTGTGCAAGAAGGGGGGATTCCTTCCCCGTGTGCCCACAGAAGGCAGAGCACCAGATGCACCAGATGAAAAATCTGAAAGAGAAATTAAGGAAACACTCCCATTTACCATTGCAACAAAAGAATAAAATACCTAGGAAATAACCTACTTAAGGAGACAAAAGACCTGTATGCAGAAAACTATAAGACACTGATGAAAGGAATTAAAGATGATATAGACAGATGGAGAGATATACCATGTTATTGGATTGGAAGAATCAACATTGTGGAAATGACTATACTACCCAAAGCAATCTACAGATTCAGTGCAATCCCTATCAAAGTACCAATGGCATTTTTCACAGAACTAGAACAAAAAAATTCACAATTTGTATGGAAACACAAAAGACCCCGAATAGCCAAAGCAATCTTGAGAAAGAAAAATGGAGCTGGAGGAATCAGGCTCCCTGACTTCAGACTATACTACAAAGCTACACTAATCAAGACAGTATGGTACTGACAGAAAAACAGAAATATAGGTCAATGGAACAGGATAGAAAACCCAGAGATAAACCCATGCACATATGGTCACCTTATCTTTGATAAATGAGGCAAGAATATACAATGGAGAAAAGACAGCCTCTTCAATAAGTGGTGCTGGGAAAACTGGACAGCTACATGTAAAAGAATGAAATTAGAACACTGTCTAACACCATACACAAAAATAAACTCAAAATGGATTAAAGACCTAAATGTAAGGCCAGACACTATAAAACTCTTAGATGAAAACATAGGCAGAACACTCTGTTACATAAATGATAGCAAGACCCTTTTGGACCCACTTCCTAGAAAAATGGAAATAAAAACAAAAATAAACCAATGTGACCTAATGAAACTTAAAAGCTTTTGCACAGCAAAGGAAACCATAAACAAGATGAAAAGACAACCCTCAGAATGGGAGAAAATATTTGCAAATAAAGCAACTGACAAAGGATTAATCTCCAAAATTTACAAGCAGCTCATGCAGCTCAATATCAAAAAAACAAACACCCAATCCAAAATTAGGTGGAAAACCTAAATCGACATTTCTCCAAAGAAAATATACAGATTGCCAACAAACCCATGAAAGAATGCTCAACATCACTAACCATTAGAGAAATGCAAATCAAAACCACAGTGAGGTATCACCTCACACCAGTCAGAATGGCCATCATCAAAAAATGTACGAACAATAAATGCTGGAGAGGGTGTGGAGAAAAGGGAACCCTTTTGCGCTGTTGGTGGGAATGTAAGTTAATACAGCCACTATGGAGAACAGTATGGAGGTTCCTTAAAAAGCTAAAAAGAGAACTACCACATGGCCCAGAAATGCACTACTGGGCATATACCCTGAAATAACCATAATTCAAAATTAGACATGTACCACAATGTTCATTGCAGCTCTATTTACAATAGCCAGGACATGGAAACAACCTAAGTGTCCATCAACAGATGAATGGATAAAGAAGAAGTGGCACATAGATACAATGGAATATTACTCAGCCATAAAAAGAAATGAAATTGAGTTATATGTAGTGAGGTGGATGGATCTAGAGTCTGTCATACAGAGTGAAGTAAGTTAGAAAGAGAAAAAGAAATACCATATGCTAACACATATATATGTAATCCAAAAAAATAGAATGGTTCTGATGAACCTAGGGGCAGGACAGGAATAAAGACACAGTTGTAGAGAATGGACTTGAGGATATGGGCAGGGGGAAGGGTAAGCTGGGACGAAGTGAGAGATTAGCATTGACATATATACACTACCAAATGTAAAATAGATAGCTAGTGGTTAGCATCTGCATAGCACAGGGAGATCAGCTCGGTGCTTTGTGACCACCTAGAGGGGTGGGATAGGGAGGATGCGAAGGAGACGCAAGAGGGACGAGATATGGGGATATATGTATACGTATAGCTGATTCACTTTGTTATACAGCAGAAACTAGCACACCATTGTTAAGCAATTATACTGCAATAAAGTTGTTAAAAAAATAAAAATAAAATGGTTAAAAAATATATTTATGACAATGAAATAAGGAAAAATGTGTTTAGATCCGATTACTAAAGTATGTAAGAAAAAGTTTGTAAATTGTACTTCATCAAAATGAATAATTTCTGTTCTGTTAAAGACACTCAGAAAGAAAATGAGATGTTATGCTATCAGAGGACAAAGAACTTATACCTGGAATATA
Source organism: Eschrichtius robustus (assembly GCF_028021215.1). NCBI lineage: Eukaryota > Metazoa > Chordata > Mammalia > Artiodactyla > Eschrichtiidae > Eschrichtius > Eschrichtius robustus. The sequence continues at coordinate 134,928,210 of NC_090827.1, forward strand.
TTTTAAAAATCATAATACTTATGTATGAATATGTATAAAGAATATATAAAGAACTCTTACAGTTGAATATAAAGATAAGTAGCCCCAAATTTTTTAAAAGGCAAATTATTTGAACATAAACTTCTCAAAAGGAGCCAACAAAGTGGCCAAAGTAAAAACAAGCTAAACATCATTCATCAAGGAATGACTAATTATAAATATAATGTAATGCCACTATACACATATGACTGACAATATCAAGTATCCATTAGAAGGTAGGGCAACTGGAATTCTAATGCATTGTTGGTGGGAATGAGAAGTAGTACAAGTACTTAGAAAAACAACTGGCCAGTTTCTAATAAAGTTGATGAGCACCCTCCAATGGACCCAATGATTGTAGTTGTAGGTATTTACCCACAAGTTCAACCAAAAAGTTGTACATAAATGTTCATGGCAGCTTGATTAATAGCTTCAAATTGAAACAACCCAAATGTTCAACGACAGGCAAATGGGTAAACAAACTGTGGTATATTTATAGAAATGAATATTTCTCAGCCATACATAGAAACAAAGTCATATACCTGATATACCATGCATAAATCTCAAATACATTATGCTTAGTGCAAGAAACCAGTCACAAAAGAATATATAGTGCATGATTCCATGTATATGAAATTCTACTACAATAGATCTACTTGTAAAGAGGCTTGATGGAACTTTTTGGGGTGATAGAAATGATCTACAACGTTATTTGGATGTTCCTTTCTTGGGTGAATACATTTATTAAACTACATGCTTTTAAAATTTGTAGATTTTTTTTGTATATAAATGATATCTCAATAAAGCTATAAAAGAAAGAATTAAATGAGAATAAAAATAAATTATTTCCTCAAATTTACATGCAACACCTTAATAGAGTTAATAATGTCTCTGGATATAGCCCCCAAATTGTTTTTCTTTTTTTGTTCCCTCATCTCTGATTCTTCACAGAGTGCAAAATGAAAGGAAATTAAAAAAAAAAAAAATTCCTAGCAGGAAGCATGCTTATTTTGAATTTTAAACTGTGTAGATATTTATATAATTCTTTTAATAATATGAAAATTGTCATTTTCTTATGTGATGAAAGAAACCAATTTAATTATTCTCATTGTAATTGAAATTATTTGATTTCTTTAAACAGAAACTTCGTCCTTATTGAGTTCTTCTATAGCAAACTGGATATATATTCTTTTAATTTCTGTTTTTAGTTAATTATTTTGAAAAATGCTACACCAAAATATTTATAGTAATTATAGCTAATTCCTAATTACTCACTGAGGAGATATATATATATATATATACCCACACACACATACATACACACATAATATATACATAAGTTTTTAAAATAAAAAGTAAGCAAGTTAAGAAATCTAAGCAGTAGTAATTTTGTAGAAGCAACCTGCGACGAGCTTGTACTGGAATTTTATTTTCAATGCTAGAGTTCTACTGCCCTCTGCTGATCACTACATCCTGTATTGATGGGGAAATGGACTCCATAGGAACTGTGACTCCTTGCAAATACAGGAAGACTGAACAAGAGAAGCAGAATTTTCCCCATCAGTTGATTTCAATTCTATGATATATCTATCCACTAAAGGAGAAACATGAGTTCATATACAGTGAGAATTGCATGGATTGTAGCCTTTTAAAATGTGAAGTGACCTAAGAAATTAGATACCTTTCTCATTGTATTGAAGTCAAATTTGAGACTTCCAAAATTGAAGTGACTTTATCCAATTAAACTCAATGAGTCAGTGGTGAATCCAGGAATAAAATATAGAGCTTACCTTTATTCAAACGAAGCTGAGCCAAAATTCACCTCTACTGAACACAGTATCACACATGGTTCAAATTATTTGTAAAAACGGGAGAGTAGGCAGTAACATGAAGAATACTTGAATGTAGCAACTTTTTTTCAGGTACCCTTAAATACTATATACAAAAAGTCCCTCCCTCCCTCCCTCCCTCCCTTCCTTCCTCTCTTCCTTCCTCTCTTTCTTCCTTCCTTCTTTTTCTTTTTTCCTTCTATCTCCCTTCTTCCCTTCCTTCCTTCTTTTTGTTTTTTCCTTCTTTCTCCCTTCTTTCCTTTTTCTCTCTCTCTCTCCCTCCCTCCCTGTCCCTCTGTCTTTCTTTTTCCTTCCTTTTTTCCTATGAGTATCAGAACACTACTGAAGGCGTTGTTTATGACTGATGGGGACAGCATGGGATAAAGGTAAAGAGCCTGGGCTTTGTCATTAGATGTGTGTTTTAATCCCATTTCTACCATTGATAAACCACATGATTCTTAGGCAATTTATTTCACCTTCCTAAACCTCAGTGGCTTCATCAGTAAATTGGAGATGGAAGTAATGGCATGATGTCATGCAGAGATTGTGAGCATTAAATAGGATTGTGAGCATTCAAGTATACTCATTTAAGTAATAAATATTATAAATATAAAAAATAGAATTTGTGCAAGAATTTAAAGTGCTTCTGTATATAATGGGCTTAGAAAACGTCCAGACTAAAATATAGATAATAGTCTATTACTCCTACTACTATGTTGCAATTTTATTCCGAAATATTATACTCCTATTTCTAAATATTCATTATGGCTAGCCCAACATTTGGTATGTAGTATAATTCCTAAAAATTTCCCCTAAAGCCAAAGTAAGATCTGTGAAATTTGTAAGTGATATGATTTAAGGATATTGAGAACTCCTTCCCTTTCTCCAGATTAAAATAAGTGCTTTCATCAGCCATATCATAGTGGATAAAAGTCTCAGCGTGCCTTTGGATGAAATACTGACAATATATTTTAATGCCAATTTTTGTTTGGGGGAAGAACATGTATAGCTGTATTAGTCTCTATCGATGTGTCATAGACATGAGTCAGGCAGTTTAAGGAAAGAAAGGTAGGGAAGGGGGCTATGGAATTGGGTACTGTATTTCAGTGATCGGCATGCAGTTCAGGTCAAGACCTTGGGCTGTAAGTGCGTTCTTTGTTACTGGGGTGTCATTGCTTCTAAGCTCTTCAGCTGACAAAGCAAGGGAAATTATGTGTTAAACCAACTTGTTATATACAAACATCTGTAAAATTTCCATATGTAACCATCAACATATTAAACTAAACATAGGTTCATACAACTCTCTCAAAATCTAATCCATAATCACATGGACTATTTTAGCTCCCCCCCACCTTGCTTATCTGTAAACTCTCATTCCAGCACTGAAAAATCTGGCTCTCACCATCTCCCATTTATTTGCTTAGTTGTTCATTTCCAGGATACATTTATACCAGTACCAGAATTGTTAACCTGCACCCCTATGGAAAAAAACTTTATCAACTAGAGTGTAGTGTTTATGTTCGTGTCCTTTTGTCTTAAGTATTATGACTCCATTCATTTACAAAGTTACTTAGGTCAGGATATTTTCCTCTCATTCCCTTCAGTGAGATTGTTTAATACATTTGTAATATGGTTATATTCTTTTGTCACCGTCTGGATTCCATCCTGAGCTCCTCAAAACTCCTAAATGATTTGGTTTTTTAAATTTGCGTACATCAGGTTTTAATCTTTGTGCTATAAAGCTCTATGGGTTTTGATAAATACATAGTGTCATATATACACCATTATGATATTGTTCAGAATAATTTCACTACCTTAAAAATCCCTTGTGTTTCACCTATTGAACCCTCCCTCAGAAAACCTGCCAACCTCTGACCTTTAACACTCTCTGGTTTTGCTTTTTCCAGAATGTCATATATTTGGACATATAGTATATAGCCTTTCCAGACACTTTTTTCACTTAGCAATATTCCTTTAAGGTACCTCTATATCTGTTTTGTGGCTTGAAAGTTCATTTCTTTTTTATCACTGAATAATATTCCATTATGTGGATGTACCACAGTCTATCCATTCATCTGTTGAAAGCCATCTTGGTTATTCACATTTTTGGTGATTGTGAATAAAACTGTTATAAACATTCACCAGCAATGAATGAGAGTTCCTGTTGCTCCACATCCTAATCAGTATTTGGTTTTGTCAGTTTCTTAGATATTAGCCATTCTAATATATGTACAGTGGTTTTAATTTGGGATTCTCTAAAGACCAGTGATATGGAGCATTTTTTCACATGCTTTTTTGTTATCTGTGTCTTTTTTAATGATTTATCTGTTCAGATCCATTGCCCATTTTTAATTAGGTTGCTTTGTTTACTTATTGAGATTTAAGTATTGTTTGTATATTATAGATACAAGGCCTGTATCAAATATGTGTTTTGCACATTTTTCCCAGTCTGTGGTTTGTCTTTTCATTCTCTTAATAAGTCTTTTCATTCTCTTAACTGACTTATTCTGTCTTTTACAGAGCAGACTTCTTTTTTTTTCTATTTTAATAAAATCCAAGTCAATTTTTTTTTTTCCTTTGTGGATCATGCTTTTGGATTTGTACCTAAAAACTCATTACCAAACCCAAGGTCATCTGGATTTTCTCCTTTGTTTTCTTCTTAAAGTTTTAGAGGTTTGCATTTTGAACTATGATTCATTTTGAGTTAATTTTTGTGAAAGGTCTGTTTCTGTTGTTTCTGTATCTAGGTTCTTTTTTTTTTTTTTTTTTTTTTGGCATAGTGATGTCTTATTGTTCCAGCACTATTTGTTGAAAGACTGTCCTTTCTCCATTGAATTGCCTTCACTCCTTTGTCAAAGATCAGGTGTCTACATTTGTGTGTGTGTCTTTTTCTCAGCTCTCTGTTCTGTTCCATTTGTATACGTATCAATTCTTTTTCCACTACCAGGAGCTGTTTTGATTACTGTAGCATTATATTAAGTCTTGAAATCAGGTAATGTGAGCCCTTCAAATTTGTTCTTTTTCTTCAATATTGTGTTGTCTCTTCTTGGTCTTTTGTGTTTCCATATAAAGGACAGATTGCTGAGGGAATTCCCTGGTTGTCCAGTGGTTAGGACTCAGCACTTTCGCTGCTGGGGGCCTGGGTTTGATCCCTGGTCAGGGAACTAAGATACCATAAGCCTCACAGAGAGGCCAAAAAAAAAAAAAAAAAAAGATTGCTAAGATTTTGTTGAATCTATAGATAAAGTTAACAAGAAGAACTGACATCTTGATAATGTCTTCCAATCACAAACATGGAGTATTTCTCCATTTATTGTGATCTTTAACTTCTTTCATCAGAGATTTTATAGTTTTCCACATATAAATCTTGTATGTTCATTGTTAGATTTATACATAAATACTTTGGTATTATTTTAAATGGCATTTTTTAGAATTTCAATTTTTACTTGTTCATTGCTGGAAAGCAATTGAATTTTTTATATTAAAATAGTATCCTGTACCACTTCTATAATCAATTCTTAGTTCCAGAGTTTTTTCTAGATAGATTATCATGTCATCTGTAGCAGTGTTCATTTTCTTTATTCCTTTTTTTATTCTTAATAAACTGGATAACTTCAATTGACCCATCTTCACGTTTGCTAATTCTTTTCTTCTGTCAGCTCAAGTCTGCTGTTAAGCACCCTCAATATTTTTTTAATTTAAGTTATAATGTAATTTTTAACTCCAGAATTGTTTATTTTGTTCTTGTTAAGAATTTTAACTCTTCATTGATATTCTTTATTTGGTGAGACATAATTGTCATACTTCAATTTTTTAGTTGTTTGAACATATTTTTAATAGCTGAAATAATCTCTTTTCTACTAAGTTCAACATCAGGGTCCCTTTATAAACATTTTCTTGTTGGCTGCTTTTTTTTCTGTATATACACTGTTGTTTCATCTTTCTTTGCAGATGTTTTATATAAGATATTATAACAACTCTGGTGTCAGATCCAGCCCCCCTCCAGGGTTTGTTGTTGTTGTTGCTATTTTTTATTATTATTATAATTATTATTGTTATTATTGTTTTTCTCATTGCTGCTTAGTTGTTCAATGATGTTCCTGGACTAATTCTGTATATTCTTTATTCACTTTAGTGTACCACCATGACTCCTTAACTAGCTTTCTTGTTTGTCTAAGTTCTTATTTTTACGTTTAAGCCTGGTTTCCTAGGAGTCACCCCCAGATCAGTATAACTTAGTGGTCAGCAGTGCTTGGTCAGAAGACTTCTTTTTTTTAAATTAATTAATTTATTTATTTATTTTTGGCTGTGTTGGGTCTTCGTTTCTGCGCGAGGGCTTTTCTCTAGTTGCGGCGAGCGGGGACCACTCTTCACTGCGGTGCACGGGCCTCTCACTGTCGCGGCCTCTCGTTGCGAAGCACGGCTCCAGACGCGCAGGCTCAGTAGTTGTGGCTCACGGGCCCAGTCGCTCCGCGGCATGTGGGATCCTCCCAGACCAGGGCTTGAGCCTGTGTCCCTTCCATTGGCAGGCAGACTCTCAACCACTGCACCACCAGGGAAGCCCAGAAGACTTCTTAAATGCCTGAGCTACTCTTTGCCAAGTAGGGCAAAAAAATGAACTCATCCCTTCAAACTTCTGGCAGCTTAAAAGTCAGCCTTAGCTTTCACTGTCTGAAGAGGGCCTAAAGTCAGCTAGACATGAGTAACAAGAATTTGCCTTTCCCTGGGTCTTGTCTGGGTGTACTCAGACCTTCACCCGCATGCAGACTTCTAGAGCCTCAGAATATGTCAGAGCTTTTCAAAGTTCCCTATGGTTGTCTCTTTTTTCGGGTTCTCCTTTCAAGTGTTTTGTCAGGCTCTTGTTTTTGTCAACTGAAATCACAGCCTGAGGCAGCTGCAGTGTTACCAGCAGACTATTACTATTTTCAGTTTTTCAGTAATTCCATGGGGATGGAGGGTTTTTTTAAAATTAATTAATTATTTAGTTTAGTTTTGTTTTGTTGCAGAGATGAGACAGAGACAAATTTTTAAAAATGACAACACTGTGGGAATAGAGTGCATTCAGGAAACTGCTTGTTTGTTCAAACTATTGACTGCTCTGGGGATGCATCTTTTAATGGAGCCCAGAAAACGCTAATCTTTGCTGTTGGCTTTGAGGCTACCTGCTTTTCTCAACCACCATGCCACCTAGCTGAGGAGGGAACAGGAATAGGAATAGCCCCAGTTAAAACGCCACAGACTCCAGTGTTCTTATTGAGGTTCAGCAATTTTTCTTGAATAAACACTTCCAGTTTATTCTGTTCATTTGGTGAGTTTCAAGGGTTCTAGAATGATTGAGTTTAATTGTTTAGTCATGATTTTCATTGTGTTTGTGTGATAGTGAGTTCACTGAAGGACTTATTCTGCCCCTCCATAAGTCAATATTCCTGAAATTTATATAAACTAAATCGTATTATATAAAGTTTCTTGAGTCTTGTCTCTTTGACTTGTCATAACATCTGTGATATTCTTTCATGTTGTTATATGTAGCAATTGCTTGCTTTTTATTGCTGTGTAGTGTTCCATTATATGAATATATTGTAATTTATTCTATTCTTAAGGAACATTTGTGTTATTTCCAATTTGGGGTTGTTACATTATGAAAATTCTTATGTTTTTGTCAAATATGACTGCTCATTAAGTATATACCCAGAAGTGCTGTGTCGTAAGGTAGGAATATATTGAGCTTCAGTGGATATTGCCAAATAGTTTTTCTAAATTACTGTAAGAATTTGTCTACCACAAGAAACTTATGACTATGTTTATACTGTTTAATAATTACCATAATTTTGAACATAAATGTCAGTATAAATTTATTTAACAAATTTTATAGCAATTCAGTGTATCGATTCTTCTCTTGAAAATGACAAAGACCTGGGGCTTCGCTGGTGATGCAGTGGTTAAGAATCCACCTGCCAAGGCAGGGGTTTGAGCCCTGGTCCGGGAAGATCCCACATGCCATGGAGCAACTAAGCCTGTGCGCCACAACTGCTGAGCCTGCGCTCTAGAGCCCGTGAGCCACAACTGCTGAGCCTGCATGCCACAACTACTGAAGCCCAGGCGCCTAGAGCCTGTGCTCCACAGCAAGAGAAGCCACCACAATGAGAAGCCCACACACTGCAACAAAGAGTAGCCCCACTCGACACAACTAGAGAAAGCCCACATGCAGCAACGAAGAGCCAACACAGCCAAAAGTAAATAAATAAAATAATTAAATTTAAAAAAAAAGAAAGAAAATGACAAAGACATTATACTGCTTTAACTATCAATTAAGTTGTTCTCCATTTTGTTGTTTAGTGTTTTAGATTGGTCTTTTTTAAAGTCACACACACAAAATCGTTTTTTGATGGTCAAAGGTAAATTAAGTTCTCTAGTAAAGTTTTCACTGTTTCCATTGTTGTTGTTGTTGTTTGTACCCTATTCTGTTCTGGGTTCACTATTCCTTGCTGAAGGACATCTTTTAATAGATATTTTAATTAAAGTCTATGGGTCACAAACTGTCATAGTCATTTTATACTCTAAAAATGTCTTAATTTTGCCTTCACTCTTCAATGGTAATTTGATCTACTCTACAATTCTTAAACAACAATGATATTCCCTCACCACTTTGAATATATTTCTCTTTATTCTGCTGGCATTTATTATTACTACTTATAATAAGACTGCTGTTAGTCTAACTCTGATTACTTCATAGGTAGTCTGTCTTTTCTTCTGCTGTTAGCTTTTATAATATTTCCTTTTGTTTTCAGTGTTTTTCAGACTTACTGTGACATGTATTTTTCATTTTGCTTAGAATACACTTTTATTTTTAGTTTTCATAATTTTAAAAAATTCTAGATAAATTTTAAATATTATCCCTTCTTTGTCATTTCCTGCTTTCTTTTTTTCTAAATGGCAGTCAGTTTCTTCTGAAATTCCAATTAATTCATGTTTCTCAATCTGCCTTCCATGTGTCTTGACCAATTATTTTTATATGTTTACATATCTTTATGTTTTGTTCCTGGTGGCATCTTCATTGCTCTCATATATTCACTAATTTTCTCTTCTGCTGTGAGCTATCTAAACTCAGCACAGCCAAAAATAAATAAATTTATAAATAAATAAATAAAGTATACTCCCCATTATGTGTGTGTATGTTTATTTCAGTGATTGTATTCACTATCAAGATTTTACATTGATAAATCAAAACTACAATGAGGTATCACCTCACACCAGTTAGAATGGGCATCCTCAGAAAATCTACAAACAACAAATGCTGGAGAGGGTGTGGAGAAAAGGGAACCCTCTTGCACTGTTGGTGGGAATGTAAATTGATACAGCCACTACGGAAAACAGTATGGATGTTCCTTAAAAAACTAAAAATAGAATTACCATATGATCCAGCAATCCCACTACTGGGCATATACCCAGAGAAAACCATAATTCAAAAAGACATATGCACCCCAATGTTCACTACAGCACTATTTACAATAGCCAGGTCATGGAAGCAACCTAAATGCCCATCGACAGATGAATATACAGATACAATGGAATATTACTCAGCCATAAAAAGGGACGAAATTGGGTCATTTGTTGAGACGTGGATGGACCTAGAGTCTGTCATACAGAGTGAAGTAAGTCAGAAAGAGAAAAACAAATATCGTATATTAACACATATATGTGGAACCTAGAAAAATGGTACAGATGAGCCAGTTTGCAGGGCAGAAATTGAGACACAGATGTGGAGAACAAGCATATGGACACCAAGGGGGGAAAGCCGCTGGTGGGTGGGAGTGGTGGTGTGCTGAATTGGGCGATTGGGATTGACATGTATACACTGATGTGTATAAAATTGATGACTAATAAGGACCTGCTGTATAAAAAAGATAAATAAAATTTAAAAATTAAAAAAAAAGATTACCTAAGATGAGATTAAAGGAATGCAGATCCTGCACACACCCTAATCTTATCAGCAACCCCACCCTTGAACCATTGCCATAAAACTCCTCACCAAACTCCGCTGGGTTGCGACACATAGTTTTCGAGGGCAGGAGCCTGCTGTATCCCCCTTTGCCTGGCAAAGCAATAAAGCTATTCTTTTCTACTTCACCCAAAACTCTGTCTCCGAGATTTGATTCGTCATTGGTGCAGAGAGGCTGAGATCTCAACATCAACAGTTTTAACAAATTTGTTTAATGGCCATAATATAATTAGAATAAAAGGATTTCCAATTAGCAATTTCTTTATTATTAATACCTGCTGTTTGCCTGCTAAGCCAATCACACACATTTACCCTTATCTTACTTCAGCATCCTTCTTCTTTTACAAATCTTGGCTTTAATTAGGCATCAACCACAATGTCTTTGGGCAAAAAACAAGGATGGACTTTTATTTCCCTCTCATGTAGTGGTCCAGATGTAGGCAGTTGATCCAGATAGGTAGACATCACTACCATCCTCAACATAGGGCCTCTATTGATGGGTTTAAGGCAGCTTCTCTGGTTCTCATCAACTCCCAGCCAGTTGGGAAGGGAAAAGGAATAAACAGTTGTTTCAAGGGCAAGATTCAAAAGTAGCACATATCTCTTTTATCCACATCCTACTGGCCAAAATTTAGTCACAACTACAGCTAGCCACAAGGAAGACTGAGGAATTTATTCTTTAACAGTGTAGCTGTGTGCAGAGCTATAACTTTTTTACCATGGAGAAAGGGAAAAGAAAATATTCAATGTTAACTAAGAGTATTTCACAGGGATACACCATGGCATATATAAAAAGCACAGGCTCTGGCACCAGGAAGCTCTGGCTTGGTGTCAGGCGTTTCACATAGATAAAAGGAAACTCGATTCCTCTCCACTAAATCTCCCTTCTAAGAGTAAAATTACAGCCCTTAGATTGGGTAGACAAAAATATCACCTGATCTTGGCCTCTAAAAACCTTTCCTGCATCAGGCTTACCTAGCTGGACCAATAAGATTACTTTTTTTTAGGAATGGAGAGCTGAAACAAGCCTAACAAGATGAACCAAGCACATTCTTTTTCCCATAATGGAAAATATAGAATATATGAATATGATTATACAGAGAAATCATGTCTGCTGATAGAACTGACCTAATGAAAGAGCCAAAGACAAGAGACCGTGCATATCATGAAGAGAAGGTGAAGAAGAGAGTAGTTGATGACCAGTCTCCAATTTTCTTGAGTCCTAACTCTATATATTGGGATTTGTTTCCATGAGATTCCTCTCTATCATGCAATAATTTTTTTTCTTTGAACAATATGATTTTTTTTCCGTATCAGCAAATATTTTCTGATTCAAGAAGTATTAATGGAAACTCAAGATCTCAGTCTAACTCAGAGAAATAGACAAATACTGTAGTTCAGGTACTTAACAGAGAGGGAATGGTTTATCTCAGAAGATCAGGGAAGTTTGGCCTTGAGTATGAGTGAGATTTTATCACTTGGAGTAGGAAAGACAAGAGGGCCACAGGGTAGGGCAGAATTTTTCAGGTGAGAGCATATTTATGCAGAAGAGAGTAATTTCATGTGTTTAGAGTTTTATCGGTTCTATAAATGTCAGAAACACTGAGAAGTCTCTCTTTTTCATGCTCAGAATCTGGTAATGCATGCATTTCAGATTTCTGTCCTGAGATGTTTCATTACTGGAACTATTAGAAATGTCTTTATTAATATACAGTGTAGTACCAGTGTTATGATGAAGGAAGGGCTATATAATACATGTAAATTTCTACAAGTCCCTAGTCCTCCTTGTTTTACTTTGTTTTGTTTTATGTTATGTGGGATATTATACAGGAGAAAGAAATGTGTCCTTGTTTTTCCCTAAAAAATTCCTCTCTGAGTTTATTCTAGATGTTCTGACCATGTTAGTACTTGCAGAACTATGTGGCAAATAATGCATATTTAAAAAAAAAATCTGATGATATCAGTGGCTTTGTTTTCCTTAATTAGGAAGAAGATGAGATTCATTTTGGAATAGAATGACTTTTGCTTCAAACAGACAAATCGTATCATTAATTGGAAGGCTGTAATCAATTAATATCCAGTATGACAGTCCAAGTGGCCAGATCCTGGGATACGTTTCAAAAGAAAGTACACAAGTAAATATGTATCTTCTCATCTGGCAGACAAGGATTTGGAAGAGGTGCCAAGCTGGTTATTGGCTCGTTGGCCAGAAGATCATGGCTGTTTAATGTACTATATTAACTACAGTTGTGTTCAGTTTGATTGTCTTCAAAGATGCAGCTTGGAACATTAGCCTGATAATTAAATCTCAGTTTCTGATAACTATTGTGGAAATAGGTAGGTTTGTTGCCTAAATACCAAAGAAAATGTAAACATGTTCCAACTTCTTCAAAGTTTGCTTTCAAAAAGATATTCACTCTTAAGCTGGAAAGGTACTGGTGGACCTTTCTTCTGAGCTTCAGGCTGATATATGCATTCGCCTACTTGATATCTCCACTTGTCTCTCTCACTTAACATGTTCAAAACTGCACTTTCCATCTTAACTTGCCCACAGCTGATCCAAAGTTTTCCTCATCTCAGTAAGTGGTTTTTCTAGGTACCCAGGTGCATAAGCCAAAAGTCTGCAAATAACCCTTGACACCAGCCTCTCTCTTATATACATATCCATTCCATCTCCAAAGCCTACCTATGCCACCTACAAAGCATTTTTCACATCTCTGCACTTTTTTTCCTTGTTCATTGCCACCATTTTATTCTAAGCTGTACCTCTCTCCTGAATGACTGAAATAACTTTCTAATTCTCTCCACTTCCATTCTTGCCAATCTCAATATGATGTATACAGAGTTTTCAGAATATCTTTAAGGTATTTTTGGATCAGTTTTATCTCTTATTCAAAATCTTTGATTGTCATCTCATTACACTAAGATAGAAGACAAAATTATTTGTCCTGTGTGTTCTGTCCCTTGCTTGTTTCTCTAGACTCTTTACACTGTCCCCCTTCCACTCAAGGGTACACTTCCTGGTAGAGGAGAGTGATGTGAATTTAAATGCATTTCTTGATCAAATTGTTTACAACCAGGACTCTTGAAATTCACACCACCAGCCCTTCATATCCTCAGCACGTCCCCATGTGGATATTCATAGCCTTCCAGATCACTTTGCCATGTTAACTGAGAATGTTGGCATTGGTTGAAAGACTTATCTTTCTGTTTTTTTCTTGGGAAATAATGGATTTTTCCATACACTGTTTTTATATTTCTTGGCTTCATGAACTCTAAGAAGTATTATGGATCTTCCAATTTACTAACTTGTACCCATCACTATTTTTTTTTTAATTTTTTAAAAGTAATTTATTTATTTATTTATGTCTGTGTTGGGTCTTCGTTTCTGTGCGAGGGCTTTCTCTAGTTGTCGCAAGCGGGGGCCACCCTTCATTGCGGTGCGCGGGCCTCTCACTATTGCGGCCTCTCGTTGCGGAGCACAGGCTCCAGACGCGCAGCCTCAGTAGTTGTGGCTCACGGGCCTAGTTGCTCTGCGGCATGTGGGATCTTCCCAGACCAGGGCTCGAACCCGCGTCCCCTGCATTAGCAGGCAGATTCCCAACCACTGCGCCACCAGGGAAGCCCAGTACCCATCACTATTTGATAAAATTCTATCATGTATTTCTCACCCATTAATTCTTAAGTTTAAACATCCCCAGATTTCTTCCTGATATTTCACGTCATCCCTCCTTTTATTCCTGTTTTATTTATCTCGTTAAGTTCTCCAGTTTATGATGCCTCCAGTTCTTCTGTTTTATGATTCTCCTTGCTGACCAAGTCCCATTTTCAAAAGTTTTTTTACAAAGACCCTCAATATTATGGTAGAAAAACAAAAATGTGGACACATATTTCTTCTCTGTTAAGCTTATGGCCTTGGCAGGTTACTCAGTACTTGCTTATTCCACAATCTAGCTTCTATTCTTTGCTTGGACTGCTCATTGCAACTGGGAGAAAATTTCCACTAAGAATGCTTGGTCTAAAACCTGATTTAAACCATCCAATACCTAATCCAGCCTTGTCCAGTCAGTCTTTTCAGGAGCTATTCTATATATTCACTATTTTCTTCAATTTCCGTACTTTCTTTTATTTCTTGACTCTCATAATATAATTTATTTTTTACTCCTAGGGCCTTGCAAAAAAAAGAAAATTGTACGTAGTAGGGAATTGTAAAAATTATTTAATTCTGAGGGTGAATTAGAATCATCTGGGAGTTTTTAAAAATACTGATGTCAAGATTCTGCCTCAGCCCAAATAAATTGAACTCAGAACGGTGCTCTAATATGGGTATTTTAAAGAAACTCCCAAATTTTAATGTGCAGCAAGAATTGGTCCATTGAACCCTTATTAAAACTAGGGTCTTCTGATTATGGAAAATATCAGAATAAGTCAACAACAGTGGCAAAATGGTGTTTAAATATCCATGTTATCCAGCTTAGAAGACCTTGTGAACCACCACATGCTCATGGTAAATTAGCATGTTCTCCATAGAGGAATGGTGTTGCATACACAAATAAGAGTTGATCATCAAAGAGCTATCTATTAACCTGCTGAGAAATGCCTTTTCTATTCCTTTCCTGAGGCTTCAGGAAGCTACCTCTTCCTTGAATAAACCTGTTGAAGGTGGGCAGATTGGCTTGCAGCTTCTCTTAAATGCTGGTATTTGAACTTGGCCTAGGCAAGCACCTCCTGTAATTTACTTTACACTTGGCTGGAAGAAGATGATTTTATATTTGAGCTAGGGATAAAGGGAGCTTCTCTTTCCCTCTGAGGACCTATGAAGAATGAGAACATTTACGGTGTGTGGTTTCTTCCCCTTCCCTTGAAAAGAAATAAAACCACCTTGTGCTGTTTCTCTACCTAGTTCAGGCGTGCAGAGCCATTCATCCTGTTGCATGATGCTTAGAGTAAAAGGTGTTACAAAAAGCTTGATTTGTTTCTGATAACCCAGTGACTGCACATACTTAATAACTGATTTTACTGTAATATTCCTGAATTCAAAAGCATTACTGCTACTTGACATTATTACGTCTTCAGTAAAAAATTAAATCTTAGTTTACTGAGACTCCAGATAAAATAATTCAGAAATTTTGTCTAAATTATATGATGTTTTGAAACTCTCTAGTGCTTGGTAAATCTGTATATCAAATATCACAAATAAATGTAGAAAAAAATTATAAAGAAACGGTCAGTATTTTAACAATCAGTCTAGAATAAATTTTAAATAAATTGCCTAAGGGAAAAAAAGTCATCTTGCTTACCTAAGGAAACTTACCAACTTTTATTTTGACTTCTTGTGCAGTTTGAAATAGCTAAAACAGGATTTCATAGAATTTTTTTAATAAGTAAGAAAATGGCTTTCTGGCTTTGTTGTTGTTGTTTAACATATCAGGCTACATTCTGAGCTAAAAATGTTATAAGAAATTTGATAATGCCTGAGAACAGTCATGGGTAAGTAAAACCACAGATAGAGTATAATTCTATTGCTGAGAAAAGGCACCTTAATATATAAATTTCTTCAAACATTTGTTAAATATTCAAATAGTCTAGGATTATTTATTATTTAAAATGAAACAATTCAGGCTATAAACATTTCTCTGTTACTTTGTTGGCTGAATTATGTACACAATGTCCTGAGTATGATGCCTAGCACATAGTAGAACAGGAAAGTATTCTGGATTGATTGCTTAATATCATTACTATCACCTAATTTTTACCTTATAATGGTCTCAATAGTAATTTTTATTTTGACTATGCTTTTGCATTTTAATTTTTATCTATAGTAAAACAAAATAGAAAAATGAAGACTAGATGAAATTTATATGTTGACTATTAGCAATTAATTTCTGAATTTATACTTTCCATGCCTTTTACTTTCCTTTCCTACCCAGCAGAATTTTTTTTTTTTTAAATTAATTAATTTATTTATTTTTGGCTGTGTTGGGTCTTCGTTTCTGTGCGAGGGCTTTCTCTAGTTGCGGCAAGCGGGGGCCACTCTTCATCGCGATGTGCGGGCCTCTCACTATCGCGGCCTCTCTTGTTGCGGAGCACAGGCTCCAGACGCGCAGGCTCAGTAGTTGTGGCTCACGGGCCCAGTTGTTCCGCGGCATATGGGATCTTCCCAGACCAGGGCTCGAACCCGTGTCCCCTGCATTGGTAGGCGGATTCTCAACCACTGCACCACCAGGGAAGCCCCCAGCAGAATTTTTATGAGTGTAAATTATAAAGTGGTAAGGGAGGTATTGGCTTGGCCCAAAAGTTCGTTCGGGTTTCTGTTACGGAATATATAAGTGGAAAGAGAAACTTAAGTAAAGAGGAAATAAATTAGAGGAAAAAGAAAAAAATATTTAAGAAAGGGTCTGGAATGATGATCTCTAACTAGTGTCTCTAACTAGTGGAACTATTTTATCTTATGGTGGTTTTTGTTTGTTTGTTTTGTTTTGTTTGTTTTGGGCTGCACCGTGCAGCATGTGGGATCTTAGTTCCCCGACCAGGGATCGAACCTGTGCCCCCTGCATTGGAAGTGCAGAGTCTTAACCACTGGACCAGCAGGGAAGCCCTATCCTATGGTGTTTTGATTAATCAAGAATAGTTACACAATCCTTAATTAAGAGAAAATTTTGTTCTATGATTTTTAGTTAGCGATAATTGAGGTAACACAATGTGCCAAGCATTTTGGAAATTCTAAAAGAAGAGAAGGGTTGGGACCACTATCCTGAGCATCACCACTGGGTGTCAGCTTCTGTGTGTTGGTGGGTAGAGTTTATGTGTGATATATGTGAATAAAGGTTTGTGGGCTGTGCTCTGGTTCAAACTTGAGGCTCTCTTCTTCTAGGATATGTGGTTATGCTCCGTAGACTTTGATGGGGTTTTCTTTTGTTGGTTTGTTCATTTGTTCTAAGAAATTATGTGTTTTACTTTTACAAAGTAACTAAAATCCAATATTTCTGTCCTTCTTTAGAGAGATAGGGACAGAACAAACTTAATTCACCATCCCAAAGCCTAAAAATACTTGCTTTGGTACAGTATATTTGGAATGTGAATTCAATTCAGTGTTCTGAAATATGGATTTTTATTTTCTTGGATTGTATGCAGAATCTCTTCTCCTATTGGAATTAAAACTATTCTTCTTTGCTGCCATATTGGAGGAAATCCAATCAAAACCACATGTTGATTTCAATATGAATTCCACAGCTTAGAAATGAGTCAAGAAGTAGCAAGAGAAACCTTAGATTGAGATCTCAAGAGAAACAAGGCTTTCAAAATCCATGCTAATTGGATGCTAATGTTTAATGAAGAATGACTTGCTAATTGACCTAAATAAGCCTAAAGATTTGGTGCATTTTAGGTCAACAAAATAAAATGGAAAATAATTTTTATTTTATATATATATATATATATATATCTCCTCATTTGCCTCTTAAAATCCTGGTTTATACTGGTACTAGTGCATTTATTAGGGGTGCTTCTTTTCACATTCAAAAGTTACCTAGTTTAAATGATCAATAAGGGTGAATTGTAGGAGTAGGGAAGGTAGAACCTCCAGATTGATTTAGGTATCCAAAAACAGGTATCCATTGTTGTCCACTTAATTTGGAAGTTGCAAGCCTCCTAGGAATCTTCTGCACCTAACCTTGTTCTGTGATATGGGTACATAGTGTAGTGGCTATAAGAGGGTTCATCAGGTGGGTCGACCTCAGAGCTGGTCCTTGCTCCTCAGAATGGTATGAGAATATTTTCCCACGTCTGAAAGTAGTATGGAAATATCGCTGTGATCCTGAGGACCTGAAGAGAGACCATGTAACCAAGTGAGGAGGATGCAATGGCAAATTGAGTGAAACAAAACTGAGGGCTGCAGAGAAAGTGTCCATCTCAGCCAATGCAGAATACAGAATGAATTAGGTCTTCCCCAGAAGACCTGATGGTTGTCTCCCCAAAAGGGGTCCTATAATTTATAGGAAGTGAGAAAGACTCTAAATTGAAAGGAGTCAAGTTTCTGACATCTTAAAGAATTGAATGATATTTATTTTCACAATAAGGCTAAATGTAGACTTAAAGAAATTTATTCAAGTAATTGAAAAAACGGAGAAAGCTACATTTCTTTCACATCTAAATGTGCAGACTGGAGTTGCGTTTATGACAGAGGTCCTTTTCTCCCTTCTTTCCTTCCTTCCTTGCTTCTCCTTCCCTCTCTCTCTCTCTCTCTTTCTTTCTTTCTCTTATTTTTGGACCTACCAAATTTTGGAGTGTAGTGGGTGGTTCTTTAAGGACCCTTCCCTAAGTTATTAAACTTTGTGGATTATTGCTTCAATGTTGAGGAACATTACCAATACATTAAAAGAAAAAATAAACAGGAGTAATTTTATAAATCTCTATCCTTCCCACTTTTAATATCAAGGAGATGTAATGGCATCACAGATGGTTCACATATCAACACTTTTCAACACTATATTACAAAGTGGAGGCTTTATTCATCCACAACATACTTGGACTTCTACTGTAGGGGCACAATCACAACTGATGAACAAATTAACTCATTTGTTTTGAAGTTTTAGTCACTATTATACTCCCATAAATTTTGAAAGATTTTATGATTAGGAAGTTGCTTCACTCGGCAGAATGGAATCTTAATCATTATACCTTAGAACACAGAGGACTACATAAATATTCTTGATGCTTTTCAAAATGACACCACATAACTTGTTCTCCATTTTTATTTAAGCAGCTCTGTGAATGACCCAGAATTTTGAACACAGCCTGACCCTGTGTTCAGGAGTAAGCAGCAGAACCTTCCCTAATGGACAGCAAGTCAGAGTGGCCATGCTTGGTCACATATTTAAAGGAGAGACATCACTTTGGTGATACTTTATTTGCCTTATCCTCCTCATGAAATCAGTTCACTTCTCTGTGCCCTGGGGAACTGATACCTAAGCACTGTGTCCCTCTGGAGACTTGGGGCTTTGAGTGGTCTTTGTTTATGAGTGGCACTAGTAGAGATCATAATGTCAGAGAAGGAGGTTCAGGGTCTTTATTTTCTCCCTCTCTCCCTTGCATTAGTTCTGGTAGTGACTCTGCATAATTACAGTTCTATTTGGGGAGCATTCTTCCACTGCTCAGCTTCTATTACACTTCAGTTTCACCCTCCCATTCCCTTGCCCATCAGGTGTAGAGAAAGTAATGTTTTCCCTCTGCTAATCATCCCTAAATGCATCA
Organism: Eschrichtius robustus; assembly: GCF_028021215.1. Lineage (NCBI taxonomy): Eukaryota > Metazoa > Chordata > Mammalia > Artiodactyla > Eschrichtiidae > Eschrichtius > Eschrichtius robustus. The sequence goes on from NC_090827.1 coordinate 134,947,308, forward strand.
CCATCCCTTGTGGATTCCATTAATGCTGCCACACTCCTACTAATAATCTCTTAATTAAATTATTTTGTTAAAGCCCCTAAAGATGCTATCCTTTTTATGTTAGGACTTGGGCTAATCCAGAGATCTGTTTTGCATCTGTTGCCGGCCTTCCCAGGCTTCCAAAACACATCATCACCGATTAGTGCTGAAAATGACATAGGAAGCTCATCTCAATCCAATCAGCACCCTATCATTAGACCAGGTATACTAGGGCTGGTTGTACGGTCATAATATTCTTCTTCCCTCTCTATTCCTTTCCTCCTACAATTACATACCCTACCCCTCACAACAGATTTACATCTTTGGTCTGACATTCTGTGACATCCATTCCCCTTTCCACTCCCCATATGTTTTTCCTTGTTGTATTTTTTTAAAACTACAACTCACTGAGATAAAGATGTTGAGAAGGAAATCAGATCACTTTGACATTTTTAGCTTTGGTAACTGAAAACCTGAATCAAATAGCCTATGAATTAAGAAATCTGGGTAGGCCCTACATCCAGGGTAGGGCTCATTTCAGGGCTGGGTGATTTGTTTGCTCAGGTGTCATCTGGTACTGAGGCACTATCTGCTTTTCTTCTCTGCAATGCATGCATTTACTAGATGCCAATGCTGGTCTGCCTCGTGGTTCTAAGATGGCAGCAAAGAGCAGTTATGTGTGAGAGTGAGAGTCTCCTCCTGTGGTTCACTCTTAAGAAAAAAAAAATATATAAATAAGTCTCTTCTTTTTTTTTTTCTTTAACTTTGATGTGGAGTATACATTCTCATTCATGAGATAATCCAAGTTTAAAAAAATATATCATAACTGACTCAGAAGAATCAGGTGAAGTTTGATGGATATAGGAAATTAATTACAATGGTCACCTTAGTCATACTATTTGTGATTTACCCTAAGCAAACACTTAAGGGTATTACTGATGGCATATTTCCACTTCATTTTAAAGTTGAGGAATTAGCTGAACAATTTCAAAGAAATATATTATCCCTCTTCTCTTCAGATGATCCATAGAGAAATATACTTTTCTGTTAATTCATCCTTTCAATATGCTTGCTTCTAGCATGCTTGCCTAAATGCAGTGATGTCTGGAGAATTCATGCTATTTTCTGCATAGAGTTTAGAATAATAATTTTGTTCTTGGCAATACCTATAATTAAACATAAATTATTAGTATTATCTAATGTTTGAGAAGAAAATAGGACAAATTTTGAAGATCTGCGTTTAATTTCTTATCTCTCATTCCCTCATAATTGACTGGGAGGGCTTTCATAGTTTATTACACATTTTTTGGCCTTGAATTTATTATATATAAAATAAATAAGTGGATTAGAGGTCTATTTCAAATCTCTGAAATTACTATGTGATGTTACTAAATTTGGGGGGGTGGTTCTTTTTAATTCTCTAATCACAGGAAATACAGTTTTTAAATAAAATGTGACTAGGCAATTATTTCCTTATGCACAGAGAATAAGGACAATAAAGTTATCTTCAGAAAGTTTAAAACTGAAATAGTGTATAATTTTAATGTCCATATCATCTATAAATGATTAGAAGATGAAGTCTTGCTACTTAAAACAAACCACTCCATTTCTAACTAAATTCATTCTAACTAAAAGTCAATGAGATTTAAAGCCTATGTAGTGTGAATACTATTCCTACAATTAAAATAGAACAAAAATAAAATATTTCAGACCTCGGAAAAAGAATGGAGGCAAAGATCGAGAAGATGCAAGAAATGTTTAACAAAGATCTAGAAGAATTAAAGAACAAACAAACAGAGATGAATAACACAGTAACTGAAATGAAAACTACACTAGAAGGAATCAATAGCAGAATAACTGAGGCAGAAGAACGGATAAGTGACCTGGAAGACAGAATGGTGGAATTCACTGCTGCGGAACAGACTAAAGAAAAAAGAATGAAAAGAAGTGAAGACAGCCTAAGAGACCTCTGGGACAACATTAAACGCAACAACATTCGCATTATAGGGGTCCCAGAAGGAGAAGACAGAGAGAAAGGACCAGAGAAAATATTTGAAGAGATTATAGTCGAAAACTTCCCTAACATGGGAAAGGAAATAGCCACCCAAGTCCAGGAAGCGCAGAGAGTCCCATACAGGATAAACCCAAGGAGAAACATGCCGAGACACATAGTAATCAAAGTGGCAAAAATTAAAGACAAAGAAAAATTATTGAAAGCAGCAAGGGAAAAACGACAAATAACATACAAGGGAACTCCCATAAGGTTAACAGCTGATTTCTCAGCAGAAACTCTGCAAGCCAGAAGGGAGTGGCATGATATACTTAAAGTGATGAAAGGGAAGAACCTACAACCAAGATTACTCTACCGGGCAAGGATCTCATTTAGATTTGATGGAGAAATCAAAAGCTTTACAGACAAGCAAAAGCTAAGAGAATTCAGCACCACCAAACCAGCTCTACAACAAATGCTAAAGGAACTTCTCTAAGTGGGAAACACAAGAGAAGAAAAGGACCTACAAAAACAAACCCAAAACAATTAAGAAAATGGTCATAGGAACATACATATCGATAATTACCTTAAACGTGAATGGATTAAATGCCCCAACCAAAAGACATAGACTGGCTGAATGGATACAAAAACAAGACTCATATATATGCTATCTACAAGAGACCCACTTTAGACCTAGGGACACATACAGACTGAAAGTGAGGGGATGGAAAAAGATATTCCATGCAAATGGAAATCAAAAGAAAGCTGGAGTAGCTATACTCATATCAGATAAAATAGACTTTAAAATAAAGAATGTTACAAGAGACAAGGAAGGACACTACATAATGATCCAGGGGTCAATCCAAGAAGAAGATATAACAATTATAAATATATATGCACCCAACACAGGAGCACCTCAATACATAAGGCAACTGCTAACAGCTATAAAAGAGGAAATCGACAGTAACACAATAATAGTGGGGGACTTTAACACCTCACTTACACCAATGGACAGATCATCCAAAATGAAAATAAATAAGGAAACAGAAGCTTTAAATGACACAATAGACCAGATAGATTTAATTGATATATATAGGACACTCCATCCAAAAACAGCAGATTACACGTTCTTCTCAAGTGCGCACGGAACATTCTCCAGGATAGATCACATCTTGGGTCACAAATCAAGCCTCAGTAAATTTAAGAAAATTGAAATCATATCAAGCATCTTTTCTGACCACAACGCTCTGAGATTAGAAATGAATTACAGGGAAAAAAACGTAAAAAAGACAAACACATGGAGGCTAAACAATACGTTACTAAATAACCAAGAGATCACTGAAGAAATCAAAGAGGAAATCAAAAAATACCTAGAGACAAATGACAATGAAAACACGACGACCCAAAACCTATGGGATGCAGCAAAAGCAGTTCGAAGAGAGAAGTTTATAGCTATACAAGCCTACCTAAAGAAACAAGAAAAATCTCAAGTAAACAATCTAACCTTCACCTAAAGAAACTAGAGAAAGAAGAACAAACAAAACCCAAAGTTAGCAGAAGGAAAGAAATCATAAAGATCAGAGCAGAAATAAATGAAATAGAAACAAAGAAAACAATAGCAAAGATCAATAAAACTAAAAGCTGGCTCTTTGAGAAGATAAACAAAATTGATAAGCCATTAGCCAGACTCATCAAGAAAAAGAGGGAGAGGACTCATATCAATAAAATCAGAAATGAAAAAGGAGAAGTTACAACAGACACCGCAGAAATACAAAGCATCCTAAGAGACTACTACAAGCAACTTTATGCCAATAAAATCGACAACCTGGAAGAAATGGACAAATTTTTAGAAAGGTATAACCTTCCAAGACTGAACCAGGAAGAAACAGAAAATATGAACAGACCAATCACAAGTAATGAAATTGAAACTGTGATTAAAAATCTTCCAACAAACAAAAGTCCAGGACCATATGGCTTCACAGGTGAATTCTATCAAACATTTAGAGAAGAGCTAACACCTATCCTTCTCAAACTCTTCCAAAAAATTGCAGAGGAAGGAACACTCCCAAACTCATTCTATGAGGCCACCATCACCCTGATACCAAAACCAGACAAAGACACTACAAAAAAAGGAGAATTACAGACCAATATCACTGATGAATATAGATGCAAAAATCCTCAACAAAATACTAGCAAACAGAATCCAACAACACATTAAAAGGATCATACACCACGATCAAGTGGGATTTATCCCAGGGATGCAAGGATTCTTCAATATACGCAAATCAATCAATGTGATACACCATATTAACAAATTGAAGAATAAAAACCATATGATCATCTCAATAGATGCAGAAAAAGCTTTTGACAAAATTCAACACCCATTTCTGATAAAAACTCTCCAGAAAGTGGGCATAGAGGGAACCTACCTCAACATAATAAAGGCCATATATGACAAACCCACAGCAAACATCATTCTCAATGGTGAAAAACTGAAAGCATTTCCTCTAAGATCAGGAACGAGACAAGGATGTCCACTCTCACCACTATTATTCAACATAGTCCTGGAAGTCCTAGCCACGGCAATCAGAGAAGAAAAAGAAATAAAAGGAATACAAATTGGAAAAGAAGAAGTAAAACTGTCACTGTTTGCGGGTGACATGATACTATACATAGAGAATCCTAAACCTGCCACCAGAAAACTGCTAGAGCTAATTAATGAATATGGTAAAGTTGCAGGATACAAAATTAATGCACAGAAATCTCTTGCATTCCTATACACTAATGATGAAAAATCTGAAAGAGAAATTATGGAAACACTCCCATTTACCATTGCAACAAAAAGAATAAAATACCTAGGAATAAACCTACCTAGGGAGACAAAAGACCTGTATGCAGAAAACTATAAGACACTGATGAAAGAAATTAAAGATGATACCAACAGATGGAGAGATATACCATGTTCTTGGATTGGAAGAATCAACATTGTGAAAATGAGTATACTACCCAAAGCAATCTACAGATTCAATGCAATCCCTATCAAATTACCAATGGCATTTTTTACAGAGCTAGAACAAATCATCTTAAAATTTGTATGGAGACACAAAAGATCCCGAATAGCCAAAGCAGTCTTGAGGGAAAAAAATGGAGCTGGAGGAATCAGGCTCCCTGACTTCAGACTATACTACAAAGCTACAGTAATCAAGACAATATGGTACTGGCACAAAAACAGAAACATAGATCAATGGAACAAGATAGAAAGCCCAGAGATTAACCCACGCACCTATGGTCAACTAATCTATGACAAAGGAGGCAAAGATATACAATGGAGAAAAGACAGTCTCTTCAATAAGTGGTGCTGGGAAAACTGGACAGCTACATGTAAAAGAATGAAATTAGAATACTCCCTAACACCATACACAAAAATAAACTCAAAATGGATTAGAGACCGAAATATAAGACTGGACACTATAAAACTCTTAGAGGAAAACATAGGAAGAACACTCTTTGACATAAATCACAGCAAGATCTTTTTTGATCCACCTCCTAGAGTAATGGAAATAAAAACAGAAATAAACAAGTGGGACCTAATGAAACTTCAAAGCTTTTGCACAGCAAAGGAAACCATAAACAAGACGAAAAGACAACCCTCAGAATGGGAGAAAATATTTGCAAATGAATCAACGGACAAAGGATTAATCTCCAAAATATATAAACAGCTCATTCAGCTCAATATTAAAGAAACAAACACCCCAATCCAAAAATGGGCAGAAGACCTAAATAGACATTTCTCCAAAGAAGACATACAGACGGCCACGAAGCACATGAAAAGATGCTCAACATCACTAATTATTAGAGAAATGCAAATCAAAACTACAATGAGGTATCACCTCACTCCTGTTAGAATGGGCATCATCAGAAAATCTACAAACAACAAATGCTGGAGAGGGTGTGGAGAAAAGGGAACCCTCTTGCACTGTTGGTGGGAATGTAAATTGATACAGCCACTATGGAGAACAATATGGAGGTTCCTTAAAAAACTAAAAATAGAATTACCATATGACCCAGCAATCCCACTACTGGGCATATACCCAGAGAAAACTGTAATTCAAAAAGACACATGCACCCGAATGTTCATTGCAGCACTATTTACAATAGCCAGGTCATGGAAGCAACCTAAATGCCCATCAACAGACGAATGGATAAAGAAGATGTGGTACATATATACAATGGAATATTACTCAGCCATAAAAAGGAACGAAATTGAGTCATTTGTTGAGACGTGGATGGATCTAGAGACTGTCATACAGAGTGAAGTAAGTCAGAAAGAGAAAAACAAATATCGTATATTAATGCATGTATGTGGAACGTAGAAAAATGGTACAGATGAGCTGGTTTGCAGGGCAGAAGTTGAGACACAGATGTAGAGAATGGACATATGGACACCAAGGGGGGAAAACTGTGGTCGGGTGGGGATGGTGGTGTGCTGAATTGGGCGATTGGGATTGACATGTATACACTGATGTGTATAAAATTGGTGCCTAATAAGAACCTGTAGTATAAAAAAACAAACAAACAAAACAACTAATACTAAACTTTCATTGGGTTATTTGTATAGAAATATGTTAATATAAATGTTTCAGACATTACATGAAATTTCTAAAAATCTTATATTTGTATTTGTATGGAAATATGTATGGAAATATGTTAATATAAATGTTTCAGACATTACATGAAATTTCTAAAAATCTTAAAAATAAATAAATAAATAAATAAAATATTTCTGTTTCAAATAATTATCAGCTATTTATGTGATTAAGTTACAAAGATGGATAGTTATCATGAAAATTCCCAGGAGGCAGCAACATCTGAGCAAGTTATTTAAATTTAATACCCAGTGTTTTTACCATAAATCCTCAGTCATCACTTTAAAGCTACTTAGATCAGGTCTCTTTTTCATCTACAGTTCACGGGAAATCAAAGAAGGGTCTGAAGCCATACCTTGGAAATTCCCAGGGGACTTTGTACATTTGTTTTCATACAGTTTCATTGTTAATGTATACCTCTGGGACAGATCCTACTAAGAGTGTCTTCAGATTTAGTTTCACTTAAAAATAATATAATTGGCTCCTTTCTCTTTATGCAACTCTGTTCCCAACCCAGCAATCTCTGTAGCACTGTTTATACTCATGCCTTTGCTTATAATATTTACTATAGAAATTCCATTATTTAAATTCTTTAACTCATTTATATAATCACTCTCACTGAAGGAGTAGTCCATGTACAATTCTTGTTTCCATCTCTTCCTATCTTATTCACACAATGTACTGCATATTTATTTCTGCGTCCTTCACTTCATTGGAATTCCTCCCACTAAATTACCCCGAACCTAATTGCCAAATATGGTGGTCATTTCTCTATTTTTATTTGACATTTTTAACATTACATTGATACTTAAATATCATTTCTTCTTTCTTTGACTTCATGACACTGTCTTCTTAGGTTTTTTCCTCCATTTTTTCTGAAAACCTCCTTCAGCTAATCAACCTGGGCAGACCCATTAAATATTGGTTTGGGTATGTAAAGTCTAATAAGTTCAAAATTCAACTCATTTTCTTTCCTCCACTTATCCAAACATATTGCCTTTCTATTTCTTGGGTCTGTTTCCAATTCTTAAAATCTGAATATAGTAAGCTGTTAAAAGAACAAAATTCAACTGAGTGAATTCGAAGAATCAGTCGGGCAGCATACCATCTAATATATAAAAAGGCCCTCCAAGTAGCTGTATAAATGGAAGGCTTTTATAGAAATGGGGGAGGGACAAGGGGTTATTAGCAAAAGAAAAGAGGATTCTTTTAGGTCATGTCATCTTCTTTTAGGAAGATGGTCAGGGGGGTCTTATCATGCAGATTACCTCACTAATGCTAACCCTGAAATTCCAGGCTGATTGGTTTACAGTTCCACTGCTGAGAGGCTGAAACTGCAGTTAAGTTAGGTATTAAGTCTGTGTGAGATTTAGTGGAAGTGGCTCCATTTGGAGGTGGTTGTTTCTTTTTAGCATTTTCCCCCTTTTGGTCAAGCTCTCAGCCTAACTGAGAAATATGATCAAAATTTAAAGCATTAATCTACAACAAAGGAGAGAAGAATATACAGTGGTGAAAAGACAGTCTCTTCAGTGAGTGGTGCTGGGAAAATTGAACAGCTGCATGTAAAACAATGAGATTAGAACATTCCTCACACCATACACAAAAATAAACTCAAAGTGTTTTAAAGACTTAAATGTAAGACGTTACATTTACATTTATCATGCAAATGATATGATAGACCAGGGGTTAATATCCAAAATATATAAACAGCTCATACAATTCAATATCAAAAAACCAAACAACCCAATCAGAAAATGGACAGAAGACTGGAACAGACATTTTTCCAAAGAAGACATACAAATGGCTAAGAGGCACATGAAAAGATGCTCAACATTGCTAATTATTAGAGAAATGCAAATCAAAATAACAATGAGATGTCACCTGTTAGAATGATAGAATGACTATCATCAAAAAGTCTACAAATAACAAATGTTAGAAAGGGTGTGGAGAAAAGGGAACCCTTGTACACTGTTGGTAGGAATGAACATTGGTGCAGCCACTATGGAAAACAGTATGGAGGTTCCTTAAAAAACTAAAAATAGAGCTACCATATGATCCAGCAAGCCCAACCCTGCATATATATACAGAAAAAAATGGAAATTCTAATTCAAAAAAATACATGCACCCCAATGTTCATAGCAGCATTATTTACAATGGCCAAGATATGGATGCAACCCAAGTGCTAATCAACAGAAGAATGGGTAAAGAAGATGCAGTGTATGTATACAATTGAGTATTACTCAGCCATAAAAAGAATGAAGTTCTGCCATTTGCAGCAAAGTGAATGGACCTAGAGAATATTATGCTTGGTGAAATAAGTCATACAGAGGAGGACAAGTAGTGTATGCTGTCACATATATATGGAATCTAAAAAATAATACAGGTGAATATATAGGCAAGATAAACAGACTCACAGATATAGAAAACAAACTTGTGGTCACCAAAGGGGAGAGAGAAGGTGGGAGGGACAAATTAGGGGTATGGGATTAGCAGTCTAGTAACTTTAATTACATATCTTAATTAGGATTCTTAACCCTTAGAAACCTTACTTTCTGGTAAAAACTAAGAAGTAAGCAATTGTGGACTATATGTCATACTACTATTTTTTAGACGGGGAAATTTATGAACACACTTCATAATTTCTAGAAACATGTGCTTCTTCACAGCACAGTTTTTCATTGTGACACAATACATGTTTACTTATAAACACAAATTTATCTTTAGTTTCTCTGCAATAAGAAACCAAAAGTAGATGAAGTGGCAGATGTTTTCAAATGATGCTCTTCAAATGAAAGAAATATACAAAATAAAAATATGGTGATGCAGGAAGGCATTAAGAACAGAAAAGGGGTTAATATGTTGGTAAATATAAATGCATATTGATGTATAGAATAACAACAATAGTAATATCTTAGAAGATTTAAAAGTATATTTCTATAAGTGATTAAGATACATAATAACACACGTTTGGAGCTGCTATTCTAAAACTTTTACACTATTCAGGAAAAGGATAAAAGTTTTGATTAATGCCTGTAGTCATTTCTAGGGTAACCACTATAACAGTAGACATATGGTATAAAACTTTCGTGAAAAAATGGAAAGATACAGGTACTCTATCAATTCAAGAAAAGTAGAAACCTAGAAAGTACATAGTAAAAAGGTAGCTATAATCCGAAAATATACCACCAAATGCATTGATTTAGAATAAATTAAAGTGGACTAATTACTGTAAGTAAAAGACAAAAATTAGCTGATTGGATTTAAAGGTTTTAACTAGGTATAGATAGGTGGTAGCCTTGCCCTCTGGCACAGGAATATAAAATATGTAGAACAGGTAATACATAAGGACGAAGAAAGGTTGAAAATAAAAGTATTGAAAATGCTTATTTTGCAAACATTAAAAAGGAAGAATCATAGTAATATAGTATCAGACAAAATAGATTTTAAGGCGTAAGGCATTATTAACATGAAAAGAGCATCACTGTATGATGCTAATAAGTTGAATTCATTGATTTGATAGAACTATCCTAATTTTCTTTGCACCTAATGCATGGCCTCAAAATATAAAGATAGACCTAGAAGGAGAATTAGATAAGTCCTAAATCAGAGTTGACTTTTAATAAAACTCCATCAGTAACTGATGGAACAATTAGACAAAATATAATGGAGGTTATAGAAGACTTGAGAAGTAAATGAATAAATTTGGACTAAAGCATGCGATAAGTATGTAACTCTGACTCCAGAGTACACATTTTCTAGGTGCCCAGGAAATATTGAAAAATTGACCATGTACAGCACATTGTAATACATTTTTAAAGTTCAGATCATGTAGTATATATCCTCTGACCACAGTTACATTATGCCAGAAATCAATAACAGGAAAATAACTAGAAATCCCAACATTTTTAAAAATTAAGAAATATATTTTAAAATAACCAGTATATCAAAAAAGAAATCGCAAAGGAAATTAGAAATTAACTTGAACTAAATGATACTTAAATATTATATTTCAATGCTTGTGGAATGCTACCAAAGCCTGGTTTTTAATGGAGGTATACATTCTTAAATGCATATATTAGAAAAGAAGAAAGGCTGATAATCAATGATCTAATAAGCATTAATCTCAAGAAATTAGAAAAATAACAGCAACTTGAACCCAGAAAAAGGAGAAAGAAGAAAATAATGAAGATAAAAGCAGAAAAAATACATTGGACAACATGTATACGATAGAGAAGATCAATGAAACCAAATCTTTTCTTTGAAGAAACTGGTAATATTGGTAAATTCCTGGTGATATTGATCAAGAAATTTTAAAAGTACATGCAAATTACCAATATCTTGAGCTTTTAAAAAAATAGCAGCCCTATAGATCTTTATGATAACAAAAGATTATATATAAGATGATGTTCTAAACTGTTTTATAGTCACACATTTGAAAATTTAGATATGGCAAAGTTCCTAGAAAAGCACTTATTACCACTTATTTTTCTAGCTATTAAGAGATTAAATTTGTAATTGAAAATTTCCCGTAAGAACCCTTAAAGCCCAAGTAGTTTTACAAGGGAGCCCTACTAAATATTTAAGAAAGAAAACTTGCCAATTTTACACAAATTCTTCAAGAGAATTATGTATGTTTAGCATAATATAGATACCAAACCTGACATGGTGTAATTAATTTAAACATTGTTACACAGTTTGTAAATAGCTAAGGAAAGATTTTTCTCAAGTTTTTCTGATTCCAAAACTCTTAATCTCTTTGCTATATTGTCTCCCATAGATTACAGTGTGGATCCATGGAGAAATACATAGATGCTCTGCTTTTAAATGTGACCTTATTTCCAATTTGGTCTTATTTGGAAAGGAAAAGAAGGCCAGTGGATCTCCAACTCCACTAAATGTAATGGCTTCTCAAGATGGGCTGTAGAATATCATGGAAACGATCACAGAGGCCCTTATCATAGAAAGTATATGTGTTTAATCCCTCATCTTTCACTGTCTAAAGTCAGGAATGGCTAAGTGGCTTTGCCCTTAAGTAGCAGCTTCAGTGTTTCCTACTAACTAGGTCATAAGGACTTTCAACACTAAAACCCTTGCCATAATGAAACCATGCACCTGGGAAATCTTGAAGTCTAAGGGAGGGTTGTGGGACGGAAACTATTTCCATAGGCTTTTGCTCAGAAAATCCTGTCTCAGGTACATTAACAGCAAGACTAGTTTATGGTGAAAACTGTCTCTCTTCATATGTCCAGCTCCCATTCATATGCACCCATCACTCAACAATTAGTCTCTTTAGGAAAGTAAGTAGCTCCTCTGGTCTGACTGGAATGAGGCAAAGTAATGCTGTACTCTGTTGGTACCTGTTCCAAATTCTGGAGTGCTGACATTGTTCAGATTTGATCATTTGCGCTGACATAAGCACTTTCAACTAGATGTAAACTTTTCAGCAGAAATAATGGATTCGAAGTGTTTTTTAAAAGCTTTTTTAAGTCCCTGTGGAGCGGGGAAGTGGAGGAGAGGAAAGAAAGGGAAAAGTGGATTAGACGTTAATTTTGTCCTACCAGAAGAATGGGGAGTGGAGAGACTTGTACGATTAGTGAAGAAGCGTGGCTCTCTGAAAATATAAGTTACTACAAAAAAAAAATATGCGCCCAAATCAGAAAATGTATAGCCTCTGTTTATAACAGCTGAGAATATTTCTCACGGTCACGTAAGGTTTCTCTTTGCAGTCTCATGTCCTGCAGCTACCTAAGTTCCATTTAAGCTTCACATTCATGGAAGCAGGCTGTTTCTAACCACCACACCACTGCTCACAACACTCTTTCCCTCTGAAAACCTTTTCTCCTTTGCTCACCAGGCTATTATCTGCTTATACCCCAGGCCCCATCTCAGGTTGCTCAGCCATTCTTGACTTCTTCAAGATGGGTTAGGTATCCTCCCTCTATTCTAGAAGTTATTATTGCCCTTGCTCTTACCTCAGTGAGTTTAGTGTTCAGTTTAGGGGTTTCTGCTTTGGGATATTATCTTATTCATCTTCCCAACATAACTCCCTGGCACAGAACTTTACCCACACTATCTACTCACTGAATATTTTTTAAATCAGTGAATTCCTTGAGTGATGAAAAGCAATTCATTTCACTTCTCTAGGCATTCACTTTCTTATCTGTAGAATGAAAATGTCAGACAATATCATTGCTAACTTTTCCTTCACCTATAAATTCCCATATTTCTCAGAGCTGGAGCTCTGGTGTGGGCTTCTCAGTGTGATGTTGGAAGGAGGCTGTTAGTATGGAACCTCACATCAGAAAAACAGTAAAATAAACTATGGTGTGTCCTACAGTCGTAGGCCTGACACTCACTGGAGAGACCCATAAAAGGAGGCTTTAATAGACATGCATGCTCTGAATATTGTAGTCTTGCATCCTGACATCAATTGTATATATTTTAGTATCTTTTTAATACATACGACTCTATATCTGTGACCTAGTTTTTCTTTAATGGAAAATAAAGTCAAGGGAGGATTTATAGTCCCAATTTTCCTGTTTTATATTAGATTTTATGGTTTTACATACAAATTCCATTATAAAACTGGAATTAAAAAAAAATCAAAAGCTCAGAGAGTTCCTGAGGTTTTGTGTGGAAGCAAGAGGTGCTTATTGTCACAGGAGTTCATTAATGTAACTACAATTAAAGACAAAAGCTTTCTGTTTTTATTAATGAATGCCTAATGGGAAGATAGATCCATATGAGGTTCAAAATAGATTTGAGTAGACCCGCTGAAAAGATTTCTGCAAAAATTAACATGTTTTAATACGTTTCTCCCCCAAAGCAATTGAGTTTCTTATGAACTCAGAGTTGTGAAAACAACTTTTCATGAAGCAGGAAGAGCTGTGCTCTTCATCTTAATTAAAAAATGAATGAATATAAGAAAAACAGGTTACTTTACCATGGTTACTTCACCATGGTAACCTCAACAATACCTTCAGGGGATCAGTACCAGTAAAATCATGAATCGGATGTTTTGGTATCTGACATTGCCAGCCAGAATGTCCTGCCTTGGGCAATATTTAATAACTGTACCATCAATGCTCTGTTTTACTTTTGTGGCAGAGGGGAAAACCAGTATGAAGATTCTGAATTCTGTAGTATGTCTTTGTTAATTATTCCCATACAGAGTCAGAGCAAGGAATAGAGATGGTAGAGCTGGTGGATTCTCAGAAAAAGTGTAAAGATGGTGAAATGTGACGGGAAAGTAGGCATTTTGCTCCATCGATGTGGTAATTAGAAGGGACTCCAGGTGACTAGCACTGTCCCATCTGATTTCCTATGTAATTCACCTGTCTAGAAGCAGGCCAGTTAGTGTGCTACATTTGGATTGCAGGCAAAGAATAGGGTCTGGATTCTCAATTTTCTAGTCACCTCAACAATTCAGCTCCATTCATTAAGTATCAAAAACCAAGGAACTAGGAAATTTTTTCAAATGATGAAGAAATGGGCAGGGCAAGGACATAATAGTTAGTTACAAGTAGAATATTTTAATTTAATTTTTCAGGCTAATGTTCCAAGTAGTTTGCTTTTAAATTAGTAACCTTTGAAAACTTAAAAGACCTTTTCAACCAGATGATACAGACACTTCAGACCTTTTAAGAAGCAGGTATTTTATCTTCCAGTTTGATATTTCAAATAGGAAACCCTGGTATTTAAAATATCAAAATACCCAATAAACCAAAATGGTAACTTCCTAAGGGCAAGACAGAAGCAATTTATAGCAGATTATTCACATGATCAAACACAGAACTGCTTTTCTCAAAACCCTGTCTTCTATCAGAAGTAAACAAAGTTTACCATGAAAAAGATCAAACACACTGTCTGCTCAGGTGGCTATAACAAATCACTATAGAATGGGTGGCTTGAACAACAAACATAGTTCTGGAGGCTGGGAAGTCCAAGATCAAGGTTCAGGCAGATTCAGTTCCCCATGAGAGCCCTCTTCTTGTTTGCAGATGAACATCTTCTCATTGTATCTTCACATGGCTTTGAGAGAGAGGGCTCTAGTTTTTCTCTTCTTATAAAGACACTAATCCCATCATGGGAGCTCTATTCTCATGACTTAATTAAAAAGGCCCCATCTCTAAATACCATCGTATTGGGGGATTATAGTTTCAACATATGAATTTTGGGGCAAAACATAGTCTGTAAGAAGTATTTCATTTTATTATAGGTATCAAACATTCGAAGAAATATATGCAAACATTTTTTTTTCAAATGGAGAACATGTTCGATATATACAAAGAATACAAGCCAAAACTTTCGTGAATTCTAAAATTCTCTAATGTCTCAATTTAATACAATTTACCTTATTAAATGCAGTAAGTAAATATAACTCAAAACTGTAAACTATCCATCCTGATCTTAATTAGAGTTAATGCCAACCAGACTCCAGATGGTGGGAGGCATCTAGTTTCACTCACTGAAAAAATACTTCACATCCATCAGCCCTACAGCCAGAGATTCATATTCACACATGGTGGACCTGTGGGCTCATCTCCAGTATTCCATCTGTGTATGTGAAATCTTCAGAATAGAATACTAGGCCGTGCCGTGTTTCTGTAGCACCAAAGAAAGAAAGTCTACCTTCTGGAACTGAACCTCCCAGATTCAATATTGTTCTCCCACAAAAGGAAATGCCTTAACCATTCTTGGGTATATCTTTCAACATGTGTTTTGGCCCTGAATGGCAAGCTTGAAGAACTTACAAGAAAGAAGGAGCTCAGAAGTTCCTTTTTAAATGCTCACCCCAAGGTACTTTCCTGCTGAGTGTTTACACTAATGGAAGCTCATGGAGATTGTTTGCTCTTAAGTGGTGAAAGGTGTGTAACTCTCCCCTCCCCCAACCCCAAAGGCATCTCCCCTCCTGCCTCCCTCCTTCTGTTTGAGCCCCCAACCTCATTCTTCTGTATTCACTAATCCTGGAAATGAAAGAGCAGTGAATCTGGCTCATAAATCAGCCTCCACAAGGGAGAGCTATTAGAGAGGTCTCAGGCTGTGTACCCAGTGGAAACAAACAGGCCAGAGGAAACCTTAGGGTTAGAAATTTAATACCAAAAAGAACTCCAGAGGTCATGTAGACCAAATCATCATCCTGTTACAAACCGCAAAAGTAGAGTTCAAAAAAGGTTGAGTGTATCTAAGACCACACAAATTATAGTAACAGAGACAGGTCTAGAACCCCCTCTTGCTGCCTTTTATGTGATGAGATTTATCCAGAGCTTTTTGCCAAGTAAAGTTTTACCCAGAGATTTGTGCATGATCCCAGATTTGGTGGAAGAGCAAGTGGGTTCAATGTCCAGTGTTAATGCTTTGGTTGGTGATCATTCTTTGAGCAACTGTTTATTGAGTGTTTTATAAGTAGTTCCTTTTAGCTACTTCTTCACTGATCTTTAGTGTAACAGAAGTTTTGCCAACAGAGTCAAATGGAGAACTGGGATTGGAGGCAGCAATTTATTTAAGCAATTTCGTTCCTCTACAAATAAATTGAGAGCAAAGGAGAGATGTGTCAACATTTTGAGACACAAACTTATATTTATATATAAATATTTTGAAATACAATTTGCTTATGCAATGCATTTACATATTGAGTAGGATCAAGAGTTGTTTTCTTTTTTTCCTTTAAACATATTAAGAGTGGACATCTGGCCGATATAGTTATACTTTAAAATGGTGAAAGAGTTAAATAACTCAGTCACATTTTAATTGGTTAACATTTGTTTGTTATGTTAAATGTCAATTTCTTGATCTTATGCACTTGTAAACAATGTAAAACAGAGTGAAGGGTGGTTCTTACCTTAATTAAATTTATGGGAGTTAAAAACTAAAATCTTTTATAAGGAACATGTACTGGAATACATAATGTCTTCTTATTGGGAAATATGCCAGGAAACTCAAATAAGAAAATTGTCTAGCCACAGGAAGAACAAAGAGAACAGGCTACTGTAATGCCTATTTGTTTAGTTAAATGATGAATGTGAATATGCTCAAGATTTGCAGACAAGGAAAATGGAGAAAAAAATAGCAAGAAACCCACGTAGTTTGATGACTCTGGCATCAGTTTAAAGCACACAAAGTGAAGGAAGCATTTGTTCACATCAGAAGAGGAGTTCATCAGATACCACTTAGAGTATTCTTACTCAGGCGAGAAGCTTTCCCACACTCACATCCTCTGACCTTCAACATGTGGCAAGCAGAACCCCAAACCTGGGAGGGTTGGTTAGCTTAAGCCTTCAGAACCTTGGACACAGAGCCAAAATAGCTAAAAGCCTGCCCAGCTGGGCAGGAACATTTGTTAAACAGACTTCCTTAGAAGATTTCCTGATCTTTGTAGGACTTTTCTTTTTTTTTCTGTGCCTGCTTACTGCAGTGTCTTTTGCCAGATTATCAGAGACTTGACTCTTGCTTGTCATTAGACCTCTGCTAAAATGGCTGACTTCCGAAAGGAAGTCCTCTGACCACTTTATCTAAAATTACAGGGCTACCCCCACCAGTCACTCTTTATCTCTTATCCTGTTTACTTTTGTATAATTCTTATTACTATAAACATTATATTATCTTTTCCTTTTTTTTTTTTTTTTACTTATTGTTGTCTGTTTTTCCCTCTTTGGAGACTCTTACAAAAAAGCATCAACTTATTCTGTCCTGTGATCTAATAAGAAATTAACATATAGGGCTTCCCTGGTGGCGCAGTGGTTGAGAATCTGCCTGCCAATGCAGGGGACACGGGTTCGAGCCCTGGTCTGGGAAGATCCCACATGCCGCGGAGCAACTGGGCCCGTGAGCCACAATTACTGAGCCTGCGCGTCTGGAGCCTGTGCTCCGCAACAAGAGAGGCCGCTATAGTGAGAGGCCCGCGCACCGCGATGAAGAGTGGCCCCCGCTTGCCACAACTGGAGAAAGCCCTCGCACAGAAACGAAGACCCAACACAGCCAAAAATAAAAATTAATTAATTAATTTTTAAAAAAGAAATTAACATATAAAAGATGAATATAAAAAATTCATGAATAAATAAACGAATAAATCATTAGAGACCTTAGAATTAATGTTTCAATAACTTTCTACATCACTGCCCTTATATTTAAGTGAATAATACTATTAAAAGTTAACAAATATAACCAAAATTACACTCATTCATTACCTTATTTAAAAAGATCTGTGAGATCTATAATATAATTCTGATTTTATGTGTTGAGGAAACCAAGGTTCAATTCTCATCCTACCACACTTACCACACTCTGCAGAAATAAGTAAGATTTATAGCAGAATGTTGTAGGACAAATACAGAGAGTTATAAAGGTCCAAGTGAGAGAGTGAGATCACAACCTACCAAAGGTATTATGTAGCAGGCATCACTAGAGAGTTGGAGGGAACAGAATGAGGCAGGATAACATTGGTGAGAACATTAGGAGTATTCAAGGAAGGGCAAATAGTCCAATTTGGTGGAAATAGCATACATATTGAGAAACAGTTATAGGTAAGAATGGAGGAGTAATTGACATCCATATTAGAGGGCCTAAATATCAAGTTGACAAGAATGTACATAGCTATGGAAAAACATAGGAGCCCTGTGTACTTGCAGACAGTGAAATAACATAACTCAAACTCTTCTTTAGAAGCATTCAGAAGATAAACAAAGGCAGCATATGCTTGATGGACTGGAAAGGAAAAGTTTGGAAATAATCTAGAAGAGAGTGACTGGAAGTTAAAGGTCTCACATATTTCCCTTAGTAATTGTGGGTTATACTGAGAGCAAGTCTTGGTAATGGAGATTTGCAACTAGGTCACCATTTGGGGAAGAATCCTATCTGGCCTCAAGAAGAGTATGCTTGACCTAATTTACTTTGACACTTCTCTTGCTCTAGCACTAGTTTCTTCTCATCTGGTTCCTATATCTGAAATGTGCTGCCTTGCCCCGTCATAGTTAGAATGTTCAACACAAGCATGTCCACTGGGCCATCTTTTCAGAACCTGGCCATCTTTACTTCATTGCAGCATTTAACCTTAGCTGAGTTTTGGTCCTCCTTCCTATCCCTGAGCTTTTCTACATCAGTGCCTGTGGAGATGTAGATTCAGATGCAATCACTTCTAAGGGAGTTGGAAGTAGGCTGACTTAGAAGGGCTGAGAGAACATACACCAGCTCATAGAACAGGAGTCTGCCTAATTGTAGTTTATCAGTAATTACTACCTGAGTGGTTATCAAAACTTTAGCATATATCAGAATCACTTAGAGGGCTTGTTAATACATAGATTGCTGGGTGCCACCCCCATTGTTTCTGATCTTATTCAGTGATGGGACTGGTGTCTGGGTACCACATTTTGAGAACCACTGCTCTAACAGAAGACTGAACTGCAGCCTCAAAACTTGCTTTTATTGATGTCTCTTGCATTTCGTAGCAGAGAACTCAAAGGCAAATATTGTTTTTCAGTGGCTGTAGATGGTATGAATGGACAACGTGTCATCCAAAAGCTGTATTGAATAGGAATTTGCGGTCTTTAGGAGATATATCCCTTTACTATTCATACTTTCAAGAGGTAATAGGATTGTTGTGTTTTTCTTAAATAAAATTTTAACTCTTGTTAATATTTGGAAGTAAGTATGCACAAATTCATGAGTTAAAATTATGATTATAAGTACATACTCAAAGGTTTCTTAGATTAAAAGAAATTGTATTTTATGAGTGATAGCAATGATAATGTTGGTTAAGGCTTATTATTACTACTTTATAACTTTTGTGAATCTAAAATGTCATTGGCATTCAAATAGCTTACTTCTATTAATGAAAAAAATGACTTTATTCGTATCAGTTCCAAAGTGATTAGCTTTCATGTTATAAAGCTAAGCAAAACCACAGTCAATTCATCTACTAGCCACTCTTTCCTGCTGTGTACGGTGAGACAATCGACTCTTCAGACTGATTCTGACAACACTGGTTTCCGTATATAAAGAGAAAAACTGAGACGAGGTAGTTGTTTATGCAGAGAAGCAATAATTAGGTCTTAGCTGAAAAATAATGCACCTCAAATTTTCCAATACTACTCCATTTACCAGCAAGGGGAAATAACTCAGTATATGTCATACCACATCTAGGACAACTTTACATGATTATGTAATCCTATTAGATTATAAGCCCTGCATGCATTTTCAACACATTTTAATTACCAATTACATTTATTACTTGATTCTTTTTTCCATGTTTTTCTTCCTATAACTATTTTGACAGCTAATTCTTTAAATATTCCTGTAGATACTCAGAAAATTTTTATTTTGTCTTTAGTAGGGAACTCCACTGAAAAGAAACAATAGAGTATTTCTTTAAGAGAGTAAGAAAGAGGAAAGTTCTGCTTTGATTTTGACTGGTATCAAGCTGATGGAAGATCTCTTTTCCTCCAATGGGTTAGTCAGTATAAGGTATGGCACAAGGCCAAGAGAGAACTGTTTCTCAGTTCACTCTAAGACTGTTTGTCTCAGGATAATTCTCCCAGTTTAAGTGAATTTCAGATGCATTAGCCTTAACTATATTCAAATGAAAGTGTAAAAATATATCACAAAGTGTAAAAATATATATCAATTACATGTACATATCCAAAAAGTTGAACTAAGATCATTTCTTCACACCATAAGGAAAAGTTAAATCAACATGGATTATAGACCTAAGTGTAAGAGCTAAAATTATAACATGCATAGATGAAAATATTGAAGAAAATTGTCAAGACTTTGTGTTACATAAAGAGTTCTTAGATACAACACCAAAACTAAGAGCCACAAAAGACAAAGCAATTGATAAATTGGATTTTATTAAAACTAAAATTGCACTTCAAAAAAACACAAAAAACAAAAAGACAAGGCACAGATTGGGATAAAATATTTGCAAATCATATATCTGAAAAACAACTTATGTTCAGAATATATAAAGAATTCTTACAACTCAATAATAAGACAAATTACTAATTTAAAAACGGGCAAAGCTTGAATAGAGATTTCACCAGTGAAGATATATGGAAAGTTAACATGCATATGAAAAGTTGATCAACCTCATTAATCACTATGGAAATGTAAATTAAAATCACAGTCAGACCATTATATAGACTTAGAATGGTCTTAATCAAAAAGACAGACAGGGCTTCCCTGGTGGCGCAGTGGTTGAGAATCTGCCTGCCAATGCAGGGGACACGGGTTCGAGCCCTGGTCTGGGAAGATCCCACATGCCGTGGAGCAACTGGGCCCGTGAGCCACAACTGCTGAGCCTGCGTGTCTGGAGCCTGTGCTCCGCAACAAGAGAGGCCACGACAGTGAGAGGTCCGCGCACCGCGATGAAGAGTGGCCCCCGCTCGCCGCAACTAGAGAAAGCCCTCACACGGAAACGGAGACCCAACACAGCCAAAAATAAAAATAAATAAATAAATTAAAAAAAAAAAAAAAGACAGACAATATCAAGAGTTAGAAGAGATGTGGAAAAACTGGCACTCTCTTACACATGGGGTGAAAATGTAAAATGACACAGTCACTTTGGCAGTTTGACAATTTCTTAAATAGTTGAACATACATTTACCATTTAATCCAGCAATTCCACTCCTAGGAATCTACCCCAAAGAAGTGAAATCATATGTCTACACAGACTTTCAGGTGAATGTTCATAGAAGCATTATTTGTAATAGTCCCAAACTAGAAATGATCCAAATGCTCATCAATTGGTGAATAGATAAAATATTGTATATTCCTATACTTGAATATTATTCTGCAGTAAAGTAGAAAGATACTGATACATACTGCAGCATAAATGAAAGTGAAAGAAAGATTCAGAAGATTACATATTGTATGATTTCATTTTATGAAATATTCCCCAAGAGTGAATTTATATAAAGACAGAAAGCAGACAGTGATTCCCTAGGGCTGGGAGCAGAAGCTGAGATTGACTGCAAAGATGTCTGAGGGAATTTCTTCAGCATGATGAAAAGTCCTAATGTTGGAATTTTGTGATGGTTACACAATTCTAAAAATTTAGTAAAAATTCATTGAATTGTATACCAACCATGAAACAATTTTATGATATGTAAATTAGTCCCACTAAAACTAAAAAATATATTAAAAGGTCTATATAAAGTGCATGATTAACCATCATTTTTGTGAACTCAAAGCTCTGAATTAAAGTACTCTATCGAGTGTTCAGCATAATCATGTTAACTGCTGACGTACACCTTCCTAATAAATGAGGAAGGAAATGTGGTTCTGTTTCTTTATATAATTGGCCCTTAAAATGACAAAGTCAGTGATCCATACATTTATTTAAGTTTTTTGTTTGTTTGTTTTTAATAGTGTATTGTTTTTGAGAAGTCTCAGTTATAGTGGCATAACTTCACCTAATGTTAGTAATAAGAAAGATAAAATGATATCTCCTGATTTAACATATTCATATTCATCAATTCAACTAATATTTATTATGTATTCAATTAGAGTTTATTAATACCTGGCCTAGTCCATTCAGGCTGCTATTACAAAATACCACAGACTGGGTAGCTTATAAACAACAGAAATATATTTCCCACATTTCTAGAAGCTGGAAGTCGAAGATCAGGGAGCCAGCATGGTTTGGTGAAATCCTTCTCATTGTATCCTCACATGGTGAAGTAAGGTAGGGAGCTCTGTGGGGTCTCTTTTATAAGAGCCCTAATCCCATTCATGAGGGCACCACCTTCCCGACCTAATCACTCCAAAGGTCCACCTCCAAATACCATCACACTGCAGATTAGATTTTCAACATATGAATTTCAAGGTGACACAAATATTCAGACCACAGCATCCACCATACACAAGTCAACTTTAGAATATATGATCGTGTACGTATTTCTCAAATTTGCTTATCTTGGCCCACCTCAATTGTATTTTCGTACATGTGGGTGTTATTATACTTAACTCAGATTGAAAAATGTGTCTTCATTCATGATCTAACACACATAAAATGTCTTAATTCAATCATACATGATAGACCATAGGACAAACATTCCCTGCATACCTTCCCCCACCATTAAATATTAAAAGTCAACTCACAAGCTAAGTAGTAATGGGTGTCTTGAATGCATAGTGTAAGTAGATCAATGAAATCACACCTGATTAGCTGCCAGATCATTAGGGAGCTAAATATTTCCCGGATAGTTATTGGCAGCACAGTAGTCACACATTTCATGTTTGAAATCTTTTAACCAATGTGGAAATGAAAAAATAGAGGAAAAAACAAGTGCCAATGATTTGCTCATCCACCAACATTCTTTTAGGTTCCTGACTCAACCTCTTCTCATACTCTCGAAATGAAGATTTTCTTAGCTTTAGTTTCAATAACTTCAATTATACTACTCCGTTACTTTAGACTCTCTAATTAGGATATTAAATATCATCTGCTGGCCAAAAATTTTTTTCTAAATTGGGTCACTTGCCTTCAGTTGTTTCCCAGTGGTCAACATGATGACTTAACAATGAATTCTGTCATATCCTGAATCTATATAATTCTTTTGCAGTTGTATATATTAGGTTAAATCATTTGTTTTCACCAGTGAAACCAGTCAACCAACCTACCAACTAATCCCTCAAATCTGTCATTTGCTAGTTTGAAATTAAAAGTATAAAGCATTTTAAAGTATAAACATAAAGTCAGAATATCTTTACAAAGATAACTTCATTAATAGATATATACATGTTATGTATGTATTATATGCATATACATATACTCACATGTATGTCTCTTTCTGTATAGATATAGATGGATATAGATATAGGTATAGGTATAGATACAGGTATAAAGGTATAGATATAGATATAGATATATTCATGCCCTTGTGTAATCCCTTCCCCTTGAGTATAGATGGGAACCTTGACTTGCATCTGACTGACAAATTAAGGCAAAAGTGAGAGAATGTATGTGATTATACACACATGATTATGTGAATATGTCATATAAGATTGCAGCACCTGTCAGACTGGAGTCCCTCTCTGTTGGTGGCTTTGAGGAAGGAACACTTCATGAGTCAGGGAACTGCAGGTGGCCTTTGGTAGCTGAGAGGGGTCTCCAGCCAACAGCCAGCAAGAAATTGAAATCTTCAGTTTTACAACCAAAAGTAAATGAATTCTGCCAACAACCTGAATCAACTTGGAAGTAAACCCTTCCCCAGTAGAACCACAGGTGATATGCCAGGTACAACCAACACACTTTGATTGCAACTGAGGCATTGTGACCAATGTCTTGCACTGTGGCTTGGAACCAGCTAAGGCATGCCCAGACTCCTGACACACGGAAACTGTGAGATTATAAACGTGTATGGTTTTAAATCTGTTAAATATTGTTATGCAGCAATTGGCAACTCATGCAAATTTTAGTACCTGAAAGCATGATGCTGCTGGAACAAACCGAACTAAAAATTGTGAGACTTATTTTAGAGCCAGGCACTGGGTGGAAGCTGGAAGAATTTCTGAGGAGCATAATAGAGAAAGCCTAAGTGTCCTTCAACAGACTGTTAGTAGAAATCTGGACTTTTAAGAATGCTGATATTGGGCTTCCCTGGTAGCGCAGTGGTTGAGAGTCTGCCTGCCGATGCAGGGGACACGGGTTCGGGCCCTGGTCTGGGAAGATCCCACATGCCGTGGAGCAGCTGGGCCCGTGTGCCACAATTACTGAGCCTGCGCGTCTGGAGCCTGTGCTCCGCAACAAGAGAGGCCGCGATAATGAGAGGCCCGCGCGCCGCGATGAAGAGTGACCCCCGCTTGCCACAACTAGAGAAAGCTCTCGCACAGAAACAAAGACCCAACACAGCCATAAATAAATAAAGATACATGAAATTGCTAAAAAAACAAAAACAAAAACAAACAAACAAAAAATGCTGATATTGAGAGCAGTTCAAATATTTTCTCATCTATGACATTAGGATTAATACATTCAATAACTTTGTCATGAAATTAAAATTAAACTTCTGAGACTACTTATTATTAAAGTGTTCTTTTTTTCAAGGATGACTAAAAATATTCCTTCTAGTTCAAGAATGACTAAAAAGGACAGCTTTCTGCCCTTGGGCAAGGCATACCATTGTTAATTGAAGTTAGGTTCTCATTTGTAAATTGAAGCACTGGTTAACTAAAGCAGTGATTTTGCAGATGATTCTGGCAACTGATTTCTCTTTACAAATGAAAGCTGGGGCAGAAATGCAGTAAGTGTTGAGGAAGCATTGGTCAACCCATATTTACTCCTGCCCAGTTAGCCACTTTCACACTATTCCATGGCTTCATGGTCCCTAAGGATGCTCCTTGGAAACAGATTAGTAACAAAATTGGGAAATCTTTAAACTATATGATCCAAAGTCAGGTAAAGTGTCAACTAACTCATTCATGTTTGGATGCAGAGGACATACACACACACACACACACACACACACACACACACACACACACACACACACACACACACACACACACACACTGGATCATTTAATACATGGTCATGGAAAAATTGTTTGTTATCTGTTTCCAAGTAGCTAATTCACCCCCAGTCTGGAGCAGCTTGAGGAAACACAGTTTACAAAAGTTTGCAAACCACGTGTCTGAAGAGCATGTCTGATCAAATGACAATTCAAAGCAGTTCTGAACCTCAGAAATCAGTCAAGACTTAAATTCTTAACTTAAAAACTTGATCAATAATTCTGGCAAAATACCTTTTTTCTAGGTCTAGAATATTAATCTTGTCATCACATTATGTTTCTTGAAGAAATTCCGACAGGTTTATGTGTGACACTAAGATCACCTATAAAGAGGGAAGTCTATAATTAAATGCTTTGTAGTCAGCTTCTCCCTTCAGGCACTCTGCCCTCAAAATTGATCAAGAATCTCTCTCCAGGGAGCCTCTTGCTCTCATAAACTACTAACTTTCTAAATGTGGAATTAAATTATTTTGTTGTATTACTACCAGATCTACTTTAAAAAAGCTCCTTCTAAATAAGAAGGAAAAACCACAGAGTTGGGACCAATATATACTCGTATAAGCCTTGCTTAATAGTGGGTGAACAAGAAAAAACCACCCCTGAAACTCCCATTTTCTCCTTCCTGCCCTGTCGTTGATAGTGATGAGGTTATGACTAGGTTACCGTGGATTCTGTTGCTTAGTCCTCATGGTTACATTGCATGAAACCGTTGTTATAAACATTTTATGCAAGAGGAAACTGAATCTCAGAGAAACAAACAAACAAAAAGTCACATAGCAATACATGCCAGAGCTAAGTTTTTGATTAATCAGAGTGAGTAGAGAGAGCAATGCATAGAAATAGGAAAAAGCAGCTTTCAGAGTGTGTGTGTGTGTGTGTGTGTGTGTGTGTGTGTATCTGTGGGTTAGACTCGGGCTGCTTTGATTTATACAGTACCTATGGCTAAGAATCTTACTAGACATCATAGAAGATACCTATAATGGATACTCCATTCATTCATTCATTTGATAAGGATACACTAGGCATAGCTATATGCCGTATTAAATGTTGGTGGCTCCTTGGTGAAGAAGATGTGGTTGACTTTATGTAAATTAGATTTCAGCTGGAGAAGCAAAAATATTAAACCAAATGAGTCCTGATAAGGTGTGACAGTTACTGTGGTAACTAAAGTACAAGACCTCTAAGGAACACAGTCGTGTTTGAGTATAAACTAGCTTGAGTATAACGTGTTTGTGTCAGTCACATTGTTTCACACATACACACACATATGTACATCCACAAGTATCTAACAGCTTTCTGTTTTCAACATTTGAGGTGAGAATGCATCTCATCACAGAAAAATTGCTCTACTGAATTCCTAAGTGACTTTAGATAAGTGACCTACAAATATGTCTGAGGTGACCAGACAGACCCACTGTCAATCTTAAGTTAAAGGATGGTTACCGTGCAGCTGTCTGCTTGCTTTGCATAGCCTGGAGGAATTGGTTCTATAGTCATCACCACTTAGCACCTCCTGTTGGTCAGAGATAAATTGGCTGTGGCGTTCCAGTTGCCTTCTGAAAATACACTCCAAAATGTTCTTCCACACACCCTGCAAAGAGCGGTGGGGAATCTTCATCCTAAGGTCATGGGGACACATTGACATTGCTACCAGGCTTCCGTCAGTTCATTGGCACACACCTTTGTGAATGTGGGGTCTCATTGTGAGTAACTGCTGGAATCTTCAAGGGTGTATCACATGTGTTCATGAGCTACCCAAGGAAGACTCTAGGCTCACGATGCTTCTTTGAACTCTCTCTCCTGAGGGAGATCCCTCCTGACGACAGTTTCCTGGGGATGTTCTGGCTCTAGAGACAACTGTCTGCTCTGAAATGTGAAGGATAATAATTTTCTCACTTCTGTGTTATTCGTTCTCCAAGGTTTTATTCATTTTGATCAGATTATAGTTTTTTCTTCCCACACACAGCTGTTTATCATCAGGTGCTTAGATGGAAAGATTTGGCTAACCACTGCCCTGTTATACAATAACATGCTATCCTTTCAACTTCACAGCCTCTCCCTGCACCCACCTCAGAATCAGAATTCCAGGGTCCTTCCCCCTTGATGAATCCTCTCAGAGGCTCCACATGCCCATTTTTGTTACTGTGTCTCCTGCACTTTCAGGTCTTCATATATCTCAGCTTGACTTGGGGTATGGTCTTAGTTCTTTCCCAAGGTGGTTCCTCAGCTCCCATGTAAACCAATATCTGCAAGGAGATAATGAAAAAAAGACAGAGGGTGTGTGTGTGTGTGTGTGTGTGTGTGTGTGTGTGTGTGTGTGTCTACAGAGAGACAGAGACAGAGAGCATCTTGAGCAAGATGCTTTGAAACAGTGGTCCTGTACTTATCACGACATCCCATTCAAATAAGATTTCTGATTATGGTAGAAATTAGTCAGGACCTCAGCATCCGGGGTGACAACTCTTTATTACTCAAAAGTGTATTAAAATTCTTCATATGTACTACTGCGAAGGGAGATTAATTGTTAAATTGCAAAAAGGAGGAGGAGACCCTGAGCTGAGAGAGAGGACAGGGCATGTGGAGGGTTATAGAATGCTGGCTTATTAGAGAGTGATTACCAGAAAACTAGGAGGAGGAGGAGGAGAGTAAAAACAACAGCAACCAGCAGGGGGTCACAGTGGAATCTAAGATCAAAAATGAAGAGGCCAGGAATAGCCTGCTTCCTCACTGCCCAGAGAGGAGACCCAGAAAGAAACTGCAAGTTCCCACGTGCTCGGGACCTTCTCATCTCTCTGACTTAAGGCACGGTCTCTCCCTTGCTCACTCTACTCCTGCCATGATGCCTTCCTTTTCCTCATCGAACATGTCGAACATGTCAGGTGTGTTCCTTCCTCAGACCCTTTGCTTGGAATTCTTTCCCCTTAGATATTTTCTTGGCCAACTCGCTCATCTTTTCCAAGGTTTTGCTCAGTTATCATCTTCTCAACAAGTCTTAACCTGGACACCATTTAAAAAATGGTAACCAGCCATTCTCCTAGCACCCCATTGCCCTGTACCCTACATTTTCCACAGCGTTTATCACCCTCTACTGTACAGTATAATATCCTTGTTGTTTCTACTGTTTCTGTCTAAAGCTCCCCAAAGCTGAGATACTTGCTTCCACTGCCCTTGCCTCGCTGATAACATCCCAAGTGTCTAGAACAGAGAACATTAAGTGTCAATCACTATCTGGTGAATGAATTAATAAATTTCTGGTGCAAAAGCCAGATGTACTTCTGTAATCACAATCAGAAGGCTCTGGTTGCTTGGATGACTGAGTCAGAGCCAGGTTTCCTGAGAGATGACTAGATAAGATGCCCTGGTTTGGGTTGGCAGGGCTCGGAGTGGAAACATGGCTGTATAGTTGTGGGCCCTGATATCTGCTCCCCTCCCAGCAAAAACCCCAGGGTTAGGTCAACAGGTGAAATTTCCTTAATAAGTTTGGGGAATTTGAAAGTGAAGTGGACTGTTGTGGCAAAGACAACACTAGTCTGTGGTCATCAGACTAGTTTCTTATTTTTCCAGCACACATTTCTAGATTGTCTTTCCTAGCTCCCTTTCATGTCACTGGGGATTATAGGATTAGTTCTCTGCAATGGAGTGTGAGTTGGAGGGGTGTGTAATATCTCCTGGCCTTCTCACTGAGGGATGGACAGCCAGTGTCCTTCCTGGTCTCCTCTTCCTTCACCTCTTAGTTATAAAGGATCCTCGGGAGGCCTCCCCTAGGTGGAAGGAATCCATATCCCTGAATAACCGTGTGGGACAGAGCCCCTCAACATACATAGGACGATGATGTGAGAAAGAAAGAAACACATCTGTATTGCGTTACTGCCCTGGTTTTGTGGGATTATTACTCGGTAATGCATCTAATCCATGTAACCAGGGGGAGGTGGCAAGCCTTCAGAGTTTATGGTATATCAGAGTTTATAGGGCCCAAGGCTCCCACATTGAGTGAGATAAAAGTCTAATATAAGTGAAATAGGAATTAAGCTCGCTTATAGAAAAATAAATTATATTTCTAAATATTTTGAGTTTCTGGATTGAGAGTACTGTAGTCATCCCCGGGTTCTTGGATACTTTTGTTTAGATAAGTCTACATCTGTCCTTCTACATCTGGTCTTTCTATGCTCATATATAACAAAAATAGAAATCTAACATTAGAAAACATCAGCTCTGTGTAGAAAACCCTTTATTTGGTAAAATGCATTCTTCCTTAGACAAATCAGCCTATAGGCCAGATATATAGACCATCCTTAAAGAAAAAGAGAAGTTAATTCATTAAGTAGTAATAAGAGATATTGACATATTCTTATCAAAGATTACAATTTAAGCCCTAGAATAGAAACATAAGGCACAAGACTAGCAATATACAAGCTAAATGCAAAATAAATAAATAAATAAACTTGAAGTCTATGAGAAGTCAAGATTAGAAGATCCTAGAGAAAACCCTTCCTGTTGCTGTTTGTCTACTCTTCTCGATGCTGTGATAATGTTAGTTGTCTCCATAAATGGGTGGAGTGCCACATTGCATCGTGTGTTCTACTGAAGCTTGTGCTTCAGCCTCAGAGGGGTTATAGAGCTGTCTCCTGCCACCAGGTTTGACATTTTTGTTAATGGAGCCTCTAGAGCCAGGGTCAGCAAACTACAGCCTGACGTCGGACAGAAAAGATAGAGAGTAGAGGCACTACAAACACTGCCTGTGTTTGTAAATAAAGTGTGCAGGGACACAGCCAGACCCACCTATCTATTCAGTGTCTGTAGCTGTTCTCACACTACAACCACAATGTTGAGTAGTTGCACAAAGCCTAAAATACATACTATCCGTTCCTTTACAAAAAATTATGCCAGCCCATCCTCTAGTGCATGTTACTTGTTCAGTTTTTGCCACCTCACTCTGTTTAGCGTAATAGTCGTGTCTTTGTCTTATCCCTTGAGTTGATTTTAAGCCACTTGTAGTTAGAGTCTGTGTACGTACAAGTGTGTCCTTTTTTAATATCTTTCCACAGAACAATAAATATTTGTTGAGTTAAATTGAATGAACATCCACAACAAAGTCTTGTAGTCTTACTCTAGGAAAGCTGTAATCAGGCTCTAACATATTATGGACCCAATATTTGTTTAACATTTTTATACATGTCTTCCCTGGTGGCACAGTAGTTAGGAGTCCACCTGCCAATGCAGGGGACACGGGTTCGAGCCCTGGTCTGGGAAGATCTCACATGCCGTGGAGCAACGAAGCCCGTGAGCCACAACTACTGACCCTGCGCTGTAGATCCCGCAAGCCACAGCTACTGAAGACCGCAGGCCTAGAGCCTTTGCTCCGCAGGAAGAGAAGCCACTGCAATGAGAAGCCTGCGCGCCGCAACGAAGAGTAGCCCTCGCTTGCCACAACTAGAGAAAGCCGGTGCGCAGCAACGAAGACCCAACGCAGCCGAAAATAAAATTAATTAATTACTTAATTTAAAAAAATTTGTATACAGAGTGCAAGAAATCACTTTCTCTGGTATTTTGTACTCCCTATTTAATGAAATAACTTATCCTTTTATTTTTTTATTGCTATGGCAGTTATAACTAGCTCACTGTAATTCTTACTTTACCTCTCACAGTGTAGTGTTGGGAAGTGGCCACCCAGAGACTTTGCTGTTGGTGTGACCATGTGACAAGGTCTCACCTATAAATGCCACTTCCAGGGAGAGTATTTTTTACAGAAGTTGATATACTGCCTCCACTCTCTGTCTTTTCTGTTCTACCACCAGATTTCAGTGGATCCCAAGGCCCTAGGGGGATGGCAAAGTCACAAATGGAAAAAGCTTAACCAAGACATTAGCACTGGGTGGTTAGACGAGTGAGGAATGATGTTTATCCCGTAAAACTTGGAGGTTTCTTTGTTTCAGGAGCTAAGCTACATCAATGAATAATGTTTCTTAGGCAGTAGAGTTTTTTTCATCTTTTCCCAACAATTGGCTGTCCTCTAAGATATAACATTCATTAACTCATTTACAGGCCAGAATTTTTTTCCTTCAAATGACGTCTTGTATCTCTGGGCTAATTTAAGACTCATATGAAATATATATAAGAGAAGTGCGTGAGCACTTTTAAATCCCCTATGATGAATTGTCCAGTTCAAGACAATGTCCTGCAGCCCTCAGTGCTTTGCAAGTTGTCTTTCCCACTCCATGGGACAGGTTCTTGTCAGCATATCTCTGTGTGCATATGTGAGTAAGCCCTCCCCTGAGCCTCCTGCAACAGAGGCAGGCAGATGGGCACATTTTGTGCTTCGTGGATCTCTTGCTTTCCTTAGTTTTCTTTGCCTGAGTGCATTTGATTAAGCCACAAGCTATGACAACAAAATGACTAAAATAACAAATCCAGTTAAACAAATCTGATTTTTTATATGATAGCTGCTCTCTAGTTTTAATTTTTTGGCACAAAATTTTGATTTTATTTTTACCAAATTATTCAGATTAAGTCATTTTTTCTTCCATTGGCAAAAATAGAATTCTTATTTCTATATATACCAAATGATGTTCATTTGACCTATACTTAATAACAGACAATTCAAATGGCTTTTATTAGCTGCAAAACTTTTTGTTTCAATGAAAGGGGCTGCCCAGTGTGAGACAGGGATGAATGTGTACATTCTCTGGCTAGGGTGGGAGAGCCTGTGTAGAGGCAAACCTTCTTCCTGCTGTCTGTGTGGAAGCCCCACACAGGCCCCTCAGAGCCCCCAGCACTTTGCAGGGCACACTCTTAAATCCACTGGAGTAGAGATTTAAATCAAATTAGTGAAATTTCTATCAGATGTTTGCATATATTTCTTTTGGTTCAGTATCTAGTGTGATATATTAATAAGACAAAACAAAACAAACAAATTAAAACACTGGCAAGGCTTTATTCAAAACAACATGTTTTTAGCTTTGGATACGTCAAAAACTAATTAAGTACCATTTACCAGAAAATTAAGACCATTACTCACCTTACCATTGCTTATGGACGTAATCAAGACATTTCATTTTGAAGTACTTAACATTATAAAAAGCTGTCTTCCTAAAAAGCCAAACAATGCCTTTAGTCAGTGAGGAGAACAGAGGTTGTGCTGAATGGTAATATGACCCAGAAATAGCGTTATACTTTCCACATATTGGTTTGGCACATTCATTTACCTGTGAGTAGAAACAGAAATATAAAAGTGCTTGTAGCCCTTTCTGAACCTTCAGCCAAAGTTAAATTTTTTAAAGTTTATTAAAGTTTCTTTGTTAGTTATATAAAATAAGAATATCTAGTGGAATAGTGTTTTATTTTTTATTGATCTTATCACCATTATTATGTCATAAAATATTATCCATTTTCTCATAATTTATTTATTAAATATATGTGCCTATAATCATAAAGCAAATCTTAGCAAGGTACATGGTTATAGCACATATTCAGGAGATGATCACTTTTGCTGTCCTTGCTTATAAAGACTTTACAGAACATCAGAAAGTCTAGAATTTGAAAATAAATGGAGCAACACAATGTGCTCTACCCAAAGGAAATACTTAGCAATAAGGGGCCCTTTCCATAGAAATAAAATGGAGGACTACTCCGCCATCTAGTGGACATGCTGAAACATGGAAAAGTGTTTTTTGTTTTTTTTTTATTGTTTCAAATAGAGTTGTATTAAATGCTGAGCAAAGTAGCATCTGCTCTCTTTATGGCTTTTGGAAGGTATTATGAGGATTTATGCATGCATGGGATAAGATAATTTTCAGAAAGTGGTTTGAAAAAAATGGGATTTAAGGATTCCAGGTTAGAAGCTAAAAAGTGTACAGTGCTAAAGGAAGGTTTTCGTATAAGGAATATCATAGAGCCAGAGCAAGAAAGAGTGCGAGAGAGAGAGATAGAAAGGAGAGAGAAATTGATCTCGTTTTTGAATTGTTTAAAGGGGGAACAAATAAAAAAGAAGCATTTTTTAGCAAATTTTTAAAGCTTAAAACCAGAAGTCCCCAGGGTTCAAGAAATAATTCTTTAGTCTAACATATGGAAAGTTTGGCAAAGAGGGAAAATGCCTTTTGGAAGAAGTTCCAGTGTCTGGGAAGAGCGAGAAAAGGGCAGATGAAGAACAGCTGCTGACAGCGAGTACAGCATGTACGAGGCATCCTGCAGCTCTGCAGCGGGGGGAGAGCATTGCGGCTGAGGACATTTTCCCTATTTCACCTAAACGTTACTGGGTTTTGGTGGGAGGGAAACCAGGAGGGAAGAGTATAAAGGAGACCTTTCAGTAAACTGGATGCTAACCGTTTGTACTGCCTCGTTAAAATGAAGTAGTATCATAGAAAGGAAGACTGGCAAATTACTTCTTGTTACACCACGTGGAGAGTTATTCTCTGAGTGGTTAAGCCCTGTGCCCTCTGCCAATTCAGTCCTTGCAGGACCTGTCAGTGGGTAGTTTTTGATGGGCCTCATAGGGTTCTACTATCACAAAGAACAAAGTGGTTAAAAAGGAAAACAGGTGGTTGGATATTTTAAAACTTTTGGTAGCCAAGTCCATTGTGCTAATAATTCTCAGCACATTAGCACAATGTGCAGTGTATCAGGTGGCAAGGGGAGAGAGGCAAGGGAAGGGACCTTAGTTTGGGATAATATTCTCGGGCTGCAGTGGTAAGGAAAGATTAGGTTCTGACCCAGTTCA
This sequence comes from Eschrichtius robustus, assembly GCF_028021215.1. Taxonomy (NCBI): domain Eukaryota; kingdom Metazoa; phylum Chordata; class Mammalia; order Artiodactyla; family Eschrichtiidae; genus Eschrichtius; species Eschrichtius robustus. The sequence goes on from NC_090827.1 coordinate 134,981,181, forward strand.
TTTGAAATAGTGCCAGTCTTAGACAAGGGGGTGATAATAAATAGGGAATAAAATAAAATCAGAACAACTAACATTTGTGAAACGGAGAGAACATTTTTTGAGACCTAACAGGTTGGTGTCCTACTGGCAGGAAAAAGATAACTCCTCCAGCCTACCTTCTCCTATTTATAGCCTTTTGAAAGGAAAAACAAAAGAAATAATATTTCATGGAGCAGGGAAGATGGAAGAATTTTACAGTAGCACATGGATTTTTGGCCTGCAAGAGTAGGGTGAGTTCTTTAGATAGTGGTGGGGACATAGATGTACAGGGTGGGAACTAGGAAGGCAGGTGGCCCTGTGGAGTAAGCCTGAGGGCGGTGAGGACAGTGGGATCCCAAAAACTCTTCTGTGCTGTCTTCCCATTGTGTTACAGAAATGTGGCCCTGAGTGCTATGTGGATGTAGCTTGTTGGGTCAGATGTGGGCAGCTAAGCGACACTGAGCCCATCAGGTTCTCTTTCAGAAACTTAGAGTTGGGACCACTTCCAACTTGGACCTGAGGCTGCAAGTCTGGACCTCCAACATATAAACCGAAGAACTGTGCTTCATCCGTGGTTTGCTTGTAGACAAAGCAAAAAAACCAGTCTGCAGAGGGACAAAGGGAAACAATGCAAGGGAGGAGCAGAGATGAGAAATATTTAAAAAAAAAAAATCTGAAAAGTTTAAAATTATTTGTTCTAGTTCCTTTCTATGGCCGTCCATATTTCTGCCCTCAGATTTCATTAGATACTTCGGTATCCCTGTAATACATTCCCATTCGACTTAAGAAAGCCTACATGAATATCTGTTACTTGCACAAAGATTCTTAACCATATGGTAATTTTGCCCCTATGCTGTCCAAATTTAGTCATTTGAGCCAGAAAGATGAAATTTGAAAATGTGGACTTCCCTCAGTCCCTTAGACTCTGGGTAAATAGAAATCCTAATCTAGGCATGACCTTTTGAGTGCTTCCTCACAATTTTCAGATCTCCCTCCAGTGCTTGGGACCAGCAGGAACCCACAGTACAGTTCAGGAGAGGGACCATGGTCCTGGTCTGTTTCTCCCCTTGGAGAACTTTCTGACCCTCTGTGATTCCCCAGTTGCTCCCAACTGGGGTGATCAGTTGCATAGAGGACCTCCAGTGCTAATGCTTATGAGGTTCTCCTGGGAGCCCAGGGCTGGACCCACATTCCAGGAAGGTGGCCTGGCAGGTAGACGCCTGGTGGTGGTTGGGTAGAGGGAGAGCAATCAGGCATCCCGAAGGAAATAACATCTTGATGGAATTTAAAGCTTGAGTGGGACTACCCATATGAATTGATACAGATTCTCTTAGTTAAAGGGTGAAGAAGTTAAAAAGCCAGTTAAAAAACCCAAAGAAGAAAAAATTGTGTGCTTCCAAATAAATGAAAGATTTCCATACTGACAGAGAAGACAGGGAAAGAATGGAAGGGAATGACAAAAAACAGCCAGAGTTTGTACTATGGAGGGTCTAAAGAAATTGGACTCTATCTTCAAGGAAATGGTAAGGCATTGAAAACTGCTAGTAATTTGTGTTATAAACAGTTTCTCTGATTGTAGAGTGAATGCAGGGGAGAGTTAGGAAGCTATTCAAAGGTGGTGGCCCTGCAGATGAAGAGAAATGGACCGACTCTGATGAGGTATATAGGAAATGGGAATGATGGTAGATATGATGAGAGAGTGAAGAAGAGGGGGTTGCCAGGGTAACCTCTGGCTGAGCCGCTAGGTGCACAGCAGCTCCATTTCCTGAAGAACAGTTTTATGAGTCAGGCTAGAAGTGGAGGTGGGAGTGGCTTATTGGGAAGAGGATAGGATGAATGCAGGTTGAGTTCGAGGTGCCTGAGGGGCTTCTGAAGGGGGAATGCACCGTAGAAGTTGGAGGCATGAGACTGGAAAGTCCATGATGGAGCTGGCTTTTTCCCCCACTGCAAAGCAATGTTGTTTGGCTGCAGTTTCCCATCTGGAGAGCAGAGCATTGAGCCTGGACACACGCTTTCTTTCTTTAAAAATGGCTTTCAAATGCAAAAGAGTAGGAATGCGGAAGTAGCTGATACGCACCAGAGAAAATGCCCATTTACTTTACAGATTGACTTTGCCCCAGCCCGTGCCTCAAAACATAATTCAGAAACTTCAGACATGATGAACAGAGAAATTGTACACAAGAGTGTTCCTCTTGCACTGGCAGGAAAAATACATAACCTTGCCCTTCATAAGCCGTGGTCTGCCTTCAATGCTGACAGATTAACTTTCTTACCACGGCTGGGAGAAATGGCTCCTTATCATCGTGTAAGGCAACCATGTTCATAAAATAGAATGTGTCTCTTACCCATAATATGCACTTCAGTAGAGCCAGTTCGCTGTGCAGATAACCACACAGAAGTACCAATATAAAATTGATATATTTTGGAATTTATTGAAACATTTACCCATTTTCGTATGTCTTCTGTATCTTCAACGTCACTGTCTAAAGTAGGCAAATCTGTGTATTTATTCTCCATTCTGAGAGAAACGTTGGCTTGGGAAAAAGTCAGGGGATAGCTCAGAAAGAAGAATTTCCTTGAAAACTGTGTATTATCAACCTGATCAAGAAAGACTGTTCAATTCTGAGTTTTCCTTCTGAGTATTTGTTAATTGAAATTTTAGAAATTTAAATGACTTTAAGTCCACAATGGATCTCCACAAATATTAAACAGTGTTACAAGTATAGCAGGTGAAGTGGCCTGGAAGGCATATGTTCTGATTATCTGTGACAGGGCACATATGAAGGAACTTTATTTCCATTTATTTAATGGTTTTCATAGTTCGATACTTCAGAGGTAAAAAAAAAAAAAAAATCCTCTTGACCTAAAATCTAATTCTGAGCATTCTAGGTGTAGGTCTCCTGTCTCCATTGCTTTATCTTGGACTTTGTGTGCCTGTGAAAAAGTAGAATGTGAACTCTGATGCTTCTATATGTCATAGTCTTTCCAATTCAAAATCAGAAAGGGAATAAAGAGGGAAATAATATTTATGAAACTTACTATATTGCAGGGACTTTTGCATCCTCGAGTTTATCACAACAATACATTGAGCAAAGGATTTCTAACCTCCTTTTTAGATAAGGAAACTGACTCTCAGAAGGGACATTTGCTGAGATTCACACTGCTAAGTGATGGGTGGAAACACAGGACTATTCACTTTCATTCATGCTGTTTCTGCTCTACCAGAGGTTTCCAGATTGGGTTCCCCAGAGCCCAGGACAAGGGGAGACGCCTTGGCATCCACCCTATGGGGAGAGTGTTGAGAAGGAAAGCTGCCTTACTAGATGTTGGTTCCCTGTGTTCATTTCAAGCAGAGCAATTCTGCTTTTAGTTGTTGCACTTACTGTGTTTGCTTAAAATTATTACCTAGGAAAACGGCTTCTACTACTTAAAACTTTTATGTTATTGCACCATAAAACTAACTCTGATGAAGCTCATGGATGACAAAACTAGAGAGCCATAAAGTAAAAATAACTTCACTTCTGGACATAGTAAACTCTACATAACACTATTTATATTTAAAATTATTTTGGGGCCTTTTTCTCCAGTATTTATTGACAAATGATTAATAGGAAATTACTTTCCTATCTGTGTTTGTATGTTTTCAAGGTAAATATACAGGACTCTGGAGAACTGAAAGAGAGCTGTCTAGATATGCTCGAGAGAAAGCTAATAGATAAAGACCACTGCAGAGTATAGAGGAAATGGAGCCATTTTCCAGAAAAAAAAAACAAACAGAAAATTGTAGGTTAACTAACCTTGGTTCAGAGACCAGGGAATGCATTGAAGGAGATCATGATTGTGATTGAGGGCAATTCTCAGTGGATGTCTGGCTGGAATTCCCTCTGTAACCCAGCTTTTAATTTCTAGTCAGCTTTATTGAAGTTTAATTTGCTTGACGCTTTATAATCCTGACTTCTACTTCCAAGGAAACTGCTTCTTTTATATCCACTGCGGTGGGACGTGGCCCAAATTATTTCCTGAGAAAAAGATGATCACTGCTCTCTGACAGGTGTTCTGAAGTGAGGTCCCTGGAGCAACAGCCTCAGCATCACATGGGGGCCTTTTAGAAATGCAAGTACTCAGGCCCCACCCACAGACCTACAGCTTGGAAACCGTGGGCGGGGCCCAGCAATCTGTGCTTTCATAAGCCCCCGGGTGATCATGACGTAAGTCACGGTAAAGTTTGAGAACGCCTGCACGGGAGCTGGTCTTTGAGCAGTCACAGCCAATCTGGAGACTGGCCAGAGGAGGTTTGGCATTGCCGAACTTGTCCCAGAAGTAACGCTAATGAACAAAGCTGGAGCTTCCTGAATTGGCACGAGAAACCTGGAAGCAATCAACCAGCTGTTAGAAAAAGGCAGAGGAGACACTTAAATAGAAGCAAAGACTAAGAGTCAAAGAGCGTCACGCCAATGGCAGGCCACTAAAACTCCTGCTGATGGAAGGGTGAGGTTCCACACATATTCTTACAGTAAGCTTCCATTATGTGAGGTATCTCACAACCAAGAGAGCTTAAAGCATCTCATCCTCTGCAACTCAGAGTCTCCCTAGAAGGGAGAGAATAATATATATTAGTAATGGTTTGAGCCAAAACGTTGGAGAGGGGGCAAAGAAGCAGCCTTCGTTTATATGCTGAGAAGATAATGATGATGCACACAGAGAGGTCAGACCAGGCTCTCCAAAGAAAAGTCTCATTCAGACATAGGGATGTCTTCTGCAGAGCAGGTAACCAAAAGTTACAAGTCTTAATAATGGCATAGACTAAGAAATGCTATGTATCGTGCACTTACTTGTGTATGATGCCGTTTTATGTGCATGTGTGTGTGAACATATATATGTGTATATATATGTGTGTGTATATATATAGTATCTGAATTCACTTAAATCATGTAATAACCCACCCAGTTTGTACCATTACTATATTTGTTTCATAGATGATAACATTAAGGTAGGGGGAAATTAATTACCTTGCCCAAGCGCACACACGTCATCTGTTACGGAGTGGGGATTTGCACCCCGGCAGCCTGGCACCAGAGCCTGCGCTATCAACTGCGATGCTATATTGCTTCTTGATGGAAGTTATTAAAATTAATCCTCTAGGTTTGAGATTCTATAAATTGCTTGTTTGTCTCTATGGCAACCATATGCAAAGCCCTGAGCTTCTAGACTCTCATTTGAAATCACCACTAACCATAAGAGCCACATGGCTCCTGCGTGTCCCACCAAACATGTGCATGTGATTACATTTTATATGACTCCTAACATCTTCATCACACAAATGTTCCATATTGAGAATTCTGATTTTAGTTCATGTAGGAATTGTTTACATCTGATTTCCTAGCTGTAATCCTGAACAAAAGAGGGAGGGAGGAAGGGAAGAAAGTAGGTACTGTCCTCCCCTTTCTAGATCATGAATGTATTCCAATGTTTTGTGATGGAGCAGTGTGAAACCTCAGAGGTCTTCCTCAAAGGTGTGGGGAAGGCCCTCACCTCTGTAAGGACAGAGTACTCCTGAATTGATTCTGAGAAAGGCATGCCCCTCCTAAGCTATCCGTGATCAGTGGTTTCATGTATTTTTTTAATACACACAGGCTAGTTCAGGGGATATATATATATATATATATATATGTAAATGTTAATTTTTATGTGGTAGCTCAAAATGAGAAGGGCACAGTGTTACATAGCAGCTCAGTGGTAGAGCAGGGGCTAGGGGCTGAGTCTTTAATTTTTTTTTTTAACTGTAGTCTTCACTGTTTATCCGTGATATGCCAGGGGCTACACCTATACAGGAGATATGGAAAAACAGTATTCCCCTCCCTGTCATCACCCTGTCATTATCCAGGCTTTCTCTGATGCGGTTGTAGCATCGTCGTTCTTCTCCGGTGGGCCAGTGAGCATGCGCTGTGCAACTCCGGCAGCAGCGGGCTCGCCAGGGCTTTGGGAGGGTGGATTGCTGCACCTTTTGCCTACTCAGAGCCACGTGTCAAGAGCTGGATGGCTCCTGGAAGCCCTAGTAGGTTGTGGACCTCAACCCAGTTCTGGAAGGGCTGAGGAATGCCCCCATCAGGAGTGATATACTCCACCAACCCCTGGCCTCCACCCTTGGTTGCCCTAGAATGTTCTTTCCATCAGTCCCTCCCTTTAGTGTGAGTTAAAAGACTGAGTATGTTCGAATCGCGATTAGGAAAACCTTGTGTGTGTGTGTGTGTGTCTGTGTGTATGTATGTCCTTGTGCGTGTGTAAGTGGGTTGGTGAATGAATGGAGGAGATATCAGAAGGGAAGTGAAATTTTAAAGTACAGATAAAAGGAACTGAGGATGAGTGTCTGGCTCCTAGCTCAGGATATCCTTCTCAGAAGTTTTGTAGAGTATTTAGAAGCACTCCCTAACATGTCAGATAACTCACATTTTCCTCATAGTCTGACCTAGTGGCAATGGAATGTGATTTCTATAGGCTGCTCAATATGAATCCCTAAGTATCTTTTTGTCTGGTGAGCAAAATGTGTGATCATTTCAGAATTCCTAATTGGCATGTAACAAGTGCCTATTTAATCTTAATGTGAATCACATGTAATTATAACTTTTCAAATAAAAAATAAGATACTCTGGTGAAAAAATTAGATGTCTCACCATCTAATGGTTGCAAAGAACAACCATTTGCAAATATCAATAAAATGCTGCAGAGAACTGAAAATCAGGATCATGAGCTCATTGCTTTGTATAATTTATGTTATGGAATCGTTAGATTCATTTCCTTCAACATAATATTAGAGATTATACAGACTGGTTAATGGACTCCCTTTTTAGAAAATGCTATCATATACATCTCTCCACTTCCTTACCATTAAAAAAATTCCCATTTTCTTTCCATTTAGCATAAATCAAAGCATGATATTAAGTACTATAGCAGTAAGGTGTAATTAGAAAAATGATGAAAACCACAACCCTATTAAATAGTATTACATTAAATAAAAGAGTGTCATTTTATTATTTTAAACAATTTAATAAAACAATAATGTCATGAACACAAAGCTAAATGCTAGATTTAAAACCAGAATAGCAACTGGGAGAAATGCCACTAGGTGGAGCCCATGGTTTCTAAGATTTAGGGTAAGTGTCCTCAAGCAGTCTGGGGATAAGTGTTTTCTAGCTATTGAATCACAATGTTGTTAGGGATCATCTTTAGGTTGATATATTGGACAAGCCTTTGGCTACTACAATTAGGAAATGGGTAATCTGAGGATGGGTTAATCCATTTTTCTTTCTGAACAGGTACTTAAAAGAATGTAAGTGCCCATTTCTGGAAATTAAGAGTAATTTAAACTGATTTTCTGGAAAAGAATGATCAATAATTGGATAATATTATAGCAAAGAAAGTTAGCTATGGGGAAGATTTATTGAAATGCAATTTCCTCTTATTAGTGGGCATCAAATGTCCACTTTAAAAAGAGTTTACAAGAATATTGTAACAAGAATACACTCTAAAATGTATTAGTCATAAGGCAGATAAAAGAAACCCATTTAAAAAGATTATTTAGATTACCTTCATCAAACAATTATAATCCGTTAAGTACATTCCAGGAAAAAAATGTAAATGCAGTACAGTTATACTCTAGTAGCTATTCTAAAATAATAAGTGAATAGCTTTCCGTACTGATGATACAGTTAAACCTATTAAAAAAGATTTTAAATTACTGCCTTGACAGTCATTCTTTTTATGCTGAATTTATTTTTTAAAAAGGTTAAAGCTTGATTAAGGAATAATTGACATAAATATACTGTGTAAACTTAAATTGTATATTTTAATAAGTTTTCTCACACACACACACACACACACACACACACACAGAGGAAAGCATCACCATGACAAGATTGTGAACATATTTCCCTTAAGTTTCCTTGTCTCCCTCCCTCCCTTCCCTGCTCTCCCCCCTCCCCCCACCCCCCCAGCCCTGTGACCACTATTCTATTTTCTGTCACCATAAGTTAGTTTACATTTTCTGTATGGATTCATACAGTATGAATAGGTTTTTTTGCAGGTAGTTGACTTCCTTCATTCAGAATAATTATTTTGAGATTCATTTGCATTGTTGAATGTATCAGTAGTTCATTCATTTTTATTGCTGAGTAGTATTTCAAGGTTTGGATATACCACAATATGTTTATCCATTCATCTGTTGATGGGACATTGTTTTTTTTTTTTCAGTTTTGAGTTATTACAAATAAAGCTTCTATGATCATTCATGCACAGATTCTGTACAGACATATATTTCCATTTCTCTTGGTTGAGTGAATAGTAGGCATCTGTTTAACTTTGTATGAAACTGAAGCTGTTTTCCAAAATGGTTGTGCCATTTTTTCTTCTTTTATGTATAATAAAACAGTTATCTTTATTTTGTGGATATTAATAAAAGCAATGAATATCATGAGTTACTTAATTTAAGTTAGAAGTAAAAAGATACCCTTGCCTTTCTTTCTGTTTAATGCTACACTATCCTGTACCACAATATTGAATTTGTCTCCTGTGTGCTGTGGAGGGCAGAAATAAACCCATCATGAGTACCTTTAAAGTACTTGAGCATGATAAATAAGTTAAACATCATTGGGCAATTTATGGAAAAAAGAAAAGAGCAAATAAGATTTTTATTTCTCCAAAATACAAACATGATGAAACACCCTAGAATTGTAAAAAGGTTGTATGCGTCATAATTTTGTAGCTTTAGGTTGTAATGAATACACATCTCAAAAAAAAATTAGAACAGTTTCTGTTTCAATGTTCTATGCTAAATTCAGGCCATATGTTTTCATTCCTTATTGAAAAAAATTCACTGTATTTCCAGCAGAAAAGTTTCTCATAAAACTTCTCCAGCATATTAACTTCTCCAGCAATAAGACATCTTGTCATACTTGTAGCATGTCATGGTCTTTATTCAAATAAGTTATGCTGGTCACAGTTTAAATTGTACTTTATTATCTTTTTGAAAAAAGTAGCTTTATGTTTTTAAAGTAATGAAGATGCACTATAAGAAATAAGGTATCAGTTAAATTTTGAAAATATTCCATTATTTACCAGCTGTGTGGCCTTATATAAACTACTTAGTTGTCTGTATTGACATCTGTGAAATGGAAATAATACTTCTTTATACATTTTTTTGAGGATTAAGGAAATTAAAACATATAAAGTACTTGAAAAGTGCTAGTCATATAGTAATTACTCAATAAATATTAGTTTTTATTATTTCTAAAAGTCTCCAAATATATACATATATATATATATATATATATATATATATATATGTAAAAGATAGTGATACATTAAGTCTGTATTGAGAAGAATAAAAATATGTACAAATAAATATGTTCAGGGACTTTCCTGGTGGCACAGTGGTTAAGACTCCACACCCCCAACGCAGGGGGCCCGGGTTCGATCCCTGAATCTGTGAGCCACAACTACGGAGCCCGCTGGCGGCAACTAAGGAGTCTACCTGCCACAACTGAGACCTGGTGCAACCAAATAAATAAATAAACAAATACTTTTTTAAAAAGCCATCCCTGTACTACCCTTTAAATAGAGTTAGATCTTTTATACATCTCTAGAGTCCCAATGACTAGAACAATTTCTTAGATTCTCAAAGAACTTCTGTGATTTCTTTGTTGGTTTCTTAAATATGTTTCCTGACCCACTGTGATGAATTTGTTAAGTGTTAACCCTCTGAGATATGAAGATTATATATGTTAAAATGTACTACATTTAAAGCTATTTAATTTGGGATTTATTTAAATGTGTGAGTATGTATTACTTTGGTTACAAAAGTGTTAGATAACTTCTTTTAAAGGCGGAATAAGCCCATGCAAAATAATTCCTTTCAGTTTCAAACCTACTGGATTGATAGATAAAATATTTAAGTACTAATAATTAAATAAATGAATGAAAATATTCAAGACAAATGAGAAGTCTCTGTGACCCAGGAACAAACAGGAATTGTAAGCAGTTTGTGTAGCCAGGAAATCCCAGGTGGTGAGGTGGGACTCAATCTCTGTGGCTGGAGAAAGCTAATTCTGTATAAGACCAGGGGGCTAGGACTTCAGGCTCAGTGAGGAGCTGTGAGGGGACCGAGTACCTCACCTGGTGAGGGGCCACAGCCTGAGTCCTTGACTGAAGTTCCTGGGCCATCAGCATCTCAAGTCCTACAATTTTTAAAGTAGAAGATAATCCAATAGTACTACATCATTTTTGCAACCGTAATTGGATTCTGTTTAAGATGATGTTAGAACAAGATGAACATCCAAATTAAGACCTTTTCACATTGTGAGAAAGGCCTCCTCATGTGGTAGTGGGGAGTCCGATTGTCCAGGATTGAATCCCCGCCCTGTCACTTCTAGTGTCTGCCTCCAGGCCTCAGTTTCCCCCTTTATAACATATGCATAATATGTTTCATACTCACACAGCAGACGGTTGTGTGAGTATGAAATGAGTCTTCACTTAGAGCTCAGCCCATAGCAAAAACTATGTAAAGTTTGTTATTATTAGTGAAAAAGTGTGTTCATCCTCTATATGGGAAGCATCCTATATAGGTCAAACTTTTGAGAAATTGACTAAGACGTGAAATACTTATTTGGCCACTTTTATACTCAATTTTAAGTATCCTCTTTTCATTTATTATTCTTTTCCTAGACTTCAATTCATATTTTTAAACACCTAAGTGAAGTGATGAACCTGGATTGAAGTCTCAGCAAAATAGACATCACCTTTCAATGTCAGGTGAGAAAGTTTATGCATAACTTTACCTTTGGAATATATATTTCTCTTGGATGGAATTCATTAGCTCCAGCAAACTGAGAAATTGAGAGTTCAAGTCCCTAAGTGGGCTTTGTTCTCCCTCAAACTTGCTTTGCCTGCGTTCTATATTCTCTTCTAGGCAGCATCATTCCTCACCCGGTTCCTCATGCTGCAGACCCAGGCATTTTCCTTGTTGCTTCCTTCTTCCTCACCCCCCCACCCCCAATCCAATCACCCATTCGAAACTCTGCCCATTTTATTTCTAAACACTTTTCAACCTCAAACCCTCTTTTTCATATTATCACTGTCCTCGTAGAGTTTCTCATCATTCCTCAAATAGCCAGTGTTCCCAGCCACCCATCCGGGCTCTCTGCCAGCTGACCTGACCCCCGAAGCCACCTGCCTCCCAGCTGCTAGAAAAAGCTCTGAAACAAAAAAGCCTGACAGCGGCTCTGCGTGGCCTCTCTGGGATAAAGTGTCATATCTCTGTTGGGGCATCCAGCCTCCTTTTGCAGCTTCTCATGTGCTGCTCTCACATCTACAGGAAATGAAAGTTACCCACACTATTGGTTTTTTCTCATGCATATGGCTTTTCTCATTCTGTCAATCTGCCTGGAATGCCCTCGTCCCTCCCTCCCACTCCCACCACAGTCATCCTATCACCACAATGCCTAGCTGATTACTGTGGCTCTTTGAAGATTTATTTCCTGTAGTGATGTCTTTAAAAAAGCCTTCCCTGAAGCTCCAAGGTGGGTTTAGGTGCCCTTCCTCTAGGCTCCCAGAATAATTGGGCATTTGTGTTTTGCCCTTGTGAATATTTTTTTTTTCTGGTAAAATGACTTCCAGAACTAAACTATTCTTGATCCTTCTCCGTGGTTTAGACTTAATTATTAGAATACAATATGCTAGGCTTTGATGTTCAATCATAAAACACAATGCATTATTAGCATTTAAATAAAAATACATGTAAATGAGAGTTGAAAATATATAAAGAATTCACATGTTAACACTATTTCTATATATTTTAAATGAAAGAAAAAATATGGTGTCAACAGTAACAGGATACTATGATACTATTATTTGTGTGTGTGTGTGTGTGTGTGTGTGTGTGTGTGTAGAGTGGGGAATAATGAAGAGCTCCAACAAACTCTTTCATAAAAATGCTGACATAAAAAAAGACTTCCCTGGTGGCACAGTGATTAAGTATCTGCCTGCCAGCACAGGGGACACGGGTTCGAGCCCTGGTCGGGAAGATCCCACATGCCTCAGAGCAACTAAGCCCGTGCGCCACAACTACTGAGCCTGCGCTCTAGGGCCCACGAGCCACAACTACTGAAGCCCACGCACCTAGAGCCTGTGCTCTGCAACAAGAGAAGCCACCGCAAGGAGAAGCCTGTGCACCGCAACGAAGAGTAGCCCCCGCTCGATGCAAATAGAGAAAGCCCATGAGCAGCAACGAAGACCCAATGCAGCCAAAAATAAATAAATAAATAGATTTATTTTTTTAAAAATGCTGAAAGAGTTTTTGGCTCTGTTCCTCTTTTCCACTAGTCTTTCCTCTATCCCAGTTGCAGAGAGGGTTAGGCAGAACTCCTTGGTCCAGTGACCATTCAGATACATCACATCACAAACTAATAAAAACCAATCTCCCACACCCTTTCCTCTTTATTGGCCTTTTCCCTGTTTTATTTATTGTGGAGTAGAATGACTTAACTTCACACTGAGGAGTTTGGAGAGGTTTATAATGTCTTATGAAGGGATTTGGGAAAATGTGATTCTGTGTGTCGTATAGCAAGAAGATATGATACATACAATTAAGCGTATTTTTGCTATGTAATGTTAATTTGAGTAGAGAAGTTCTAAAATAGCTTCCGTTTTGCCTCATTCTACAAAAAACAGCATTGACACTTACCTTGCGACAGTCTCTGTTCAGTATTTGTCAGTCTCGTGTTGAGAGCAGGAACTAAGGGGTGTGTGTTTTTGTTTTCTCAGTGCTCTGTGTTGTGCGTGCGCATAGTAGGTACTCAGTTTGATTGTTGAGCAAAAAAAAATTAACAAATGCATGAGTGATTTAGTAATTCAACAATCTCTGAAACTTTTTGTAAAATAAATTTATTTAATTTATTTATTTTTGGCTGCGTTGGGTCTTCGTCGCGGTGCGCGGGCTTCTCCTTGCGGTGGCTTCTCTTGCTGCGGAGCGCAGGCTCTAGGTGTGTGGGCTTCAGTATTTGTGGCGCATGGGCTTAGTTGCTCTGTGGGACCTTACCGGACCCGGTCTCGAACCCGTGTCCCCTGCACTGGCAGGCGGATTCTTAACCACTGCACCACCAGGGAAGCCCTGATAATTCTTTAATAAGAAATTAAATAGCCAGATGCTATACTATTAGTATTCATGTCAGACAGCAAACTAAATGAAGAAATTTCAAAAATATATTCAAAATTATCCCATTGTACTTGTTGAGGGCTCTTGAACTCAGTCATTTCTCATCCCTGAGAAATGAAAAGAGTTGGTTCTGAATTCAATTGAAATTTCAAATTATTGACATTTAGCCCAAACAATACAAAATTCTGATTTGGTTTTATCTTTGCCCTTCAGTTACCTAAGGTGAAGGTTGGATGAATAAAGCATGCACAACTTGCAGGCTTTTTACTTAATGTCTAAGGCCCTAAATTTGTCACACTCTTCCGTTAGTGCTCTTTAACCCAAACAACTAATCATTATTTTCTTCCTTTGAGTAAAGGGGGAAAAAAATACTTAGATGTTAATTTCTACCATCAATTACTCCTTTTTAAAAAGTCATTCTTTGCCTAAATGAAAGCTATTATAAGCAGACAGAATAACTTGGGGGAATAGAGTTCCTAAATTCATATCAAACATAAAGTACACTCAATCGAAACTTACATGTTGAATCCAGACTACAAATGGCTCATTTCAACATCAGATAGATTATAATTTCAATTGACCTTTGCTTAAGTTTTTAAAAAATAATGGAATGTTGCTCATCTTGTGATAGTTTTCCTTTGTTTCTGTGTAACTGAAATAATTATTAACTCAGGAATTCGAGATTTTTAAAAAATTGCACACCTTTAACAATATACATGTTTTTCCTGTTGTCTATTAGATGATCACTTTTGATTCCTACCCCCCGCCCCCAATACATAATCAATTCACTTATGGTTGGAATATATCAAGATTTAGTAAAAGCAGTTGAAGTGCTATGGATGATGTAGTATATTTTGAATTATTGCTTCCCAAGATGTTAACAGAAATTATATGCCCTATAAAAATTCTAGCATTTTTTGGTTTTGTTTGTTAAGAAGGAAAGAAATTATGTTACTGGATATACTGAAAAACTTACTTGTATTTTCCTTCTTTGAGAGATTGGAGGGTTTATTTGAGTCAATATAGTAATTAATAGCATGTATGTTTCTCTTCTCACTAGACATATGACTAGAAATTTGGATATTTATTTATAATTTGGAAGAAAATCTTACTAATGTTTTAAGTAATTCAAATAAATGACTGAGGATCAAAAAACAAAACAAAACAAAAACAAAAACAATAACAAACCCCTTTCACTCCTTTAAAATTAATGCACCCAGGGAATTACAAAATTTGCTTCAAAATATATCATCATATCCTAGGTTAAGGCTACAGTTGTATTAAATGATCATTAAAGTCCCATCAAATCCTGAGATTCTAAGAATTTATGAGCACTTTATCTGGAAAACCCCAAGAAAATACATTCAGGCAAGACAGACATAAATGGGATTTTCAGTCAGTTATTTCATGTTTCTAATTAAACAATTCCTCCATGTTTAAATACCATTTGTTTATGAATTTGGAAATTGTCTCATCACAAGTAACAGAAAATCCTACAAATCGTAGCTGAAATAAATACATCTGGAAAAACTTACTAGAGCTGGTGTGTTTGGTCCACATTCCCATTCCTTCTGTCTCTCTACGCTGCTATCCTTGTGTGTTCGTCTGTCCTCTTCTTGCAAAGGCCTTCATACCTCCATCCCTTATCACTGTCTACTACTGCATACCTCCAGCTACCCTGAACCATTTTGAATTCTTTGGTCAAGACAGGTTTACCTCCAAGACTTTGCCCCATTTTTTTTTTCCCTCCTCCTCTCACTTCTTTGGCCAACTCCTACTGATCCTTCAGATCTCAGCTTAGACAATGCTTCCTCCAGGAAGTCTTTCCTGATTACCAAATTCTGGATTCAGTGCCCTCCTAATTCTTCACCTTTTATAGCACTGTATTTCCAATGACATATTACTTCTCTGTTGGGTGTACTAAACTACTTGTTCTGTGAAGACAGAGACTGTACTAATCTTGTCCACTGCTACATCCCTGGTGCTTAACCAAATAGTAGTAGATATTTAGGAATTTATTTAAATATATTCTTACTTTGTAACATTTAGAATAAAACTCTAAATAGGGACATGATAATCCTGAACTCTTAGTAGCTTTGATTCACTCAGTCATTCATTCTTCATTTCATAAATAGGTATTGTGTACTTGTCATATGACAAGTCTGTTTAGCAGTGGGGTTCATGGGCTGTGCATTATGAAAATAATAGAGATATATACAAAGTGCTAGAATTGTTCAGAATAAGTGGTCAGTAGCTGTACTTGGGGAACTCAAGGACAACTCTCCAGATTAAGGAAAATTTATGTCATGAGAGCAAAAATTTTCCCATCTTCATCACAGAATTCCAGTACATAGAATAATGCCCAACGTGTTGTAGCTTACTAAGTTTGTTAAATAAAGGAATAAATCATTCAAGAGTAAGAGAGAAAGTGAGATGGTTTCACATTAACACATAAACTGCTTTGTAAATATAAATCTCTAAAAATTGTGGATTCAAATGTACTGTACTTAATTTAATTATATGGATGCTTGAGACAAAGATATGTCCCCAGTTTAAGATACCTGGGTAATTCTGTACTCTATCTTATGATAGAACTGAATTTCCTTGCCTGTTTCCAGATTATGGATCTGTGGTATAACAAGTAATATTTATGCCTGATAATATTGATGTTGTTTTTTATTCTGAATTTAAAATCTCTGTGAAAAGAAAAGCATTTTTAATGCCCTATTGATCAAATCATCCCTTGTGTTAATGACTGCCATGAAAGAATTGTCAGGTTATTGTGCATAGTGTAAGGGTCAATTTGGGGCATTATAAGTAGTGAGTCTTAGACTGTATAATCTAGAAGACTGGTTTATAGAAAGAAAACTAGAAGAAAGAGCATCCAAAGCAGTGGAACACAAATGTATGCTCACTTTACTGTACATAAATAAATCCAGATTTATGTATCAGGGCATAGCAATAGTCAACACCAATAGTTATTTTAATTGTGCAAATCCATACCACTTGGGTAAGGCACAATGTTGAAGTGACTTTTCCATGGTTCCATAAATAGTGAGGGGCAGATAGATTGGACTTTTAGACCTCAGGTTCCATATTAATTTTAATATATTCTGCAGACCCAGGGTCCCTGGGAAACTCAATACACCTTTCTTGTGCCGTCAAGGTGGGTAACACCCAAGTGTATTTGCAAGCTGAATTCTCCTACATCTCTGTATTGAAATCTGCCACCTGTGATGCTGAAGGAAAGAGAGACTTCTTAGCTTCAGGCTAAGCTTCAAAACCTAGGGTTCTTGATCAGTGAACAGTAGGGTGGAAGAGGCGTGATAGCTGGCTATAGGGACTGGCAAAAATTCAAGGCCTTTGTATTTCTTTGTATTTTTTTTTTTTCTTTCCTCCCTACTCCCTGCCACCAGCTTGCCCCACTGTTAACAAGTTTTAAAGCTGTTTAAGCAGTCATTAAATCTTGCTGGGAAATTTCTGGGCCAGTCTAAGTCTACCAATGAAGTTCAGAGCTGGGAGCCATTGAACATTTTCTGGCTGAAACAATTCATTCCTTTTGGTCCTGAGTATAAGCTTGGCTCAGGAACAGAAGATGGGAGGTTTCTTGACCCTCCGTGCTTGAGAATTCATAGTCCCTGAAGTGAAGAGAGAAAAGAGAAGTATATGAGGGAGAGAGTGTAAAAGCACATTCTTTTATTAAATGTGAGTTAAAATTTAGGGATTTATTTTGTGGGTTTTTTTTTTCAGTATTTTGAAATGTGTTCTGAACAAGTATAGTTTTATTCTAACGATACACATATGTTTATACTTGGTATGTTGAAAAGATGATTAAGAACATTTGGTTCAGTGGACTGAGGCCTTCAGAAAGACAGTAAGAAGTCCAAGTGGACATTGGATAATTATATTAGGTACTTCATTGAATGAGTCTTATTTATGTGAGTTTCACAAGATAGTTAAAAGTGTACAAAGCCTTCCGAAGTGCATTTTCTTGAAGTTTCTTGAGATCAAATTCCAAACACCATTTCCTACATTAATGGCCCTTTTCAAGCCAATTTTCCAGGTGTTTCAACTGTTTTCCAGGAAGTATAATTCATGTGGGGATGTGTGTGAACTCCTCTTTAGCTATTTTATGTTTAAGGTGTGTTAGATTTTATTTATTTATTGTTTTCCCATTGTTTTTATTAAGATTCTAATCATGTATTTGGGGAAATGAGTGTGTCTCTTTCTCTTTCCACAAGCAAATCCAGTATGCGGGTAATTTCTGAATCATTCTCTCCCATTATTCAATAAATTATATTTTAATGTGAGACAGAAGATTGGAGGAGACTTTTTTTTCCCAAAAAAGTAATATAACAGAAAGAGAGAGAAACTTGTGGCTCTAAAGTTTATATTTTTAAATATCTTTTTAGTTTATCAGATAATAATTACTTTGCATTTAACTATTAGGCCTATGGGCAGACAACATGATAATCCCTAAATATTATTAAAATATTTTCAATATTAAGCAGAATGTACCAATTATTAAGTATCAAGTAATTTCTGAAAACAGAAGTGAGCATGAGAATTGAGAATTTTTTGGGGGGGTGCTATCTTAGGAAGTTATTTCAAGTGTTGGGAAGATTTTACAACTAACAATAAAAGTGTTTACAACTAAAGTTAGAAGTCTTGTCTGAGCAGAGTGAATTCTCTTGGATTCCAAGTTACATTCCCTTTTCTCAGCTGTTTAAATTTCTGGCAAAAAAACTTAGTGCAGGATTTAATTAAAAACAACAAAACATTTATCAAAAACCTACTATGTGCTAGGCACTGTCAATTATTCTAGTCAGTTAATACTTCTAAATTGTTATTAAGACATTCAAATTCTTTCACTGACAACTATTCCCAACCTCTTCTTTTTATTAACTTCACATTTTCCAAGTCCACTGTCTTCTCTCCATTGTCTTCAGTGTTATTCAAGGACATCATGTTCTTTCCTCCATATTCGTGACTCTTTTTACTCCCAATTCATCACCTTCCTCTCCTGATCTCATCTTA
The DNA here is from genome assembly GCF_028021215.1 of Eschrichtius robustus. Taxonomy (NCBI): domain Eukaryota; kingdom Metazoa; phylum Chordata; class Mammalia; order Artiodactyla; family Eschrichtiidae; genus Eschrichtius; species Eschrichtius robustus. The sequence goes on from NC_090827.1 coordinate 134,999,440, forward strand.
GATGACTTTAGTGTCACTATTAATAGATTTTTATTACTACAAACATATAGCTACTTGATAGTAAACTCAACTCCATTCTCCAAACAGCATCCTAATGCTTGTTATCACCCGTGGAAAAAAGAAAATTGGAAGTCATACTATCTGATCCCAGCAGTGGTGTGCTGGTAAATGTTTAACAACTAGATCTCTGAGAAAAAAAAAAGAAAAGAGAAGGCCTGATTTGTAGCAGTTGCTGATTATCTTGGTGTAAATACTTCCACTGTGGCTGATTTCAAGTTACCACTGTGATTTCCTTGAATACAAAGTTGGGAAGAAATTCTCGCAATCAGCTCTCTTTAGCTGGAAACAGCTGCCTCCAGCACATCGCCCTTATGCCTCCCCCACTCCCCCATTTTTCTAACCTCAAGTCTCTTAGTTATTGCTGTCTTCACTTGATTGGTCATCCTAATTTTCTTGTCTTCTGTATTGAAGCTTATTGGTAATCCCTTCAAACAAAATTCCCAAAAGAGTAAAATTCTCCAGCTCTTCCTTTTGTACTATACAGGCCCATCAAAGCTAACCCAAGTTAAACCAAGGGTTTTTTGTTTGTTTGTTTGTTTTGTTTTTGTTTTTGTTTTGTTTCCCCCCATATCTCCCACTCCTTTCCCCTGGCAGTAAAGGAGTCTGGAGAAAATTATGTATCTGTACATTAAAATTGTATCTTTAATCCACAATCTCTAAGTTGTGGAGAATCTTTAGTGCTTTTATTATTCCTTTTAGTTACCTCGATCAGTGCCTTCTATTACTCCCCATAACAGCTCTTGCAGCTCTTCATCACTCACTTTAGGTCTCTTGCTTTAGTTCCATCTTTCAGCAAATTCCCCTCCAAGAACCGAGAGCTCATGAATGACATTACATAGTCCTCTCAATTTTACTTTTGTTCCTACGCTTCCCTCCCTACTTTCCATCAGTGTTTTTGAGAAGTAAATACCCTTGTTTCTTTCTAAACCTTAATCTTTACTTTTGCTTTTTTTGAGGGAATCCCATCTTGTTTTCTTTATGTGCCTTAATCCATCATTGCTACAGTTTCCCCAGAATATTTTTCAATTTCACTGTACTTTTACCCTCCACTTTGCCTAAAAACTTACAGAAACATTCCCTGACTTGAAACTAAAACTATACCAAAGCAAACTTTGGTCTGTTTCCCCAACATGCAGTAAAGTCAATTTATTTTTGTGGTGAAGGAAAGTACAATGTTTATTACAGGGCCAAGCAAGGAAAACAGGCAGCTCATGCTCAAAGGACCCAAATTCCAGGATGGCTTGACAGTGTGAGGGAGAGGGTGTCAGGGTGCATGATCAGCTCGTGCTCAATTCTCTGATTGGTTGATGGTGAGGTAACGGTGAAGTTTCAGGAATCTCAATCATCAATCTTCTGGTTCCAGCCTATCTGGGGTCTACATGCTGGTGGTCAGCATATAGTTAATTTCTTTTACCTGATGGTGGTTTTAGTATCTGTAAAACAACTCAAGGATATGGCCCAGGATTTTATCTATAGCCCTTGGGGAGGAACTAAAGTTCCTTAACTTTGTTTTATGGCTAAAGTATTATTATTTTGTGTTGCCTGACTGTTTTCCTTTGTTTCTGCATTTTTTTTCATTTCTCTGATTAAATTTGTTCTTTGGAACTCCAGGAAGGCCTAGGATACTAAAGCTTTTTTACAAACAAAAGGCAAGGAACAAGGAGGGGGAGGATCAATCCCTGTGAAGGCCCCCTCAGGGTTCTGCTCAGTTTCAAAACAAACGATATCCTTTTTTCAACATGTCTTCACATAAAGCCACCAAATATTACTTCTTTCTTTTATTGTCACCCTATAAGGAATTTTTGTGCCTTAAATTTTATTTTCCCCATCATCCATTCTTTTTTTTGCTTCACAGGAATATAACTTCTTGGGTTTGCAGGACCATAAATTTCAGAAAGGCTGACAGTATATCTTGTTCATAGCACTTTGCAATATGCCTAGGCAATCAATAAGTATTCATTGAATAAATATATGCCATCACTGCTCCTGAAACTGCCCTTACTTAGGTAATCAGGATTTCTTATAATTTTCCAAATGACCTGAAATTTTTTTTTAAACCATCTGTATGGCTTTCTGCAACATCAGAGCCTTCTGGAAACCTTTTCTTCTTAAAAACCATTCATTCCTTAATTTCCATGTTCATACTTCCTTTGTGTTTTCATCCTGTCTTTAACACCCTTTATTTTCCTTTGGTAATTTTTCCTCTGCATGCTCTGTAAAGTTTGATGAGCTTCAGTATCATTTCCTTTCTCAGTTTTACCTTTCCGTGTGGTTTGCTCCAGACACATATGAAGAATGTAGATGCATTAGCTTGTCTATACATCAATGACCAAATCTATATTTTCAAAACTACATTAAGGTAGTGTGATATTGATATGAGGATAGACGAATAGATCAATGGACCAGAATAGAGAGTACATAAATAGATTCACCTGTACAAGGTCAAATAACTTTTGACAAAGGCACCAATGCAATTCAGTGGGCAATCTTTTTAAGAAATGATGCTGAATCAACAGGATAATCATATAAAAAAGCATTAGCCTTGATTCCTACATTAGAACATACAAAATATTAACTTGAGATTTAACCTTAAGAGGTTAGGTTTAAATGAGATTTCCATTTAAACCTAAATGGAAAAAACAAGTGATTTTTAAGCAAAAGCAAAAAAAAAAAAAAAAAATCCTAAAGATAAAAGAAAAAAATTAACTGGGCTTCATAATAGTTCAAAATATCTTCTTATCAGAATGTATCATTAAGAAACTGAAAAAGTCTACAGACCATGAGAAAATGTTCTAAATACATATGTTCAACAAAAGATTCCTACAAATCAATAATAATTTAAAAAAACAATTACAGTGGCTAATAGACTATTTCAAAAAATAAAATATGTGAATGGCCAATAAACACGTGAAAAGATGATCAATATCATTAGTCATCAGAAATGCAAATTAAAATCACAATGAGCTATTGCTACACAGCTAGTAGAATGGCTAAAATTTGAAAGATTAACACTAAGGACTATATGTTGAAGAGGATGCAAAACAACTGGACCTCTCATCCAAAGTTTTTCTGAATGTAATATGGTAGAATCACTTTGAAAAATATGTTGGCAGCTATTTTAAAAGTTCAAACATGCTCCCATATTATGATGCAGCAATTCCACTTCTAGGTATCCACTCAAAATGAATGAACATATTTGTATCCTAAAAAAACTTGTGTAAGTATATTCACTGCAGTTTTACTTATGATAGCAAAGTATTGGAAACAACTTAAATATCCATCAGGAGAACTGATAAACAAATTGAAGTACATTCACACGATGGACTATTACTCAACAATATCTTAAAGAATGAACACCTAACATACATGGTTAAATCTCAAAAACTTCATATTGAGTAAAAGAAGCCAGATCTCTAAAGTCTATATTATTCCATTTACAGGAAGATCAAGAACAAGCAAAACTAATTTGTGGAGATAGAAATCAGACTAGCTCTTGTCCCTGGGAGGAGGGTGATTTTCTCTGAAGGCAAATTGGACCTTCTAAGGTGATGACAATGTTCTGCATCTTGACTGGGATATTGGTAGCACAGCTGTATATGCTTATCAAAACTATTAAACTCTATACATAGAACTATTTATTTTACTTCATTTACCTATACCTCAATTAAAATTAAATAAGTAAATTATCAATATTTTCAAGTCTCATATCTCTCTTGCAATCCCAATCTATATTACTAATTATTTATTGAATATCTCAACCTGCATAGCTATATTTCAAATGTGATATACTAAATAGTGGGACTCTATATTGTTTCCAAGTTCTCAACTTTTCTTTTCCTCCTGGCTTCCCTCTTTCAGTTGATAGCATCACCATAACCTCAGTTAATCAGATCTCAGGAATTTTGAGTGATTTTTGTCTTCTTCTTATCTATTCCCTCTATTCCTTTTGTCATGATGTCTTATGGCTTCCACTTCCAAACCATACCTTGTATCTTATCATCAGCTTAGTTCTGCTGACACTTAAAATGCGATGCTACTTGTAGATGAATTTTGATCTAGTCCTCTCACTTTAAGTATAAGTTCTTTCCGTCCATTTTTCATACAGCTTAGGCAAACATGAGATCATGTCAGTACCTGCCTATAAACCTAATGACATTTTATTGTCTACAGTAGAATTTGAAAACTGCTGCCCTCCAAACTGGGTTCAGTCAATAAGTGTGTTGGCACTCATGATGTTTTCTGAAACTTTTGGATTTGTTGCTAACTCTTAACAAACTGAAAGACCTCCCATAAAAATCTGAATTCCAGCTTCTCTGGAAAAATCAGAAGGTCTAACCAAACCCTACTTGAATCCTCACCGAGCAGTTGTCTCATGCCGAGCTAGTGGCTCTCCCTCTGTAGTTGGGCAGCACAACCAGTTGCTCTGCACTTGTACCCCCCACTCCCCATGACATGTTTTGCTTCTCTCACCACTTTACTTGCTTGGTGTTTAGGCTTTAGTAAGACTTAACAAAAAAGAATCTCCACAGATTAATGCCAGCATTCTTTTCAATATATATTCATATATTCTTTGAAAGTTCACAGGTTTCTTTGATTACAGTTGACCCTTGAACAATTAGTGTTAGCATGGTATATCTTTCTCCATCCCTTTTCTTTTAAACTGTATGTGTCTTTATGTTTAAAGTGGTTGCATGTAGACAACACATAACTGGGTACTGGTTTTTTTAGGGAGTAGGTTCATTCTGAAAATGTCTTTTAATTGGTGTATTTAAACCAACAACCTTCAAAGTTATTATTGATACAGTTGGAATAATATCTCCTATATTAGTGTTTTCTGTTGTTGCCTTGTTGTTGTTTTTTTTAAAATTTTCTACTCTTTTTCCACCTTTTGGGTTTTATTGAACATTTTATATGATTCCATTTTCTTTCCTTTCTTTGTATATCAATTAAAATTCTTTTTTAAAAATTACTTTTAAAAGTGATTGTCCCCTAGAGTTTGCAGTATACATTTATAACTAATTCAAGTCCACTTTCAAATAACACTATACCACTTCACAGGTAATGCAAGAAAGGACTTTATAATAACAAAATATTCCTGATTCCTCCCTCTCTTCTCTTGTATGATTGCTGTCATTCATTTTACTTATGCATAAGCATATATAAGACTATATATGTGTGTGTGTATGTATATATGTATATAAAAAATGGTGAGAAAATAGAAAATACGTATATATATTGGTCTCTGCCCTTGGTTCCTGACACACAGCCCTTAAAGCTCTTATAATTTCCTAAGTCATAAAAGCACTAGAGCATCTTTTGTTCTAATGTTTGGCCTTTGACCCCGGTTCCTAATACCAAGCTCCTAAATCCCTCAGAATTTCCTAGGTGATAAGAGTGTCTTTTGTTCTAAGGAGCTGACTCTGGGTGGGCTCCTGGATGGTTCCTAGATGGGGGTTGGTCACTGGGAAAACCAAGCCATGATTAGAATCTTGGAATTTTCAGCCCCATGCCCCATTCTCCAAAGCAGAATGGGGCTAGAAATGGAGTTAATTATTGACCACGCATATGTGATGAAGCCTCCATAAAAATCCCAAAAGCACAGGGTTCAGAGAGTTTCTGGGTTCATGAACATGGAGATGTTGGGAGAGTGGAGTGCCAGGAGGGCAAGGAAGCTCTGCACTCTTTTCCCACATACTTTGCCCTATGAATCTCTTTCATCTGGATGTTCATCTGTATCCTTGTTCATATCTTTTTATAATAAATTGGTAAACAGTAAATAAACTGTTTTCCTGCGTTCTGTGAGCTGTTCTAGCAAATTAATGGAGCCTGCAGAGTGGGTGGTGGGAAACTTTCATTTAAGGCTGATCAGTCAGAAGCACAAGTGATAACCTGGATTTGCATTTGATGCAGTCTTGTGAGACTGAGTCCTTAACCTGCAGGATTTGAGGCTGTCTACAGGTATATAGGGTCAGAAATAAGTTAAGCTGGTGTCGCAGAATTGCTTGGTGTGAGAAATATCCACACACATCTGGTGTCAGTGTTGCAAGCATGGTAGTAGAGAGAGAGTAAAGGAGACACAAGAGGAAGACTGAGGATTTTCCTTCTCAGTTGTAGAATACATCATTACTATTATTACCTTGAAACAAAAGATGTTGTTAGGTAAATTAAGAATAAGGATAATAAAATTTTTATTTTACCTTCATTATTCCTTTTCCGATGTTCTTCCTTTCTTTATGTAGCTCCAAGTTTCTGACCTATATCTTTTTTTTTTTTTTTTTACAGCTTTACTGGAGTATAGTTGCCTTACAATGTTGTGTTAGTTTCTGCTGTATAACAAAGTGAATCAGCTATATGTATACATATATCCCCTCCCTCTTGCACCTCCCTCCCACCCTCCCTATCCCAGCCCTCTAGGTGGTCACAAAGCACCGAGCCGATCTCCCTGTGTGATGCAGCTGCTTCCCACTAGCTATCTATTTTACATTTGGTAGTGTATATATGTCAATACTACTCTCTCACTTCGTCCCTGCTCACCTTCCCCCCCCCCCCCACCCCCGTGTCCTCAAGTCCATTCTCTACAGCTGCATCTTTATTCCTGTCCTGGCTCTAGGTTCATCAGAAACATTATTTTTTAGATTCCATATATATGTGTTAGCATATGGTATTTGTTTTTCTCTTTCTGACTTACTTCACTCTGTATGACAGACTCTGGGTCCACCCACCACACCACAAATAACTCAATTTCGTTTTTTTTTATGGCTGAGTAATCTTCCATTGTATATATGTGCCACATCTTCTTTATCCATTCATCTCTTGATGGACACTTAGGTTGCTTCCATGTCCTGGCTATTGTAAATAGTGCTGCAATGAACATTATGGTACATGACTCTTTTTGAATTATGGTTTTCTCAGGGTATATGCCCAGTAGTAGGATTGCTGTGTCATATGGTAATTCTATTTTGAGTTTTTTAAGGAACCTCCATACTATTCTCCGTAGTGGCTGTATCAATTTACATTCCGACCAACAGTGCAAAAGGGTTCCCTTTTCTCCACACCCTCTCCAGCATTTGTTGTTTGTAGATTTTTTGATGATGGCCATTCTGACTGGTGTGAGGTGATACCTCATTGTAGTTTTGATTTGCATTTCTCTAATGATTAAGGATATTGAGCATTCTTTAATGTGTTTGTTGGCAATCTGTATATCTTCTTTGGAGAAATATCTATTTAGGTCTTCTGCCCATTTTTGGATTGGGCTGTTTGCTTTTTTGATATTGAGCTGCATGAGCTGCTTGTATATTTTGGAGATTAATCCTTTCTCAGTTGCTTCATTTGCAAATATTTTCTCCTATTCTGAGAGATGTCTTTTCATTGTGTTTATGGTATCCTTTGCTGTGCAAAAGCTTTTAAGCTTCACTAGGTCCCATTTGTTTATTTTTGTTTTTATTTCCATTTCTCTAGGAGATGGGTCCAAAAGGATCTTGCTGTCGTTTATGTCATAGAGTGTTCTGCCTATGTTTTCCTCTAAGAGTCTTACAGTGTATGACCTTACATTTAAGTCCTTAATCCATTTTGAGTTTACTTTTGTATATGGTATTAGGAAGTTTTCTAATTTCATACTTTTACATGTAGCTGTCCAGTTTTCCCAGCACCACTTATTGAAGAGGCTGTCTTTTCTCCATTGTATATTCTTACCTCCTTTATCAAAGGTAAGGTGACCAGATGTGTGTGGGTTTATCTCTGGGCTTTCTATCCTGTTCCATTGATCTATATTTCTGTTTTTCTGCCAGTACCATACTGTATTGATTACTGTAGCTTTGTAGTATAGTCTTAAGTCGAGGCGCCTGATTCCTCCAACTCAATTTTTCTTTCTCAAGATTGATTTGGCTATTAAGGGTCTTTTGTGTTTCCACACAAATTGTGAATTTTTTTGTTCTAGTTCTGTGAAAAATGCCATTGGTACTTTGAGAGGGATTGCACTGAATCTGTAGTTTGCTTTGGGAAGTATAGTCATTTTCACAATGTTGATTCTTCCCATGCAAGAACATGGTATGTCTCTCCATCTGTTTGTATCATCCTTGATTTCTTTCATCAGTGTCTTATAGTTTTCTGCATACAGGTCTTTTGTCTCCTTAGGTAGGTTTCTTCCTAGGTATTTTTATTCTTTTTGTTGCAGTGGTAAATGGGAGTGTTTCCTTAATTTCACTTTCAGATTTTTCATCATTAGTGTATAGGAATGCAAGAGATTTCTGTGCATTAATTTTGTATCCTGCAACTTTACCAAATTCACTGATTAGTTCTAGTAGTTTTCTGGTGGCATCTTTAGGATTCTCTATGTATAGTATCATTCCATCTGCAAACAGTGACAGTTTTACTTCTTCTTTTCTGATTTGGATTCCTTTTATTTCTTTTTCGTCTCTGATTGCCATGGCTAAAACTTCCAAAATTATGTTGAACAATAGTGGTGAGAGTGGGCACCCTTTTCTTGTTCCTGATCTTAAAGGAAATGGTTTCAGTTTTTCACTGTTGAGAATGATGTTTGCTGTGGGTTTGACATATATGGCCTTTATTATGTTGATGTAGGTTCCCTCTATGCCCACTTTCTGGAGAGTTTTTTATCATAAATGGGTGTTGAATTTTGTAGAAAGCTTTTTCTGCATCTATTGAGATTATCATATGGTTTTTATCCTTCTATTTGTTAATATGGTGTATCACATTGATTGATTTGGGTATCTTGAAGAATCCTTGCATTCCTGGGATAACTCCCCCCACCCTCCGATCATGGTGTATGATCCTTTTAATGTGCTGTTGGATTCTGTTTGCTAGTATTTTGTTGAGGAATTTTGCATCTATGTCCATCAGTGTTATTAGCCTGTAGTTTTCTTTTTTTGTGACATCTTTGTCTGGTTGTGGTAGCAGGATGATGGTGGCCTCGTAGAATGAGTTTGGGAGTGTTCCTCCCTCTGCTATATTTTGGAAGAGTTTGAGAAGGATAGGTGTTAGCTCTTCTCTAAATGTTTGATAGATTTCACCTGTGAAGCCATCCAGTCCTGGGCTTTTGTTTGTTGGAAGATTTTAATCACAGTTTCAACTTCAGTGCTTGTGATTTGTCTGTTCATATTTTCTATTTCTTCCAGGTTCACTCTTGGAAAGTTATACTTTCCTACGAGTTTTTCTATTTCTTCCAGGTTGTCCATTTTATTGACGTATAGTTTCTTGTAGTAGTCTATCATGATCCTTTGTATTCCTGCAGTGTCACTTGTTACCTCTTCTTTTTCATTTCTAATTCTGTTGATTTGAGTCTTCTCCCTTTTTTTCTTGATGAGTCTGGCTAATGGTTTATCCATTTCGTTTACCTTCTGAAAGAGCCAGCTTTTAGTTTTATTGATCTTTGCTATTGTTTCCTTCATTTCTTTTTCATTTATTTCTGATCTGATATTTATGATTACTTCTGCTAACTTTGGGTTTTCTTTATTCTTCTCTAATTGCTTTAGGTGTAAGGTTAGGTTGTTTTTTTGAGATTTTTCTGTTGCTTGAGGTAGAATTGTATTGCTATAACTTCCCTCTTAGAACTGCTTTTGCTGCATCCCATAGATTTTGGGTCATCATGTTTTCATTGTCATTTGTTTCTAGGTATTTTTTTATTTCCTCTTTGATTTCTTCAGTGATCTCTTGGTTATTTAGTAGTGTATCATTTAGCCTCCGTGTTTTTGTATTTTTTACAGTTTTTTTCCTGTAATTGATATCTAGTCTCATAGCATTGTGGTCAGAAAAGATACTTGGTATGATTTCAATTTTCTTAAATTTAGCAAGGCTTGATTTATGACCCAAGATATGATCTATCCTGGAGAATGTTCCATGTGCACTAGAGAAGAAAGTGTATTCTGTTGTTTGCGGATGTAATCTCCTATAAATATCAATTAAGTCCATCTTGTCTAATGTGTCATTTAAAGCTTGTGTTTCCTTACTTATTTTCATTTTGGATGATCTGTCCATTGGTGAAAGCGGGGTGTTAAAGTCCCCTACTATAATTGTGTTACTGTCGATTTCCCCTTTTATGGCTGCTAGCATTTGCCTTATGTATTGAGGTGCTCCTATGTTGGGTGCATAAATATTTACAATTGTTATATCTTCTTCTTGGATTGATCCCTTGATCATTATGTAGTGTCCTTCTTTGTCTCTTGTAATAGTGTTTATTTTAAAGTCTATTTTATCTGATGTGAGAATTGCTACTCCAGCTTTCTTTTGATTTCCATTTGCCTGGAATATCTTTTTCCATCCCCTCACTTTCAGTCTGTATGTATCTCTAGGTCTGAAGTGGGTCTCTTGTAGACAGCATATATACAGGTCTTGTTTTAGTATCCATTCAGCCCACCTTGTCTATTGATTGGAGCTTTTAATACATTTATATTTAAGGTAATTATCTATATATATATGTTCCTAATACCATTTTCTTAATGGTTTTGGGTTTGTTTTGGTAGGTCTTTTCCTTCTCTTTGTTTCCCACCTAGAGAAGTTCCTTTGGCATTTGTTGTAAAGCTGGTTTGGTGGTACGGAATTCTCTTAACTTTTGCTTGTCTGTAAAGCTTTTAAATTTCTCTGCCAAATCTGAATGAGATCCTTGCTGGGTAGAGTAAGCTTAGTTGTATGTTTTTCCCTTTCATCACTTTAAATATGTCCTGCCACTCCCTTCTGGCTGGCCGAGTTTCTGCTGAAAGATCAGGTGTTATCCTTATGGGGATTCCCTTGTATGTTATTAGTTGCTTTTCCCTTGTTGCTTTTAATATTTTTTCTTTGTATTTAATTTTTGATAATTTGATTAATATGTGTTTTCGCATGTTTCTCCTTGAATTTATCCTCTATAGGACTCTCTGCACTTCCTGGACTTGATTGACTATTTCCTTTCCCATGTTAGGGAAGTTTTCAACTATAATCTCTTTAAGTATTTTCTCAGACCCTTTCTTTTTCTCTTCTTCTTCTGGGACCCCTATAATTTGAATGTTGGTGCATTTAATGTTGTTCCAGAGGTCTCTGAGACTGTCCTCAATTCTTTTCATTCTGTTTTCTTTATTCTGTTCTGCAGCAGTTATTTCCACTGTTTTGTCTTCTAGGCCACCTATCCATTCTTTTGCCTCAGTTATTCTGCTATTGCTTCCTTCTAGAGTATTTTTAATTTCATTTATTGTGTTGTTCGTCATTGTTTGTTTGCTCTTTAGTTCTTCTAAGTCCTTATTAAATGTTTCTTGTATCTTCTCCATTCTATTTCTGAGAGTTTGGATCATCTTTACTATCATTACTCTGAATTCTTTTTCAGGTAGTCTGCCTATTTCCTCTTCATTTGTTTGGTCTGGTGGGTTTTTACCTTGCTCCTTCATCTACTGCATATTTCTCTGTCTTCTTATTTGTTTAACTTACTGTGTTTGGGGTCTCCTTTTCGTAGCCTTCAGGTTCATAGTTCCCGTTATTTTTGGTGTCTGCCCGCAGTGAGTGAGGTTGGTTCAGTGGCTTGTGTAGGTTTCCTGGTGGAGGGGTCTGGTGCCTGTGTTCTGGTGGGTGGGGCTGGATCTTGTCTTTCTGGTGGGCAAGGCCATGGCCGGTGGTGTGTTTTGGGGTGTCTGTGAACTTAGTGTGACTTTAGGCAGCCTCTCTGCTAATGGGTGGGGTTGTGTTCCTGTCTTGCTAGTTGTTTGGCATGGGGCATCCAGCACTGGAGCTTCCTGGCCATTGAGTTGAGCTGGGTCTTAGTGTTGAGATGGAGGTCTCTGGGAGCGTTCTCGCTGATTAATATTTCATAGGGCCAGGAGGTTGTGGTGGTCCAACATCCTGATCTTGGCTCTCCCACCTTGGAGGCTCAGGCCCAACACCCAGCTGGAGCCCCAAGACCTGCCAGCCCCACAGCTCAGAAGAAAAGGAAGAGAAAAAACAAAATAAACAAAAAAAACGAACAGACAGAACCCCAGAACAAATGGTAAAAGCAAAACTAAACAGACAAAATCACACAAACATACATCCACAGTCACAAAAAAAAAAGGAAGAGAGCAACCAAACCTATAAACAAACCTACAAATGTAAACAATCACTAAAAACTAATCTAAGATAAACATAAAACCAAAAACAAATCAAACTCAGAAAGCAAACCCCAAGGCCACAGTTGCCCCCAAAGTCCACCGCCTCAATTTTGGGAACATTCATTGTCTCTTCAGGTATCCCACACATGCAGGGTTTACCAAGCCGATTGCGGGGGTTTAGTCCGCTGCTCTTGAGGTTGCATGGAGAAAGTTCCCTTTCTCTTCTTTGTTCACACAGCTCCTGGGGTTCAGCTTTGGTTTTGGCCCCGCCTCTGCATGTAGGCCACCCTCAGGCATCTGTTCCCCTCTTAGACAGGAGGGGGTTAAAGCAGCAGGTGATTAGGGCTCTGTTGCTCACTCAGGCTGGGGAGAGGGAGTGGTACTGTCATCATAATTGGAATGTGAAGAGCGTGCCTGCAGCAGCAGAGGCTGGCGTGACATTGCAGCAGCCTAAGGCATACTATGTGTTCTCCCAGGGAAGTTGGCCATGGATCCTGGGACCATGGCAGTGGCGTGCTGGACAGGCTCCTGGGAGGGTGTGGGTAGTGATCTGCCCTTGCACACAGGATCCCTTGGTGGCAGTGGCAGCAGTGGTAGTGGTCCGTGCCCACCTCTGGGGCCGACATGATAGCTGTGGCTCGTGCCTGTCTCTGGAGCTCACTTAAGTGATGCTCCGTAGTCTGTGGGCACATGAAGCAGGAAGGCCCTCTTCTCACGCACCCCGACACAATGGTCTCTTGCCTCTTTGGCAGGTCCAGACTTTTTCCCTGGCTCCCTCCCGGCTAGTTGTGGCGCACTAGCCCCCTTCAGGCTGTGTTCACGCAGCCAACCCCAGTCCTCTCCCTGGGATCTGACCTCCGAAGCCCGAGCCTCAGCTCCCAGCCCCCACCCGCCCCGGCAGGTGAGCAGACAAGCATCTCAGGCTGGTGAGTGCTGGTCGGCACCGATCCTTTGTGTGGGAATCTCTCTGCTTTGCCCTCTTTACCCATGTTGCTGCACTCTCCTCTGTGGCTCCGAAGCTCCTCCCACCCCATCCCCACCAGTGAGGGGGCTTCCTAGTGTGTGGAAACTTTTCCTCCTTCACAGTTCCCTCCCAGAGGTGCAGGTCCCATCCCTATTCTTTGTCTCTGTTTTTTCTTTTTCTTTTGCCCTACCCAGGTACGTGGGGATTTTCTTGCCATTTGTGAAGTCCAAGGTCTTCGGCCAGCATTCAGTAGGTGTTCTGTAGGAGTTGTTCCACATTTATATGTATTTTTGATATATTTGTGGGGAGGAAGGTGATCTCCACGTCTTAATCCTCCACCATCTTGAAGGTCTCCTTGATCTAAATCATTTTCCTTCTCTCTCAAGAACTTCTTTTGACATTTCTTGCAAAGCACTTCTACTGACAACAAATTCCCTCAATTTTTTTTTGAGCAAGTCTTTATATTTTCTTCATTTTTGAAGGATAACTCTGCAGCATACAGAATTCCAGGTTGATTTTTTTTCTCTCAACATTTTAAAATATTTTACTATACTCATATTGTTTGCACAATTTCTGGGAAGTAGGATGCAATTCTTATCTTTGTTCCACTATAGATAAGATGTTTTTCTCCCTCTGGCTTCTTTCAAGAGTTTTTCTTTATCTTTGATTTTCTGCAGTTTGATTATGATATGCCTAAGTGTAGGATGTTTTTGTTTGTTGCATTTATTCTGCTTGTTCTCTGAGCTTCCTGGATCTTTGGTTTGATGTCTGACACTAATTTGGGGAAATTCTCAGTGACCATTGCTTCAACTATTTTTTCTGTCCTTTTCTCTCTTTCTTCTCCTGGTATTCCTGTTATGCATATTTTATACCGTTTGTAGTTGTCCCACAGTTTTTGGATACTCTGTTCCTTTATTTCCAGTCTTTTTTTCTCTTTGCTTTTTGGTTTTGGAAATTTCTATGGACATATACTCATGCTCAGAGATTCTTTCCTTAGCTGTATTCAGTCTACTAATGAGACCATCAAAGGCATTCTTTATTTCTGTTACAGTGTTTTCAATCTCTATCATCCCTTTTTTGTTATTTCTTAGACTTCTTATCTCTCTGCTTTAATTGCCCATCTGTTCTTCTTTTATTATTGAATAAATTTGATATGAAACTGTGTAAGTTTAAGGTGTATAGCATGTTACTTTGATAGATTTATATATTGTAATATGGTTGCCATTGTAGCAATATTTATCATATAACATAATTATTGTACAATAGGGGTCTAGGGTTGGGTATTTTTTTTCTCTCATGTGGAAGACTAGAGTGGTCTCAAGTTGGGTGTTTCCCTTTACCTGGGTTGGTTAGACTCTGACAAAACCCCAATGGTTAAAGCTCTGGTGAAATAGTTTCTTTGAGGGTAGCCCTTGTTAAGAAGAACCAAAGGCTCTGGTGTATTTCACAATGGTTGTGTTTTCTCTCCCCCTGCTGGAAGCACAAAGGGATTTTCCTCTGATCTTCACTGTGAGAACATGGTAGAGCTCCTGGAGGTAAAGCTCACAATAATATTGGGGTCTCTCTATGACTAGGCTCCCCTGCAGTTTCTGTCTCTCAGACTTGTCCACACTAATCTTATAGCAATGTCAATTACAGTTTAGGTTTTCCTACCTTGGTACTGGTTTCCTACCTTGGTACTTGGTACTGGTTTCCACAGAAGCTTCTACTCATGAGTTTCTGTTCCAGTTATGTTTGATTCTCTGTATCCATGTGTCTTCCTTTCCAATTTGGGGGACAGTAGTTTGCCCTGTGACTGCCCATCTCTCACTGATCTAAAATGAGTTGTTGATTTTCTATTATAGTTTGTTCAGTTTGTTGATTGTTAGGGTGGATTGAAGACTTCCAATCTTCTTCCATGCTGGCCAAGAAGCTGGAAAACCAAATTCTAGTTTTATAGTACTGAATTGACATAAGAGTTAGTGAATTTGCTAAACTTGGAAAGACCTAATTTTGAAACTGATGCATTAGTTTCCTATTGCTGCTGTAACACTTTGCCACAAATGTAGTGGCTTAAAACAAAACAAATATATTATCTTATATTTCTGGAGGTCAGAAGTTAGAAATGGGGTTTACTGATAAAGTCTAGATATTGGTAGGCTGCATTCCTTTTGGAGGCTGTTGAGGAGTTCTTTTTCCTTCGTTTTTTCAGCTTCTAAAGACCACCTGCATTCTTTGTCTTGTGACCCAATTTTTCCATCTTCAAAGCTAGCAACATTGGGCAGAGTCTTTGTTAAGCTGCCATCTCTCTGTCTGATTTTCTCTTCCTCTTTTAAGGACCCTTGTGATTACATTGGACCCACTAGGATAATCTGGAATAATCTATTTTATTGTCAGATAATTAGCTACTTTACCTCTGTCTGCAACTTTAATTCCCCTTTGCCCCATAATATAGCATATTCACAGGTTCCAGAGTTTAAGATGTAGACATCTTGGCGGGGGGGGCACTTCATTCTGCTTGCCACAACTGATATTTTCTTGCTTTAAAGGCAAATGTGAGAAGGATGAACCAGTTTTATCAATACGCATGCAAATATTAAAGGAAATTTATTTAGTGAGGGGAGGCTAGGGTCAGAATTTTAAAACATGTAAATATTTTTAGAACAACTTAGAGAATGTGAATTTACTATTTTAAATATGAATTTTATGAAATCTAAATATAGCTCAAATATTCCTACTGAAAATTTAGCACCCAAAATGAGATGGGCTATAAGTGTAAAATATATACTGTATTACAAAGACTTGGTATGAAAAAATAAAGTAAAATATTTCATTATAATGTTATATTAATTACATTTTAAAATTATTGGACATATATTAGCCTAAATAAAATAGATTTTTAAAATTAATTTTTCTTAAAAAAATTTTTTTTCTGATGTGGTTATTAAGAAAGTACATGTGGAGCTTGTATTATAGTTCTGCTGGACAGAGCTGAGGTAGAACCATCAGGGTTATACATTTTCTTTACGTTATTACTTGACCTTCCCCATAGTAATTCATAATGAAGACTGGGCTGGAGTGTATATAGCTGGCACAACTGCTATTGGCTGCTCTTAAAGAAGGAATGTTAGAAACAGCACAAAGTCATCAGGTCTACATGGACTAGATATTGCCTATTGGCAACCAGAATTCATACCCAGTATCTCTAATATTTCCTTTATATTACATGGATTGGAAGGTTGGAAAGTAAATTTTCCAAACTTCTTGGCCACTAAGCTTAAGAATGTGATTGAGGTTCTGCCAATGAAATGGCAACTGGATGACTTTTTACAAGGCAGAGGCCATTCCATTTCCTGTGTCGGCGGTTTTGGGGGAGGTTGTACTCTACATTTCATTCCCCAGTCACTGGCTTTTTTTGGGTAGTGCAGCCATTAAGTTGACAGCAGTTCCAATTTCCTGATCTCTGCATGGCAACTGTGGTACTATTACTTTGACACTCAGTGACAGCCTTTTGATCAACCATCTCTAGCCCTTCCAAATATGTTACAAGCTTTTAATGATCTGTATAAAGAACTTCTTTGTTAAAATGCCTGGAATGGTTTCTATTCCCTGTACTAAATGCTGCAGCACACCTCATTTTCAGATGAGGAAAAGGAGTTTCTAGATTTGATTCAAGCTAGATAAAGAGTCAATGGCAAAAATTGGATTAGAATTAAGCTCTCTCATTTCCTTTAAAATATTCTACATCCACACATATAAAAATGTTGCATAGTGTAATAGAATATGAATGCTTGAAGTTAAGTTGATCTCTGTTTGAATTCTAGCTTTTCTGCTTATTAGCTGCATGACCTTGGGCAAGTCACTTGATTGTGATTATCAATCACTTGATTATCATCTCAGTTTCCTTATCACACAAGGTTATTGTAAATATTGAGATAATATTTATTGAATTTTTTGAGATATTATAAGAAATTAATAAATACTCAGTACTCTTCCTTATGTCATGAATATGAGCAAGAGATGATTGGGACACTTATCAGTAAAGACAATAGATGAAATTCTGTGATCACTATAAAGTATTTATATACAATATAGCTCATATAAATCTCATGCATTGGGTGATAAAAAGACAATGTAAATCCTTGTAAATTATGTTCAAAAGGCAGAGTCCTTCCTTTAAGAAGTAAGTAATGTGATAGTTCACAATATATTTTAAAGTAAAAAAATGCCTTAAAAGCCCTTTGTTGGCTGGGGTACCCTCAATTAAATGTTACTAAATTTTAAAAATGTACTTTACTAGTATGCTGATACCAGTTCTCATAATGTCGATTCTGACTTCCAGATCTTCCAGGAAATGAAAGATGATATTTACTTAGTCAGTATGTACCTGCAAGCCTCTAAAGCTTTTTTGAAGAGGAAATGACATCATTAAAGCTGTTCTTGTCATCATTTAAAGCAACTACTGAAGTGTAGAGATTAGAATCTTAAAGAACAGTTAGGAGATAATTGCAGTGGTTCAGACAATTTATCGCAAGGATTTAAACTAATGTGGAGAAATGTGAATGAAAAGGAAAGACTGAAGTTGAGGGAAATTTTGTAATAAAAGTTTACATAAATTAGGGCTTACTAAACATGAGTCATTGGAGAAAGGCCAATGGTGAATCCAAGTTTTCAGAATTAATATTTGTTCAGATGGTAGGTGGGCCAGCAGGAGAAGGAAGATCAAGAATGTCTTTACAATTCAGGTGTGGCAGATATAATGAATTAAGTTTATGGTTGGTGGAATTTGAGATTCTTATGGAATATCCAGATAGAGATTCTTCTATGGAGCTGAGAGCACAGAGAACAGAGACTAATTGATGCTGAGGACCATAGGTGATTCTGAAGAAGAGTAGGCTTAAAGAAATAAGGGAATATGGCCAAAGACAAAATCTTGGTGGCTTAGTCATATTTTGGAACCCAGGTAAAGTAAAGAATTTGAACAGGAGGCAAAGAGAGAGTAGTAAAAGACAACAGAATAGGAACTGAGATAAACAAATGTTAAAGGCCTAGGAGATAAAAGAAAAGCATTAAATAAAGGGAGCTCCTGTACAGAAATGAAGAAAGTAGGACTCAGGAAATGCTAATGGATTTGGCAATAAGAAGATGAATTTCTTTTGAATTCTGAGAGTAGAAACCCAAATCTAGAGAGTAAAATGGTGACTAGAGGCACTACCTCCAGACATCTCTGAGTTTAGCATTTTTAGTAGGTCAAAGTATACATTATGACTTGATTGATATGGCCAATATTGTGCATTGCACATCTGGATATAAAAGTGTATTTCTTTTCATTTGTTCACAAATTGCATGTTAACAGTGACAGTGTTAAAATTTTTGTGCCTTGTCAAACCTTAACTGTAGTCAAGCCTCCATAAAGGGGAAACAAGAGAAGTTTGGTTATTGTTTTGAAATGCCATGTGAATCAATAGATTTTATTTCTGAATTCTAAGATAATTTATCAACACTAACCGATTTAAATTTTACTCTCTTCCCTTAAAAAATACGTTAGGTAGCATCCAGAATGTAGTCATGGAGAAAAAAAAAGAAATGTCCAAAGATCCTAATGTTTCTAGCTGAGGGGGTTGTTTGTTTGATATGGGTCTATTTTGGGGGGAAGGATAAAATATCAATAACATAGGGCTAACAGAACTTATTTCTTTTCTTTTGTGCCTGCTGGTGACACAGCTTATCAGTGTAAGTCATGTCATATTGTCATATTACATTTATTTCCACTTGTAGCCTTAGGCAAAGCTACCAAATACCAAAGGCTTATATTGCATCTCTGTTTAGATATATTTCTCCTAGAAAGGAGCAAGAGACAAAGTCTGCAATGATGCCTTCAATTCTCGGACAAAAATATCTGTATTAAAGAGGTCATGACCATTATTCTTGAAGTTGAAAATGATAAGCAAACACTTCCATATGTTACCATTTATATATCTGGTAACTATGATTACTCTTGATGTAGTTATGTGACATTTCAAAAACATGATACCATGAGATGCAAATCATTAAAATAAAAATGAAATATACAGTAAACTGAATTTATGATATTTTTAGAATTAAGCATCTACATTGTCATATTTTAAAGCACCTGAGAATACTTGAGTGATCATTAAGATATAGAATCTACTTTTTAAATATCTAAAGATATTTAAATGTTCTGATTAAGCCTAACCAAGGATTTCAACTTTTATGCTAGATAAGTTGAATAAATAAACTATTTCACTTTGTAATGGCTGTTTACTCTTGCTGCAGCATTAGGTTATTTTTCTAAGAATTTGGAACATGCTATGTCATTAGAACTATTTCATGGTGAGAAATATTTATTTTGTCGGAAATGTGTGAATTTAGAGAGTTAAATGGAAATTACGAAAGGAATTTGGCTCTTTCAATGAATATTACTGCTAAATGCTGACTCACCATTTTATTCCACTATTTTTAATCAGGCAGGGTTAAGGTGGAAAACCTTAATTTTCTTACACAAGTAAGAAAGAGTATAAGCTTTGCACAGCTGTAATTCTGCAAGACATTATTTAAATTACACAAGGAAACCACTATTGCAAAACTGAAATCCATCTATTGTTTTAATAATGCACTCTAAGTGTAAGGAAATAAGTTCATATGAAATTATAAATGTGATATTTGGACACAATGGCAAATTGTGCCAAGGAAATTTAGGTGTAAAATCTGCATTTAATAAATCCATAAATTATTTCTAACACAAAAGAAAAAGCCAACTTATTTGAAATTATTTTTCACTTTATTTTCTGATTACAGAACAGATGCTAGAACTCTAAAAGTTATAGCAAGATATACCACAAGCCTTCAGAATAAAAATTCGTATGATTATCTCTAGGATAATCACTGAAAGAATAAAAACTAATAACTAAAGTTTAATAGAATAAAAAGTTAAGTCATAAAGAACTTGATTAATCAAATATAACACAAAAAAATAAGGGAAAGGGTGACACAAAACAAGTAATCCGAATTAAAAACAATAGTGAGATGATACATATAAATCTATATATGTCAGTAATTACATTAAAGGTAAATTGACTACTCTTAGCAGTAGTTTAAGATTGTCACCTTAGATAAATAAAGCAAAACCCAATTCTATGATGCTTTAACAATTCACTCTTTAAATATAAGGGCATTAAAACTCTGAATATAAAAGGAATGAAAATATACAGTGCAAATACTAACAATGCTTCATTAGAAAAGTTAAATTCAAAATATACAATGCAAATACTAAGTATGCTTCATTAGAAAAGTTAAATTCAATTTTGTTGCTCCAGGAAGAGTTTGAAAATGTAATTTAACAGTAAGATATTTTTAGAGGAATTTAAAAAGTAAAATACCTGGGAATAAATCTAACAAAACATGTCTAAATTCTTTTTTTTTTTTTTTCTTCGTGTGTATTAATCACTTTCATTATATATATTTTTAACATCTTTATTGGAGTATAATTGCTTTACAATGGTGTGTTAGTTTCTGTTTTATAACAAAGTGAATCAGTTATACATATACATATGTTCCCATATCTCTTCCCTCTTGTGTCTCCCTCCCTCCCACCCTCTCTATCCCACCCCTCTAGGTGGTCACAGAGCACCGAGCTGATCTCCCTGTGCTATGCGGCTGCTTCACGCTAGCTATCTATTTTACGTTTGGTAGTGTATACATGTCCATGCCACTCTCTCAGTTTGTCACAGCTTACCCTTCCCCCTCCCCATATCCTCAAGTCCATTCTCTAGTAGGTCTGTATCTTTATGCCCGTCTTGCCCCTAGGTTCTTCATGACCATTTTTTTTTTTTCTTAGATTCCATATATATGTGTTAAAATACGGTATTTGTTTTTTCTTTCTGACTTACTTCACTCTGTATGACAGACTCTAGGTTCATCCACCTCACTACAAATAACTCAATTTCATTTCTTTTTATGGCTGAGTGATATTCCATTGTATATATGTGCCACATCTTCTTTATCCATTCATCTGTCAGTGGACACTTAGGTTGCTTCCATGTCCTGGCTATTGTAAATAGAGCTGCGATGAACATTTTGGTACATGACTCTTCTTGAATTACGGTTTTCTCAGGGTATATGCCCAGTAGTGGGACTGCTGGGTCGTATGGTAGTTCTATTTTTAGTTTTTTAAGGAACCTCCATACTGTTCTCCATAGTGGCTGTATCAATTTACATTCCCACCAACGGTGCAAGAGGGTTCCCTTTTCTCCATACCCTCTCCAGCATTTATTGTTTGTAGATTTTTTGATGATGGCCATTCTGGCTGATGTGAGGTGATATCTCATAGTAGTTTTGATTTGCATTTCTCTAATGATTAATGATGTTGAGCATTCTTTCATGTATTTGTTGGCCATCTGTATATCTTCTTTGTAGAAATGTCTATTTAGGTCTTCTGCCCATTTTTGGCTTGGGTTGTTTCTTTTTTTGATATTGAGCTGCATGAGCTGCTTGTAAATTTTGGAGATTAATCCTTTGTAGTTGCTTCATTTGCAAATATTTTCTCCCATTCTGAGGGTTGTCTTTTGGTCTTGTTTATGGTTTCCTTTGCTGTGCAAAAGCTTTTAAGTTTCATTAGGTCCCATTTGTTTATTTTTGTTTTTATTTCCATTTCTCTAGGAGGTGGGTCAAAAAGGATCTTGCTGTGATTTATGTCATAGAGTGTACTGCCTATGTTTTCCTCTAAGAGTTTTATAGTGTCTGGCCTTATGTTTAGGTCTTTAATCCATTTTGAGTTTATTTTTGTGTATGGTGTTAGGGAGTGTTCTAATTTCATTCTTTTTCATGTAGCTGTCCGGTTTTCCCAGCACCACTTACTGAAGAGGCTGTCTTTTCTCCACTGTATATGCTTGCCTCCTTTATCAAAGATAAGGTGACCATATGTGCGTGGGTTTATCTCTGGGCTTTCTATCCTGTTCCATTGATCTATATTTCTGTTTTTGTGCCAGTACCATACTGTCTTGATTACTGTAGCTTTGTAGTATAGTCTGAAGTCAGGGAGCCTCATTCCTCCAGCTCCATTTTTCGTTCTCAAGATTGCTTTGGCTATTCAGGATCTTTTGTGTTTCCATACAGATTGTGAAATTTTTTGTTCTAGTTCTGTGAAAAATGCCAGTGGTAGTTTGATAGGGATTGCATTAAATCTGTAGATTGCTTTGGGTAGTAGAGTCATTTTCACAATGTTGATTCTTCCAGTCCAAGAACATGGTATATCTATCCATCTATTTGTATCATCTTTAATTTCCTTCATCAGTGTCTTATAGTTTTCTGCATAGAGGTCTTTTGTCTCCTTAGGTAGGTTTATTCCTAGATATTTTATTCTTTTTTGTTGCAATGGTAAATGGGAGTGTTTCCTTAATTTCTCATTCAGATTTTTCACCATTAGTGTATAGGAATGCCAGAGATTTCTGTGCATTAATTTTGTATCCTGCTACTTTACCAAATTCATTGATTAGCTCTAGTAGTTTTCTGGTAGCATCTTTAGGATTCTCTATGTATAGTATCATGTCATCTGCAAACACTGACAGTTTTACTTCTTCTTTCCAATTTGGATTCCTTTTATTTCTTTTTCTTCTCTGACTGCTGTGGCTAAAACTTCCAAAACTATGTTGACTAATAGTGGTGAGAGTGGGCAACCTTGTCTTGTTTTGATCTTAAAGGATATGGTTTCAGTTTTTCACCATTGAGGACGATGTTGGCTGTGGGTTTGTCATATATGGCCTTTATTGTGTTGAGGAACGTTCACTCTATGCCTACTTACTGGAGGGTTTTTATCATAAATGGGTGTTGAATTTTGTCGAAAGCTTTCTCTGCATTGATTGAGATGATCATATGGTTTTTCTCCTTCAATTTGTTAATATGGTGTATCACATTGATTGATTTGCATGTATTGAAGAATCCTTGCATTCCTGGGATAAACTCTACTTGATCATAATGTATGATCCTTTTAATGTGCTGTTGGATTCTGTCTGCTAGTATTTTGTTGAGGATTTTTGCATCTATGTTCATCAGTGATATTGGTCTTTAGTTTTCTTTTTTTGTGATATCTGTGTCTGGTTTTGGTTTCAGCGTGATGGTGGCCTCGTAGAATGAGTTTGGGAGTGTTCCTCTCTCTGCTATATTTTGGAAGAGTTTGAGAAGGATAGGTGTTAGCTCTTCTCCAAATGTTTGATAGAATTCGCCTATGAAGCCATCTGGTCCTGGGCTTTTGTTTGTTGGAAGATTTTTAATCACAGTTTCAATTTCAGTGCTTGTGAGTGGTCTGTTCATATTTTGTATTTCTTCCTGGTTCAGTCTCAGCAGGTTGTGCATTTCTAAGAATCTGTCCATTTCTTCCAGGTTGTCCATTTTATTGGCATAGAGTTGCTTGTAGTAATCTCTCATGATCCTTTGTATGTCTGCAGTGTCAATTGTTACTTCTCCTTTTTCATTTCTAATTCTATTGATTTGAGTCTTCTCCCTTTTTTTCTTGATGCGTCTGGCTAATGGATTATCAATTTTGTTTATCTTCTCAAAGTACCAGCTTTTAGTTTTATTGATATTTGCTATCATTTCCTTCATTTCTTTTTCATTTATTTCTGATCTGATCGTTATGATTTCTTTACTTCTGCTAACTTTGGGGGTTTTCTGTTCTTCTTTCTCTAATTGCTTTAGGTGCAAGGTTAGGTTGTTTATTTAAGATGTTTCCTGTTTCTTAAGGTAGGATTGTATTGCTATAAACTTCCCTCTTAGAACTGCTTTTGCTGCATCCCATAGCTTTTGGGTCGTCGTGTCTCCATTGTCATTTGTTTGTAGGTATATTTTGATTTCCCCTTTGATTTCTACAGTGATCACTTGGTTATTAAGTAGTGTATTGTTTAGCCTCCATGTGTTTGTATTTTTTACAGATCTTTTCCTGTAATTGATATGTAGTCTCACAGCGTTGTGGTCGGAAAAGATACTTGATATGATTTCAATTTTCTTAAATTTACCAAGTCTTGATTTGTGACCCAAGATATGATCTATCCTGTAGAATGTTCTATGAGCACTTGAGAAGAATATGTATTCTGTTGTTTTTGGATGGAATGTCCTATAAATATCAATTAAGTCCATCTTGTTTAATGTATCATTTTTTTTTTTTTAAACATCTTTATTGAAGTATAATTGCCTTACAATAGTGTGTTAGCTTCTGCTTTATAACAAAGTGAATCAGTTATACATATACAATATGTTCCCATTTCTCTTCCCTCTTGCATCTCCCTCCCTCCTACCCTCCCCATCCCACCCCTCTAGGTGGTCACAAAGCACCGAGCTGATCTCCCTGTGCTATGCGGCTGCTTCCCACTAGTTATCTATTTTACATTTGGTAGTGTATATATGTCCATGACACTCTCTTACCCTGTCACATCTCACCCCACCCCCTCCCCATATCCTCAAGTCCATTCTCTAGTAGGTCTGTGTCTTTATTCCCGTCTTGCCACTAGGTTCTTCCTGGCCTTTTTTTTTTTTTTTTTTCCTTAGATTCCGTATATATGTGTTAGCATACTGTATTTGTTTTTCTCTTTCTGACTTACTTCACTCTGTATGACAGACTCTAACTCCATCCACCTCATTACAAATACCTCCATTTCATTTCTTTTTATGGCTGAGTAATATTCCATTGTATATATGTGCCACATCTTCTTTATCCATTCATCTGTCGATGGACATTTAGGTTGCTTCCATGTCCTGGCTATTGTAAATAGAGCTGCAATGAACATTTTGGTACATGACTCTTTTTGACCTATGGTTTTCTCAGGGTATATGCCCAGTAGTGGGATTGCTGGGTCGTATGGTAGTTCTATTTGTAGTTTTTTCAGGAACCTCCATACTGTTCTCCATAGTGGCTGTATCAATTTACATTCCCACCAACAGTGCAAGAGTGTTCCCTTTCCTCCACACCCTCTCCAGCATTTATTGTTTCTAGATTTTTTGATGATGGCCATTCTGACCGGTGTGAGATGATATCTCATTGTAGTTTTGATTTGCATTTCTCTAATGATTAATGATGTTGAGCATTCTTTCATGTGTCTGTAGGCCATCTGTATATCTTCTTTGGAGAAATGTCTATTTAGGTCTTCTGCCCATTTTTGGATTGGGTTGTTGGTTTTTTTGTTATTGAGCTGCATGAGCTGCTTGTAAATCTTGGAGATTAATCCTTTGTCAGTTGCTTCATTTGCAAATATTTTCTCCCATTCTGATGGTTGTCTTTTGGTCTTGTTTATGGTTTCCTTTGCTGTGCAAAAGCTTTTAAGTTTCATTAGGTCCCATTTGTTTATTTGTGTTCTTATTTCCATTTCTCTGGGAGCTGGGTCAAAAAGAATCTTGCTGTGATGTATGCCATAGAGTGTTCTGCCTATGTTTTCCTCTAAGAGTTTGATAGTGTCTGCCCTTACACTTAGGTCTTTAATCCACTTTGAGTTTATTTTTGTGCATGGTGTCAGGGAGTGTTCTAATTTCATACTTTTACATGTACCTGTCCAATTTTCCCAGCACCACTTATTGAAGAGGCTGTCTTTTCTCCACTGTATATTCTTGCCTCATTTATCAAAGATAAGGTGACCATATGTGTGTGGGTTTATCTCTGGGCTTTCTATCCTGTTCCATTGATCTATATTTCTGTTTTTGTGCCAGTACCAAACTGTCTTGATTACTGAAGCTTTGTAATATAGTCTGAAGTCAGGAAGCCTGATTCCCCCAGCTCCATTTTTCGTTCTCAAGATTGCTTTGGCTATTCGGGGTCTTTTGTGTTTCCATACAAATTGTGAAATTTTTTGTTCTAGTTCTGTGAAAAATGCCAGTGGTAGTTTGATAGGGATTGCATTGAATCTGTAGATTGCTTTGGGTAGTAGAGTCATTTTCACAATGTTGATTCTTCCAATCCAGGAACATGGTATATCTCTCCATCTATTTGTATCATCTTTAATTTCTTTCATCAGTGTCTTATAATTTTCTGCATACAGGTCTTTTATCTCCTTAGGTAGGTTTATTCCTAGATATTTTATTCTTTTTGTTGCAATGGTAAATGGGAGTGTTTTCTTAATTTCACTTTCAGATTTTTCGTCATTAGTGTATAGAAATGCAAGAGATTTCTGTGCATTAATTTTGTATCCTGCTACTTTACCAAATTCATTGATTAGCTCTAGGAGTTTTCTGGTAGCATCTTTAGGATTCTCTATGTATAGTATCATGTCATCTGCAAATAGTGACAGCTTTACTTCTTCTTTTCCGATTTGGATTCCTTTTATTTCTTTGTCTTCTCTGATTGCTGTGGCTAACACTTCCAAAACTATGTTGAATAATAGTGGTGAGAGTGGGCAACCTTGTCTTGTTCCTGATCTTAGTGGAAATGGTTTCAGTTTTTCACCATTGAGGACAATGTTGGCTGTGGGTTTGTCATATATGGCCTTTATTATGTTGAGGAAAGTTCCCTCTATGCCTACTTTCTGCAGGGCTTTTATCATAAATGGGTGTTGAATTTTGTCGAAAGCTTTCTCTGCATCTATTGAGATGATCATATGGTTTTTCTCCTTCAATTTGTTAATATGGTGTATCACATTGATTGATTTGCGTATATTGAAGAATCCTTGCATTCCTGGGATAAACCCCACTTGATCATGGTGTATGATCCTTTTAATGTGCTGTTGGATTCTGTTTGCTAGTATTTTGTTGAGGATTTTTGCATCTATGTTCATCAGTGATATTGGCCTGTAGTTTTCTTTCTTTGTGACATCTTTGTCTGGTTTTGGTATCAGGGTGATGGTGGCCTCGTAGAATGAGTTTGGGAGTGTTCCTCCCTCTGCAATATTTTGGAAGAGTTTGAGAAGGATAGGTGTTAGCTCGTCTCTAAATGTTTGATAGAATTCACCTGTGAAGCCATCTGGTCCTGGGCTTTTGTTTGTTGGAAGGTTTTAAATCACAGTTTCAATTTCAGTGCTTGTGATTGGTCTGTTCATATTTTCTATTTCTTCCTGGTTCTGTCTCGGCAGTTTGTGCATTTCTAAGAATCTGTCCATTTCTTCCAGGTTGTCCATTTTATTGGCATAGAGTTGCTTGTAGTAATCTCTCATGATCTTTTGTATTTTTGCAGTGTCAGTGGTTACTTCTCCTTTTTCATTTCTAATTCTATTGATCTGAGTCTTCTCCCTTTTTCTCTTGATGAGTCTGGCTAATGGTTTATCAATTTTGTTTATCTTCTCAAAGAACCAGCTTTTAGTTTCATTGATTTTTGCTATTGTTTCCTTCATTTCTTTTTCATTTATTTCTGACCTGATCTTTATAATTTCTTTCCTTCTGCTGGCTTTGGGGTTTTTTTGTTCTTCTTTCTCTAATTGCTTCAGGTGCAAGGTTAGGTTGTTTATTCGAGATGTTTCCTGTTTCTTGAGGTAGGCTTGTATTGCTATAAACTTCCCTCTTAGCACTGCTTTTGCTGCGTCCCATAGGTTTTGGGTCGTCGTATCTCCATTGTCATTTGTTTCTAGGTATTTTTTGATTTCCCCTTTGATTTCTTCAGTAATCACTTCGTTATTAAGTAGTGTATTGTGTAGCCTCCATGTGTTTGTATTTTTTACAGATCTTTTCCTGTAATTGATATCTAGTCTCATAGCGTTGTGGTCGGAAAAGATACTTGATACGATTTCAATTTTCTTAAATTTACCAAGGCTTGATTTATGACCCAAGATATGATCTATCCTGGAGAATGTTCCATGAGCACTTGAGAAAAATGTGTATTCTGTTGTTTTTGGGTGGAATGTCCTATAAATATCAATTAAGTCCATCTTGTTTAATGTATCATTTAAAGCTTGTGTTTCCTTATTTATTTTCATTTTGGATGATCTGTCCATTGGTGAAAGTGGGGTGTTAAAGTCCCCTACTATGATTGTGTTGCTGTCGATTTCCCCTTTTATGGCTGTTAGTATTTGCCTTATGTATTGAGGTGCTCCTATGTTGGGTGCATAAATATTTACAATTGTTATAGCTTCCTCTTGGATCGATCCCTTGATCATTATATAGTGTCCTTCTTTGTCTCTTGTAATAGTCTTTATTTTAAAGTCTATTTTGTCTGATATGAGAATTGCTACTCCAGCTTTCTTTTGATTTCCATTTGCATGGAATATCTTTTTCCATCCCCTCACTTTCAGTCTGTGTGTGTCTCTAGGTCTGAAGTGGGTCTCTTGTAGACAGCATATATATGGGTCTTGTTTTTGTATCCATTCAGCCAGCCTGTGTCTTTTGGTGGGAGCATTTAATCCATTTACATTCAAGGTAATTATCGATATGTATGTTCCTATTCCCATTTTCTTAAATGTTTTGGGTTTGTTATTGTAGGTGTTTTCCTTCTCTTGTGTTTCTTGCCTAGAGAAGTTCCTTTAGCATTTGTTGTAAAGCTGGTTTGGTGGTGCTGAACTCTCTCAGCTTTTGCTTGTCTGTAAAGGTTTTAATTTCTTCATCGAATCTGAATGAGATCCTTGCTGGGTAGAGTAATCTTGGTTGTAGGTTTTTGTCCTTCATGACTTTAAGTATATCCTGCCACTCCCTTCTGGCTTGCAGAGTTTCTGCTGAAAGATCAGATGTTAACCTTATGGGGATTCCCTTGTGTGTTATTTGTTTTTTTTCCCTTGCTGCCTTTAATATGTTTTCCTTATATTTAATTTTTGACAGTTTGATTAATATGTGTCTTGGCGTGTTTCTCCTTGGGTTTATCCTGTATGGGACTCTCTGTGCTTCCAGGACTTGATTAACTATTTCCTTTCCCATATTAGGGAAGTTTTCAACTATAATCTCTTCAAATATTTTCTCAGTCCCTTTCTTTTTCTCTTCTTCTTCTGGGACCCCTATAATTCGAATGTTGGTGCGTTTAATGTTGTCCCAGAGGTCTCTGAGACTGTCCTCAGTTCTTTTCATTCTTTTTTCTTTATCCTGCTTTGCAGTAGTTATTTCCACCATTTTATCTTCCAGGTCACTTATCCTTTCTTCTGCCTCAGTTATTCTGCTATTGATCCCATCTAGAGTATTTTTAATTTCATTTATTGTGTTTTTCATCATTGCTTGGTTCCTCTTTAGTTCTTCTACGTCCTTGTTAAATGTTTCTTGCATTTTGTCTATTCTATTTCCAAGATTTTGGATCATCCTTACTATCATTATTCTGATTTCTTTTTCAGGTAGACTACCTATTTCCTCTTCATTTGTTAAATCTGGAGTGTTTTGACCCTGCTCCTTCATCTGCTGTGTGTTTTTCTGTCGTCTCATTTTGCTTATCTTACTGTGTTTGGGGTCTCCTTTTCACAGGCTGCAGGTTTGTAGTTCCCGTTGTTTTTGGTATCTGTCCCCAGTGGCTAAGGTTGGTTCAGTGGGTTGTGTAGGCTTCCTGGTGTAGGGAACTAGTGCCTGAGCTCTGGTGGATGAGGCTGGATCTTGTCTTTCTGGTGGGCACATCCACGTCTGGTGGTGTATTTTGGGGTGTCTGTGGCCTTATTATGATTTTAGGCAGCCTCTCTGCTAATGGATGGGGCTGTGTTCCTGTCTTGCTAGTTGTTTGGCATAGGGTGTCCAGCACTGTAGCTTGCTGGTCATTGAGTGAAGCTGGGTCTTGGCGTTGAGATGGAGATCTCTGGGAGATTTTTGCTGTCTGATATTACGTGGAGCTGGGAGGTCTCTTGTGGACCAGTGTCCTGAAGTTGGCTCTCCCACCTCAGAGGCACAGCACTGACTCCTGGCTGGAGCACCAAGAGCCTTTCATCCACACGGCTCTGAATAAAAGGGAGAAAAAATAGAAAGAAAGAAAGAAAGAAAGAGGATAAAATAAAATAAAGTAAAATAAAATAAAGTTATTAAAATAAAAAATAAAAAATAATTATTAAGAAAAAAAGTTTAAAAAGTAGAAAAACAAACAAACAAAAGAAAACCGGATGGACAGAACCCTAGGACAAATGGTGAAAGCAAAGCTATACAGACAAAATCACACACAGAAGCATACACATGCACACTCACAAAAAGAGAAAAAGGGGAAAAAATAATATATCTTTGCTCCCAAAGTCCACCTCCTCAATTTGGGATGATTTGTTGTCTATTCAGGTATTCCATAGATGCAGGGAACATCAAGTTGATTGTGGAGCTTTAATCTGCTGCTTCTGAGGCTGCTGGGAGAGATTTCCCTTTCTCTTCTTTGTTCGCGCAGCTCCCGGGTTTCTGCTTTGGATTTGGACCCGCCTCTGCGTGTAGGTCACCTGAGGGCATCTGTTCCTCGCCCAGACAGAACGGGGTTAAAGGAGCAGCTGATTCTAGGACTCTGGCTCACTCAGGCTGGGGGGAGGGAGGGGTATGGATGTGGGGCGAGCCTGCGGTGGCAGAGGCCGACGTGATGTTGCAGCAGCCTGAGGCGCGCTGTGCGTTCTTCTGGGGAAGTTGTCCCTGGATCACGGGACCCTGGCAGTGGCGGGCTGCCTAGGCTCCTGGGAGGGGAGGTGTGGACAGTGACCTGTGCTTGCACACAGGCTTCTTGGTGGCGGTAGCAGCAGCCTTAGCGTCCCAGGCCCGTCTCTGGGGTCCGCGCTGATAGCCGCGGCTCGCGCCCGTGTTTGGAGCTCCTTTAAGCGGCGCTCTTAATCCCCTCTCCTCACGCACCAGGAAACAAAGAGGCAAGAAAAAGTCTCTTGCCTCTTCGGCAGGTCCAGACTTTTTCCCGGACTCCCTCCCGGCTAGCTGTGGCGCACTAGCCCCCTTCAGGCTGTGTTCACGCCGCCAACCCCAGTCCTCTCCCTGCGATCTGACCAAAGCCCAAGCCTCAGCTCCCAGCCCCCAGCCCCCGCCCTCCCCGGCAGGTGAGCAGACAAGCCTCTCGGGCTGGTGAGTGCTGGTCGGCACCGAGCCTCTGTGCGGGAATCTCTCCGCTTTGCCCTCCGCACCCCTGTGGCTGTGCTCTCCTCTGTGGCTCCGAAGCTTCCTCCCTCCGCCACCCGCAGTCTCCGCCCATGAAGGGGCTTCCTAGTGTGTGGAAACTGTTCCTCCTTCACAGCTCCCTCCCACTGGTGCAGGTCCCGTCCCTATTCTTTGTCTCTGATTTTTTTTTTATTTTCTTTTGCCCTACCCAGGTACGTGGGGAGTTTCTTGCCTTTTGGGAGGTCTGAGGTCTTCTGCCAGCGTTCATTAGGTGTTCTATGGGAACAGTTCCACATGTAGATGTATTTCTGATGTATCTGTGGGGAGGAATGTGATCTCCGCATCTTACTCTTCCGCCATCTTGAAGCTTCTGTCTAAATTCTTCATTGAAAAATTATAGAACTTCATTGAAAGACACCAAAGAAGGTCTTTCCTGGAAAAGAAAATTCAGTATCATAAAATATTATTTTAAAAGATTGTCTATGTATTCAGTGCAACTACAATCCAAATTCCAATAGTTATTTATTTATTATTTATTTTTTAATTGAAGTATAGTTGATTTATAATACTATATTATTTTCATGTATGCAGCATAGTGATTCAGTATTTTTACAGATTATACTCCAGTAAAAGTTATTACAAGATAATGGCCATAATTCTCTGTGTTGTACATTTTATCCTTGTTTATCTATTTTATACATAGTAGTTTGTTTCTCTTAATCCCATACCCCTAATTTACCCCTCCCTGATTCCCTCTCCCCTCTGGTAACCACTTTTACCAGAGGGGAGAGGGAATCTGTATTCTTTTTATCTGTGAGTTTGTTTCTGTTTGCTATATACATTCATTTGTATTATTTTTTAGGTTCCATATATAAGTGATATACTGTACTTGTCTTTCTCTGACTTATTTCCTGAGCATAATATTCTCTAGGTCCACCCATGTTGCTGTAAATGGCGGAATTCCATTCTTTTTTATGGCTGAGTAATATTCCATTGTATATATATATATACCATTTCTTCCTTACCCATTCATCTGTTGATGGACACTTGGTTTGCTTCCATATCTTGTCTATTGTAAATAATGCTGCTATGAATATTGGGGTGCATGTTTTGATAACTAGACATATTTTGATACAAGTATATGTAACATAAAAAAATATATTTCAGAAGTGCAAGGATCCCAGAATCTTGTCCTATGCACTCCTTCTTAGAGAGTGATTAGATGAGGTAGTAATGTAAACCAAGATAGAGAAAGATGTTAGATCCAGGAATGGGTATATCTATCCCAGGAGAATGGTGAAGAGAAGCCTTCTGATGACTGGGAGTTGGGTTGATTTTTAAAATAACCAGGGAAGTTTTTAGCTTAGGGAAGAAGAATGAGATCCAGGAAAATAAAAGACTTTGTAAATAGATACTATGAGAAGTGATTCATTGGTGATTATTGTTGATGATTTGGTGGTGGTTACATACAAGGAGAGGGAGAGAGAAAGAGAGGAGAAAAGGGGAGGGGAGAGGAGAGAGGAGAAAGAATGAGAGAAAGTTAGACAAGGGAAAAGGAAGGACTTATTGATTTAAGGAAAACAAGTTTGTACAATTAAAAACACAGTCATAGTACAATACTTGGCTCTGTAGTCAACAATATTATATAGTTTTGATGACATAAACACTGATGTTTTAATTTAATAAATCAATAATTATTTAGGAGGATGGAGAAGACAGGTTGAAGAGAGAGCTATATTTCCATCTGGCATAACGAGGAGTCAATAGGGAAATGCCAAATTGCTAATTCCTAAGTAGCAATATAAGCATATTTTATTTAGAAATGTGGAAGTAATTACCAGAAAAAAACCAAAAACTGTTAGAATTGTTTCCTTGGGAAAAATTGAGAGAGATGGGAAGACATAGGGTTAGTGACCACACTCTTTTTATGAGCCTTTTGGTACATTAGAAAAACCACTTTGTGTACTAACTTTTGAGAGTAAAAAAATTAACTACAGTAGTAAATAAAAATTATAAAATTTCAAGTTTTTACTTTATTCTGTAAAATTCCATTAATGTTAGTTGATCTATTTGGTAAATAAGTAGTCCTTATCTTCAAAAATGTATAAGACACACATACAAGGTACTGATTTTTTAAATGATACTTACTTTGCAATAGGACATCAGCTTAGAAAGCACTCTACCATCCAAGGCTCAGATCTACATTAAATAATTCATATAGATGAAGTTAATGGATGGTAGAACTCCAGAGATCATAGAGCTCTCTAAATGGGAAATCTAAGCTTGAGTGTTCAGTCTGTACCAGAAAAGTGCTGCTTTCTCTGAAATTCTCCTTCTTCCACCCTGTTCTCCTGTACCACAGTAAGTCCTTTCCATACAGTTTTTTCTTACAATCCTGGTAGCTTGATGGTTTACAAGCCCTAAATGGTAACAGTTACTGATTTTCATAGTTTGTTGTCATGGTTACAGAAACACCAACTACAGAAGACAATTAAACTGAGTTCATGATATGCCTTTCCTGCAAGATCAAAGTTCTAATTTTCCAGTTGTACTTGGATCTGAAATTTGGCTTCACATGAGTTCAGTCTGTTCCAGAACAAAGAGAAGCCAAGTTTACATTGTGTATTAAATGCTCCAATGGTTGACACTATATTTTCAAACATGGGACACACTTTATGGACTGGAACATAATAGTAGGTAATAAAATCATAGGGTTTATTTAAAAGGGTTTTTCTTTCTCTCTTTTTTAATCCCAAAGTTTTTCTTCTAGCATTAGATTTGCCTTAGTTTTTCAATGGCTATTGTTTATCTAACAGAGAAAGCAGAGATAGCTTAAATTCTGGAAAGAAATGGTCAAAGACAGGAACTAATCAATCTCTAGTAATTCTTTCCATTCACTTTGTTTACTCTCTTTTTATGTTTCTCACCATGAGTCTCTGCAACTTTAAAAATCAGAGTTCCATTGACCTTGTACAAAGAACTGCTGTTCCTTAATCACAGAGGCTCTAGATGTGAGGTAGAATGTCCTGAAACTCACATAAGGAACTAGAGCTTCAGAAAGATGGGACTGCCATTTCCTATTCCAAGAATCACACACAATTCTTGTCTTGTCTTAGAGGTAACAGTTTGCTACCCTCTAACGGGAAAAGTCGATTAAACTGTTAAGAATTAAAATCTGATTTTAAGGCCTGTTATGAGATTAGCATACAACTGGACAAGGTTAGCACATCTGATTATACCCACGAGATATAAGTTTGAATTTGTAAATGAAAACAAGGGACCCATCGTTACTCAAAGCAATTTACAGACATTCATCACTATCATAATTTGTGACCTTAGAGCGTCAGTTGAAGTTAAATTTGTACATATGCCTGCTAAGTTATCTGGTATTTTCAGAAAGAAAATGAAACATAATGTACTTTAAAAAAGAAGAAAAAGAAAAAGAGAAAAGAAGATTCTCAGTTTGCTTTAGACTCAGGGTATCAAGCTTACCAGTAATGATGTTTTGACAGGAATAAAATGATGAGTTTTCCTGAAGGTTTGCTTAGTCACACTAGGTTTTATCTGATACTTCTGGAGGGAAAGTCCGCAATCATGAATGACACTTAGCTGCATGCTTGTGCATTACATTCAATACTGGAATCCAATTCAAAATTAATGCTGCTTCAGAGATCAAGTTGGGATGAACTCTGTGGTCCTAAATCAAACAACCCCTGTAGAATGAGAAGGGGCTGGGGAATAGCATCACTGCCAGAATGGGGGAGAGTGAGGGAGCCACGGTCACTCCTACACTTTCTCACTAGTTCTGTAAGCACTGGTTAAACTGAACATAGGTTGTTAACTTAAAATTCAGTGTATTAAAACCATTAGCCAGACTCATCAAGAAAAAAAGGGAGAGGACTCAAATCAATAGAATTAGAAATGAAAAAGGGGAAGCAACAACTGACACTGCAGACATACAAAGGATCATGAGAGATTACTACAAGCAACTCTATGCCAATAAAATGGACAACCTGGAAGAAATGGACAAATTCTTAGAAATGCACAACCTGCCGAGACTGAACCAGGAAGAAATACAAAATATGAACAGACCAATCACAAGCACTGAAATTGAAACTGTGATTAAAAATCTTCCAACAAACAAAAGCCCAGGACCAGATGGCTTCACAGGCGAATTCTATCAAACATTTAGAGAAGAGCTAACACCTATCCTTCTCAAACTCTTCCAAAATATAGCAGAGAGAGGAACACTCCCAAACTCATTCTACGAGGCCACCATCACGCTGAAACCAAAACCAGACACAGATGTCACAAAAAAAGAAAACTAAAGACCAATATCACTGATGAACATAGATGCAAAAATCCTCAGCAAAATACTAGCAGACAGAATCCAACAGCACATTAAAAGGATCATACACCATGATCAAGTGGAGTTTATCCCAGGAATGCAAGGATTCTTCAATATATGCAAGTCAATCAATGTGATACACCATATTAACAAACTGAAGGAGAAAAACCATATGATCATCTCAATCAATGCAGAGAAAGCTTTCGACAAAATTCAACACCCATTTATGATAAAAACCCTCCAGTAAGTAGGCATAGAGTGAACGTTCCTCAACACAATAAAGGCCATATATGACAAACCCACAGCCAACATCGTCCTCAATGGTGAAAAACTGAAACCATATCCTTTAAGATCAGGAACAAGACAAGGTTGCCCACTCTCACCACTATTAGTCAACATAGTTTTGGAAGTTTTAGCCACAGCAGTCAGAGAAGAAAAAGAAATAAAAGGAATCCAAATTGGAAAGAAGAAGTAAAACTGTCAGTGTTTGCAGATGACATGATACTATACATAGAGAATCCTAAAGATGCTACCAGAAAACTACTAGAGCTCATCAATTAATCTGGTAAGGTAGCAGGATACAAAATTAATGCACAGAAATCTTTTGCATTCCTATGCACTAATGATGAAAAATCTGAAAGAGAAATTAAGGAAACACTCCCATTTTCCATTGCAACAAAAAGAATAAAATACCTAGGAATAAACCTACCTAGGGAGACAAAAGACCTGTATGCAGAAAACTATAAGACACTGATGAAGGAAATTAAAGATTTTACAAATAGATGGAGAGATATACCATGTTCTGGATTTGAAGAATCAACATTGTGAAAATGACTATGCTATCCAAAGCAATCTACAGATTCAATGCAATCCCTATCAAACTACCACTGGCATTTTTCACAGAACTAGAACAAAAAATTTCACAATTTGTATGGAAACACAAAAGACCCCGAATAGCCAAAGCAATCTTGAGAACGAAAAATGGAGCTGGGGGAATGAGGCTCCCAGACTTCAGACTATACTACAAAGCTACAGTAATCAAGACAGTATGGTACTGGCACAAAAACAGATATATAGATCAATGGAACAGGATAGAAAGCCCCGAGATAAACCCACGCACATATGGTCACCTTATCTTTGATAAAGGAGGCAAGAATATACAGTGGAGAAAAGACAGCCTCTTCTATAAGTGGTGCTGGGAAAACTGGACAGCTACATGAAAAAGAATGAAATTAGAACACTCCCTAACACCATACACAAAAATAAACTCAAAATGGATTAAAGACCTAAATGTAAGGCCGAACACCATCACACTCTTAGAGGAAAACATAGGCAGAACACTCTATGACATAAATTACAGCAAGATCCTTTTTGACCCACCTCCTAGAGAAATGGAAATAAAAACAAAAATAAACAAATGGGACCCAATGAAACTTAAAAGCTTTTGCACAGCAAAGGAAACCATAAACAAGATGAAAAGACAACCCTCAGAATGGGCGAAAATATTTGCAAATGAAGCAACTGACAAATGATTAATCTCTAAAATTTACAAGCAACTCATGCAGCTCAATATCAAAAAAACAAACAGCCCAATCCAAAAATGGGCAGAAGACCTAAATAGACATTTCTCCAAAGAAGATATACAGATTGCCAACAAACACATGAAAAAATGCTCAACATCATTAATCATTAGAGAAATGAAAATCAAAACTACAATGAGGTATCACCTCACACTGGTCAGAATGGCCATCATCAAAAAATCTACAAACAATAAATTCTGGAGAGGGTGGGGAGAAAAGGGAACACTCTTGCCCTGTTGGTGGGAATGTAAATTGATACAGCCACTATGGAGAACAGTATGGAGGTTCCTTAAAAAACGAGAAATAGAACTACCATACAACCCAGCAATCCCACTACTGGGCATATACCCTGAGAAAACCATAATTCCAAGAGTCATGTACCACAATGTTCACTGCAGCTCTGTTTACAATAGCCAGGACATGGAAGCAACCTAAGTGTCCATTGACAGATGAATGGATAAAGAAGATGTCGCACATATATACAATGGAATATCACTCAGCCATAAAAAGGAACGAAATTGAACTATTTGTAGTGAGGTGGATGGAGCTAGAGTCTGTCATGCAGAGTGAAGTAAGTCAGAAAGAGAAAAACAAATACCGTATGCTAACACATATATATGGAATCTAAAAAAAGAAAAAATGGTCATGAAGAACCTAGGGGCAAGACGGGAATAAAGACGCAGACCTACTAGAGAATGGACTTTAGGACACGGGGAGGGGGAAGGGTAAGCTGGGACAAAGTGAGAGAGTGGTAGTGTATATATGTCCATATATACCATGTGTATAGTATATATGTCCATGTATACCATATATACACTACCAAATGTAAAATAGATAGCTAGTGGGAATCAGTTGCATAGCACAGGGAGATCAGCTTGGTGCTTTGTGACCAGCTAGAAGGGTGGGATAGGGAGTGTGGGAGGGAGGGAGACGCAAGAGGGAAGAGATATGGGGATATATGTATATGTATAGCTGATTCACTTTGTTATAAAGCAGAAACTAACACACCATTGTGAAGTAATTTTGGTCCAATAAAATCGTTAAAAAAAAAAAAAAAGAAGAAGAAGTAAGATCGTACCAAAGTCCAAAAAAAAAAAAAAAATTTCAATGTATTAACCAAGCAAACTCATCATCTCAAGGAGGCATATTTCTCTTTCGGTGCTCCTTTTCATTGCAAAAGGGACCACCGTCCCCCAGGGTAATCAAACTTAAAACCTCGAAGCAACCGTTGATTTTTCATTCTCCCTCATATTCCACATCTAATCATTCATGAAATTGTTTTTCCTACCTCAGAAATATGTGTAGGATATTAAAATTTCTTCTTATGTCATCATCATTGAAATTCAAATAATTATCACTGTAGAAGTTTCCTAATCACTCTCTTCTTGTCCGTGTTTACCCTTTCTAATTCATTCTTGGCCCAGAAACCAGAGAAATCTTTTTTTGAAAATACAAATCTAACTGTCATTGCATTCTTAAAACTGTGTGGTTACGTCACGTTGTTTTAAAATATACAAAATCCTTACAAAACTATCCACAGTCTGGTCCGTATAGCTCTAGCCTTATCTCACTTTACCTTTGTCCTTTATGCTATTTAAATCTTCTGAGCTTCTTTCAGATTTCAAGCATTACAACAAGTCCCCTACATATGAACCTTCAAATTGTGAACTTTCAAATATGCGAACATGCTTTCGCATGTCCAGTTATGTAAGTTAGTTCGTACATTGTCATGTGCGTGCATCCTCTACAAGTGGTTGTGCTTTTGTGTACTTTACTGTACAGTACTGTATAGAGTATGGTAGTACAGTATCTTTATTTCAAGCCCAGGATGTCCGGAAGCAAGCGTAAAAGCAGTGATGATGTAGCTGGTACTACTGTACTTTTCAAGCTACTGTACTGTAAGATTAAAAATGTTTTCTTTATTTTTGTGTTTGTTTGTTTTTTATGTATTATTTGTGTGAAAAGTATTATAAAGCTATTACAGTACAGCACTATATAGCCGATTGTGTTAGCTGGGCACCTAGGCTAACTTTGTTGGACTTAACGAACAAATTGGACCTATGAATGCACTCTCGGAATGGAACTCGTTCGTATGCACGGGACTTAAACTGTATTTACAGAATCTGTTGGTTCTGGGATTTTGCGTGTGTGTGTGTGTGTGTGTGTGTGTGTTGGGAGGGGGGGATATATTTATATGAGATGCTATTACTCCTCCATTTTCACCCTATTCCTGTTCAACCTTTCCTGTCAGTTTAAGAGTTAGTTCTTTAAGGAAACCTTCCTCATTCCTAGACAAGTATAAATCCCCACATTCTGACCCAATGCTTTGTGCCCTGAACCTCTTCTCCACTCTTCAATTTCCACCTCAATGTTCATACCTGACTTTAAGCCCCAAGTCTTCAGGGGCTTTTTCTATCTTGTTCATACTTGGCCTCCTTATTTCTACTATAAATCCTGAGAGGTGATAGAAGCATGATAAATATTGATTTATACAAATTGAAAGAAATACATTAGAATGATAAAATCACATATCAGCTTCCTTTCAAATGCTGAAGACTAGAGATTTCAAAGCATTATACCTATATCAGGATCCACATTTTACTTCTCTTGGTTTGCCCGTTAGAATTGTTTGTGAGTATATATGCATGTGTGCTATGTATAGGTGTGTGTTAAAGGGTGGAGAGCCGAATGAAAGAAAGTATGAGTGCCAAGAACCCCTCCCCAACCCAATTTTTTTGGCCAACAGTGTGAAAAGCACTGTGTGGGACAATTTGCCTTCCTTTTATCAAAGGCCTGCCATGTTCTGAAGTCTTTTCTAGGCTTCTTGGTAGAACATATGCCAAAACAAAAATGCTTATAAAATGCAAATAGGAATCCTCTGGAGAATAAATCACAGCCTACCCTGATGCCTTTGTCTGCCTTTAAAGATGTGAAGATCTGAGAGAATATATAAAACCTAATCCCTTCCTGTGGTTTTAAGAAAACATTTAGAACAAAATACATGTAACCCTCAGCACATACTTGCAGTCACTCTAAGTAAATGTTTCCTCTATACCTTGTGGAAAAAGTGATTTTGTGACTCTCTGCTTTTGAAACTGAGCTAGATTTTTTTTTTTTTTTCAAAAAACCACTTTATTGAAAAGTCTATATACTTTGGAAGCAGCACCTTTCTCAAATTCTGTACCTTGGAGTAGTATTTCTTTTGAGATGTTTATAAGTTAAACAAGGAAACCCTACATCTTTGGGGGGTGGATGGGTTACATTGCACTGTATCATACTATTAAATTTTTTGAGAAGTATTGCTGTGAAGAAATTTGAGCAACATAGATTAACCTAGATTTTCCAAATATTATATCATGCAGCCAAACTCTTTTTGTTTGTTTGTTGGGTTTGAATTCTTGTTAAAATCCAAGTCACTCAGAAAAAAATTGACAAAATTCTAGTGTGACGGGAAAGAAAATGAGTTCCACTCTAGCAACCTTATCAGTCTCTTTTACCCTTCAGATAACCTAACATATCCTAGTTTCAGTCACAATTTGTAAAATGACAATAATCACACCTACTCCCTAGTAGTGTAATGAGAAAATGAGAAACATTACTAGAATTCCTACTCAAAGATCTCATTTTCTCTTCTAAGTTCCATACCAGAGGAGAAAAATTGTGACAAAGCATTTTATACGAAATATATATAGCAGCATTTATTGTAACATATTATAATTGTGACATTTGTGTAAATCCTTAAACAGCAATGCTTTTTGCACTGGGGTAACTTTAAAAATGGAGGTTCTGTACAAATTCTGGTTGTTGCCATCAAAAGTCATATAGCAGAATGGCAAGCAGTACCACACATGTACACAAGGAGAACCTGATTGGCACTGCAATCAAAATGCAGGGAGATGCACTTTACAGATTAGGAAAGCAACTGCAGAAACAATGACTCTGAATGCTCTTTTATATTCATATCACTCTTGGCATGCCTGCAAATCATAAACAAACTTCAAAGAATGAAAAGTCGGAAATTGGATCACATAGCATACAGGTTTCTAGAGAAGTCTAGGTTATGAATTGGAAATGACTGAATGTGAATTCCTTGTCAGATTTGTGCCATCAAGGGAACCTGACCTTTATCCCCTTACCACTCCCTTCCCCACACCCAGGACCCATCACTTAAGTAAAGGCAAATTCAGTCTAAGAGGAAAACTCAGACACCACAGAGTAAACACATTATCCTCTGCCTAAAGAATCATACTTCAGAGACAACAAATGATTTTTTTCCCCCGGGAGAATTGCTGTTAGCAAATATATGACAGTTCACAGACTTTCATTCTAGTGAAGCTAACTGGAAATGGAAATCACTGAATCAGACTGGAAATGGAAATTATCTGCAGGAGTCTCAGTTATTTCAGCTTTCAATGATTTCCCCCATGTGCATTTTTACTGAATTCATGTATAAGAAATAGGAAAGTCAAACCATGATTTCTCTCTTAAAAAGACAAGAAAGTAATACTAAATTTTAAGGCTTTGGAATCATTCATTGCTTTGTCTGGGTAATATCCAAGAACAGAACAGCAAATTAGCATATAGCAAAAGTTGTGGATAGATTTTCAGAATGGATTAAGAACATTTTATTTGATACTAAGGTGAGAGGAAACATGAGGCATAGGAAACATACTACTGTACAAAGTGTGCTGGAGAAGAAGTTCAACTGGGCAATGAAATGCTTCAGCTTCTGAAGCTAACATTTTTCTTTTAGGAAGAATCACAAGTTCATTTATCTAAATTACCTTTCATTTTATATATTGATTTTTGGTATATGACCACTATCATCGTTGGTCCAAGTATAAGATTCTTTCTATTACTTTTTGATTTCTTCACATTTTTAGTTACTCATTTAATAACACAATGAACCCCTGTGAAACTAAGTCCCAAAACAAACAAAAGCCTTACAAATAAGTCACTTCTAAGGGCTCCTCCACTATACCATTCCTCTGTCTTCCCCACTCCCAGAGGTAAACATTATTTTGCGTTTTGAATTTATCATTTGTCGTGGATGCTGAAGTTAGCTGCCTGGATCATCTGTTTAAGACTGAGGAGCCTATCCAGCCAAGCGCCGGGAATGTCGGTGATTGGCAAGTCTTCCTGCAACTCCCTCTTGGAATTACCTGAGACTCTTCACATCCAAGGTCACTTCCTTTCGGAGACAGCATGCATCCAATCAGTGTGAGTGAGTGAGTGAATGTGTGTGTGTGTGTGCGCGTGCGCGTGTGCTGTGTGGGAGGAGACTGGGACGGGTGTGTAGGTCCAGCTCCCTCGCGCCAATGCAGGACAACTCTCTGGAACCATTCCACCTCGAGAGCTTGTGAGGGCTGCTGAGGCTCTTTTCGGAGACTGCATCTCACTTAGTCCAGCCTCTCCTCTTCCTTCATTTTATACACAGAAAGTTCCCTCTCAGTTTCTGTTTTCCAGAGAACCCAATCTTTGACATTATTCCTATGCTCTTTCCAACAAATGATGCAGATGCACTTGCACATCCATAAGTAAAGAAATAAATCATGACTTAAACCTCTTTCCTCATACAGAAATTAACTCAAAATGGGTAATGGACTTCAGTATAAAACTTTTAGGAAAAATGCATAGAAAACATTTGGCAGATAAAAAGATTTTCAACATCATTAGCCATTAGGAAAATGCAAATTAAAACCACAGTGAGAGATCCTAACCACACCTATCAGAATGGCTAAAATAAGAAATAAGGACAATAACAAATACTGACAAGAATGCGGAGAAACAATCACTTGAACATTGCTGGTGGGAATGTGAAATGATACAGCCGCTTTGGAAAACAGCTTGACACTTTCGTATAATACTAAACATACGATTATCATACAGCAGAGCTATGGAAAACTCAGGCATTTATTCCAGAGAAATAGAAACTCATGTTCATTAAAACAAACAAAAATCTGTACATGAAGGGAAATAGCAGCTTTATTCATAATAGCTACAAACTGAAATCAACACAGATGTCCTTCACAGGTGAATGGTTAAACTAACTGTGGTACATCCATACCATGAAAAACTACTCAGCAATAAGATGGAAAAATGACTAATACAGGCAACGACATGGATGAATCAACAGGGAATAACAGAGAAAAAATTCAGTCCCCAAGGTTACATACTATATGATTTCATTTACAGAAGATTCTTGAAATAACAAAACTATAGCAACATAGAACAGATCAGTAGTTATCAGAAGTAAGGGATAAGGTTGGGGAGGTGTGGTTATAAAAAAGAAATAGGAGGGATTCTTGAGATAGATTTGTTCTATATCTTGACTATAGTGCTCAATATACAAACGTATACATGTGATAAAATTACATAGAACTAATACATCTACAAAAATGAGTACAAGTTAAATTTGGGAAATCCGAATAAGATTGATGGTTTGTATCGGTGTTAATATCCTTGTGATATTGTGGTATGGTTTTGCAAGATGTTACTAATGGGGGAAACTGCATAAAGAGTACAAGATTTCTCTGTATGACTTCTTGCAATGGTATGTGAATCTATAATTATCTCAAAATAAAAAAATTTAAAAATGTAATGCTTCTTTTTAAAGTGTATAATAGTATACACTGCATACTATCTTGGGGGACTTTTTCTTTCAGATACTTTCCAATTCATTCTACGTGACAGGTTAATACCAAGATGTATCCAATCTCTTGCATGCAGATTTCTTTCATTCCTTTTTTCTACTGTTTAATATTCCAATGTGATTATAACAAAATGTATGTGTATATTCTACGAATGATTAGCATATGTGCTTTTTCCAGTTTTTGTTATTATGTATCGTCTTGCCTTGGTACACATGGTACTCATGTGCAAGTGTTTCTAGTTCATTGATCTGCTCCCATCATTCCTTCAAATTTGGAATTTAATCTGTGTTCCTTTCATGACTAATTTTCAACCGTATTTCTTTCCTAGTATAAAGATTTAAGGCTATACATTTCCTTTAAAATATTGTTTCTGCATTTTTCCACAGGGTTTAATGTACAATGTAGTTATCCTTAGTTAATTATTTTTAAAAATTTACATTGCCAAATTTTCCCACAAGTTGTTTAGATAAGTTTTTTAAAAACTTTCAAATATATGGGGGTTTATTTATTCATCTTTTGTTGTTGTTCTTTTGCATGTTTAACTGAATTGCATAATCCGGAGAGAACATGAGCTGCATGATATCTATGCTTTGAAATTTATTGTTACCTGATTCATGACCTAGTAAATAATTTTGTGAATGTGCCATATGCACTCAAGAAAAATTTCTTTACTCTAATTTGAGGGCACAGAAATCTGTGTAACTCCATTAGAATAAAGTTGTTATTTTTACTGTTCAAATCGTATCTTCAGTTACTTTTTGGCTATTTGTCTTTTCAACGATTAATAGAAGGATGTTGAATTCACCCTCTATATTAGTAGATTTACCTTAACCTCCCAGTAATTGTATCCATTTTTAAAAATTTATACAATTTGAGGCTAGCTTATTAGAGGCAAATGCAGTTAAAATTGTTATATCTTTTGGGTGTATTTAAACTTTGATCATTTTTGTAGAAATCCTAAAAATGTGTTTTGCTTTAATGTCTGAAATCATTATAGCTAAATCAGCTTCATTTTGTTTCCTAACCTAAAAAGTGAGCTAGTTACTATGAATGTAGATTTTTATTTCATTCCTTCTGAGAATAGAAAACAATCAACAACCAGTACCTTGGATTATACTAGGATTATCACTTGTGGCTCAAAATGCAACATGACTTACTAAAGATTTTACAGTAAAGTTACTTTAC
Organism: Eschrichtius robustus; assembly: GCF_028021215.1. Lineage (NCBI taxonomy): Eukaryota > Metazoa > Chordata > Mammalia > Artiodactyla > Eschrichtiidae > Eschrichtius > Eschrichtius robustus. The sequence continues at coordinate 135,044,229 of NC_090827.1, forward strand.
ATTAAACTTTATTATTTCTGTATATTTGTTTGTAAGGACAGTGCATTAAAAATGTAGTTGGTTTTTATGTATTTCTTCAATTATTTATAAATCATCTATGAAACAGTGTTAAGTCCCCTTTTTTATTCCTGTCTAAGCAATTTTTTTTTTATTATGTGTGTGAAAGCAAGCAACCCCCTCTTTTAAAAAAGTAAAGGAAATGTATAGCTTAAATCTTTAAAATCTTCAGAGATTTTGACTGTCTTAGAATGAAGAATCTCCTGAATAGGGAAAGTAAGATAGATTTATGTACAGTATCACATTCTACATTCTAATAAGTTTGATAACATCTTTATAATGTCCCTTAAGCAGGCCTTACCCTGTCCTATATTGCTGTGTACATTTTAGACAGATAAATGTAGAAATAAAGATATACTTAAGGTCATTTAGAAGAAGAAACAAAAAACGGAATAAACATTTAAGCAGATACGTAACTAATGCATTGAAAAATAAGGAAATAAAATGGTCATCTTTTCTGTTAGCATTCAAAAACAATGTTTAGGGCACTGTAAAATATTTAGCTGATGTCATTAGGACCTATCCCAGCTGTAGAATACTGATCCTTTTAGGAGTAACAAATTTGAGCCTCTTGACAAATGATCAGGATATTCTGAAGCTTTCCACTTTGGCAAGCTTTCAGGAAGGTCTCAGCAGAAAGTAAGGTCATTGCTTTCCCCATTTAGTGAATGTTTAAGGAGTCAATAAAATTTCTGACCTTGTTTTATTTGGGACTTTTTTTTTTCATTTGTTTAAACTATTGCATTTTAAAAGAAACCTAATGGAAAAAGAACAGACATTGACCATGGATATGTGTCTAGGTTAACCTCCTTTTCCAAAGCAAGATCTTTCACAAGGTTGACAACCATTGCTAGTCACAGCCTTTCAACTTTGTCTTCCAGGCACATAGCTGCCTCATCTACCTTTCAAAAGCATGGTTCTAATCATGTAACACCTCCCACCTTAAAAAACATCAATGGCTATCCATTGATTTCAGATCTATGCTGGCAGTGTTTGACCTGTATCATCTCTAAGCCAGATCACTTCCTAACCCGGTTTGAATTTACATTTACAATTTCATTTCACTATTTTCCTTTCATCTACCTATGATTCAGCCAAAGTCAGGGATGGTATATATTCTGTCCTTTAATCATGTTGGTTTCTTTCCTTATCTGGTCCTTTACCTCAACCTCTACCAAGGATGGCTAACATCCTTTACTGTTCTGCTCAGATGGGATTTTACCTCTTTAATGAACCCTACCTTAGACCCCCTCTGACCTAAAAATACGCTCTCCTCCTTCTGAATTACATATTAGCACATTACGTGTGGAAAATAGAAAATATGACTTATATTATGTATCTATGTCTTCAATGTCCCAGAAACCTTTCAACAACAGTTGATCAAGTGAGTACTATGCTAAGAAATGGAATAGAATGGTGAGCTTAACAGCATTCCATGTGGACAAAAAAGTTCATGCAGGAAGTGTGGGAAGTCTAAATCTTCTCTAGGACAATAAAGAATAGCTCAAAATAATGAACGGTAAAACAGTAGGCTGGATCACAACAAACTGGAGAATAGAACCTCCAGTAAAAAACCGTTAACCCCCGTGGTCCAAAAGAACAAAGAAAGTTAAGGATGTGTATTCTCCAGGTATACTCTTTTCCAGTTTAGACTTTGGCTAAAGACTATTACAATGTTGACAAAAGCATTTTAATGTGAGAGACTTTGTTTTTAAGAAAAAAAAATGATGAAGAGTTATATACATATTTAAGAAACTGGTCTCATGAGTTCAAGAAGTCAAAATTACAAATTTGGACTTCATTTTGTAGATTTTTATTTATCAAACTGAGTGGGCTGATACATTTTCAGGTGTTCATGACTCTGAAAGAGGTTTTTAAAAATTAATTTTAAAATTTTGATAATGATCTAAAATAAATGAATATTCTGGCACATTTGATGACCACGTTAAATGCTGACACAGTTGCAGCCTCCTTCTATCCTACAATTGTTTTTCTTCCCTCTTGATATAGTTAAGGAGTTTTTCCTGCTTCTATCATGGGCTAAATTCTTCCTGTGTGCCTGGAATATCATCCTCTTTTGCTCCCCAAGGACTTCTTTGCTGCCAGTAACTCTTTTCTTTCTGATTCATCAGTTTCTTGCTTCCTATTTATTCATCTCCACATGTACACAAATACAATCTTTTGTCTCCTGTCTTAGAAAATGCCACCCGTGGTCCAACATATCCCTCTACATATTATTCTATCTCTCTGCTTCCATTCTATGAAAAAAAACCCAAAAAAACAAAAACTAACCTCTAATGATACCTAGTTCCTGTCTCCACTTTATAACCTCTCATTCTATCCTAAATCTATTACAGTTGGACTTCCATACTCATAAGTCTACTACAGCTGCTCTTTGGAAATCACCAATTACCTCCACATTACCAAATCAGTGCTCCGTTCTTCACCGTATACAAACTTTAAACAGCATACAGTAGAGATGAGAAATCACTTCCTATTGGAACACTTTCTCCTCTTTGGTTCTATGACATTATACTCTCCAGGCTTTCTCTTATGGTAGAGACACCCTAATCTGCAAGAATTTAAATGCTGGTATTCCCTAGGGCTCAGTCTTTCTTGTCCTCTCTTCCCTGACCCTCTCTCTCTTCTCCTCTCCCTTCTCTTCTCTCCTCTCTCCTCTTCTCCTATTCTTGTCTCTGTATTCTCTGACATTGATTTAATCCAGTCTCATTTCTTTAACATCATCTACATGCTGATAAGTCCCAAGTATATGCTTTTAGTCCTGACCTCTTCAATGAGCATTTACTTCATTTATGCAAATGTCAATATGTAACTCTTACTTGAATAGCTAATAGTATTTTAAACTTCACATCTCCAAAGCAGAACTCCTAATTTTCTCCCCTACAAACCTATTACCTTTTTTCTACCTTCAAAAGGATGACCTCATTCATCCAGATTTGTAAGGCCCATTCTTCTTTACCCCACTTTCTACATCCAGTCCAACAAAAGGTTCTGCTTGTTGTACTTACATAATATGACATTCATCCTTCCAGTCCTTTCCACATTTTCCTCCTAGTCTGAGATTCAAACTCATTTCTGCACTTCCTCTTAATGCCCTCAGTAAGGAATTTAAATTAATTTTTCACAAAACAGAGTGATTTTATTTTTATAAAGGAAATCACATCATATTACTCTCCTACTTAAAACCTACTAATGATTGTGCCTTGTACCTAGACTAACATCTACAGTCTCCATCAGTGCCTACAAGACTGTCCAGAATCTGGCCCCATATACCTTTCTCTTCAAATCTCCCACACTCTCCATCTAAAATGTTATTCTCTCACTTTGCTTGAGTGGCTGCTTCATTTTATCCATTTCCTGCTTAAGAGTCATCTCCTCACTAAGGAGTTTCCTGACCATTCATTTGAAAGTAGAAGTGTTTGGCACTCTGTTCACACTCTATCCCATGAGCCTATGTTTTATTCATAGTCGTTATGAGTATCTATAATTATCTTACTCATTCTTCCCATGGATATATAAATTTCAAAAGAGTGGAGATTGTACCAATCACATTTCTGATGTACTCCTAGACTACAACAATGTCTGGTGCATAGGAAATACTCATTGAATGCAAAACCAGATGGTGACAAGAATTTGCAATATTTCTCAAAATGGGGTCCATGCATCCCAGGGGCCTATAGAAATATTCTTAAGGGTTTATGAGTTCTTAAGTTTGAGAAACACAGTTTTAGATCATGGAGATATAAGAAGAATTTATAGATTGAGAAGTATATTCATTTCATAGTGCTGTTATAACAAATTATCATAAACTTCGTGGTTTAAAACAACAGAAATTTATTTTCCCACAATTCTAGAGTTCAAAAGTTTGACATAAATGTGTTGGCAGGACCACAGTCCCTCTGCAGACTCTAGAAGAGAATGCTTCCTTGCTTCTTCCAGCTTCTGGTGGCTCCTAGCATTTCTTTACTCATGGTTGCATAATTCCGATCTCTGCCTCCATCTTCACATGGCCTTCTCCTCTTCTCTGTCTTTCTCCACTCTGTGTCTCTTATAAGGATACTTGTCATTGGATTTAGGGCCCACAGGGATAATCCAAGATGATTTCATCTTAAGATTCTTAATTACATTAGCAAAAGACCTTTTTTTTTTTCATATAAGGTTATATTCATGGGTTTTGCGATGTAATCATATCTTTTCAGGGGCCCACCATTCAACCTACTACAGAAAGTGACATTATATGTTGGGATTTAGGCAGTTCAACCTGACCACAATGTGTAGTTGTCCCAACTGAGCAGTAAGTAGTGAAAGAGGCTACCAGGCTATTACAAAGTGTCAGGCAATGATGGCCTGAAATAATCCTGTGGCATAAAACATGATAAAGAGGAGGGACTGAATTTAAAACACATTTATTAGGTAAAAAGCAACATGATTTTTAGATCAATCTTACTAAGGAAATTTTCATGTCTTTTGGAAATTTTTATTCTTTCATTTATTCTATAATTAGTACCTAGTATCCCCCACCCTGCTACAAATGACAGCAGTGAAAACAAACCTAGGCAACTGGACAGAATGTAAAAAAGTGCAGCAAAGAGGATCAGGGAACCAGCACCACCAAAGCCAGTTCCTGTTTTTAGTAACAGAAAAAGACTTTAAAGATTGAAGCGATTTCTCTATTATATTCAGGCCACACTTCCATTAGTGGATGTATCTCGGATAAACCCATTGCTTTGTTTTGTTTTACATACCATCCTGTTTTGTTGTTATGAAAGCTACACATGCTTATTGAAGAAAATTCTGTGAATACCAAGATTTTTTAAAAATTTGAATCACCAATATTACAACTACCCAGAATGAATCAATATTTTTATCTGTAAAAACAAAAATAAAGTCACTCTCCATCCATTTTCCTGTTCATTATCACACCATGCAAAATGGCTGTAAAAATGGCACCAAATTTTAACTATCAAGGCATAAGTATAATATACTGTGGAGCACCTCGAGTGGAACATCTCAAATAAGTTCATCATCCATATTAGCTAAAACTTAGTTCAGATTTTAACCAAAATTGGAGGATATGTTTAAAATTGTCTGCATTAATACAATAATCAAGTGGGGTGTGTAATCTTGGCTTGAAATCTCTGTGGCACTTTAAAAGCTAGGCCACCACCCCCCAGAAGCAAAAACTGATATACAATGAGCAGGCTACCCATTGTCAATCAGGGGACACCACCATTTACAATAGCATCAAAAAATACTTAGGAATAAATTTAACAAAATAAGTACAAAACTTACTTATACTCTGAAAACTATAAAACCAAACTAAAATAACCAAAATAAATTGAAAGACATCCCATGTTCATGGATTGGAACAATTAATATTGTTAAGATGGCAATTCTCAAACTGACCTACAAATTTAACACAATCTCTATCAAAATTCCAGCTGGCTTCTTTATAGAGATTGACAAGCTGACTGATTACATTCATGTGGAAATTCAATGGAGTAAGAATAGAAAAAAAAAAAAAAAAACAGACAACTTTAAAAAGAACAAAATTGGAGAACTCAGAGTTCCCAATTTCAAAACTTACTAATGAAATTATAGCAATCTAGACAGTGTGGTAATGAAATAAAGATAGACATATAGATCAATAGAAAGGAATTGATAGTCCAGAAAGAAACCTTCATGTTTACAGCCAATTGATTTTTTTTTTTTTTTTTTTTTTTGGCTGGGGTATCCAGACAAATAAATGGGAAAATAATGTCTTTTCAACAAATGGTACTGGAAAAATGGATATCCACATGGATCTCTACTTTATCCATAGGCAAAAAATAATAATTTCAAAATGAATTGAAAGCCTAAATGTAAGGGCTAAAACTTTAAAACTCTTAGAAAAAATATAGGCATAAATCTCTGCAACCTTAGATTAGGCAGTTTCTTAGATATGACACTAAAAGCACAAGCAACACAAGAAACAATAGATAAACAGGATTATTATAAAAATAAATTTTTTTAAAAAGTGTTGTTCTTCAAAGGACAACATCAAGAAAGTGAAAAGGCAGCCCATAGAACGAGAGAAAATATTTGCAAATTATCTGTCTGATAAGGGACTTGTGTCTATAATACATAAAGCATTCTTACAACCCAATATTCAAGATAAATAACCCAATAAAAAAGAGGAAAGAACACATGCAATGACTAAAAAACACATAAAAAGAAGCTCAACATCATTATCTATCAGATGAATGCAAATCAGAACCCCCATGATACACTTTCACATCCATTAGGCTGGCTGTAATTAAAAAGATAATAAGAAGTGTTGGCAAGGATGTGGAGAAAGTGGACCCTTCATTCACTGGTGGTAGGAATGTAAAGTGGTGCAAGTGCTCTGGAAAATAGTCTGGAAGTTGCTCAAATTATTATATATACTGTTAATATGATCTAGAAATTCTACCCCTAGATATACACTCAAGAGAACTAAAAACTTATGTCATGAATACTTATAGAACCATAATTGCAGATGAATGTTTATAGATACATGTTCATAATAGCCAAAAGTAAAAACAATCCAAATATTCCTCAACTGATGAATAGATTAAAAATGTGGTATTGTCCATATAATGGAATATTATTCAGCTCTATAAAGCAACAAAGTAGTGATACATGCTACATGGATGTACCTTGAAAACATTATAAGTTAAAGAAACCAGTCACAATGGAGAGTGATGGTTAAGATGTGTGGAGTTTCTTTTGGGATTATTAGACTGTTCTAAAATCAATCAACTGCAGGGATGGACGCACAATTCTGAATATATGAAAGCTGTTGAATCATATACTTTAAAAGGATGAATTTTGTGGTATATGAATTATGTCTGAATAGAGATGTTTAAAAATAGAGCAACAAGATAAAATAGCTGTCACTGTTGACTGCCATGTGTGAGAAAATGTTCTCAGATTTTAACCATAGGAGTGGGGTAGGGGGCTATTTCATTTCAGAGAACAAAAACCTCCCAGGTATTTCAAGTGAAATGGATTTAATACAGGGAGTTAGATGCACATAAAACTGTTGGAAGGACTAGGGAAGCAAATGTGAAGTCACAGATGCAACTGTGATCCCGAAAGTCAAGAAGCTGCTGCCACTAGAGGTCAGGAAAATGCAGAAAATGATTGCCCGCATCTCAGCTGCCCCCACACCCCAAAGTGAGTGATTGGCAGGGGAATGGATTCAGACTGCCCTAGTAAGAATTCACATGTGCTAGAGCTACGTGGCTTTCACCTCTGGCAAAGGAAAATTGAGTTTGATGTTCTGCCTTTCAAATTGCATACAAGCCCATCTTGTTGGCAGAATCTAAACCATATCCAGAAACATGGAAACAAGCTGTAGTCGCTAAATAAATAAATAAAATAAAATAAAATAAAGGCATTTGTCTAAAGGCCAGCATAACACAGATGCCAGCAGAACTATAAATGGTAATTTAATTCCAAATTGAACTGAGGCTGTATTCATTTGAGTTATTCAGAGCCTTGTCAGAGGATTTCACAGGCTATTTTTTTTCTGGGGACACAAAAGCCCCAGCTACAATCTAGGAATGCTTTACCCTTATCTTAGAAGAATAGATTTAAATGTCATTAATTTCCCCGATGATTCAGAGTTGATTTTTATTTAGGTCTCAGTTAATGCCAAACAAGCAATCCACACTGTTCTCAAATCTGTTAGTCATGATTTGCATTACTTTAAGTGGTGCTATCACCTGCAATAAACTATTCTTTTTAGTTCTTTGCGATGCCTGGGGGTGTTTGTATCCCAGCTGCCATCTGGCAATTATTGCTAAACCAGTGGCCCTCTTTTTTTTCCCCCTCAAATTAGTCATCATAGGAAAGTGCAGTGTTCTTATGAATGCCTGTTCTATAAATGAATGAAAAGGAGCAACTATGCTTAAAGTTTAAAGTATGAAAATGGATGAAATTACTTTCAGAAGAATTGAATAGGGTTTGAATAAGAGAAGCTCTAGATTTACATATAACTTCCCAACTTTTACCTAATCACCAAGTATTTGTGTATACTGTTTTATTTTCATTTAGGTAATTCATGGGCTCTGCGTCACTTGATTTCTATTTATTTCTTTCCTTCAGTCACTCACCCCTACACCCTCTGACCATCTGTTTTTATGTCTTCTTCCTACTTGGGCATGTTTGGCTTCCCTATGTGGTTCTAATCTTTAGTAAGCAGATGATTTTCTCAATAGGATGCCTTTTAGTATTTCCCTAACATTGTTTAGCATCCTCTCCAGAGTGTCAGCTTGCATCCTTGTAGCTCTAATACACAATAGAATATACCCTTGTGTGAGGTGGAAAGGAAACTCTTGTCTGGCAGAGACAAAAATACTAGGGCAGACATAAGGGTGGTATGGAAGTTAACTAAGTGGTGCAGCTTTTGATCCTACCTGTTTATGCCAGGAGGATAATAAGACAAAAAAAAATGAATGAAGCAGAGGGAAAATCAGAGTTAGCTCTGTTTGTGAAGAGGTGTTAATTAATGATTTCCCGAGTAGAGAGCTGGCAGGCAGAGCTTTTGATTTTGGCAGATCCTAGGAGCAGAACTGTGAATTAAAGTTTCAGGTTGTAAGCACCTAAACAAGGGCTACATCTGTGTGACTGGCTTTGTACAGCCTAAGGCCATGCTTGGGTGGTCACTTAGTAATAACTAGTGACTGATGTGGTAAAAGGCTTCCATTGACTCTAAGACTACATCCAATGGGACCAGAATCTATGTTCCTGAGACAATGCGCTAGGTTTCTCTCTCTCAACCTGAGAGCAAGTGATACCACCTATATTTATATAAAAATTTATTTATGAGATTAAAATTGATAAAAATGAGTCAGGCTGCTTCCAGCACCAGTGAATAAAGGTATTACAGGTAATAAAGAAAACCAAGAAATCATATGAAGAAGGAAGTTGGACAAAATATGAGAAAAAAATCTTCCGGTTGCCTATCCTATTCTTCCAACACTAACTTATTCATCCATTGCCACATACTAGATTTTGTTATGTACTTGCTGATCACCCCTGCAAAACTGTGACCAACTTGAGGTTAGAAGAAACTAGATCCATATGCTCTGATACTGACTAGAGAATTTTGACTAGACTAGACTATTTTAAACACAATCTATGCTAAATGCTAGTCATGGGTCCACAACAAAGAGCAGAACAGTGACAGGAATTTTGGAAAGTAGTACACATAGTTCAGGCAGAGATTTATCAAAAGATAAATCTATAGACAACAGGTCCCCAGTTTCTTTATTTTCTTCTATCTTCTCACTCTGACCTGTTTTACCCTTGCTTCCAATATGCTGAACTCTTGGAGATAGGTCTTGAAGAGTAGATAGGATTTTAAGAGGCAGAAACAAAGATGGGAAATGGCTTTTGGAGAGAACAACCTATATAAAATGAGGATTGTAAGTGGTAGAGCAAGCTAGAATGGTGAAGGAAATTAGAATATGTGACCTTAAAATATGCCTCTGACATAAATATTATTTTGAGCTGAAGGCAATTAAGAAACAGCAAATGCAGAAAAAGGTCTCTCTACTCTCTCCCTTTTCTGCCTAAAGGCAGGATATAAATTCTCTTTTTACTGGAGATAGACTTTTAGCAGCCCAGAGGCACCAAAGGTATTTGCAAACAAACCTTACTACGTTGGACCGCTCCAATATATTTACCTTCCTGTAGTTTGCCACCCTTGGAGGAGTAAAACTGCTATTCTTTCTCCTGTCATTTCTCTACAAGTGTACTGTTCTTTGTTGAAGATGCTATAGAAAGCCAGAGTTCTAGCCATCACTTTGAGCTACTTTTGTCAAGGTTTCTCCCAGGTGATGCATGCAGCAAGCATTAATAAACTTTTTGTTTTTCTCCTGTTAATCTGTCTTTTTATTAAAGATCCCCAGCTAAAAACCTAAGGTGGGTAGAGGTAAAGTTTTGCTTCCCCTGCAATGGTCAAAGTACAGGATATATAGGAAGGGAAAGAGGTATAACCTTGGCAAGGTGGTTTTGGACTATGTTATGGGTGGGGAAGAAGTAGTAGGGTAGAAGTTAAATTCTCAATTGAGGAGTTTAAGCTCAATTTAGTATGCAATGTGGAACCATTAAATAAAGGTTTTAACTGTAGGGAAATGATCAAGTAAGAGTCGTGCTTTAAGAAGTTTACTCTGATAGTGGTATTTACTCATTCACATCTGCTTATTCACCAATTATTTTAATAATAAAGAAATATACATTAAATGCTGTGAAAGAGGAAAAGTATAACATGATACAACTTCCACTTAAATGAGGGTGCAATTTAGTGAGCCATTACAAAATATATGCTGCAGCTGTGCCACCTACTACAAGTAATAAATATCCTAGATGTATGGAAGGAATTGAGAGGAGCGAGAAACTGCTTCCAGCCATTGGAAAGATCAACTAGGAGGCTAAAGACAGAGGCCAAGCAAGAGGAATTTAAACCACCAAAGTAACTGCAGTCAGAATACAGAGTGTGGAGAGAATAGATGCTGTAAAAGTAAACCTAAGAGACTTGGTCACAATTTGGATTAGTGAGTTAATGGAAATAAGAGTTTTTCAAGCCTAGATAACCAGGATTCATCCATTTCTTCTCCCATTCATTAATTTGGCACACATTTATATAATGGTGACCGTGTGCCAGGATTATTGAAGTTGTTAGGAGAGAGGAATGAACAAACTAGTCCTCATGGAAACTGTTCAGTAGGAGAGTGACAACATAAATAGAGAAACAGTGTTGTATGATCAAAACAGGAAACTAGGGGGAAAGGTTCATTGTAAAAGAGGATTTAATTTATTTTATAATATTTTGAGTTTGAGAAGGTGATGAAGTGTGTGTTTAGAGAGAAAGGGGGACCAGAGAGATACACTGTTATTTGTCCAGTGGAAAGAGTTCAAACCATGATGATAAATGGGCTCACTAAAGGAGAAAGCAAGGAAAAGCAAAAAAAAAAAAAAAGGGTTTAGCACAGAATCTCAAGAAGCAGCTATATTTAGGAAATGGAATCTTGAATAAGAGTCAATTAAGGAGACAAAAGAAGAGGAATGAAAAATTTGGAAGCAACCGTGGATGCTACAAATAACAAAGAAAACATTTTTTAAAACCACAACAATCGAGGAGCTCACCTTGGTCCATGCGATAGAGAGTGTGAGGATATAGACTGACAAACATGGCAGTTGTAATACTGTAGTGGGGGCAGAAACCAACCTTAGGTGTGAAAGGAAACAGAGATACTAGATAAGAGCTTGAGAGAGAGGTAAGTTATGAGAAAGTAGTTTTAAGACTAACAGTCAGGGCTTCCCTGGTGGCGCAGTGGTTAAGAATCCGCCTGCCAATGCAGGGGACATGGGTTCGAGCCCTGGTCCAGGAAGATCCCACATGCCACGGAGCAACTAAGCCTGTGTGCCACAACTACTGAAGCCTGTATGCCTAGATCCCACGCTCCGCAGCAAGAGAAGCCACCACAATGTGAAGCCCGTGCACCGCAACGAAGAGTAGCCCCCGCTCACCATAACTAGAGAAAGCCTGTGCGCAGCAACGAAGACCCAATGTAGCCAAAAATAAATAAATTAAAAAAAAAAAAAAAGACTAATAGTCATATATCGTCACCAGTGTATAGGAATTTTTAGAGCCAAAAAGAAGGAGAAAGCAAAGTGAGGAAATAGCTAATCAGTGGGAGGAAGCGTGAGGGGGTGAGATTGAGCACACACACAGAGACTTGGCAAGGGAGATGGGAACCCTTTCCTCAGAAGTGTGTCAGGTATGCAGAAAGAGATGGTAAATCCAAAATACAGGAACAGCGAGAGGAAGAGCTGAGGAAACCGCTGTTAAATAGTCCTGATATTCTTGATAACTTAGAGGGAGAATGATGTCATGATTTGGAAAGTGTTGGGTGAAGCTTCTAAATATGAAGTATGAAGACAATTTGAAATAACTGTGATAGCAAATGAAATTATGATTCAACAAGAGATGATTCAAATGACTGCTCACCGGTCAAAAGGCTCAATTGAAATCAGAGAGCATTTATTTGGAGTGGACTGATATATATGATTTTATGATTTCCTCTAATAAGCACTGGCTGCCTGGTGGCGGAGAAAATGCACTGGGCGATCCCAATTCCCCTTTCTCATATTCTAACAAGCTTGCTACTGGCAGGGACTAGGGTGATCCATCTGGTGTCAGATGAGATACAAAGGGTTTTTCTCTTCATGTTCTCCATGGTTTGTTTTGCCTCTTTGATGAAAAGAAGCTGTACGCCAAAGTGAAGAAAGCAAAGTCACCAAAACCTAAGCACACTCATCTGTCACTGACAGTGTTTCAGACTTATTCAGCCCAGTTGTCATGCTGATGTGTGGGGATAGAATTGCCAGAAACCTGAGGACAAAAGTTCTCAGAAAGTTAAAACAAGTGGGAGTAATTCATTTTCCCAAACATGGAGTGAACTGTCTCTCCAAGAGCAGTAGGAGGTCACACTCGACCTTCAGAAACTCTCTGTATTGCATGTCAGGAGCCCCAAGTAATACCTGTCCCTTTTCTGACTCCCCCTGAGGAAGCCTGGAAGACTTGATGCCAGTCAATGTGAGTTGTTCCTTGTAGACATTTCCAGCTCTGGCCTTTGGTAGATTTATATAACATAAAGGTGTTGAGCTTTAATATGCATGATTGTGACTCAGATCTTAGGCTCAACCTCAGAACCCAACTGGGCACAGGGTCAGTATAGTCTCTGATTGTCAGGATTGAATGAGTCAAGAACATGTAATTCATATAATAATTTTACTGTCTAGTAAAATAGCCCAACAAAATAGGTTAAAAAAAAAAAACCAAAAAAACTTTAAGGGAGACCATTTTGACAATACCAGCCTGAAGAGGGGTACGTAATCATTGTAATCCAACCACTTAAAATTAGGAGAAATCTCTCAACAGAGAAGTTTTAAACTACTATAGTCTCTGTTTTTGCAATTAATTTTGCTAATGATCAAGTTCCTAAGTTAAGCAATATCACTGAAGCTCAGCTCTGTTCTTTCCCAAGCAAAGGGTCTGTTGAAAGGATGCTGTAATAAAGCAAAGATAGGGCTCCTTTGTGCCTTTTGATGAAGTGAGACAGAATGGCATCAGATTGGGGATAACTTTAAGCGCTATCGCTGCTATATGAGGAGATAAAACAGAAAGCAGTCGGTGTCTCTGAGTTGTTTTGAAGCAGAAGCCTGCACTTGAACAAGGAATATTTGTAACTGGAACCGACTATAGTCTGAACTAAGAACTGCCATTGGCTGTGAGTAATGAATTCTGTGCCCGAGTTCTGTGTTATTGCTTCTGCTATCCAATATCTTGATTCCAGTGAGTATGCTGTTGGATTTAAGCACATTTATGAAAGAATAGTATAGTATAACTTTGTAGAACCGATGGAGACAAGGAAAAGGAAGGACTGCAGCGTGAAGCACTCTCAGCCGCTTCCTCAGAAGGGTGGAAAGGAAGCAATCTAATATGTGTTAATGACTTTTTGTGTGTCTGGCTCTTTCTGAAATATTATATCATCATAACTCTGCAACTTAAGCTAATTTTTAAAATAATGAAACTAAGACTCAGTATTTAAGAACCTTGCTCAATCCCACAGCTGAAAGTAGCATGCTCAGTAATTGAACTCATCAAATGTATCCTTGCTTAGTTTGTCTCAAAATGTGGACTTTGGACCAGCAATATGGGCATCACCTGGAGATTTGTTAGCAATGAAAATTCTCAGATCCCATCCCAGACCTACTGAGTCAGAAACTCTGAGAGTGGAGCTTAGCCATCTGTGGTTTAACAAGCTCTCCACGTGATTCTGATAAATACTAAAGTTTGAGAGTCACTTAACTAGTAAAAAGTCTGAGTTCTCTCCCAGTTTGCCACTCTCTCCCCACTATATAAGAATATTAAGAATTGGAATATTAAACTGGTTTGTATTGAGGACACAATGTCCATATTACATGTCCATCATTTCATCATCTACTTAGCCATTTACTTATGCATTCATTCATTCATTCATTCAAGTACTATATAGAGTGTTTAATACGGACAGTAAATAAATAAAAGATTTAGACAGACTCTCTGATGTTAGAGAAATAGGGTAGGCACAGATAAGGCAGTTATATAACAACATGAGGCACTATCCAGTAACTGACAGAATGCAGAATCAGAGAATTCCTCAAGATTTTGGATGAGAAGATGAAATTGTCATAGTAGGACCTCATGGAGAATATCAGACTCTAGTTTGATCTTGGGAGAATGAGAATGAGAATATAAAAAAGTGGTGGTAATGCTGAGGTGGTGATGGGGTATTCCAGGTGGATAAAAGCCTAAAAAAATATGTTTGATAATTTCCAGAGCAATATCCTGTTTTCTCAGATAAGGAAATTGCCACAATGGTTTAAGCGTTCACAGGAGGCAGCTGAGCTTTAAAGAATCTTGGACTCAGAATGAGGAGACCTGGGTTCTATCTTCTCACAGTTGGTGACATTTGGCAAACCCTCCGTTTCCTTATTTGTAAAACAGGAATTTCAGTATAGTACTTTTAACAAAATTGCTGTAAAGATTAAAGGAAATAATCTCTGTCAGGGTTTCTCAATCTGGCCTTCATGTACGTGCTAGAAAAAAAAAAAAAGTTCAATTTTCAAATAAATTTGGGAAACAGTGGGTTAAATTATGTGTTCAAGAGATCATGACTTTTTCAGAGGAGAAATCAGTATGTACTGTACCCCCACTTATTGTGCCAATGAATTCCTTTATTTGAGGTTAATTTTTTGACATCTTCTAGGACAAGCATTTCAGAGAGTACAGTCTGAAACGTGGCACAATCAACCTGCTGTATGGAGTATATACAGTGTAACCATGTCTCCTGGATAGCACTGTGAAATTTCAAAATTCTGTGGTCTTTTCTCAAAGGCACAACTAAATAAAAAATGAAGTCGACAGGTCAAAAGTATTTGAACTTGAAAGGGACTAGAGTTTATAACCCCAATGGTGAAGGAGGTTATGGACAAAAGACATTTAAATAACTGGAAATGTTTCATTCTCTTAAAGTGCTATTTCAGTTGTTAAAAAATAAACACAATGGACATTTCTTCTTAATTTAATATCCTCTTACTGTATCTCTTAACATAACTTTCTCACTCATTTGAATTTCTGCCAGTCACTGTCTTTGGCTCCTTATTATCTTTGCTATTGAACTAGGAGAAACTTCTAATCTTTGCTTTTCTCCCCAAAATATGAATACTGCACAATCGTTGTGTTTCCTCTGTATGGAGGATAGGAAGCAAGGAGTCTGCAGTAAATACTTCTAATTAAATCTTTACTCTGACATATAGGAAGGAGCACTTTCCTGACTGTGTACCCAGGGCCATTTTTATCCATGTAAGGCAGTAACCAAAATCTCATCAAGAATCTAATACAGATGTGCACTTCCTACCCGAATCTGAGATGCTGTGCTGGGGTTTGGACATTTAGATCTAGCCACTATGCGACTGTGTTTGGAAAACAAAAATTAACATGATAAAAATCAATAAGACCTGGCTGTTGTAAATAGAGCTGCAGTGAACATTGTGGTACATGTATATTTTTGAATTATAGTTGTCTCAGGATATATGCCCAGTAGTGGGATTTCTGGGTCATATGGTCGTTCTATTTTTAGTTTTTTAAGGAATCTCCATACTGTGCTCCATAATGGCTGTATCAATTTACATTTCCACCAACAGTGCAAGAGGGTTCCCTTTCCTCCACACCCTCTCCAGCATTTTTTTTTTTTGTAGATTTTTTGATTATGGCCATTCTGACTGGTGTAAGGTGATACCTCATTGTAGTTTTGCTTTGCATTTCTCTAATGATTAGTGATGTTGAGCATTCTTTCATGTGTTTCTTGGCAATCTGTATATCTTCTATGGGGAAATGTCTATTTAGGTCTTCTGCCCATTTTTGGATTGGGTCGTGGCACATATATATAATGGAATACTACTCAGCCATAAAAAGAAACGAAATTGAGTTATTTGTAGTGAGGTGGACGGACCTAGAGTCTGTAAGTAAGAGTGAAGTAAGTCAGAAAGAGAAAAACAAATACCATAGGCTAACACATATATGGAATCTAAAAAAAAAAAAAAATAGTGGTTATGAAGAACCTAGGGGCAGAACAGGAATAATGACGCCGATGTAGAGAATGGACTTCAGGACACGTGGAGGGGGAAGGGTAAGCTGGGACAAAGTGAGAGAGTGGCATGGACTAATATATACTACTAAATGTAAAATAGATAGCTAGTGGGAAGCAGCCGCATAGCACAGGGAGATCAGCTCGGTGGTGCTCTGTGACCACCTAGAGGGGTGGGTTAGGGAGGGTGGGAGGGAGACGTAAGAGGGAGGAGATATGGGGATATATGTATATGTATAGCTGATTCACTTTGTTATAAAGCAGAAACTAACACACCATTGTAAAGCAATTATACTCCAATAAAGATGTTTAAAAAAATAAAATCAGACCAGTAGATAATATTCTATGCTCTGTTTCAGTCTTGGTTTTTTAGTTCTAGGGTGTCTCTTTCAAGCAAAAGAGTTATATTAGCCAGGAATTACTTCATGTAAACATAATCTAACTACTTCTTTTCACTGACTACTAACACAAGACATCAACCCAATTCAGAATCTCAACAGTTAGTTTTGAGAGGTGGCAGGGATGGCTCGTGTATGCTCACCAGCACATCTGGCCAGCTGCCAATTACTATTTCTTTCCCTTTCTTTTGTCCAAATCACCTTTCACTGAGAGAGTTTGTCATCACCACCTGACTGTCACCATTTTTGCCATCTCTACTGGGCATCATTATTTTTTCTAGCAGGATCTGGCACCCAATATTTATTTTCCTCTATATACAGTATCAGCTTGTCTTTAAATCTTTATATCTTCTCTTTGAGCTTTTATTTCAAAGAGGAAATAGCTTCTCTAATTTCACAGAGAACGTGCAGTCAAAAATGTAATCTATTTCATGGAGGAATTCCTCTTGTTTTCTTCTATTTCCTGCCTCTCTCATGTTTGTTATTTTTCTTTGTTTCTTGTTGTATATTTTTTCTTGACACATCAGGTCCTGTCAGCAGTGTTTTCTAGCTATTCTGATCATGATGTATAGGCAAACGTTTTACTTGAAGACCACCTATTGACTGGCAAAGAGCTGATCTGGTAGGAAGCTTGGATATAGATCTCTTATCTCAGAATACTTCCTCCCTAACTTTACTCTGTAATTTGGAGCAAAGATTTCTTAGTGCAAACAGATAGATGGATGTCTGGCTTGCAGTAAATCCCAGAATGGTACAAGTCCTTCATGCAGAGATTTAGTGTTTACTTCCTTTCAGAAACTTTGGAAATTGTTCTCACGTACAATCACTCCTTTATCCTGCCTCACTAATAGTCTGTTTTTTTTGCAAAATGCTTGTTTGAATGAATGAATGGATGAACAATGGTCCCATGGGGATGGCAGTTTGATATATTCCTCAGAGACATGGTTCTCCCAATCCTTCAATATTCATCTGGTTATTTTCTAACCTAAGGAGGCACGATAACGTAGCCCCTACCCAGTGTGGAACGTTTTAAACCTCACGTACTACAAATGTAAAACAAAACTTAAAAGATGGAGCTACAGCAGCATAAAATAAAGGAGAAATGTTATGTGCCAGGATTTCTACCATTTTGATCTTGTGTGATTTAGGTTTTTAAATTAGCTTCATGAGGCTTTTCTGGGTCCTGTGTTCACATAGTCTACCAGCAAGCATGTTGAATATCCTAGATGACTTAACATGAAACTTTGAATTTTAATTCTAATACTAATTTCTAACATTTATGGAGACCTTACTATATGTCAGGCACAAGTGCTTCATGTGAATTACTTTTATTTAATTCTCACAACAACCCTATGAGTGGTTATAATATAGAAAATTGAAGTAAATGTCTAAGCTAGTAAATGGTGAAGAGCATGAGTCCAGCCCAGGCAGTCTGATTACAGAGAGTACCACATGGACACTTACGATATGGTACCATAAGATGTTAAAAATAAGGACATTGGCCTTTTCCGTGTTGAGTAGAAGGTCAACTAATGATACCTTGCAGAAACCTGCACTAGTTTTCCTATCAAAGTCAACTTTTCCAAGTTTATCTAGAACCCTTTGTTTATGCTTACATTTATTAAATCATTTATAAAGCATTATTGTAGGCACACATCTTTCTAGTCTCTAGCTCAATATCCATACTCAGGAGTAAATGTAGTCATTAGATGATCTTTTCTCAATGCTCATTTTTATGTCAAGGAATGTACAGGCAGATAATACAAAAACAATCTTCTTCCTATATCCAACTTTTTAGTTTGGTTATTGGTATAGCAAGGGAATCGCATACCTGGGTACAATTGGACTCAGAATACTGCTTTTGTCAAATACCAACGTGTCCAACATTCACTTAGGATTAACCGCGTGGAAAGCAATGTATTGGGTGCCATGAGAGAAGGGAACTCTAAAATGAATCACCCTGTTGGGCTCATATTCAGTCTAGAAAGACAGACACATAGACGCAGACACAAATATGACCCAGTGTGATCTAGAACTGTGACTCTTAGGTGTACTTCATGCCAGGAAGATTCAGTCCTGAAGGAAAGGATTTGTGCTGCCTGGGAGTTGCATTAGGGAAAGTTTTACAGAGGGGGTGACTTTTGAGCTGGAATCTGAAGGATGAGAAAGTGTTTAAAAGACACAAAGAAAAGTATTCTAAGTACCACTATAAAATGTCATTAAACAAATTAGGATCATCTTCCAGAAAGTATGCCTCTAAACATAGCTATCTTGAGAAAAAGTCAGATAAAACATGATTGAAAAATCAATTTATGAATTTTATAAGGAATTTAGTTTTCTGTACCTGGTGTGAACATTTCTAGATTTCCTTTTATTTTGATAAAACAATTTTAAGTAGAAACTAATGTATAGTGGTTCAGAGCGCATGCTCTAGAATCAGAGAGAGACGGCTTCATTTAAATCCCGGCTCTGCTACTTAAGTGCTGTTGGGTGAGGTGACATACATAACTTAACTTCTCTTAGTATCAGTTTCTTCTCCAGAAAATGGGGAGAATGATACTTGTCTTAGTGCATTCGTTGGTACAGGGTTTGACATGTCGCTGGTTCTTTAAAAAACTATAAATTAGATTACTAATTACCTAGCAGATTTTTAAAGTCCTCAAAACAGGGAAGTATGTCACATCTTTTTAACACGACTATGCATAACAAAGTGGTCAAATAGTACTTAATATAAGAATGAATGAGTTGACGAATGAAGAGAGAGTGAGGGAGTGCATGAATTTGGCAGTGCTTGAATTCTGCCAGTTATCTTCTTCAAAAAAGAAAGTTTAAAATCAGAAACTTAGTTTCTGGTCAGTACAAACTGCTGTGCTAAGAAGGTATGGTATTATTCTGATATTTTGAGAATATCTGGCCAGACAACCAGAACTACTCATAGCCTGTCCTGTTCCATCTATCCTCTTTTGGAATTCCCTGAAATTTTACTATAGTTCAATTGTATATACATAAAATTATTTGAATATTTTCCTTTAAAACTTTATATGGATTTAAAATGAGAAGGCAGTGAATGAAAATGAAAGGTGACATTTGGGGATAAAATTAGCTAATATTCTAAAGTGGCATATATCAAAAACGTGGAATCTGCAGTAGGACATAGAATCCTGACAAAAAGAGTTTTTTCCAAGGATAAAGTGGATAATTGCTTTTTGGAAAACATAGCTGATACCTCAAAAAGGTCTCCTGTAAGTCCTAAAATATTATATTACAATGTTTCCCAAGGAGCACTGAAATATTTAGACTTAAGCATATAAATTTAGTAGAGAGCTTACTTCCCTAATTGTGTATATTGCTATTATACTATCTCTTTTTTTTTAACCTTAGTTTTCCCCCAAAACACACACAAACACACACCTTTCTTAATCATGCTGAAAGGAATGTAAGGTGATACTAATTCTATGCTACAGCAGACAGAAAGATAATGGGAAGGATATTGGCATGAATGATAAGGAATGAGATTTATACTGAGTATGAAGCTGCTTACAGGAGGAAGATTAGAGCAGCTATGGATTCATTTAAGAAAGTAACCAAAATTATTAAAGATTTATAAAAGTTAAACAAGTTGAAAGAGTGAAGAAATTAGATAAAGAAAGTAGTTGTAGAGTAGATGCTGAGTCGAGAATTGATGGAAAGAGGTTAAGACTTAGGTGGCTATGGAAGAACAACATTATCTGTATGTTGGGGGTTATATGTGGAGCCCTGTAAGAAAGGGTCCAGAGTGAGTGTATCTAAAAATCAGGACTAAAAACAAACTTGCCAAAATGAGAGCCGAAATAAATTGAACCATTAGTGCTAAGGTTTACCTATGGAATTCAGTGACCAAGCCAGACCCATGAAACTAACTTACTTGTATAGAGCATGCACTCTACAATTAGTGCTACCTTAGCTGATTATATTATCCCACCTGAAGAGCACACAATATGCTGATGACACTTACAACCCTGGGTAATGTGCTGCGTAAAAAGGAACGACAAATGTGTTCTTACCAAGGGTGAATATCCTTCTGCGTGCTTTCTATGTGTTCTTGAATGTCCTCCTCATTACAAACGTGGGCAGCAGGCCTTGTTATTTCCCCATATTCCTGATTGAAGTTGAGGAACCGAGAATTAAACAACCATCCTAGGTGATCTAGGTAGTTAGTTAAGGAGCTGGTCCAACTCCAGGCTTCGGTGCCTTAACCACTAGCAGAGGGGTACCTCCCTAAGGCAACACAACTCTCCTTTCATTTTTGTAGAATAAGAGACTGATCTTTGTACATAACAAGAGCATCTACTAGTGCATGTGTGCAAATGTGAACTCAGACCTTTTCTCTATGTTTCCTTTCTGAGAGAATGCCATCACCCAGTTATTCAGTGTCCAAAGCCAAAGAGAGAGCAGCCTTTGTAAATACTTCCTTCTCAGTTTTTCACATTTAATACGTTACCAAATCCTATCAACATTACTTTAGATCTACTGAATCCACCCACTTCTCTGTTTCCACTGCTTCAAACTTTTCTCACTTAGACTTCTGTGATAGCGTTTCTGTTTGTTTGTTGTTTCCTAATTCTTTCTCACTCACCCCTAATATATTCTCTACTTTGCAAACAGTAGATCACACATTTGTGTATCACATGGTTTATGCTTCTTTATCTCATAGCTCTTATCACAGTTTTAATTTGTCCATTTTGTGCGTGATTATTTTCAAAATATTGATTTTATCGTATATCTCTCTGTTTAAAATTTTTTAAATGACTTCTCATTACTTATGGTATAAAGACCACACCCCCTAGCCTTAGTTAGGATACGCTATCTTAGCAACGATCCTTCCAACATTCTATTGACTTAAAACTGAACTTTCATCTTCTCCAATGTGACAGTCCAGGGCGGGAGCTCCAGGTTGGCAGAGGATCTCCTGCAAGCAGTCATTCAGGGTCTCAGACTAAGGGTGGTGCAACCACCTTGATCACACAGCTTCCAAAGGTACCCTACCCTCACCACTGGAGCCCACAGAATGGGAGGTGAGCATGTGGAGGAAACACACCCACTGACTTAAAATCCTGTCTGGGATGTAGTGACACCACTTCTGCTTGCATTCCATTGGAGAGAAACACATCATGTGGCCACACAATGCAAAGGGCACTGGGAAATGTAGTCTCTGGTGGGACAGCTCCACATGCTACTCTGGAAAGGAGAACAGATTTAGCTCTTTCTGACCCACCTTTTGCCCAGCTTCATTCTCTACCATCATCCATGTCACTCTCTACCCCACCCACAACTTGACATTTGCCGGTGAAATTATTAGCTGTCCCTAGTTATCTCATACTCATGCTACAGGTGTCAGGGCAAATATTACTTCTCAGGGAGGCCATTCCTCACCAGCAGATTCGGCCAGGTCTGCCTGTACATCACATGGCTCGTGCTCTTTTCTCTCATAGCGCTTACCACAGTTTTAATCTTTCCATTTTGTGCAGGATTGTTTATTTAGTATATTTCTTTGTCACTAGATTTTAAGCCCCTCATAAGCAGGGACCCTGTTGATTTTGCACACCACTGTATTCCTGTTTAGCATAGTAAAGGACTAGGTACATAGCAACTTATTGTTTCAATGTTGTTTTTGACGTTTCCCTTAGTAGTTTTGTCAGATGACATTGTGTTATCCTTCTCCTTACATTACATTATCTTTTACCACAACCTACATTCATTTGTTCAATAAATATATGTGTTATACGACATTAGGCACATGGACGGGAAGTGTGGTGAGAAATGGAAAAATGTGGTCTTTGATCTGAAACTTTTTATTTTGCATTTGGGGAAAAGGCACAAAAGGTCCTTGAGTAGAAGACACCTGAAAAAAAAAGGTATTGCAGAATAGTATAGGATTAAATACTGAATGAGTAATATTGACACAAAGTGTTATATAATCTCAGACATTCAGATGAGTGAGGGTTGCTGTGCTGATGAAAGTTTCCAGAAGGAAGTAAAGAATGGAACTAGATTGTCACCTGTAGGTGCAAGAGTAGTGCCTAGACATTTTGAATACATGTGGATTTTTAGAGACACCAGATAAACATCAAACCTGGACTTATTCCCCATAAGTCCGTAGGAATCAAGAAAGTCCTTAGGGAACATCCTCTGACCTCCTGTGACCTTTTCTAGGAAGCAGCTCAGAGTTTGGACTAGGGCCATAACCACCAATTGTTCTGGCTTGTGCCCAAGCAATTGTGTGTAGAGTGGTTGGCATTCTGTGCTGTTTAGCCCAGAGGCCCACTCTCTTGTCCTTAGTGGCATATAAAATCTCCACAGTGTAGTGGGTTTGTTATAGCTGGGCCAAAGTCTGCAGCTCAAAGGAACTTTCATCAACATGTCTGAAAATTTTCAGACTCTGGGGAAAGATCTGTGGCCATTGTAGTTGCTAGAGAGTGAGACCGAAAAATGCAACATACGAATGGTGAAAATACAGAGGTGCTTATAAGCCTAAGGAAACACCCAGAAGATGAGAAGAAATAAAGTTCCCACCTGATCAAACCAAGATTTAGCAATGGATAACTAATAAAGGCTAATTGTGACAGACCTTGGTTGTTCACTCTACATCCATCCTCCTGACATCCATCCATCCTTCATCTCTCCTGGCAAAGCCCACCTCCCAGTTTAGAGGCTGAAAATGCCAGGCTTGCAGCCTGGGAAAACTTGCAGCTCTGACATGATCAATGCCAACCAACTGGGACCTGAGTATGGGGGAGGTTTTGGGAAAAGCTTTCCTTAGCAACAAAAACAGAGACCCATAGAGGTATCACATCTTTCTCCTGATGACTGGAGAGGTCATGTCTCCCTGTGCCTTGTGAACTATCACAGATAACGTTGAAAGCATGGAATCCTAACCGTCGGACCACCAGGGAGCACATTATCACAACTATGTTGAAATTATGAACGGTGACAGTGTTCATAATGAAGATGGCATGGAATTCAGATGAAAAAATGATAATGACATTAGTGAGCCAAGCCTCCATCGCTGAGCTGTCTAGCCCTGTCTGGTACCCTGTTAATGTGAGATCATAAATGCCCTTATAATTTATGCTACTTTTTCTTGATGTCCTGTTACCTGCAGCCCAAAGCTCATATCTGATTGAGTATCTAGTTAAATAAAATATAAAATGATTTAGTCATCTGCCTTCTTTATAACAATTTCTTTGTAAATGATATTATTTATGCAATTTGAAAAGGAATCAAAATTACAAATGCCAAAACAGGTGCAAGACCTTGTAAGGGCCAATTCAAGTGAGAGACCCTGAAGTTTCAGCTTCAATAACTTCACTGTACGTCCAACTTTGATAATCAGTTTTGAATATAAAAAATATCTATCAAAAGCTTCAATCTAGTTCTTTAGCTATTGATATCAAAATCCATGTCTTAGGTTCCAGTTCTGAAAAACCAGAATAAGCATCATTAACCTCAAAACCTGATCTGCAGGAAAAGACTGTTGGGTGAACCAGGTGCAAGGCAATCTTTCTTCTTTTTCTAAAACTCTGTGCCCATAATTTTTCTTCCTACAATGTCTTCTGTCTGACGTTCAGTCATAAAATCTGTTCCCGACAGAGGAAAGAAATGAGGACATAATGGTATGATCTATGCTTCCTGCCAAGGTTGTTACTTCGGTGATGGAGGTGCTTTGTACCCTGTTGGTTATTGGATTACAGCCTCTGTTCCTGCCCGCATCCACCAGGGAGCCCGGTGCCCTGCCTTTACTTCTTGACCTTTGTGTTTACACTATTTCCCCCTCTGTGCTATGTTTTCCAGTGAGCTGTCAAATACTTCTAATTCCTATCTGAAGCTTCGGAGCTTCCTGCCAACTCCCAGAGGCAATCAGGACACTCCAGGTTTCGGCTCTACATGCCACACTTCCTGCCCAACATTTAACAGTTTTTCTACATATATATGCAATTTCTATGTCACTACCTATACCATCTTTTCTAAACTTGAAAAGCTTTGAAGCCATAAATGTTTATCATGTCTCTTACTCCCCACCCCCTTTTTTAATGCACGTCTTTTAACTCATTTAGAGCAGCCAGCCTCAGTGCCTGTATTCTTCCAACATGATTCATTTCAAAGTGGAAAGTTTTCAGGAAGTCTGGGCTTTACCTGCTTGTAGACTCAAACCTCATATATTACTCATTTGGAATGGACTTTTGAAAAATGAGTTACTAATTTATTAGGCTTTTTGAAAGTGATTTAAATAACTGTATTTCCCTGTGTGCTCCCCTAGCGCCCAAGTACTTATCACATTGCACTTGAATTGTTGTTTTCTCATCTCTCTCCCCACTTATAAAAGAAAAAAGTTATCTAGTTTCTTTTTAAGGACACTTTTCTTAATTATCAGAGAAGTTTGTATTATAGAGATCAATTCTTGAATTATAAAAAATTTAAATATTCTGTATAATCAGAATAATTATTAAGATTTTCCCCATAGATGATATCTGAAGACATAAATATATGTTTAAATGTGAGTTTATTTTATTTCCTTTCCTTTACTATCTAAATTGCACAGACTGATGATGGCACATTTTTACTAAGTTCTGAGATCCTGGTTACTTTTTAAGTAAAATGTCATTTTATTTATTATATATCGTAGAGCTGATAATTAATTTACTGTTTGAATTTTCTTCTTTACATGTCACCCACATCTCTCTACACTCACCTAACACCTCAGCTCTTTTCTTTCGTCTCTCTTTAATTTTTATTACTAGTATCACAGTGTTAAAATAAAATATATGCATTTCTTATTTCCAACAGGTGAGTCTCACTTGATGTATTTTTAATTGTTAAATTCAAGCCTAAACAAAAAAGTGGATGGATACAAATAATGAATCCCTTCTATTTTTACATACACATCTTGAATTTCCCTGAGGTAAGTAATAAGCAGAGCAAGATAGTAAGTTCCATACATTGCCCTCTAAAAGAGAGGGGAATTAGAAAGTTTTAAACACACTTGACTTCAAATCCAGCCCTGATATTTTGTCGCTGGTAATCTGCAGCAGTTACGTAATTTCTCTGTACCTCAGTTTTCTCGTTAGGAAAATGGAAAATGTAATGATCTTAATTGGTTGTTGAGAAATGGTATTAATATATAAGACAGATATAGACATAATAGATGATATGTCAATATGAATTCTCTACCTTTCATTGTATCTATTTATAGAGTTTTTTGAAAGTCAGATAGACAAGTAACTATAAATACCAGAATTTGATTGCAAACTGGAAAAGAAAAGCTGTATTTCAATAATCTATTCCACATGGTTTGTTTATCTATAACTAACCTAGGATGTTAAGATTGTTCATAAGTTCATGTTCTTGTGTAAAAGTTTGGTACTTTATAGATAAAAAATGAATTACATATGTACTAAGATATTATTTCTATTTACAAAGTAATTTGTAAAACTGAAGAAATTGCTTAGGGAAACCGAGGAGCAAAATCCACTCCTACTTATATTGGATGGAAGGCTCAGGCACAAACAAAACCTCTATGCAGTCCAAACAGGCAGTGTCAGACGTAGAAAATTTGAAGTTCTAGAAGCTTAGACATTTAAAAAGAATTTTGTCTCTACGTTATTGTTTTAAATTTTAGCACGGATAAACCTGGTTTTAGCTTATGACTTTTCAACGCCATGAGTGTGGCAAACACTATGGATTGACTGCTCCAAAGCCATTTGCAGCCCCTTTCTTATCTTCTGCTACTATAGAAGCTCCAAAGTTAGGGTTCCAATATTCATGCTCCTACACTCACTTCCTGTTAGGGGTGACCACATGACTCAGTTCCACACAAAAAGATTAAATGGAGTCACTGGGCTTGCCTGCTGAGAAGCTTCTAAAAAGGGACATTTAAAAAGGGCACTGTCCCTTGGCTTCTCTCTCCCCACTTCTTCCTTCTTCCATCTGGAAAGCACACACGAGCCTGCTGAAGCATCGGACATCTCACAACCTCACGGAGACAACATCGGCGAGGACCTACCTGTACATGCTGAGAATAACTGAACAGAATAAACAGAAAGTTCCCTGGAGCACTAGACTACTACCCCCTGACTGCTGGCTGTCTGAGATAAATAACCCCTATTTGTCTAAGTCATTGAATAGACTTTTGGTTGCTTAAATCTGAATTCAATCCTAATTGATACAAGTTTCCACTTGAACAAAGATAGAAAATGATTTAAAGAGTATTTTCTCAATTCTCTCAAGGAAGGTACACACCTAATATTCTAGAGGCATTGAAGTGAAGTTAATTTATTACATAATATGAATGATTAGGGCAGTAGGACTTGCCTCCCTTCCCCATCCGGTTAAGAAAAAACCTGCACTAAACACTTGCTATGTGAAATATCGTCTGAAGACCAACAGCATAATCATCATCAGAAAACTTACTAAAAATCTAGAATCTCAGAACTCCTCCTCTTCACCTACTACGAAATCTGCATCTTAACCATGATCCCTAGGTGATTCATATGTACATTAAAGTACATTTTAAAATGCTGGGTAAATTCTGGGCTCTTTGGAATGAGAGCACCAGTCTGGGTTTTTTTTTTTAAATCTTTTATATCTCTATTTCCTGATACAATGTCTAGATAGAACATAATAAACCCCACCAAATATGTGATGAATAAAACATAACACTGGCTCAGTGTCAATCATTAAATTTCATTATATATTTGATTATCAGAAATCTAACTATTATTTGCAAAGTAGAACTTATGGCTATGAGGAAGTGAGTAATGGGCCAGACATGATGTGAAACAGGAAGAGTGGTTGAAAAGTTACAAAGCTTAGAATGGAATAAACAATAGGCTCTAGTTGTGCACTGAAATGAAAAGTTTTAAAGAATGTAGGCCCCTCTAACAGAAAGAGTTAAAGATAGAAAAGGGAAGGGTAAGTCATGGAGAAATGCCTTTGCCAACATTTATTATTTTGCCTGGACCAATCTGATTGATCTATTCTAGGTCAGTGATTCTTAACCCCATCTAATATTGCTAGATATTCCATTCCTACAACCTCCAGGTATTTAAAGCATGTACCTAGGGATGTTTCACTGAAATATAAACAAGTCTTTTCAGCTGATTCATAGTATCAGCCATTTTTCTCCTACCTTCCAGATGTGGCCACTCTCTGCTGCTCACACTGTATCTTCCAGCCTCTGCTTTCACCTGTGCTGGGTGTCCCCACTAATCCTGCTTGGCATTTCTACCTGTACTGTGCAGACAAGCCCCTCTTTATGGCTACTAGCATGTACACCGTTTAGCCTCCTCAGCTAATGCCATTGCCATTCCTGTTGGGAGGCTTTGACACAAGTGAAGTACTAATATTTCCACTGCATCTGAAGTTTAAACATAAACAAGACTGTTCCAGAACATCCATGTGATCAAGTTGTACCATATTCTACGTAAGAATGCAGAGAATGCCTTTATCTCTGCCTTCTCTCTCAAAGAATAAAATGCTGCAGTTAACAAAATAGTATTTAATTAATTCACTGTAACTTAAGTGATATTCATATGCCATAAATAATAAAGCAAGAAGGAGACATCTAAATTAATTAAACTCATATGGGTGTTGAAATTTTTTTTAAATGTTAGGAATTACTAGGTAATATGATAATATCATACTATTTTCCATATTATTTCTAACATCATGAAACACTAAAACAAAGTTTATAGTCAAGTCACAAGCTTTTAATCAATTCAGACCACTTTTCAGAATGCCACTGTGAGCTGTCTGCAACAGCTGTTTTGCAGCTGCAGTGAATTTGACATGTTCTGAAATCACCATGGAATGCTCCAGATCCTTTGGAAATACAGAGCAAAGCCTAAGGAATAAAAATTGTAGCCTGCCATGCTTGACAAAATCGGGGAAGACATGTTTTAGAGAGTATGAGTGCATGATTATTTTAAAGAATTCCAAATGTGAGTAGCTGTAGTATTTAGAAGATTTAATTATACACACATATATATCACACACATGCTACTGATACCATTTTCAATGATTTATTGCAAATTTTTTTCAACATTGAGAAAAATTGAAATAATTTTACAGTGAATACTTGTACATCTACCACCTACTACTACTATTTTATCATACTCTCTTTATCAAATATCTATCCGACTGTTCATCCTTCTATCCATCAATTATCTCATTTTCTATATATTGTTGATACTTTCTTAACTACCTAATATGGAAGTACCCAATTTAAAAGAGCCAAATGTAATCTTTCAGAATATAACTGTCAGCTTCTCATCTGAGAATGATGGATTTTTAACACTGGAAGAGACCTTTTAATCCCTTTATTGCAATCACCTTATTGTTTAGTTATAGAAATTAATGCATGCTTATTTTAAAGACTTTGAGTAAGAGTGCCTAACTAATTAGTAACTAAACCTAGATTAGAAATCTTACTCTGTATTTTACCTACACATTGACTTGGATAGGAAGAGAAAATTGTAAGATGATAGTAAGATGAGGAGAATCAGGGAAGTGTGCTCTTTGTTAGAAGATTGAAGTGACTATCTTAACAGAGCAATGCACAGCGGAATTAGCAGTGAGGTTTCAGAAGGAACTAGAGTTAAGTGAGTTAAGAGCCGAACATCTCTGAAAATCCTCCCACCGTGTAATCAAAAGAAAAAAAATCTGCTGGAAAAGCCTTAAGGCTAGCATAAATCTTGTATGTGTGCCCAGTTTCTAAAATTATGGAATGTCAAGGGGATGAAAAATCTAAGGCTAACTGAATATCGGAAGAAGGGAATTTGAGTGGGAGACACAGAGCATCTGCTGCTTAAATTCAGTTTGACAAACTCACAGATTGTCCCAATCAGCACAGTTTAGAGAGCATAGGAAGAATACATACTGTGGCTTACACATCCTCTTGAATAAGATATCCATTGCTAGAGGGGTGCTTAAAATTAACTTTCATCTTGCCCACAATTAATATGCATTGTTTCCAGGCATATGCTTAGATAAGAGTTGCAACTCAGTTCAGAGAATGAAAGTGTCACCATTTATTCTGTCACGTTTATGTTTCCATGTTACGACACAAGTTTTAAAAGATAATTTAAAATCAATGGGTGAATGAATGTTAGAGAATTGCTAAAATTTAGAAAATGCAAAATTCTTTACATTTTGATTCATACATGAAAGTTGGTAAAGCAGAAAATGCAGGATTTTACTCTTTTGTTTTATTTCTTTCTCTCACATCCTGTAAAACCTATCTTCTTCAGGACTATATTCTTAGACACCAGCTGAATGACTAAAATATTTCCCTGAGACCATAGTTTTAGTAATTTAGAGTGCTTAAGAACTTGCTGGGAAATGTTTAAAATTTACCTTCCTGAGCCCTAATGTAAAAGAGTTCGACCTTCTATATTTTTAAAAAACTCTCCAGGTAGTTCTTTAGGTGACCGATATTTGAGAACTACTGGTATGAAGAATTCTACATTAGAAGTCAAAAAGTCTGGTTTCTAGTTCTGGCCCTATAGTGATTATCGATTTATTGAGTAACCCTGCATAAGTCACTTACCTCTAGAATTTATTCTCTGTGATGCTGTAGATGCTAGACCCATCTAGGAAAATAAAACATTAATTTTTCTTTTATGGAACCCTTTCTGCACTACAAACAATACAGTAATAATGATTGTAGGACATATGCAAGATTTAAAGTCATGTATTTAAGAACCAAATACAATATCTAATACTAAGTGGTGCTCAATAAATTATGGTTATTATTATAATTATAAAATCATTAATACTATTAAGAAAAGGCATTAAACTCATCTGTTATTTAAGACTAGCCCTATAAGGTGCTAAATTGATTAAACTATGTCTGAACAGCAGGGACATCCTCTCTTAATGCTCCGCTGATCATAGTTTATCAGACGACTAACTCAGTTTAGGGTACCATAAGTGTGTGGTCTACTTAGGGAAAGCAAAAGGTAACGAAGAAAATGTTTGGGTCTATAGGCCCTGGAGAGGCACCACAGGAAATGAATACATTTAGCCTCAAAAAGATAAGGTGAAGGCTGTATCAGTCTCTTTGACTCTCCATTTCCTCATCTTCATAGTTGGACTAATGATTCCTATTCTCAGGCTGATGGATCAAAAACAATTGTAATCAAATTCTACCATGTCCTAGTTTTGCAAATTTGGCCCAACTAATTTACCTCTCTGAGCCTTAGTTTCTTAATCTGTAAAATATTAAAAAATATGCTAGGAAATAACCTTATAGACTATGAGAATTCTTGGTGCATGATACCAGCTTAGTACTCAGTGAATATTTGCTAGTGCCATGGCCTCATCTATTAGTTTCCTAGGAATGCCGCAACAAAGTATCACCAACTGCGTCGCTTAAAACAACAGAAGTGTATTATCTCATAGTTCTGGAAACTAGAGGTTCAAAATCAAGGTGTCGACAGGGCCATTTTCCCCCTAAAATTTGTAGGGGAATTCTTCCTTGCCTCTTCCTAGCCTCTGGTGGTTTGCTGGCAGTCTTTGATGGTCCTTGTCTTGCAGCTGCCCAACCAGTTTCTGCTTTTACTGTCTCATAGCATCCTCCCTGTATGTCTCTGTCTTCACACGGCCATCTTCTTATAAGGACATCACTCATGCTGGAATAAAGGTTCACTCTACCGTCCAGTATGTCTTCATAGTAACGATTATATCTGCAACTACTCTAGTTCCAAATAAGGTCACTTTCTTAGGCGCTGGAGGTTAGGACTTCAACAAATATTTTTTCAAGGGGAACACAATTCAATCCATAACAATGCATCACTGTCTACTTTACCAGGGTTACAGTGAGCATCATGACAGTTGAGAGTTCTCCGTATACAAAAATATAAATGTTACATACAGTTCTTTTCATCAAAGCCATCACATAGATGAAGAGCAATTCTTGGAATGAGGAGGAATAGCAAATATTAACATATTTAAACCTAACCAAAAATAATTTAAGTGACACTTTAGAGAAACATAATAGCAATGATGTTTCTAAAATGACAGAATATACTCTTTAGTATTGTCTTCTTTGGAAATACATTGTAGAATGCTGGAGTTAAGTGATTTAATATTGGGAGACTGTGTTGGTCTAGAAAGTGCAAGTAAGACACTAATACTTCAAATTGTAAAGTTCATATCTTATCCTACTAACTATATGTAATAAATAATATTTTACAGATATATGCCAATCATTTTTCTTGTTAGTGATATAAACAAAATTTCCTTTGTGCTACAAAGGGTAACTATTGGCAACCTATCTTTCTCTTTTCTATAAAGATGGGAAATCTGATATGAAAAACCTTGCCCACAAGTCCATGGCTAGTAAATAAAAAGGTCAGAATTCAAGCCCATCATTTTGAATGAAAATCCTGTTTTTCTTTGGTTGTTCATCTGTTTCTACATTTTGTTGTTGTTGTTTTCTTCTGTTCATGACACTGGTAGTACTAGATGTGAAGGACAGTAGTAGCAACGACAGAGGATGTGACCAAGATGCTCACTGTAGTTGTCCATTGATCAGAAATCCACATGGGAAGATAAAACCATCATTTGTAGTTTCCTTTCTGAAAATAAATGTTTCCCACTAATTTTTTTGTTCTTACTACATTTCCTCAATTAATATCCAATTACCTTGTAAGAAATAGAAATGATTATGTGACAACAGTTTGTTCCATTGAAATGATGAAACATACAGCACTAACCATTTCATTTGTGTGCAGCAATCAATTATATATGACTTTGGATTTACTCGAATCCAAATATCAACTCATTGGGATATAAGCTGAAATCAGTAAATGTCAGGTGCAGATAAAGGAAACAGCATGTCAACTTAACTCTGCTTGTTCTACTGCTTCCCTGGAGAACGCTCAACTAGACATACCATAATTTTACTGTAGTGGGTTGACTTACAAAGATTTTTTCCTATACCAAAACAAAAAAATTATATTCACCTTGGGAAAACATAAAGTTTTGTCTCTAGAAGCTATTTCCAGCTGGCCTTCCCTAACCAGATCCCAGTGATTGGACCAAAGACATGTGTTGTATGCTAAGATCTAGCAGAAGTCCAAACTTTCAAAGTAACATCTGCAGAGAAATTACCAGCCAACATAAAAACATGTTCATTGTTATTGAAATTGTGAAGCTTGCATCCTTTTGAATTTTTCTGCTTCAATGGATATTCTTTATTCATAACCTCTCCAAGGCAGTTTTTTGGAACACAAAAGGATGGCTCGTATTCTACTTTTTTATTCTCATAAATTATTCCTTAGTTGTCAAAGTCTAAAGTTCTACAATGATGCTTTATTTCCTTTTACACCCACTCACCTAAACCTCCATTTCCAAAAGAGAGCAGCTGGAAAATTTATACACTACACACTTTTTTACATTCCTAAAGAATTGGTTATGAAAACACTGATTGGATTTCTTAAGGTCAATGTGATCTGTTTGACTATATGTGATTCAGATACTCATGCTTTGCTAAAATATCAGAGATTAAAAGATGTGACCCAAAAGACTTAGCTTAGAAGAAACCTCCAGTCCTGTAGATCTAGTTGACTGGCCTGTCTTCAGATGGTCTTCACCAAAGTTATTCCATTTGACTCACTTTAATTTATTCAACAAGTGTGGACTTTGTGCTTACTAGGTACCGGGAGCTATGGAGACTGTACAGGAAGTAAAAGTCTTGGTCCTAGTCTTAGGAAACTTAAAATTTCTGTAATGGTTATTTTCTTTCACAGTCAAGACATGTAAATATCTTGAAACAAACAAACAAACAAAAAACAGTTGAAACCCTTATGAATATCAGACCCCAATGATGAAATGCCAAAATGCATGACACAGTAATAAATGTAAAAGAGGATTGATATTCCTTAGTTCTAATGCAAAACTTCAGTGGTTGGAGTCTATTTTTATATTCTAAAAGAACATGTGAAAGATAATTCATTAGTTATCTTTATCAAAATGCTTCCTTTGTTAATATTTGATTTATAAACTTATTTGGGAAAATTTTCAATATTGAGCAAGGACAAAAAACATTTTAGCCCTACATTGAGAAATGAATAAAAATTCTCTCTCCACTTGTATGTAATTTACTTGTATGTAATTTATGTGAGTGAAGAGGAAGAACATAGGGAGGTTTAAATTAATTCTTCTTGAATCTGTGATATGTATAGTTTTCAAGGCTTTCTGCTGGGTTTTCACATTTCAAAACAAGGGACAAGTCCAAGATACAAACCATCTATTTCTTTTTTGTTTTGTTTTGCTTTATTTCTTTTTTTTTCACATCTTTATTGGAGTATAAATGCTTTACAATGTTGTTCTGTTAGTTTCTGCTGTACAATAAAGTGAATCAGCTATATGTATACATATAACCCCATATCCTCTCCCTCTTGAGCCTCCCTCCCACCCTCCCTATCCCACCCCTCTAGGTGGTCACAAAGCACCGGGCTGATCTCCCTGTGCTATGCAGCCGCTTCCCACTAGCTATCTGTTTTACATTTGGTAGTGTATATATGTCAATGCTACTCTCTCACTTCACCCCAGCTTCCCTTTCCCCCACCCCGTGCCCTCAAGTCCATTATCTACATCTGCATCTTTATTCCTGCCCTGCCACTAGGTTCATCAGTACCGCTTTTTAAAATCCCATATATATGCATTAGCATACAGTATTTGTTTTTCTCCTTCTGACTTACTTCACTCTGTATGACAGATTCTAGGTCCATCCACCTCACTACAAATAACTCAATTTCATTTCTTTTTATGGCTGAGTAATATTCCATTGTATATATGTGCCACATCTTCTTTATCCATTCATCTATCGATGGACACTTAGGTTGCTTCCATGTCCTGGCTATTGTAAATAGAGCTGCAATGAACATTGTGGTACATGACTCCTTTTGAATTATGGTTTTCTCAGGGTATATGCCCAGTAGTGGGATTGCTGAGTCATATGGTAGTTCTATTTTTAGTTTTTAATGAACCTCCATACTGTTCTCCGTAGTGGCTGTATCAATTTACATTCCCACCAATAGCGGAGGAGGGATCCCTTTTCTCCACACCCTCTCCAGCATTTATTGTTTGTAGATTTTTTGATGATGGCCATTCTGATCGGTATGAGGTGATACCTCATTGTGGTTTTGATTTGCATTTCTCTAATGATTAGTGATGTTGAACATCTTTTCATGTATATTTTGGCCATCTGTATGTCTTCTTTGGAGAAATGTCTATTTAGGTCTTCCCCCCATTTTTGGATTGGGTTGTTTGCTTTTGTGATGCTGAGCTGCATGAGTTGCTTATATATTTTGGAGATTAATCCTTTGTCAGTTGCTTCATTTGCAAATATTTTATCCCATTCTGAGGGTTATCTTTTTGCCTTGTTTATGGTTTCCTTTGCTGTGCAAAAGCTTTTAAGTTTCATTAAGTCCCATTTGTTTATTTTTGTTTTTATCTTCCTTACTCTAGGAGGTGGGTGAAAAAGGATCTTGCTGTGACTTATGTCATAGGGTGATCTGCCTATGTTTTCCTCTAAGAGTTTTATAGTGTCTGGCCTTACATTTAGGTCTTTAATCCATTTTGAGTTTATTTTTGTGTATGGTGTTAGGGAATGTTCTAATTTCATTCTTTTACATGTAGCTGTCCATTTTTCCCAGCACCACTTATTGAAGAGGCTCTCTTTTCTCCACTGTATATTCTTGCCTCCTTTGTCAAAGATTAGGTGACCATAGGTGCGTGGGTTTATCTCTGGGCTTTCTATCCTATTACATTGATCTATATTTCTGTTTTTCTGCCAGTACCATACTGTCTTGATTAGTGTAGCTTTGTAGCATAGTCTGAAGTCAGGGAGCCTGATTCCTCCATCTCCATTTTTCTTTCTTAGGATTGCTTTGGCTATTTGGGGTCTTTTGTGTTTCCATACAAATTGTGAAATTTTTAATTCTAGTTCTGTGAAAAATGCCATTGGTAGCTTGATGGGGATTGCATTGAACCTGTAGATTGCTTTGGGTAGTGTAGTCATTTTCACAATATTGATTCTTCCAATCCAGGAGCATGGTATATCTCTCCATCTGTTTATGTTATCTTTGATTTCTTTCATCAGTGTTTTATAGTTTTCTGAGTACAGGTCTTTTGCCTCCTTAGGTAGGTTTATTCCTAGGTATTTTAAACTTTTTGCTGCTATGGTAAATGGGACTGTTTCCTTAATTTCTCTTTCTGATCTTTCGTTGTTAGTGTATAAGAATGCAAGAGATTTCTGTGCATTAATTTTGTATCCTGCAACCTTATCAAATTCATTGATTAGTTCTAGTCGTTTTCTGGTGGCATCTTTAGGATTTTCTATGTATAGTATCATGTCGTTGGCAAGCAGTGACAATTTTACTTCTTTTCCAATTTCTTTTTCTTCTCTGACTTCTGTGGCTAGGACTTCCAATACTGTGCTTAATAATAGTGGCGAGTGTGGACATCCTTGTCTTGTTCCTGATCTTAGAGGAAATGCTTTCAGTTTTTCACCATTGAGAATGATGTTTGCTGTGGGTTTGTCATATATGGCTTTTAATTTGTGGAGGTAGGTTCCCTCTATGCCCACTTTCTGGAGAGTTTTTATCATAAATGGGTGTTGAATTATGTCAAAAGCTTTTTCTGCATCTATTGAGCTGATCATATGGTTTTTATTCCTTAATTTGTTAATGTGGTGTATCACATTAATTGATTTGCATATATTGAGGAATCCTTGCATCCCCGCGATAAATCCCACTTGATCATGGTGTGTGATCCTTTTAATGTGTTGTTGGATTCTGTTTGCTAGTATTTTGTGGAGGATTTTTGCATCTATGTTCATCAGTGATGTTGCTCTATAATGTTCTTTTTTTGTGATATCTTTGTCTGGTTTTGGTAACAGGGTGATGGTGGCCTTGTAGAATGAATTTGAGAGTGTTCCTCCCTCTGCAGTTTTTCGGAAGAGTTTGAGAAGGATAGGTGTTAACTCTTCTCTAAATATTTGATAGAATTCGCCTCTGAAGCCATCTGGTCCTGGACTTTTGTTTGTTGGAAGATTTTTAATTACAGTTTCAATTTCATTACCTGTGATTGGTCTGTTCATATTTTCTGTTTCTTCCTGGTTCAATCTTGGAAGGTTATACCTTTCTAAGAATTTGTCCATTTCTTCCAGGTTGTCCATTTTATTGGCATAGAGCTGCTTGTAGTAGTCTCTTAGGATGCTCTGTATTTCTGCGGTGTCTGTTGTAACTTCTTCTTTTTCATTTCTAATTTTACTGATTTGAGTCCTCTCCCTTTTTTTCTTGATGCGTCTGGCTAAAAGTTTATCAGTTTTGTTTATCTTCCCAAAGAACCAGCTTTTAGTTTTATTGATCTTTGCTATTGTTTTCTTTGTCTCTATTTCATTTATTTCTGCTCTGATCATTAAGATTTCTTTCCTTCTACTAACTTTGGGTTTTCTTTGTTCTTCTTTTTCTAGTTGCTTTAGGTGTAAGGTTAGATTGTTTGAGTTTTTTTTGTTTCTTGAGGTGAGCTTGAATTGCTATGAACTTCCCTCTTAGAGCTGCTTTTGCTGCATCCCATAGGTTTTGGATCATCGTGTTTTCATTGTCATTTGTCTCTAGGTATTTTTTGATTTCCTCTTTGATTTCTTCAGTGATCTCTTGGTCATTTAGCAGCACACTGTTTAGCCTCCATGTGTTTGTGTTTTTTTTCCTTTTTGCCCTGTAATTGATTTCTCATCTCATAGCGCCGTGGTCAGAAAAGATGCTTGATATGATTTCAGTTTTCTTAAATTTTCCAAGGCTTGATTTGTAACCCAAGATGTGATCTATTCTGGAGAACATTCCATATGCACTTGAGAAGAAAGTGTATTCTTCTGCTTTCCTGGTGGAATGTCCTAAAAATATCAATTAAGTCTAACTTGTCTATTGTGTCATTTAAAGCTTGTGTTTCCTTATTTATTTTCTGTCTGGATGATCTGTCTATTGGTGTAAGTGGGGTGTTAAATTCCCCCACTATTATTGTGTTACTGTCGATTTCTCCTTTTATGGCTGTTAGCATTTGCCTTATGTATTGAGGTGCTCCTATGTTGGGTGCATAAGTATTTATAATTTTAATGTTTTCTTCTTGGATTGATCTCTTGATCATTATGTAGTGTCTTTCCTTATCTCTTGTAACAGTCTTCATTTTAAACTCTATTGCTACTCCAGCTTTCTTATGATTTCCATTTGCATGGAATATCTTTTTCCATCCCCTCACTTTCAGTCTGTATGTGTCCCTAGGTCTGAAGTGGGTTTCTTGTAGGCAGTATATATAAGGGTCTTGTTTTTGTATCCATTCAGCCACTCTGTGTCTTTTGGTTGGAGCATTTAATCCATTTACATTCAAGATGATTATTGATATGTATGTTCCTATTACCATTTTCTTAATTGATTTGGGTTTGTTTTTGTGGGTCTTTTTCTTGTCTTGTGCTTCCTGCTTAGAGAAGTTCCTTTAGCATTGGTTGTAAAGCTGGTTTGGTGGTGCTGAATTCTCATAGCTTTTGCTTGTCTGTAAAGCTTTTGATTTCTCCATCAAATCTGAGTGAGATCCTTGCCGGGTAGAGTAATCTTGGTTGTAGGTTTTTCCCTTTCATCACTTTAAATATGTCCTGCCACTCCCTTTTGGCCTGCAGAGTTTCTGCTGAAAGATCAGCTTTTAACCTTATGGGGATTCCCTTGTATGTTATTTGTTGCTTTTCCCTTGCTGCGTTTAATATTTTTTCTTTGTATTTAATTTTTGCTAGTTTGATTAATATGTGTCTCGGCATGTTTGTCTTCGGGTTTATCCTGTATGGGACTGTCTGCGCTTCCTGCACTTGACTGACTATTTCCTTTCCCATGTTAGGGAAGTTTTCGACTATAATCTCTTCAAATATTTTCTCAGACCCTTTCTTTCTCTTCTTCTTCTGGGACCCCTAAAATTCGAATGTTGGTGCATTTAATGTTGTCCCAGAGGTTTCTGAGACTGTCCTCAATTATTTTCATTCTTTTTTCTTTATTCTGCTCCCTGCCAGTTATTTCCACCATTTTATCTTCCAGCTCACTTATCTGTTCTTCTGCCTCCGTTATTCTGCTATTGATTCCTTCTAGAGTATTTTTAATTTCAGTTATTATGTTGTTCATCATTGTTTGTTTGCTCTTTAGTTCTTCTAGAGCCTTGTTAAATCTTTCTTGTATTTTCTCCATTCTGTTCCCGAGATTTTGGATCATCTTTACTATCATTACTCTGAATTCTTTTTCAGGTAAGTTGCGTATTTTGTCTTCATTTTTTTGGTCTTATAGGTTTTTACCTTGCTCCTTTGTCTGTAACATATTTTTTTGTCATTTCATTTTTTTTTTTTTGATGGGTGGGGCTGTATTCCCGTCTTACTGGTTGTTTGGCCTGAGTGGTCCAGCACTGGAGTGTGCAGGCAGTTAGATAGAGCCAGGTCTTGGTGCTGAGATAAGGACCTTTGGGATGCCTCACTCCGATTAATATTCCCTGGGGTCTGAGTTTCTCTGTTAGTCCAGCAGTTTGGACTTGGAGCTCCCACCACAGGAGCTCGGCCTGACCTCCGGCCTGGAAACCAAGATCCTGCAATCCATGTGGCGTGGCAAAAAAAAAAAAAAAGAAAAAGAAAAACAGGAGCAACACAATAACAAAGAATAAAAAACAAAATAAAATTAGAAAGATAAAAAATATATTAGGAAAAATATAAATATAATTGAAACAACTGGTTGCTTGGGGTTCCTCCCACCCCCTTAGGTGTCCATGGCCCCCCCACCGGTGCCTGGCAGGTGCTTTATTTGTGTGGAGACGCGAATTCCACATCTTCCTAGTCCACCATCTTGACTCTGCCCTCCCATCTATTTCTTCTAATCACATCTTAGCATGTTAGTAATTTAGTCTGATTCCTGATATGAGGGAATTGCTAGAGGTTGATTTGAGAGGTAGCAGGGAAGCAAATCGATCTCTGGCTGTTGTTTTTGTTAAGTCTTATATTTATTTTCAGAAGTATCTGCAAACTTTAGACAACTTGTTTAGTTCTGCCATCCTCAATGTTCTGTTTTATTCAGTCTCACTCAAGTCCAAAGTCAGCCACTTCTATTGTGCTTGTTTTTGGTCAGATAAGATTGTCAAGTAAGGAAGGGTTTATCTCTAGACCTCAAATCTCCTTTTCCCATAAACATACACACATGGCGTGTGTGCGCACACACACACACACACACACCACTCATATACCAAGAGATGATTTTAGCATTTAATGATTTTCTCTCCTACACCACTCCTGAAACCTTCCCTAAGGAAAAGAGCTCATTAATTTACTTCCAGTAATATATTATTGACTGAAAAATCCAAATTTCTACTATTGAATCACTAGACTTGAATTATGCTCCTTAGGACAAGGATCTTGTCTCTTTTACTCACTGCTGTATCTTCAGTGAACAGGGCAATGACTGGCATATAATATATACTCAATAAATGTTTGTTGAATGAACACATGCATGGAAGATAAGGTCTTCAGCCAAACTAATTGAACAACTGCTGGCATCAGGGGAAATTTTTAATTTCTATCTTTTTTCCTGTCCCTGAAATACCTCTCTCAAAGCTGCTTCCAGTTTTATATAGGGTCATACATGTAGCGTCCTTCCCTTCCATACTTCCTTATCCTGATAGTAAAGAGTAGAAATCTTCACCTCTACCTGAATCTATACGCAAACATTGGAAACCCCTCTGGGAATACTAGAAATGCAGTGTGTTAGGTGAGTTTTGGCAAAGACGACTGAATTGCTAATCTTCTGAGTTCCCCAGCCCCACCAAGCCTTCAACTGCTGAGGATTAGGCCCTTGCTCAGCACAGAAAAACCTCTGTGGGGTGCATGAGATTGACAAAAGAAAAGTAACTCTGTGGCCCTCCTAGGACCACCTATTAGAGTCTTCAAGCTATTTAATTAACTGCACTGCAAAGGGACCACACCGAGGCAGAGAAAGTGGGATTTAAGTATTTCTTTTTGTGCCACTGGTTCTTCACTCCTGAATCAGAGGAGCCTAAGGGAAGGAAGTGTCAAGAAATCTCGTGGTGTTGATCCAACCAGTTGTATGAGAGGAACTTTTACTATTGTTGTGTAAGTGGCAGTAAACAGTCATGGGACTGGCGCGCACTCACAAACTCACAAAGCAGTCCTTTATTTTCCTACTGATTTCTGGGACTAAATAACCCCTCCTGCACCACCGCAGGACCTCCAAGAAACAGAGATACTAACATTCAAGTTCAGTGTTTTCTGGCTCAGATTATAGCCATGTAAGCCAAGTTTTCTTTTCCATAACAAATTCTAATCTTGAGTGTCTATTCATCTT
Organism: Eschrichtius robustus; assembly: GCF_028021215.1. Lineage (NCBI taxonomy): Eukaryota > Metazoa > Chordata > Mammalia > Artiodactyla > Eschrichtiidae > Eschrichtius > Eschrichtius robustus. The sequence goes on from NC_090827.1 coordinate 135,085,347, forward strand.
AATACACCACACACACACACACACACGCGCGCGCGTGCGCACGTGCGCGCATATTTATGAGCCCATGGAGTTAAGCCTTCTGCCCAAGCTACCTTTTAGCCAGTTACTGACATTCTCCCTCCCCTTGCACTGTCTGAGAATTGACAGCAGGAACTCTTAAATGAAACCATTTCACACACACAGTGGAAAGCCTTGAAGTCCCTGAGTGTCTGTGTCTGCTTTTGTCAAGGGGAACACAGCATGTTTGTAAACATGTGGCATGGAAAGAAGATTCAGGCAATGACAGCAAGCCTGTGGCCCACTGATTTCCTGTTTGTCTCTGACAGTGTGTTACCCATAGCAACTGATGGGGAAATAATCTCTGAGAGAACAGTCAACACTCCTTTTCCTTATTATAAATTCCGAGTTTGGCAAGTAAGGTAAAATAAAACCTTCTAAGTGCATTCTTAATTGCAGGAATTTTGTTTACCCCTCTTCTTGTCTTCATTCACTTCCCTCTTTCCTTCTCTCTCAAGAAAGGAGAAAAAGAGAGATAGAGAGGGAGTGGGAGAGATGTAGAGAGAGGAGGAGAGGGAGAGGGAGATGGAGGAGAGAGAGAGGAGAGGGAATTCTGCTTCAATATTTTGATCCGCTGAAAACTGTACTGCATTGAGTTTATATAGGAGAAACTTTTGAAAAAGATCACATGGTACCTGCAGCGCTACAACAAATAAGCTCCACCTCCGCATCATAAAAAGTGGCACAGCTGGGTAGATCAGTGTACCTTGGATGCCTTTTATTTCTCATATAGACAGACAGAAACAAGTCACATAAACCCATTCATTCATTCGGCTGGCACTTGCCGTGTAGGAAGCACTGTGGTCACGTACATTATTGTATCCCCTTTGCAGTAGAGTTTAACCCACCGGGAAACAGAACATGAAGAGGTGAGGTAACTTGCCCTTGGTCACACTCTGGCAGATTCGGGACCTGGTCTGTTGGATTCCAAAGCTGGCATGGTACCCATACTATGAAGTGTCTCCATACAGAGATGCCTAGTGTCTGAGGTAGAGCAGAAATTAGATAACACAGATTTTGAAGGGAATAAACCAACATAAGGAAATTATCACTGAGAAAACTGAGCAATTAAATACTTGACTGTCTTGTTCACTGCTTTTTTAATGACAGGCAAGAAAAAAAATTTAGTCAGAGGGTGATGGCTAATGACCTTTCAGAATCTAGCACACGTATTTAGTGTAAAATGGAACGAGTATTCAGTAAAAATAATCATTTGACTCATTTTTATATTTATATTCATAGTCACACAAAACAGTGAGCAAAATCTAATTTTGGAGTAGTGATTTTCAGACTACTGTGTCATTAAACATTTTATATTATCCATCTCATGGCAGCCATTACTTAACAAATGGCAGCCAAAAAGACTTTACCTATATGTCAGTTTCCTCCTAGTATATGTCATGTCTTTGCAGAAGTCCTCAAACAATATTACCTTATATATTTTGGCCTATTTGATAGCTGCTGTTTGTACTTTTTTTTTTTTTCTTACCATCAAAGGGTTATCTTCATATTCTGAAAACTGCTCAGATTTTTCATTATGCTGGTCAAACACTTAAACATTTTATTAGTTAATGGGCCATTTGCTCTACAACCTCAGCTGTAGGTAGTACCTTTTAAATTTTTTTTAATTATTAAAAATTTAATTTGGGGAATTTATTCTTATATTAGAATCCACTGAATTTTTAAAAATATTACCATTCCTTCATAAAAATCTTTTCTTAATATTATTAACATTACCATTCATAGTTTATATTGCTATAATACATGTTACTAAAATCAACTCAGGTCATTAATTATATGTTACATAACCAAAGAATGTCTATCAGGATGTATCTTAATTTCTACCCATACTAGTACTCTAAATTTTACATAAATCTGTAGCTTCATTAGTTTGTTAAATTTAGCAGAGGCAAATTGACCATGATTTAGCCTTTCGCTTACACAGGCTTCTTCCCAGAAGGATTCCTAGAAACATTCACAAATCCTTAATAATTTCTGTGATATTTGCCTTGGTAAGACATTTTAACCACAATTGATTAAGACTGCTGTTTCCTTCCATCTCAACTTTCCCCCCAATGTCAGGCAATGTTGGAGTGGCCACAAACATATTTGGAATCTGGCTAAAGAAAAGTTACCTTGAGGATACTTTGTGTTTGTGTTTAGTGGGATAGATTTATGTGGTTCATGGTCCCTTAAGTGTTCAGGTAAATAATCGCTAACAATATGGATGCAGAGATGACTTCTGGGAATCCTCTTAATGCTCCTTGACTCAAAGGGACAGAGTTAGAGGTCCTTTGATTGTGGCCAATTCAAAGAGCATCGTGACTACACTGCTTATGGAAACTTGAAATGCCCTAAAATTGTAAGGTCTTATATGAGAGACATTGAGTAGAGATTTCTCCCTGTATTTGACAGCAATCTTTATAATGTTATTAACAGTGATATATGGAACTAAGAGAAATTTTTAAACTATCAAAAAACACATCTTCAACTATGCTAAAACAGAGACTAAATTATCTTCCTATTCTCTCCAGAAAATATTACAAAATTATTGTCATATAAAGAGTACATCAAAAAATTAGGGACAGACAATAAAGTAATAAAACTATTATGCTTTTGGGGGGATTTTGATGCTTATTGTATTTGTAATCTTGGAAAAATTGGGGCCTTATTGTGACTCTTTTCTTTACATATAACTAATTTTGCATTTGCAGGTTTGTGTTATCTTTCTTTGAGGTATCTCCAATTGTATAATCTTCCATACCTGCAAAACCTGGATTCAACCCTACATGACAGGAAACCAAAATAATTCAACATATTTTCCTAAGAAGATTACATATTTATTTCAAATTAAATTTGGTTACCAAAAATAAAGCTTTTTTTAAAAAGTTTCCCTCTTTATTTTAATAGAATTTATCAAGATGAAGGACATTTATATAGTTGCTCTTCATATAGCACTTCTGTTATGTTGCTTCATAGCCTGGCAAACTAATCCAAGCAAATGGGTTAGAAATTTTCAAAGAAAGACTCAGTATTGCTATCTGTTAAGTGGGCAATAAGTTAGATTGCCTACTTTCACCTCCCTCTGGTCTCTTTGGGTTATGCATTTTGCTACATGAGAAAAAAGACAAATATCTGTCACAAATAATATACAGTAGTATAGTATGATATATATTAACTTAGGACAGGTTTCCAGTTTCTCTGTGGTTTAATGTTTTCAAAAATAATGTGGGACATGGGACTTCCCTGGCAGTCCAGTGGTTAAGACTTCACCTTCCAATGCAGGGGGTGCGGGTTCGACCCCTGGTCAGGGAGCTAAGATCCCACATGCCTCACAGCCAAAAACCCAAAAAAACATAAAACAGAAGCAATATTGTAACAAATCCAATAAAGACTTTAAAAATGGTCCACATAAAAAAAAAATCTTTAAAAAGAAGAAAAATAATGTGGGACAATTGATACATGCCTCACAGGGGAGCTTAGAGGGTTAGTAACATAATACCAATATAAAAGGCTTAGAAGAAAAGTGGCCCCTAAGAGTGAGGTAGAATTATACATGATGTGTCCTGAGCAAATTGGATTATTCCAGAATGGCTATAGGCCCTAGTTTCATGAATAATCCTTTAAAAGCAAAGAGATAAATCCTGGAGGTTAAGTTACAGCTTGATGAAATATTTGAAATGGCCAAATTTGGAATTCAGACTTTGTTGTACTTCAGAGATATGGAAGAGCTGCAACTACCATTTCTTACAACTTGTCCAGAATAATGTCTTATTATTCTCTCCTCTCTCCACAAATTGGTGTTTATTAGGCTAAGCAACTTTTTACATAAGTTCTGCAGGCATATACAGTGGCTGCTACCAGATAAAAGGGGTGAAGACATTTTAATGCACCGCTGGTCATGGCCTTAAATTCTTCATCATTTCTATTTCTTTCCTACCCATCCAATATCTTTTAATTTTTTTTAAAATATTAATTAATTTATTTATTTATTTTGGCTGTGCTGGGTCTTCGTTTCTGTGCGAGGGCTTTCTCTGGTTGCGGCAAGTGGGGACCACTCCTCATCGCGGTGCGCGGGCCTCTCACTATCGCGGCCTCTCTCGTTGCGGAGCACAGGCTCCAGATGCGCAGGCTCAGTAACTGTGGCTCACGGGCCCAGCCGCTCCGTGGCATGTGGGATCTTCCCAGACTAGGGCTCGAACCCGTGTCCCCTGCATTGGCAGGCTGACTCTCAACCACTGCGCCACCAGGGAAGCCCTCAATATCTTTTAAAATAACAAAGCACAGCAGTTAACAGTTTAAACATTTACTCATATTACTTATGTATTATAAAGTGATAATACTGAGAACAAATTTCAAAGAAGTAAAATTTTTAAGTACATATTAATTCTTACCAACTATTGCAAATTTAAATCTTGTTCTCATTCAAAGCATTTTCCTAAATTCAAAGTCATTCACTGACACTCTATGGACTCCCAGAACTAGTACTTTGGTGCTTGAGAACAACCTGGATAGAAATAGCCCTCACAGAAAGCTCTCTTTAAATTTTTTTGGGAGAATAAGTTTTATCTTTTATAAATACCACTCACAACTGATCAGAAACAAGGTATTAACATGCTTTTTTTTTTTTTCCCCAGCAAGGTCTCTTTTTATTCATTGGGGTGGGTTTTTGAAATGCGGTGCAATTTACAGAAGGTGTCAGGAAAGCAAGCCTGCGGTGCAGGGAAGCGCAAGAGGCTTGTGTAACTTCCCCGCCTGATGGGCACCCTCATCTCACCTGTGGCCACACCTGCTGGCCTGGACGGGGCCAAGTGGACCTTAGAATGAGATCTGGGTACCTGCTCCGTCGGAAGCTCACGACCACGTCCATCTGCCCTCCTCATGTACAACGGTGCGCAAAAATATCTGAAAATATCTTCACACAGGGTCACAAAATAGGCTCTGCTTGGCATCTTTCGGCCTAAGAAGCGTGCTAGCCATGCAGGAAGGGTCAAGCAGTTTCCGTCCTTCCAAACGCCGGGGCATCACCAGCTGCCTCTGCCCCTGCCAGCCCGGCCTTCTCACGGCGTCTCCTCCGCCGCCGCCTTCTTCAGGAGTCCAGACGCCAGCGAGCTGAGCTGGGTGCCTCGAAGCCATGCATATCCGGGCTCTTCAGCGCACTTTCTCCACTCGGAGCACAGCTGGACTTGGCAGCGGAAGGAGACTGGCGTCAGAGGCTGTAAGCGGCGAAGAAGCCCAGGGTGAGGCGTGAGCCCCTGGCCTCGAGGCGGAGGTGGAGCCGGAAGTAGCCCACGCCCCGCGCCGGCCCTGCCAGCCAAGATGGCGGCCAGCGGCGTGAAGAGCTGGAAGCGGGCCTGGTCACAGCAGAGCGTCTGCTCCTTTGTGCGAGGCCCTGGGGCCTTCAAACCGTCTGTGAGGGGCTGGGCCACTTCTCCGCCACAAACACCGTGTGGCAGAGCTCTAGTAGCTGGTGGTGGACGAGGAGAGCCGCCTTTCTGGACAGCTCTCGTGCACTGGGCCCAGCGGGCCGGTGCAGCCTGCAGAGACCGCAAGCTCTCTCTCTCCGCTCCGTTCTGGCAGATCCGTAGAAGGGCCCGTCTTTTGGCGCGTCCAAGGCCTGGATGCCGGTTGAGAGGAGAAGGCCACCCCTTGAAGTCACCTGCGCGTACTGGGGTGGCCTGAGGCTCTTGGCCTCCACAACCATGGAAAAGGCAGGGCTGCCGGAGCGGTCGCTCTTCCTCATGGACGCAGGGAGCCTCGTGTCTTCAAGGCCTGACGCCCATGGTCCTAGGAGCCTGAGCCCTGGCCGGTTGCCCACGCACGTCCCTCTTCTCCTCCAGGTCCACTCTGGCTGCGACGAGTCCCTAGCACCGCTCCGGCTCCTCCACCTGCGTCCAGACACCAGTTAAGTATGCAAAGCGGTAAGTTATTGCAATACATTGAGCTAACGCAGCAGCCTTCATAGTTGAAGCTGTGAGGCGTTGGGTTGGTGCTCTTCACCTAAAACTAACATGCTTTTTTAGGACTAGCTCTTAGTTCACCTAGACAGGATTTCCAAATTTTTACAGCTTTCTGTTCCATGTGGCCTCAGTAGAAGAAAAGTATTCACCTCAGTTTATAAATCTTTTCAGGAGGCAATACCATACCCTACATTTGCCCAAACCTCTCAGAGAGTCTCTTTCAGGTAAAAAAAAAAAAAAAAAAAAAAAAAGTATTTTTTTCCTCTAATTTCTCTGTTTTTCTAAGAGATTCCTATCCTTTAAAATGACCAGCTGGCATAAAAGATAATATATACTAAAGTACTTTCTTTTATAAGTTTTTCAGGCTTCTGCTATTTCATAACTATTCCTTTCCAGAACCTTCTGGCACCAATTTACTTCTTAAGGGAACCTTAGATTTTTATCATAGCCTTTATTTTAAAGATGACTTGAACAGCAAACTCAAGTTTTGAAGCGTTTATATAAGTTTCCTCGCTTAACTAAAGAGCCCATAGTCTGAACAGAAACTCAAATACAAAGGCTCTCTTGATAACCAGAAAAATGATATTGCTGGAAATTGTTTAAATTCTACTGATAATGCAACCCATTCCCAGCAAAACAAAATGAATGTTCATATGGATATTTTGTTATGAAAATAGGTTTCCTTTTGTTTTCCCTGGTATTTATTGTTTTGGCAGCTCTTGGTAAGAGAAGCACAGCTACATCTATGGATATAATTGTCTTTGATGTAAATTTCTCTTCTGTTATTTCCTTTACCTCCTATTTGCAATTTTGTGTTGCTTTATGGAGCATCTGTGATGCTGTTAACTTTATTTCTTCAAACAAATGGGGTCATTTAGTCTAGATCTGCTCCAATAGCTTAAAAAGCCCCATTAAACACCCAGGTACTCCTAATTAAAGCAAATACCGAACTCTTAAAGGGCCATTGGAAAATTCCACTGATGTTTGACACTGTGGGCAAATCAGCAATGAGGGCTTCTGCTTAAGCTTCTTTAAACTACAAAGGCATTTCTTAGAATGTGAGCCAGGTACTTAACTGGTGCAACTTTTCCAAAGAATTCCAGAAGTAACTCTTAGTTTCTTGAGTTGATAAATCAAAAGCTATAAATAAGACCTTATCTTAGGAAATTATTTCTGGACGCTTACTGCACAATATTTTGTTGTATAAACAAACAAACAGTTTTGAAGGAAAAAAATCCTGAATTCGAACAAACCTTAGTGTGGGTATTGAAAATGGTCTATCCTGAAACTCTTAAAAGAGCAGCATCTCAACCGGTATATTGATACAAGTAAACATGACCTCTGGCATAATCCTGGTTATACTCCCATTAATGGAGACAGCCAGTTGCTTTTTTTTTTTTTTTTTTTAAATTATTTATTTATTTATTTATTTATTTATGGCTGTGTTGGGTCTTCGTTTCTGTGCGAGGGCTTTCTCTAGTTGCGGCAAGCGGGGGCCACTCTTCATCGCGGTGCGCGGGCCTCTCACTGTCGCGGCCTCTCTTGTTGCGGAGCACAGGCTCCAGACGCGCAGGCTCAGCAATTGTGGCTCACGGGCCTAGTCGCTCCGCGGCATGTGGGATCTTCCCAGACCAGGGCTCGAACCCGTGTCCCCTGCATTAGCAGGCAGATTCTCAACCACTGCGCCAGCAGGGAAGCCCAGCGGCCAGTTGCTTTTGAATCAACTCTTCACTTAAGGTAATCATGAATAATGCCAGAGAATAATGTTTCTCTTCGGGATGTTAACAAGTTTTCCCCCAAATGTAGAAAACCTGATTGCTGGAAAGGCATTGTGCTGATATAATTAAATGCCAGTTTTCTTCAACGTAGGTCTATTTCAAAGTAACAATTAAAATAATTGTAACAAAAATGTGCACACACACAATACCAAAGTAAAAATATATAAAAAAGAGTGGCTTTGTCGGTTTGGGCTGGTATAACTACTATAGACCAGGTGGCTTATAAACATCAGAAATTTATTTCTCACAGTTCTGGATATTGGAAGTCCAAGATTAAGGTGTCAGCATGGTTGAGTTCTTCAGAGGGTCTTCTTACAGATTACAGAGTGCCAACTTCTTGTGTCTTCACATGGCAAGCTGAGAAGGGGGGCAGGTTCTCTCATGACTCTTATAAGGGCACCAATCCCATTCACGAGGGCTCCATCATCATGCCCTCATCTAATCCTAATTACTTCCCAAAGGTCCCACCTCCTAACACCATCACATTAGGGAGTAGGGTGTCAACATATGAATTGGGTGTGGGGTGACACAATCAGTCCCTACCAGAGAATAAAGTAAAAATGATGTCTACCCCGCTTTTGTCCCCCATTGCTCCTTCCTGGAGGCAATTTTACCAGTTTCTTATGTATCCTCCCATAGAATTCATTCTCTCTCTCTCTCTCTCTCTCTGAATTGATCCTGGTGTTCTGCCTTAAACTTAGAATGTTTGCTTGATTTGGAAGAAATGTTGGCTTTCCTTAGTTCATGTAACTACCAACAGATTCCTAAATCCATCAAATATTATCTACAAAACGAGTAAATTCTCAGAGTGATGTTATACATATTTGTCCTCACTGCTTCTGTTCACACACATACAGTGAGAGGATATTGCCCTCTCGCAGAATCTCTATAGCAGACAGAATAACAAAAAACACTGGCATTATCTCCTGAGTGTCTCCAACGTAGCCAGTATAGCATTATATCGGGCAATCTCTATATGTTATATTATTTAATCCTCACAACAAATATAGAAATTATTGCCTCTCATCCCTAGATGCAGATTGAGGTTTAAGATTGAAAGGCTGGCCAGTAACTGAAATGCAGTTCAACACAGGTTTATCAGGTAAAGATTTCAAGTAGAATCTGGAGTTGTGGAGGTTATATGACTCTATTATTTGGCTCTATCACTTCCTTCCTTCTTTCCTTCTTTCCTTCCTTCCTTCCTTCCGTCCCTCCTTCCTTCTTTTTGCAGTTAATCAATATCATTATGTCATTTAGATATATTTTAGGTTACTACAGAATTATTATAAAAAATACAGTTCAAGGAATATTTCTAAATAGTTTGGGAAGAAAAAATCCTAAAAATGTTCTGGACAAAATTATCCTTAATAACTCACTCCTCAATTTCAAAATCTCTAGAGATAAATTTTAAAAGTGTCTTGGAAATTCAGATGCAGTAAATTTCACTTAAGAATTTTAGGGTTGTAGGCTTGTCACAAAAGTATCATGAAAGCTGATTCCTTATGAATAACCAAAAATTGATAAAAATCAATAAACATACTCAGAAAAGAAAGACTAGAGTGCAATGCAATTGACCTTTTGACTTGCCTGAGTAATTGACCCGGAGTGCTTTATGAGCTCTTCTTCATCTCTTTCAGTTGTTCTGTTAACATATTTAAAGTTTTGTTTTTCTTATTTGAAACTTAACTGCCATAACGAAATGAGGCATAAACCTAGTATTGATGTCTCTATCATTTCTCTCTTTTTAAGCGTGAGGCAATAATTAAATGATTATATATTGATTTAGCAGATATTTAAAGAGACCAAAGACAAGAAAGTATACTAGAAAAATGTGTTGAGTTCAGTCCCAGAATGTGACATGAATTAAGCCTTTTTTTCTATATTCCTTTAGTCTGCTAATTCATTCCATATATAAATAGGCTAAATCTATTTAGAATATGACATAGACTAAGTCATTATATATCATTATCACTGTTATTATTTTGCACCTTGGTCTCTTTATCTATAGTGAGCATTGTGCCAGCTGAGCAATCTCCAAGGTCACTTCAAGGACAAATATTTCATCCTATTTTTGTTTTGAGAACTTGTGTTTTTAGACTCTGTGAAAGTTGGGACTGCTGGGAAGAAGGAGGATTTTATCAAAGGTGCACATGGAGCTCCCTAGCGGATAGACTTCTTAGCTTTACGGCTTCCTCGAGTTCTCAGATTGTGCTGGTTACTGAGTCCTCTTTGCTGCCTGGTCTCTAGTTAAAATAAGATCTGTGATATCAGAGGAAATGAGGAACAGCCAGTTCTGGCATGAAAAGCATTTCACATTTCCTTTGGACATTTGGGACTTTGAGTGAGTTGTGGGACCTCACCTCTGGCGACTTGATGACACCATTCATTCTAAACAATGTGCTCTCCTCTCTTGATAACACAGAACTACCATTTAGGACGTCGTTGTCGTATCTGAAAGATAGCTATGACTACCAGGATTAGCCCTGCTTTGTTATAGAATTTTTATGAAACGTGTTAAATGTTTAAATTCAGATATAATGGAGGCTTTTCTCTAACACCACATCTGGTTGCTAATCAACTAAGAAATGTTGATGGCAAAATATATAAAGCTATTATTAGTGTAATAGTTTATTCTAAATAGTTTGCATAAGAACAGTTAATGGGGAGGAATCAAGGCATTAATTTGAAAGACTAAAAAGAGATTTGACTGTCTTGTTTCTCTGAGCTGCAGAAACAGCCAGATGCCTAGAGGAGAGGCTGTCTGCTGCCCTCCTGCCATTGTGTCTTCCTACTGGAATTTCATAATGAGAAATGGATCTATGCTTACCCAAAAGACGCAGAACATCCAGAATCAATTCCTTGAGGATAAGATTAATTTGCAACACGTCAAACTCTATCACTGGAAATTTGCCACAGACACGGGATCTTTCTTCACGTATTTCATACTCTCTTTTATCCATAGTCTGAATGTTCTGCCAAGCATTTATTCAGTATCATTACATTGATAAATGGTCTTCAAGATATTTTCCACAAGCATTCTGTAAACTCTGCTGAAATAGCCTTTCCCAGAAGGGAGAGCTATGAAAGGCATTGGAATGCCAGTCAAACGTTAAGATTTAGCCAAAAAAGAGATACAGACATTTAAAGCTATGAATTCTACCAAACGCAATTTCTTTTCACTTTTTCCTTTGGAATTTTTAGTTTTCTTTCTGAAAGATGCATATATTAAAGTTGTACAAATGTAATAAACTCAAGTCAGTGTGGTGATATAATGGAATTATGCTTTGAATTTAATAATTGACTGTTCTTTGTGGACTCACCATGACAAACTACAGAAACTAGAAAGCTGTGTTTTTTCTATTGTGTTTCACTATGTTTCCTCCAGTGCAGTTTGATTTTTATCCACAGGGTGTTGACATCATTTCCTTTCTAAGTGGCCATTGTTTAACTCTGGTGGAGAGGGACAGGAAGAGGGCAGTATATTTATTTATATAAAAGGTTCTTGTCGGGAAAATGTTTTCTTGGGTACTTTATTTCCTCATTGTCAAATGTAAGGTTCTTATAAAAAGATAGTGGCAGTGTTTTACATCTAATACAGAAGCATGGTAGTTTGTTTCTGTTTGTGGAGCTTTTCCTTACCTTCATATCACTTTTAATAGACATGTTTTATTTTGGATATTACTTTTTATCCTCTCATAAATTCCAGAAAGATATTTTGACACTAAGATCCCCTGAAAGTAAAAAATAGAAAAGAAAAAACAAAAATCAAATACACTCATGTTTAGTGAAGATTGAGTTGTCTTCCATAATTCAACAGTCTATTCTTAGAGCAAATCCAGCTAAAATGGAAAGGATTAAACTCTGAGTTGATCAAAAGATTGGAGGAAGCTTGGGGTTTCAGTTCAACTTAGAGGCTGAGTTAGAAAGCAGTGAGAATGGAATAATAATGGAAAAGTATATGATTCCCTGAAGTATGCTTTAATCCCTTTTTTCCTTCTCTTTGCCAAGGTCTTTTTTTCAGAAATGGGGTTTAGAAAATAAGGACAAAATGTAATCTTTCGGATCAGCATAGAGGTCATTTTTCTCTATATTTTTAATGATAGTGTAGGAAGTATTTCCTTGGGCATTAGTAAATCTAAGGTTAATTTTTTCAAAGAGTAATATAAACTTTACCTGATGCCTAAGATGTTTTAATCACTCAACTAAGTACTTTACTATCATCAGTCATTTTATCCTCACAAGAACACTGGGAGAGTTTGGTTCAATTATCAACCCATTTCAGAGGACAAGGAAAACTCAGGCTTGCCTAAGATTTTGCAGTTGGTAAATTGTAGAGCTGGTATTTTAACCCAGGCAGCCTGACTTCAGAGCCTGCACTCTTAACACTGTTATACTGCTTGCCTAATGTGCGACACTATTCACCAAGCATACTTGTTCTCGATGAACATTACTTTAAATATATTTAAGAGAACATAATATAAAAATATATGTGCTTCCATCCTCACCATCACCTCTACCTTTAAGAAAACAAAATATTTATCACCAGGGATCCAGGCACTGTGCTAAGCCTTAAGAGACACAGAGGTGAATCACATAGAGATTTTTCTGTCTTACATCTCAAAGCCTGGTGATGGAAGAAACTACTCTGTTTACTTATTTGTTGGATTGTATGTTTTTTAAAATAATAACTGCAGGTTCATCTAAGATTATAAATTCAAATAATTTCAAAAATAGTTCTTAAATGACTTTACATGTGGCCAACATGAAAATCTTATTTTTTATGCAGTAAGCATCAGTGATGTCTATGCATGATTACATAATGATAAATTTTTCATATTGTTCCATAAAGAAAATGCGCCATTTCTTCAAGCAAACTGTAATAGCTGACTGACAGGTGCATGGTAATTTTAGTTCTTATAGCATCCTAATGAACTTTTCCTTAACTCATAGTCTTGATGACACCACAGGTACTGACAAAGTAGCCTTATGATGTGGAAGGCATTGCAGTGGAATGGGAAAAAAACAAACATAGGCTCAAGGATCAGAAAGTAGTGTTTTCATACCACGTCTGACCTTGCAAGTACTGGGACTTTAGACTGTGTCTTCATTTGTCAAAACATAGATACATGTTTCCTATCTCAAGGACTAGGTAGTTTTAAGATGAAATGAGATATAAGGAAAGCACTTTACAATATAAGGGGGCTAGCACAGTGGCTGTCGTAGCTTGGGCTGTCAGTGAACACCATTCACCTTTGCTACGCCCCCAAATCTTCTAGTAATCATGGCAACAACTAGGCTGACTAAGTCGAGTTTCTACAAGGAATACTACTGTTACTATCTTAGTGGAAATGTATTTGATGGGAATAATATTACAAAGCTAAAGTAAAGCAGACTAGTCTCATCTCTCTTGTATTCTCTCCAGATGCCTAGAGGAGAGGCTGTCCACTGCCCTCCTGGCATTGTGTCTTCCTACTGGAATTTCATAATGAGAAATGGATATTCAGCTGGTTATTCCTAGCTTTCAGGGCACACGGACAAAGACTCTATTTGGATGTTTCCTGTGCAGATATTGTGCCTATAAGGAGAGTATTTCGAAAGATTAAAATTAAAGAACACACACACAAGAGAAGCTCTGGCCTAAGCCCTCATCAGTTCATTCTCTCTCCTTCTCTATGACCACTGAATCTTCTTCAGAGGTTTTAAAATCCAGCTCCTCATGAAAGTACAAACCCAGAAATAGAAATGTCTTGCTTAGAGCCTGGTGTGCAACTCAGGTGTCCTCACTTCCAAACCGTCTTTCTTCCCAGGCAACACAGTGTCAACAATGTCTACATTACTGCATACAGCTAAGCAGACCTGTGGTCTAATCTCTGTACTGTTCACATTTAACAAGATATCAGCCCAGGGACTTTGAGCAATCATCTCTATCTTTACTGTGATTTTCCCTTCGGAAGAAGTTCAGAGGATTTATAGGGCATTTAAATCAACACATCTTCTTAAATATCATCTGGAGACATTTCTCCCATCTCCAAAGTTTAATTTTTATGACAGGAGCTAAAATTGTGCACAACCCCTACCCGCCATGCCCATGTATTGGGTTGGCCAAAAAGCTCCTTCGTTTTTTAAGTAAAATTAAAAGATACATTTTTCATTTTCACCAAGAACTTTATTGAACAACATATTCATCGTTTCGTTCCACTACCTTGTGCCATTTTTCAGGCAACTTCGTAATTCCATCTTCCCAAAACTTTTAATCTTTTTGAGCAAAGAACTGTTTCAGGTGCCTTTTACAGTTTTCCAGGGAATTGAAATTACTTCCATTAAGAGAATTTTGTAAAGACCGAAATAAATGGAAATCAGAAGGTGCGATGTCTGGTTAATACAGCGGATGAATCAGAACTTCCCAGCCAAGCTGTAACAGTATTTGCCTGGTCATCAAAGAAACATGCAGTCTTGCATTATCCTGATGGAATATTATGCATTTTCTGTTGACTAATTCCAGACGTTTTTCGTCGAGTACTGCTTTCAGTTGGTCTAATTGGAACAGTACTTGTTGGAATTAATCGTTTGGTTTTCTGGAAGGAGCTCATAATAGAGGACTCCCTTCCAATCCCAGCATATACACAACATCACCTTCTTTGGATGAAGACCGGCTTTTGGTGTGGTTGGTGGTTGTTGATTTCACTTGCCCCACGATCTCTTCCGTTCCACATTATTGTACAGTATCCACTTATCATCGCCCGTCACAATTTGTTTTAAAAACGGAACGTTTTCATTATGTTTCAGTAGAGAATTGCATGCAGAAATATGGTCAAGAAGGTTTTTTTAGTTTAATTTATGTGGAACCCAAACATCAAAGCAATGAACATAACCAAGCTGGTGCAAATGATTTTCAGTGCTTGATTTGGATATTTTGAGTATATCAGCTACCTCCTGCATAGTATAACGTTGATTGTTCTCAGTTAATGTCTCTATTTGATCTCTGCCAACTTCAACTGGTCTACCAGTTGAGCATCGTGGAGCATCGTCCAGCAAGAAATCTCCAGCACGAAACTTTGCAAACCACTTTTGACATGTTCGATTAGTCACAGCACCTTCTCCATACACTGCACAAATCTTTCTCTCTTTTTTTAAATATTTTTAAAAAATATTTATTTATTGGGGTCTTAGTTGCCGCACGAGGGATCGTCGTTGCTGAGTGCAGGATCTTCGTTGCGGCACGCGGGATCTTTAGTTGCAGCATGCAGGCTCTTAGTTGTGGCATGCGGGATCTAGTCTTGCGTTTGAGTTGCATTTTTACCTTTCTTGAAATAATAAAACATAGTATGCCAAGAATGTTGCTTTTTTTCCCCATCTTCAATATTAAAATGGCTACGCAAAAATTTACCAATTTTGATAAGTTTTTTTTTTAAATGCATGCTGATATGACAGCTGTCACAATACAATCGACTAAAATTGTTTTGAATGAAGTTAAAGACAACTAAGCACCACTAGAGCCATGTTACGGAAAAAAACGAATGAACCTTTTGGCCAACCCAGTATATAGCACCTCATCGCTATTCTTCTCCATCCCCTTCCATTTACTTCTCACTCTTAACTTGTCCCACTCCCTCTAATGGGAAAAGTCATCCTTCTCTGAATCTAATGCTCTTATAGCAAGGAACACCTCCTCTATAATCAGGGGAATAGTGTCCTTCATCATCTTGTTATGGTGGCTTACAATTAGTACTTATTTCAGCTCTCTTCTACAAACTCTTAAATATTAACATGGAAAATAAAACTAGTCAAGTAATTATTTTCTCAGGTGATGGTCAGGGCAATGTAGGTTGTTCCAAGGAAACTCCCTCCACTGACCTGGAGCCACTAAAACCTCACTTTGATTCATTGTTGACAAAGAAATAACACATAGGTTATAAGAGTATACTCAGGGCATATCTGGCTTGGAGTCAATACAACTTACTGTGTTTCCTCTTTATTTTTTGACTGTCTTTCTATGTGTTTGTTTCCTCTGCTAGACTGTGAGATCCTTGGGGCAGAACTGTATCTTATTGGTTGTTTCGTGCCACAGGCCTGGTATTTTACCTACAATAAATTGGCCACTCACTAAATGTTCGAGAAAGAATAAATGGAAGAACAAATGAAAATCTCTATGGAAACTATAATTTTGTAGGTATTGAGTACAGGGAGAGCAAAAGGAGAAAGGATTGCCCTCCCAACTTGCTAACCCAAGCTGATGCCAGAAATCTGAGTTGAGCTGTGTTAAAGATATCCCTCCCTCCCAGACTCAATCCACTCGTCTTCCTTTAAAATCCATACAGGGACTGGAGCAGAGCCGTCTCTTTCACTGTCTGGGAACATCAAGGCAGCTTTCCTTTGTGGTCTGTGGTTGGCGACAGCAGAGGCTAACAGATTCCATCTGCCTGGCTCTGGGATGTAATCCCCTTTGCTGGCCTCTCGACTGTGAGGACATGGCCCAGCAAGGCCAGCGGGGAGCCTTCATGCCTGCTCTTCTCTGCTGCCTGTTTCCCTGACAGGTTTTTATTACTTCTTCTCTGCATAAACAGCTAGTCTACCAGGCCAGCAAGTTCTTTAGATTTTACATATTATGCAGTGTCAAAAGTAGCATAAATCTGAGTCTCCCACACCTGAACTCCCCCACTCCCCCCCTCCACCATCACCAGCTAACACAGGGTCTTTCTTTACATTGAAAGCTGCCAGCTGTGCAAAGGGAGATAAATTAGCAGCTCTCCCAGCCAAAGACCTCAGTAAGGATGAGTGCATATTGATAAGATGGGCTGTGGCCATATCACCTAAGATTACAAATCCAGTTTGGAAATTGCAAAGGTGCCTTAATACCATAAGCAAACACTGTAAACTTTAAAAAAATTCCATCTCTCTTATCTGATTGAGACTGATCCAGGTTATCTCAACAGCTAAATGGCAATGCATTTTAAATGAAACAGGAGGCAAATCTAGGTACTTTGTGTAAGCAGAAGAACAGAATTGGGGGGGAAAAAAACACTCTAGCGCCTTATCTCACTTACAGGGTCCCTCGGAAAAAATAATGTTACTCTCAAAGAAAAATTTTAGCTGACAAGAGTGTCCAGTTGATAATTCCATGGCCCTTAATAATTTATGTACCTAATTTTATCTTTAAAATGCAATAAATTTGATTTTGAAGTTGAGTGTAGTTTAAGATAAACTGATAAAACACAGCAAAATAACTCCCAGTGCTCTCAGAATTGCTTTCCACTGATATCAAAATCAAAGTGAGATTGAACATTGGATAAACTAATTTGAATTTATAACATTTTGCTCCCAAAGAGGCATTCTCCTTTTATAGATGAAGGACTAACAGCTTCATATTTATATTGTGATGCGCACTGATGTGATTTCAAGGGTTTCTCACCTGGATGCATAGCAGACATACCTGGCCCATGAAAATTCCCAAGAAACAGGTTTTCTGCCTCCTGGTTTTTTTTTCCCAGTCTAAAATTAACAATGTTGCATTTTATACGAAGGCAGTGGTTCAGTGAAGTAGCTATTACCTACGTTCAAAGAAAAGTGTTATTGAAGAATTAAATGTATCATTATGGAAGAGACAGAATCCAAAAGCCAGTCATTTTCAATGCTAACATAGTCACGCTCTACTTTAGATTTGTTTATAATCATCTGCTATGATTCATAGTCATTTAGATAACATATCACATTACTAATAACTTTATAAATCATCAAATGTACAGCTTAAAGAAAACCTATCTAATTGAAAATAGAATTAACAAAAAGCAAAGGTATTTTTAAATGTTGGTGTAAAGAAATTGTGATCATTTTATGTTTTTAAAAAAGTCATTGGAAGCAGAGGTCATTTGTAAGAGCAGTTTTGTGCCATACTCAGTGAACATGAATAAAAGGAAAGACACTTGATTTGCATGCAGTATAGATCACTGAGTAATTTTAGAGAATTCTAGTCTCTGGTGCAATAAGAAAATGAGCATTACAGTCTTGAATGAAATTCACAGAAATAGTCTCAGGACAGTAAATTGCCTATAAACTCTTGCCTAGTAGAAAGCACTCTGAACTACTGAATAACATCAAAGAAATATGTATATATCATGAGTTCTCCATCCAAGAATCTAAAATTGACCTACTTAATCGGTTCCATAATTCTTTCACTTGATGATAATTACTTTTCACATTAACTTAATTCTTAACTCTCATCTTCAGGTCTTTTCATCTCTCCTCTATCTGCTCTAATTTCTTTTAAGAGAGTCTTCCCAAATCATGTCTCTGTTGTATTGTGTTAAAGTAAATAACTATTCACCAGCCAACTGTATGGCATTAAATGATGCAGTAACTATCTGGACCAATGTTTCTTTAGGTCACTGCCATCCCTAAAACATCAACTGGCAGTTCTACAGCTTTTCTATAATATTATTCTTCATAATGATACCCTATAGGTGGTACAGGATTCTCAAATATTTTTATTCCTTTTCCAGTAAACATATGTCAGTTACCTGATGTGCAAAGGCATTATATTGATATTATCACAGAAAGACTAAACTACTTTTAAATTAATAATTAAATAAGTCATAATTTGTGGAAAATGCAAAAACATGGGGAAGGTATCTTCGATTTTGATATTAATCAAATAATTGCAAATTTTAAAAATGAGTTGCTGTTGTTCGAGTGTTCCCAGTGATTAAACAAAATGCTGCGTTTAGGAGCATTTGAGATTATTATAATTGGCCCAACATTCTTGGAGGAGCATTTGGTTGTATGTTTTAAAGGCACGAAAATGTGTGCTACCCTAATCCACAGACCTCATCTCTAGGAATATTTTCCAAGGCAATATTAATAGATATGCAAATATATATTTATAAGAATTTCATTAAAGTTTTATTTATAGAGTATAAACATGGATATATACATACATGTGTATATATATCATGCTTCATTCAAATAATAAAGTGATGTGATGACAAGATAACAGTCTGGAAGTATATACATTTATTGGTAAGGAAGGATGTTTATGTTTTGTTTTGACTGATAAGAGTAGCTAATAGCAGTTGGCAAATTATAAGCAATTTGTGTAAAAATTGTTATACATGTAAGGGGAAGTGTCTAAAATGTATACGCTAAAATATTTACAATGGTTTTCTCTGAGTAATTGAATTATAGAAGATCCTATTTTTTTCATTTCTGTTTAATAATAGTTTTGGATTTTCTACAGTAACTATGGATGGTATGATTTTTTAAAACATCTAAAATAAAAATTCACTTAAAAATAGGAATTTATTACTGGCATATTTGTTCATTATCTACTCATTAAAGATAATGAGCAAAAATATTTCATTTCTCAGCTAAGCTTGAAAAAAATTCTGTGTGTACTCTGTACATGATATTGTTCCACCTGGGTGACAACCACAAGCCTTACTTCTAATGGTTATCCTTAAATTCTCTTCTTCCAGGTAGTCTGTGTGGAACCATTTATAGGAATCACCATTTGTAATTGGAAGGGCAGGCAATAGCAAAAGTAGATCAACTCCAAGGAATATGAGTGTTTTGAAGGAATTAGCACAGGGAAGAGAAAGCATATTTCCAGGGCTGTGAGGAAACCCTTCAAGGCTGCCATCAGTGCTACAGCAACTCTTCAACATATTTCAGTAGGAAATGGGCCACTGTCAGTAAGGGACATGGTAAGGAAAAACAGTCCAATCATCTGAGAAATGAGAGTCCTTGGTTGATTAGTCCAAATCCATCATCTTTATTAGTAAAATGAAAGCACATCTTCTGCATGTGGTCAGCTTGACCTGTGAAGTACAGCATATCATTCTTTCCTCAAGCATTGCTCCCATTGTTCTATCCACTGAGTGCTGGACATTTTCTCATGATGAGACATGTTTTGTCTTTCTAAATAGAATCCATGGAGAAATTTGTACATAAATGCTGAGCACTCCTTGCTTCTATGTCACGGCACTCTTTGTCCAAGGAGATGCCCCTGTAAACTGCAATCTTATAGTTAGATTATTCATCAGAAAATATGTAAATTCTACAAGAACTGGAACCATGTCTTATCCACCACTTTATATCTAGCACTAGATACAAAGAAGACATTCAATTAATGCTTGTTGAATGAATGAATGAATGAATGAATGGTGAATAATGAATGAGAACATGAATTAAACAATAGTAATTGAAAGTGAAGTGTTTATACGTGAACAGTCATGAACTATGAAAAGTAAAAAACACCAAGTAGACGTAATTATATGTGACCATTTAAAGCATGATGGATATATCAGTAAATAACAGGGAATATTAAAATTATTTTCTAAAAGGTGCTAGGTTAACTAGATAGCAATTAGATAAAGCAGTTTAATCCACATTATACACCACACAACAAAATTCCTTATGATCTAAAGTGCCACAGAAAAAAAGAATATTAAGTATTCATCAATTCTCTGAAGAAGAGCTAATGAATATGTAAAATGATAAATACCTAAGCTTCCTAACAGAAGCAGTGGAAGAAATGCTAAACTAAATAATCAACATTCAGTGATACAAAAATTCTAAACTGTAAAAGTTTAAAAGTAGTAAAACTTTGTATTTTTAAATACAAATTGATTGGAAAGTTGGAAAAAAAAATTCTCCAATAACTAGATATAAAATATGATTAGTCAATTCCCTTAGGAGAAAGTGCACTTAGAAAACCAACATATTGAAAAGTCTGCAATCTCAATAGTAAGGAATCAGTAGAATTAGAAAAAAGCCAGCATGGCACCATTTTTCACCTGTTGAATCAGCCATTAAAAACCGTAACAGCTAATGCTGTTTCAGAGCATACTAAAAATGGTAAAGTAAGTCATACTTTGCCCACAGCAAAGTAAATTAGCACTATCCTTTTGGAAAACAATTTGGCAATATGTTTCAAGTACTATAAAAATGTTTCCATGCTTTGTTCTAATATTCCCATTTTGTAAGGCTCACCCATCTGAAAATGACACACAAGAAATACCTCTCTGTATTCATTGCTTTTTATTTATAGAAGTGAAAACTGAGCCAGAAATGTCCAAGAATAGGGAAAAAGTTAAGTAATTTTGGGACATCCATTCAAAAGAGTATGAAGGAGCAATTTCAATGAGAGCTACGGATATGAAAAAATTACGGATAAGAAAAAGTACAACATTATATATATAATACTGCAGCTATGTAAAATACATGCATCTGGGAAAGGTGGGATGGAATTATTGTCATACGAGGAAGGGGGAGGACACTTTTATTTCTTGCTCCTTCCATCCTGTTGTCTGGAGTAGAGATTTATGAGTTCCAGAGGCTTCTTTCACCTTCATGTGGAGGGTGGCACTGAGGAACAGTCAAGCCTCGAGCTTGAAGTCTGAGGCCCTGCAGACACAATGAAGCTGCCACATCAGCCCTGGGTGAAATACTTCAGATTATTTATCTCAGCTTTTATTATTTAAGCCTCAGCTGTTTGGGGTTTTCTGTTACTGTTTGTTAGTTTGTTTTTGCTGAATGCATCTGAGCCTAATCGTAACCCAGGTGTAATAAAAAATGCCTAGTATTCATTCTGTATTTAGCATGAACAAGCAATTCCAAGTTCTAATTAAAATTTTAAGCTAAATATTAATATTTTTTTTCTGAACGTAGTCTGTTATACTGCATCATTGAATATCATACATGATGTTTTAAAATGTCCTATTTATCCAGGTGTTCACCAAAATAAGAAATGGTACACTGCAATATTTTGTCATTATTAATAATCACTAAATTCAAAAGTTTCATAAGTAGTTAATCTGACTTGACTCCTATTTTTTCTTGTTTCCAGTTCATTTCCCACCCTAACAATGAGAGCAGTTCTCTGTTTTCAGTTTTTTTCCGCTTTGTTTCAGAACCGTCATATTCCTCTCACGGGAACTGCCTAACTCTGTTTAGTTTTGGCAGCCACAAAATATGTTCCCAGGACAAATGGCCCATGTACACTGTGAAGTGTACACAATTCCCAGGTCAGAATAATGCTACATGCTACCAAGCAGATGCATACAGCTGGCGTTTTAAAAGACTTGGCAAAATTCACTCTTTGTTCAGCTTTCTTACAACCCTTAAAAGATTTTTCTGAATATTTTATACTGGCCTTATTTTATAACATCTAAATTGAGAAGAAAATTGAATACACACACGTGATACATATACAATGATTAAGTTCCAGGGCTTTTTTTTTTTTTTTTTTCACTTGGGTCATCAAAACCTCAGTGTCATCATTTTTAGAATTAAATATTGTGGATGATACTTATAACAAATGAGGTGTAATGAGGCATTAGGAAAAGTCAGAAATTTATTAACATAAGTGCTAAGTCAATGAGATAAAAAGCAAAAAGTAGATTTTATTTTGGCTGGTCAGCTAGAAAATATGTGAACTGAAGAAAAGCAAACTTTGCAAAGTTTCCATTTGACTATACACAAAAAGAATAGCATGTAATTTAAAATATTATTCTGTACCAATTCTATGCTACATGGTCAAAAGAAAATAGCTTCTACTTAAGGATTTATAATCCTTAGGAAGGAAGGAAGAAAGAAAACAGACAATGCTATGTTCAAGAAACATTACAGTTAATTTCTCTAGCAAACCTATGTGAATATCCAGTAAATGCTAAAGACAACCATATTTTATATCTATATATATACACATACATGCATAATATATATATGTGTATATATCTCTTTGGGAGAACCATGTATTCCTCATAATTTTTAGGTTATATATATGAGCAATTAAAAAAAAGGTTCAATTCAAAAAAGGTCAATGAAATATTTTTTAACAGGGTAAATTTTGTCAAAAATTGTACACAAGTGTCTGAGTCAGTTGATTCTGCACAGTTTTTCATGATAGAATATTTAGTTGAGAAACTATACACTAGGAAGATTGGTAACTCAGTAGTCACTATTTATATCAAGCTACACTCAGGAATCTTTCAAAACTACAATCAGGAATGTAGTCAGAAAAAAGTAAGACATAGGGTAGTAAATTAAGAGTTAAAGTCACAGGTTCAGCTCGAATGACCTCTCCCCTAAAGAGCCTATTTTAACAGCCTGACCTGCTTCCTCTGAACAAACATGGCTGTTGGTCATGCCTCTGATATGATTCCTGAATCTCCTAGCTCACGTTGTAATTTTTTGTGTAATCCTACAGAGATTATTGCTCCAATCTCCTTCATGGTTCCTCTTCCTCCAGTCTTGCTTCTGTATGATCTAGTGGTTCGCAAACTTGAGCATGCCTTGGAACCATCTGAAAGGCTTGTGAAACCACACATTGGCGAGTCTCCTTCTCCACAGGTCTTGATTGAGTAACTTTGGGGTGAAGTCCAAGAATTTGCATTTTTAATAAATTTCCAGGCGATAACTATTCTGCTGGTTTTGAGAATATTTGGAGAACCACTGACTGGTCTGATCTTTACTCCACCAAGGAGACAGAGAGAGCTTTAAAATAAACACCCAAGGATGTTTAAAGAGTTCTAATATCTTAAATAGTCTATACTACAAGATGCTTTCATTCATATGGCACTTCCCTACTGGGGCTTATTTCATTTGTTTGTTTGTTTGTTTGTTTATGGCTGTGTTGGGTCGTCGTTGCTGCCCGCGGGCTTTCAGGCTTTCTCTAGTTGTGGCGAGCGGGGGCTACTCTTCGTTGCAGTGCGCGGGCTGCTCATTGCGGTGGCTTCTCTTGTTGAGGAGCACAGGCTCTAGGCGCCTGGGCTTCAGTAGTTGTGGCTCACGGGCTTAGTTGCTCCACAGCATGTGGGGTATTCCCGGACCAGGGCTTGGCGGGCGGATTCTTAACCACTGCACCACCAGGGAAGTCCTGGAGCCTCTTTCTTACCAGTTCCCTCCTTCACACTCCAGAAACAGTCATGTTAAACTTTTGAGATTCTCAAATGTAATTAGCTTTCTTTCTCTTCAGGGCCTTTATGTCTCTTCTTCCTGGCACACTCATTTCTTCCTCTACCTGGCTAACTCATACTTAAATTTCAGGCAGCACATTTTTCTTCTTTCAGGAAGTCTTTCTGTTTCCATTAGAGGTGTTGCTCCTGTGTATCCCCTGAATGTTCAACTTCTCTTTCAGCCTAGCGATAATACAATAGCTCCTCACTCAGTTAGAGAGTCTATAACGGGCCTTGGCAGCATCTTTTTAGCTCACTACCGTCTAGCACAGGACTTAACATGTGCCGGCTGCTCAATAAAAATCTGGAATGGGTGAATAACTTAATGAATGAATGTCCTAGTTTACCTATCAGACTTTAAGCTTGTGGGATAAGAATTTAGTGCTTGGATCTTTGTCTTCTTCATGGCATCCAGAATAGTCCCTTGCACATGGTAAGCACTGTATAGTGATGATTTGGCTAAAAGAAGAGATGAATGGATATAGGGATGGATGAAAGGAAAAGGGGGAACACAGCCAAATACCTAGAAGTAGCTACAGTATTTGGAAAGGTTAAGTAGGAATCTTCTTATATTTACTACAACAAACAAAACAAACAGACAAACTCTCTGACATGGATTCAAGGAAGCTAGCCCATAAAAGGAAAGTAATGGCAAATATCTATTCCAGAAAATTGAAAAATAAATTTTTGAGGGGTTATTCCATCATCTGAAAGTTCAGTATTACACGACATTAAGCCTTACTAGAAAAGTATTCCTGGAAAATGTGTAGGGAGAGATGTTCCCAACAGAAACAACATTCATATTAATAGAGGAAATGGCAATATCACAATACATTTGTGTAAGTAAAGAGCCATAACACAAGAATATTCAGACGTTGGCTTCAGCTGTGGCTGCCATCTGGTAGGTCACAGTGTAGGAAAAATGAGAGCTGTGACACAGGAAAGTAAATCATAGGCCTGGGAACTGGAAAATCAGAATTCTGTTCTTGATTTTAGCTGCTGAATTGCTACATGCACTTGAATATGCTGAGTGCTTCAGTTTCCTCATCTATGAAGTGGGGCTAATAAAATTTCCAGTAAGACTATGCATGAATGAACAGATATCTGTCAATACAGAAAGCCCTCTGGACATATTACTATTTTGAAGCTACCTCAGATATTACTTTTCCCCAGTCTTAGTCTTCCCGTGTATTCAAGTATGGCTAAACTTCCTGTTATTTTGCAGTTTTGTGGAGTCTGTGTTTTATATAAAGCTACATTTCCCAAGCTGCTGAGTGCAGTGATTATTCTTGCCTTCAGTGAGAAATTCTGCAGATAACAGAAATAATTGGACTGGAGCAGCTGCTAGCTTTCCCATTTTTTTAAACAATTATGAATGGTTTCATTTTATGTATTATTTGCTTCTCTTACATTCTCTTTTCTTGCAGCCTAGAACTGAAGACTTTCTGTTATAAGCCTGTAGAGATTAAGAACATAATTAGGAAGTAGCAGAGCTTGTAGTTGGCATGACATCCAGCAAAGATGGCAGAAAAAACACCATTGAGCAGGAAAGACCACTTAAACCAGCAATCATCCACAGAAAGGCAGTGCAAATACAGGGGGAAAGGAGACCTGGAGAAAAATATTTGACACACAGAAAGACTGTCCTATCCCTCAGGGGGAACTCAGCAACAGAAGCAGGCAAATGAAGCCAATATATAACTTGGGAAGATAAAGGTGGGCTTTTCCATACACCTCTAGCAATGTCTATATTGAGTGTCTTTGACTTCGTGGCTCTTCAGGTGGGCAAGTCTTGCAGAGCATTTACTGTCTACCAGGTAGAACTTTTTAATAGTAGCTTTGCTTATGTGATTCCCGTAGCCTAAAATGCCATTTCATTTCCTCTCTTTTCCCTAATTCTTCAGCATCTCGGTGGAGATGTCTCAAACCTTTCTCAGGTGGAAATATCTATTCTGTCCTGATATCTATAACAGAACAAGAATCTCATTATGTCAAAATTATTTTCTCTCTCCAGCCTTATGTGAGCTTCTTGAGAATAGAGATCTTATTCTCCTTCATGTCTGCACTGCTAGTTCCTCACCCAGTGTTCCTGCCACATTGTAGAAGCTATATAAATGTTGGGTAGGATCTCAGCCTTTGGATAAAAAGAGAGAACGCGTGACTCAGTGCCAGCTGACATCATCAAGTGCCACTGTCATTACCTGACATAAAACTAAGCACATCTCTGTTTTATCGGGAGGATCATCTGTGTTTATGGAAGCCTGTGTACTGCCTCTTTCAGAATTCATAAGTAGCTGTTCTCTCCTTACATTGTACTACAAAGTCAAAACAGTAAAAGCATTTTACATCACAGACTTGGCATTGGGTTAGCTTAATGAGAGTGTTTTCCATATAAAGATCAATGAAGAAAAATCCAGAGCAATTACTAATTAAATGGAGAGAAAATGTTTTTCTGACTCAGAGCCGATAAATCATTTTCATTGGCAAGATGTTCAGTGTCTCCCTCCATCAAAGTGCCCTGATTTTCAGGGAACTAAGGTTACTGAATTTTTAGAAAGACTTGGGGCCCCCTAATTTAGGAGATGAATCTGGGGCAGGTAGATGTCCAGTATTGGGGCAGCACAGTGCTTTGCTTTTTGTAGTGGACACTCAACAGATCCTTAACAAATAAATATAATATCTAGAGGATACAAATGTTTTGGGGAAAAAATCCGTTTGGGCTAATGATCTGGGTGATTTCAAATTGAAGCTACCAGATGCATTACAGTCTTCAGCCAAGTCACTAATGGCAGTGTACCGTGCCAAATGCTGAATTGTAGAAATTATGACACTCATTTATGAAATGATAACCACTAATAACGCCCTGGTTTTCAAGAATGACTAAATAAACAATAACACTGGCAACTTGGCAACTTGACCAAAATTGCATCCTATCACAATTTGTCAGCATTAAGAGACACAATTCTACAGAAGTGACGATTTTGGTTTTTTTACATTTTTCTAACTTTATCACATCTTCAAAATGCTTTTTGTCCTACCTCCTGTGCTATTTGGGCCTCACTGCTCTCTTTTAAGTAATGACGAGCAGTAAGTTTACATAGATTTCAGCTAATATCTAAACTAGTTTTTGTCCGTTCAGGTGATTCCTGGAGAAATCCAAATTTCTCCGGAATTGGTTTGGAACTGAACCCGCAGTATCTCTGAGTTATGCCTGTATAGCTATGACATTAGTGAGAGTCTGCTTAGAATCACATTACTCTTTTCTGTGGTTATATTCTCCAAGCATTAAAACAAACAAAAATCCTGGGTGGATGGTGAAGTGAGGCGGAAACCAGAATTTGGATCATATTTTCTGACATTTTCACTGGATAAAACAAGTTTTAGGCAGTAGCTCTTCCCTTTCTGTCTCATTTGGGTTTGGCTTCTTAACCTAAGGTGAATTACTATTTATTTCATAGAAATCTTCCCACAGATCTACATTCCTATTGCCAAGTCTATGATTAATTTAAGTAACTAAAAATTTTTTAATTGGAATAGATGTTTTTCATCTAAATACATACATACATACATACATTCTATAATCCTAAACTTTACATTAAATATTATGCTTTCTTAAAATAGTAGATGAGCCTTAAAATAAACACCAAACCGTCAGTTGTGCCAATTATGATGTTTTCTGACCCAGATTTTTTTAAGTGAATCTTTCTTTCCACACTTTTACTGCCAAGCAGGTTCTTGTTCTGGCCAAGAAGGGTAAAGAAACCTCCATGAATACTTTAGATAGTTAAGTCACAATAAATATACCCCCAAAAAGAACGAAGAGTAAAGAAAGACTTTTTTAGGTATAATGTACTGATTTTTCTCTATAAAAGAAGGGAAAACCTCCATGAAACTCGATGTTTTTCAAACCCCTTCCCCAGTTTATCCAGTAAACTCAGCACATACATGATATGGCAGAGCCCAAAAGAATACGCTGCCTAATTCCTCACACCACAATCCTAAAGCCTTTGTGAATTTTGATTTAGCTTTCTTTATCTCTCGCATGGCTAAATGAAAAACAAACAAGCAAAAGAAACTCTGCCCTGCAAACCATTTTTAAAATATACTTCCTTTCCTTGTCACCCCAATTCCCATTTTCTTAATCTTTACCAGCACATACACACACACACACCGTGATGAAAATGCAAGGGGGCACAAGACAGAAAAAATAAGCAGATCTGATTTCCTTCTCCGTAGACTGCAGAACAGGATACATTTGGAAATTAATTTCAGTTAACTCACATGATCATAGCTTTGGGGAAGCAGTGTCCTAGAAATAAATCACTTTCCCTATATGTAATGGGAGAAGATTCCGAGAGACAAAATGCCACTGTTAGAATAGCAAGGAGCACAAGGGTGTCTGGATGAAACCTGTCCAGAATCCCTAATATGTCTGAAAACCCCAAGTGTTGTTCAGCAGCCCGAGTCGGTGGCTAACCTGGAAGAAGGATTAAAGCCTGCATTTGAAGCTTCCAGAAATCACCTTGTGAATGTGTCATGGCTGAAAACATTTTTTTTTTTTTCCATTCTGTAGTTTAAAACAGAGCTGGCAAAAACCAAGAAGAAGTACATCATAAATCAAAGCTACAAGCAGGGTACAAGTTAGAGTCAGGCCATTGTGATAAGAATTTCCACACCAAAAACCCAGTCCATCAGAATTCAAATGGATGAATGTAATCATGAACATGAGCACTTAAAAAGAAAATTCTCCTGATTTTTCAATTAGTGCTTTCACTCACAATTATAGCTATTGTGGGAATAAACATCATACTCCCAGAAACTCCATTCACATTATGATGCATGAATAATCCAGTAGGAGAAAGAGGTGGAAACTTTGCATCTCAGTAAAGGGCAAAAGTTCTTGTCTGTTTAATCTACACTCTGTCACTTATTGAAGGAAATTAGCAGAAGCAATTTTCTTCATGTCTCCCTACCCGAAAACATAGGAAAACACAACAATTAAAAAATTAAAAATAGCAAAATCTGCATCGTCTCCCAAATCAATTGAAATACTTCCACGTGTTAATTTCAGGTTTAGTTCATATCTGGGCCATCAGAACTCTTGGGGCAGCCAGAGAGTGGGCACTAGCGATTTCAGCAACCCTTGGCATCTGGAAGAAGATGGTTACAGCATTGAAGGTGGCAGGGCATGTAGGGTAAGAAAAAGAAGTCCTCGGGGACCTACATTTCTGTCGGTGCACTAGAGTCACCTCTGAAGGGGAACTAATGGAGCCTTCCATTATTAGTCCTGAGGTGTCAACACAATGTTATTCTAAACCAGAGGTCAGAAGATATGTTCTGTAAAGAGCCAGATAGTGAGTGTAGGCTTTGCAACCTGTATGATCTATGTCACAACTGTTCACCTCTGCCATACGTAATACATAAATCAACAAGTGCATTGTGTTCCAATACAATTTTGTTTAGATAAGCAAGTGGCAGGCTGGATTTAGCCTGTGGATTATGGTTCACCGAGGCTGGTTCTAGATTGTTTTGTCTTGAGCATATTTCTCAGCGCTACTGAAGAAGATTATGCGTTTTCTCCATGTCCCATAAAGAACAGAGGAGTGGGGATTCTACAGAACAAATACTGGGACCAATGAAAGCATGGATGCATACAGAGATCAGAAACTAGAGACACAGAGAGCTACAGCAACTCACAGCCATTTCCAAGTTATTGAACAGAACATTCTGTAACCATTAATAAGATTTTTAAAGCAAGCAGCTGCCATCTTAGACCGCATGTAACAACACGTCAGGATGCATAATAGACTCTTTATACTTCTCATACCCATTCCCTTAACTTCACTGATTAAAGTTTATCAACAGTTTAGACTCAGAAGGAATTAAACAAATCCTTTAAATCAAAGGATTTAATCAAACCAAAACACATTATCTATTATTCATAGTTCATTGTATATGGCATATAATAAAATACAGGTCTTATTAGAAAATTTCTATTTAGCCATTCTCACATTGTTATTTCTTTTTAAATTCTGAGTTAAAGATCCCTTTCAGATGTTGTTAAACATAACCCCTCAATAAGCCATATCCTACCTACCTAATACAGAAAAGATTTTGAAGTCAAAAATGGACAAAATTGACAAGTATTTTTTAAATTGTTCACTAATGTTTCAGTTCCTTTTTTATTTAGCTCATATTTCATGACCTACCACTATAAATACCTCCATAGAAACATTTTTATTTACCCGTCTTTCTGACGGATTCATCTTAGAAAACCCTACAGGAATTAAGTCCAACTATTTGCTTACTATGTAACTGCCTATATTAAATAACGAGACCTGGCTAGAGAAAATTTTGCATTTTGACTCTACACCCTTCAAATTTAAGAGCAAAATTTCAAAAGAGCAATTAAAACCAAGACAGTCTGCCTACCTAGTAACCTCACTTTCTTACTCTCTAAAACAACTAATTTTTTACCTTCTCTGTTTGGTAGATTAGGAAACCATATGAGACACCAACATATAGAAGTCTGTATACGAGATTGGACCAAAAGCGTAGGCATCACCTAGAAGGAGATAGATTTGTGGATGAGCACATACTTAAGGGTAGTGCTTAAGTACACAAGCTGCCTTTTAAAAAATCTCTGTACATAGATAAACTCTGCTCTTCTCCCAGGGAAAGGCATGAATTACTAAAGAAGCAGCCGTAGTTTTAAGGACTATGCCCAGCAGCTGGGCATAATACAAGCATGAAAAATAAACCACATCGTCTTGTAATGGAAGCAGTTTGATAGTTTTAATTTCATACATGAGCAATATATTCTCTAAAAATGGCCACGGTACTTGAAGAATACTTCTGTAGGTATTAGATAGTTGTTCTCTTTATAAGATTGCGTTTGCAATTAGGCAGTCTCCCGTATCCTGCTTTTCTTCTCGCTTCCTGCTCCTCCATTTCTGTAACCCAGTCCATAGGGTAGAGACAGGCAGAGTTCTCTGAGTTTCCACTTTATGGTTATGCTAAGATACATCAGGCTCTTAGACAAAAAATACCTGCTGGAACTCAGAAGACAGAGGTAGTTTTCAGGCTTGGCATGTTCTTGGGATGGCTTCCTTTGAAAGAGACTTTCTGGGTAATATAAAGAAGACCAGAGAAAGGAGGGAAAGGAAAGGGAAACACCTCCACCTAAGCTTATAGAAACTGCACTCTACCCAGCCTCTTGTGAGTATAAGCAGGGGCTCTAGAGCTAGACTACCTGTGTTTGAATCCTGGATCTGGCACTTTTTGTGACCTTGGTCAACGTAGTTTTACTTCTTTGGCCTCAATTTTCTCATCAGTAAAATGGGAATAATAATAGGGTTTATTTTTAAGACATGTTATCAAGATTAAATAATCCAATATGTGTAAAGTTCTTAGAATAGTATCTAGTAAGTAGTATGTACCACTTAAGCGTTTGTTAAATAAAACAAATATTCTTTAGCACTATAAAGTGCAGGCTACTGTGAATATTATGCTTCTATGCAACGGGTAGACAAGAAGATAAGGTTAAGCCAAGGTCCTACCCAAATCAGGATCAGTTATGAACAATAAACATTGCTATATCCTTGAGTACTAGGACTGTAGTGATCCCAAGGCTTGGATTTGGGCCAAGCAGCTACCATTTAGTCTGAAGCCAAAATTATAATCATTCAGATAAAGTAATTGAAGTGCTACTGCACCTAGGAGCAAAATCCTGAAGACAGATGTTAGGACTGGGTGATGAGAACTTGCGCTATGCGCTTGTGTCACAGGAGATTACCACAAACCCAGACAGGCCCAGGAGTAGGAACAGATGGGAATTAGAGCTGGGACGCAGTCAGGACAAAATGAAGTCTGGTGTTCGATGAGCAGTCAGCAACAGACAGAAAATAATACAGTCTTGGCACTTATAAGGACTCAAAATGTCATTTAAGTGTGTTTCTCCTTGTTCTTCTAGCAATGTCTACATATCCCGAAAAGTGGACATGCCTCCTTGTCTTGATTCTTTCCACATATAGGAAAAGTTCCTTCCCAAGGAAATATGCTTTGTTTTCAGATAATTTGAGTCAGTAAAGTATTATTTGTTTTAATATGCTAAACCCTAACTCTATATATTTCATTGACCCATTTTTCCTAGTTCTGTTCTCAGAAACTTCAAAATATAGCAAATATCTTTCATATATTTGAAATTACATGTATAGCTATCTTGTTTTCCATAAATCTTCTTTTCTCTAGGCTAATTATTCCCTGTTTATTTACTTCCTTCAACATGGCTTCTTTGCAGCCCCTTTACCTTTCCCATTACTCTCTTCTGGATAGTTGTTAGTGTACCCAGAAAAATGTAGAACCTGGAACTGAGATGGTTAATAAGAATAAAACTAAGAATGCAGAAAACATTGGGAGTGATTATCTCCCTATATGTGGATGCTCTATATATATTAACAAAAACTGTCAACATAATTTTTCTGTAAATATCCTGATAGTAAATGTTTTAGGCTTTGAGGTCCATAAAGTTCTATTACAATACTTAATTCTTTTGTAGCATGAAAGCAGCCATAGACACTGCAAATGAATGAGCATGGCTGTGTTTCAATAAAACTTTATTTACAGAAAGAGACAGTGGGTTTTTGTTTGTTAATTCCTGTATTAGATATTCATATGCTTTCAGTCAACTAAAACTCTTAGATTTTCTTCACTTCATGCCTCTAAGCTATAGATCTTCATGGTTTACTTTAAAAAGACTTTATGTTTATCCCTATTAAAATTTTATATGATTAGATTTAGGCTATACATCTAAAGTACCACAGTCATTTGGATTCCAATTCTGTTAGTCATTGCATCTGAAGGCTCCTCTTCTCTACAGCATGCCACTTGCATATTAATTAAATATGTCCTGTCTTCATTTTAATGCAAATTATTGACTAAAATGTTGATTGGGACAGGACCAAGGGAAGAATCTTCTGCATGAAACTCTGAGTTAATAGAAATCCATTAATAAACATTCTTTGGGGACATTTCTTCAATCAGAATATTATGGGTTGATTTTACCACCCACCCATATTTTCACATCATAGTAGCTCAACAAAAGGATTTAAATTTTCTCTTTCTTTGTAACCTAGTGTTAAGTATCTCAGTGTCAGGTATGTAAGTTCTTCAGTTTTCCCCACCTGTTTATGGCAAGACTAAGTGCAGTGCTTGAAATTTCAAGATGTCAAATTGCGGCTTATACAAAGAACAAGTTTCTAATAAGTATTTAGCATTGGAATGGATTGTGTCATGAGGAAATGGGGTTTCCAGTCATTGCAGGTATTCAGAAGATGAAAGATAAAATTTGAGGATGACTTAGAGAGATTCATGTATCAAATAAATAATGGAATAAATGACAAAAGCACATCTACCTCTGAGAGTCTGTGAATCTGAAAGTTTGTTCGGCCAAATAATTATCAAGGATTTAGCAAGGAAAGAGCCTCTTGACTCTCTGCTGATATTCAGGCTGGAAGGG
Source organism: Eschrichtius robustus (assembly GCF_028021215.1). Lineage (NCBI taxonomy): Eukaryota > Metazoa > Chordata > Mammalia > Artiodactyla > Eschrichtiidae > Eschrichtius > Eschrichtius robustus. The sequence continues at coordinate 135,118,609 of NC_090827.1, forward strand.
AGGTTAAATACACAGCAAATAGCTGCAGCTCATACCTCACTTTCATTATCAATGCCTTGTTATCTGCAGCTCCTGAGATTGTACTGGCAATGGCCCCAAAAGACAGGATATAGAATGAGATTGAATTTCTGACAGTCTGAAAGTCATGAAATATTTATTTCTACACAGGAAAAGAGGAAGTGGAATGGTTCTTTTACTAGCTTTATTAGAAATGTAGCCGTTTAAACTATGCCTTTAGCCTAAATAGGATCAGTCCACAAAGGACACCATATATCCCCACCTCTACTTCATTTAGAATATTTCCCTGATCACAACTTGTTTCAAGGATATTGTCCTATTTTAAATAATAACACTATTGTCTGAATTGTGTGTAACATTTTGAGCTATGAGAATGGACTGAGATAAATCTTTCATTAAGATGTAAAAGTTTGGCTTATGATTATGTATAAGAATATAACTATATTCTTATACATAATCACTTCTCAAAGTTATTTTCATCAAAATCCATTCATTGGGTGAAAAGAGAGTCTTCTAAGAGCAAAATAAACAAAAAAATATATATACACTCATTATCTACACCCTGAAATTATGACAACATTCAAAAGCAACATAGTAACATGATTAAAATGCAGTCATGAATATAGTTTTATCAGAATTTCTAACCGAAAAAATTCTGGTTGATTGCTTATTTTTTTTTTAATTCATGTAATAAGATAGACACTTGGCAGCATATCTTCTGCAATTATTTTTACCATCCATGAAAAAATCATGGTGTACATTTCCTGACAGGAAAAATGTTTTTTACTTCAGTATTTCCTCCTCCTCCCACCTCCCACCTCCCAACTGAAGCCCTTATACCAAGTTCTTCAGTGTTACTACATATCAGAGAAGTCATCATTCATAAAGTTCATGTGTAGAGTTTGGAGTTTGAATCTTGTTATGATAACAATCATGGAGTGTAGAACAAGAAAGAAATCAAAACAGAATGAGAAGACTATAACTTCATTACTGACTTTGCCATATCTTGAATGACCAGAACATCATATAATTCCTTTCTAAGAATGGTGAACCTGATTCTGTGAAGTTCTGTGAGAACTTGATTCTGATTCCATTTATCATTCATGGTTTGTTCAGAACAACGTTGCTCTACTTTGGGAAAACTGTTTCTCCCTGACTCTAATTAAATGGGCCAGGTGGAGGCTGCCAGGCACAGTTTTACTCCTACTTCCATCTGACCACAACCAAGGGGCCACACTTTCTTATCCTAGAGGTTGTATAGGACATGGGCAGGTGATCCAGGTTCTGTTCATCTAAATTCATTCTAGGATTTTATGAATTAGGAGCTATGTCTTCAAAAAAAGATATGAGGTCAGAACTGGGAGCCATGAATTATACTGAGTGGAGAAGGGTTTCAGTTAAGATGTTCTTGGTTGTGATCCAGAGGAAAAAAAATAAACTCAAATTCTTATACATAAGGTGGCAGATGGGAGGTAACATCTGGGAAAGGCAGAGTAAGAACCTTCCAATATTCTCTGCTCAATAAAAGCAATAAGAACACTGGCAAAAATTTTTTTAAAGAACTGTGGAAACTAACCTAAAGCTTACAACAATCCGGGAAGTGCTTACTGGGGAAAAATGCCTGAATTTAGTAACAGCAGTGAGCCTTGTAGCATTTCAGTCTGCCCTGTTCCCAGCTCCCTCTTCCAAATTCTATGGTAGCCTTGAAAACCAACAATCCCACTATCATGGTGATAACTAGCAATCTAGTAGCCACTGAAAGGGGCAGCATGGAGCTAGAGCACCTTTAAAGGCCCATTCCCAGATAACTGTCATTATTTGATTTATCTGGAATTTCTCTGGAAAATCCCATCCCAAAGCTTACTTTATTTAATCAGAATCAGAGTTCATCCAGTGTGAACCGGGTTTTTCCTGGGTGCATTTGATAAAGATAATCAGCAGCAGCAATTGTTCTGATGTGGCAAGACAATTGGGACAAACAACAAGGTGATCAAAAAACTTAAAAGAAAACACTGGAGAATGAAGTGTGTATAGAGGGCTTTCTAATGCTCCAACATGCTCCTGGGAATCTAGAAGGCTACGTGTATGCCTAGGTCTGCGTGCATGCCCAGGAAAGATGAAGAAGGCTCTGAATGACCTTGAGGCTTTGTGTGAGCAGGAAATAAAGTCTAAGGCAAAGTTGTAAACTGCCTGTCTGAACGTTGAAGGCATACCTCCACAGGCATGCAGAGCCAGTCAGCAAAATGGGAGATTTACTGATTTGAGTCATTTAAGGAAATCTCTCTCCAGTCATTACCTGACCGCTAAAGTAACCATCCAAAGATTCCAGAGGCTACATACAGCAAAGAATATCAATGTTAAAGAGTTTGTTTAGGAAAGTCACTGAACAAACAAATAATCACAACAGTAGCAAGCAGCCACAACAATAAACTCTGCAGATGGAAGGGAATCTAATTTCCAGAGTTGCCACATTGTATCATTTAAAATGTCCAAATTTCAAACAAAAATCATAAGACATGGGGAAAAAACCAAGCATGGACTCTACATAAGAAAAATAAATGTCAAGTCAATAGAAACTGTACCTAGGGAAACCAAGACATTGGATCTACTGAATGAAGATTTTAAGTCATTATTTTAAACATGCTCAATGAACCAAAGAAAACTATGTCTAAAGAACTAAAGGAAAATATGGGAACAATGTCTCATCAAATTGAGACTATAAATAAACAGAAATCTCAAAGATAGGTCCATTGAGATTATTCAGTTTGAGTGTCATAGCACATTAGGGTTACTGTTTAAAACAACAACAACAACTTAGATTGGGTAGCTTATAAACAACAAAAATTTATATCTCACAGTTCTGGAGGCTGAAAGTCTGAGATTAAGGCACCAGCCTGGTGAAGACCCTCTTCCAGTTGTAGACTTCTCATTGTATCCTCATAGGGCAGAGGGTCTAGGCAGATCTGTGGAGTTGCTTTTATAAGAGCGCTAATCCCATTCATTAGGCCTTTACCCTGATGGCCTAGGCACCTCCCAAAGGCCCCAGCTGCTAATATGATCATATTGGACATTAGGATTTCAACATATGAATTTTGAAGATATACATTTAAGCCATAGCACTGAGAAAAAACATAATGAAAAGTGTACACTATAAAAATATATTTAACACAATAGAATGTAGTGAAGGAAGAATATAGGATAAACAAAGATATGTAAAAACAAATAGCAAAATGGAACACATAAATTCTACCTTTTCAGTAATTACATTACATGTAAATATATTAAAATCTCTAATCAAAAGGCAGAAATTGGCAGAATAGGTTAAAAAATATTGTTCAACTGTATGCTGTTTGTGAGAGATATACTTTAAATTCAAATACACAAGTAGGTAGAAAATAAAAGGGTAGAAGAAAATACACCATGTAAACAGTAACTAAAAGAGAGCTGGATTGGCTATGCTAATCTCAGACAAAGCAGAATCCATGATAAATTGTTATTAGAGGCAAAGATTGGTATTTTAGAGTAATAAAATAGTCGATCCATCCAGAAGACAGAACTATTATAAATGCACCTGACAGGAGAGGCCCCCCAAAAAAGCGTGAAACAAAAGCTGACAGAATTGAGCAGAGAATTGGACAATTCAGCAATAGTAGTTGGAAAAAATCAACAATATATACTTTCATAACTGATACAACAACTAGACAGAAGGTTAGCAAAGAAATAAGAGATTTTAACAACACAATAAACCAACTAGACCCACGTAGCCATCTATAGAACAGTCCACCCAGCAAGAGCAGAATACATGTTCTTCTCAAGTACACATGGCACATTTGCAAACCCTATATCTGATAAGGGACTAGTCTCATATATAAATATTCATACAACTCAGTGATAAAAATACAAATAAGCCAATAACAATGTGCAAAGGATAAGAACAGACATTTCTCCAAAGAAGATACACAGTGGCCAATAATAAGCACATGAGAGAAAGCTCAGCGTCATTAGCCACAGGGAAATGCAAATCAAAACCACAATGAGATACTATTTCACACCCACTAGGATAGCTAGAATCAAAAAGATGGACAAAAACAAATGTTAGTGAGGATGTGAAGAAATTAGAACCCTCATACATTGCCAATGGGAATGTAAAATAGTGCAGCAGATTTGGAAGACACTTCAGCAATTCCTCAAAAGTTAAACATAGAGGTGCTATGTGATCCAGCAATTTGACTTCTTAGTATATACTCAAAAGAAATGAAAACATGTCCATTCAAAAGCTTGTACACAAATATTCATAGCAATATTATTCATAACACCCAAAAAGAAAAAAAAAACTCAAATGTTCATCAACTAATGAATGGTTAAACAAAAGTACATACAATAGAATATTATTTAGCCATAAAAAGAAATGCAGCATTGATGCATGCCGCAACATGGATGAAAACATAATGCTAAGTTAAAAATACCAAACCCAAAAGATCTCGTGTTGTATGATTCCATTTATATGAAAGTTCTAGAACAGATAGATCCATAGAGGCAGAAAGTAGATTAGTGATTTCCAGGATCTGAGGAATGCAGGGGAATGGAGAATGACTGCTAATGTGTAAAAGATTTCTATTCAAGGGATCTAATGTTCTGAGATTATCAGTGGTAATGGTTGTTGTACAACTTTGTGAGTATAATAAGCACTGAATTTTACACTTTAAAAGGTGATTTTTTGTTATGTGAATTGTATCTCAATTAAAAAAGGAAAAACAATCTTATACATAAAAGGCCAATGGTACAAGAGGCTAATAGCACAGTCTAAGGCTCCCTGTTGTCAAGTACATAAATTTGAACCTGGGGTGGAGTTAGCATTTCCAGAACCTCACAGATTGCCAAGCAAATCTGAGAGAAGGTGACATGCTGGTGAAAACAAGGTCCTAAGAGACTGAAGAGGACTTGCAGTTAGATACAGAGAAAGGGACATAGGGAGGAAATCTGAGACTAAAGACTGGGTTCAGCTATTGCATTCTTTTTCATGGTTAGTTTTCAGAGCCAATAAAGTTTCCTTTTTTCCACTTAAGCCATTGGGTTGGATTTCTGTCACTTGCTAGTAAAACTCTGGAATAATAGCTGTATTTAAAGAAAAACACTACTCAAAATGGCTTAAACCATTATAACACTAAAAATAGGAGTATATTGAACGGTGATGAGTGAAAGTGAAGATACAAGAGTGTTGTATTTCAATACCATCGGCCAGAAAGTTGTTAAGGGATAATTTAAGCTCAAATCTTTAATACGGTGATTCTGAAATGTGAGTAAAAACTCTTGATAGGATCAAAGCTCAAAATGTTCAGGAAGAATATGATTGCGAATTATCAAGCCTGATTGTTATAAGCAAGCTGTGCTTGACTAATCTCTATGTTTTAATGCAGTGATCAAGCTCTTATATTACTGCCACTGAATTATTTTCTAGGCTACAGAATAAAGTAGCCCAAACAGTGGATATCTTTCCACATATAAATATGGCTTGTATTTCAGTTTTTTGAGAAATGAAAATTTATTTTCCACTATTACTTTCTTTACTAAATTATTTCACTTGGCAGAATTTTTAAAAATCTTCAGATATTTTTGCTATTAAGAAAATCAGTTAATCTAGTGAAATAATGCTGGGAATTTCCATTATTTTTCCTCAAAAATTATACTTAAGGGATCCTGGTTATCAAATTCATTATTTTAGTATCTATTAAAAGGTGCCTGAGGAATGAAATTATAAATTATTTACTTATAGAATAATCCCTTTTATACTACATAGGTACAATAAATTTTAAAGAATTAAAATAATTGAATTTTTATGCCCCAACCCTCCAAGAGGAATCCATAATATCCTAAATTGGCCTGATCAATTTTCTCATAGTAAATGGGTATTTAATAACTTCCTGTACCTAAACAAATAACAAATGAAATACAAGAAATGAGTAAATTTTCTTAGTTGACAAAAGAAAATGCACAACATACACAGTTACCTGGTTCTAAATGATACCTAGAATAAACAATCACTGATAAATGAATACGTTAATGCATAGATACACACCCACAAAACAGAAGCAGATTTGTAAATCAACTATACTTCAATAAAAAAATAAAATAGGGCTTCCCTGGTGGCGCAGTGGTTGAGAATCTGCCTGCTAATGCAGGGGACACGGGTTCAAGCCCTGGTCTGGGAAGATCCCACATGCCGCCTAGCAACTGAGCCCGTGAGCCACAACTACTGAGCCTGCGCGTCTGGAGCCTGTGCTCCGCAACAAGAGAGGCCGCGACAGTGAGAGGCCCGCACACCGCGATGAAGAGTGGCCCCCGCTTGCCGCAACTAGAGAAAGCCCTCACACAGAAACGAAGACCCAACATAGCCAAAAATAAATAAATAAATAAATTTTAAAAAATAAATTAAATTAAAATAAAATAAAATAAAAAAACAGAAGCAGATGTGTTGATCAAATTTTAATGAATTATAGAAGCTTTATAAAAGAAGATTGTCTTCCAAAATTATTTGGATTAACTGAAGATCAAAACCTAATTTCCTATAAAGATATGTGTGTGAGTGTTTGAGAGACAAAGGCATACAGAGACAGAGATAGAAAGATAGAAGAAAAGAGAGAGAGAAGAGACCAGTCACCCTTCCCTCCATATCTACAGGTTCTGCATTCTCGGATTCAACCGGCCACTGAAGATGGAAAATATTCAGAAAAAAAAAATTCCAGAAAGTTCCAAAAAGCAAAACTTGAATTTGATGTGTGCTGGCAACTATTTACATAGCATGTACATTGTATTAGGTGTTATAGATTAGCCTAGAGAGGATTTAAAGCATAGGTGAATGTGTGTAGGTTATCTGTAAATATTACAACGTTTTATATAAGGGACTTGAGCATCCATGAATTTTGGTATCTGAGGGGAGTCCTGAGACCAATCCTCCACAATTACCGAGGGTGACTGTATTTTGAGAAATAAGGTTTTCATCCTGGGCTTGATAGGATTCCTGGATGGCACCAGGAAGTTCCTAATAATAATAGGCTGACAATACTGGCTAGACTAAAAGTACAAAAGATCCTTTACTTTTTGTAGGCAGAATATACTGCAATTTGGGGTAAATACACTACTTTATTTTTTAAAACATATTTGAACACTTTCTTCCTGAAGTAAAGTCACACAGAAAATACAACAATTCATCCAATATACATGTAGGAATTTCTCACTGTGTGCCACATAAAGTAATTTATTGGTATCTTGGGGGTTCTGCTCCTATTTAAGTGTATTGACTGATTTATACTGATTTTTTAGCATTTGGCCATTTTTTATGAAATTGAGGGACCAGTCTTCTGGTCAATTGGAGTAAGTCTTTAATGCATAGAATATGTCTATTTAGTTGGATTTTTTGTCAGGAAATAGGTTTAATTTATATATTGTGTATATTTGGGCCCCACAAAGAGCCTGCTCACCCAGGACTTCCAAAAGTTAGACTGACTCTGTGTAGGTCCATGGTAAGCTTAATGCAGCAGTAAAAAATTGAACAGTACCTGTAGCATAGAAAGAATTGCCTTACATATTGGTAAGAAGAGAGCTGAGTGCTAAGGTGGCCCCTGTCCCAACCTAATGGATGGAAACACCTTCATTTCTTGGCTATTATCATTGGGCAGGATTCTCAGTACTACCTGTGGGCTGCCAGCTCCTAAACCATGAGCATGTCTCCTTAAGAAATGGAGGGTGGCCTTGCAGAGCCATTTCTAGTCAATTATTTGTGTCCTCATTTCGTGCAGTCTTTGCACTACTTGTTTGCTGTTTCAGTGGTAAACTGAAATGAGACACCACTAAAGCCAGTCAGAATTAACATTCTTGCCAATCTTCAAATCCAATCCAGCAATTTGTGGTCTAACTCAGCTCATTTTTCCATTCCACAAAGTAAGTAGGATTGGTTAAAATCATTTTGTAACCTCACTGCATTTGTCACAGTGAAGTTCAAATAAATAATCACAAGCTATATTAAGGATAATAATCATATAAGTCTAAACATATACTTTGATGGAGCAAATGATATAAGTCACAGGGAAACAAAAATGTACATCTAAGAAGTCTTCAGCATGCTAGATGCATCTACTAGTGAAGAACATTTCTGTAGCTTTAACATCAACAAAATGGTTTAATGAATGACAACAAAAGAAATAAGGTCAACATCGTCTCAATTTTGCCCCTGTGATTTAATCAGCATGAAAATATTCATAGAAAATCTAGCCCCCTCAGATTATTAACTACCTAATGCGTAAGGGGTAGAGATGGCTTATGTCTCCTACTCTGTAGATATTGTACATAGGTATAGGATATTTATATATAAGTATAGGGTATTTATACATAGGTATAGGATATTTATACACAGATATAAGATATTTATACATAGGTGCCTTAAAGTAAGCCACAAAACAAGTCTTAGGTATCCTCCTGACTCATCAATTTTAATCAAGTATTTGGTAACAAGCTAAATATTTTAACTCATCTAATATACTATATATCAAATATTTTCTCATCAAAATCAGCATAGATATATGTGAAGTAGAAGATGACATTTATTTGAATTTTAGAGATAAAACAGAATTTCAAAGAAATGCCAGATGTTCAGGGAGCAGTTTGCCTATGCTTCACAATATCTACTCCCTATGATATTAGAGATACATCAATGAAATGTTTGAGAAGCATTAATACAGCATTTAAAAAATAATATTATCGGGACTTCCCTGGTGGCACAGAGGTTAAGGATCCGCCTTCCAATGCAGGGGATGTGGGTTCAATCCCTGGTCAGGGAACTAGATCCCACATGCATGCCACAACTAAGAGTTCGCATGCCACAACTAAGGAGCCCGCCAGCCACAACTAAGACCTGGCACAACCAAAATAAATAAATAAAATTATAAAAAAATATAAAAACTAATATTATCAAAGAGTAATTAGTAAATACCTCTATTACTAATTAGAGAGACCAGAGAAGAATGCATCACCTTTAGTAAAAAATACATTATAGTAGATGTGGCTGGTGCCCCACCTAGATGTTCTTTACTAGACAGTAACCACCCTGCCCAGCTCTTATAATTACTGATTGCTAGTAGCTCACAGATGCCCCCTATCCTACTGTGGACAACTGCTCTCAGCCAACAAAAGCCATCTTACCTGGAATGTTATAGTGGCTCCCAGGCAACGGCTGAAAGCTAAGGAAGGGCCAATTCTGTGGTGGGATTCCTGTTCCAGGACTGCTTCTTCAGGGGTCAGGCTGAAGCTAGACTCCAGCTGAGACCAAATCCATGCCCTATCCCTCTACCCTCATTCTCTTTCTCCTGAGAAGATTCGCTCAATAAATCACTTGCACAAGAATCCTGTTCAGGTTGTGGTTCTAGAGAACCAATCACAGGCATCACGTTTCTGCCTCCACACCGCTTCTCCCAATAATAGTGTGAAATGCTTAAAATCTCCACAGTTTGTCCTTATTGTGCCCAGCCAGTGTCTTCTGAGCTTTTGCCTTTCTCCTCAATTGCATCCTTGTGAACCCTTTCCCGCAGGAAATTGCCTGGATCCTTATAGTTTCTTTATCACCCTGTCTTTGACTTGGTTTTTCCATTCTCTTTGAACTGGATTGGGAGGGACATTATCCTCATGGGTCTAGCAAGGAACTTCAGAGATAACTTCAAGCAGAAGAGTGTATAAGTATATGGAAACTCAACCCACTTCAATGTTTTAACATCCTTAAAATTAGCACTTTTTTCTTTATGTCCAATAAAAATTTGCCCTTCTTCATACCCATTTTTTGGTTTTGGATCTGGTCTTTCATGGACATAAAGAATAACTCCTTATAAAGTATTATATTTCATAAACGAAGACTACTCACATAATCTAAGACAGTCAAAATTGACCCACTAGATCTGTGTCTAGGTCATTTTGCCCAAAGTCAGTTCTTTAAAAGCCACTTCACCAAACAGGCAAATCCCCCAAATGACCAATGCACCAAAATACTTATATCTTTAACTATTTAGTTTTAAATAGATGGTTCTCGTTTGGTTTTCAAAACAGGCCCAGGGGCTGAAACAAATAGAATATTTCTTATACCATTATAATGAGGCAAAATGCAAAACAGTCAAATAAAATTAAATGCTTAGAAGAAACAAGTAGGGCTTCCCTGGTGGCGCAGTGGTTGAGAGTCTGCCTGCCAATGTAGGGGACATGGGTTCGAGCCCTGGTCTGGGAGGATCCCACATGCCGTGGAGCAGCTGGGCCCGTGAGCCACAATTACTGAGCCTGCGCGTCTGGAGCCTGTGCTCCGCAACAGGAGAGGCCGCGATAGTGAGAGGCCCGCGCACCGCGATGAAGAGTGGCCCCCGCTCGCCGCAACTAGAGAAAGCCCTCGCACAGAAACGAAGACCCAACATAGCCATAAAAAAAAAAAAAAAAAGATAGAACTAAAATACTAGCTAACAATAATATTAAAAAAAAAAAAAAAAAAAGGAAGAAACAAGTAAATTCTTCAAGTTCATCATTCCAAGGATTGTATTTGGCTTCTGGGAAATTGTTGACTACTTGGCTTACATCTGTTAAATATCTAGGCTACATATACTTTTTTTTTTTCATTCCCCAATATTTTAGAACTGATTTCCATTCATTCATAATCATTTAAATGTCCTTAATGTTGAAAACATTGGGAGTTTATCTATCCTCAAATAGGTTCAATTTCCTGTCATTCTTCCCACTTATTAATATACAAATCATTTCCACCATAAATTGTAGTGTAACCTGTAAGTGACTACTTGAGAATTCCAAGTTAAAGATTTTGTTTTCACCTTTGGAATTTTTTTTTATAACTATTTTTATTTTTATTATTATTATTTTTTAATAGTAATCTTTTATTTATTTATTTATTTTTATATTTATTTTTGGCTGTGTTGGGTCTCCGTTTCTGTGCGAGGGCTTTCTCTAGTTGCGGCAAGCGGGGGCCACTCTTCATCGCGGTGCACGGGCCTCTTCACTATCGCGGCCTCTCTTGTTGCGGAGCACAGGCTCCAGATGCGCAGGCTCAGTAGTTGTGGCTCACGGGCCCAGTTGCTCCGCGGCATGTGGGATCCTCCCAGACCAGGGCTCGAACCCGTGTCCCCTGCATTAGCAGGCAGACTCTCAACCACTGCGCCACCAGGGAAGCCCAGAATTTTTTGTTTTTTTGAGCTGGGAATGGCACTCATCCACCGATGGTAGGAATTAATAATACTATGGTCTTGAAAATAGGAAGCATGTATCAAAAGATTTAAAAAATGATCTTTCCCTTTGAAACACTAACCCAATTTCTAAAATAAATAATCAGATACGTTAGAAATACTCCTAAGTCCTGTGCCTTTCCTTCCTGTGTGTCTCCTTTACTCTCACACTACTACCACACTCATCACACTTCTGACACCAGATGTGTGGAGGTTTTTCCCCACACCAAGCAATACTCTGACACAAGCTGCATGTCCTACAATTTATTGATAGCTCAATTCTAACCCCATCTACCTGGAGATAGTGTTAGATCCCACAGGTTAAGGGATTGGTCCCATAAGACTGCCGCCACCCTTCTTCAGGTACTGATCACAAGTAGTAGGTTCCCAGGGTAACCACAACTTCCATTTACTTGACTACAAATCAGAGGTCCCCACAACCTCCTCTTCCTTTGGATTTAATTAATTTGCTAGAGCAGCTCACAGAACTCAGGGAAACACTTATATTTACCAGTTTATCAAAGGATTTGATAAAGGCTACAGAGGAAGAGTTACATAGGGCACATAGAGTGAGGTCTGGGAAGGTCCCAAAGACACGAGCTTCTGTCCTTGTGGAGCTGGGGTGTCTTACCCTCCTGGTATGTAGATGTATTCACCAGCCTGGCAGCTCTTTAAACCCCATACTATTGGGATTTTTATGGAAGCTTTATCACATAGGCATGATAAACTGTTAACCCCATTTTTAGCCCTTCTCCCTTCTCAAGAGAATTGGGGGGGGGGTGGCAAGGCTAAAAATCCCAAGCTTCTAATCATGGCTTGGTCTTTCTGGTCACCAGTCCCCATCCAGTAGCCCACCAGAAGTCACCTCATTAGAACAAAATACACTCCTATCACCCAGGAAGTTAAAGGCTTTCAGGAGCTCTGTGTCAGGAATCAGGGTCAAAGACCAAATATTAGAAATGCTGTTATCACCTAGTAAAACAGAGGGGTTTCAGGAGCACCGTGCCAGGAACCGAGGTCAGAGAACAATATAGATTTTCTTTTATCTCACATCAGACATGAGTACAAAATAAATTGCTGAGATATTAATTGCAACATTTTTAATGAAAATTTAAATGAAAAGGACAGAACTAGGACTAGTTTTGGAAATGGATGGACTCAGAATTCAGAAATTGTTGTCCAGAATTCAACTTTTTGGGCTTCCCTGGTGGTGCAGTGGTTAAGAATCCACCTGCCAATGCAGGGGACATGGGTTCGAGCCCTGGTCCGGGAAGATCCCACATGCCGCAGAGCAACTAAGCCCATGCTCCACAACTACTGTGCCTGTGCTCTAGAACCCGCGAGCCACAACTACTGAAGCCTGTGCACCTAGAGCCTGTGCTCTTCAACAAGAGAAGCCACCGCAATGAGAAGCTCACGCACCACAACGAAGAGTAGACCCCCGCTCACCGCAACTAGAGAAAGCCTGCGTGCAACAACGAAGACCCAACGCAGCCAAAAATAAAATAAATAAATAAATTTATTTAAAAAAAAAAGAATTCAACCTTTTTTTGCCTCTCGATTCTGTTCTTTATTTTTTATATGGTTAATAATACAAGACAATACAAGACAATATTTCTGTGTTAATAATACAAGACAGTACAAGACAATATTTCTGTGTCTACCATTCATTGGCTCAGAACGTTCAGATGTCCCCCCTTGAACAATTTTGTGGCCAGGGAGCAGAGATCTCTTGATTAGTTTAAACCAATAGGCTGTACCTCTGGCCCTTAGAGTAGAAACAACTCCACCCAAATCATGAGTTTAAAGTAAAGGAAATTTGATAGTTAAAAGAAAATTTATCATAAGAAGGAAGAATGTTTTCTAGGTGACAGAAACTAAAGATACCCCCTCAATGATAATTTGAAAATGTGATAAATTACTGTGTATATATTAAAAGTCATATTGTTAAAAAATATTTAGTTATATGAGAAAATGCTTAAGGTAAAATGTCACAGTCAGAAAGCAGGGGGAATAGCAAATGTGAATACCTGAGGCAGAATCAGTTTTGACCTGTGAAGAATGAAGAGTTATATGAGCTCAAGCATAATAAAGAAGGGGAAAAAATCTTTATAAACAAGACTGGAGAAATAAGCAGAGTCCAGATCACGAAACATCTCGTAGACAATAGCACTGATTTTAATCTTTTTCCCAAGCTCAATGAAAGACATTGTAGGATTTTTAGCAAGAAGTTTGCATGACACAATAAATATTTTTAAAGAACAATGTGACCAGTGTGTAGAAAATGGATTAGAGAGGGGCAAGTGTAGAAGCAGGAACTAACAAGATTTTTCTGGGAAAATCGGCAGTCTTGTATCTGTTTGGTTCGGTATTTAATCCACATCCAATGATCTCACCACCCCTTTATTACCTATGTTCTCCCATTTTGCACTCCATCATTTACACACCAATTCCAGGAGGGCAGGGACCATGTCTACCCATACTTTACACCTCTTTCTGGACCTAAGATATACGAGGCAATGCTTGCTTGTAAAATCTTTGTGTGTGTGAGCTTCAAGACAAAGTTCAAGATGGCAAAGACTTTATAACTCTTCTTTATGTTTTATTAAAACACTGTATTCAAAATATTAAATACGTTTACATTTTTTCCTATTAGCAAATATTAAATAACAAAGTGATTCCATCTTAACAGGGGGTCACTTTGGATCCTAAACTATTGATTCTGTAATTTTTGAGAAATTACTGGATTCAGAGTATATTTGTGAGAATACCATCATGAATAATTTAAAAGTCATAGATTTCAAGTGAAAATTGACTTGAGTTACTGCATTATCCCTGATGTTTTTCTGTGATTCACGAAATTTTTACAGATTCAACGTAAAATCACCAAAAAGGTAAATAAAACAGTTTATTTTTTACTGGTTCTCATGATGTTTAGGTTGTTTTCCTGATATTTAAGCATATATGTACAGTTAATTTTGATTACGTCTATATACATTCAAATTTGAGAACAGAAAATATGGAATTTCTTCTAAGCAAAAGGCCTCAGCACTTAATATTTAGCAAACTCCTTTGTATTCAATAGTAGATAGTAGTATTCCTATTTTAAAAACAAAAATGTAGAAGATGAGAAAATTTCTCAAACTCATCTAGTTAATTTGTGAATTTAACCTTGTTCTGTGCATATATTGACAAATCATAATTTAAAACTCAGTGTTCTTGCTGTGGTTTCAGATATTTTCAGTGAGCATTAAGCATCTTTTATTGTCTAACACTGGGATTAGATGCTTCTCTTCTGAACTCTTATAGCATTTCATTCATACCTCTGTCACCATACTCATTTTACTGCATTTTAGTAACCTATTTACTCTCTGTCTCCCAACAAGAATATGAACTTGAAAGTAGGGATTGTTTCTTAGGCACATAGTAGACACGTAATAAATGTTTTAAAATAAATGATTATTTTCAATAATTTATTTTTCCATAGTAGCAGATAGGAACAGCAAAGCCTTGTTAGTTATGGAAAATCTTCAGTGACTTAGAATAATATAATTTGCTAGTACTACTCCCTGGAAAGAAGGATTTGGACTATATTAAAACACACACACACATGCAATAGATGGCATATGTATTTTTTTGAAACATGACCATTATGGTACTACTTTAACGAAGCCTCCTTGGGGCTGATCTCAAGTACATGTCCTTGAAGAAAAAAAAGTGAGACTCGGGGGATGAAGTGCATATACGCAAATTGGCATCATTTGTCTTTGGATAGAATTTCAGCCAAATGAGACTCAAGACTACATTGACATGGCCAAGTATCATTTAATGCCACTTGTGGGCATTTCAAAAATTTCATGGAAAGTATAGTTCTCAGGTTTCTTATTTAATAACATGGGCAGTTGCCAGTGATGGGAAAATGCCAAACCTATTTCAGTTTTGAGGTTAAAAGTCTAATTTACTCAAAATCAAATTTTATCATATCTCCTAAAAACAGTTGCTACTGAAGACTTACAGAAGTGTGTTACACACACACTTATACTTGGAGAAATAATGCTAAAAACATTTCAACCTCAGTATTGTGTTATTTATGCAATCAAATTTAGTTTAAATGGGTTTTGGTTCCTTAGCAAAAATATGATACGTAGACAAAGGAAAGGTGGATTTTCTAACGAGACCCTAGAAAACTCAGGTTTTGAGTTAAAAGACATAAAATTAATTTAATTCATTCAACAAATATTGCAAAGTACTTTAAGTTGACTACCTATAGAGTGTTGCAGTTCTAATTTAGTCAATGTGTGCCTTTTAAATACTCACCTGATACTTTGAGTACTCAACTAAAGACATGTTAGTATCATAGAACTATGTTGTCAGAATTTTTCACTTATATATGGGTGATTTCAATTGGATATGATTTTGATCTGTTGGAATAAAATTGAATAGATGGCTGTTTATATGGATGTAATATTTTTTTCTCACAAAATAACAATCAATCACATTTATTCCTCAGACTGCTCCAAGCCAGAAAAAAAAAAAAAAAAAAAAAATCTCATTTGAAGGTTTCCTAGTAGCCTCTGAGGAAAGAATTTGGTGGAGTCAACCTCCATCTAACATTCAAATTACTTTATTATTTTCCATTTTTGCTTTATTTCCCCTTCTCCCTTTTATTCTGGCTTTCAAAGGTCTTTTGATAATCTGTTTTCTTTATTTACCTTTTCTCCTCCTCTGTGTGTTACGATTTCTGGGGAATCTTGGATTAACGTGTCTATAAAGTACTATGCACAGCACGGACTGACCAAAATCATAAAGTCATTCAATAGGCAAGGTCTATAGCTGGCATGCTTTGGTTTCCTCAGTTTTTCCACAAACTCTCAGTCCTGGGAGGGGCCCCATAATTCTCATGTTTTCTGTCTTTTGTCATTCCTGGGAGTTTCTCTGAACTAATCCTACTTAACAGGGCTTACAGACTACATTTCAGAACAGACGTCCTCAGAGCTGACTGACAGGAGCAAAGCCTAGCTAGGAGAAAACTGCAGACAATGACAGTAATGGCACTGCTCTTTTTTCTCTCTCTCTTGTTTACTAACTTCATGAAGCACACACACTCCCTTCACCCTCTGTGCAGAGCTGACTGCAAATTTTCTCTAGCCTCATCCAAAAATGGGCACTGGGTGTTTTAACTACATAACTTTATTTTTGTCAAATCAGGTCACTTTGTCTGAAGCAAAAGGCTCCTGTTAGGACACATTTTCCACCCTGACTTGTTTAATATTGTGTTTCCCTTTCTTATTCCCAGAACACACACGCGCACGCACACGCGCACACACACACCCCTTCCTCCTAATGTTTTCCCTCTTAAGGCAACCTGACACTACAAAGACTAGTAATGAAAGTTTCTTGTAATTCTAAGCACTGGTCTGTGATCCCTTGAAATGTCATGGTCACTGGAATTTTTGGAGAAACCAATTCTCTGGGTTTTCCCACACTTCTTTCAAGGTATGTCCACTAGTCCTTGGGGTTGCCACACATACCGATCCTCATTTGTTTGGTGGTTCATTCTGTCATCTTCCATAGCATTAGCTACAATCCTATTTAACCGCTTTGGCTAGCATAATGATTGCATTTTAACTGTTGCCTTCTGGAGATGGAAATCTCAGTTTTGATTTTCAAGCCAAAATAAAGGTTAATTTTTTTTAATTCAATGTATTGGAAGAGATAAACAAAGTTCATCTGTATCTCTTTAAATCACATCATGTAGGTAGAATTCATATCAGCTATAAATTACTAACAGGCATAAAAAGTAATAAGTATATTAAGTATTATTTTTAAAGTCTTCTAAAAAGTTAAGAAGGAGTAATATTACAAATGTGAGTAAAATTTCTGAGCTGCAAGATGGAAAAGGGACATCTTTAAGATGGATGCTGTAGCAGTAGACTCTTAATCAGCTTTTAAAATTAAATCTCTTACCTCCTCAGAGTCTCAGTTTTCTAAACTGTGAAAGGAGGATAATAGTTCTGAAGAAATAAAAGAAATAATTTTTATCAAAGGCTCTGAGAAAACAAACATCAGTACTGTCTGTTGTTATTTAGCAAGTAAGTTTAAATGACCTAGCACACACAGAGTACAGTACTAGCCTTACTAGCAAATAGAATAATAGAAATAGATCAAAGCCCTCCTCTATGCAGATATTGTACTCACTCTAGTGGAAGAGTCAGTGTATGAAATTTCTCAAATACAACACAGGACACAGGATAGGAGGACCTCTAACAGAGGTGCCATAAGCTGCTATGGGAACTCGGGCTTGGAGAGAGAGTGATATTTCTTGGGCTTCTGGGAAGTTTCACACAGGAACTAATTTTCTATCTGAGCCTTAAAAGGGAAGGAGATATGGGGTGGGAAGTTTATTTACATAATGACAATTAAAGCCAGCATGCCAGTCATCTCAAAATGATGAGCGCTAGCTGACAGGCTCCAGGCGGCCAACATGCTGCCTTTATTATTTTCAGGATAAAGCTGAGACTAGCATAAGGGAAAAGACTGAACTGAAAAAAAGTGTTCACTCATAGTAAATATACACATGGCATAGTTAAAGGATCAACCAGTTTTGACAGAGTTGGTAGAAACTAGGTTGCCAAATTTAAAAGAATATTCTTACAGAAATTGTTTGCAGTAGTAAGTGTCACGTCATTAGGTCATACAGTAGAATAATTATACAGTAGAATAATTAAATAAAAATGGTGAATAGGTGTATGTGTGTTTCTGTACTCATGTGTTTATAATGGATCTATTTCTAGTCCCTGCTCTGTGTCCATAGACATAGCTTAGGCTACTATGTCCTAACAGCCAACTGAATAAATTTGCTTAAAATTGCTTTAATTACTTAAACTAATTTTCCAACTGCAGTATGTGTACAGTGATTTCCTTTTCTCTCATGCTGAACTTTTCCCCAAGCGGTTTGCTAAGAAGCAACCTTCTTTTCCGATTCTCAGGAAGTCCAGTGCTGGCTTATGTATCTCTCCTAACAGTCCTTGAGTTCAGACAATTTGAATCCCACATGTGGAGGAAACGTTTCTAAGTGAAAACTGATCTGACCCTAAACAAACCAAGCAGTACAGGCAAGGTCTTCAGAGGAAGAGGGGAGGGCAGAGCCCAGAAAATGGGGGCCAGGCTCTAGGATGCTGTTTCTCGGGGCAGCTGCCTATAGATTCCAGAATGTATATGTGTACACTTAGGTCAGTATATCCAACATGTATCTCTGCATATGACATCAACAGGCCAAATCTGACACCGGAAAAGACTATCCTGAATCCATTGCCACTTTTACTTTGTGGGGAGAGGAAATGCTGCAATCTAAACTTACACCATTGTCCCAGCTGGGGTGGGAGTGCATACGGAGTAATATCCAGGTGCATGCAAGCCTTTCGTCTTCCCTTAGTGATGTCGTTTAAATAATTTAAAATGTTCAAATCTCAGTGTTCTTATATTATCATGGGAATGATATTTACACCAGTATAATAGGGCTATTGTGAATACAAAATGTGTGCAAAGCACTTAGCACAGTTCCTGGTACAATAAAAGTCAACCAGCATTATAAAAATTAATTATTAAATATAAATATCATTTTAATGACAGTACATAAATGCAGGACCTAAATGTTGGAAAGATAGGACAAAAGATATAACTTTGGGGAAGTTATATGGTGAATGATATATGGGGGAGATACCCCCTCATTCTGCTATTGAAGCGGAGAGTATATATCAGTCATTTACCCAGAAGTAGATGTCTGTCATGCTTTAATTTTGTCTTCCTCATTACAAAAATCATATAAAAATTTTTTTGTTGCTAATTAAATAAATAATTCTATTTGCAAAGAGTTTTTAAACTAAATTCTAGGGAAATAAGAGCATCCTTAGGCATGAGCTTTAGAGATGAAGCCACTAACTTTGACTTTGAGAAAATTACTGTCTTCTAATTTCTTTTTTTTAATCTTTATTTTATATTGGAGCATAGTTGATTAAAAATGTATTAGTTTCAGGTGTACAGCAAAGTGATCTAGTTATACATGCACATGAATCTATTCTTTTTAAAATTCTTTTCCCATTTAGGTTATTATAGAATACTGAGCAGCGTTCTCTGTGCTATACAGTAGGTCCTTGTTAGTTATCTATTTTAAATACAGCAGTGTGTACATGTCAGTCCTAAACTACCAATCTATTCCTCCCCCACACTCTTCCCCCTGGTAACCATAAGTTCGTTCTCTAAGTCTGTGAGTCTGTTTCTGTTTTGTAAATAAGTTCACTTGTATCATCTTGGAGGGGAGGGCACATCGCGTGGCATGTGGGTCTTAGTTCCCCAACCAGGAATCAAACCTGCACCCCCTGCCGTGAAAGCATGGAATCCTAACCACTGGACCACCAGGGAATTCCCTGTATCCTTTTTTTTTTTTTACATTCCAAATATAAGCTATATCATATGGTATTTGTCTGACTTACTTCACTTAGTATGATAATCTCCAGGTCCATCCATGTTGCTGCAAATGGCATTATTTCATTCTTTTTAATGACTGAGTAATATTCTATTGTATATAAGTACCATATCTTCTTTATCCGTTTATTTGTTGGTGGACATTTAGGTTGCTTCCATGTCTTGGCTATTGTAAACAGCACTGCAATGAACATTGGGGTGCATGTATCCTTTCAAACCATGTTTTTCTCTGGATATATGCCCAGGAGTGGGATTGCTGGATCATATGGTAGCTCTATTTTTAGTTTCTTAAGGAACCTCCATACTGTTCTCTAAAGTACCAATTTACATTCCCACCAACAGTGCAGGAGGGTCCCCTTTTCTCCATACCCTGTCCAGCATTTATTGTTTGTAGATTTTTTGATGATGGCCATTCTGACTGGTGTGAGGTGATATCTCATTGTACATAGATACCTAACTAATTTCTAATAACCAATAATTATTGAAATATTTCAACAATGTTTGTTATTGTTCTGGGTTAAAATTATATAGTGTCTTCAAAAAGTTACAACTTATTAAAGGCCTTAGACTTCCCAATGTATTTCCTCCAAAAAAAAAAAATCTGCTCAGAATGAAAATGTTAGTGCAATCGTCATAACATCTGAGATTTTTGAAAATTAGGAGAGACTGTGTGTTGAAAGTACGTTAACCAGGTATATGTCACTCACTGTTGCTTAGCAGACATCTCAGGAGAAAAATAGTGGCAAGAGACCTGGCTGACTGAAACACTGAGAGAAATCATACACAGAGGAAGTGTTCTATTTCCTTTGTTCTTTATGCGTTCTATAAATATTTCATGTATTTATTAAAGCTGTGTTATTGCTGGAAGCCAGCCTTCTCCCTTGTTTAAATCTTCCGCCACCCTTGATGGATAGAAATGTTTGAAATATAGGGAGTCTGCATTCCACGTACATGTTTTTTTAATAGACAACACATGAAAATTAGAGAGGAAAATTTTTTAAAAGAAAGAGAAGGGGAAATATTTTGGATGATTAGAAAGAAAAGTCTCACAATACCCTGGAGGTGACCTTGGAGCAACGACTTTTATCAAAATTCTATGAATTGAAAATACATGCAGTTCCAATAGAAATGAGAGTCAGCTTTTTCTTCTCACAGCTATGTTTGTCTTCCTTGGCCCATGTGGCAGGAAAGTCATGGTTTGAGGGGCTTCATTAGAAAGCTGCCTGCGGGTGGTTCATTACCAGTTGTATTTATTTCAGTGTTAAAAGGGCAGATTTCCTGTTTAAATAGTATTCATCTTTGAGGGCGAGGCACCACTATTGGAAACATCAACAAAACCATTCCATTCACTAACATTTAAACCCAAAAGCTGGAATAATGGAAGGGATCAATAAATCAGAGGTCAACATGGAGTTCTCTTCCTTTGGGGACCCTGATGATCCTTTTGTTTCAATCTTGTCTGGGCTGTGCAATGGACAGAAACAACTGAGAACATTCCATCTGGTGTTTGGCGAACATAGGCTTCAGCTTCTTTCACTCATGAACATCACAGCGGGACTATGTGCTATTCTATTTAATCTCAATGTAATACCACTTGTTTCCTAAAACAGAGCATTGATAAGTTGAAAAGCTGCGATTTGCTTCACATTGGGGGAAAAACAGTGCAGTACAAAAGCAGATACCAAAACCAACTCACACAAATTAAAAAGTGTCAAAATCTATGACGAATTCCCTGCTGTGTTGTGTCTTCTGTAGAAAGTATCTATGCTACTTAATATGTGCCAGACAATGTGACAAGCACTGGACATACATTATCTCATTTTGCTTCAGACAATTTTATGAGCCTCAGTTTTACTGAGAAGGAAACTGAGGCTTAGAGAGGTTGAGTTCCTGTCCAAGTTCCCGAGTTAATACATAGGAAAGCTGAATTCCAAGACTGTCGGATTCAGCACCTGAGCACTCAGCCACTACACATCCTCTAATTAGAAGTTATGTGGCTGTACTTGTTTAAGAACAAGGCTGGTTTAACCCTTAATACCAAAGTTCTACTAAAGACATCTGTCCTCACTGAGAGACACACCTATATCCTGGAATCGCAGAATCACAGAAGCTCAAAGGTATTTAATAGTAATGCTATCATATAATGCCCAGTCTTCCAAACTGGGACACTTTTGCAAAGTGAAGAATGTGCTAATAATACTTCGCTGAGAAAACAGGTATAAACCAGGATTGATCAAGTGAACTTGGAATGTCTGTGCATTCTACTTGTAGACAATCTTGACCAATCATCTTATGATTAATGAATTTTCTAGCATTGTACTAATATTAAGAACTGCAATATAATGCTTGCTGCTAAGACCCAGATTTGTTTATACACATTGTCTCCATCATCTGTGCCAATTCTTCAGGTAGAGATTATTACCTCCATTTTACCGTTGAGAGAACAGGGATCAGAGCAGACAGATGAGTTGCAAAAGGGCATTTAATTGTTAACAGGCAAAACTGGGATTCAATACCAGGTTTTGAACGTTACCCCTTACTGCTTTTCTTTTGTTTTCTCTTGTTTCCTATACCCCTAGGAAAATTTTAATCATGTAAAATTCATTCCTTCTCAAGGGGGGACTTTGGTAGATAATCCATTTAAAACATTGTACCAAAATGGCTGAATAAGCAAATGTGATTATCTTCCTACCCACTTCAAATTCTTAGAAATGACAGAATTTAGTTTTTTAAAAGGACTAGATCAGTATTATCACTGGCAAACTACAAATAGTGCCACCAGCAGACTAAACGTTTTGGGAAATTTTGTAAAACATGGAGTAAATGAGATCAGATTGTCAAAAGACCCACAGCTCAAACCATTTTGGGGAAAGGGCAGCTGCAGAGGCGTGAGTGAATCTAGGGCACAACATGCTCAGAGACAAAGGATGCAGAGCAGAGGGTTCCTTTTGGCAATTGTCAGGAGGAATCATTGGGGATCTGATTCAGAAAAGTTAATAGGCTGGCACCTATGTGTTTGCTGATTAATAGGCCGTGGAGGTTCCCTTCCAAGTTAAAGCAGAGAGTATGTGGCCACCTGCGAGGAAGGACAGTGCAGGACTGATATGCAGCTGGTACAGACCAGGTAGACCAGTTGTTTAAATATTGTAGGATTTCTCTTCCAGTTGTCTAATCGATGCTGCTCTCAGCCGCCTAAATACCTCCACTGCCCCAGCCTCCCAAGCATTTCTTCCAGGACCCATAGGTCCCCTCATGATTCAGCACCCCAAGGGTAAGTCTGGCACTACCAGGGGCTGTAAGACCCCAGTCTGGTGCTCTGGTCAATGTCCATTCTGACTGCTCAGTACCTATGGCATGTAAGGGAGAGTAGATAGTAATCGACTTCTCAGATGTTTGCTTTCTCCTTTCTCAGTACCTATCCCTTTATGGCTGTAAGTGGCTATATGACTTGCTTTGCACCAGTAAAGTGCGTAAGGAAATGACATGTATCACTCCAGGATGGAAACATTTAGAAAATGTACTCTTCACCTTCCATCATGAACCCTGAAGCTTCATGTAGAAATGTTAGCTCACAACCTGATGGAAACCCTGTCAGCCTTGGTGCTCAAGGGCCTGTGATAATTATTTGTCATTTGATGTCATTGAGATCTAGGGAACGACTATTAAAACACCAGAACAAAGCCTGACTTAAATCTACTAGCAGTTAAATAATTTGTAGCATCCAATACGAAGGGGGTTGCTACTCACCCAGAAGCCAAGGTCAGTGACATCAGCAGCCTACTCTGCTTTTCCACCGAAATAACCCTTAGAAGTGGCATCCACCAATGATCAGGAGTTCTCTAGTATAAAGATAGCCAGTGAATACACAGCAACGAAAAGAGATGAAAAATATAGGGAAGGCTTAATAGACTGTGAGGATAGATTCGAAAATTCCAACATCCATTTGAGAGACATCCAGAAGGGTTGAACAAAGGATATGAAGCAAAAGAAATAATTCTCAAGGCTCAGATAAGATCTAAGTCTTTGATTTAAAATGACCCTCTAAGATCTACACAATATGAATAAACAAAGACAAACTAACTTATACATTCTTAAGGAATTACAAAAAAATGATAAAGAAAAAATTCTAAATGCTGCTGAGGAGCCTGAAAAAAACTACAGGCTCGCCAAACAAGAATAAGCTGTTGTTTCTGTTGTTTATTGGAAGCTCTGGAATCTAAAAGACAATGGTTTCAAATTTTTGGTGAAAAATTTTGATCCTAGAAGTCTATCCCTAATGGTGATTACTATAGATCCACTGAATTCAGCAGAAATATAAGTCCAGCGACTTGAATAAAGGTTCATAGTAATGCAACAACTTCTCAATACCATTAATATCCCAAGCTCATTCCGTCTAAAGACCACTCTCCTTTGGATGTGATTTTTCACCGTCATAGGCATCTTACAGTCATAAGATGGCTGATCATTCTTGTTTCACATCTGCATTCCAGGAAAGAAGAGCGAAGTAACAAAGGGAAAAAAGCTTATCCTACACTGGAAACTCTATTCAATGTGGTGCCTACATTGAAAGGGAAACTTTCCTAGACATGCCCAGAAGACTTTTACCTACAACTCTGTGGCAAGATCTGTGTTACAAGCCACACTTTGTTTCAGAAAAGGCTGGAAGTTAGGCTCTTTTAAGAAGACACATTCTACATTAACACAGTTGGGGTTACAATAGCAAGGAGAAATGAGAGAATGGATATTGGGTAGGAAATTAGCAGGGTCTGCTTGTGATTTTCCTTAGAGTGAGTTCTGATCTTCCTCTCCTTCAGCGCACACTCTATCAACAAATGTTGGAATGATGACCTGCACATTTGGAAATAAAGTTACATGACAGTCTCACAAAATATATAAAAATAATTCCTTTTGAATCATGGAACAAAACAAAGTTATGAAAGTATTATCATTTTAACATGAAGGATTTTACTAAAAAAAACCCCCAAAACTCAGAGCGCTTAAGTAAAAGGATTAACACTCTTAACATTGACAAATATAAAACTTCTCTACAACCAAAGAAACCAGAAAAGAATGTAACTTGGAATGTTGAAGAAGGGTTCTCACATTTTTTTCATGTACCTGTTGCTGTTTGAGTATTTTATTAAAGAGGACATATTCTTGTATTCTTTGTGTAATTATTTTAAATACAAAACAACAAACACACAAGCATTTTATTTTACTAGGTATGAACCAACATATTTTTCCGTCATCTCATCTATTATAGTTATACAGTCTAACACTGGGTCAAAACAAATCTAATGTATTTTGTAAATTGATGGCCATCCTTCAAATATTAGATGAACACAATCATAATGTCATTTGGAGTTTCCGCTTGTCCAAACAAAATATTCTTAATCTCTTCAGTCATGGCTAATGTGTATGGTATTGAATTGCTTTACTCTCCCCTGAATGTAGCAGCTCTACCTCTTGAACCACAGAGGTTCAAACTCACACGTCAAGTATGGTTTCTTCAGGGGCAGAATAAATCAGGAGTATCACTCCTCTAATTACAGGTATAATGTTTCCACTAATGAAGACTAATCATGCATTTACTTTTTAAAGCAACTCAATCGTGCAGTTAGTACATGTAAAGTTTACTGGTTTTGCCTTAAAGTTCATTTTCTTGGTACTATTAATTAGCTGTACCTTTTCCTTGTATTTTTCTTTATGGAGAGAGTATGCTTTTCTGTCTTTCCTCAGCTACTCTATGAAGATTCACTGCTGCCTCGTATCTACTTTTGAAGAAGCCTGAAGGCCAAGTTTCTTATAATTAAGATTGAGCTGGCCATACCCTCCAGAGACTGTGCTTTGATGTTTTGACTGTTTCTTTGAAGTCCATATGTGCATCTGGGTCAGTTCTGATGTCTCCATGGTTATCAAGGTAGGTTCTAGACCCCTGACTTTTGTCCCTTGCTTCATGTTATTGTGTGACCAATCTGCATTGCATCCAAAACAGGCTATGATTTACATATTATGTACTTGTGTAATTGGACTTTTTGCATATAAATACAGGACCTTTTATTTATCCCTGTTTAATTTCAATTTTTGCACTTACAATAGGTAGAGCTTCTTATTCTTTATAATTCCCAGCATTTGTATCAGGCCTGTTCTTGATAAGACTTGTCAATATAAGTACATCCAAGTTACTGGTATAAACACTGAGCAGAGGCAAGGCCAAGGACAGAACCCAAGAGCACACCCAGCAAAAGCTTTCTCCAGGGAGAGATGTGTCATTTCAAGCACTTAGGTTTACTTACATTCTTATAAGAATAGGTGTATATTGGATTTACATTTTTGTGCTTCTTTTTCATGTTATAGGAGAACAACTCATAAAGCTTAACTTCTGGATTATATTCTGATTTATATCAATCCCAAGATACTAATGTGTGTTAGGTTTTATTAGGCAAGATGTTTTGGGAGACTATACAGCTCCAAATTGAATAGTAACTTCAAGACCTCAATTTACCTATTTTATGATAATATTCTGCTTCTTTAAACTCTAAACTATTGGTTAAAAAATGGATATAAATTTTCAATGGAATTTTCCCAGTTGTTTGAAAAAAATCTGATTGGAACTTTGCACTTACCTGAATCAGAGAAATTCTGTCAACTGGTAAAAAATAGCATATTAATTTTCTTTTTTTTTAACTAACCAGTTATTTTAACATTGCATAGATATAGCTAGATTTACTTTATATATTCACTTGGAATGCTTAATATGATTAATTGGTTACATGCTTTATTTTGTTTAATCCCCACAAAAACTTACAATGAAGCAAGTAACTCAATGAGGTAAAGTAATTTATATAAAGTTGTACAACTTGTGATGGAAAAACTAAGGGTCAATTTGAGGTGGATGACATGAGAACAGTCACAATTATTCACTAAGCCATTGACTCTTTATATACATTATTTCTATTAAGCTTTAGAACAGTTAAAGTGGAATTTTGATATTGGTTTTGCTTTTCCAACATTTAAGAGACTTACTCTGTTGGAAGAGTTCCTCACCCTCTGAGTCTTGCTGGGAACAAGACAGCATTCTTGGTCTGGAGGAGCTTAACAAGCCAGAAGCTGTCTTTCTAGGTTTCCCTGCAGCCTCCCTACTCACATCCAACCTCACCAGTGCCTGACTTAGGACGGGGAGCTTGGTCCCTCTTTCCCTGGGACGGTAGCAGTAACAGTAGCTGCTGATGAAGTCGATGGGGCAGAGGTGGAAGTTGTACGGAAGTTACAGTGGTATAAATTTACAAGCTTAGAATTGAGGTTTGGTGGCAGCAGCAATGATATCCTTATCACCATGGTTTTGAACACTGCTTCCGGCTGCTTCACCTTGAGTCTGATATCCCAGCACCCCTCACATTTCTGTGAGTTACCCAATATTATTTTAATAAAGACTCAGTTTAAGAGTACTCGTTAAGAGCATAGGCCCAGATCTGCTACTTCCTAGCTGTGTGTGACCTTGGGTAAGTAACTTAATTCCTGTGTGCTTCGATTTACTCCTCTGTGACAAGAAATAATAAGAATGTGGGGATTCAATGAGTGTGGTACTTTGAAGACTCTGTGGCAGGTAGAAGGCACTCCATAATTGCTCACTATATTACTAGACTAATTTTCTCATTAATCAGGCAAAGTCTCTTTCTTTCAACTAAGAACTATGACTGATAATTATTAATATTTGTGGTTTTGATGAGGATACAGGCTCAGAAGAGTTACTTAAGGTTATAAATTTGTAAAAAAAATGGATGCAAGAATTTTAGAATAAAATTTAGCTCTATCTGAACTCAAAACTTAGTTCAGTTCTTTGCATTTTCCTACTTAATAGAGGATGGCTTAAAATATCCTTATACCAAACAAGTAGAAATGTCCTCATTCAAATGCAGTTGACTGGGAAAGAGAAAAGAGCTTGACTAGAAAATTTCTCTTTCTCTATCATAATTACATATAGGAGAACTTCTACCAGAATGAAATTCCAATTCTCAATTAAACCACAAGAAAAATGTGTCTGTGTATATGATATAGCATGAACTCAATAACTTAATAATTCTGTTTATTAAAACTGTCTTGAAGTTAATCCTATTATAGATATCTAGTGCCCTGGAAGCAGACAAGATTACTAAAACAGAACGAGTGTAGTTTTTCTATAACAACTTTTTTTTTCCTTCCATCTCATTTTCTTGGCTTCAGAATTCAGTAAGCTGCAAATATCCACTTTCTTTCTGATACTAAATGTAGCAGGTTTAGCAGAAACTCTTGATATAAGGGCTTATCTTTCTTCTTCACACTCACCAGGCAGAATTTCATCTCTCTCTCGGTGTGGCTGCAAAATAAAAATGTGTCTTCCAATCAAAACAGTCAAGCATTTCACTTTTGAGCTAATCTTCTTTTGCTGTAGTAGAAAACTCTTTGTACCTTCATCAAGGAAATCATCAGAAAAAGGGCAATCATTTTCACCCTGATATTTTCCTTTGTACAGATCTAGCCTCAAAGGAATGCATTTATCTTTTTAAAATGCTGCTATAATTTATTTCATGTCTCCACAGCTAAATGTGATGATTTGATGGGAAACCCAGGAAATAGCTTTTGATAGTACACAATATAATTGCATCACTTACATACTTGTATGCAGAGCTAATAATCAAGCATCATATACCAAATTTTTAAAAAAATTATTTCTTTTAGAAATTGGGATATGGTTCTAGTCTTTTTTTTTTTCTATTCTTTTTTTTATTCTAAATTCATGTTTTAATTTTAACAGAATACCAAAATATAGCATTTCCATTTCTATCTAATTGTGTGTAACTTTGAATATGTTTAAATGGGTATGCATATTATTATTTGCAATTTCTCCATGTCATGTGGTATTATTTTTCATGTATTCTTATAATCACCAGTAAGGCATACATTTGATAACCAAAAGCTGATAAATCCTCAACTTATTAAACCAAACCAATATAAATTATTTAAAATATTAATTTTCATAAAGCAACTGTGAAACACATTTGTGCATTATTTGATAACGTAGTGTTCCTGGAATAGAATCTGTTGTCTCTTCTATGACCTTGAAGAGTAACTTTGTTGTTTGCCGTGGGTTTAAAAATATATAAAGTGCTTTTCCATTGATTTTCTCATTTAATTCTAACAAATGTATGAGCTGTATACAGAGGGTTTTATTGTTACATTATCAAATTGAGAAGATTCTGAGATGTGAGGTTAAGTTGTATTGCACAACAGGAGGGGGCGGGTGGGGCATGGGGGCGGAAGAAGCCGGCAATAACTGCTGGGACTTGAATCCATTATTCTAAAGTGCGGATCCAGTGTCTTTCCTGTTACAGCCATTTCTCTCATTCTCTCTCTGAGTTCGTGTTTAAGAGTTTGAAAGCGAAATGAGTTGATTTATCTCAGGAAACTTGCTCTGGCTGCTAGCCTTGCAGCAGAAGGCGCAGTGCTAAGTCTCAAGCCCCACTGGCGACAAACCCCTCTCCCCGGACCCCTAGAGCCGAAAGTAAGGGTGCGTGTGTGTGTGCGTGTGTTTTCTCCCAGCTTCTCTTGTTGGGCCTGAGAGGATGGGGTGCAAGTAGTGGGAGCACCAAGTACCTGTCCGGTGTCTGGTTGTTAAATGAGTAAGTGATGCCTGGACATGCTTGGGATCTCCTGGAAAGAACACTCGACTGAGATTCAACATGTTTGCCGGAGGCTCAAGGAATCCTCCCGAGCTCTGTGTTACGATGGAATTCTTTCTCTCTGAGTGGAAGTTTGCTCGTACATGAATGAGGCTTGACGGGGACATTTAAATATGTTATGACGTTTGTGATTGACGGAGACATTTAAATATGCTATAAATGTTATGATGTTTGTGATGGTTGTATATCAGTTAGGGAGTGCTAGTCAGGGTCTCATTTTACCCTAGAGGTGAGCAGTCTTTTGCCCTTCATTTATCAGGTAGTTTTGTTTGTTTTTTTTACATAGTGTCCTTCCCCCCTCGCCTCAGCAGTGTGGAGATTACTTTGGTGATCATTGTTTCTGTGTTTGTGGAGCACCGGGAAAAGTAAAAGCTTCCCATCTGTTAGATCCGCTCTAATTACTTTTATAAAATGAACACTGCAGGCTAATTTATAAGGCTGGGCTTACCTGGCTCAGTGAATAATTTCTGCACCAGAAAACTGATATTTTATTAAAAGGTGGTATTTTTAAAATGGACTTACTGATCTTGGCACTGCTTTTGTGTTAAAACACACAAACACACACAAAACAAAACAACTCTTTCCTTCAATTTAATTTTTGGAAGAGTGATACAATGTTTGCCATAGTTTAAGAAAAGTTCACACTAATGCATGTAACATAAAAATGTAAGACAGAATTAGGCTTTTGAGGTATGAAGTTGCTTCTTTGTTTTGAATGGCTGAAGTAAATAGATTGAGCACAGTAGTACAGGAGTTGAACAGGATTTCAAGTTTATAACATATTTGATGCTGTGTTGTATAGCAGATAAAAGAAGAGATAATAGGGACAGATTTCTTATTCCTGAGAAGAATGGTTTTCTTTACCTGTCTCTTTATCCCTATAAGCCAGCCAGGATTATATATCCTCAACCTATTTTCCCTTCTGGTTCAAAAGTGAATCTTCATGTGACAACGTAAAATACGCCATTTTAAGTTATAATTGCACTACCTTCCCACAAAATCTTCAGAAACAAAACATATACACCTTTTTCAGAAAGAAAACATGGAATCAGAAATCATTTTCCTCCTTGAGAAAGAAAATAGCTCATAGTCGACAAATTGCCTCAATAGGTAGATTTATGACAACCAAAGATGAAAAGATAAGGAACTTCTAATGACATATAGAACTCATATGTATCTATTATGAAGTACACATTATAATCATTTATACTTATTTGAAAATTTGTTTTAAATGATTACATAGTCATAAAGTGATAGCTAGTTGTTTAGTAGGAAAATTAGTGATTTATATGTTGATTCTAGTTGATACATAAAACCTTCCTAGGCTCCAGTTTTCTTATCTATAAACATAAAACCTTAAACTAGATGATTTGTTTATACCTTTCCAATTCCAAACTACAGTGATTAATCTGTCTTTCAGAAGAGCAAGTTAATTTTATGTTATTTTCTTGTATTGTTTCTTAATTACTTCCAAGGGAGTGTATCATATATTCTTGGAAACCTCATGAAGCTTGTCATTCATATAAAAATCAACAAATATTAATAGTACATTAATTATGTATAAAACATTGTAAGCTATAAAAGACCCAAAGAAAAATAAGAAATCATTAATAACCCTAAGGAGCATACAATGTAATTTTAGAGATGCAAATACAGGAAAACTCAAATAATACCGTACAATCATTAGATAACTGATGTCACAAGGGAATTAATGAGTACTGTCTGATTTAATTGTATGTGTAGCAGGAGCTGAGTTCATTCATTGGGGCCAAATGGAACTAGGGATTCTTATGAAAAAGTAATTTGATCTCTGTCTTGAAGGATGGGGAGAACTTGAATAGGTAAAGGGAAGAGCCATGGCCATCACAGCTATATTACTCTTAGAACTTTTACAGTATGATAGGTGCTTTTACACAGTAACTGGACAAGATATTATGACAAGTATTCTTATACCTATTTTAAATGAGGAAAACAGGAACTGTAAGAACTGAAACTCATATTCTGGTCTTTTGATTTCCAGTCTTCTGTTCTTACCTCTACTTTTACTGGAATCTTGAATATGTATTATTTAGTTCTACTATTATTTTGTGTTGTTTTAGTTTTGTTTAGGAAGGGATTAGAGAATTCGTGTTTGAGTTGTCAACACTTATTCTGCATTATCTTTTTAGTATAGGTGAATGTAGTATTGTTATTCTTATTTAACAGAAGAGGAAGCTGAAACTAAAGAAATTAGACATCAAAATCAGGAATGTGGAAAACTGCAAGGCATTAGACTGTGAATTTTGTCTTAAACAGTTTATAGAAGGAAAAACTTCCAGAAAAGTTGATTGTAAGCTTCTCTTTCACGAATGGCTAATTGTTATCCTTTTGACCTCAAAGAGTTCATGAACCTTTATAAATCCTTAACATACATGCAAGAACTAATGTAACTAACTAGGAACTCTAATTGTCATTATTACTTAGTAATCAATAAGTAGTCTTTAAGTGCTAGCCTTGTGCCAGATGTCAAGCTCATTGCCCTCCCATCATCAAGAAAAAATCAAGAGTTGAATGATTTTTAAAATTATTTATCCATATGTTCTATAATTACTTGGAAATTTTAGTTTCCAAGTAATTAGCTATATAGTGGGAGAAAAAATATTGAAATAACAAACAATTCTCTTACATCATCTAGGAATTCTAAAGGTCAGATTGCTAGTTGAGTGTCTGCCTTTCCCCGGGGAAACAAAGTGGGTCCTAGAGGAGGATGTGTTAGCAGCTATTGTATACATTTACAGAAAAATACAGGAAAGGCATTTTATGAAATCAATAGCTGAACTCCTTGAAAACCCTAATGAGGGACTAATGAAATTTCCAGGCCTCTCCTCAATCAAAAGAAACAAGGGAAGTGTTACTCTGACATCAAAAACTAGCTTCTACATCCTTGAAGTAGTTTTCTTAAAAAAGAAAACAAAGCAGGAAATGGAGGAGAAGCTGGGGAAATGGATAACAAAATTTCTGCAGAATGAGGTGATCAATTTTAACCCTTCCAGGTCTTTGTGATACCAAAATTTTATAACCTTGTATTTCCCTGATGCTAAAAATTCCATAATGTACTTTTATAATTTCACTTTGAAGAATTCTTTCAGACTATAAATTTTCTTTTTCAAACCAGTAATTT
The DNA here is from genome assembly GCF_028021215.1 of Eschrichtius robustus. Lineage (NCBI taxonomy): Eukaryota > Metazoa > Chordata > Mammalia > Artiodactyla > Eschrichtiidae > Eschrichtius > Eschrichtius robustus. The sequence continues at coordinate 135,151,251 of NC_090827.1, forward strand.
CTTTCTTTCTGTAATAGAAAACACATTTTCTTCCATCTGTGCTCAGGTCTACAATCAGTGAAAGCTTTCTTCATACGTTTAATCAAACAATAAAGAAAGACCCAGCACAAAGAGGACAAGCCAATGAGAACAGCTCTTGTATCCAAGGATCATTTTAATCCTCCACATTTTTTTAGCAGCACAGAATTTGGTACACAGCACCTCAGCTGTAATACTTTACACTTAACAAGCAAAAATAAGAATAGTGTCCCCTTTTGTGCTGTGGTATCACAATTATGGGGCAGTATTTACACACTCATGCTAGCTTGGAAAGAGAACTTTTCACTAAAGAACCTTTTACAGTAGGTGTTTCACCTCCCTTTGCAGAACATATTTGGGTGTGAATAGGAACTTTCAAACAGTCTAAATAGATTTCTCCATCTGTATGCTTCAGCAATGCTGCCTGAACTATTTGTCTATGGCAGCAGTTCTCAAACATACTGGTCTCTGGACCCTTTTGATAATACTCTTAAAAATTATTGAGGATCCCCAAAGAACTTTTGTGTGTGTAGATTTTATCTGTCAACATTTAGCATATTATAAATTAAAAGATAAATTTTAATTAAAAATAACAATAATAAACCCTCTGTAGGTGAATATAAATAACATAGTTTTATGGAAAATATCTACAATTTTCAAAACAAAAAAGAATATTTGGCAAGAATAGTGACTTTTTTATACTCTTATATGCTTTTATATGCTTACAAATTTTTTTAAACGCCTGTATTTATGGAGGACAGCTGGTTTCTTATATCTGCTTCTGCATTCCATCTATTGAAATATAGTTTTGGTTGAAGTATATGAAGAAAATATTCCTTCATCCTGATTTTTAGTTGGCAAAATAAAGTATATTTTAACAGCCTTTTAAGACAATTGCATATATTCTTCTTTGCTAATTAACCAATACTTGACAGGTGGTAGTTTCTCAAAGGTTAGTTGCACTATGAAGTCTGTTCTCATATCAATCAACTTTTTGAACTCTGTTACATTAAAACCAATTAGTTTAACTTGTACTTTGAATATTTTACCACACATGATTTTCTAAAATTATACATTGGTGGTACAGAAAATTTACTGAGTTATACAGATCTTCCTGATGTTGACACATTTCATTATATAATATAAAAAGTTATTAATATTATCACCAACCTTATTTAAAACGTCTAGGTATTGGAAGCTGTGGAACCATGGTGAGAATACAAGTTTTCCAAAATTCTAATTTTTACTTGATAGCTTGAATTTATTCACTTGCAACAAATGCTGTCAGTGTTTTCTTTGAAGGTACAGGCTCACTTTATTCATTTTTGAGAGAATATCTGCCAGATATAGGTGTATATATCTGAATACTCATAGTTTGTCTGCCTGCTATTTATTCAAGAAAAAATGGTGTTCCATGAAAAAAATAGCTAGTGCAACTCAAGCAGTTACACTAGTGCTTTTGCTTGTCCAACTGTTTCTTTGTGTGTCCAACAGAAGTGTGCTCTATGCATACTCTAGTTTTATCACACAAATATTAAAAATCACATGTTCTCATGGATGAAGATTTAATAAAAGTCAATCCTACTTACTCTTTCATCAAGGACATCCTCAACTGGAACCAGCATTTTTAAAAATTGTGATTGTGTGGTGATGAAGAATACAATGACTGTAGTACAGATAGATGCCATTGTCTTGATTCACTGTAAGGTACTGCATTTCACTCATCATTGCTTTTGCATCATCAGTGGAAATGTCACCACGATAAAATAGGAAAATAATGTCATTATATTATTATGAAAATAGTTTGAACTCACCCTTTTTCCTTTTTTTAGAAATTTTAAAGCTCTTTATTTTTTTACTTTATTTTTTTGCTTTATAAATTTCTTTTTAAACAATTTTTATTGGAGTATAGTTGCTTTACAGTATTGTTAGTTTATACTGTACAGCAAAGTGTATCAGCTATACGTATACATATATCCTCTCTTTTTTGGATTTCCTTCTCATTTAGGTCGCCACAGAGCACTGAGTAGAGTTCCCTGTGCTATACAGTAGGTTCTCATTAGTTATCTATTTTATCATAGTATCAATAGTGTATATATGTCAATCCCAATCTTCCAATTCATCCCACCCCCCTTGGTATCCATACGTTTGTCCTCTACGTCCGTGTCTCTATTTCTGTTTGAACTCACTCTTGAAAGTGTCTCAAGAGCCTCTAGATCTATAATGTGAAAAGATTATAACCTCAGATCTATGTTCACTCAAGGAAGGGAATGAATTATACATGAGTAAGTAGTTTTCTATTTATAGCTACAAATAGATATATAATACCCACATTAATAATAGCTCACAAAATTGCATAGGGATTGAAAATTTTATGAGCCTAAATGCAGCTAGACTTATTTAAGTTTGAATATATCTGTTTATTATTTTATTAGAATAATGTTAATCCAAAGGTAATGCTTCCTAATTTTTTTTCTGCGAGTCATGAAAAATACAGAGCAAGAAACTATTTTCTATGACGCCCATGGTTGTTCACATTAGACAGTTAAATAAAATATTATTCACAATTAATTAAACATAAGTGCTTTAGATACTAATTGAATATCTGGAAGAGCTAGATTATTCCATATTATTAATATTATATTTATTTTTCAGTTGTCAGTGAGGACTAGTTTCATAATCTCATTTTAATTCATTCACTCAATAACTGTTTGAGACCATGAATGAGCTGGTGGGAGGGAGTGAGGTTAGCGTGCAAAGATAAGGTACATCCTCTGCTTACTGCCACACAGTGTTGGATATAATTTAAGGTGGTAAGTGCTAAAATAAAACTAAAATATAAGGAACTATGGAATTACAGAAGTAGAAGGACTAACTTGACCCCGCGTGGAGAATCAGAGACAGCTGCCTAGAAGAGGATAAACTTGGAGTTGATTCATGAAAGACAAGTAATTAAAATAATAATAACTACCATTTCACTTACGTGCTAGGCCCTTTTCCAAGAAGTCTACGCTTTTTTCTCTGATTAACTTATTTATTATTTGGCTGCATTGGGCCTTTGGCGCGGCACGCGGGCTTCTCTCGAGTTGTGGTGTGCGGGCTCTAGAGTGTGCAGGCTTAGTTGCCCCGCACCATGTGGGATCTTAGTTCCCCGACCAGGGATCGAACCCAAGTCCCCTGCATTGGAAGGCGGATTCTTAACCACTGGACCACCAGGGAAGTCCCAGTCTACACTTATTTACAGACTTGGTCCTCATAATAACCCAACGAGTAGGAACAATCATTATCCTAGTTTTACAGATGCTGAATCTGAGTCACAGGTGGTTAAAAAAAGCCTACCCGTAGTCAAACAGTAAACAAATATTTGGAAACATATTTGAACCCAAGATGTCCAGCTTTAGAGCTTGTGCTTCTGTTCACTGTACCATTCTGCAATCTCAAACCACATGGAATGTTTACTCAGTACGGGGATCTATGTTTTCTATGTTAGCATTCATTGTGTGTGCAGGAGGAAAGGGCATGCTAAGCAAGAAATATTTAGAGTCTAGTGAGAGGGTGCCGTACTCTGCTCTGTTTCCACTCTGAAGTGGGAAGCAAGGTCATCTTCCTTGGGAGGCAGAGGTGGGGAGATGGCTAATGTTGAATTTGAGTAGATATTAAAGATTAAGAATAGCCACTGCATTACGTGCAGAAAGGAAATAACTATTTACACATATAGATTATGTTTAAAACCTTACATTTTTAGTGGTCCAAGTCTACATTGTTGTTGATTTTTTTCCCAGTAGATCTCAGAAATTGAGATAGAAGAAAATATTTAGATTGGCTCCAGGGTTAGCAATAAAATAGGGTTTTAGGATATTTTTGAGGGAGTAGGTAAAATAATAGACTTTGGGGTTTAGATTAAATAGAAAAAGTCCTGACAGAGAAAGTGCACAGCTCTGTTATTTTATTTCTGACTTTTCTACCTATGAGAAGGATGTTCAGTCTGGAAACAGCAGAATAACCACTGAAGCCCAAAATAAATGGGAAGACTTTTATGAGCGCGTAGAGTTTCCAAATGAATGTACGTTGCCTGTTGCAGAAAAGAAACTAAAATGAGAATTGGTTCATATCTGGAGTTTCACTACCTGTGATGAAATGCCAGTTTTTGTGATAGTGAGCAAATTAAACTCTCTGTACCTGCACTTTCCTATCTATAAAGTGAGGATAATAGCTATAATTTACTTCAGAGTGTTATTATAAGGATTAACTGAGTTAAATCATGAAATGCACAGATAGATGCTTGCCCAGAATAAGTACTTAATAAGTACACACTTTTATGACTGATATTGATATTGTTATTATCATAAACTCAAGGAATAAAGATAGAGAATATCTGGATGAAGAGTCCACTATACGAATAAAGACTGTAGTTTTTTTTCTTAAGATACTCATTCAGAGTCTGAATACTTCAAAAAAATGTTAAGTACGTCACTCAGGATTCCTCATTTCTAGGATCTCACTCTCTGAGTCTGTATCAGTAAATTTTAATCTTACATATAATTTATTGGCAGTATCCTCAAATGCAAATACCAGTTTATATAGCAGTAATTCTTCAGTTTATATAGCAGTAATTCTTCAAAGTATACAAAGTTTTTTTTCCCTGAAAGAAAAATAATCAGAAAGCAGCATGGTGGACAGGTACCAACGAAATCTAATCCAAGTATCTTGGAATCTCTATTCCATAATGTCCTACATCCTCAGAACTTTAGCTGAAGAATCTCCCCTTCTTCTGGCCTTAACTAAAATCTGGTTCTTCCCAGATTTGTCATAAACTATTATACCTCAGGACAATTACAAATACATGGATTAATGTGCAATCTAATAATGCTTGTGTTTAATCATCTGAGTCCTATAATATCAATAAAATAGGTAAGGATTCTTTATCCATTCGATTGACTTCTTAAAAGTTGTGCGAAATAGCTAATGCCTATAACTGCAAAGTGTCTAAGGCAGAAAACTGTAGAAAGTGAAGAATAACAACAACTAATCATTATTGAATGTTTACAGTGTACTAGGTATTATTCTAAGTAATTTTACATGTATTGGTACTTATTAATAAATGGGCACTACTGATTTTTCTCACCTTAAAAATGAGAAAGCTGAGTCTGGGAAAGATTATACAACCACGTAAGGGCACACATCTAGGTTTTATAGGAAAGGAATTGTCAGGATTTTCAAATGTGATTATAATTACATCCCTGGGGATAATCTTCGTGTAGTATACATTTCTGCTATTATAATGGGAACAAGGTTATGACATACTTTTTGTTTTACATTCAAATATAGGTGATATAAAAATCTGAACAAAATTAACAACTTCTATTTTTTAATGGCTTCACAGTATCCTAACATGGAACTTTCACTGCCTTTTTCTTTGGTAAGACCTCGTACTACCACTGTCAGTGACTTGAAGGTTCTCTTCTTTGATCAAATCATCATGGCACATTCCATGTGGAGTCTTTAAGACATGCTCAATTACCAAGACCTATCTATTTGCAGACTGTTTCCAAGGAGATATTTTGTAGGTAAATATAAAACCTCATCACTCTATCAGCTTATCACTCTTGCAGAATTCTGTTCTATATATCCCCAATGGGTAGGCTAACTTTCCTTTCACCCGAGAGACTTTTCTACGTATTCCTTGTTAGAGTAGAGCTGGTCCATCCTCTGTTAGAGGTAAAACTGTGCTCTCAGCCGCTACCCAGAACCAAGCTTAATTTCCTCTCACCTTTTGGATTTCTGACATAATTATTTTATTAAGTGACTGCTTTTTAAACTTTCTGACTATGTCCAAATAAGTTCTCTTCAGGAGCAGTTCCTCCTTTCCAAGTTTAGCTGACATGGCCATGATCATTAAAGAGATGCTTTTCTTACTGCATGATACATTGCCTCAACCTTGATAAAATCAGGGGTACTTTCTGAAATCTAGGTTTCCATACCAATGCACCACCCTCCAGAAAATGGAGTTGCCAGTAAAAGTAGCGAAGCTAAATATCTTTATATATGTGGTCATTTGTAGACAATGTTCATGACCAGCAAGCTGCTTCTTCTGTTTCTTATGTAAACTCAGTATTTTAAATAGTCATTAGATTTCTCAAATGTGGTAAGATAAGCCTGTGACTGTTTAGGAGTTTCTCGTGAATGTCTAGACTTTAAACAAAGTTGAAGTAAATAAATCGATTTTCACACTCACGCAATCTTTATTATGGCTACTATTTGATAATTTATGAGGAAATTGTTGGTTCATGTGTATTATCTTTATCCTTTTAAATTGTGATTAGAAACTTAAAAATTTCCATTTCTTGAGTTTTACTTTATATTAGTTAAGATAAGAGTAATAATGGAGCATCATGACTATAATACTAATTAATGACTAAAATATAAAATGTATGAAAACATAATTAAAGTTCAGATTTCTTATCTTCCACTTTAACAAAAGCAATATTCTCTGCCTTTTGACAAAGTATGAATTGTCTTATATGTGAAGTTTCTATGGGGTAATATATTGAATAGAAGCCCAATAGCCAGTGGAAACAATTTTAAATTGGATTTTGTGAGTGTGAAATTTGGAAAAAACACAGTCAAGACTCTTTCTGTATTTTTATTTATTTTTTGAAGAGAATTGAACTTGAACCTAAAAAATATAATTACTACAAACAGCTAAAGATTGGCAAATTAGCAAATGTTAGCACAAGAGTTAGAGCATGGGCAGTGTAAAATCACTGCTTTCTATAAAATTAGGAATCCAGTGATCCATACAAGAAAAAATTGATAAATTGGACTTCATCAAAAAGAATTTTGCTGTTTGAAAGACCCTGTTAAGACAATAAAAAAACAAGCCACAGGGTGAGAGAAAATATATATAAATCATATATCTGATAAAGGATTTATATCCAGAATATATAAAGAGCTCTCAAATCTTAATAATAAGGAAACTATATATATATATATATATATATGATGGGTCTGAAGATTTGAAAGACACTTCACCAAAGATTTATCAATGGAAAGGAGCACATGAAAAGACACTCAACGTTATTAGTCACTGGGAAATGAAAATGAAAACCACAAGAATATACCACTACACACCTATTAGAATGGCTAAAAAAAGAGAAAAAAGGGAAAAAAAGACACTGACAGTACTAAGTGTACTGGAAAGGATGAAAAGCATTACATTGCTCTGTTTGGAATGCAAAATTGTATAGCCACTTCAGCAGTTTCTTTTAAAATTAAACAGGCCATTATCATATGACCCAGTAATATTATTCTTAGATATTTACCCAGTGAAATCAAAACGTATGTTCACATGAAAATCTGTATGTGAACTTATGTTCACATGAAAATCTTTATTCATAATTGCCCAAAACTCAGAACAACCCAAATGTACTTCAACTTATGAGTTGATAAACAACCTATGGTACATCTGTACAATGCAACACCACTAGGCAGTAAAAAGGAACAAACTGTTAGTGCACACAACAATGTGGATGAATATCAAATGCGTTATATTAAGAAAAAGAAGCCAGATTCAAAAGGCTACATACTGAATGATAGCAATTCCATGACATTTTGGGAAAGGCAAACCTATAATGACATAAAACTGATCAGTGGTTGCCGAGGTCTGAAGGTGGGTGGGAAGCAAGAGGGGAATTGTGGAGTGAATGGACTCTTTCTCTATCTTGATTTTGGTGATGGTTACATGACTGTATGTATTTATCAAAACTCATGGAACTATATATAAAAAAGAGTGAATTTTACTGTGTACAAATTATACCTCAATTTTAAGAAACCAGAATCACAACTACCAAACTCTCTAAAACATGGGCCAATCTAAATAAATCTATATAATGCATTTTAATCAAAATCTATTATTCCATGGCCTTCTATTATGTAAAATTATAGAAATTGAGAAATTGTTTTGGTAATTCTAAACCAAAACCTTGATCCTTTTTAAGGTGCTAAGACAAAAGCTGTTCACCTGCCTTAAATACCATTAATGTGATTATGAAAACATTAATGAATGTCAAATACATTTTTCATTTAATAACATTTTCAGAATAAAAACTTTCAAAGATTTACTTTTTAAAGTAAAACTGGCCCCCTGACTGGAAGCATTCCACACAGAGAGGTTGGATGATCCTTTGTGGGGATTCTTTTTAGGGACCTGTCATCTATAGCAGTATGTAAATTAGATATTTTTCAGTTCTCCTCTACACTTCTCCACAATGGTCCTAGCCAATGGTTATTATCAATCTGATGCTTAAAGAGTTTATTTAGAAATAAAAAGGATTTCTTGCCTATACTAATGAAACCTGCATTTTTTGTGCTGCCTATTATTTCACTGTGTGATGAAAAGATCACAAAATAATGTTTCTATCACTTCTTTTAATTAAAATAATTTAGGGTTATAGGATTTTGATTGTGTCGGGAAAGATGGAGAAATTGAAGCAATATTTCAGATTAAACCTTCACCAAACCTTGGCATCTCTTTTTCTATTTAGCACAAACAGCACTTCTAACCAACAGTCTTTATTTTTTAACTTCTTATCAAGTACTCTGGTGTTATTTGCATATGATGTAATTCAAAAAATTAATTGGACATTTTGGATAAAACTTAGTGGAAAGGGAATGCTTAATGCAATTCCACTTCTCTATACAATCAAGATGAATTTCTCATGAAGCAGGTTGAGAAATAATGCTATAGAATAGGAACTTGGTTTATGACCTTAGTTTCATTTATTCTTTATCTTTAATGAAAAAAAAAATTTAAGGTCTGAGTCATGGGGTTATCTCTCATCCTTAATAAATTAGAGCAGTGGTATGAAAGGTATCAGTTGAATAGCCATAAGAAAGCTGAGCCTGGCAACTTTTTGTTAAGAGTAAATAGCTCTTTTATGAATTACAGGAGAAAACTCACACATACACCCACAAATCTTACAGAAAACTTCTGAAAGTTGAATTGAGATCACAATAAATAACATTGAATTTTGAATCAATATTTTTTTTTTCAGTTTTGAAGTAGTACAAAATAACATCTATCTTTAGGCTTACTAGCTTCAGGAGAAAAAAACCTGCATGCACACGGCATATCTTTCAGAGGGGCAGAAAAATAGGGCTGCATAAAAGACCTTGTGTGATTTATCAGTCATTGAGAAAAATAGTGCACTATCTAGCCAGAGATTTCAAATAACCAAGCAAAGTTCTGAGAGGACTGAAAAGTAAAATTCCAACTTAATTAAAATGGATAATTAGATAGATTAGGTAGATAGAAAAATAGATAGATATAGATAGATGGATAGATGACAGATAGATAGATAATGGTAAGTGTAGTTTGAGTCTATATGTATAAGCTTAAAATATCTGACAGGTGATAGTTCTTCTTCAACAGCCAATTAATAACTAGTTAGAAATATCAGAATGAAGTTGTTTTTGTGGTATCTGAAGGGATTTCTAACTTTCTTCCTTTCTATACATTTTTAAAACAGTGTGAACAAGACAAAGTTATCCTGTTATTCTGGATACCAACCTAGCTCCTAAACAGCACCACTCTCATGGCCTAAAGAATAGCAGATTATATGGGAAATGACCTAAATGGGACATGAACTGCCATTCATTTGTTCTGCCCTTTTCCTGAATCAAATTGTATGAGTGTTGCATAGGAGAATAGGAGAATTTGCATGGTTATTTGTACCAGAAAATCTTTTGGCTTTCATTAGTCACCAGTCAAGTATTCTTCCTCAAGGAAAAATTATTTCCAATAATTTATTCTTTTTTCCTGTATTCTCCCAGTCTTTCTTGTAATTTCCATTGTTATAAAGATAGGAGAAGCTGAAAGACTCATCCTTCTGATGTATAGAAGACAAGGATTCAGGCTAAATCATCTTCAGTATTTCCAAAACGCATTTGCCAGCTGCCTTGAAAATCTAATAGAAGTAGTAATCTTTTATTTGTATTATTTTTCTGGAATTACATCAGCACAGGATGTTTGTCATAATAATGGAAGACTAGATTGACAGTAAAAAGATTTGTCTTTGAAAAAGAAAAATGAGGAAACAAAATTTAATCAAATAAAGGCATTTTATTAGGTAGACCAGATCTTTCAACATATGGAGTATATGTGGGAAAACAAAATAATTAAAGAGTCACTGATGGTAAAAAGTTTGGGAACCATGTATTAGGCCATCTTCCTCTTCCAAAGAGGAAATGTTTAAGAGATGGTGTTTGTAATGTTGAATGAAGAAAGGAAACTTCAAACATCTATGCCTTCTTTAATTCAACAGGTTTATGGAAAACTTTAGCCTGTGCTATTATATTTTAAAATATTTGAATTGTTATCTCAAATTTGACAAAATCAGCAGAGGGCTTCATTATTTTAATTATTTTTAATGAGTTTGAGACTTTTTGGTGTAATTTGGGTATTTCAATTGGATATATGTGATATACTCAATGCCATTTTGTAAGTTTCAGATAAGTTGGAAATGTTGTTAATCAAATTATCTATATCATATTTTATGAAAAGAAAAATATGACATTTTTGTAAACATTTTATTCAGAAGTCTTGGATATTTAGTCCTCAATTATACATCATATGTTTTCTTTTAGCTTCAAAAATAAATACAATTAATATGCGTAAGTTCTTTGTGACTTAGGGTTTTAAATTTTTTATTTTTCTCAAAAACTAAAATATATGATAGCAATGTTTTTTAACATCTTTTTTGAGGTAAAACTGATTTTCAATAAACTATACATGTTTAAAGTGTAAACTTACATAAGCTTTACTATTTGTGTGCCCTCGTGAAATTACCACCACAATTAAAATAATAAATATACTCTACGAGTCCCAAAGGTTTTCTCATGCCCCTTTGAGATCTCTCCCTCCACTGTTCTTTCTGCCCCATTATCCCTGAGCAACCACTGATTGGCTTTAGGACCAGCTACCTAATTTGCAGGACCCAGTACAAAATCAAAATGTACAAAACAATTCCTTGGTTCAGAAAGCAGAGAAATGTTTCTCTCAAAAGTACTAAAATATAAAGCTTTTTCTTTTCCTCTGTTGTCTCTGTCTTAGCTTGTCATGGTGGGGTTGTTTGGTTTGTTTGGTTGGTTGGCTGGCTGGTTGGTTTTTGCTATTTAATGTCACTCTAAGTAAAGAAAAATTGAATTTTGAGGGGAAGAGTTCAAGACGGCAGCATAGGAATTCCCTGAACTCACCTCCTCTCGTGAACACAACAAATTTACAGCTACACATGGAATAATTTTCCTCTAAAAAGGAGCTGAGAACGAGGTGAACAGTGACTCCATAACAAAAGATAAAAGAGACTCATTGAGATGAGAAGAGAGGCAGAGACTTGATCTCACCCAGAGCCCTACCCCAGGCACGGTGCCCCACGATCAGGAGGGGATCCCCAAAGTATGGAACTTTCGCTGAAGGAGTGAATGGGCTGTGTCTCACATCAGTCACCTCAACCTGGTCCAGCATCAGAAAGAAGAGCCCCCAAAGTATCTGGTTTTGAAAATCAATAGGGATTCAGTCCAAAGGAACCACAGAACTGTAGGGATCAGAGAACTTACTTTTTTTTTTTTTAACTTCTTTATTGGAGCATAATTGCTTTACAGTGGTGTGTTGGTTTCTGCTTTATAACAAAGTGAATCAGCTATACATAGACATACATCCCCATATCTCCTCCCTCTTGCGTCTCCCTCCCACCCTCCCTATCCCACCCCTCTAGGTGGAGAGAACTTACTTTTAGAAAGCCTGTGCACAGAGCCACTCCCTCTGAGACCTCTCGAAAAAGCAACAGTTTGAAAAGTGCCTTGATCATAAGTGAGGGCAACCCACTTACTAATCCTAAAGTGGCTTCTGAAGACCTTCCACAGTGACTTTCTCTGAGGACCAGAACGCTGGTGCCTATCAGCACCAGTGGGTGTGATCTGCATGCTGTACACCCTGCACATCAGCTGTGCCATGACCGGGATGGTGAGTACACCAGACCCTGCGGTCCCTACACAGCAGCCTCGGCCCTGCCACAGCTGGTGAGGGCAGCAGTTCACATGAGGGATGCCCCTTGAGCACCAGGCTCTGGAGACCAAGGGAGATTGCACTTGTGGGACCCATGGAGCATCTCCTACACAAAACCACACCTTCAAGACTGGTAGGAGTAGCTGTTTTGCCTAATTCATACAGACAAACTCAGAGTCAGGCAAAGTGAGGTGATAAAGGAGCATGTTTCAAACCAAAGAACAAGACAAATCCCCAGATAAAGACCTTAACGAAATGAAGATAAGCAACCTACCTGATAAAGAGATCAAAGTATGGTCATGAAGATGCCCTCTGATCTCTGGAGAAGAATGGATAAACAGGTGAGAACTTCAACGAAGTTTTAGTTAGTTCAGGCAGGAAGGTAAATCAGGTCCCTGCTACTCCTTCTTGACGAGAAGCAGAAGTTCAGGTGATCTTGACATTTTAATTTATAAATACAATTTTTGTTGTTTCTTCATAAATATATGACTCTTTGAAATCACAGCTATTATTTCATAAGCTTGTAAAAATTAACTGACTGATAACATCATGAAATTGAAGTTTATTATTTTTACCCTGTGTCTTGCTCTTCTTTGATCAGAGTTCCCTAGATCCTTATTACTCAGTATAGTCTTCTGACTAAAAGTGTTGTGATCACTGCAGAGTAGATTAGAAAGGCAGAACCTCAGGCTCCACTCAGAGCTACTGAATAAAAATCTTTATTTTAACAACGTCCCCAAGTTAAACATATTAAATTTCAAGAAGCACTGCACCGGGAACCCTCTTGCACTGCTGGTGGGAATGTAAATTGATACAGCCACTATGGAGAACAGTATGGAGGTTTCTTAAAAAACTAAAAATAGAATTACCATATGACCCAGCAATCCCACTACTGGGCATACACCCAGAGAAAACCATAATTCAAAAAGACACATGCACCCCAATATTCATTGCAGCACTATTTACAATAGCCAGGTCATGGAAGCAACCTAAATGCCCATCGACAGATGAATGGATAAAGAAGATGTGGTATATATATATGATGGAATATTACTCAGCCACAAAAAGGAATGAAATTGGGTCATTTGTAGAGACGTGGATGGACCTAGAGATGTGGATGGACCTAGAGACTATCATACAGAGTGAAATAAGTCAGAAAGAGAAAAACAAATATCGTATATTAACGCATATATGTGGAATCTAGAAAAATGGTACAGAAGAACTGGTTTGCAAGGCAGAAATAGAGACACAGACGTAGAGAACAAATGTATGGACACCAAGGGGGGAAAGTGGGAGGTGGTGGGATGAACTGGGAGATTGGGATTGACATGTATACACTAATATGTATAAAATAGATAACTAATAACAACCTGCTGTATAAAAAAATGATAATAAAATAAAATTTTAAAAAAAGCACTGCACCATGGGATATTTCTTCAGAAGGTACTTAGATCTCATTCTTAGTTCCTTAATGGGAATTCCTAGCCAAGGTTAAGGATCTTAACCTTGTACAACAGAGCTCCCCTCTTGGAATCCAGCCATTATGCATTTGCATTCCAGCTCTGAAAATTTCTAGATGTGTGACTTTGAGTAAGGTAATTTTTAGTCTCAGTTTCATCATCCACCAAGCAGAACTAATAAAACTGACTTCATAGGAATGTTATAAAATCAAATTAGATATTACATCTAGTATCTGGCACATAACAACCTCTAAACAAAAGATAATTATGATTATTATTAGATTATTATCTTGTAAGTTTCTGAAAGGAAAGGGTCATGTCAAGTTTCTCTGCATTTCCCACAACAGCTAAGAGAGAAGATACTGATTCACTGATTGATTGATTGTGATGACATTTGAATACTTCTCTAGGTAATTAAGAAATAGAAGTTAATGAAACTACTTCCAGTGAGTAGAGTATATGACTCACCGAGCAGTCACCAGTCATTGAAGGAGAAAATAGATGCTCTCTACTTCATTCATGTTTAAGGGCAGAATATGTTCAGGCCACTGATTTTCAATGTTCATCAAGACGACTTCACGTGAAATTAATTTCACCTACTTCTTGTTCTTGTTCCATTTTAAGCAGGAAAGTCACTCTGCCTTAGTGAAATTTTTTATTAACTACTCCTGCCAAACTTTAATTGAATGTGCAATGACCCTCATTGTAGTGCCACGATTCACCTGAATTTTATCATCCAAATGATTTTTTTTTTTGAGAAAATGCCAATCTAGATAGGAGAGAAAGGAAATTCACCCCAACACATCAAGATTCAGTGTGTTGCTCTTTAAATATAAAGATGATATGACTGCTCTGTGATTTCTATGACACTTATTTAAAGATTTTGTTTCTAGGCTTCTCCTCTTCCTCCCAATTTTGATGAAATATTGGAGCTAATCTACTGCAGTCTTTCAGGTTGTCACACTTTTATGATATGGGGGACGCATTTACGAGAGAGTAATGAAAACTACACATATAATTGGACCATAGTGGACTAAAACAATGATTACAACCACATTAAGAGAATAATCTAACAAATGGCCATTTTAGGTTAGAAGAAAATTTCTTAAGCATTATTCAAAACCTATGTACACAGTAACATATAAAAATGATTTTTAAAATTAATCTTTAAAGTTATTTTCTAAAAGCAAACACTATTATAAAATTATGTTAAGGTTAATGTACTTGTTTAATTGTAATATTATAAACAAAAATTGTATCTTCTAATTGATGTTGGGAATGTGTTCTTTCATCTGAGAATATATCGACTTTGGAAAAAAAGATCAAATATAAAATGTATTGTCTTTAAAAGAATCACTTGGCAAAATAATTAGTAACGATTAAGTTTTTATTTGAAAACTTGGTCTCCCATAAATGTGAAAAATATGCAGAGCCCTTTCCCTGTACTCCCACTTTATCTGCATCTCCTTAGTCAAATTGCTGCTAGGGCCTATGAACTGTTAGAAATATGAGACTCTGAATTTGAAGTTCTCCAGGTGATAACTAATAATTAATATGGTGCTTTATCCTTTATGGGACTGACTGAGACCCTGGAGGCCAGCTTTAGAAGGATCCTAGACAAATATCAGAAAGAAGTACATCCTGGAAAGATCCAACCTTTCCTGTCGTTTGGGCTGAGACAGCGTTGGGAACCTGGGGAGCAGAGATCCTTCTTCTCAGTACCTTAGCAGCAGCACCAGCAAACTTCTTGCCTGTACACTTCCAGCCTAAAAGGGAGTGGTTTCAGCTACCTACAGGACTAGTGCCATTTATAGTCTTCCAACAACTAGCTCTCATACTCCGTGGGTTAACAAAGGAAAAAACCCAGCCATTTAAGGAACCCCAGGAAACAGAATGATCAGTCAGTATCTCATTCAGGGTCCAGTTAGGAGACAGAAATCATACCGATTGTTTTAACAGAGAGAATGTGAAATAAAGAATGGTTAATGGTGTATAAAAACAATGTTAATTAAGTAAGTGAAAGTCAAAAGGAGAACTCTGAGGTTTCATGGAAGTAGCAAATACAAGGATCAGGTCCTACCCATAAGGCTGGGGGGGAAAAGAAAGCACTTAGAAATATTAAACCTTGGAGGAGAGGCCCCACAGAGCTAAAATTCAGACCTCTGAGGGAGAGTCCTGTTCCACTGGTCATGACATCTTTGAGCTGGAGAAGGGGTCCCATGGGGCTGGGACCCAGACTTCTAAGGAGGGGGTGTCCGCTGTCTGGCTCTGGTGTATCTGAGGCATGCTGACAAGCTGGTCTTGTCATAGTTGGAAAGACTACAAACAAGATTCAACTGCCGCTATGGGTGAACACAGCTGCTACCAGGGTGATGAAGCATCACTAGGGTGGCACAGGAAAAAGAAACTCAGAAAGCAATAGGAAGCCCGCAGGAAGAAAACAGAAAATAACAAGTCCCTTCTTACTCCGCCTGCCTTACTGACTCTCTCTTTCTCTCTAGCACCCCCTATTGACAAAACCTTAAGGGGAGTGGCTGACAAAGCAGAATGTAGTTAGTTGAATTGAAGGGGGTAGTTTGGGAGCTGAAATGCAATATCTTAATAACTGACACAGTCAAAAAATAAATAAAAAAAGAACACACGCACAAAAATAGAGCAACCCAGAGAGACAAATGGAAATGGAAAAAAAGAAAATAATAGAAAAATGAGGTAATTCAAATGTAGGAAAAAATAGTCTGTAGATTAAAGAAATAATAATTTTTAAAACATGATCTTCTAAACAAATCACCTGATGAATTGAAAGAGAGAAGTTTCCACTGAGATCCAAACGAGTGGCATGGAAAATCAAGTGAAATAAGTACCACAAAGCATAAGATAAAATATAACTAGATTGAAATAATGACAAAAAAATGCAAGCAATGTGGAACAGAGATTTAAGAGAGTTAATATGAGTAATAGGAATTCTAGAAGAAGTAAAATGAAGAAATGGAGGAGAAGAAATAATCAGACAAATAATAGAAGACAAAGTATTTGATCTGAGGAACTTGGATCTGCTGATTAAACGTTTCACTGAGTTCCTTAACTGCACTAATGGTAAAACCTAGGAATAAAAGCCCTAAACCTAAGATAAAGAGACATTTACAAGTTTCCAGACATATAGAAAAATTACCATCAAGAGAAAAAGAATTTTTTAAAAAAGAGACAAAAAGCATTAGGCTGGCATGAGAATTCTCATCCAAAACATAGTAAGATAAAAGCTAGAAGAGAGTAAGAGTCTCTATCAGTTGATTATGAAGAAAAAGGACTGTAACTCAAAAAGCCCAATAATTGAAGAGTAAATACAAACTCAATTCTTCATAAAAAATGCAATGACAAATAAAATTTTCAGCACCAATCAAGTAAATAAACAAGACAGAATTATCTAACAATGAACTATTTTAACCAAGGTGGACTCTCACAGACTAATTGGAATCCAATTTCTCAAGGTAAGATAAGGAATAAGAGAAAATCTAAGAAGGAAAAATAAAACACAAATTAGACACCAAAGGCTAGTTTATGTATCTTTAGTGTCTTCAATGTATTGATTAATGTCACAAATGTTTTTTAAAAAGAAAAAGAAAACCCTAGAATTTATACAAGTTAACAAGGTTATCAGATGTGGGAGAGATCTTTTTAATGAGAACAGAAACTCAGAAATTAAGAAAAATGTAGACAAACATTTACTCTTATATGAATATCTTTTTTAATATAAAAGGTGGAAAACAGTGCACAGAGAGTCCCCATTTGGATGTAGACCTATCTGTAGAAGCCATTTACAGCAAATACTCTCAGACTTAAAACATTAAAATTAACCTCTAAGTTAGCAAAATTTGATGAGTATAAAATGGAATTACTGTGTCATGTGGTAGCTCTATTTTTAGTTTTCTGAGAAACCTCCATACTGTTTTCCACAGTGGCTGTACCAATTTACATTTCCTCCAGTGTATGAGGGTTCCCTTTTCTCCACATCCTCACCAGTATTCGTTATTTGTGTTCTTTTTGATGATAGCCATTCTGGCAGGTGTGAGGTGATATCATTATGGTTTTGATTTGCATTTCTCTGATGACTAACAATATTGAGCATCTTTTCATGTGCCTATTGGCCATCTGTATGTCCTCTTTGGAAAAATGTCCATTCAGGTCTTTGTCCTTTTTTAAATCGGGTTCTTTGTTTATTTAATGTCAAGTTGTATGAGCTGTTTCTATATGCTGGATATTAATCACTTATCAGTCACATCATTTGCAAATATTTTCTCCCATTCAGTAGGTTGTCTTTTTGTTTATGGTTTCCTTTTCTGTGCAAAAGCTTTTAAGTTTAATTAGGTCCCATATGTTTATTTTTGCTCTTACTTCCTTTGCTTTAGGAGACAGATCCAAAAAAACATTGCTATGATTTATGTCAAAAAGTGTTCTCCCTATGTTGTCTTCTAGGAGTTTTATGGTTTCCATCTTACATTTAGGTCTTTAATCCATTTTGCGTTTATTTTCGTATATGATGTTAGAGAATGTTATATTGATAATTTCATTCTTTTACATGTAGCTGTCCAGTTTTCCCAGTACCGCTTATTGAAGAGACTCTCTTTTCTCCATTGTATATTCTTGCCTCCTTTGTCGTAGATTAGTTAACCATAAGTGTGTGGGTTTATTTCTGGGCTCTCTAGTCTGCTCCATTGATCTGTATGTCTGATTTTGTGCCTGTACCATACTGCTTTGATTACTGTAGTTTTGTAGTATAGTTGGAAGTCAGGGAGTGTGATTCCTCCAGCTCTGTTCTTCTTTCTCAAGATTGTTTTGGCTATTCGGGGTATTTTGTGTATCCATACAAATTTTAAAATTATTTGTTCTAGTTCTGTGAAAAATGCCTTTGGTATTTTGATAGGGATTGCACTGACTCTATAGATTGCCTTGGGTAGTATGGTCATTTTAACAACATTAATTCTTCCAACCCATGAACACAATATATCTTTCCATCTGTTTGTGTCATCTTCAGTTTCTTTCATCAGTGTCTTATAGTTTTCTGAGTACAGGTCTTTCATCTCCTTAGTAGGTTTATTCCTAGGTATCTCCTTTTTTTTATTATTTCCTTTCCATGTCTGTGAAAAACTTTAACTGAGTTACCATTCTGCTTTACATCTTACAGTGTCTTTCTAATTTTATTCACCATTGTTTAGTTTCCTAAACATATGTAGAAACAGGAATTTGGGAGCTAGCTTTCTTTGCTGTATTCAGGAACATAAATACTTGGATTGGAGGGAAGAGACTGTTCATTCACATTTGCTCAATGCTGAGTCCAATATGTCAATGAAAGCATTCTCATTTTGTTTTTTGAAAGGTTTTGACATGAGGTTTGTTTTGTTTTCAACGGTAAGGGATGCCTGCTTATTTAGAAGGATCGCACAAAAAGAAAAAAATAATTTACAATTTTATTAATACAAAGTTCAAAAAATTATATTGTTCTTAAATTACATGTGAAACTTAAGGGAAAATAAATGAAAGACTAAGGAGCAAAGGCCTCTAATGGGAAAGCCATGCTTAAAAATCAGCTAAGCTGCATGTGTTATTTATAAGGTGCCAAGGGCAAAATTGTGAGAAGGAATTTTGCCTTTTCCATTCTCTTTTCATCTGTTAGTTTCTTTTCTTTGTGAAGTATGTGTACTTAAATGCTACCTGGAACAGACCAAAGCAATCCATAAAAGTAGTATTAATTACTAGATAATCCAGCACTATAGTCTGCCTCTCATATTGCTTGGCCTTTAGCCTTCACATTCTCTTTATAGCTCTGGATCAATAGAGGATTCAGGGACATAGAATGTGTTCACTAGGCTTTTATTTTAATCTTTGCATGTATTGCTTTCATTTTTAAGAAATAAGTAGAAATATTAAAGTCAACAATAATTATACTTTAACATTGCAAAATATGTCATTCCAGACTTGTATCTAAGCACATGTATATAAATAAATGAATGAGGTATGAATAAATGGATAGATGAGGAGTGAATGAATGAATGAATGAACAAATGACTAATTTAACAAAATGAAGAAGTGTATGTGAGTGTGTATATATATACATATATATATATGTATATATATATGTATATATATATATAAAACCTGTTCTTTCATTTGACCACAAACTCTGAGTATCTCTTCATGCCAGTAAATTTAGAAACAGGTTATCATTAGGATACACTGTTAATGGTAAAGAATCACACATCTTTTCGGAACTGTAATCTGGCCACCTCTTACTCATGATTTGATTTTACTTGATTAATTGCATATAAAATATGTAGCTTTTATAGGCCTTTTGCAATATTAAATAGAGAAACTACTCAAAATCCCAAATATTTATGCTCTCTATTCATTGAATTCATAGAATAGCAATTTTTATTATCTAGTCCAGGAATCAGAAAACTTTTTCTGTAAAGGGCCAGATAGTAAATATTTTAGGCTTTGCAAGCTCCACGGTCTCTGTGCAATTTCTTGACTCTGCTATTGTAATGCAAAAGCAGCCAATGACAAGAAGTTAACAACTGAGCATGGATTTGTTTCAATAAAAATTTATATACAAAAATTGTCAGTGGTACAATTTGGACGGTTTTATCACCTAACCCCATTTTGCTGGTTAAACCAAGGCCCTGAAAGCTTAAAGAATTTTGCTCAAGTCTCGAAGCTAGTTAAAGACACAAGAGCTACTAGGATATGTGTCTATAAAACCCTAGTCCAGTGTTCCTTCTATATCCTGAAATATCAGCTTTTATTTTTTGTCCCTCTCCAATTCTAATGGTATACCATCCCCCCAAAACTATAAATATACATTTTCATTCCCAATATTTGATTTATCAATTCTATTTTCAAAATATACTTAGAACTACTTCTAAACACCTCCCCTGCTACCATCGTGTTTTCCACACCAACATCATTAGTCCCTTGGGTAACTGCAATAGCCTTGCATCTCTGTCTCTGCTTCAGCCTTTGCCCCACTTCAGTCTGATTTTGACAAGAAAACAAGAGTGATCCTTTAACAGAGGAGTCAGGGCCCTCCTAAACTGAATAAATCTTTATCACGACCTTAGTCCCTCCGTGATCTGGCCGTCTGTGGCCTCTGACGCCATGTCCCACCACAACCTCATTACCTCTGCCTCAGCAACTCTGGTCACCTGGCTTTTCCTTCAATCACTCCAGGCCTCAAGGATAGATATCCACACTCCTCATTCCCTCACCTTTCTAGATGTTTACTCAAATGCCACATTCTTAGTGAGGTTTTTCCTGGTTGCCATGTCTAAGTTGCAATGCATCTCACACACACACACACACACACACACACACACACACCACACACTTTGTGTCTTCCTTCTTGCTTTATTTTTCCTCTTTGCATTTATATAAGTATTTTTTTAGGTGTGTATTCCCGCACCCACCAGATTACAAGCTTCATAAGTACAGGGATTTTCATCTGTTTTATTCATCGCTTCACTCCAACACTTAAACCAATGTATGGCATACAATGATTGTTCAGTAAATAATTGTATAGTGAATGAATGAATATAAAAGTCTGGTTGACTCACAGCTAACCTTGAGTGCTGAGCATACTGAGTTTAAAGTTCAAAGTAATTTGGGGTTTGCTTCCCTTAATGGTCCAAGAAAGAGAGTTGAAACAACTATTTATTTATATATTGGAAAAGGTGAAGAAATGAGGGGTGCGGAAATCTGCTCCTGAGACAGGCGTGCCTGGAGTGTTTGAGGGAAGAGCCGGGTGACCAGGGTTGCTGAAACAGAGTTAAGGACATTGTGGTAGCAGATGAAGTGAAAACGCAACAGGTGGCCAGATTGTGGAGGGGGCCTTAATGCAGTGATAAAGATTTATTCAGTATATGTAAATAATATTTTTAAAAGTCTCCAATTTCAGGTATTCTTTCCTAAAAAACACGTGAAATAATAAGGATGGTAGAATGGCAAGTTCATTCTGAATCTCCAATAAACTTGAATTCTTGAGGACAGGTACATAATCCTTAAGAAGACTGTTATCTGAGAAGTAAAGAGCCTTACTCCTAACTTTTGAAGGTACATTTCTGCAGATCTAAGCGTTATATATTAATTTGAGGAGTATAGAAATCTTGAATTTAGATTTGAAAAATAGTTTCCTGAAATGTATACTAAAAACATTGCAATAATCCGAACACAATTTGACCTTTGGGATAAAGGGGATGGAGGAGCGTTATAGAAATCACCCTGCAACCATATACCCTTGGTATTTTGCCACGTTTAATTTTGAAGGCATTTTCTGGCATCCCTCTCAGATTCTTCCACATACCATATTTACATTAATTACACTAAGAGATATAATTATAACTCATGACTAATTTGTTTTTAAAAAGAAGAGAAAGAACCCACAACAAGAAGCATGTTAAAAATAACACTGAGAATATAATTTAAGTATTAGACTTAAACCATTCAGTGTCAAAATACAGGCTTCTATCCCTAAGCTGCTTTAAATCTACATCATTACAACATGATTTGATTTGCCTGAACAATAAAAGACTAAACTTTTACAGGAAGTGACCCTTTAAAAAATGTATCTGTGCTTTTATAGTGTTTTAAGGAAAAAGATTAGCTTCATCTGAGTGTTTTCTATGTGTATACAGTTTGACTTTTGAAAAAGATTTGTCATTCATTATGCTTATTCTTAAGCCAGTCAGTAGGTTGCCTGAAATTAACAGATGAATTTTCAGATACTGAAATAGATTAGTTTTGCACCAGACGTACGGTATAAAAAATACCATAACCATTGATGTTTTTTAAAGTTGTTTGAGGTTTTGAAGTGTTTTTTTAATATCATAATACATTCAATATATAATACATTTTTAACTTTAAATTTGTTGCGTAATATATTTTTAAATCTGATTTGTGTCATTGTGCTATATTTATGAAGATTAGAATTCTCAGTTTATTTTTTATATATGGAAGTTTTAAATTATATATTTTCACATTTAACAATTTAGTATTAATGTTTCTATTTGGATTTATTTTTTTCCAACATGTGACACATTTAATATCCTTAATATGTAAATTACTCATACAAATTGAAAAGAAAAGCATTACAATCCAATTAGGCAAAAGCACAAAAGGTTTACACAGAAAGTTCATGGAAATAGTACAATTAACCAATGATTTAAGATACAATAGTTTTAACAATAATCATCTTCAGGACATTTAGTCATAAATATAAATATAATACATATAAAAATGTTATGTTGTGAAAATATGCTCTCAAATGAACTAATAGTCTTGATTACCTAATTTTAAGGTTGCCATACATCCATGGGTATGAACTATGTTCTTTTACCAACTGAACCATATGAAACCACTGCTTGCTTCTGCCAGATAGCTCTTTAGTATATATCCCTAAGTGGGGGGCCTCTTTCCTGCATTCTAGAAATTAAATTTTTAAAAAGTTTGCTGTCCTTAAGTATGGTTGCCTCTAAAACTATAGTGATATCTGTATGTGCACCCTTAACAGAATTCCTGAAAAGTCTAGTTAATTGAAAATACACTAATTATCAAAATGGGTAGATAATATATTATAGTTTTTAACAAGCTATATATAATGCTGCATATATAAAGACATATGTAGTAGATGTATAGTGACAAAAGCATAGAAATTGTGTTGATAAAGCATGTTGTTTTTTTCCCTTGAGCAAAAATTAAAGTGCTGGGTTTCAGGTTCTTATGATAAAACAAACAATCTAGTAACTTAATATTTATCAGTTAAAAAGAATTTAACTAGGTTCATATTCTAGTTTTTCAAATCCAGAATAAGGAACTCAGGTTACCAAATAATCAGTGATGACGAGCGTTACATCAATTAAAAGTAGGTATGTGTTGGGACTTCCCTGGCAGTCCAGTGGTTGGGACTTCTCCTTCAAGTGCGGGGGGTGAGGGTTTGATCCCTGGTCGGGGAGCTAAGATCCCACATGCCTTGGGGCCAAAAAACCAAAACATAAAGCAGAAGCAATATTGTAACAAATTCAATAAAGACTTTAAAAATGGTCCACATCAAAAAATCTTATAAAAAAAAAAAAAAGAAAGTAGGTATGTGTTAAAAATTATAGAAAATCCGGGGAAATTTTTTAAGACAAACTTGAAAACATTCTTGAACTAGATGTAATGGCACTAAAGTCACTTGACTTAAATTCAAAACCATCTGGTTAAAAAGAAAAATAAAATTCAACTAAATAAAAGCCACAGGGCTCTTACCATGACCCCCCAAAAGATGGGTGAGAACATTTTGTGTAAAAACGAACATTCTTAAAGCTGTACAGCTAGGAAGACCACTCTGTATGGATGCTGGAGAGCTGAAAGGGCCGGGCAGTAGTGCACGCTGAGACAGCTTCCTCCATATCTATTCTGTACGCCACCCACTGAGCAGCTGATGTGGAGTTTAAAGAATTAATATCAGCTTAGGAGATAAACTTGATTGATCTAAGGATAAATGTATACCTCAACACACCTGTCATTGGTTCACTTAGGTATGAGCATGTGTCCTAATCCTTACCAAAGAGATATGAGAAAACCCCAGCCAGTTCCATGATATTAAATCCAGATCTGCGTTGGCCCAGGGCAGGAGTGTAACATCGTCTGTGTTCCTGCGTCTTGTGTGTTTGTACACTTACTTTCTTAACCAGTGTGCTAGAGGCCACCCTGTCGTCTTCTGGTAGGTGTGTGTGGGGTCCTCTGTCCATACCTCCTGGGAGGGGCCCCTGCCATCTGGTCCCATTACTTTCGTCAGTAATGTATTCATCAGGGTCCACACCAGGCATGGATGGGGGCTTGGAATGTTTTGTCGTGTTTCTTCAGTACCACGGCTTTGAAATGAACTCAGCCTTGCTGTGAGCATCAGAATCCCTGAAGAGTTTGTTCATAATTGGGAAACATTTGCAACGTCACCCCAGAATTAGTCAGCCTTATTCCCCTTCACTTCCAAGTAGAAGTTAAGAAGTTTCAAAACAAGCAAAGAGCTATTTTTCGAAGAAATGTGTTACACTCAGAAATGGTGAGATTTCTGGAAACTTTTTTCTCAAAGATAACAGTGGGAAGCCATGCACTTTTTCCCACTGTACACAAAGAAGAATGAAGCTCAGACCCTAATGCCACTGGCAGCAATAACCATAAAGTCATTCAGCCTTAGGATAAAACCAACTTTTATATTTGAACTGAAGAATCAACTAATCCTGAAACAAGGCCTACTTCTGGAGTACTAGTCATATGAGTTAAGATGTGTCTTTACTCTTTAAGTCAATTTGATTTGTGTATTACTTGCAGCTTCAGGCACTGTAACTGATATAGAACTTGGTAGATATTTGGCTCAAGATGAGAACTAAGCGTGAGTTTGCAAAAGCTATGACCCATAAAAGAAAAAGTCAGAGTAACAATTTAAAAACACCTAGGATCTGTAAAATAAAGCATGAAGTGAAAGCGCATGTTCATTCTTCTCTGTAGAGAGTCCTGGAAAATTACTTAAAGCAACAGCTGCCATTTGATCTTAAGTGATCACCAACTCTGTGATTACCTCCTACCTGGGACTTAGTGTGCAGATTCAACCTCTAATCTGGATTGTAGGGAGAATTTCATGGTTTACATTTTGAACTCTGCTTGGAAACCTCTTTGAAGATCAGCCAGAAGATTATGGTAGTGCAGATAACCTGCAGAAGCTTACAGCTGTCCTCCTGTAGTTCATGCTGAGCAAGTAGTCATTTTCCCAATGTGATAAGAATCGGATTACATTGAACATCACCTTCTGCAGGTTATTATGTTCTCATCACCAAAATACACTAATCCCCTCTCTAATTTTTCTGATTTTCACAGCAGGGGAGTGCTAAAAGTGTTTTCCTCTTAAAATGTGTATGTGATTCTTACTAAGAATGAAGTGTTCTTTTTTATTTGGGGTAGCAACTGACATACATGGTTCTAGAACACTCAACATTTGCTGTTTTGTTTTGCCTTATGTATAGATGGTTGGGTATAATATATTATAATTTTTATTAAATTGAGCTATATAATGTAATCCTTATAATGGTTTTCTTTAAGAAAGTATTATAAATGTTTTTCTTGGTCCAATTTTGAAAACCTGTTGCTTTCAGATTGAATAAAAATGTATTTTTATTAATGCATATTTGAGTATTTTTATGAATACTATTTTCTTCAAAAATTGCTTCATTTTTAAAGCCAAGATTGTGTGAGTGCAGAAAACTATGAGTAGTCACAGTGGAACATGTTTAGCAAGTGTAAATGTATAGTAATTTAAGTCTAATTAAATTAAAACAAATCATAATTAAAGGCAATAAGTCAAATTAAACTTCCAAGTAATTTCAGTTACCAAGAGGAATGTCTCTTTATCGCATATCTAAAACCAAATAACTCCCTTCTATTTATGTCATAAAACAAAAGTGACAATTTAAAAGCTAGTGATTTCTGCTCTTAACAACACAAACATCAGGATAACAAGTAATCCTCTTGAAAAACAAAAATGAAAAAATAAACTATTTTCATAAATAAAAATACTGATTTTGCACACACATTCAGGTTTCAGTGACAGAAAAATGAACATATCTCTATTTGTATTTTATTTAAAAAATAGATTATTAAAGACCAAATATACAAAAATTACTGTGCATAGGAAAAGTTAACCAAAGTATATAATTACACTTGTCCCTATTATATACCTCTTATTTTTGTATTTTTTTTCCTCACAGCACTAAATATGGAACGTCATTAAATCTCAGCATTTACATATTAATCATGTAAATAATTTTTTCATTATGAGTTACCAGTTCATATTAGAATCTTTTTTGGGAGGAAGGGAATGAGAATGTCAGCGTTCTGTAAAATACCTGGGCATTGTCTCTCTTCCATTAAAATAAATTTAAAAATTTAAAATTCTACATAATCAGTATTATTATCTACTGTTCCCTTAAACACTGGGAAAAAAATTACCTGAAAAGTTATTTTGCATTGTAATATTTACCTCTAATGTGTAGAAACACAGAATCTATAAATATGAAAAATAAATATTAACAGTGAATAATTTTATGTTGGTTCTTTTACTGTCAATTAAAAGTAGGATTTTTCATATATCAAAAATTAATTTATGTTAGAAAAGCAGATATATAGGTTAAAATATAATGAAACAATACAAATTTTATAGGGCATTATTCATCATATTGCTAAAACTTATAAGAATAAAAATAGTGATTTGCTTGTAGTATGTGAGGCTGATGTTACTTACTCAACCTCATGTGCTGTGTCTTGTTCTGCCAATATGGTTAGGGGTTTCATCCATCATCTCCCATAGGGATACCTATAGGCATCTGCGTCAGAATGGCTGGAAGTGGTTGTATATTCTCGAGCTAGTTTCTCCAGGTGAAACTAATGACCTCATACTGTTATCAGATCTATATTTGATAATATAGATTATTAAATAATACCACACATTAACCAAACGACTGTTGCAGTTTAGCATTACACACACACACATTTCCAAGTACATCAACAAATAAAGTACACTGCTTAATCACTTGATATATGTTAAAGTCAAAAGCATATGCATTCTAAGGCGAAAATATACGTAATTGAAAACAGCAGCAGTCAGTTGTGGGGCGTTAAAGAGATATAAAGAGACATTTTGGAAAAATGAAAAAACAAATTAGGTGCCTAATAAGCATATGAAAAGATGCGCAATCTCATTCTGTTAAAAAATAAAATAACCTTCCATATTAGCAAAAATTTTAAAACTTTATAATATCCAGTATTGGTCAGGATATAGGGCAACAGTCATTAATATACACTGTTGGTGAAATTTAAAATGGGTGCCATATTTGGGAGCAGACTTTTGACTATATAGGCCAACTTCCAGTAGTAGAGATTCCTTTACCATGTATCTTGCAAAGATATCATGTATCTTTGCAAATAAATCTTTGCAAAATTATGCCTAAATGCATATAATAAATATACTCATTCAAGATTGTTTAAAATAGCGAAAAATGGAAAAGCAACTAGTTAGATTTTTTCCCTCTCTTTCATTTCCTTCTTTCTTCCTTGAGTGTAAGGCTCTTTGATGATTTCATTCATCAGATATTCAGCAGAAAGTTTACACTGTCAGGTATACTAAAAACTCATAAGGAGTCATTGCTGGATTTTACATAGTGCCCTATTTTTTTTTAATTTTTAATTTTTTTTTTTTAATTTCTAGAAGATCACTTCAGCTGCAGTGTATGTGAGAAAGCTGGTAATGGCAAGGAGATGGAAATAATGCACATGAGCAGAGCAGTTATACAAAATCAAACCTTAGGATAGTGTGCCAATAATAAAAAAATAAAGTAGATCTGTACATGTTGATTTGGACAAAGGGCCACATTATATTAAGGTTATGAAGGCGAAGAGTACACATAAATGCATGTGGAAATACATAAGCATTTCTTTTCAGAATGGTAACAAAATTTAATATTAATTACCCTTCATGAACGGAAATAAAAAGTAAAGAAACTGGAGTAAGGCAGACATTTTATTTCTTTTAATTGCAAAAATTTCTGTATTGCTCACATTCTTACAATGCTTTTGTATAACTTCTATGATTTTGTAACAGAATTAACTAGTTTAGGATTATAGACCATTTTTTTCTTTATATGTTATAAATTAAAAGTAATTATAATTACCATTTAAATTTTTTCTCCAATTTATATTGTTCTAACAACTTGTCTCAAAATATTTTATAATTTTTAAAATACTGTGACAATATTTTATTAGTCTTCTTCTTTTTCCTTAATTTTTCCTAATAAATAAGTAATTGACAACAGCTAAGAAAATACAACTTAAACTTTAAAAAATAAATTAATTAAAAAGGAATTTTTATTTCAGTTTGTTTAAAGTTTATTGAGTTATCAAAGTCTATGATAACATATATACCCTCAAAATGGGGCGTAACTTTTTGCAAGAATTAGATTTTACATAGCCCCTATAGTCCTACATTTCAGATACATGTCTGGAGTTATTTTTGTAAAACAACATAATAAATAACTTTAGTATCTTCTCTTACACTAGAATAGAGGGGCTTGAAACAAGATAGATTGGCTGAGAAGGAGTTTCATGTTTAGAAAAAGATAAAATCCTAAAAAAAAAAAAAGAATAAGGCCGTCTGCAAGAGTCATTTATGTATCATTTTTGACTTTTAATATTAATTTCATACAATATTTGTCCTTTTGTGATTGACTTATTTAACTTGGTATAATGTCTTCAAGTTTGTTTCATCCATGTTGTAGCACTTGTCAGAATTTCCTTCCTTCTTAAGGCTGAATAATATTCCATTGTAGTATATACCATATTTTGTGTATCCATTCATCCATCGACGGACACTTAGGTTGCTTCCACCTTTTGGCCATTGTGAATAATGCTGGTATGAACATAGGTGTACAGATACCTGTCTGAGTCTCTGCCTTCACTTCTTGGGGGTATATATCCAGCAGTAGAATTGCTAGATCATAAAACAACTGTTTAATTTTTTGAGGAAACAGACAATTAAAAAGGTAAATTATGGGTTATGTGTATTTTAGCACAAAAAACAAAAACAATTAATTTCTGCTTGATATAAAGATTCTTAACTCACTAAAAGGCGCCAAACTCTGATTGTGCATCAGAGAATCTCTGACAACTAAACCAGCCTAACTCTGCGCTTCACACAGTCTTGACTTTTCTCTGTCCTGACTTGTATTTTCAGGTCCATAATCTTTACACTGTTCCAGCCTTCCCCATCCCAACAGGATGTGTCCTAGCGCACATACAGCCCCTTTTTGACGTAGAGAGGGTTCTACCTCCTCAGTTCCAGGAAGTTTGCTACTGTTTATTGTGTTTTCTCAGATTCAGAATAGTTTAGAAGTCAGAAAGCCTGGATCCAATTTCTATCCCTGCCTTTTACTAAAACTATGAATTTTCAAAAATCGTTTATTTTTCTTGATTTGCTATTTGCTCACCCATTCATTTTTTTAAAAAATCAGTTGAGCACCAACAATTTTCCAGGAACTATGCCAGGTGCTAAAAATGCAAAGAGATCATGACGTACCTCTTCTGTCAAGCAGTTTACAGTTACTGGGGCAAAAATAGCTCTCTAATACCCTTCAGAGGGATAAAGTAGGGAACTTCTAAAAAGTAATCCGTGAGAAGTGGCTTTGTATATTTTAAACATTAAATGCATGCGGTGTGATTAATATTATTCACACTGGTTCCTATCGCACTTCGGGTACTCTCAAATCCACACAAGAAATTGGAGAAGGAGATTATAATGGTAAAGTAGAAGAACAGCACTCCTTATTTGTACAGCAGAAACACCACCACCAACACCAAAGAGCTCTGACCAGTAATTTATATTTTTAATATTAAAAAAATTTCACCCAATTTAAAATATTTGACCTCTCCAAATTCTTGTTTCCTTTCCATAAACCACAAACTTATGTCTACTGATGACTCTCACGGTGTGTGGACATAAAGGGAAGGGCTGGATAGCTTTCTCTCCCTTTAATTAAAAATGGAAACAGTAATTAGAAAAAATAATAGAGGAAATAATCCCTGCCTTAGGAGGACATTCAACATGTCAGAAGAGGTCCTATAGGCAACTGTCTATGGGTATTACCTTAACTGATCTCATACATAAAGAGTTGAATAAAAAAAGTGTCAATCAGCCAACATTTTCCATTCTTTATTAATTTTCTTTTTCTGTTTATTTCTTTTTCTGTTTATTCTGTTTATTACTCTGTAATTTTCTGTTTATTTCTATGCAGTCAAATGGAAATATCAGTTGCATGGTTAATATCCATCATCAAAGAGCAATTAGATGTCCCCATTATCTTAGTCTTGGGTATTCTATTAAACAATGCCAAAATAAAGCGGCACTGGTCTTTATTAAAATGCAGTAAAACAATTAAAATGTTCTATCCTCGTTACTACATTGCTAACATATAAAGATGCCTTGCCACTGAGAAGCCAGCATAAAACAATGTAACTTGAACCAGTCAAATAGTGAATCAACTTGCACAAGAAGGGGGAAGCAGTTGGGGAAAACAAAATGTTTTAGTTGTGTTATTCTAGAGAAATGTAGAGACAAATTTGCTACTTGGTTTCAGTTTCAGGAATTAGATTATTTGGACTGATCATTAGTATGTCTGTATTAAAACAATAAAATATGCATTAGTTATGATCAATGTTAAAACTTATCCTCATTCCTTGAAAGAATGTTTCCTGAACATCCCCTCTACACCAGAATAAGTGTCACATCAGCTGCCATGGAAGCACAAGACTAGGCATATAGTCCAATCTTGGAAATTCAAGGAAGGCTTCATGGAGAAAGGAACACACATACTGAGACAAAAAGAGAAGTTACACTAGCAAATTCAGAAGAGTGCGAAAGTGCTTCCAGCATATACATAACAGCAGGTACAATGGACAAAAGGTAAGCAAGAAGGGACACATCTTAAGAGTTGGGAATAACTCAGTATTTGAACATTGAAGGCAAAGGGGGAATATTTGATAGATAAAACTGGGGAGTTATCAGAGAGCAGATCAAAAAGGAACCTGTAGTCCGTTAAGGAGTTTTGACTTCTTTCTCAAGCGATAAGAATGTCCAAAACCTATAGCCAAGAGTGACTTTTGACCTTGTGTGACAAAAAGAGTAGGATGATGACTGTGGGGTTTTTTCAACCATCTTTGAAATGCACCTGCTAACCTGAAACCAAGAGACCTAAATTGTGATAATATTTCAGTGTCCTGTGGAGATGGTTATGTCAGAGGTATTGTGCTTGGAAACTGAGTGTGTCTTTCCCACCAAAATAATAGAATTTGCATCAGAAAATAAAGCCCCCTCCCACCACAAAGAGACAGTCGGGAAGAAATTGCAGGATAGAAAAGCAACCAAAGGAAGCCAGATATGCACTTATTAAAAAGGAAGCCACAGAATGGCAAAGATGTCTTTCCAGACATATGTGTCTGACACGTGGTAGGTGTTTAATGACTACCTGCTCACCGAAGAGCACGTTGGTACAGCCTGCGGAAAGGGGAAATTATAGAGGAGACAATGAATGCTGTGTCATAGGGTGAGGATGCAAAGACTAGAGTAAAGGAATGGTTTTAAAGGGAGGAAAACTAGAGGGGAGAAAGAAGTACTACAAAAAAAAAAAAAAGCTGGAGGGAAAGGAAATGTGTAATCGCAATTTATTCTTAGAATGGCAAACTCTTAGCAAAAGAAGAGAGCACTGACTCAGTTTTAGAGGGTCTGTAAAGTCAGCTGCGGCACACATAAGAAGACATGAAATAAAGGTACAGAGCACACAAGAGCCCTGAAGAGCAAAACGAGCTTACCTGAAAAATTACAGCAAGAAGGCATTGGAGCTCAAAATAAAGCAAACCTGAATAATTGAAATCTGTTTGGGTTTAACGTAAGTACACAGAAAGTCTGTCTTTCAATCTTTCCAAAAGGAAATTAAATTTATGCCAAATCCCCAAATTTGGTTGAAAGCCCAAGTTTTAGAACTCTAATCAAACTTTGTCTCAAGTAGAAATATTTCAATCTAGATAGATTTTATAGGCAAAACTTCATATTTTATGACGAAGCACCCTAGCTCTACTACCCAAAGAGCCCACAGAGACAGCTCGAACAGTCAATTTTGACCCTGGAAATAAGGAACTCCATCACTTCCCTTCTTGTGTAGGTGTGATAACTGTGGATAGGCAATAGCACTGACAGGAGAGATGCGGGAGAGAAAAAACATTTTCTGAATCAGGGTAATACTGGAGAACTATAAAAACTCACATTCCCATTTTATGTGGAAGCCAATTTTGTATCTAGAATAAATTAGCCAGAATCCAGATGACTTGTCCAATGGATTCTTCTTTCTCAAGAATTTTTTACTGTGTTTTTTTTCAGGGAAATTCTGTTATTATCATTGTTTCTATGAGGATCCTTTATCCACTAAGATTTATCATGCACATACTATATAATAAGCTAAGTGTTAAGTAACTTTCATTATCTCATTTACTCCTTATACTCTTTCTATAAAGTAAATATTAGTATTATTCCCATTTCAGATGAAACAAAATTGAACTCTACTTCAACAGTCGTGTCGTTAAAGCTTATTATGCTGTACTTTCTTCTACTTGCTTGCATTTTAAAGAAATACACTTAACTTTCTTTATTGCAAGAGAAATTGGATTGGATTTCATTGTTATAATCATGGAGGAGCAGAGGCAAGGTTGGTGGGGCGCTATAGATGGATTTATTAAGCATCAGCTTTGCATCAGACATCACCTGGATGCTTTCCCACTATATCTCACTTGCTGTCAACAACAATCCAAAGAAAATTTTGAAACCTTCTACATTGCACAAATAAGGAAACCAATTTTATGAGTCTGTCACCTGCTTAAGATGCATCAGTTACTAACAATTTGATGGAATATTTTAATTTAAGTGACATTGGTAGAACTATTGGTTTATGTATTTCCTCCCAAATTAGTCTTATCACACACATTTTTCTAGAGCATTACAATAAAATTGCACTTCTTAATATCCCAACTCCATATCCAATGATTAGATTTGTCTGTTTTGAATATTTTTCTTTATCAACATTAGTAGATTTCATCCACACTCTGAGTCCATCTCATTCTCCATAGTGACCAGAAGTATTTCACATCCCATCTTGTTTCATAAAAAGTGACCAGAGCCAGAAACTTCTATATCTTTTAAACAAAGAAACAATAAATTTATGAAGAACGTGCAAGACGAAGGGTTTTAGGCCAGGGGTAGTAAAGGATGAGGCAATAACTAGGAAGATAAGGTTTAGGTTGGCATGTTTGTTTGTACTGATTTCTGGGCCCTACAATCCGCATCTCTGGTGAATGTCTTCCATCCTCCTGGTACGGGGAGGGTACCTTTCACATGACCTGTTTTGGGAAGAAGAGCAAGTATGTGTGTGTTTGGCGGGGGGGCGGGGGGAATGTCACAGTGACCTTCCTGCTTCTGCCATTTTCTCAAACTCCTTCAGAGTAAGCTATTTACTATGCCAAGGTGTCACATTTTGGGGTGGTGTGTCCTGAACCCCATCACCACCCTACCCTGCTTTACCTTTCCCAGAAACCACAGCCAAGGCACCTGCATACAGTTCTGCTTCCCCCTCAGCCTCGTAACTGCACCCGGGCTTTCCCCTCAGCGGCCCTGTGTGAACTGTGGGTGTAACGACGAACTGCAAACTCTTTCCGGTTTCTCTCTCTTGATCTGCATCCATCCTCACCAAACCTCAGCCAAGGGAATATGGTCATATGGTTAGAATACCTGGCCTCTACTCACTAAGGCAGGAAAACCTTCCCCACCCCAGTCATGACAAAAAAATCTCCAGACTGGGGCATAAAATCACCCTCAGGGGAGAACCACTGCTCAAATATTCCCTGTCGACCTCTGACCATCCGTAGTGCTTTCCTGACATCCGTTATCCCAGCTCCTCTAACAATAGAATAAGCACTTAATTCTCAATTAAACTCTTTATTTCTGGCTTCCATGAGCTTCTGTATTCTAACCAAAACTGACTGAGAGGGAGGACATAACTGATCAATTCTTTTCTGCACGGGAGTAATCCAAAATAGATTAAATTTAGCCACATAAAATATTTAAGTAGAAGTTAAAAATTCACATGGTTTATGTTTCTTCCCCACAGATAATTTTTCAATGTAATAGAATCCTTATTTTTTAAAAGAATGCTCTTTTAATTTTTGGAAAAATACCCATCTTCTACAATCAATTGGTTTTTTAAAGAAAATGTGACCTATTTGGCAAGGTTATTTCTTGGGAGATAGCTGCTGGCTTATAATTTTAGAATATGTTTATGCAAGAGTTAGATTATAATTTACCAAAATGTAACATACAAAAAGGCCAACCGAAAATAAGAGTATGGGATGTGGTTGGGGTAGAGGTTATTTTGTACTATGGATGCATAAAGAAGACACACGAGAGAGAAAGTAGTATTTTCCCTTAATTGTCAATGGCCTAACTGGACTAGAGCCAAGAAGAAGTAAACAGAAAAAGTGAAGGCGTTGATGCTTCCTAAACAGGGTTAGGTCTAGTTGACATTAGATTGTATTGACAAAACAAACAAACGAACAAAAAGAGCCCCTTCTTTTTGTTTGTTTATTACAATTTCACCTTGAATGCAGTTTGATTAATTTTCTCACAGATAATACTTTTAAAAATTTATGTATTATGCAATTGTGAGGCTGCACAGGCTTTGAAATTCTCCAATGAAGGGTATTATAGAGGCGCCAGGTAACTAGAGATACTATATAAATCTTGACTGAATGTTTCAAAGTATAGAATTTCATGCCTTTCTTCTCCCATCTGTGCCCTAATCCTGCCTCTGAGAAACAAAGCATCAGGGGCACTTCACAGTGTGGTGCAAAAAATATAAATAAAACTTAAAAAAAAAATCTCTTTAGTGAGTCGGCATCCACTGAAGTCATGCCAGCCTGTGAATTACAGTTTGCAGAAGCTTTAGAAGTGAGGATAAAATTGCAGCATATCATATCCCATGTGAAATGAAGAAATGTTTTTTCTTGTATATGCCATATAACAAAACAATACTCCGACCTAAATTGATTCACTTTCTAAAACACTGTGTTTCTCGGCTTCCGAAATCTTTCATCCATATTCTTCAGTCTGCTGCGCACATTTTATAACACTCAAGCCATGGACTGAACATGGTGCCGCAGTTCTGGCTGTGGCTCCAGCCTGACCCAAGAGCATATGCATTTTAAGCTTAAGAAGGAGAAGCAATTGCAGCATGTTGAAATTTACATACTTGTTTTGTTCTTGGAATCTGTTAATATACGAGTTGCTAAATGCATGTTGTAGGTCTTACAGACTCTGAACTTGTGTAATGATATAAGAACACCATAGCATGAAATTTCTACTAAAGGTATCATAAGCAGTATCTTGACCTTTAGTAAATCCCCACCGTAAAAAACTTACACTTTAGTGTAGGGTATGAAGAGTTGGTAGGATAATATTTTGATATATCAGCCTTGGCATTTTTTCCCCCTTCATGTAAATCTGTGGCTTCCCCACAATCCAGACTGCATTCATTATGTGAAGGAAATGATGTTACAACAGAATCAGAGAAAATTTCTTTTCTTTTTCTTCCCATTTCTTTTCCTTGAAAAGCGTTAGAATATAACGAGCACAAAAGGAGTAAGAGAAGAAATTCCTTTTTCTCCCAGCCTAGCTAAAGTTTTCTGGGAGGAATCTAGGAGTAAGTAGACCTTGGATGTCCCTAGGAGGGCCTCACCCTTGTCTGAGCTGAGCCCTCCACCTCTAATGGTGGGGTACAGTCAGAAGTTTTGGGGACAAAGTGAGAAACAGAGGCCCCATTGTGCTGATTTAAATAGAATCCAGTGAGGAGCAAGAGCCAGATTATCCTCCTACACTGTGGTAGATAGCAGGGTATAAATGATCCACCTGGAACAGTCTCCCAAATTTTCCCTCACCCCCCCAGGGCACAGGAAGAACCACTAAAAAGTACATTATTTTAATGTATAAATAGGTTGAAAGTGGAGATAAATGGAACATAAAAACCTAAGGGAAAACAGAGGAAAAAGAAGCAAAGAATGGATAGAACAAATAGAAAATATCTTCCAAGTTGGTAAATTTTAATCCAACTATAGCCATAATTACACTAAATGTGAATAGTCTAATGACATCAATTAGAAGAGACAAATTAAGTTGAATAAAAAAATTTAGACCCCAATATAGGTTTTCTACAGAAATCCAATTTAAATATAAAATACAAAGATGTTAAAATAAAACAAAATTTAAGTACTGATAGAAGACAGGAGTAATATTAATTAATATTGAAATAAACTTTAGAACAAGGCTTATTACTACATATAAAGAAGGATATTCCGTAATGGAAAAGTGGTCAATTAACCAAGCAAGCATAACCATCCCAAATGTGCATGCACCCAACAACAAAGTTTTAAAAAACAAAAAGCTTTAACTGAAAGAACTGAAAAAAAAAAAAAATAGACAACTTACAGTTATAGTTGGAGATTTCTACATTTCTCTCTCTGATCAATAGAATGCTAAACAGAAATTCTGAGGGATGTAGAACACCTGAACAACACTATCAACCAAATTGAACCAATTGACAATTATAGAACACTACACTCAATATCATCAGAATGAATATTCATTTAAATTGCACACGTAAATTAACATTCACAAAGAGAGACCATAGTCTGGACCGTAAAAGAAAAAAGATTTAAAAGTATAATTTGAAATGAAACTAAATTAAACAAGAAATCAGATAACTGGAAAATCCCCAAATATTTGTAAATTAAATAGCACGTCCATGTATAACTGACAGGTCAAAGTCACACAGGAAATCAGAAAATATTTCTAATCAAATAAAAATGAAAACATAATATATCAAAGTTTGTGGGATGTGGCTAAAGCAGGGCTTAGAGGGAACTTAATGGCATTGATTGCTTATATTAAAAAAGAATCAATGACCAAAATGTCTATCTTAAGAAATTATAAAAAGAAGAGCAAATTAAACCAAATGAAATCAGAAGAAGGGATATAATAAAGATAAAAAGAAAACTGGAAGAGAATAACAACAGAGAAAATCATTTAAATCAATAGCTGGTTTTTTGAAAGAAGTCAATAACTTTGATAAACCTCTAGTCTGACAAATGAACAAAAATGAGAGAAGACATAAATTACAACTACCAGGAATAAAAGAGGTGACATCACTAGATATTCTATAGACATTTAAAAATGAACAACAATATGTTAGTTTGCTAGAGCTGCCATAACAAAGTACCACAAACTAAGTGGCTTAAACAACAGAAATGTATTGTCTCACAGTTCTGGAGGCTAGAAGTCCAAGATCAAGGTATCAGAAGAAGTCATGCTCCCTCTGAAGTTGCTAGGGAGAGGTCTGTTCCAGAGCTCTCTCCTAGTTTTTTAGTTCCTTGACTTGTGGAAGCATAACTAATCTTCACATGGCTGTCTTCTTGTGTGCCTGTCTGTGTCCAAATTCCCCCTTTTTATAGTGACACCAGATATTTTGGATTAAGGGCCCAACCTACTCCAGTATAACTTCAGTTTAACTAATTACATCTGCTAATACTTTATTTCCAAATAAGGTTACATTCTGAGGTACTGGAGATTAAGACTTTGCTATGGTCTGAATGTTTGTACTCCTTCCCCCAAATTCATATGTTGAAATCCTAACCTGCAAAGGTGATGGTATTAGTTAGTGGGGCCACTGGGAGGTGCCTAAGTTATGACGGTGGAGCCCTCATGCATGGCGTTAGTACTCTTAAAAAAGGAGACCCGGCAGAACTCCCTTCCTCTTTCACCATATGAAGACACAATGGAGAAGTCTGCGACCCCCAAAAAATGCTCTCACCTGGCCATGCTTCCAGCCTCCAGAACTATTAGCAATAAATGTTTGTGGTTAGTTAGTTTGCGGTATTTTGTTATAGCAGCCCGAATGGACCACGACAGACTTCAACATACAGATTTGGAAGGCATAATGCAACCCATTACACACATTCTGCCCATAAATTAGACAACTCAAATGAAATGGATACATTAGACATCAACTGTCTAAGCTTTCCCAAGAAGATACAGGTAAGCTCAATAGCCCTATAATCTGTAAAATAAATTGAATTTGTAGTTAAAAAACTTTAAACAAAGAAAACTCCACACACAGTTTCCTATGCTGACCAAGTCTACCAAATATTTAAGGAAGAAATAATACCAATTCTACACATTGTTCCAGAATAAAGAGGAAAAAAAACACTTCCCAACTCATTTTACTAGTGAGCATTTAACTCTGATGCCAAAACTGAGCAAAGACATTATACGAAAATTGCAGACCAATATCCTTCATGAACATAAAAGCAAAATCTTTCAAAAAATGCTATTAAAACAAATTCACTAATATATAAAAAGGGTAATACTTCATATCCAAATGAGTATTATCCTAGGAACTCGGCATTTGTTCAATATTCTAAAATTAATTGATATAATTCACCATTTAGCAGACTAATTAAGAGAAAAAATAAGAAATTCTCAATTCAGAAATAGTCCTTTACAAAATTCAACATCCATTCTTCATCAACACTCTCAGAAAATGTGTGTTGCATATATATATATATAGACATATATATATAATAGAATTCTCAAAAGTTAATAATAAGGAAACAATATACTAAATAAATGGGCAAGAGATTTGGATGCTTTCCCAAAGAAGATATATGAATAAAAAATAAGTACATTAGTTATTAGGACAATACAAATGTTAAAATCACAAAGAGATATTACTCTTAACCATATAACAATGGTTAATATAAAAAAGGGGGCGGGTAATACCAAGTGCTCCTCAGGATGCAAAGCACTGGAGCTGTCACATAGTGCTGATAGATTTGCAAAATGGCACAGTTACTTTAGAAAACAATTTGGCAATTTCTTATAAATTAAACACAGGGGCCATATAACCCAGGGATCGCATTCCTAGGTGTTCACGTAAACTGAAATCCTATGCCCACACCAAAGCCTGCACATAACTGTGTGTAGCAGTTTTATTCATAACATCCTAAAACGTAAAACAACCCAAATGTGTCTCAGCAGGAAAATAGATAAACTATGGTATCTCTGTATAACTGAGTACTACTCAATAATATAAAAGAAAGAACTACTGATGGAGTCAGCAATGTAGATAAATAGTCCATGCATTTTGCTAAGTGAAAAAGCCAGACACAAAAGGTTACATTCTACATGATTTTACCCTAGATGACATTCTGAAAAAGGTACAGCTATAAGGGCAGATTTCATAATTTGTTGCCAGGGACTGTGTGTGTGTGTGTGTATGCGTGTGTGTGTGTTTGTGGTGGGATGGGGTTGAGGTGGGTGTGGGTGACCACGCAGAAGAATAAGAGAATTCGGGTGTGGCGTGGAACTCCTTAAATCATCCTGAATGTGGTGACAGTGGTTACTCAAATTCACGCATTTGCCAAACTTCACAAAAATGTACAATAAAAACAGAAAACTCTACAGTATAAAAATTATATAATAATTTTTTTAAATTAAAAGTAAGCTATTGAAACATATAGAATGGGCATCCAAATTAGTCCCGTTTGCAAAGAACTATCCTAGTGAATAGTTACTGTATTGACTTGGCTTTTCTACTAAACACCAAATTCCCAGAAAGTAGAGATTTTGTTTTACTTGTCTCTGCACCCCAGCACTCAGTATGATGTCTGGCAAAAACAAAGTTCTCAATAAAAGTTTGCCATGCGTAAAAGTCAAGTGGCTCAATTAAGTGTTTTAAAGCTCAGCCAACAGATCTGATTGACTGATTCTATATAACAATATCAGAAAAAAATTAATCGATGCAAAATAAAGAGATGTACTACACATGGATGATAGAAACATTAAACCAAATTTAAAAGTCCCAAATGGCCCTTGATGAAAGGTTTATTACAGGCATAGAGTATTTATTTTAAGAAAATTCTGGATCTGTCACATAAGATTGATGTGATTAACAGTAAAGGGGGAAAAAATGGCTACACCTCAAGTTGGGACCTGAGAGAAGTGAAATCACATATCTTAACATAAATTATCAAGATCCTAGGAGGTCTAAATGAGTCTTATAGAATCACTCAAACACAGAAAAGAGAAGGAGTTCTCCTGGGAAGGTGATAAGCCAGAGTCTGAAAAGCTCATGCAGACGTGAAGCTTGATGAAAGCATTTTTATTTGAACCAGCTTAAGCACAATGGGATCCTGTGAGATTCTCACTGCACAGCTGTCCTCTTCCTTCGCAGTGTGTTTGATGTACAGAGTGGTGCCTGGAGCCCAGAGCTTTCAGATGCCCACTCAGGACCATGTGCACTTTTCCAGACTCATTTGCTGACGGAAATAATAGTGCTGTGAGTCAATTTAGTCGATGAGAAGCACTTTAGCAAGTGTCTTTCTCTGGAACCACAGATGAGAGGGAAAGAAAAGAAGCTCTTTAGCAAGTGTCTTTCTCTGGAACCACAGATGAGAGGGAAAGAAAAGATTCTACTTGTTTTGGACATTCAGTAAATTACTTGGTGAAAGAATAAATGGGTGAGTGAACGCATCAATGAGAGAATGCATAAATGAACAGGGCTATAATTTGTGTTATTTGGTGCTGAAAATAGCAGACGCTACGAGATTAACAGTAATGATGATGAACTTGTATGAAACAGCCTTTTAGAATTCAAACCTGCTGTTTACTAATCCCCCTCATTTACACTTGGATTTGCTGGTGGCATGGTCCATTAGCTTCCTCTGTTTTTAGTTTCCAAATTCTAGATAGAGTTATACCTTAGGAATACTCTTCTGATACTCTCTCTCATTCTCTGCATTTCTCTTTGTCTTTCTCTCCTGTAAATATATTCTCCTCACACGACTTTTCAGGAAGAAGGTTCATGTCCTTATGTGCCCATAGGCTGTTTTTGTGTTTTATTCTTATGATCCAAGGAAAACAATACAACACGCTTGTTTTCTTGGTATTTAATTAGAGATTATATCCACTATCTTTGTGATCGCATTCTTATTCTTACAGCTTTAAAATAAAATAGAAAGAAAAAAATCTCCTTTTTACAAATGTACCAACTTCATGCTCCCATTTTATTTATCAAGAAGACAACTGAGGATAACAGAATAGATCTGTTTGGAACTATTGTCCAAAGGGAATTCTAGTAAACAAATTAGACTCCTATGATTTCTCCAAAGTGACACAGATGGCTTCCTGCTACATATTAACCTAAAATGATGAGTACATTTTCCAGGATTTTTAACGTGTACATCTGAAAAAAGCTAATACCATCTTATTTTGATAAATATGGACAGCACAATGATTTAAAAGATTTAGAGAGAACTTCGTGACACCATTATTAAATTCTCTGACAGTGAAAGATCCTTACTGTGTCCACAATGCTTTGGATCATATTTTGCCACTTCCTCTACCCTTTCATTGCTTCACATTTTCAACTTTGGCTATTGGAATAATGATCACTTCTTGTTTTTAACACCAGAAAGATTTGAGGATTTTTTTTTTTCACATTGTGTCTTTTCAGTGGTTCACTCCCAGAAAAATTAGGCATGTTCTAGCATTAGAGTTTATATTAAAAATGGTCCTTTAAAAAATATATTGCTGTGGGGTATGTCAAAAGGCACAGTGGCCAACTGAAAGAGCTCCCAGTGGCCAAAGCTGCAACAATTTGAGCAACAAAATAAAGTAGTATTGGATTATAACGCAAAGTATAAAATAAATATTCATGAGTTCATACTGATGTGAATAAATTAATAAATGAGGGAGAAGAGTCAAATCTGTGCAGAAGAATTCCAAATAAACTATATAGATACTTCTTCACCTTAAAGAAGGTAAAGCTTTACTCTACACTCCCTAAATTTGGGCTTCCGTCCAAATGAGGAAAGTCACAACCTGTCACATCCAAAGGAGAAACTGTCACCGCCAAAACACATCCTAAAGAGACATGATAACTAAACGTAATGTGGAATCTTAAATGGAATCCTGGAACAGAAAAGTATATTAGGTAAAAACTAGGGGAATCTGAATAAACTATAGACTTTAGTTAATAATAATAATGTATCAATAATGTATAATGTATAAGTATAATAAGTTAATAATAATGTATTGGTTCATTAAGTGTCAAAGGTGCCATACTAATGTATAAGGCTAACAATAGGTGAAATTGTGTATACGGAACTCTATTTTCTCAATTTTTCCTTAAGTCTAAAACTGTTCTAAAAATAAAGTCTATTAATTTAAAAAAATTGACTATATTGAGTAGAGTGAAACTAACAAAATACTTTAAGCCCTGGGGAAGGTTGAAGTCAGAGTATTCCACAGAGAAGTAAAACCCTAATTAGATGACAAATTACTTGAAAATCATGTCTCCTTGTTATATATTTTTAATATCTCCTTGTTATATTATTTTAAAAATCTTTAAAAACATTTTTTTAATTTTA
Organism: Eschrichtius robustus; assembly: GCF_028021215.1. Taxonomy (NCBI): domain Eukaryota; kingdom Metazoa; phylum Chordata; class Mammalia; order Artiodactyla; family Eschrichtiidae; genus Eschrichtius; species Eschrichtius robustus. The sequence goes on from NC_090827.1 coordinate 135,193,938, forward strand.
TTTGTTATAAAATATTATATGGTGACACTGAAGGCTGTTTAAACTGGGTGGAATAAACATCTCCTCCTTGAGACTTTTCCTGATATTACTTTTCTTTGTTTCTTTCAGTCTTTGTTTACAGGCATATACTCACAAAGTGGGCTTAAGTTTAGAAATGTCTGGCTTGTTCACTAATATTATGTATTTCTCTGTTATATACATCCCTTATAATTGTAAGTTGAGTGGCTGAATAACAGTCATTCCAGGTCATTTAAAAAAGCAGATTATTTTTGAAAACTTAAATAGAAAGAAAATGAACTGAAAGAAGCATGGTATCATTCAGGAATGAATTCTTATTTCATATGACTCTCGAAAATAAGGGCAGCTTAGTTTCCTAAGGTATTTTTCTTTTGCTTTTTACTTGAGTTAAACTATGTTGAACTCATTTTCTTAATAGCTGACTGAAAAAAATTCAGAACAAGTGATATTTTTATTTACCATAGACATCAGAACATTTGTGGTCACTTTGAATTACAATCTTGCTGCTCTACTAAATAATGTTTTTGATCTCCAAATTATTCTTGTATTATTACACTGTGGGAAAATTTTGGTTATAATCAACTTAGAAATATAGTAAAGAAAACAAAAGAATAAAACAGATAAAATAGTAAGTCAAGCCAAAAATACATCCTCAGATCTGTGCTTTTTAATCATTAGACATTTATTCATATTTTCTCCGTATTTGGAAGATGCAGCCTTGTGTACATATTTTAATTGGAATGATATATTAATGTCATTTCTTAATCTGCTTTCACTGGTTTTGTCATACTATTTATATACCGGAAAATAAAACAGTGGTTAAGTTCTGAATATCAGATGCATGTTGATTTCAACATACAAACCAAAATATTTATTTTTCAGACCTTCTTGGCGAGGCAACCGTTTAGAAATGTGGCTTTTTTTGTCATTTGATATTCGATGCTTTTAGAATTTAAAGAGCATAATGTATGAATCTTAAAACTTTTGTAATATATTATAAAAATGCTCTGCTGCTATTAGCCAAGGACATTTTCACGTAATCCAGTAATCTTGTGGAATTCATAAAAAATAACAATACTATTTTTTAATATGATGTGTCAGAACCTCTGATAAGAGTTTTTCTTTTTATATATTATTCTTTTAAATCTTAACAACAACTTTGTAACATCTGTACTGTGTTACTCATTTCATTTTATAAATGAGAAAACTTAGGTAAGAAGGGCTAAGTAACTTGTCAAGATAATAGAGAAGTGATTTCATAACAGGCTGCAGGACTCCAGAGCTAACACTTTATTTCTTCACCAAATGTAAAAGTTTGAACAATATATAACTATATATATATATATAGTTATATATATATATCATATATATATATTATATATATATATCATATATATATATGATATATATATGATATATATATATATATATATATGATATATATATATGTAATTCTTTCAAATGAAAATACTTATGAAGGGCCCTGAAAATGTCTGGGCCCCCAGAGCTACACAGATCAAAGTGGTTTTGTCTCTGTGACTGACAAAAGAACGAGTTGAGTAAAACAGTGCTTAATTAAGTTCTCTGCTATTCAATCTTACAGCATACAAACTTTTCCTTAATTACACTTTTCACACTGTTAAATTCTATTTTGATTTTTTTGTATGTGTAAGGTCTAACCTCCCTTATTGTTCTGAAAGCACCATGGGTTTTTTTTTTGCTCACTTTTCTATTCCTATATTCTAGCAAAGTGCCTGGCCAGAGTCAGCCAGGCCACCTGGCTCATTCATCAGGACACCTTCAATTTCAAATGATAGATCTTACTAAGAGTTCTCAGATGATTAGGCACATTTAATTATTTTACATAACAAGAAGACTAGAGCCAGCTGGCTTTGGAGGAGGAGTTTGGTAGCTTCCAGGATATCAGGACACTGGCTGAGCGTCTCTGTGTATGCTAGGTAGCAAGTGCAAGTATATTCTAATTGGAAAGACAAAAAGAGGCTGACAGATGGTGTCCCAGAGAAGGAGAAACTCTGAAGAGGTAGAGAATCAGGAAATCTTGGCTTGAGAAGGAGCGTCAGAGATCCGATTGCCTCACCCAGCTTCATTCCTATATCATCTTCTGACACGTACCTACCTAAGACAGCCCATGCTTCATCACTCTCAATGCAGTGTCCAGGAATGTATTACTTCATAATTAACCCATTCCATTCTTGAACAATCCTAGCTATAAAAAGTTACTACATCAGGGCGGGTTTTCTTTGGTCTCACACATTTCACCGATTCTCTGGTCCTTCTCTTCACTGTCTGAACACCTCTTTCTGACTTCACCTTCCAAGCTTGTCTCGTGGTGCATCCCTTCACTCACATGTTTGCAAACACATTAAGTTTCCTTTCCCCTTTGTCTTTCTTCCACATTTCCTGTGCACACAACTTTGGCTTCAATCAATTCTAACATCTTGCAGAAATCTTGAAATTGAGCAACACATAACATAAATCAGTCTGGAAGCAGTTTATTACTATAGAACTATGGGATTGCTTCTTTTTTTTTTAACATCTTTATTGGAGTATAATTGCTTTACAATGGTGTGTTAGTTTCTGCTTTATAACAAAGTGAATCAGCTATATATATACATATATCCCCATATCTCCTCCCTCTTGCGTCTCCCTCCCACCCTCCCTATCCCACCCCTCTAGGTGGTCACAAAGCACCAAGCTGATCTCCCTGTGCTATGTGGCTGCTTCCCACTAGCTATCTATTTTACGTTTGGTAGTGTATATATGTCCATGACACTCTCTCACTTTGTCCCAGCTTACCCTTCCCCCTCCCCGTGTCCTCAAGTCCATTGTCTAGTAGGTCTGCATCTTTGTTCCCATCCTGCCCCTGGGTTCTTCATGACCATTTTTTTTTTAATTTTTATTATTATTATTAGTTTTTAGATTCCATATATATGTGTTAGCATACGGTATTATTTGTTTTTCTCTTTCTGACTTACTTCACTCTGTATGACAGACTCTAGGTCCATCCAGGTCACTACAAATAACTCAATTTCATTTCTTTTTATGGCTGGATTGCTTCTTGATCATAGCAAAGATAGAGCAAGCTCTGAACTAAGTTAATGAGCCTCAGGTTTTATAGAGACAAAGCAGACATTTAGATTTCATTACATCACCTATCATATGATTTAGCTGAATTTTCACACATATATGCAACTCAAATTTTGATTAATTTCTTTGAGAAAAGAGGGATGTTATCTCATTGATTCACCTGGAGTTGTTTGACGTTTGTAGCTGAACTTGGATGGACAGATTTTGTAACCAATAGAATGTGTACTGTTTAGCCACCTGAGCTACTTCTAAGCAAGTGTCCTAAGCTAGTTAAAAGAAAAAAAAAAAAAAAGTTACTTTTTCTTGTAAAAAAATCCATAATGACTTTTTAAACGTGGAGTGGGGGTTAGAAGAATGTCTCACTTCCAAACCTTTTTACTTACTTTCATATTTCCCACTACACATCCCAACAATTTTGTTTTTACACCCAAGCTGCTGAGAGATGAAAGGATGAAACCAAAACTGAGTCATGCTTTCAAGTTTAGCCGGGCTTCTCAGCACTGCTCCAATACCTCCTGCATGTCCCTGGACAGAGTTCCTGTTGTCCACCAAAGTTATTAAAAAATTTAGTCTTTACTCATATTTCCTACTAGACTTTTCATCATCATTAAAAGAAAAACACAGGGTTTGTCATTCATTGAGAAAATTGATGCTAAAGCATAAAATTCCTAGCCCCTGTCTAAAAGCAGTGACTTTTATCTTCCCAGCTCTCAACCCGGTGCCCCCAATCTCCGAGGAAGAGGAATAGCATCACCCCGTGGGACACTTTCTGGTTTCCACCTCAAAGACCTGACTAAAGCACGTATTTCTTCCCTCTCTAGGATCTCAACCCCTTCCTCTACATGGGATTTCTGCATATATAAATGCAATCATGAGTCTCCTATCTGAACAAATATTTATACTTGTCTCCAATTTAATCATCTGACCTCAGTCTTTTGCCTCTACCATTCCACTGGAATGACCTGGATCACGGTCACAAATGACATCTTAGGAGTTAAAAACAAAGTGCTTTTCATAATTTATTGCTCAGTAACATTTGGCACTGTTGACCAATCTTTTCTTGAAACCAACACCTCTCTATGTAGTAGTCTCTTCATTCATCCAACAAATATCTTCTGAGCACTTACGTTCAGCAAGGGACTGTCCTCTACACTTGGAAATGTATCACTGAGCAGAATAGTTAAGGATTTCTGCCCACATGGAGATTATAGTCTATTGAGAGGAGACAGAAACAATCAATATATATAATGAATAAATACCTTTTTAGTATTTTAGAAATTGACAAGTTTTATGGGAAAAAAATGAGAGCAGAGAAAGGGTATCAGGAGTATGAAGGATGAGATTAGCTGCCATATTACATTTAGTGGCCAGTGTAGGCATTATTGAAAAAATGAGATGGGAACAAAATGTGAAGGATGTGAGAAAGATAATCAAGAAGAAATATGGGGGACTTCCCTGGTGGCGCAGTGGTTAAGAATCCGCCTGCCAATGCAGGGGACACGGGTTCAAGCCCTGGTCCAGGAAGATCCTACATGCCGCGGAGCAGCTAAGCGTGTGCGCCACAACTACTAAGCCTGCTCTCTAGAGCCCGCGAGCCACAACTACTGAAGCCCGCGTGCCTAGAGCCCATGCTCCACAACAAAAGAAGCCACCGCGGTGAGAAGCCCGTGCACCGCAACAAAGAGTAGCCCCCGCTCACCGCAACTAGAGAAAGCCCGCGCGCAGCAACGAAGACCCAACGCAGCCAAAAATAAATAAATAAATTTATTTTAAATAAAAGGAACTAGAAAATCTGTGTTACAAACCATAAATCTTAAAAAAAGAAGAAGAAGAAGATATATGGGAAGAAGAACAGCTAGGAAAATGGCAAAGCTAGACAAAGACCCTATGAAGCATGCCTGTGTGTTGAGGAAGGACAAAGACACAGTGTCACTGGAGAGGAGTAAGGGACGGGAAGAGAAGGAGGAGGGGGGATCAGAGAGTGATGGAGCCAGAGGAGGCAGATCTTTTTAGGCCTTTGTAGGGACTGTGACTTTTCCTCCAGATGAGCAGATGAGTGACATGCTTTGACTTGGCTTTGAAAGTTGTGCTCAGGCTACAATGAGAGTATATTGTTGTGGGTAAGACCTATTTTAGTGATCCAGTAAGAGATGATGGTAGGTCGGACCAGGGTGGTAGCAGTGAAGATGGTAAGTGGTCAGATTCTGGCATATTCAGAAGGCACAGCACTTAGGTTTTAAGAGAAATCAAGAGAGCAAGGATGAACTAAGGGGTTTTGGCTGGAGCAATAGGAAGAATGGAAGGGTCATGAAAAGAGAAAGTGAAAGCTTCAGATAAAGCAGATTTGACACAGAAGAAGATCAAATCCTCCTTGAACATCCTCCTGGATATGTGAAGTTGACATATGGACATGTCAAATAAGCAGTCGGATATGGGTCTGAAATAGGAAACAGCATCTGAGCCAACGATGTGTATTTTCGAGTCATCAGAATATAGATGATATTAAAAGCTCTGAGGCAGTATGAGATCACCAAGGGGGAAATACAGAGAAGAAAAGAGGATCAAGGATGGAGCCCTAGAACAATGAAACATCATGTGTCAGGCAGAAGACAAGGAGCTAGCAAAGGATACTGAGTAGAGGCAGCCAGTGAGGTAGAATGAAAGCAAAGAGAATGTAAAGTCACAGAAGCCAAGCAAGGAAAGTGTGAAAAGGAGGAGTGAGTTGGAGTCCTTGATTTGAGAGCATCTCTCTTGCGTCTCTCAACATGACTTGACTGACTGTTTTAGCAACTAAATCACAATCTTGGCTCTTAGTGTTCTTGGTGACAACTAAAACCCTCAAGTGTTTTCTTCATTTAAATAACTCTGCAGAGGTGGGGCTTGGGGGTGGATGAAGGTGGTCAAAGGTACAAACTTCCAGTTATAAAATAAATAAGTCATGAGACTAATGTACAGCATGGTGACTATAGTTAACAATACTGTATTGTACATCTGAAAGTCACTAGAGGGTGGATCTTAAAAGTCTTATCATAAGAAAAAAAATTATAACTATGTGAGGTGATGGATACTGAAAAAACTTATTGTAATCATTTTGCAGTATATACATTGATCAAATCATTATGTTGTACACTTAAAACTAACACAATGTTATGTGTCAATTATATCTCAGTAAAAGTGGAAAAAAAAATCTTAAAAACACTAATGATTTTACCTGTGCATACCCATAAAATAACAATTCACCACTTCAAAAAAAAAAAACCTCCACAGCCCACTTTCCTTCATTCAATTCTACATTGTTTGAAAGTTAAAATATCGAACTTACTATCCATCAATATTATTTATTTTATTACCTTTTATTAGACTATTACATTTTTATGGATATTGACAATGTGGTGCTGAAAACTGGGGGTATAGGAAACCCTGAAAGTAGAAAGGAACTAAAAGCATCCTCAAATGTAAATGTTATATGCCATATTTTCTAGAGTCTAAGACATTTTTACAATTTCAACTTTTCAGAATCAACGTCTTGCAATTCACGTGTATATATTTGATATGGTAATGTTTTCATTTTTCCAACAAAAGCTGTTTTCAAATTGGTGGTGAATCTTAAACTAAATTAGTGGCATACTAGAAGCAAAAAATTATTGAGAATTATCTCTGGGGGAAATAATAATAATAGCTAATATTTGTTAATACTTAGGCACCCTGCACCATGCTTAACAGACTAATTATCTCATTTGATTCTAAACACAACCATATGAGATAGAAAATGTGATTACAGCAATATGAGAACTAAAGCTTAAAGAAGTTAAGTTACTTACACACAATTATAAAATTAGTAAATATTAAAGCCAAAAATTGATCCAGGTCTTTCTGACAACTCTATGCTCTTAGCCATCATGTGATCTAAGGTTCATTCCCGTATTAGTACAGCCTTTGTTTACTGCCCAACTTTATTCTTCAATGGTTTCAACTTTACTGTAATAACTTACATGATTCTGTGACATAGTATACAACGAATCCTTTAAATGGAAACCATTTCCTATTTAGTGCTGTGAATTTCATTGCAAAATTGTTAACAATTTTATTGTAACCGTAAAGAGTTACTGTGATTCCTTATTACTGAACTATATGCTTCAATTTGTTGGATGCCTTTGTTTAAGCTTGTGATTGTGGGATGCATACAAGACAGAATAATAGTTTTCTCAGAATTCTCGGCTAATACAGTTTTAGGCAATCGATTCAAAAGAGATTATAGGTAGCATAACTCAAATTCTAATTTAAAGGCAGAAATTGTCCTATGTTTACATTTTTATTACCTAGCATTTATCTTCTAATTACAGTTATAATATTTATGGTAATTTCAAAGTCATGCAGCTTTTTAAGCCCTCTAGCTCAAATCTTCCACATCATTTAATGGAAAAATTGCAACCTGAGGCATACAGAAAGAAACTGGTATATTTATAGTGAAGTTTTTCTCTTCATCTAGATTTTTAATTTTGGGGTTGTAAATGGAATTGTGGGAATAACCTCAAATGGTTACTAAGAATAAGCATAAAAACTTACTGGTTATTCAAATATATCAAGCCCTTTCATCTGGAAATACAAATGAAAACTGTAGGAACCAGATTATTCAACAATTAATCCTTCCAGATTTTTTTTAGAAATAGTCCAAATATAGCTAGCAAAGTTATTTTTCCTTTTTTCCCCCAAATTTAATTATTTTAAAACACTGCAATATTTTAACTTAAAATATTGTTGTTAAGTTGACATCTCTATACCTTAAGAAAGCTGTTATGAATGAGCTAAATGAACTCCAGAATTTTTAATGACCTTTAATCTTTGGACTCAAAAGTTCAGAGAAAATTGAAAAGAGAAAATTAGATGGAATTTCCTTACAAACAGGAAAAGTAAACATAATCAACTCTACTAGTGTACCACTTACGGATCTGAGAAAGCATATTTACTCTTTGAATGTACATTCACCTAAGAACATAATCATTACCAAGCCGGAATTCACCATGTAGAGCCCAAAACCCTTTAGTCACTAGAAAGAGTATATTAAAAACAGTCAACCACAATCAGTTATGAACTTTTCTGGGATCATGACTGATGAATCAGCATCCAGTTTTATTAGAATACTTTACACTACAGTTCTTTTTAACTTACACTAAAGAGTCTATAATTGATCTATATGGAATTGAAATTTTTATTTTACAAAAAGCATTTTATTTTACAAAATTTGAATATTTTAAGATTTCACAGAATAAGTCAAACTCAATTTAAAATATTAAAAGAATAGTCCTAAGACTATTCCATGGCAAATTTTAATTCTCCAACACAGCAGTCTATTTATTTCTACCTGTGTCAGGTAAGATTAGATTCAGCTGCAAGTGTTAAAAAGTTCAAAATAGCAGCAGCTTAAACAAGATAGAAGTCCCTTTTTGGATGTAAGCAGTCCTGGCCCACAATTACCAGGACATAAGGCCCTTCACATCTTGTTGCTTCCTGTTCTCAACAAGTGGCTTCCATTTTATGGTTTGAGATAGCTGCTCAAACTGCAGCAATCACATTTAGTTTCAGCCAGCAGAAAGCAAAAAGAGACAAAGAAAGACACTTCACTTTCATTTAAGGGCACTTTCCAGAAGTTGCCCACAAATTCGGCTTACATTCCATATCAAAAAATTAACTCCCACGTCTATATTTAACTGTAGATGAGGGTGAATAACGTATTCTTTATTCCAGACAACTGTATGCTCAGCTAAAAATCAGTTCTATAGCCAAGGAAGGGGAGAGCAAATATTAGGTTCTAATCAGCCAGATTACTTTTCATTGTTAACTCTAGGTCTGTTGCATAAGTATGGCAAACTATCCCGCCCCCATTTCAATGGTGATTTATTATTCAGCAGTAAACGTTAATTACATGACATCATCTACCTATTTATCCCTTCCAAAATGAGTCCAGTTTGATCAAGTGGAAATGAATGTTTCCATATAGAAATTATGTTAAGTTTATCTTAATAACATTATTGTCAGTGACTCCTACATTGAAAAGTCTGTGAACTTGAGCCCCTGAGTAACAATAGTTTGTGTAAATGGGTGAGCGCGTGTTTCCACCATGTCACCCTGATGCTCTGCTTATGACTAGCTCTAGGTCTGCTTAAATAATCAGTGTTCTTACACTTTATTATACACTCCATCAAATTGCATGATGCTGAGTTAAAATTCATTAATAAAATAATTGCAGAAGTTTCCCATTGGAGGTGTTCATACAATTTCCTAACACCTGGTAAATTTGCTTTCTCTGATTTAATTAGTCTTGTTCTAAGTCAGTCAGTTTCTCGACATCACATCTAGAATAAATACATCAGAATCCAGTCACTTCTCAAAAATCTCTACTGATAGCCATCATCATCTCTCACCTGGATTGTTGCAAAAGCCTTCTAACTGATCTCGGTGCTTCTGTTTATTTTTCAACACTAAGAGTTATTTCAACAATGACACTTATTCTTTTAACGTATATATCAGATCATGTCCCTTCTTGGCTCAAAACCGTCTCAATAAGAGTAAATGGCCAAGCCCTTACTTGGACCTCCAAGACCCTACGTGACCTGTTGCCACCACTCCCATGCACACAGTCGCACTAACTCTCCAAGTTTATCTCCCACTTCTTTTCTCTGACTCTCTCTCTGTACTCCAACCAAGAAGGACCTCTTGTATGTCAAACACATCAAGCATGCTCCTACCTCAGGGCCTTTGCATCTTTTTTTTCCCTCTGACTAGTATGCTTTTCTTCTGGTTATTTGTGTGTCTCAAACCATTACTTCGTTTTCAATCCTCTACTCAAATGTCATCTCACATGAGATGGTTTTCCTTACCATCCTAAATAAAAATATAAGCCCCTACCAAGACACCATACTCCCCTCACCTTTCTTCACAGTTCTCCATAGCATATATCATTATATGATGTTTTTATTGCTTTGTTGAATGAATTGTTTATTGCTGTGCCTCTGCTGGAATGTATGTTCCATGAGGGCAGGGACTTTGTTTTATTTACTGCTGTATCCAGTGACTAGAATAGTGCCTGGCATGCACTGGTGCTTAAAAACAATGAATTATTAAATGAAAAAAATCAATGTATATCCCAGAATTCTTTCAAACTCCTTGAAAGGACATTGATTCTATTTTTCAACATTTTCGGTAAAAAGGTATAAAACCTCCTAGGTTTTCTTCACCGTTTATTTTAGAAGCATTAGCTGAGTGCTTCAAAAGACAAGAAATAAAAATTTCCAGACTCATCAGGTTAATATCCATTAAATATGTACAGCATTTTGGGGTTTCTTTTTCCTTGTTTTATTTTTTATTTTTTCTGAGATGACTTAGACATATGCCACTCTTTCCCTCTGCTTTGGAACTTTTGTGAGGCTGGACTAAGAATTCCATTGACTTTTCTAACAGACAACACTTTTTTTTTTTAAATTTTATTTATTTATTTATTTATTTATTTATTTATTTATTTATTTATTTATTTATTTATTTATGGCTGTGTTGGGTCTTCGTTTCTTTGCGAAGGCTTTCTCTAGTTGCGGCAAGTGGGGGCCACTCTTCATCGCGGTGCGCGGGCCTCTCACTATCGCGGCCTCTCTTGTTGTGGAGCACAGGCTCCAGACGCGCAGGCTCAGTAGTTGTGGCTCACGGGCCCAATTGCTCCGCGGCATGTGGGATCTTCCCAGACCAGGGATCGAACCCGTGTCCCCTGCATTGGCAGGCAGATTCTCAACCACTGCGCCACCAGGGAAGCCCTATCAGGCAACTCTTGTTCCACTTCCTTTCACATCCTCTTGGCCTCACCTCTTTTTTTTTTTTTTTAACATCTTTATTAGAGTATAGTTGCTTTACAGTGGTGTGTCAGTTTCTGCTTTATAACAAAGTGAATCAGTTATACATATACATATGTCCCCAAATCTCTTCCCTCTTGCATCTCCCTCCCTCCCACCCTCCCTAACCCACCCCTCTAGGTGATCACAAAGCACCGAGCTGATCTCCCTGTGCTATGCGGCTGCTTCCCACTAGCTAGCTATTTTACGTTTGGTAGTGTATATATGTCCATGCCACTCTCTCACTTTGTCCCAGCTTACCCTTCCCACTCCCCGTATCCTCAAGTCCATTCTCTAGTAGGTCTGCATCTTTATTCCCGTCTTGCCCCTAGGTTCTTCTGACCATTTTCTTTTTTTTTTTTTTAGATTCCATATATATGTGTTAGCATACAGTATTTGTATTTCTCTTTCTGACGTACTTCACTCTATATGGCAGTCTCTAAGTCCATCCACCTCACTACAAATAACTCAGTTTCGTTCCTTTTTATGGCTGAGTAATCTTCCATTGTATATATGTGCCACATCTTCTTTTTTTTATTTTTTTTTATTTATTTTTTTATTTAAACATCTTTATTGAAGTATAATTGCTTCACAATGGTGTGTTAGTTTCTGCTTTATAACAAAGTGAATCAGCTACACATATACACACATTCCCATATCTCCTCCCTCCTGCATCTCCCTCCCTCCCACCATCCCCATCCCACCCCCCCAGGCGGTCACAAAGCACTGAGCTGATCTCCCTGTGCTATGCGGCTGCTTCCCACTAGCTATCTGTTTTACATTTGGTAGTGTATGTATGTCCATAACACTCTCTCACCCTGTCACATCTCACCCCTCCCCCTCCCCATATCCTCAAGTCTCAAGTCCATTCTTTAGTAGGTCTGTGTCTTTATTCCCATCTTGCCACTAGGTTCTTCATGACCTTTTTTTTTTTTTTTTTTCCTTAGATTCCATATATATGTGTTAGCATACTGTATTTGTTTTTCTCTTTCTGACTTACTTCACTCTGTATGACAGACTCTAACTCCATCCACCTCATTACAAATACCTCCATTTCATTTCTTTTTATGGCTGAGTAATATTCCATTGTATATATGTGCCACATCTTGTTTATCCATTCATCTATCGATGGACACTTAGGTTGCTTCCATATCCTGGCTATTGTAAATAGAGCTGCAATGAACATTTTGGTACATGACTCTTTTTGAATTATGGTTTTCGCAGGGTATATGCCCAGTAGTGGGATTGCTGGGTCGTATGGTAGTTCTATTTTTAGTTTTTTAAGGAACCTCCATACTGTTCTCCATAGTGGCTGTATCAATTTACATTCCCACCAACAGTGCAGGAGGGTTCCCTTTTCTCCACACCCTCTCCAGCATTTATTGTTTGTAGATTTTTTGATGATGGCCATTCTGACCGGTGTGAGATGATATCTCATTGTAGTTTTGATTTGCATTTCTCTAGTGATTAATGATGTTGAGCATTTTTTCATGTGTTTGTTGGCAATCTGTATATCTTCTTTGGAGAAATGTCTGTTTAGGTCTTCTGCCCATTTCTGGATTGGGTTGTTTGTTTTTTTGATATTGAACTGCATGAGTTGCTTGTATGTTTTGGAGATTAATCCTTTGTCAGTTGCTTCATTTGCAAATATTTTCTCCCATTCTGAGTGTTGTCTTTTCATCTTGTTTATGGTTTCCTTGGCTGTGCAAAAGCTTTTAAGTTTCATTAGGTCCCACTTGTTTATTTTTGTTTTTATTTCCATTTCTCTAGGAGGTGGGTCAAAAAGGATCTTGCTGTGATGTATGTCATAGAATGTTCTGCCTGTGTTTTCCTCTAAGAGTTTGATGGTGTCTGGCCTTACATTTAGGTCTTTAATCCATTTTGAGTTTATTTTTGTGTATGGTGTTAGGGAGTGTTCTCATTTCATTCTTTTACATGTAGCTGTCCAGTTTTCCCAGCACCACTTATTGAAGAGGCTGTCTTTTCTCCACTGTATATGCTTGCCTCCTTTATCAAAGATAAGGTGACCATATGTGTGTGGATTTATCTCTGGGCTTTCTATCCTGTTCCATTGATCTATATTTCTGTTTCTGTGCCAGTACCCTACTGTCTTGATTACTGTAGCTTTGTAGTATAGTCTGAAGTCCGGGAGCCTGATTCCTCCAGCTCCGTTTTTCTTCCTCAAGATTGCTTTGGCTATTTGGGGTCTTTTGTGTTTCCATACAAATTGTGAATTTTTTGGTTCTAGTTCTGTGAAAAATGCCAGTAGTAGTTTGATAGGGATTGCATTGAATCTGTAGATTGCTTTGGGTAGTAGAGTCAGTTTCACAATGTTGATTCTTCCAATCCAAGAACATGGTATATCTCTCCATCTATTTGTATCATCTTTAATTTCTTTCATCAGTGTCTTATAATTTTCTGCATGCAGGTCTTTTGTCTCCTTAGGTAGGTTTATTCCTAGATATGTTATTCCTTTTGTTGCAGTGGTAAATGGGAGTGTTTTCTTAATTTCACTTTCAGATTTTTCATCATTAGTGTATAGGAATGCAAGAGATTTCTGTGCATTAATTTTGTATCCTGCTGCTTTACCAAATTCATTGATTAGCTCTAGTAGTTTTCTGGTAACATGTTTAGGATTCTCTATGTATAGTATCATGTCATCTGCAAACAGTGACAGCTTTACTTCTTTTCCGATTTGGATTCCTTTTATTTCTTTTTTTCTCTGATTGCTGTGGCTAAAACTTCCAAAACTATGTTGAATAATAGTGGTGAGAGTGGGCAACCTTGTCTTGTTCCTGATCTTAGTGGAAATGGTTTCAGTTTTTCACCATTGAGGACGATATTGGCTGTTGGTTTGTCATATATGGCCTTTATTATGTTGAGGAAAGTTCCCTCTATGCCTACTTTCTGGAGGGTTTTTATCATAAATAGGTGTTGAATTTTGTCGAAAGCTTTCTCTGCATCGATTGAGATGATCATATGGTTTTTCTCCTTCGATTTGTTAATATGGTGTATCACGTTGATTGATTTGCGTATATTGAAGAATCCTTGCATTCCTGGGATAAACCCCACTTGATCATAATGTATGATCCTTTTAGTGTGCTGTTGGATTCTGTTTGCTAGTATTTTGTTGAGGATTTTTGCATCTATGTTCATCAGTGATATTGGCCTGTAATTTTCTTTCTTTGTGACATCTTTGTCTGTTTTGGTATCAGAATGACAGTGGCCTCGTAGAATGAGTTTGGGAGTGTTCCTCCCTCTGCTATATTTTGGAAGAGTTTGAGAAGGATAGGTGTTAGCTCTTCTCTGAATGTTTGGTAGAATTAGCCTGTGAAGCCACCTGGTCCTGGGCTTTTGTTTGTTGGAAGATTTTTAATCACAGTTTCAATTTCAGTGTTTGTGATTGGTCTGTTTATATTTTCTGTTTCTTCCTGGTTCAGTCTCAGCAGGTTGTGCATTTCTAAGAATTTGTCCATTTCTTCCAGGTTGTCCATTTTATTGGCATATAGTTGCTTGCAGTAATCTCTCATGAGCCTTTGTATTTGGCCTTACCTCTTGATTACAGACGTGGCTGCAGTGAACAGTTCTGTGCTGGCTTCAATTCAGGTAGGAATGACAGGGTTTCTGCTCAAGAAAGTGTCTGTTGCTTTGTGCTGTGAGGCTTCTCTGATGCCACAGCAGGGACCCTAAGGGCAGCCCATTCTGCAGTCACACATGAGCAGCCAGAAGTAGGTGGAAGTTAACATCTTCAGTAGCAACCTCCATCAACATAGGATGAGAGTGATGGATAAACACTGCCACCCTAATCATCCTCAGGCAGATGATTCCAGGAAGCATTCAGGAGCGTTTTGTGTGTCAATCATACCGCATTAAAATGGTTTTTAAATACCACAATATACTATACTGTTTTATATGTAAGGACTAGGAAAATTTAATTCCATAATAAGAATTTCCTCCATATGTGATTATTGACAAAGAATATAACTATGTAAATTTCCTAGTTGGATGTGTATAATGGTTTTTTACTGCATGTTTTACTTGTATACAAAAATCTAAAAATATTTACTGAAATAAAAACGATAGTGGAATAAATATCTGTTGAAGTATTTTCTGTATCTTTTTTTGATAATTTATGCTTTAAAATATAATTTAACTTTTTGAAAATAATAATGAATTCTGGATTTTTGTTGTTGTTGTTCTGTATATAAGACTAGATTCTACTGACATTCAGATAACTATGTCTTAGTGCCAACTACTATATGTCATTTAAAGAAAAATATGCTAAAATATGAATTGATAAAGTAGCTAAATGGTGTCATTATGAAAAAGATTTTGAGTATGAATTGAGTTTAAAAGTATATCCAAAAAGTATTGATTAATCCTTCTATGTTGAACAGAAAGGAATGTTCTACTGAAAACTATAATGAAAAGCCCTTTGCTTTATCTCATTCAACAGAACTTAAATGAGTTTGTAGTTGAAATGCTCACTAAAATTGGAAATAATGCATATAATAATGGCTAACATTGTATTGTTCCCTGTATATTAGGTGCTATACTTTATTTCAATTGATCTCTATAAAAATCTTACTAGATTTCTTATTATGTTGTACTAAATGTGAAAAAATTGAATCTCAGCTTGGTTAGCTGGGTTATCCAACATCATACAACCAGTAAGTGGCAAGGCTGAAATATGTTTGATTATACCCCACAGCCCATGGCGGTAACCACTACTCCAGAATGCTTCTTACGGAAGCTAGTAGCTCTCCCTGAAAGCAGAGACCAAGAGAGAAAGTCAAAGCAAGTTTCAAAGTCTGCTCCATAGTATGTAAATCATATTAAGTTAGGAAACTCGCATTTAACCCTGGCTCCATCAGTAACAAAGTATGATCTTAGTTCCCGTAGGTTTCCAGTCTAATAAAATGGGATGACAGCATTAAATAAGTTCAACGAAGTATTCTCTAATATTCCCTGGCTCAATAGCTCTATGAATTATAATTTTTAAAAATTTATGTGCAATACTGACTTATACTGGCGAAAAGAAATTTGGATGTTTACATAATCACAAGTTTAATGTAGGTCAATAGTGTAATCTTCTTGCTCAAAATTAATTAAAAAAAACAAATTAATAAATCTTTAAAGTTAGTATTTGGAGTGTGTCCACAAAACAGAAGTGATAGCCCTACTGAACTGTGCATGAGCCAGACAACATCTTCAGTGTCCAATAAATTCTGGACCCAGGCAAATGGGTGAACCAACTACAAATATGTTGGGTTGGAATTTCAGGAACCAAGTCAGGGTGTAAGATTTGGGTGGGACTGGCCCAGAACTACGAAGGTGTGATGGTATAATTAATTTTAATAATTTTCTATGTCAACTTGATTGGGCCATGGGGTGCCCAGATATTTGCCTAAATATTATTTCTAGGTGTGTCTGTGAGGGTGCTTCCAGGTGAGATGGGCATTTGAATCAGTAGACTGAGTAAAGCAAATGGCCCTCCCCAGTGTAGGTGGGCATCACCCAATCCTTTGAGGGCCTAAATGGAATAAAAAGCAGAGGAAGGGAGAATTTGCCTCTCTGCCTTCCTGCTTAAGCTGGGACATCAGTCTTGGTCTTCCTCTGTTTTAGGATTGAGATTTACGCCATCGGCTCCCCTGGTTCTCAGGCCTTCAGACTGGGACTGGACCTATACCACTGGCTTTCCTGGATCTCCAGCTTGCAGACAGCAATTCGTGGGACTTTTCAGCCTCCAAAACTGAGTGAGCTAATTCCTCATAGTAAATCTCTTTAGATAAGATATCGCCTATTTGTTTTGTTTCTCTGCAGAAACTTGACTAATACAGAACGTGCCAGTTAAAGTGGAAATATAGATCAAATTGGGTATCCAAAAAAGGTTTAATCCAAGAGGACCAAAGCTGTACAAACCCAGAATCAGCCTTCTCTGTCTCCCACCAGAGTCCCACCTATAGCAGGAAAGTGCACAATTGCAAGACACAATAATTTAAAAGAAAAAGGAAGGACGGGAGGGAGGGAGGGAGGAAGGGAGAGAAAAGAAAAGAAAAAAAGGAAAAGAAAAGAAAAGGTAGTAGGTTTGGCAGATAGCTGGCACAAATAGCAGGCTTTGGCTATGAAAGAATATTTGCAGCGAGCACCTTGCCTGCAGAGAAATGCTGGGTGAAGACAGATGCTCTGAGAGAAAGGAAACCTTTTCATTCATGTCAATGCAGATTATTCCAAATCTTTCCATGACATACAGGTTATAGATATGTTTTGCTAATAACAAACTTAACTGCCAGTAAAAGATAATATTCTCCATGTACAAGAGATAGCTAAAGACACAAGTTGCACACTCTTCTCTAAAAATATTTCAGCGACTCCATTGGATAGGATAGGAGGCTTTCAAGACTTCTGTTTCTCCCTTTTGAAAGAAAAATATTGACAGTACTCATGCTACCTTGTGTGGTCTGACACAGGGAGCAACCTGGCATTTGTTAGCCCTTGCACTGGGCAAGTGGGTAGCGCCATTCATCGTAGTTACCCTAAGGCTGAGCCCAGATGGTGTTCCCTGGAAAAAGCTTGGCAAGGGCTTCACAGACAGCAGGTCCATTGCCTCTCCCTGAGTCAGAAACAAACCTTGAAAGGTCCTCCACTGACAGTATCTTCTCTAGCTCTCCAATCACATCACTCCTTTGACTCTGTCTCTATCTCTGTCTGTCTCTCATCACTTCTCTTTTCCTGCAAACAAATCTGCTTACGTTCCCACACATTCAGTCTTCTCCCCAGGACTCCTATTTGGAAATTCCTCTCTCAGCCCATATCGTCCTCCCTCTTATAGGTTCATTCAATATGTATTTTCTCTAGAAGAGTTTGCTGTCTGATTCCACAAGACCCGGATCACTCATATCGTATGCACTGCTGCACCACACACAGGCAGTCTGGATGATGTTGTCAGTTAGATACACTGTATTGTTCTTGTTCTCTCTGTTATTTTCTTAGGCATAATCTCTAAAAGAGAAGGAGCAACTCTTATGCTTTCTTTTTTATCTCTTCTCTTTATTTTCTTATCACCCCAAACACACACACCCACATCCCCCCCCACACATACTCACAGGCACACCCATTTTGTCTAGTTTAGTATAGTATATTTTATTTATAAGTATACAGGATTATCGCTATTTCCCCCATTCTTTTCTGTAACTGAGATTGTGTTCATCTCGATATAGAATTACTCTCCACTATCAGGAGGACATTGAAGGAATATGTCACTTGCTATGGCTCAAAAAAAAAAGAGAATCTCAGATTGGAAAAAATAAGGACTACTACTTTGTTTAATTCTCAAGAAACTGGATACATTCTATATAATAGTAGCAAGATCATACACCTCACATGGTCACTGGAGGAAGTATTTTACCTTCTCCCTAAAATTCCTAATGAGAATTCTTCCCACTTAGTTGTATGATCTCAATCTCTATTAGTGGCTTAGAGACTGCAGCTATTACATGCACACAACATGATTAATATCACATAAAATGGGTAAAGCAAGTAAGTTTTCTCTAAATTCACTGTTTCAAATGAAAAAAAAAATTAATAGTTTAAGGAACATTTCTAAGTCATGGGCATTTTTGAATGCATAACTTCAACAGCTGTCAAGAATATTTTATCACTTTGCTTTTCCAGGTGATAAAATGGTGTCTAAAACAAGTTACAAAGATGTCCCACACTCATGCAGATGGCAGGAAAAGGAACAGAGATTCAAACCTGTTCCTTTTACTCCAAGCTCAAATTTCTCCATAATAATCACAGCAGCCGCAAGAGAAAGCAGAGGTATATTTTTATGACACAACTTAGACAAACAGTATGCTTTAGACTTTGTTGCTTAAACAAGGATGTGGTAAGATGATTAGATACGAGTCATATACAGGTAGGCTGATATTAAAAAAACAAATTCAGAAATGTAGAGGAAGTCAAATGCAGAAAAACAAAAATTTTTTAAAGTTGTAGGTCAGAAAGACCCAAACTCGGGAAGGAAGTTACAATGTTGTTTCACATTAGTCTGAAAGGTGATGCCATCTATTCCTCACCAAGAAATAAGAAGGACCAGAGGATTAAAAGCAAAGGTGCTTCTTTCCTACCATAATCTGCTTCAGTTTGCTGCCTTTGAAGATTGTCGATGAAGTGCTCCCTGATAAATTTACATTCTTTGCTTGTCCTAAGAGATGGCAGAAATGACTCCCCGAGTAATCCCAGATTTCTCGCTTTCTCCAGAGCCTTCAGGAGCTAAGCCTCCTCATATCATTCACTAGGACATTAGTGAATATACTGATACTCACTGGGAACTCAAATACTTTTCAGACGGAGTGACTGAGAGGGAGAAGATGCAATCTAGAAACTTTGTTGGTATGAAACGTATGTTGGCAGGGTTGGGGTGGGAGGGAGCACAGAATTTTTTGGTGATCCTTAAAACTAATAATTTTTTTTTGGCATATTATGCTTTATTATTTCAAGAAAGGTAAAAATGCAACTGAAACGCACAAAAAGAGTTGTGCAGTGTATGGAGAAGGTGCTGTGACTGATCAAACGTGTCAAAAGTGGTTTGCGAAGTTCCGTGCTGGAGATTTCTCGCTGGACGATGCTCCACGGTCGGGTAGACCAGTTGTAGTTGATAGCGATCAAATCATTAATTGATCATTAATTAATTGACATTAATTGAGAACAATCAACATTACACCCCGCGAGAGATAGCTGACATACTCAAAATATCCAAATCAAGTGCTGAAAATCACTTGCACCAGCTTAGTTATGTTCATCGCTTTGATAAAACGAATAATTTTAAACATCAAAAGTAGTAGAAGTTTTATGGGCACAATCCTCCTTTTCGCTATTTTTCTGAAGAAATCCTGGCTCCAAACTTGGATGCCACATTCAGCAAAATGTAGTTAAATTGACCCAGCTCCCTCTGGAAATAGATTACTGACTGTTGTTACCAGCGCATAGCCGCTGAGGAGAGGGGAGTCTGGGAGAACCTCTTCCCACTGTCCTTCTCTCTGAGAGGCGTTATAGTTAATAGGAAATCCTTAACACCCTTACATGTCCACTGATTAGTGTTCCCACAATGATTTCGCAACTTTTATAGGTTGAACCTGGGGAGCTGCCAGGCTGGCCCATCCCTTAGTCACTCTGGACGCATGGGTGTGCACACATGCCCTTCTTTGTGGAGGGAGACTGGGGTAAACACAAGTAAGCACTTAAGTATCTTAAGAACAGATGAATATGAGGTGGTTTTGAAGTCTTCTCATTCACCATTCTTCAGTCTTCCCAGTTTCCCGAGGTACATGTGATCCCACTTCGGATCTTACCATCACCTCTAATTGCTCCACTCCCCAAATCCCTCACTCAAACAAGCCCACACAGACCACACCTTCCCTCCTTCCACTTGCTGGTCCAGCCATATTCACCATGAGCACTGCATGTGAATTGAGTCCTCCAGCTTTTTCATTCCTTTACTCTTTCCCAATCCATGTACCTAGGGCCTTATTCCATTTGGATTCCATGATCCATCATTTCAACAATACTCTTGACAGTATCCTAAGGTCCTTTAAGGTAATTAAGTATGTCTATTTTTTATTTATAACCTCTGGGTTTCTAGTCTTGCTTAAGAAGCTCAACCTCATATCTAAATTGTACCTGTAGTCTCCTAGATTTTCTCACAAAACTTTAATTTTACATTTACCACTTTACTACCTCTGAAACTTATCTTCAGTTATTGTAATATATAGGCTAATATTCTATCCAGATGGAAGTTTACTTTTGCAAGCACTCAACATAAAATAATGATTGTATACTTTATATATAACTTATAATGTATATGTTATCTACATTATAAAATACTTTCCCAATGAATTTAACTTCCACGTGTGTCATACATTAGATTATCGTATGTTTTTGGATCTAATTCTGGATTTCTAGTCTATTCTAAGCCATTTGTCTAATACCAGGCAAACACCATATTGATCTGTTTAGAGTGGCTTTCTTGTATGTTCTAAGTCTGGGAAGGCATGTCTTTCTATGTTACTCTTTTCTAAAATGTTCTAGGCTAATCTTTGGTATCCATTCTCCATATAAATTTTAAGATTATTTTATCCAATTTTACCTACACATACACAAAACACATGTTATCAGAATTCTAATTAATAATTTCTTAAAGATGTGGCTTCATTTTGAGGAAGTTACATCTTCTAATTTTAAATCATTCTCTCTAGAGCATAAGTCTTCCCATGATGCCTACTTAAAGACACAGCTCCATTTCATCTCCCTGTTCTCTCCTGAATCATCATTTTTTCCCCCTCTTTGGGAGATTATTCCCATCCTTATACAAATGCTTTACTTATCTTCAAAAATTAACCCGTATGATTGTGGTTTCCCCTTAGTTACCAATCCATTTCTCTGTTCTTATGTATAATAAAACCCCTTCATGAGTTTTCTTTTCCCTCTCTATAATTTCTTTGCTCTCCTCCTTCTAACCTCATTCCATTTGGGCTTTATTCTCATGCCACTCCATGGACACAGTTCTTTTCTGGTTCACCACTGACCTGCAAGTATCTAAATCCAGTGA
Organism: Eschrichtius robustus; assembly: GCF_028021215.1. Classification (NCBI taxonomy): domain Eukaryota; kingdom Metazoa; phylum Chordata; class Mammalia; order Artiodactyla; family Eschrichtiidae; genus Eschrichtius; species Eschrichtius robustus. The sequence goes on from NC_090827.1 coordinate 135,215,550, forward strand.
CCAATTCTTCATTCACATCTTATTTGCCTTATCATTAATATTTGACATGACTGATCATACTTTATACTTTATTCATTGGCTTTCACAACAACATATTCAGGTGAATTTTCTCCTTTACTGCTTCCTATTTCGCTCTCTCACCTCTGAGAGCAACATGGCTCATTCTTTGAGTCTCTTCTTTTGTCTAAATACTCCCACTTCCTTGGTGATCTCAGTGTTTGAGATGGTAACTTTAAATGCCATCTACATTATGAAGATTCTCAAATTTATATACCTCTGGCATGTACCCACCCCAGATTTGTATATCTAATTACCTCATGACCTCTCTGCCTAAATATCTAATAATATCTCATATCCAGCAAACTTACCAAATTCTCCTATTAACACAAATCTGGTCATGAAATCTCATGGCAATCAAACCTTCCATTTCTTGAATCCTACTTACTTTACCAGGCTTAGCCCTTTGTAATTTCAGCCACAGCTGTCACTCACCCTACCCCAAACATTTTCTGCATGTATTCTTATGCCTCCAGGCTTGTCTTAATCTAGTCTCTCTTCCGAAAATGACGCATCCTCATTTCACCTGTTGAATCCCACCTCACCTCTCAGCTCTATCTCTTGCAACCACATAATGCTTTTTTTCCATGTAGTCAATCTCTCCCTTCCTCAAATTTTAGAATCATTTATTTTGTATTTCTTGTTTACCATATACTATCTTAGATATGGACACTCTGTTTTGTTGAAATGATCTATAAGCTCTTGTGGGGCAGGGAAAGGGGCTTTATCTTTCTGGGTTTTCAACATACCTACCTCAGGGTTTTGAAAGTAGCAATTGCTCAATAAATTGAAATTATAGTCTTCCATGGTTTCTATTGATAGTGCAGATGTATTTGTCTCATTTATATAAACAATAAAGCAAAGTTATCTAGAACAATGTCATTTAATTACACATTTTAGTGACCTACCAAGAAGCTGTGTAAATCAGTTGTATTAGAAGTACAAAAGAAATCCCTGTATTGTAACACTATAGTAGCTCACAGCATACACGATGTTTAAAATTCTGTCAGTCACCCATCTTCTCTCAGTTAGTATCATCAATGGTACATCACAGTGTAGTAGGAACCATGAAAAAAAGTAACAAGTTTATTGCCTCGTGTATTTTTAGTACAAATAGACATGTATTCAATGATTTAATACAACATTTGGTCAGATAAATCACTGTATTATAATGATAATGAGTATTACAGACAGCCTGAAAAATCACAAGTTCTCATGATGAACCAATATAATTTTGGAATATGTGTAAGTACCCATCTGCACAGATGCTATTTAAATGGGACCCAGGGCAGTTTCTGAGAGCATATATTCACTTTCTCATCTATTTTATCTGTCTGCTTTTCAGCTTCCTTTTTTTCTACAAATTTTATTAATTTTGCCCGCCTTATTCCTTCTCCCTTTCTAACCCTTGGCTTGAGCAGAACCCACATGATAGCTCCAATGCCCCTGTGTGGGGTCAGGGTCAGAGATGGTGGACACCCAATTTAGTATCCATTGTCTGGATCACCTTTTATTGTTCTTCTTGGAATCTACCTCAGAGTTATCAATAAGTTGTCTCAGTTATTAAAGCTGAAACTTAATAAATCAAAAAGTTCCATAAATAGATTATTCCAGATTAATTCAGTGTTCTCATTAACTGCAAATAAGAGAATTCTTGACATTCTCTCTCTTTTTTTTTCATAATGAAGATTAGTTTACTTTGTTGCCTTAGGAAGTAGATTATATTAAATATGGCAGACATTTTTAAAAGAATTTTACATATTTAGGGCATATATAAAACTGTTATATGGTAAAGAGAGTAGTAGGTTGGAAAGTTGTTTTCTGAATAGGTACAGATGTGAAAATACGCTCTGGAAGTTTCTAGTGGAAGCTTTTAAAGTAAAACTTTGATATAAGCTTATTTTTTGTGTGCTGCCTCATTTTTTTTCAGCTTTTTGAGAAAAAAATAGTTAATTAAGGGTTCCAGTTAGACGAGTTAAAGTTAATCAGGATTGACTGTTCTGGAACTAAATTCTTGAAATGACACACATAAACTTGGTTAACTTGTTTCCTTTGAGGCCCCCATATTGCATTAAGGTCAGTGGTTACATAACCCATCCATGATAAATGGTAGTTTTCTTTTGCCAACATCATTTTAATTGCAAGTTCCAATTTCTTCAACATTTTGTTGTTTGCTGATATGAGGCCAACTTACACAGCACCTTGGTTTGCTGTTCCAGGTAATGTGTTGGCTGTCTCTCTTGCCTATAATTTACTCCAAGAAAATATAGCCCTCAACCCACAGCTTATAATTAGTAGTTAAGTATATGAAATTTTCCATTAGTTATGTTTCTATATTTTAAGAATTTTAATATAAAAAGTTGGGTTAGCAATCCATTTCTTAAAAGTCTAATTTATTATTTTAAATAATAACAGACTTTTTGTTATTTTATCACTTAATGTAAACTCAAATCCTTTTACCAATAGTTATAGCTTTCCCTTTATGCCATATAGATAATTTCAGCTTTAGGGACAGAAATTCCAATCCTAGTATTATTTTACAGAAATGCAACTTACATTTTCCAATTTTTCTTTCTCTTTGTCTCTTTTTGCTAAATGTAGACACATCCCTATTTATTTAAACAAACAGTGGTTAAGAAAACAAGCTTGAGTTTCTCTTTACTTGATTCTGCTGTGTATTTCTTTGGTGTAAAATATGCTTTACTAAGGAAAAATAGTTTTCCCTTCTCTGCAAGTGAAATGAATCACTCATCAAGCAATGACATAAAAATATAGAGTAAGTTTTTACTTAGTATATATGACAAAGTGACACAAGCCCACCATGGCTGAGGCCAATGAGACAGAAGGATGGCTCCCTGAAAAAGATCCATCATTTTATCCGATTATCTGCTTATCTTATCATCTTATCTGCTACTGGCTCAGGTAGATTACTCACTAGCACAAAAAAGGAAAACTCCCAAGGAGGGGTTGGTATATGGGCAGAATAACCAATCATCTGGCATGCTGGCTATAAATACAAATTCACACACCTCACCTCTAGAGTTTCTGGTTAGAAAGCTTGGAGTAAGGTACAGTTAACACCACTTTCATAAATTTATTTCTCCCCACTACATCTACCAGATGTAATTCTGAAGCAGATGGTACATGGGCCAGACCCTGAGAAAAAATACACTAGACATCATACTTCTGTGTTGAAATTTTTTTTGTGCTGTTCTGGTCAAAATGGTCAACTAGTAGCAATTTCATATGATTCAAAATAATATTTTTCCTGCCATATTTATTATATTAAACCATAAAGTTGGGTTGCTCAGGGGTTGGAGAACTCAGTGTTGTGGTGAAATAATATTTTGAAGTATTAACCAACATGTATCCCCTATATTTATGCTACTTGTGACACTTTGGCATTAAGGCAGCTAACATGAAGCAACTATTGACTTCTGGAAGAAATGTACTCATAGAATCAAAGAAAGGTCTGTTGAGGATCAAAAGCCTATATTTTTTTTACGGGCAAAATCTAGCCAACAAGTAAACTCAAGGCACAAAGATACTAGATGACTCAAGGGAAATTTCACTGCTCTGTCCCCTTCTCTCTCCTCTTTCCCCACCCCAACATGAAAAGTAACTCCAAAAGGTGGAGGGTAGAAAAGAGTGAAAAGGAGATCTAAGAGTGGGTGGACATAGTGGGGTCCGAGGTGGAGATATCTATGCTCTGCTGAGCAAAGTCTTGAGGGACTTGTCTTGAGGGACAGGAGGACTCCAGATAGTTTGTAGAAAACAAGTGTAGAGGGAACCTTTGCCTCATTTTTCCTGGCAGAGATGAAGAAAGGGAAAAGTCCTGAGTCAGACTGGGTTCAAATAAATCCACGAAGCCTCATACAATTTCTCTGCACTAGGCATGGACGATTTCCTTTTCCCTGGTAATCAGGGAGGGGTAAAGAGCTATATGAAGCCTCATTGAAGTTCTGTGGCCTCAGCATGACAAGAATAGCAGAGTGACTGTGTGCACCCAAGAGGGGCCCAAGCACTGAGTCATCACATGACCCATGGAGCCTCTGGGCAAGATTAAATGGTGTCACAGAAGCAATCTACATGGGCAAACACACAAAGACCCGACTAAACAAGGCTGCTGCAGGAGATGCCGGGGTGGAGAGAGAGGGTGGCTACCTGGAACAGATGTCATCCTTAACTGCGTGGCACTATGTAAGCTCCTTGAAATAGTGTAGATACAAGCCCAGAGAAGGGGGAGTGGGTAATTTTGCAGGTGGGTGGAGGGATGGCTACCTAGTATAATCACAGTTCATGTTAGATATATCAGTTGGAGAAAAATTTTTTTTGATCTATTTCTTAAACATCTGAATTTTGTGGATAAAATGACAGCTTATTATGAGAATCCAAACTACACACAGTAGCAGTACATTTCAAACCAAACCAGATGATTAAAGCCTTTAACGGTCTCTTTTAACCCTGGATTGGCAATGCTTTTAGTGCATAGCCATTCTAAGCCTCTCCATGAGAAAAGTAGCTGTACTTGCTATGTCATCCTTACAGACCATCTTGCAGCCCAGGACTCTACTTATTATGTCTTAGCCACATTAGAAGCTAGCGAAATAGGTTCTCTTTGTGACTTTTGAGGAACACATCGCTTCTCTCACTACTTTAGTGATTGCCATCAAGTGCTGTCGCTCAAGAATCCAGTTTTTTACACCTTAATTCCTTCCCCTATTTTAGCGTGTGTGTATATATATGTGTTTTTACTTTTATTTTTCATATTTCTTCATCCTGCTTTATTTAATCTAAGCCCACTTATATTAAAGTTGTATAAACACAATTATGAGAGGTTCTGATTTTTAGAAACTAATGTACAAAAATTCAGTTTACCTAAGTGTTATGGAGAAATTCTTTACGCCTGTGATTTTTTAATAGTTGGCCTCTTTCTAATACACTGAAAGAAACAATTCTTGCCATTCCACTGAAAGCACTGCCCTGCACAGCAGATCATTGCCTCTGTGCTAAGAAAAAGGAATCTTTCATATTTCTAAAAGAACTTTCTTTTCTCCCGAGGAGATACACAAAAGGGTTTTACTTATGTTATGGTTGTTGTCGTTGTTTTAGTGTTTTTAGAGGAGTGTAAAGCGCAGGTGTTGGCTCTACTGAATGTTTGAGGGAACCAGAATTCAGTAAAGTCACAGAATAAAAATCGAGACATGAAGCCACCTCCTGGAACGCTTGCTTGCTCTGTGTCACAACCAGTATTAAATTCCACCTCTCTATAAGAATTAGTCATTGACCACCTCAATTTTATGTAGCATTAAGTACTCTAATAGGATGTACTAACTTCTCAGTCTACAAAATGACAGCCACCTAGTTGATGTCTCACCATGCCTTGGTATAGAGGTTCCATGTGAAATCTTGGCTATAACCTCACTTTTTCAAAGCCCAGTATCTTTTGCAACCTAGATTTACAGAGAGAGCTATGTTGCCTGGTTGTAATACATATAAAAGTCAAAGAAAATATTCAAAATTTCAAGCAGATAATCATCTTTCTCACATAAAACTACTTTTTACATGTCTTCATAGATATATAATTGTCCTTGCCTGTACTTAAATATTTTTATCAGGTGTTGCCTAGTGGCAAATAAACACTTGCATGTCTAAATTAGAGAACAGAAATAACTGAACAAGCCTAGGAGGAAAGTGAAATTGCATTTTCAACATAATTAGCTCTTTAATTGTCAGGCCCAGCTTAGTCAATGTATCTAGAAACATAAGTAATTATGATTTATTTAAACACAGTTTAAAGTGCATTCTTCTTCTTCTAAAAGCTGAATTACAGAAGGAAAAATTCAATCTTAAAATCAGCAGTGTTTACAAACATCTTATTATAATTTTTTAATGTTAATGCTGTAATTATAAAGTTAGCAGCAATTGCCTGAATGTAATTTTAAAAAGAAAACATCATGCAGTATAAAGAACTATAAATTACAAGAAAAAATCAACCAGTTTATATCAAATCATCTCCTAATAGAAACATTTCTTTTTAGATAAATCCAAACATTTTTACACCAACACACTCTAATCATAATTTACATATTGTGGTTAAAAAACACATAACATAAAATTGACCATCTTAACCATTTTTAAGTGTACAGTTCAGTAGCATTGAGTGTGTTTACACTGTTGTGCAACCAGTCTCCAGAACATTTTCATCTTGCAAAATCAAAGCTCTATACCTGTTAAACAACAAGTCCCCATTTCCACATCAACCCCCAAGCCCCTGGCAACCATCATTCTGCTTTCTGTTTATATAAATTTGACTGTTCTACATACCTCATCTAAGTGGAATCATATAGTATTTGCCTTTTTTGTGACTGGCTTATGTCACTTGGACACATTCATTCATGTTGTCACATTTGTAAGAATTCCCTTCCTTTTTAAGGCTGAATAATATGCCATTGTATGTTTATACCACCTTTTGTTTATCCATTCATCCATTGACGGACACAGGTTGTTTCCACCTCTTGGCTACTGTGAATAGTGATGCTCTGAACATAGAAGTGCAATATCTCTTAAACTCCTGGTTTCAATGCTTTTGGATACACACAGAAGTGGGATTGCTGGATCATATGGTAATTTTACTTTTAATTATTTGAGGAATGACCATTCTGTTTTCCATAGTAACTGCACCGTTTTACATTCCCACCAACGATTTACAAAGGTTCCAGTTTCTCTTCAACAAAACTTATTTTCTTTTTTTTAATAATAATCATGCTAATGGATGTGAGGTGAAACCTCATTGTTGCCTTGATTCACATTTTTCTAATGATTAGTGATGTTGAGCATCTTTTCACATACTTGTTGCCCATCTGTATATCATCTTCAGAGAAATATCTATTCGAATCCTTTGCCTAAAGACAATTTTTTTAATCAGCCTCGTATATTCACTACATTTTCGAAACAAAAGAGAAGAGAATTTTTTTTTTAAATCAGAGCTAATTAGGTTCAATATCAGAGCAGAAGGAATTTGTGAAATTTTATTTTGCTTTACATTTTATTTTGTCTTCAGTACTAACTGATTAAAAAGAGGAAAGAAAAAGAATTGTGCATTGGTTATTCAATTGGGTTTGCAGAAAATAAAACCTGACCTAGGTTTGATTGGATAAGGCAATTCTGGTGCCCTTAGGTGGATAAGCAGTAGGTAGCAACACCACAGTCTCAAGTACTTTTAAGATCCAGCGGAAACTGGACAGCTACGTGTAAAAGAATGAAATTAGAACACTTCCTAACACCATACACAAAAATAAACTCAAAATGGATTAAAGACCTAAATGTAAGGCCAGACACTATAAAACTCTTAGAGGAAAACATAGGCAGAACACTCTATGACATAAATCACAGCAAGATCCTTTTTGACCCACCTCCTAGAGAAATGGAAATAAAAACAAAAATAAACAAGTGGGACCTAATGAAACTTAGAAGCTTTTGCACAGCAAGGGAAACCATAAACAAGATGAGAAGACAACCCTCAGAATGGGAGAAAATATTTGCAGATGAAGCAAGTGACAAAGGATTAATCTCCAAAATTTACAAGTAGCTCATGCAGCTCAATATCAAAAAAACAAACAGCCCAATCCAAAAATGGGCAGAAGACCTAAATAGACATTTCTCCAAAGAAGATATACAGATTGCCAACAAACACATGAAAGAGTACTCAACATCATTAATCATTAGAGAAACGCAAGTCAAAACTACAATGAGATATCACCTCACACTGGTCAGAATGGCCATCATCAAAAAATCTACAAACAATAAATGCTGGAGAGGGTGTGGAGAAAAGGGAACCCTCTTGCACTGTTGGTGGGAATGTAACTTGATACAGCCACTATGGAGAACAGTATGGAAGTTCCTTAAAAAACTAAAAATAGAACTATCGTATAACTCAGCAATCCCACTACTGGGCGTATACCCTGAGAAAACCATAATTCAAAAAGAGTCATGTACCACAACGTTCATTGCAGCTCTATTTACAATAGCCAGGATATGGAAGCAACCTAAGTGTCCATCGATAGATGAATGGATAAAGAAGATGTGGCACATATATACAATGGAATATTACTCAGCCAAAACAGAAATGAAATTGAGTTATTTGTAGTGAGGTGGATGGACCTAGAGTCTGTCATACAGAGTGAAGTAAGTCAGAAAGAGAAAAACAAATACTGTATGCTAACACATATATATGGAATCTAAAACAAAGGTTCTGAAGAACCTAGGGCAGGACAGGAATAAAGCCACAGATGTAGAGAATGGACTTGAGGACATGGGGAGGGGGGAGGGTAAGCTGGGACAAAGTGAGAGAGTGGCATGGACATATATACACTACCAAATGTAAAATAGCTAGCTAGTGGGAAGCAGCCGCATAGCACAGGGAGATTAGCTCCGTGCTTTGTGACCACCTAGAGAGGTGGGATAGGGAGGGTGGGAGGGAGGGAGATGCAAGAGGGAGGAGATATGGGGATATATGTATGTGTATAGCTGATTCACTTTGTTACAAAGCGGAAACTAACACACCATTGTAAAGCAATTATACTCCAATAAAGATGTTAAAAAAAAAAAGATCCAGCGGAAAGTTCCACCAACCCTGCGGCTGTGGTCCTTTGAAGACCACTAGGAGTTTCAGGGTAGTCCTGAGTCACCACAGTTTGAAGGCCTGAATCACTCACTGGCCTTAACTTTATTTGTAAAGAACAGTCTTTGTTGCTCTTTTTCTCACTAGCCTGATAATTTCTTAGTATTTTGTTATGGTCACATGAACAGGATACTGTCTGATTCTTCTGTAACTATCAAAAAAATTAGTCCCAATGCTCATCCCACATTTTAATCTCTGCATTCGCTTCCTTGGTCCTCCATCCCCCGTACCAAGGATTCTCAGTTTGAGCACAATTGAGCATTGCTCTTTTATTCTTTATTTATTTATTTATTTATTTATTTATTTATATTTTTTTGGCTGTGTTGGGTCTTCGTTTCTGTGCGAGGGCTTTCTCGAGTTGTGGCGAGCGGGGGCCACTCTTCATTGTGGTGCACGGGCCTCTCACTGTCGTGGCCTCTTTTGTTGCGGAGCACAGGCTCCAGACATGCAGGCTCAGTAGTTGTGGCTCACGGGCCCAGTTGCTCCGTGGCATGTGGGATCTTCCCAGACCAGGGCTCGAAGCCGTGTCGCCTGCATTGGCAGGCAGATTCTCAACCACTGCGCCACCAGGGAAGCCCTGCTGTTTTATTCTAAGGTGTGTTCTCCACCTGCAGTTTGGTTTGTTGCACAGTATTAATCCCTTTATTAATCCCAGTTGCAGCCCTTTTATTTGCAAAGCTATTCATTTCTCCACTTTACCTTGAATTTCTCCAGCTGCTGGCAATGACAATTCCCTACCTTCCTCGCCAGAGTTGATTTATCCAAGGGTGGGCCATTCTGAATTCTTCCCTAGGAAGGGAAGAAGTCCCTCTCTAGTGGCAGGTTTAGGAGATTTGAAGACCCCAAACTATGAAAGAAGCTGTTCTACAAACAGAAGAGGGGCAGTCCAGAGGGTGTCACATTCCTGGGTTCAGTCACTCCTTGGGCTAAACTACACCCCTCCTTTCTATGGTTAGGCAATCCAGACTTTCAATAAAGTCCCCTCTTTGCTGGAAATAATTTGAATGGATTTCTATTACTTGCAAACCAAAAGACTCAAGATGAATATATTTGTCACCTGTGGCCATTAAATCACCTTCCTTTTATGGGATCCTAACTCTGGCCTGGTTAGGACTTAGCTTCTCCTTATCTAGTTAACATGACTTTTCCTTTTTTTTTTTTTTTGTATATACCACAATTTTATTTGAATCGCACAAATGAAATTAGCATGTACAAAATTTAAATGAAACAGTACGTTAAAAATAGCAGAGAACCAAAAAAATTTAAAAAGGAAGTACACCTAAAACATGAGAATTCAACACTCATTAGTGTTCCATCTTCAGTTTTGATTGATACTTGATACTTGCAAATTTTGAAACAAACTTTGAGATCATGATGACTATTCTGAAGAGATTTCAGCACCAGCACTAAGATTTGTACATTCAGTTGGTTTGCAATTGACATGTTAGCCATTTACATAGTGTATAGTACAGATGTGTCACAGGTCAGATCACAGTGTTGAAGGAAAGAAGTACCTTCCTGTAATTATAAAGTATCCCCTAAACTACACTCAGCTTAAGACATCCAATGTACAAGAGCACGAAAACCATCATAAATAATGTGGCTCCAAGGAACATAGTTTTGATAAGGAAAATAACCTAAGCTTCTGTTTCCCCTTTTAATTACTGAAATCTCTAACAATGACAAAACTGTCACAAAGGACAGTAAACGTATACAGTAATTCAATCAAACTTCTTGGAAAGAACACATTTAGCAATCTGGGATAACGCGGAATGACAGAAAATATAATGTGATTCAATACTGGTTCTTTTTGTCATTTTACACAGACATCATGTTAATATTAGATCAAGGCACAAAACGTTTAGTGCATAAACCAGTTTCTTTTTTAAGATCTGATCAAAGAAGACTTATACTGAGATCAGCTCAGGGAAGTAAGGGTGAAGATAAGAAAACTGCCTTAATGTGATGGTTTCAGCGCTGTAAGGTCAGAATGGGTTTGGGGGGTTGGAGCCATTTTGGTTTCATTATGAATTTTACAATGAATGCCTATCTGTGAGTGGTAGGGCAGAGTACAGCACAGTTCTGTAAACAAGTCATCTATGCAGAAAAGCAGATTTGAATGGAAGTTTGTAACGGATCTACCACCCAGGGGCTTTTAGCAGCTCACTTCACAGAGCTCCAGCCTCACGGCCTAGCCCATGCCCTTATTCTGATGTAAGGAGATAGTTCAAATATTCTGTGAGAAATACAACTCTGTACATGTTGAGAAAATCCTTTGTGTTCTTTGCTCCCATTAAGGGTAATCAAAAACAGACCAAAAAAACCCAGGGCAACACCTCTAGTCATGAACTAATCATTATTTTACACCTCATATGTTCATGCCTGCTTCAGCAAATTTCCATGAGAATTCTAAATGTTTTGATTGCTCAATAACCACTGACAAAATGCAAGGGGCCTGAGCAGCCATAACAGGCCTCCCCAAGTGCGAATTCCCAAAACCTACTTATTTGCTAGCAGCTGCCATCTTCTGCTCTCCAAAGGTACATTTGCTTGGAGCCCAGCCTTTGTTTAGATCAATTAAAGTGCCTTGGGCAAAATGTATGTCTTTTCCTTTAAGGTACTTTTCCATCTGAGTTGCCTGCAATGTATTTACTATAAAGAAAACTTAACAATATAAAGAAGCTTATTTGGGGGATTAAAAACAATGCTATTAAAAACAATTCTAGAAATTCATCTTTCCTCTTACCCTTTGATTCATGAACTGGAAATGTCATTGGAACCTTCTTTTGGGGGAATTTACTCTTGAATCTTGTGTCAGTTACAATTTCATGGTAGAGGAGATAAAAGCATATTTTGAAAATATATATATATACTTTTAAAGCTTCTGGCTGTTCCTATTTTGACTGAGCGCCTTCAGGGAACATATGCCTTTTCCAGTCTTACCAGAATTAAGGAACGCTTTGAAACTGTTTGTTAGTGCCTGGTGCAGTGTGAAGGGTGGGTGTGGACCTCAAGTTTAAGCTGGAAGAAAAGAGAGAAGTGACAGGTTAACAGTAGGGATCCAAATGACCGGGTAGTCTCCCCCAAATCAATAAAAGACTGGATTACAGGATGGAAGACACAAAGCAATTTTGCCACAGCCCAGGGTTATAGGAAGGCTGACCTGAACAAAATGCAAACAGATTATCAACTACTGTCATAAAATTAAATTCTCTTTCAATACTGGAATATGGTTTTAAACTTTTCTCTCTTCTTTTTGCCTGCTTGTTTTCTTCTTTGTAAATGTTCGAGATTTCATGTCACCTGATTATTGGGAATATACTGAAATTTATTACCACTCAAATTTAATTCTGAACATTTTAATTTTATTAAAATTTATGAAAAATTGTAAATTGAGTCTCTAGTGTCACCAATCAATAGTATCTGAAATTTAGGTATACTAGCTCTCATTTTATGCTTTGTAAAGTATTTTCTTATAATTGTATGAAGAGCTAGAAGAAGATGAATTATTATTTCTAATTTATAGATGATAGAACAGTGGCTCAGAAAGTAACGTAGAACAAAGGACAGCAAAGCATAAGTGACTTTTTCAGGTCTCCTGGAAACTCGGTGCTTTTTTCAACACATCACATGCCATTTTAAAAAATTCTCCAAAAATTAAATGACCAAGGGAATGGTCCCTATAGAAACCTAAGAAATGAAGTTTTTGAGGTTTTGTTTTCTTTAAGTGTTCTACATACAATTAGCATTGATGCTGAAGATAATTTTGCCAGGAATAAAGCATACATGTAAATGCAAGAGATTTTGCAATTTAGCATTTGAATCATTAGTGGAGAGAATTCATGTTTCATGTGAACAGAAAACACAATGCCATTAATCCTTCAGTGTCACTAAAGGGCAGCTAACAATACCTTATTTATCCTTGCTAGTTGATGGATTGCTGTGAAAAGGTAGGAATACATTTTTTTGTTGTAGTTTTAATGAATAAAAACACTTTCCGTTGTGGACTGGTTTTTTAGTTGGTATTTTGTTTGTTTTGCTTTCTCTCGTTTTGCTTTGGTAAAGGCACTGAGTGTGTATTAAGGCCCTGTTCCAAAATCAGTTTATATATAATAGCTTATTGTATTTTCATCTTAGTTCTTTCCTATATTCAAAGACAACCAAATGCCCATGGCAACTGTTTCTCTCCTTAAACGTTCAAAGTCCTATTGACAACCAGCCAGATTCTCACTTTCTGAAACTTGTTGGGAATCCTTCTGGAGGTTTTCTTGAGGCCTGAAGGTCTCTGCCTACAAATTTGAGAAAACAAGAAGAAACTCACGTGATCATCTGGCCTGTGGTTCACTTCCACTAGTGTGTCTTTTCCCATCTCATAATTAAAAGATAATAATTAATAAATCATGTCTTTCCAAATCCTCCCTACAGGCAGATCTTTTCTATCAAAATCATATATATATGTTGGCTGCATCGGTATTTGGGGGTCTTAGCACGGCACGTGGGATCTTAGTTCCTTGACCAGGTATTGAACCCATGCCCCCTTCGTTGGAAGCCCGGAGTCTTAACCACTGGACCGCCAGGGAAGTCCCCAAATCATATATTTTTATTTTTTAAATTTTCTAAGGATTGTCACCCTTAAACTTTTCCTATTACAAAATCATTCATTAATACTGAACATTTTTTAATGTAGGTTATGCCCATTTTTCTTCTTCTCTATGTAAAGGTATGGAATAAGTACTAAACATTTCCTTGTAGATTTTATGAATTGGGAGGTACTATTAAGTCATCCTTCACGTTTTCTTTTCCACATTTTACAGTCTCAGTGCTTGACTCTTATCCATAGACCCTAAATTGCCAGCTATTTCTTCAGCTTTTCCTTTAACTTAATATTCAATAGTGACAAATACAAACTCTTGGCTCTTTTTACTTACTTTGTTGACAATGAACAAGATCCTAAAGCTCTCTTAAACTATTTCCTTAATTCATAAGATATGGATAGTAAAACTTATTTCATAAAATTTTGTAAGGATTAAATGCAAAGTAATTGCATACAATGCACTTAGCACAGTGCTGGGTGTATAAATACTTGGTAAACAGTTTACTCTCCAGAGCTGCTAGGCTGAGGAGGAGAGTTCCCAGAGAGTCTGTACCTTACAAGGTATTTCTTTTTTTAAAGAAAGAAAACTGCTAAGTTAGCCTTTAACCAAAATTCATGGATTCCCAAGGAAAGGATTTTCTCCCCTTTCTGGTCACTTCCCAAGTGCTGCGTGTCCTGTAACTATCCACCCTGATGGTGTTTGCTGGACAGGCTCTGTTTCTGGCTTTGGCTATTGGCCTTGTCCTAAGCAGGCTATTTCTTTGCAGAGGCGGCCTCTGATTGCTTTACACCCACGTGTTCTGCCTGCTGTTCTCATTTCCCCAACTCCTGTGCTGATGTTACTATTCTTCAAATTGAGGGCACCCTGAGGATGGAAACCTGCAGGGCAGCAGAATGAATTTAATCCCATTGTTAGTTTCTGTTCTAAACTGCTCAGCAAGCAAAGAGCAACTCCTTACAGAATGTGTTGCTCCTGAGGGTGAAAGGGTAATGAACTGTAAAACCAGATGGCTCCATCCCCTAAAGCCATTACAGGGTTAACTTCCCACAATCATGGGAGCAGCAAGGGTGCCATCTCCTGCTGATTATCTCCTCAAATTCCCAGGATAACTAACTGTGTGTCTTACAAGAACTCTCCTTTTATTGGGAAAAATATTAAAATTTGTTGCAATGAACAAGAAAATGAAAAATTCTCAATTCCTTGGTGTAGAAAACTGATAGGTAACTGTTTAATTTTCCTCTCAGCAATTCCAAAGGGTTGATACTTCAATCTGGGAAGGCAGATGGAAATTTTTGCCTGTGGATTGAAGGAGAATACAAATACAGGTGACGCTTCCAGCTATGTGCTGTGTAAGAGACTTCATGCCTCTTACATGATTTTTACTGTGACTTTTTTTCCCCTCTTTTACTATGGCTTTTCTGTTTATAATTGGATTAAAAGAATTCACCTTCAGTGCAGGCACAAGTTCTCTATAAAAGGCTAACAGGAACTGCAAACAGACATCAAGGGGAGGCTCTTTTCATGAAAAATATAAATAAATAAAGCTTTTACTACAAATAAAAGAAAATTGAAAATAATAACCCTGGTCATTTCTGCTTTCTATATACCCTATTTTTTAAATAATTTTTTAGGGACAATGAATGGGCCATTTATGATATTATTATCAATCTATGTGGTTCTAAAGACATCTTTTTTCTCAGAACCTGGGGAAAAGTGCCTTCATCCAATAAAGGCAAAATGAGAAGAAGAGAGAAAGCTAGTTTTGTTCATTTAGTCCGTATTACAATTTGCGTTGTCCTTTGGCTTTTTTAAATTGCAAAACTGTGCTAAGTCAAACACAACTACAAATCTTGCAATACTATTTCCCTTATAGATTGTTCTCAAAGATAGCTATCCACTTATGACTTGAAATTTCAAAATAGTTCTTCAGAAATTTAATTGGGGGAACAAGTGCTATCACTTTGAAGAATTGTGTACCTATGTCTCACCTGTAAATCTCGACTTACAGCTGTAAGTTTTATCACTAGTTTCTACAAGTCTCATCAATCTCTTCATGGGGATTCCCAAATAAATCACACGTTCCCACTGAAGGACCTAACCTGAGGTTTCATTTTCCTAAGTATAATATTTCAGAATATTTATTAGTCTTTGAAGAGAAAGCCTATTGCTAATGCTAGTTTGGCTCTTAATTGGCTTTTGTCCATTTTTAAAAAATTTATCTCTACTTTACCTTGATTACTAACACGGCATTTATGAGGTATAAAATTTTGTGCTGTCTTAGTCGCTAAATCAAAGCATATAGCTGTGTACACTACAACTAATCCTGATTAGTCAGGGGAAAAAAAAGTCTGCACAGAAAAATCCATTTAGTTGTTTTGATGGAATTAACTTGTCCCAAGAAATCCGTAAACCAGCAATCAGTCAACATTTTGTGAAGGAATATGCTGTTCATTTCAATTAGTTACTGAGACTGAACATGCATAGGCTTTATCAATAGTTTTAGTCAAATACCAGAAAAATAAAAAATCTGATATGGCTAAAGGTTAAAGCAGAACTATTCACACTTAATCAGATCACCAATCACTACAAAAGTTATTAATGAATGAATAAGGGACAGTTATTAAGCCGGTTAATTTAGAATATCATTTGTTAAACTAGGCAAGTCACATGGAAAAAAAAAAAAAAAGGAAAAAGCAACTAACATTTGTTTTGTGCCTCAGCAGGTGTTTTATATATTAACTCCTTTAATCTTCCCAACCTTGCAGTGAAGATATTATTATCTTCTTTTTGGAAAAAGTAAACTGAAGCTAAGAGAGGTTAAGGAATTTGCCTAAGGTCATAGTGCTAGGAAATGGTAGATTCTGGATTTGAAATTAAGGCTGACTTGAGAAATTCACACCTTTTTCCAGGCCTGCCGCCCAGGCAGGAAACAGTTTCACATCCTTAGCTAATTCATGGGGTTGCAACCAGGGTACGCTGAAGTGATGCCCTAATGAATCATCGTGGCAGGGCTGCCGCCGATGTACAAATTGGCAAATGGGACCTGCTTACGTGCAGGAGAAAGAAGAGATGGGCTTTGAGTGAATGAATAATATTTTAAAATATTGACCTAGAGAATAAGTTAAAAAAATTTATTTCATTGACTTTTCTTTTTGAATTGGGTAAATAAATAAGCGGTATCCAGCTTAAAAGTCTGCCTCCACCGTGGCCTCATGGGTTTCCATTCTCCTCCTTCTATATGTGAGCTCAACAAGATTGTTTCCTGCAGATCTTGTGGTCTTTCTTATGCAAAAGGTAGCAGGCACATTGTTCTGCACTAAGCTTTTTCCTCACAGGACAAAATATCTTGGAGATTCCTTAGTGTTATGTTACTACATTGAACTGTCTCTTTCTTATTTGCAGTGTCCATTGTATAGATAGGCAATAATTTATTTAACCAGTCTCCTATTGATGGACATTTTTCAAACTTCTCACCATTTCAATTTTCATTTCGTTGCTGTGCTTTCGTTTTTGTTTGCCAACTCTTTCGATTATTCAAACAATGCTTCAATGAATAAACATGTACCTTCATCATTTCAAACACGTATAGGCATATCTGCAGATAAACTATAAAAGTGGGATTGAGGGATCAAAGAGTAAATGAGTTTGCAGTTTTCTTGTGTAGTAAATTGCTTTCCATAGGGATTGCAGCAGTTTTATGCCCACCTGTGATACATGAGCACGCCTACTTTCTCACAGACTTTAAAGAAAAAAGTCTTTTAAATATCAAATTTGGGGATTTTTGTCATTCTGATAGATGAAAAATGCCATTTTAGTGTACTTCTTTCACTATACGTTCCACTTGGTTATTTTTTGTATGTGTGAAAATTACTGAAAATATGTGTTAATTGTGTCCTTATTGCTTTACTGAAATCTCTAATTGCCTACTGTGGTTTCTCAGTTGATTCACTTGGGTTTTTCCAAGAATATGATGACATTGCACACAGTGATAACTTTACCTTCTTTACAAACTCAACTTTTTTTTTCTTTTTCTAATTGTGTTGGCTACTAATGTCAGAACAATATTAATAATGGTGGTGATAGTGAATTTTCTTGATTTATTCTGACTTTAGTGGGAAGGTAACTCATATTTCTTTATTAAGCATAAAGCTGACTTTTATACTAAGAAACAAATTTTATTCTATTTCTATAGTGTTTTTATCAAGAACTATTGTTGTCATTTGTCATATGTCTTTTCAGCCACCATGAAATATATATGTTTTTCTTTTTAGGTATATAATTAAAAGAACTGCTATATTAATAGCTTTCCAGATATCAAATCTTGCTTGAATTCCTGGAATAACCCCACTGGTTATAATAAAATATTTTTTAATGTGGTGTGGGCTTCTGGTTGCTGATATTTACTTAAGATTTTTTGCATCAAAAATCATAAGTGAGATCAGTCTATTGGTCTGCTATTTTCTTTTTGCGCAAGCTTTGCCATGATTTGCTATCAATTTACACTGGCAGTCCTCACTTTGCACTATAGTGTGAAACTGTAAAAATGACCATGCATACTGAAACCCTGCACAGTGATCTTAATAATCCTTGGAATCTGGGTGCAAACTTCACAGCAGCATACATATTTGTGTTAACAGTTTCACCAGATAACTTCACATAAGTCAATATACACTATCTTCTGAGACAACAAAAACCAGCCTTTACTGGCAGTGAAAGCTCTTTTCGGTCTCCTCATGGTCTCTGTTTTCTTTCAATGCAGCAACTAACTTTAATGTTTTAGCTTGAATCCTAGCTAAACTGGTTGGGATTTTTTATTACAGTCTCCACTTAAAAGTAGAAGCAAATTCTGTGTTTCAATCATAGTGGCTTTCTGTGCTTAGTAAATTTTAAACTAAAAGATGTTAATGCAACTTTAGCTTAGTTCTTATATTCATCAAACTTTTTCAACATGGTTTGTACCATAACATCATGCAGATCTAGATCTCATCCTATCTTTGCTTTGCTGTTGCCATTTTCAAATCTAATTTCATCCACTTTCACTCCAGCATCATCAGTTTCCATGTCTTTGTCACACTTTAATCTTTGTTGGCCAATTTCTTCTTTCAATAATCCATTTTTGAAAAATGTTGCATGAGTTTATCACTGGGAGATAAGAAAGCAACGCAATTATATGTTTTTCTGTCTGTTCATGAAGTAACAGATACTCAGTGACCAATCAACCGGTCACCAACAGACTTTGAAAGAGGTGACATGATGATCACTGATCATAATGCATATATGTTATGTACATAATGATTTGTGGACTAAAGAGCTAGCAGTGAAGTTTTTTACTTTATACAGTTATTCATAGTTAATATATCATGGTGACTGAAACTTGAACCCTGCTGTTGGGGAACTGGTGTTATTTAACTAAACTGTAACAACTGAAATTCATGTGTATTGGAACCATGCAGTATGAAGCTGCATACAAAGTATTAGGAAGTTGGTTTTTTTTTTAACAGCATTTTAGAACAGTTTTAAAAACATTAGAATTTTCTGCTCAATATCAGGTAGAGTTTCCCTGTGAACCATCTACTCTTGCTTCCTTTTTTTCCCAAGATATCTATGTATCTTCTATGGAAATAAGATGCTTAGATTTTTAAGACTCTTTCCAGGGTCATTCATGGTAACTTACATTTTCTAAGGAAATGATTCATGTTATCCAGGTTTCCAATTTATTTGAATAATATTAAACATTAGCTCTCCGGGTGTGCAGCAGATATAGGTTGGTTACCTCAGGTGGATCCCTTACCATAAGAAAGTGCTTTTTTGCTGCCTTTTTTTTTTTTTTTTTTTTAGATTATCTGGGATCTGCTGTCATTGGCCCATCTTGCTATCCACTTTCCCTGAAACAATATTTGCTGCTCTTCATTGCAAGAAATTTGGAGGCACTCTTACCTGCTCATGGCAGACCTGACCCTTTTAATGGAGTCTGAATTATCTGACTTCTAATTTCACTGAAAATGAAGCATTCAGATTTTGTTAGTGTTCATCTTGTAACTTTTGCAAAATATTCAGAAGAGAAAGGGAAATTGCTGCTTTGCATTTCATGTTTGTACGAGAAGTAATCAATCACTGGTTTTTCAACACAAAGCTAGACAATTTCATTAATGAATATATATATGTAATTCAATGACATTGGGTTTTTAAATCAAACTTATTTATGAATTCGTTTGTCATTGTAGCAACTAGGGACTTGGTTTGTGGGAAAAGTGTGGTTATAAAGGGAGAGTAGGTGACAGTTTTGGGGGGATGATGGAACAGTTCTGTATCCTGATTGTGGTGTTGGTTATATGAATCTATGTGCATGATAAAATTTCATAGAACTATTAAAAAAATGAAGAAAGTGCATGAAAAACTTGTGAAATACAAATAAATTCTGTAGCTTTTTATAATTGTTTCAATGTCAATTTCCTGGTTTTAGTAAGTCTACTATGTTTATGTAATATGTTACCATTGGGAGAATCAGGTAAAGAATACACAGGAACTCTGAACCATTTTTGCAAGCAAAATAAAAAGTTTGTTTGCATTTGAGCAAATTCTTGCTCTAATTATTAGATTGATTTCTTCATACAGAAACTTAGACCTCTTAAGTATTTAGATACGATTACAGATAGTAGGAAACTCAATAATACTGTTCAGTCTATGCACATTCAAGGTTCATAATGTATTTCATATGCGTCATGGTTGTATTTTCGTATAACATGGTTATCTCTCTTCACTTGAAAAATTGGATTAAAAAATTGCAGACCACTGTGTTATACACTGCTGTTTTCTATACTGATCTCTGACAGGAAAACAGAAACTTCTCTGTTCATAGTGTGACAGGTTGAAAAAGGAAATACGATCCACTGTCCTTTGAAATAATCCAAGTTCACTCTGGATTCCCTTGTGGGGAAGGAAGAATGTCAGAATAATCAATGTGAAAAGTGGAACAAAGAGTCTTAGACATTGGGGTGGGGATGGGAAATCATTCTGCTTGGCTTAAGAAGATCTGTCATATGATTGAGACTAAGTTTTCTGAGTCATTCTGTTAAAGGCAGAAGTTGAACTAGATGACCCAAGGCAGTGCTTCACAAGCACAACTGATTTTCAGAAAATATTGGAAAGTTGCTCAAGTGATTCTGATGGCCAACTGGGTTTGGAAATCCTTTGATCCAAGGTAAATTTTACATTAAAAATATTGATTTAAGCAGGATTATAACAACATTCATTTCAGAGATAAATAATGTTCCCAACTAACAACCAATTAATTGAAAAAATGTCAGGGTTTTTAAACCAATCCATACATGCGTTCTCAAAACTTAGAGGAATAATTATTCTTATTTAAAAACTGTTTTTTATCCATTAGAAATTCTGGATCACCTTCAAATCTTCATTCTCAAATGAAGAATGTATTTGACTGAAATATATACTAAATAGCAGCTTTAGTACAATGAGGTCAAAATTCTCTTTGATATATTACGAAGTACTGTGAGTAATTCATTACTCAAGATTTGAATAGGATCACTACCAAAAGAAGGAGGAAATACTTTGGATAAAGCTTCTATATGACTTTATAAGTGGTTACACATTTCTTGCTTAGTATAAGTTTTATTTTATATTCTCGTTAACTTTTCATTGCTTAATTTTCAAAATTGACTGAGAATTTTTTTTCCCTTAAAATATGTTTTAAGTTGTTTAGGTAGAACAATTTTAAATTGTTTAGGTAGAAGCATCTACCTCTATGGGGCTAACTGCTTTAAATCCTGACTTTTCAATCTATATTACTGTATGCTTCAGTTAAAAAAAAGTTTACCTTCAGACTGTTTTTTTCTTTAATACTAATTTTTACCCTTTAAGCCATTGACATATTTTTAAAACAGAAACCAAGAACTGTTTCTTCAAATATTCCTAAGAGGAACATTACAAGAGAGATAATAGGCAGGATAATGAGAGATGTTGCCCACACTTGCCCATCTTCTCCCGTTAAGGTTCTAGGGTGTCACTCTTAGTTCAAGGCCCACACTTGAACTCTCATCACTGCCCTGTGGGAAGGGCTGGGATCTGCACTGACAGAGAATGGCTTTTTTTCCTCCCAAGAAGTACCTGTAAGCTTGGACAGAGAAGACATCTATATCATACATAGTTAGGCTCCATGGGGAAAATATTTCAAAGCACAATGGCCACAGCCTTCTTCCTTCTCAGGAAATTATGAAGGGCCCAGGTACTACTCTGGGAATTGACCAAAGCACAGGTCATTCAGTGCAGCATCACGGGTAAGAGCTCTGTCATCTGGCAATGGCGTAGAGCTGATCTCTTGGTTGAATCCCAAACTGAGCTCTGCCTGATTTCAACGTGTTCCTGTATCTTCTTCATAAATACATTTATATAATTCCTTAAGTTCTACCAAACAGATGGAGGCCCAAACCGACAAAATGTCCACCCTGTTCTTGGTGTTCTAAGCCTGTCTGACCCAAACAAGTGACAATCAGGGGTTTTGAGGACACCACCAACACCTGCACCATCACCACCACCTCGGTCTCTCTGAATCTACAAAACCCAAATGTTTCAGCTCTTTGTCCTTAATCTTTGTCCTCTAGTCCTTTTGAACTTGAGTTTTAATGTCTTTGACATTGGCTTTCCTTCCATCTTTGATTTGAATCAGACGTTCATCTATCAATATTTCTTTGCCTCTGTCAGCTCATCCTCTGACCTTGCTGGTAGACAATTCTCCCTAGATCTCTCATGTTTCTGCCTGTCTTGTGACATATTTTGTTCTGCACTAGCTTTTCAAAGATGTTTGTTTAGCAAACAGCCTTGGAGATAGAATATCTCCTTCCAGTTCAGAGGGCAGATTTCTTTGCTGTCCAAAATAATAAAGACAATGGCTCTCTCCGGGGTAAGGATTGGGCAAGTTTGCTAGCAGCCCCTTTATAAGAATGAGGGTTTCCCAGGCTCTGAGTTCCTTAGCTTTGATGTACATACAACCACTGTGCATGTAGCATCTTTCTGGACCTGCCTCCCTATCATCCCTGTAGAGCTCAGGGAGAGGGAGAACCAAAGCAAACATGAAGCTCATGCTGCCTGCTGTGGTATGCATAATAAAGTCTTTTGTCTCTGATCCAGAAATCTTGTGTCTTCTGCTGGCACCTATGAAACTGTGGCAGGCTTGTGACTTGTGAGCTTGCAAGTAGAGTAAAATCTCAGAGCTTTCACAATTCTTGATACACCTCAGTTTACATAAGCAGTACAACTGGCATTTCCTAGTTGGGGTTTCCTAGCACTTATTTCCCTTTCCTAATAACACCCTGATTCCCTCTTGAGAATTCTGTATTTCCTATTGGATACTATCTTCAAGAATATAATTAAATGTCCGTCTTCTCCCTCTTAAGAGATGGGGATATGACCCAGGCTAACCTCACTGGAACTTAAACAGAGTAACAAAGACAATGAAAACAATTGGCATTTATTCATCCCTGCAGTGGTTCCCTAAACAAATATTTCCTGCTATTTCTGAACATCCTTTTTCTAGAATCTAGGGATAACTTGAACTCTGCCTATGTCCAGGCCAGGTTCTTCACATTTCTCATGAATTTTTTTAGTTTCTAATTTCCCCCAAATACATTTCCTTTGGCTTAAGTTGACACATTTTCTTTTACTTTCCATCTTGATACACATTTTCTTCTTTTATTTCACCAATTTTATTTCATTTTTAATGGGCTATATTCCCCACTGATTCAACTATTTCCATTTTAGCTTCTATTGAAATTTACATCAAATGACTTATTACCAGGTCTCAGATCGAATGCCTATATTATTGCACCAAAAGAACTTATGGTGGATTCTCAGAGAAAGGGGTGGTTAGCTGGGGAAGTGATGTGTTGGTGACGTGGAATGGGGCTGACAACCCACACTTATTCTATTTTTTTTTTTAATATTTTACATAACAAATATCAGGTGAAAATGTAATCTCAGTTCAAAAGTTTAACAATACTAAATTGATATAGTACCAAATAGAATTTTTAAAAATGTTTTTCTGTTAAAAATATAATCTCATATCCAAATTTCACAAGGAACCACTATAATACGGAGAAAGGATTCCTAGGAGAAGGAGGCAATTTTGCTTGATGGAAAGTATCTGGGTTCTGAGGTTAGCAAGAGCTAAGTTCAAATCTGAATCAAATGTCCACACTTATTCTTTTGAATCCGTGAAAACTGCTGGGTTTCCATGTTTGCTGAATAATTAAAAGCCACATGTGTGTTTTCTTGACTTTAGTGACAGCTATTAAGTTCTTCTTAAAATAGTTAACTGAATTCAACTTAATAGTCTCCAATACAAAGAGGTCAGGTCAGGTTATCAGCTAAAAGCAATCAAGCAGTCAATCACATATGTTCCAACTAGTAAGTGATGAATAATTGGCTTGTTCTTCTGTTATATTCAATACAAACTGAGTGAGTACAATACAAACAGATGGGAAAGCAGGAATAAGAAAATGCATACTATTTTGTACTGAGTTTGATCCCTCTTTGAGCTTGGTTAAGCCAAGAGTGTGTTTTAACAAGTGGCCTAAAATAGCAGGATTGAAATGTTTCTCCATACCATGCAGCTGTTTCTGAATAAAAAGAAACTACAATAAAAAGAATAGTAATTGAATGCTTACTATGTACAAGACAATCTAAAAGAGACAAAGATGAGTAAGACCGAAGTCCTATCAAAAAGAAGATTACAGTGGGAGAAAAGAAGACAATTTGTTTAGCAAAACGAAGAAAAAGAACAATAAAAAACAAAAAATAAAATACAACAGTAATGAAAAAGAAGTGCTTCCTGGCTGGGAGATGGGGACCAAGATCAACGTAAGCAGGGAAATATAGCTGTGAAGGGACATGGAGGGTTCTAGCAGTAGCAAGTATTTCTATGGAGCTGGAGACCAGAGGGTTTGGTGCATGTCCCTGGGGGTAGAGTGATAGAAGAAATGGATGAAGCAGCAACTGGAAAGATAGAGTCGGTTAAGGGCTTCTTGTACCATGCAGTAACTCTGCCATTCTGAGAAATGAGAGCTTTTGAAGGTTTAGAGGCAGGAGTATACCATAATCCGAGTGAGGTTCTGAAAAGATAACTGGTGGCCACATGAAGGACAGACTGCAGAGGAGACAGACTGCAGGGCAGGCTGGCTCAAGTCATGCTATAAGAGAATGAATGGGCCATCAGTTTGCAAGGTTTGAGAAGGCACAGCACAGAGGAGAGGAGCACTGGTTTCAGAGAGGGTTCTAGGAGAGTAGGTGAGGCCCTAAACAAAGATGGTGGAAACAGGCAGGGGACAGACTAGGAATGTCAGAAATGCGGTGGAGTTAGTGCCCATAGGTAACGACTGCTTGGGTGTGAGCGGTGAAGAGAAGTGAGATGACTCAGGGATGTATTTGCTAACCCATGTTTTAACAGGATTTTTTTTTTTTTTTTTAAGTGCAGAGCTAGGCACTCCATCACCAAAATTTTTTGAAAAAACACTAGTTTCTGTGATGTTAAATTATTTTATTTTTTCTTGAAGGACCTCTCAGAGACTTTAATATGATAATGTGCATTATGATTGCTCAAGAGAAAAGACTAGCATGCAGAAATTTCTAAGCCTAGTATAACATACAGATCTATCTTAGACCTATTCATACAAATTGGAAACAAAATGCAGGGCTTTTAAACCTATGTGCCTGGAAGAATGAATTATAAAATAGAAACCCTCTTATTAATTCAACCAGGATGGATATTTGGTTTTCTAATCAAAATATTTGGTTAATTATTTAAAATTTTTAGTCACAAAACGTTTTATTTTAACTTCAAGCATGTAACAATACATCCCTTGGCTAATTTCTTGAGGAAGGACCGGAACCTTTCCTACCAGTAAGGACTCTCTGAGAGAACTCCACTGTCCTCTTTCCTTTATAAGCCACACCCATACAGCATCATCTACAATATCCAATTTCAGTTTCTTTAAAATGATAAACTCCACTTATTCACAGAGCAGTTAAGAAGGAGACTGGTGGTTGGGTGGGGAGGTTGATGGTTTTAGGTTTGGATATACTGAATTTACAGTGTTTTTAGAATTTGCACAGAGAGTTTTTTTAGCAGGTATTTAGAAATTCATAAATTGCCTTTCCCTATGAGAATTAATCACAGTTAAAATATCAAATTTAATTTTTTTGCATGTATATGAGTGTTCGTGTTTGTTGTTTCTTTACCTACTGAAATCTGCTAATGAGGTTATTAAATCACCATCAAATCTCATAAAATCGCATGGTTTATTTTAACATCTACCTTCACAAAAAACATTTTTTCAGACACAAGAGGTTTACATGTAGATATTAGAAAGACACATGGATACATTGGTTCTTGTCCCCACTAAGAATCACAGAGAAGCACAAACAGGAGCCACACTAGTGACAACACACACTTCTTGTTGAAAACCCATCTACCTCACAGTTATAGGAATGTGGGAAAAAAAAAAAAAACTTCAATGGGAAAGTCTTGAAACTCTATTGAAAAATATCTTGAAAATGGTCATTTCTTTGGCCATGATATCATACCGTTCTATTGTACATCCCTTAAAAGTTTGACACTATTGCTAAGTAGTAGTATCATATTAGAAGTTTTCCCTAAAGGAAATTGAGTTTTCCACTTACTTGGAACAAACCAGCCAGTTTCTCAAAATGATTTGAATCTCCTTGAGTGTTAATGATTTGTGTGAGTGGGTGTATGAGTTTGATCTATCATTATTGTACCTATGTGGATATACCCTCATGTTGAATGCATGTTTTGTGCGCACCATGTATTATTTTCTGAACTCCATGTATGGAGTTGAACATTCATGCACATATAACTAACTTGTGGTTTTTCTTCATATATAGTTAATCAAAGTAAAGAAAATTACAAAATTCAACTTATTTTATCTTGGAAATTCTGATAAAAATGTAATATTAGTATGAGAAATTCTCTTAATTATTATGGCTAATTTATCTCCTTTATCATATTCTTGAATTCATCTTTTAAAAAATTTTACTGTATTAGGATACTTTAGAGAAACAGAATGATAAGAGAAAGACAGAGACAGAGAGATACAGAGATATTTTAATAAATTGGCTTATACGATTGTGGGACTGGCAGGTTTGAATTCTGCAGATCAGGCCAGCAGGGTAGAGAACAGGAAAGACTGATGTTTCATCTTGAGTCCAGAGGCATCTGGAGGCAGAAATTCTTCTTTCTCAGAGGACCTCAGTCTTTTTCTCTTAAAGTCTTCAACTGATTGAATGAGGTCCACCCACATTATGAAGGGTAATCTGCTTTACTCAAAGTCCACTGATTTAAATGTTAATCACATTTAAAAAATATCTTCACAGCAACATCTAAACTGGTGTTTGACCAAACATCTGGGCACTATAGCCTAGCCCAGTTGATACATAAAATTAATGGCATATGTAATAATGGTGCTGTATGTGTCTAATATAAAATTCATCCTCAAATTCTTAAGAGAAAATGTTCAGATTCAAAGTAATGCGCAAATACCCACTATGCTCCAATTCCTAAACAATTGAACTAGGCTAGATCACAAAGGCTAGGTGTGGTTAAAAGACTGACAAGAATGATGAGTCATCTGTTTACCATTGTTTCCACTTAGATTTATTACCAAATCAGTAAATAAGCAGTTCTGGAAGTACTCAAATCAAATATGTGAACAGACATGACTCCCAGCATCTCCTTTCCCTCCTACAAAAGCATGACTGATGTGATTTCAGGGAGTAGTGTGTTTGCACTCTCAGTGCTGCTCAGAGCCACACACTCACCTTTCACAATATTGGCCTTGGAGAAAGCCACATCCACATTCAGTGGTCCACCTTATTATAAGGAATTTCTTGCTGTGCCATTTCCATGTGATAATTCTTATAATGTCTGGCCGTGGCTGACCTTTACATTTAAAAAGAAATAGTTCAAGATTCAGAGTGGTGATAATAGTCAAAACCTAAGAATCTGTTAATATTAGATACATATCTAACACTATTATCACTAATGGGATTTTGAATAAGTCCACAAACACTCTTTAAAATTTCCTCCCCCAAATTATGTTATTGTTTTTAACATAGTACATTATTAAATAGCAGATTTAAATATGAGTATTTTCATAGAGGTTAAAATTAGGTTCAGAGTGTGGAGTAAAGCTAATCAGATGACTGAATGGAATCTTTAGGAAATTTTAAATAGGTTGCAGCAAGCAGGTTATTAAAGAATTATTTATTAAAAATTTTAGCCTAATACACTGAGAAAACATACAACATTCCATTTGCCATAATGATGCATTTATCAAGTATGTTTGGTAATTGTTAGAACCTTAGGTCTAGAGAATCCTTTGACCTAGTATTTGGGCATTTCATAATACATAAAGATAGAGCTACTTTTCATTTACAGCAAGGTAGTATAGCCACAGTGATTAGTCATATCTAAAAAAAAAAAAAAAAAAAAAAAACCCTAGAACCCCTAGACTGCTGGGGTTCACTCCTAGCTTTTTGACTCGTCTACTCTATGCTCTTGGGCAAATTACTTAAACCTCAGTACAAACCTTGGATGTCTCATATGTAAAATGATGATGATGCTAATGCTTACCTTTATTGTGAAACTTAAATGGATAGATAATATAAAGTATTCAAGCCAAGTTACAAGTTGAAATTTCATATTTTAATATATAAAAACCTATAAGATTCTCCTGAAATAAAAACCATGATAATTAGAAATGAAAAATTCTTTCAACAGGATTATCAGCAGACTGTATACTGCATACGAGAGAGTTACTGAACTTGAGGATGGATGGTTCAGTAGAAGTTATCCAAACTATAAACAAACATAAAAACAAATTAGTGAAAATAAAACCACAGAATAGAAGATCCAACTCTGGGACAAAATCAAACAGTCTACTATGTATATAGAATTGAAGCCTCAGAAGAAGAGAAAAAGGGGACAGAACAAATTTAAAGATGGTCTAGTCAAGATTTTTCCAAAAGTAATGAAGGAAAACAAAGCATATATATGCAAAAAGCTCCGAAAGTTCCAAGCAGAGTAACAAGAAAGAAAAACACATTTAGAGACATTCTCTTTAAATACTAAAAATAATACATAAACAGATAACCTTAAAGGCAGCCAGAGGTTGTCAGGGGGGAGTAGTGGGCAGGGTGGTCAGGGGAGGAGTTAAATACAAACACAGAATGACAGTGTTTGCCCCACTAGGAACGTTGGAAGCCAGAGGACAATGGAGCAACATCTTTAAAGTACTGAGGGAAAACAAAATCAACACACAGCTGTATCTACTCAGAAAAAATACCTTTCAAAAATTAAATAAAAGTGAAATAATAACTTTTCAAACAAATGAAAGGTGAAAGAGATCATTGCCACAAGACATGGGCTATAAGAATTGTTAAAGGACTTCTTGATCAGGAGAGAGATGATAATAGTTAGGAAACTGGATCTAAAGACAGAGAAATGGTTGCTTTTCCCTTGCTGCTTTTAATATTTTTCTTTGTATTTACGTTTTGATAGTTTGATTAATATGTGTCTCAGCATGTTTCTCTTTGGGTTTATCCTGTATGGGACTCTCTGTGCTTCCTGGACTTGACTGACTCTTTCCTTTCTCATGATAGGCACGTTTTCGACTATAATCTCTTCAAGTATTTTCTCAGGCACTTTCTTTTTCTCTTCTTCTTAAAAAACACAAATACATGGAGGCTAAACAGTGTGCTGCTAAATAACCAAGAGATCACTGAAGAAATCAAAGAAGAAATAAAAAAATACCTAGAGACAAATGACAACGGCACCACGACGATCCAAAACCTATGGGACAGAGCAAAAGCAGTTCTGAGAGGGAAGTTCATAGCAATTCAAGCTCACCTCAAGAAACAAGAAAAATCTCAAATAAACAATCTAACCTTACACCTAAAGCAACTAGAAAAAGAAGAACAAAGAAAACCTAAAGTTAGTAGAAGGAAAGAAACCATAAAGATCAGAGCAGAAATAAATGAAATAGAATGAAGAAAACAATAGCAAAGATCAATAAAACTAAAAGTTGGTTCTTTGAGGAGATAAACAAAATTGATAAACCTTTAGCCAGACTTATCAAGAAAAAAAGGGAGAGGACTCAAATCAATAAAATTACATATGAAAAAGGAGAGATTACAACTGACACCACAGAAATACAAAGCATCCTAAGAGACTATTACAAGCTACTCTATGCCAATAAAATGGACAACCTGGAAGAAATGGACAAATTCTTAGAAAGGTACAACTTTCCCAGATTGAACCAGGAATAATTAGAAAATATAAACAGACCAATCACAGGTAATGAAATTGAAACTGTAATTAAAAATCTTCCAACAAACAAAAGTCCAGGACCAAATGGATTCACAGGTGAATTCTATCAAACATTTAGAGAAGAGCTAACACCTACCCTTCTCAAACTCTTCCGAAAAACTGCAGAGGGAGGAACACTCCCAGACTCATTCTACGAGGCCACCATCACCCTGATACCAAAACCAGACAAAGATATCACAAAAAAACAAAATTATAGACCAATATCACTGATGAACATGGACGCAAAAATCCTCAACAAAATACTAGCAAACAGAATCCAGCAACATATTAAAAGGATCATAGACCATGATCAAGTGGGATTTATCCCAGGGATGCACGGATTCTTCAATATACACAAAACAATGTGATACACCATATTAACAAATTGAAGAATAAAAACCATATGATCATCTCAATAGATGCAGAAAAAGCTTTTGACAAAATTCAACACCCATTTATGATAAAAACTCTTCAGAAAGTGGGCATAGAGGGAACCTACCTCAACAAATTAAAAGCCATATACGACAAACCCACAGCAAACATTATTCTAATGGTGAAAACCTGAAAGCATTTCCTCTAAGATCTGGAACAAGACAAGGATGTCCACTCTTGCCACTATTATTCAACATAGTTTTGGAAGTCCTAGCCATGGCAATCAGAGAAGAAAATGAAATAAAAGGAATACAAATTGGAAAAGAAGAAGTAAAACTGTCACTGTTTGCTGATAACATGATACTATACATAGAAAATCCTAAAGATGCCACCAGAAAACTACTAGAACTAATGAATGAATTTGGTAAGGTTGCAGGATACAAAATTAATGCACAGAAATCTCTTGCATTCTTATACACTAACAACGAAAGATCAGAAAGAGAAATTAAGGAAACATTCCCATTTACCATTGCAACAAAAAGAATAAAATACCTAGGAATAAACCTACCTAGGGAGGTAAAAGACTTGTACTCAGAAAACAATAAAATATTGATGAAAGAAATCAGAGATAACATAAACAGATGGAGAGATATACCATGCTCCTGGATTGGAAGAATCAATATTGTGAAAATGACTATACTACCCAAAGCAATCTACAGGTTCAGTGCAATCCCTATCAAATTACCAATGGCATTTTTCACAGAACTAGAACAAGAAATTTTACAATTTGTATGGAAACACAAAAGACCCCAAATAGCCAAAGCAATTTAAAAAAGAAAAACGGAGCTGGAGGAATCAGGCTCCCGGACTTCAGACTACACTACAAAGCTGCAGTAATCAAGACAGTACGGTACTGGCCACAAAAACAGAAATATAGATTGATGGAACAGGATAGAAAGCCCAGAGATAAACCCACGCACATGTGGTCACCTTATCTTTGATAAAGGAGGCAAGCATATACAGTGGAGAAAAGACAGCCTCTTCAATAAGTGGTGCTGGGAAAACTAGACAGCTACATGTAAAAGAATGAAATTAGAACACACTCTAACACCATACACAAAAATAAACTCAAAATGGATTCAAGACCTAAGTGTAAGGGCAGACACTATCAAACTCTTAGAGGAAAACATAGGCAGAACACTCTATGACATACATCACAGTAATGTCCTTTTTGACCCGCCTCCTAGAGCAAGGGAAATAAAAACAAAAAATAAACAAATGGGACCTAATGAAACTGAAAAGCTTTTGCACAGCAAAGGAAACCATAAAGAAGTGGAAAAGACAACCCTCAGAATGGGAGAAAATATTTGCAAATGGAGCAACAGACAAAGGCTTAATCTCCAAAATATACAAGCACCACATGCAGCTCCATATCACAAAAACAAACAACCCAATCCAAAAATGGGCAGAAGACCTAAATAGACATTTCTCCAAAGAAGACATACAGATGACCAACAAATACATAAAAAGATGCTCAACATCACTAATCATTAGAGAAATGCAAATCAAAACCACGATGAGGTATCACATCACACTGGTCAGAATGGCCATCATCAAAAAATCTACAAACAATACATGTTGGACAGGGTGTGGAGAAAAGGGAACACTCCTGCACTGTTGGTGGGAATGTAAATTGATACAGCCACTATGGAGAACAGTATGGAGGTTCCTTATAAAACTAAAAATAGATGTACCATATGACCCAGCAATCCCACTACTGGGCATATACCCTGCAAAAACCATAATTCAAAAAGAGTCATGTACCAAAATGTTCATTGCCGCTCTATTTACAATAGCCAGGACATGGAAGCAACCTAAATGTCCGTCGACAGACGAATGGATAAAGGAGATGCGACACATATATACAATGGAATATTGCTCAGCCATAAAAAGAATCGAAATTGAGTTATTTGTAGTGAGGTGGATGGACCTAGAGTCTGTCATACAGAGTGAAGTAAGTCAGAAAGAGAAAAACAAATACCATATATTAATGCATATATATGGAATTTTAAAAAGCGGTACTGATGAACCTAGTAGTAGGGCAGGAATAAAGACGCAGACATAGAGAACGGACTTGAGGGCATGTGGGGGAAGGGGAAACTGGGAAGAAGTGAGAGAGTGGCATGTACGTATATACACTACCAAATGTAAAATAGATCGCTAGTGGGAAGGTGCTGCATAGCACCAGGAGATCAAGTCGATGATTTGTGACCACCTAGAGGGATGGGATAGGGAGAGTGGGAGAGAGGGCCAAGGGGGGCAGATATGGGGGCATATGTATATGTATAGCTGATTCACTTTGTTGCACAGCAGAAACTAACACAACATTGTAAAGCATTTATACTCCAATAAAGATGTGAAAAAAAAATAAAACATAAAGAGTGCTAGAAATGGTAAAAAATGGGTAAATATAAAGTTTTGGGATTTTTTTAATCTTTAAAAATAGCTGAATGTCTAGAGCAAAAATAGTAAGAATACATTGTGGGGTTTAAGTCATGTGTAGATATAAAATATATGATAACAATAACGCAAAGTGTGGGAAAGAGAAAATCGAAACATATTATTATAAGGTTGTTAAACTATATGTAAAGTGTAATCTTATCTGAAGGAACACAGTGATAAGTTAATGATGTATACAGTAGACCCTAGAGCAATCATTAAAAAACAAAATTAATTAAGAGCTATAAATAATAGCTAATAGTTGGAATAACATGGAACCATAAAATAATAGTCCAAAATAAAACCGGAAAACAGAGAATAAAGGAACGAAGAACAAAGGAGACAAACATAAAACAAGTAGCAAGACAGTAGACAAACTCAGTCATATTAGCTATATTAAATGGAAATGGTCAAATATTCCAATCAGAAGACAGATTGTTAATTGGATAAAAAGAAGCAAGGACCAACTACATACCATGTATAAGAAACCCACTTCAAATATAAAGAAATAAATAGGTTAAAAGTAAAGGAGATTAGGATTGACATATATACCCTACCATGTGTAAAATAGATAGCTAGTGGGACCCTGCTGTATAGCAGAGGGAGCTCAGTTTGGTGCTCTGTGATGACCTAGAGGGGTGGGATGGTGGGAGAGATCCAAGAGGGAGGGGATATATGTATACATATAGCTGATTCACTTCATTGTACAGCAGAAACTAACACAACATTGTAAAGCAATTATACTCCAATAAAAAAAAGCAGAAAGTAAAAGGATGGAAGAATATACTAGGAAAAAAGACTTCGAAGAAAGTTGTAATGGCTGCATTAATATCAGACAAAAGAGACTTCAGAATAAGGAATTTTGCCAAGGATAAAGGGGTACATTGAATAAGGATAAAGGGGTCAATTCATCAAGAGGGCACAATGGTTCTAAATTCATAAACAAAATCTGAAAGATCTGAAACGAGAAAGACAAATCTGCAATTATAATTAAAGATTTTAGTACTCCTTGTTCATTCATCGATAGAACAAGTAAACAAGAAAAAGTAAGAGCTGAACAATACTTAACCAACTTGACATAATTGACATATATATAACGTTTCATCCAACAACAGCATAAGTGTTTTTTTCAACTGTACATACATGAAACATTACTAAGATAGGTGTATTCTGGGCCATGGAACAACCTCAACAAATGTAAAAAGATTGAAGTCATAAAAAGTATGTTCTCTAATGCCAATGGAATAGCCAAGAATGAATAATCAAAATGTATCTTTCTAGAAAAATCTGAAAGTATACCCAAATATTTAGAAAGCAAACAATACATATCTAAATACACTTGGGTCAAAAAGAGAAAGAAATCACAGGGTAATCAGAAGATACTTTTGACTGAATGCAAAAGAAAAACAATATGCCATTTGTAGAATGTGGTTAAAGCAGTGCTTAGAGGAAATTCTGTAGCATTAAATTATTATATTGGAAAGAAGATCTCAAATAAATAATCTAATGCAAATTTTTTTTCTGTAAATGGAAAGATAGTGAGTAATTTTGGCTTAATGGGTCATACACACAATCTCTGTTGCAACTATTTAGCTATATTTTCATAGTGTGAGAGCAGCCATAAGGAATATGTAAAACATGGGTATGACTATGCTCCACCTTATTGGAATAGGAAGTTCTTTGTCAGCCTTTTAAAAAATTTTAGCCATTCTTGTGGATATATAGTTAAATCTCATTGTGATTTTAAATTGGTTTCTCCTACAGATTAATGTTGAGCCTCTTTTCACATGTTTATTTGCCATCTGTATATCTTCTTTAATGTAGTATCTTTGAATATTTTGCCCATTTTTTCAACTAGGATGAAATTAGGTTTTCTTATTATTGTGTAGTACAAGTTCTTTATTTTAGACACAAATGTTCATTTGATGAAAATACTATCCTTTCACTATTGAATTACTTTGGCATTTTGTTGAAAGTCAATGGAACAAATATGTGTAGATCTGTTCATTAACTCATTTCTGTTCCATTGATCTATCTCTATCATTATTGCCAATACCATACTATCTTGATTACTTTTACAGTAAATCCAATTTTTTTCTTTTTTCAACGATATTTTGACTACCCTAAGTCCTTTGCATTTCCATGCAAATTTTCAAATCATTTTGTTAATATCCACACAAATACACTGCTGGGACCTTGATTGTTATTTCACTGAATCTATAGATAATTTGGGGAGAATGCACTTCTTATGAATATTGAGTTCTCTGATTCATGAAGACAATATATCACTCTATTTCTCTCAGCAATGTTTTGTAGTTTTCAGTGTATATTTGTTGCACATATTTTGTTAAATTTATCCCTAAGTATTTCAATTTTTTTCTGATGCTTTTGTACATAGTATTTTTAAAATTTCTTTTTCCAATTGTTTGTTGCTAGTATAAATAATATTTTTGTGTTTGTGTACTGACCTTGTTAAATTCACTTAAATAAAAACGAGTGAATTCTGCAAGATTACCCATAAAAGTTAGTACACTGACAAAGAACATGTGTAAACTGAAATTAAAAGCTCAATCTGTAATTGCTTCAAAGAACATGAATTACTTAGATATATACTTAACCAAACATTTACAGGATCTGTAAATGAAAAATTACAAAAGCTGATGAAAGAAATCAAAGATCTAAATAAATTTACTTAGCTCTAGACTAGCTAAAATTTCCACTGAGAGACACAGGCCCTAGAAAATCTGAAAAAAGTAATGTGGGAGGAATCATGATACTTTATATTAAGGCTTACTATATATCTACTGCAATCAAGATAGAGCAGTATTATTGGCAGAGTAAGAGACACACAGATCAAAAGAACAGAATAGAGAACCCAGAAATAGACCCACACAAAGATGCTGAACTGATTTTTGACAAAGGTGCCAAAGCAAATCGGTGAAGGAAGAATAAACTTTTCAACAAAAGTTGCTGAAGTAATTGGACTTTCATAGCCAAGAAGAAAAATGAACTCAACCTAAACCTAAATGTAAAATGTAAAAACTGTAAAACATTTAGAATAAAAGGACAAAAGTCTTCGGGGTCTAGGGCTAAGAAAAGAGTTCTTAGATTTGACAGGAAAAGCACAATCCATAATTTAAAAAATTTGATAAATTGGAGGGCACCAAAATTTAAAACTTTTGCTCTGTAAAAGAGTATATGAAAAAAATGAAGACAAGCTACTGACTGTGAGAAAATATTGCAAACCATGTATCTGACAAAGGATTAGTATCTAGAACAAATAAAAAACTCTAAAAACTCTACATTAAAAAACCCAAAAAAATCCAATTGGAAAATAGGCAAACAACGCAAACATTTCACTGAACAGAATATATAGATGGCAAACAGACACATGAAGAGATGTTCCACATCATTAGTCATTAGAGAAATTCAACTTGAAACATGAGCTACTACTATATATTTATCGGAATGGCTGAAATAAAAAACAGTGACAACGAATTCTGGCAAGGATGTGAGGAAATTGGTGCACTCACACATTGCTGATGAAAATGTAAAATGATATAGTTACTCTGGAAAAGTGTGGCTGTTTCTTATAAAATTAAACATGCAATTACCATGTGACTCAGCAGTTGAAGTCTGGGCATTTATTCTAGAGAAATGAAACCTTATATTCACAAAAAAAATCTGTACACAGATATTGATAGCAGCTTTATTCATAACAGCTCAAAACTGGAAACAGTCCACATGCCCATCAATGGGTGAATCGTCAAATAAACTGTGGCATGTACACACCATGAAATATTCAGCAGTGGAAAGAAAAACAACTACTGACACACGCAACTTAGATAAACCTCAAGGGAACTCTGCTGAGTGAGAAGCCAAGCCAAAAACATTACGTACGCTATGATTCTATTTATTTAACAATTTTGAAATAATAAAATTATGAAAATGGAGACTGGATTAGTGGTTGCCAGGAATTAAGAATGGAGGGGCTGGATAGGAAGCAGGTGAGTGTAGTTATGAAAGCAACACAAGGGATCCTTGTAGGCACGGAACTGTTTTGTATTTTGACTGTTGTGTTGGATATAGGAACATACACAAATGATAAAACTGAACGGAAATAATGTGTGCATGTGCGCGTGCAAGCGCGCACAGATGAGAACATGTAAAACGGAAATTGGAATAAGATTGGTGGATCTTATCAATGATAATATCTTGCCTGTGATATTGTTCTATAGTTTCCCCAGATGCTACCATGTGAGGAAATTAGAGAAAGGGTACATAGGGTATCTATTGTTTCTTACAGCCGCATGTGAGGCTACAGTCATCTCAATGACAATTTCAATTAAAAAGACTGACAATTCCAAGTGTGGGTGAAAATGTGGAGACACTGGAAATCTCATCCACTGTTGGCGAGAATGCAAAATGGTAGAGCCACCTTGTAAAGGGTTTCATTAATTTCTTATAAATGTGAAGGTATACGTACCTTGCAACTCAGCAATCCCACTCCTAGATATTTACCCAAGACAAATGAAATCATATGTTGACACAAATATCTAAATGCAAATAAGATATTTCTAAAAAGGCAAAACTATTAAGAAATCAGACCAGTGGTTGTCAGAGGCTGGGGGTGAGAAGAGAGAATTGATTTCCAAAGGGCATGTACAAAGGAACTTTATGAAGTGATGGAAATATTCTATATCTCAATTGTGGTGGTGTTGATATTGTATACATTTCTCAAAACTCATCAAACTATCCTTAAAAAGGATGAATTTTATTGTATGTAAGTTATACCTCACATTAAAAAATTCAGCAAGACTTATGAATACATGATCAATATACTGAAACGATTTCTATATATAACAAATAGAAAATGAAATAAAAATACCATTTACAACAGCATCAATGAGCAACAAATTATCTAGGAATACATCTAATAGATGCACATACGTCTACACAGAAAACTAAGAGACATTACTGAAAATAATGAAAGATACACAAGTTCATTGACTGGTAGACTAAATGTATAAACAGATCAATTCACCCAGCTCCAAATTGATCTGCAGATTCAATGCAATCTCAGTCAAAATCTCTTGGCAAGTTTCTTTTTGAAATGACAACTGAGAAGCTGATTTTAAAAGTTCTATGGAAACGCAAAACAGTGCTAAGAAGAGCCATGGCAATCTAGAAGAAAAGAGTGGGAGGATTCACACTACTAGATATTAAAACTTCTAAAGCCACAGTAATTAAGTGTGTCTGATATTGGCTCAAGGATGGACAAAAAAGATCCACCCTTATAAGAATACCTGATTTATGACAAAATGATACTAAAATACAATGAGAAATAGATAATGCTGGATTAATTTGATAATTCATCAAGGTAAAACAAAAACCTATTAGAAGAAAACATAGGAGACTATCATCATGACCTTGGGCCAGGCAAATATTTATACAATAGGACACAAAAAAGCATAACTTCTAAAAAGTATTAAATAAGAACCTCTATTAAAAACATGCCATTATGAGAGTGAAAGGGCAAAGCACAGAATCAGAGAAGATATCTGCATTGTATATATTATAACAAGGATTTATATCCAAAACATAAAAGAATTTCTAAGAACCAAGAAACCCAAGGGGGAAAAGGGGCAAATTTCTTCACAAGTCAGCATATACGAATAGACAAAAATCATATGTAAAACGTCTAATTTCTTTAGTCATCTGGGAAATGCAAATTCAAACCTCAAATGCAATACTAGAATACAATCAAACAGAATGACAAAAAAAAGAGAAAAGAAAAAAGAAGAAAATTAAACAATACCAAGTATTGACAAGGATGTAGAGCAATAAGAGACTAGTGTGTATGGCTGATGTGTGTAGAAATTGATACAATCACTTTGGAAAATTGTTTGACATTATTAAAGCTAGCCATACACATACCATAAGATGCAGGAATTTCACTCATCATGAAAAAGAAATGTATACATATGGACACCAAAAATATGCACAAAAATGTAACTGCCTGCAGAATTTCCAAGAGCCCAAAACCAAAACAATCCAAATACCCATTAGTAGTAAAATGGATTTTTGAAAGTATGGTCAATTCACACAATGCAATATTATACAACAGTTTTAAAAGACAAACAATACTATAGCAACGAAAAGGGGTACACCACTGTTACACATAGTGTGGATAATTTTAGAAACATAACATTAAGGGAAAGAAAATAGCACAAAAAGGACATATTGTTTGATTCCATTTCTATGAAGCTCAAATAAATAGTCAATACTAATCTATCATGAAGAAAGGCAGAATAGTGGTTTTCTTTGTTGGGGGTAATGTCTAGGAAGTGGCAAGGGAGGTTTCTGAGAGTATGATTACAGCCTACCTCTTGATCAGGGCGATGGTTAAACAGGTATGTTCACTTTATAAAAATGTATAGGACAGGAACTTAGGATTTGTGTTTCTTCCTGTGTATGTTATATTTCAACCTAAGTTTACAAACAAAATAGGAGGAACAGACACTCATTAAAATTGCAGCATCAGTTCTTTTGGGACATACCTTTGTATCAATTTAGAACAAGAATAAGTAGAAAGCTAGATGTACACAGGAGCTTTTTCTAAACATTAAAAATATATTCTTCTAAGAATACGGTCATTAGAATGTAGCTAAATTTTGCCAGTGTGGTAATGACAGTGTGTATTTAAGAGTAGAAATCTAAATATGCAGTAAATTTCAAATGACTCCATTTTAATATTGGATAATTCTAATTTTACTATATTAACAAGACAAGCAAGCAGAGACCCTATCTTAAAGATGAGATTAGTGCATATATTTGCATGTTGAATAAAATTTTCCCAGAAATTCAGGAATCTATGCCTTTGATATGTATCTCACTACTATTAGTTGGATTCCCTCCAACTGTTAGGCCAAAGGAGTGAAAACATTAGTCATTGCCAAGTTCCCAGTGTATTTCCTTGGACCACCAGCTAGAAAATTCCATGTAAGTTTATTTAGTCAACTAGTCTGTTTTAAAATTCTTCTATGTACATCACCCATTTGTGTTTTAAAAAAAAATTATTAAAAATTTTTAGAGTAAGACTTTTATTATTCCAACAATTTATAAAGAATGTGAGGTAATGACTATAGAACCCTGTATTTATTGTAAAATTACCTAACAGAACATGCCTTGTTGGCCCTTTTAGAAACCTCTATGGAGTACAGACACACACACACACACACACAATACTGTGTTCTGGTGGAAGAAGCAGAAGGTCTTGAAGAAGTGACTTAAGTTTACTGAGTGAAGCATACATAGAAAATTATTTAGAAAATGAATGACCATTGTTTGCAATAAAACCGCAAAATATCAAATTTAAGATGCCCATGATATTCTGAGGATCAAGGAGCACACACACATGCGCACAATTTATTGGATTACTGCAATTTCAGAGGCAGGAAACCTGACATGGTGAGATACAGTATGTTTTTGGGGGTGGGGGGAGAATATTAAGTCCTTATAGAAACTTTAGGAAGATACTAAGGCTAGATCTTTTTGTTTTTCTACCTTCCTTTGAAAGGTTTTATATCTCATTTCTTTCTTTGTGAAACGTTTCCAAAATTCATTTGCTCAGTATGTACTTAAAAGAAGTTAACTTAAAACAACTAGCAGTTGTTTTTACTGCAAGCACGTTCATGGATGTTCTATTGGTTCAAGGATAAAATTAAAACAAGATATCCTCTGTAAAGCAAATATATTTATTATGCACTTTCATATACATAGGGATTTTTGCTTAATATAATACAAGGAATAAAATAAAACTTTTACAATGTGAAATTCAATGTACATTTTAGGCTATTTACATACCCCAAACCAAGGGAAAAATGAAAAAAAGAAAAAGCATTTGTCTGAAACTACATTTGCTGAGAAGTGTAAGTGGAGGACGTTAAAGTAAAACAAACATTTGCATAGGCAAACAACATTGGAAAAAGTACTTACTCCTGTTTTTTTAATCAGTGAACTATTATTGGTGAGGATCCCAGTAGGCATGGGGGTGAGGGTGAAGGACATAACATAACTAGTTGTACTTTGCAGGACATACTGAGTTCTGGTCAATTTTCCTTCCAAAACCTTTCCTACAAACATGGAGATTTTATTTTTCATTGCTGTATTTTTTATCACTTCCTTTATTATCAACTCATGACTGTTAGGGAAGGAGCACACATGGAATGGTATAAAACTGTTATAAGCACATGGCATCATGGTTGTGTTGTGGCATCAGGTGATTTACAAAATTTAAACATTTTTTATTTTAAAAATAGCTATTTAGGAGTTTTATATTTGTGGGACTATTTTTACTCTCTTAATGAAGCAGAAGCTATTGTCGGTCATGGTATTAAATAAATCCCCACAGAAACAAACAAGCAAAGCAGGGCATCTTCAGCCCCCTTTTCATCCTTATTCTAACTGAAAGCCATTGCTGTTCTATTCCAAAACTTAATTAATATAAAAACATCCAGAGGAATATTTACTTTTGAAAACCGTATTTTTCCAACAGGTTCTCTTCCTACCAACTGTTTCAAGTGTATATAGTATGGATATGAAAACATTTAGCTCTTCAGAAAACATAAATCCCTTATGTAATGAGTCATATCTTTGCCCTTTGGCCACAAGGTGCATTTTTGTAAAAACAATAAAATTAAATAAATACAATTCCAATAATTCAAGGTTTACTAGAAAAACTGGCAGCTTTCAGGGTTCTCTTTCTAAAGAAAAATATACCTAATAAGAAATTGGAGCTTCATCTTCTAAAATTACGTCAATGTACTGTATTTGAGATATGAGTAAAGTTGGTTATAATAATAGGATGTGTTCATATTTATTAACAGAATCATTAACACTTTTAAGGCTACTTTGCAAGAGTCCTATTAAGTGTATTTAATCAATGTCCCATAGGGACAAAAATTCAATACTTGAAACATTCACATTCGAGTAATCAATATTGCCCTGTCACCTTAATATTAATTGAACTTATCTCCTATTCTTGATTATGACTTACTGATGACATAAACGCATGAGTTTTGCTGACTTTAAAAAACAGAAGCAAAAACAAAAGCCTTATAGGAAGATCAAGTGAAACATTTATCACAACCAATTATACATTTCTATTTCTGTGAACAATGTATCATGTATATGTCCTTCATATATGAAGATGACATTACTGACCTCAGTTACTAAGACATTTTCTAAAGATTTTTTCCAGTAGTAGCAATGGTTTTGTGCTGAATCTCCAAATTCTCTTCCCTTATTCCTCCTTATGCACATAGAAAGAACAGAATTTCCGGGTTTTGTAAGATCCCAGGGCTTTTTCAAAGATCAAACCTACAACCTTGGTTTCTAAACAATAAATTTTAATCTTTCCAGACATGCACACAACCCACTAAGCTAGCTCAACTGGTTTAGAGTCCACCCAGGAGGCTAAAGCTCTGGGTCACATGCTCATTTGAGTGGTCAACTTTGTTTTCCTTGGTTACAGACTTCACCCTTAACCCTGGCATCCATCATCCTGGAAGCGATTGTCCAAAGAGAAAAACAGGAAAGAGTATGTGGACAGAAAAGTGCAAATCCATCACTACCATTTATCAAATAGCGGTAAAAAAAAAAAAAAAATACACCTGTGCTATGGCCGATAGGTTAGTGGTGTCATCAGTGAAGGAAAACATGTGTTATATTCATGAAGAATATTCATCCAACTAATCACTAAAATTGATCCAATTGATTCTGAGTGGGGGCTATTTTGGTCATGCAGTGACTTACAAAATAGAAACAACTGAGAGAGAAGCTAGCATCACAATTTACAGTGATAGATATTTTATTTAACTGGATGGAAGAGAGAAGGGTAGTCAATGAATTGTTCAGGGATCAAAAATCTACCCTCAGATAGACAGGTGCATCTCCCTCTACACACATGCCACTGAGGCCTGGCTCTGTCCCTGAGAATTTTCATGCCTCAGGAATGATCATCTGTCTTCTTGAAGGTGGAATGACAAGTGAGTGGAAGGTGAAACTGCATCCCAGTGAATGAAGCAGAACTTTATTCTGCCTATAGTCTGTGTGTGTGTTTTCTTTTCTTTCTTTTTTCTTTTCTTTCGCTTTTTTCTTTTTTTTTTTTGACACCTTTAGCCAAAGATTAGGAGGATTCTACCGGGAAATCCAAATATAAACTACTTGGAGCAGATCCCTAAAATACTAGACATTTTAAAAAGCTTTCATGAAACTATTTTTTCACCTCGATGTGGCATTAAATAGAAACACATTTTTAACCAGTGCTGAAGGTGTAGTGAACGTAAAATAGTTGCATGATTTATTTTATTGAGTGACATTTTTAAGGATACAGGAAACAAGCCATACACTACAACAAGGCAAATACAACTGAAACAGTATGCTTAAGTTTTGTTTGCCACAGAAAGAAAAAAATAAATACAAAGAACACTGCCTTTTCATATATATTTGATCATGGCACATGCACATTTATCAAATCTTAACTTAAAATACTTTACTCAAAATCTTTTTCAGCTTTTATCAGGGAACTGCAGTATGTATCTGCATTTAAAAAAAAAAAAGTGCTTACGCTTGGGTAGTGAATACAAAGCACACAAAATGAGATTTTTTTAAGTACAGAGGGTTACACTGAGAAGGCAGCCTTACTATTTAGGCACATTACAGTATTTAAGGTAACTGTACTGCAGATATCACATTCTTCATTTTTTTTTTTTTTCAGCAAATCAACAGGCATTTTATGTTTTCATCCAGTAGCTGAAGAGTCACTCCAATCACAATGTCTTCTGTTTCACAGAATAGGAAACTAATGCAAAAGTTAAAAAAAAAATTAATTTCTATATTATACTTATTATCTAACTACATCGTTTTAAAACCCTACAAAAGAATATATACGTATATTTACTATGTAAAGCACAAAAGTAGACCTTTTAGAGATTCATTATTTAACGTATAAATCACTTTTAAAGATTCCACAAAGTGTTTACCTTAATTCATATGTTTTACTGTATAATATATATCTACACTTAACCTTTACAAAAGATAGAATGAGTTGGAGGGCTGTACCATCAGAACTAAATATTTTTAAAATAAATCACATTGGAGAATGTATCAACTACTTTTAGACAAATTATTGTTGAATGAGATTTGACTAGTCGTCTGCAGGTTCACAGTGAAGGGTGTTTATTATTAGAAGGTATAGGAAATGTATTTATAATAATGTTTTACCTAAAACATCCCTAAAACTATATCTCCAAAGACAAAAAAGCAAAAGAAAGATTTCAAGTTTGTTAAAGAAAAGAGTACAATTTTGTTAGAGGATGAAAAATGATTAAGCAAAGTGGGATAAATATACTTGTAGTATAAGTTAGCAAAAATTCCTAGTGAAATCTGAATTTATCTCGAATATGAGAAATGTATTTCCGAAAAAGTATCCATAATATAAAATTATGCATCTGTTTTCCCATTAACTTCCCCTATGTAATTACTGTAGCATCCACTGTAGTGAAAAGGAGGAAAAAAATGTTTTTATTTAATAAATATAACTTTATTTTGAGGTTTTAACATTTAATTCTTACGTCTAAATACACTGGGTCCTAAATACCCTCTTGCCAATACATCCATTTATCATCTTTCCACACCTATTCTTGATATGTGTAAATTTTACTTGCAAGATTCTTATGAGATTTGTCATAATAAAAATTACCTTTCCTGATTAAATCTTTTACTTCTTCCAGGGTGGAAAAAGGAAGGAAATTAACATTCACTAACTACCTACTAAGCACTATATACACTACCTTATTCAAACCCAAAAGGGAATATTACTGAAATAGCCCCTGCCTCTGTTACCATCAGAGAACTTTTAAGAGGGGAAATGACTGTATAGGAAGGAATTCTTAATCTGAGATCCATAAATAGCATATTCATTCACCCACTCATTCATTCATTCACTTACTCAACACATTTCTACTGAGAAACTACTATAGGTCCAAGCAGTATTCCAAGTACCTGGAATAC
This sequence comes from Eschrichtius robustus, assembly GCF_028021215.1. Lineage (NCBI taxonomy): Eukaryota > Metazoa > Chordata > Mammalia > Artiodactyla > Eschrichtiidae > Eschrichtius > Eschrichtius robustus. The sequence continues at coordinate 135,260,230 of NC_090827.1, forward strand.
AGTGGTGAACAAAAGAGATAAAAATCCCTGCTCTCACAAAGCTTACATTTCAGTAGAGAGGAGACAAATAATAAACATAATAATAAATAAAATATATAAAGCATGTTAAATAGTAAGTACTGTGTCTAATGTAAAGCAGGAAAGGGGGAAAGGGAGTGCTGGAGGTGGGAGAATTCAAATTCCAAAGAGTGATGAGGGAGGTTCTTGCTGAGAAGACGACAGGAATAGTGATGAGGTGGGGGAACTGGCCGTGTGGATTAGGGAAGAGTATTCTAAGTAGAGGGAACTACACTTTGGACATTTATTCTTTATGTTGATGAAATGTTACCTTTTATAATGGTGTTTCCTTTTTATAGTTGAAGCTTGGGTCAGAACCCTCAATCTGAAGCTTCAGGGCTTGTTTAAGGCTTAATTCCGTCTCCGAGGAAGGATATCCTTCCAGCACTTCCTGATGCCCTCTATCCTGTACTGTTCGTGGGACTGAAACCCTACCAAGAAAAACCTGGTTGCTCTGAAGATGATAATTTGGATTTGTCATTATTCCGTTTCTCTTCTTCTGTTCCCCACTTTGTTGGTGAATAAGAAACTGCTGTTGCGATCGACCGATTTCTTGCTGAGCTGAAGGTATAATTTTGCACTGCGATTCTGCTGGCATCTGTTTAGATGGTGCACTAGTCCCAGATTTGGCTGTAGGTCCTCTTTTATCAAACTGAGTCATTTCATATTCTAGAACCTTTGGCTGTGAAGAATTATTTTGTTTAGCTTTTTTCCCAGCTGACCCAGATTTGCTGGCATTTTCTGATTTCCCCCCTTTATTTGTTTTAGTTGACTTCAAACTGGGCTTTACTTGACTCCACTCAAACTCACTGCTCGGTGAATGATGGCTCTGTCCCAAGGACTGTGTTGTGGAAGACGGGGAAACAATTGACTGTCGACTTCTACTGCGCGGCAACGAATGCTGCTGAATTTGTTCTGTAAATGACAAGCTGTGAAAGCTGTCAATTGGCACTGTTTGGGCCGTTGCTGTAGATGAAGTAGTTCTCAAAGATGAATTTTTTGAGCTTTTCAGGGAATTATTTGACAATGACGACTTCTGCCGATCAACTGTCGAGTCTGGCGATTCTGAAGGAGAACTGAATGCGTGAGCTGGCCCATTCGGTAACCCGCGCAGCGAAGGCTGCACGTCCCCTCCACCAGTACTGCCAGAGCTATTTGATTTAATTGTTAATGACTGCATTTTTGAAGACACTGACTGTAGAGGCTTTTGCTCCATTGTGTGGACAGGGGATGGAGAACAGCCATTCAAACTGGATGCACCATATTTTTCTAATAATTTAATTATTTGAGAATGTCCATTTTTGGCTGCAACACGCATAGCAGTGCGTCCAAATTGATCAGCATGGTTTGGATCAGCACCGTGCTCTAATAAAACCTGCACAACATCAATGTGCCCTTCCTGGGCCGCAATGCAGAGCGCAGTTGCACCTTGATTACAGGTATGGTCCACCATGGCGCCATGCTCGATCAGAAGCTGCACCACTTTTACATGGCCCTGCCAGGCTGCAGACTGCAGAGCAGAGCGCTTTTCATTGTCTGCAGCGTTGACGTCAGCATGGTAGGTGATCAGAACCTGCACCATTTCCAAATGGCCTTGCCAGCAGGAAACATGAAGTGCTGTCCTTCCTTCAGCATCACTTGCTTCTACATTTGCACCATTTTCTAAAAAATATTCAGCCATTGTAAGTTGGTTTTCTAAGGCCAAAATATAAAGTGTAGGCCTACCATCAGCATCTTTGTAGTTCACATCAGCTCCATGGCTAAAAAGTAATTCAACAATGTCCCTGTGTCCTTCTAATGCAGCAACCCGCAGTGCATTTCTTCCATCATAACCTCTGTGATCAATGTTGGATTTGTTTTCCAATAATACTTGAACACAATCATAATGACCCTCTTGCGAAGCTAATATGAAAGGTATCCGCCCATCATTATCGATTTCATTTGTTCTAGCACCTTGTTCAATAAGTGCTTCACATATTAATCTGTGACCTTCAAAAGCTGCCATGTGCAAAGGTGTCCATCCAGCATCATCCCTGTGATTTTCATCTAACCCCCTATCCAGTAGAGTACGTACTACTTCAACATTTCCTTGGGCTGAAGCTATGCTGAGGACTGTCCTCCCTTCACTGTCAATGCTGTCCACAGCTGCACCCCAAAACAGAAGTGTGTTTACAACCGAAGCATGACCCATAGAAGCTGCTGCTAACAGGGGTGTACGACCATTGTTATCTGTGTGGTCGACATCTGCTCCCCCCTCTAGAAGCAAGTCAACCACATCAACGTGTCCTTCATAGGCAGCCACCAGCAGTGGAGTCATGCCATCTTTATCACAATGATCCACTTCAGCACCTCGATCGATTAAAAGGCTAACAACCGATGCATGTCCTTTACTTGCAGGAACACAAAGTGCAGCCACAGAGAGTGCAGTCCTGCCATCGACATCCTCGTGATTCACTTCTGCTCCGTGGTCCAGTAGGTGTTCCACAATCTCTCTATGTCCCATGTAGGCTGCTGCTATCAAAGCAGTTCGACCTTCATTATCAGCTTTGTTGACTTCAGCACCATGTTGTAGCAAGTTCAGTACAATATCCTCATGTCCTCCCCAGGCTGCTGCTCTCAAAGCTGTTCGGCTATCAGCATCTGCACAATCCACTTTGACGCCAGCATAAAGTAGTGCAGAAACGACCTCAGTATGACCACCCCAAGCAGCAGATCTTAATGCTGTCCAGCCATCCTGATCAGTATGATTAATATTTGCTCCACAACCAATCAAACAATTAACCACCTTGGTATGTCCTTGTCTAGCAGCTAGGGTAAGTGGTGTGTGCCCATGAGCATCTTCTATCTCTAAATCTGCTCCCCTAGAGACGAGTAAATTCACTACATCAAGGTTGCCACTGTAAGCAGCATTAGCCAGTAATGTTCTCCCATTTGAATCACACTGATTTACTGATGCTCCATTATCTAATAATGTCCGAATGGAATCCTCTCTTTCTAAGGCTTGTCGGACTATGCATGACGTGCGATCATCTTCACTGCTGACGTGAGCACCAGCTTTCACCAACAGCTGTAGCACTTCTTGCTCCTTGGGTATTAGTGTAGACAGGGAGTCTCTGACAGGTGTACCATTCCATATCATCCACAGAGCTAACTCAGCTGTCTCTAACTGTAAGTTTGAATTAATTAAGTGCAACGCAAATTCTTGTGCTTCCAATGGTGTTAAATTCTTGGCTTGACAGGTATAACTCATAGCCAACATTCGGTGTCCTTCTGCTGCATTGCATAAATACTTCTGAGTGCAGTGTTTCACATCCAGAAGCCACTCTGCAAAACTATAGTGAAACAGTATTTTAGTATCTCCTAGTCCATCAACAAGAAGTTTGGAGAGGACATCTAACTTGCGCTGAAAGTCTTCCAAGCTTAATGACATACTTTTGGTCCATACTGCATGATATAATTCCGTTATGGTCAGAGGTCGGCAGGCTGCAAGAATCACATTCAAAATAGGCTGAACCTTTGCAAACTGTTTTCTTACGAAAAGTCTCTGACAGAGCCAGAGATACAGACCATTTAGAGTTCCTGGGATGTCACGAATCTCTCTTAACATAATAAAATTTTCTACAACTCCATCGAGAACTCGTTCTAGATAAAGAAAGCATCCGCTGCTCTTAATGTGCAGTTGATTTAACATCTCTGCAGTTTCTTTTGTGAGGTGTTGTCGCAAAGCTTCTTCTTGATCTAAGCGATGAAGAATGTACTGCTGAACGTCCTTAACAATATATGCCTTCCGAAGGTCATCTAAACTTATTTTTCGAAAACCTAAGGACAAAAAAGTAGATGTCAATTGAAAATGATTATCAAAGTTGCCATATATTCAAAGAGAATGTCTTCAACATGTGACAAACTGAGAAGCAAATAAATCAATAATAAGTCAATTAACACTAATAAACCAGTCAATAGATATCTAGAAGTATATGAATCAGTTTTCTTTTCCTTCTGGAAAAACACACTGATGGCAGATAAGTGATTTCATTTTCCTATCCACAAATGGAACTATTTCTTATTCGTTTAGTGGCTACAGTGCTCCTCTCAACTTCCATGATAAGAGATACTAAACTGAGCATTAGACATCTTACATGCATAGCCAAGCACATCGGGAAGATTTTCTGATTCCCCCAAATGATTAGGAAAAAAAGTTGCAGGAGACATAAATAAGGTTTGTTTGTTTTTGTAAGCTGATCTTTTCCATGTGAAAAATTTACATATTTCTATCCACATAACTGAAGGTACACTAGTCTTAATTATGGAATTGAATATTTGCATATAGTTAGAATATCACCTGTCACTGCCTTTAAATTACATTATTTTACATGTTACCAAGTTAAAATAATTAAATCTTAGATTGTCAATAAACAGCTTGAATCTGAAGATGCAACTTGGTCAAATTATGCTAACAAAATTTCAGCACTGTGATAATACAGCAACTTAATAAACTTCAAACCAACCTAAAACCATACTAGTTACAGCTATTCAAAACTCACTTTAAGTTCTTTAAAGGAAACCATAATATCATCTTCCGAAGGGAGATGATATCCTGTTTTATAGACATGGATAGACTAGACAACTGTGTAATTCATCTTCCAGAAGAAAAAACTGCTAAGTGAATGAACTCTCTTAAGAGGAATAAATCTAGAAACTCAGCAAAGATTAGTGATGGTCAATTAATACTGAGTAAAATACTCTTACTCAATTGAATAAAACAAATGTATATATCACCTACTATACGCCGGGTACTATGTGAGGAGATGAGACTTTCACTTTGTGGTTAGAAGTCAGTGAGGACCAAGGCAGATCCGCATTCTGAAAGACTATTCTAACATCACTAAAGACGAACAGGTGGAGTCAACACTAGAGGCAAAACCTCTTACAGAGGCTGTGATAAAGTCTACATAAGAATCACTAGGACTTCTCTGGTGGCGCAGTGGTTAAGAATCAGCCTGCCAATGCAGGGGACACGGGTTTGAGCCCTGGTCCAGGAAGATCCCACATGCCGTGGAGCAACTAAGCCCGTGCACCACAACTACTGAGCCTGCGCTCTAGAGCCCATGTGCCACAAATACTGAAGCCCGCGCGCCTAGAGCCTGTGCTCCGCAACAAGAGAAGCCACCGCAATGAGAAGCCCGCGCACCGCAACAAAGAGTAGCCCCCTCTCACCACAACTAGAGAAAGCCCGTGTGCAGCAACGAAGACCCAATGCAGACAAAAAATAAATAAATAAATTAATTAATTAATTAATTTTTTAAAAAAGGGGTGGTGGTGGTGAGATGAATTGGGAGATTGGGACTGACATATATACACTAACATGTATAAAATAGATAACTAATAAGAGCCTGCTGTATAAAAAAATAATAATAAAATAAAATTCAAAAAACAAAAAAGAATCACTGAAAACCTCAACAACCAAAGCAGTAGCAGCAACAGATAAAAATAAAAGTTGGATCTGGAAATTACTAGTAAGAGCTAGATTACGCAGAGCTTAGTAAGTGTGGAGAAGGAAAGAGAACAGGAGTCAAAGTTGACATTCATTTGTGGTGTGGCCAAAAGCATGGAAAAAGAGACCACTAAAGGACAAGTAACAGGTTTGGAGAGAAAGTTGATAAATTCAGTTTTGTGACACTAATCTTGAATTACTTAGATGAAATGGACAAATTTACTGAAAAATACAACCTACCAAGAATGACACATGAAGAAATAACACATTTGCATACCTCTAAATCTATATAAAATGGAATCTGTAATTATATATATTTACATACATTCAATTGATTGATTAAACATATAACTGATTAGTCTCAACAGAATTAATTTCAAATGATAAATTTTAATTACGAAAAAAGACACTCCTGATCTGAAGAATTTAAAACATGCCTAGAAGTGTATAACATTCTACATTTATCAGTGATATGAGATAACTTGCCTCCAAACCTTTTTTGTGTGTTCATTTGCTTTTGACTTTATAAGTTCATTAAAACAATTTAAGCTGGAAAACACCTGGCATGTTGCTAATAAAAAGGATTTTAAAAAATGATAACTACCACCTTAGGTTGTACAGTGTTTTAAAGTTTCCGAAGTGATCTTGTAGATAATGATTGGCATGAAAGATCATATTGCCTATTATGAATAAATATCTGTAATTTAAACCTATGTAACTAAGATAGCATGATTGAAACTTGAGGTAATTAAGACAGAATCTAGGCTAACCCTCCACAGTAACAGGTTTGGTTCTTGGTTTGGTTCTGAAAGAAATATAAGAGATCAACATTTATTGAGAGTCAATTATTTTTAAAGCAGCACTTCCAGTACTTATCATACATAACACTTCTTATGTCAAGCCTGTGAGATAAGTTGCACCTGCCAATTCTAATTTGGAATGCATACATCTCAATTCAAAATCCATATATTTCATTAAAACATCAGTAGAAAGCAGAAACATGTAGGACATAATATAAGGAATGCTGAAAAAAATTTTTAATAAGTGAAAAAAATGCTATGTTCATGGACAGAATGAAAGCATATTTTAAATGTCAAACTTTTCCTAAATTTTAACTAAATGTAATAATTTTTTGTTTACATCATTGGTAGTTATAATTTTTAAAAAGCTGTTCAAGTCAATCTAGTGGAATAAAAGTTAAAACACATATTTTAGAATAATATTGATGGCAAAGATGACTGGGAAGTAACTGTACAAGAAAATTTAAAAAAAATTTTTTAATTAATTAATTAATTTATTTATTTTTGGCTGCGTTGGGTCTTTGTTTCTGTGCGAGGGCTTTCTCTAGTTGTGGCAAGTGGGGGCCACTCTTCATTGCGGTGCGCGGGCCTCTCACTATCGCGGCCTTCTCTTGTTGCAGAGCACAGGCTCCAGACGCGCAGGCTCAGTAGTTGTGGCTCATAGGCCTAGTTGCTCCGCGGCATGTGGGCTCTTCCCAGACCAGGGCTCGAACCCGTGCCCCCCGCATTGGCAGGCAGATTCTCAACCACTGCGCCACCAGGGAAGCCCAGAAAATTTAAAATATTAAACCAATGTGACAGTTGCATAAAAATGCCAACAGACAGTTTAGAAGAGCAGACAGATGGTTTAGAAATACATCAATAACACACACACACATATATGCACATAGGCCTACACTTAAGGTAAAAGAAGCACTGACAACTAGTGGTACAGGGAGTTAATAAACAGTGCTGAGAAGATCTGTGATTTGATAAAGTATCCAGGTTAGAGTCTTATTTCACACCATTCGGTAGAATATATAAGAATAAAAATCACTAAATGTAAAAATAAGAATATACAATAGTAAAGGACAATACATTAGAGTGAATATAATGGACTTCAAAAGAATTACTACAGTTTTAAGAAGCTGAAGAAAATAGTTGCAAAGAATAAAAAAATATGAAATAAAAGCCCTCTTAATAATCAATAAGAATATCACTAACTTCCTGGAGGAAACATAGGTAAAGGTGAGAAAGTAATAATTCAAAGGAAAAAAAAGAGACAAATTGATAAATTAAGCATAAGGGGGAAGGATTCAGTAGTAAATAAGAAGTATAAATAAAAATGAGATACTATTTTTCACACACTAAATCTGCAAATATGAAAATATAATTCAATACTGGTGGAAGTTCCGAGAAACCAACACTCTCAGGTAGAAATATGTAACATATATCTTTTGAAAGCAACTTGAAAATATCTATTCATAACTTTAGTAATATTCTTCAACGTTTACTCCCAAATTCCAAACCTATCATCAATGGAGATGTGATCTGATGCTTATTACAGCTCAGCATTTTTAATAATCAACAACATTTGAGAAGAAGGAGTATGGTAAGAGAACAAGACCATATTCAGTTCCTCCTTACTCCTTCTTGGTTCACTGCTTTTTCCACCAAGACATAGTTCAAAGAAACACAAATTCATTTATTTGCTTTGTTCCAAGCTCTGATCTAGATGTTGAGGAGATACAGTGGTGGACAAGACAAGCAAATTTCCTGTTCTTATGGAGGCTGTATCTTAGTGGAGGAGACACCCAAGTAAGAAAACAAATGTAAAATGTAAACAGTTTTAAACAGTAATAAGACATAGGAAGAAAAGTGTGTGACTAAGTAGTTGAGGTGGCAAAAATAGAAATTGGATAGAAAAATACAGAGAAGCCTGCAGGAGACTGGTATTTGAGAAGAGATAGAAATGTTAAGACAGTAAGAAGTTCAGGAGAAGGTCATTCCAGTCAGAGGGAACATCAAGCACAAGCCCCTAAAGCAGAAAATGCAGATCTGAAAATAACAAATGTGAACTGACGAAAACATAGAGAAAAAGGGAAATCTCATGTGTTGCTGGCAGGAGCATAAATTATTTCAAGCACACTAGATAGCAATTTGGCAAAATTAACTAAAGCTCAAAATGTACACACTCTATCCTCTAGTAATTCTGTCTAGGTTTGTAATGTAAACCTTTAGCACACGCGCACAAGATGTGTTCGAGTACGTTCATGAAGCATTTTTTGTAATATGAAAAACTGAAATAATTAAATGTCCATGAATAGGATAATGGAAAAACTGGAGATTTATTCATGGGAAAGAATAATATACAGCAGTTAAAACCAATGAACTGGGTTTATGAGTAGTAATAGGAATAGGGCTCAAAAATAATGCTATAAAACAAAAGGATATAGTGATAATAATAATAATAGCAGCAATACACTTATGAAGCACTTATTATGTACTAGGCATTGTTCTAAGTGCTTCACATGTAATTTGTCGTTTAGACTCACAAAAACTCTGTGGGGAAAGTAACAGGAATGTGTAATCCTCATTTTATAGATAAGGGCACTGAGGCACAGGTCATATTGGTAAGCTGCATAAGGTCACATAGCCAGTAAATGGGAATAGCTAGGATGGTGTATGCAGTGTTTCATTTATGTGAACTATAAAAATATACAGAATACAAATATGAGTTGAAAGGACAGAAAATAAACTAATAATACTGGTTGTCTCAAATGAAGAAGGGAAAGAAATGGGATGACATAGACCAAAAGGGGCTTTAACTTTATCTGGACCTGACATACTAAGAGCTACATTAAGTATTAGCTGTTATCCTGTTAATCCCCCAACTTTTATCAACTAGACTTTCAATAACAACAGAACAGAATAGTATAATGGAAATCAAATCAAAAGTGCTGTTATTAGTAGCAAGGGAATCTAAAAGAGGGAATAAATCTGGTTAAAGGAAACCATTTTAACAAATTAGTAGGGTTTCACCATTCTGTAAAATGTACAGAACTATTTACAAGTGATATGGCTAATTAACCAATAACTTAATTATCTCTCCAATTACACTATAAATCCTGTGAGTGGTCCTTGTTTTATGCTTTTATTTCCCATAGCACAAAGAAAAAAAGGGCTTTACATAATCTAATAGGAGTAACCACAACTTTATTGTGGTAGTAAAAAAAGAAAAAAAAGTAGAGTCGGGAAACCAGAAAAGTAAAGGAAAAAAACCTGATCAGGTACTTTTATACATTGTATAGATTGTTTTCTCACACATCAGAAAAGGGTTAAAAAATGGATCTACTTCAAGAGGTATCCTAAATGGCTGTTGACTCTGTCTCTCCTCTTAAACCAGGAAAAACGTCTTAGAGAAACTGCCACTGATTTTTAAATAGGCATATTCACTACTCTCCGTCTAGTTAGAAGAAATATCATAAGCTGATCAGGACACATCAGCATAAAAAATGCAGCCCTACAGATATAAAGCAGCTAATATGGCATGAAATACTCGTAACCTTTACTAAAGATGTTAGATAAGGAATCTTGAAAAAAACAAAAGGTACTATTAAATGATCTTAAAATATTCTATGGCTTGTTTTTAATACAACCTTTAAAAAGTACAGTTGAAAACAGCTGATAGAACAGATAGAACAGCTGACAGAATAGCAGAAGCAATGACCAGATTTTCAACTGAGTACTCTCCTCTAAGAAAGAAACACATGTATTTTTTTTTTAAATCCTAATGTGATTTTTTTTTTAGTTTTATTTATTTATTTATTTATTTATTTATTTATTTATTTATTTATTTATTTATGGCTGTGTTGGGTCTTCGTTTCTGTGCGAGGGCTTTCTCTAGTTGTGGCGAGCGGGGGCCACTCTTTATCGCGGTGCACAGGCCTCTCACTATCGCGGCCCCTCTTGTTGCGGAGCACAGGCTCCAGACGCGCAGGCTCAGCAATTGTGGCTCACGGGCCTAGTTGCTCCACGGCATGTGGGATCCTCCCAGACCAGGGCTCGAACTCGTGTCCCCTGCACTGACAGGCGGATTCTCAACCACTGCGCCCCCAGGGAAGCCCCACACGTATTATTTAGTTCATCAATGAAAAACATTTGAAGACGGCAGGAATTACGCTTACCAGTAAACATTTTAGTAACAGCTTTGCTCTGTTTTCGGGCAGAACAGAGAAGTAATAGCCATGGTGGAAAGAACTCGTGGTGACCAGCTAAAAGCTCTGCCACAGTCCCAGATAAGCTGGTAGATGTCTGTTCACCTTCGGTAACATTACACCCTTCATCCACAGAATCCACAAGCAGATAGAGGCTTTGCTGGGGAGGCTTCATTCCCAAAAGAGGGAGCAGGACACACCTGTAAAACACATCCATATGAGCATTTTGAATGTTATTGGCTATGATATTAAGGTTTATTATCCAAACACTAGAATTACAGGTTATAAATATTGTTTTAAGAAAAAAATTAATGTTTTAGAATAAAACTATTGTACAAGTTTCAATTCCTTACTTTAATGAGAATACTGTTCCTAAATAGTTCACATTTCCAATAACAACATTTTCCACAATAAAGTGTGTGTGTGTGTGTATTATTGATTCAGTATTCTTAAGAAGGGCAGTAGGAACCTGAAACAAGATTTCACTATTCCTTTCCTGAAATTTTTATCAATAATAAAAGCTTGAATTGTTTATAACGAAGCTAAAATGTATTGAAAGGAAAAAGAAACTGGGGATCACTTCAGTAATAGAAAAGATATCAAGAGTTCTCTAGAATTTAGAAGATTTTATCATCATGTCTCTCACAAAATGACTGCACTTCATCTAGTTTGTCATAAACAAGTTGTATTTTAAAAGACTTTTCAAAGATAAACTACAGTCTAGATTCCATTTGATGTATGTTCAAATTTCAATGTAAAGAATAAATTATTAGGTTTAATCCCACTGCAGAACACATTTCCTACTCAGATAATTTATACTGAAGTTGAATGCAACTTTTTCATAACTGAAACAATACTCATTCATTTTCAACAAACATTTACATGAGCATTCCATGTGCTGAATGAGGTACTGAAAGACACAACGGTGAAGAGGACAGAATCCATCTAATTATGAACACCAGAAATGTACAGATAATCCTTTCTACAACTCTCTTCTTAATCTTTCAATCCTGATAGCAACCAAGATCCAATGTATCACTAAGTCCTGTCAATACTTCTTTATAAAAGTCTTCAAACCCACCCTGGTCTGTATCATCACCCTACTCCAAACTGCTGTCGTCTCGTTCACCCAGGAACCACACTAATCTACATGCCTCCAGCCACTCCCTCCAGAGCTCCTACTGCAGCAGATCAAACTTTGCACAATGTTCCTCCAGCCATACTAGCTTTTTCCATGACTTTTACTAGATACAATTACACAAGGGCCTTTTGGTTTGCAGTCTCCTCTGCCTGGTCTGTGCTTCCCTTCTCTCTTCATGTGATTAACTCCTCCTTGGTCTTCAATGGTAAGCTTGAGAGTCACTTTCTCAAAACCGAGACCCTATAATGTGCTTTCACAACATCAAGTATTTCTCTTTCACAGCATTATCAAGTTTGTAATGTTAAACTTACTTAATGTCATTAATTCTTATTTCTCTCTTTAGAAATTAAGCATCAAAAGAACAGGGACTATGTCAATCTTGCTCATGAGTATAACCCCAGAACCTAGCATAGTGTTGTACCCATAGGAGATCCCACAGGAAGTAAAGACTTCACACTGTTGTAGCCTAGAATGGAAAACAAATAACTTCAATGTAGGCTGCTCAGTGCTACCAAAAAAAGCAGCAAAATTACTAACACAGTGGATAAGAAATGATCAACTCAAGGGAAGTAGATAAGAAAGGCAGAAAATGTCAGGGAAACGTTCAAACATTAGGTGCCCAGGATGAACTAAGTTTTGAAGGATCAATTAAAATTCTCCAGGAATAGTAATAAATTTGCAATAAATTTTACAATAAAGGGAAGGCAGGGCCATCCTGGCAGAAGGAATGTTATAAATTTAGGAAAATTTACTTTATTGTACCTTATGTATATAGTTCCTCTACTATGAGAACAAAGAAGATTGACGAAAAACCAGTGCTATATATTTACCTACACATATAGTACATATATACATATACAGTATATATATATTTCTATATATAGTACATATAAAGTATACTATCATAATATACTATAGTAATAGCCTATAATCAGTGCCACTTGAGAGAGACCATAACCTTAACCACTTTTTTTTTTAAATGTTATTAATTTTATTTATTTATTTATTTTTGGCTGCGTTGGGTCTCCGTTGCTACGCACGGGCTTTCTCTAGTTGCGGCAAGCGGGGGCTACTCTTCGTTGCAGTGTGTGTGCAGGCTTCTCATTTCAGTGGCTTCTCTTGTTGCAAAGCACAGGCTCTAGGTGTGCAGGCTTCAGTAGTTGCAGCACGTGGGCTCAGCAGTTGTGGCGCACAGGCTTAGTTGCTCCACGGCATGTGGGATCTTCCCGGACCAGGGCTCGAACCCGTGTCCCCAACATTGGCAGGTGGATTCTTAACCACTGCGCCACCAGGGAAGCCCTCACCTAACCTATTTTTGATCAGGATAGGGTAGGGGGAGAGGTCAGCAAAGTTAGGAGAGGAGCTTAGTCAGGAGAAAGTTCTAGAGTAAGGCAACAGACACAGGAAAAAAAAATCTAATTAAGGCAATAGGACATGGACAGGCTGGGGGAAGAGAAAGACCAGTGAACAACATACTGAAGAAAATTACTGAAAGAGTAAATGCTGGGCCTTACAAACTTTATTTTGAAATGTGAACTCTGACCTAAGGGTATTAAGGAGCCAGTGAAGTACTTTAAGCACGGAACTGATATGTTTATATCTGTGTTTAGAACGATAACTGGCTACAGTTGAAGGAAAACCTGAAACAGAGTAAGTCTAGAAGGAAAGAGTGCGATAGGAGGCCACTGCTCAGAATTTAAGGGGAAAAAAAAGAAAAAACAATCTCCATCCTGAACTACTGTTACCAAGGCCATCACTGCTAACTTTAATTCAGTGCTGTATTGCATTTAAGTACTTCACATTTGCATCAACTCACTTGATTCTCACATTAAGTCTTTAAGATGGGTACTACTGTAATACCCATTTCCAGATGAGGAAAACAAGGCACACGAGGAGAAGTCACTTATCCAAAGCTCAAGGAAGGGACTGAAGTTCAGGGTCTGGCTCTAGAACCTACACAAGGGTAGACCATTCAGCCTGGTTTGCCGAGGACTTTACCAGTTTTAAGCACCAAGTGCTGAGAACCAGCCATTCCTCCTCCCTGTCCATGCCCCCCATGCCCCACTCCTGGGCAAACCAGGATGGTCAGTCACCCCCTAGTCTACACTCTTATCCACGACGGTCTACTGTCTATCTAAAACCAATGTTATAAATAAGGTAGTAAGCAGCAGGGTCAGAATGAAGTGGACAGATCGTAGGGAAATTTGGTGGGTGAAATTGATAGGATTTGATGATTATTTCCATTCTTTTGCTTACTCCAGGTTGTGTGTTCTTCTTTTCCTAGTTCCGTATAATACAAACTGAAATCATTGTTTCATACTTCTAATATAATCCTTTAATGTCATGAATTTCCCTCAAGTATTCTCACTATCATCCAATTCAAAATAATTTCCCTTTGATTTCTTCTTTGAAACAGGTTACTGAGAAGTGAGTGGTATAGTTTTTAAATATTTGGGGACCTCCCAGGTATTTTATGTTCCTGTGTTACCATTATTTAAATTCAATTGTGATCAGATAACATACTTTGTATAACTTGCACACCTTTAAATTTATTAAGCGTTGTTCTATGGTCCAGAATGTCTAACTTAGTAAACGTGTGAGCATTTGAAAAGACTGTGTGTGCTATTGTTGGATGGACTATTCTATAAATGTCAATTAGGTCAAGTGGTGATAGTGTTGTTCAATTGTTCTATATACAACTGACCCTTGAGCAACTTGGGGGTTAGGGGCACCGAGCCCCTGTGCAGTTAAAAATCAGCATACTGCTTGGAGAGGGTGTGGAGAAAAGGGAACCCTCTTGCACTGTTGGTGGGAATCTAAATTGATACAGCCTCAATGGAGAACAGTATGGAGGTTCCTTAAAAAGCTAAAAATAGAATTAACATACGATCCAGCAATCCCACTACTGGGCATATACCCAGAGAAAACCATAATTCAAAAAGACACATGCACCCCAATGTTCATTGCAGCACTATTTACAATAGCCAGGACATGGAAGCAACCTAAATGCCCATCAACAGACGAATGGATAAAGAAGATGTGGTACATATATACAATGGAATATTACTCAGCCATAAAAAGGAATGAAATTGGGTCATTTGCAGAGACGTGGATGGATCTAGAGACTGTCATACAGAGTGAAGTAAGTCAGAAAGAGAAGAACAAATATCGTATATTAACGCATATATGTGGAACCTAGAAAAATGGTACAGATGAATTGGTTTGCAGGGCAGAAATAGAGACACAGATGTAGAGAACAAACATATGGACACCAAGGGGGGAAAGTGGCGGGGAGTGAGGGTGGTGGTGTGATGAACTGGACGATTGGGATTGATATATATACACTAATACGTATAAAATGGATAACTAATAAGAACCTGCTGTATAAAAAAATATATAATAAAATTAAAAAAAAAAAATCAGCATACTGCTATCTCTGCCTCAAAAACAAAGGAACCCAAGGGCAGTAAGCTAAAACAGTCAGGTATATATTTTTTCATTTTTTAAAAATTAAGCTATATGTCTCTTTATATGTATTTGTCTTAGGCAACATATAATTAGATCTTGCATTTTTATCTAATCAGACAAACTGCCATTTATATTAGGGTATTTACCATTTACATTTAATGTGATTATTCATATGATTCAGTTTAAATTTACTATATTCTTATACATACCATTTTAAAATATACAAGTATATCTGTAGGATATATTATTAGGATTAGAGTTGCTAGGTTAAGGGGCATATCTGGGTATATCTTCACAGATATTGTCAAAATACCCTCTAGAAATTATATAAATATACCCTCCCAACAGTTGCGTAAGAGTGCCTGTTTCCCTAGCCCCTCCATTATAGCAATTAACGTTATTTTCCACAGATATGCAGAAAATGGCATCATTATGCTTTTAATTGACATTTCCTTATCATGAGGTCAATCTTATTTACAAATGTCTAGGAGTTATATTTCTTTTTCTTTAAACTGTGTCTTCATATCCTTTATCCATATTCCAAAAGATTAATATTTCTCTTTTTTGGAGAGTATTAAGAAAATGATTTTGTTGCTAATATTTTCCATCATTTGTTACTTTTCTTTTGACTTTTTAAGTGGTTTTTTTTTTGAAATGTACAATTTCTCTGTTGTTTTACTTTTATATAACATATCAGTCTTTTTTCTTTTATGAATTCTGAGTTTTATATGTTTCATTTCTGAGGGGACTTCCCTACTCTAAAGGTTTAAAAAAACATTTCCTCATGTTTTCTTCAAAAGCTTTGAAAATTTTATTTTTTAATCACATTAGTTTTGACATAAGATGTGAACTAGGTTTCCAATTTTTTTTCCCCACATGGCTCCACAGTTATCCCCAAACTATTTACTAAATTATCTTTCTCTTATTGACTTGATTTGAAATATCTCTCTTTTCACAGAGTAAATCCCCATATATATTTTGGCTAAGTTTCATCTCATTCTGTTGTCTCACCATCTCTTTTCCAAGCATTTATATCTCTGCTTCATGCAACTGTTTAAGTCAGGCAATTGCTCATTAATTATGTTTTCATTTAAGACAATATGTTTGGCTACGGTTTTCTTTTTGTTCCATGGCAATATTTTTCTGGTGAGCATTTCTGGTGCTGTTTTTTTTTTTTTTTTTTTTTGGGGGGGGGAGGAAGAGTAAAATGTAGAGCTTTATTATGCCTTCAAACTTAAATTGTTATTCACTTAAAATAGACTGTTAAGATTTTTTTTTTTACTAGATCTTTATTAGAGTATAATTGCTTCACAATACTGTGTTAGTTTCTGATGCACAACAAAGCAAACCAGCCATGTGCATACACATGTCACCATATCCCCTCCCTCTTGAGTCTCCCTCCCATCCTCCCTATCCCACCCCTCTAGGTCATTGCAAAACACCAAGCCAATTTCCATGTACTACGCTGCTGCTTCCCACCAGCCAACTATTTTACATTCGGTAGTGTATATATGTTGATGCTACTCTCACTTCACCCCAGCTTCGCCCTCCCACCCCACGTCCTCAAGTCCATTCTCTATGTCTACCTCTTTATTCCTGCCCTGCAACTAGGTTCATCAGTACCATTTTTTTTTTAATTCCATATATATGTGTTAGCATATGGTATTTGTTTTTCTCTTTCTGACTTACTTCACTCTGTACGACAGACTCTAGGTTCATCCACCTCATTACAAATAACTCAATTTCATTTCTTTTTATGGCTGAGTAACATTCCATTGTATATATGTGCCTTCTTTATCCATTACCAAAACCAGAAAAAGATATCACAAAAAAAGAAAATTATAGACCAATATCACTGATGAACATAGATGCAAAAATCCTGAACAAAACACTAGCAAACAGAAGCCAACTGCACATTAAAAGGATCATACACCATGATCAAGTGGGATTTATCCCAGGGATGCAAGGATTCTTCAATATACGCAAATCAATCAATGTGATACACCATATTAACAAATTAAGGAATAAAAACCATATGATCATCTCAATAGATGCAGAAAAAGCTTTTGACACAATTCAACACCCATTTATGATAAAAACTCTCCAGAAAATGGGCAATAGAGGGAACTACCTCAACATAATAAAGGCCATATATGACAAACCCACAGCAAGCATCATACTCAATGGTGAAAAACCAAAAGCATTTCCACTAAGATCAGGAACAAGACAAGGATGTCCACTCTTGCCACTATTATTCAACATAGTTTTGGAAGTCCTAGTCTGATGCTGTTTTTAGATGCCTTCTCCCTACTGTTTTTGAGATATATTTTTACATATCTTGTGACAGCTCCTCAGTAAGATAACTTCTTTCTGGATCAGCAATTGCAGGTTAGTGTGTCCAGTGTCCAGGCTTCTAAGAATCTCCTTATGACTCAAGAGTTATGGGAATGAACAACTTCTTTGCGCTTCTACTTCTCCCCAACCAATTAAGATGAGAAGCTGTGGGGATGTACACAAGGAGGCCTTTCTCACCACAACCCCCTCGCCATTACCCCCAAATGTCTGACTCTTGCACATAGCTCATGTGGGTGACTCATTCTTCCCAGCCCTCTTTGTTCTTCCTTTCTGCTTAACTAGGTCCAGGGAAACTTCTAGCATAAGTCTATAACCTGTCTCCATGGTTCCAAATGAGGGTCTTTATGCTCTTGATGATGTTCAGGGTATACATTTATTTCAAAGAATAAATGTGTCAGTTTTGTCTGCATCTCAGTTTGATATTAACTTCCACATTTAACTTGAGGCTGGGGTTTAAAGGCCTCTCATAGTTTCACTTTCTTGCTATTAGACTATTTCCCAGGCCTTAGTCAGTCATGTTAAAACCAGAAGCCAAACTATGGCTTTAAAAATGTTGAGTAATTTTTTCTAGCCTTGACCTCACCTCTAAACTCCAAACTGTCTACTACCATCTCCATGTGGATGTCGTACAGGCATCTCAAATTTAACATGTTTAAAGAAGCATTCTCTCTCAATTTACCCCCCAAATAAGTTCCTCCCCATCCGTCTTCCCCATGTCAATTAGTGGTATCCCATCACCCCCCTAGTTTCTTAAGTCAAAATCCTAGGACGAATTCCTGAGTCCTCCCTTTTATTCCAGCCACGGTCCCCCCTTTCAGTCCTAACCCCAAGCTTTCCTCCAGTCAGGGCCTATGTACTTGGTACTCCCTCTGCCTAGAAAGCTCCCCCAGGCCGAACTTCTCTTCCTTCAGATTTCAACACAAAGTTTATCCCTGAAGAGGTCTTCCTTGGTCACCATGTCTTAAATGGCCTTCATCGTCTATTACTGTTCCTCTAACAACTCATCCTGTTTTCTTTGTAGTGTTGATCCCATCCTCAAAGTAATTTACTGCATTATCTTGTGTACTGCTTTCACTGTAAGGCTGGGGTGAAGCTCCTCCACTTCCATGCTGCCTCCCCCGGGATGGCGCCCGTCCTGTGCCCTGCTAGATTCCCAGCACTCAAAACCATTATTTGCACATCACAAACAGTAAAATTTGCTTCATGGATGAATGGTAATTAATAGGAAAACTGCTACTCTGAAACACTAGATAAAAAATTTTCTAGACTCAGAATTCCCATATTCAGTTCCCTTTCATTTATTCCAACAAAAGCACCATATGGGGATACCTACACCACCAAGTGACACACAGATCCATATCTCTACCAGATTACATTTTATCATTTTATAAATGACAATCCCATCAAAGTATACACACACAAAGCAAGAGTGCTTTAGAAGTCTAAAACAGATATTCCTGTTTGTCAATATGTATGTATATATTATCTTCAAAATGAGATAATGTAATAGTATTAGATTATCACATTCATACAAAGATAACCACCATCTTTAAAAACAGCAGTGAGCCACAGGGTTTTACCTTTGTAGATACATGTAATTAAATGTGTTACATTTCTTAGGTACATTATTAAAATTCAGGCAATATATATTACATTCTTAATACTTTTATGAATTTAAAGTCCTTGAGCTAGCTTTCCCCCCATTTTCAATTCTATGTTGAAAATAAGCACCGGCAGCATCATGCTTCTGTAGCTGGCCTTCTGATATTCAGGCAGAAAGGCAGCTAAAAGACCATTAGGGCAATTCTGAAATGAAATCCATTCTTTTTTTTTTTTTTTTTTAATACAGTGAATTTACTTACTGCCTCTTTCTCAAGAGGCTAATTAACTTTTTTTTTTTTTGAGGGGTGCTCTAGATCAGTACTTTTTTTTTTTTAATTTTATTTATTTATTTATTTATTTATTTATTTATTTATTTATGGCTGTGCTGGGTCTTCGTTTCTGTGTGAGGGCTTTCTCTAGTTGCGGCGAGCGGGGGCCACTCTTCATCGCGGTGCGCGGGCCTCTCACTGTCGCGGCCTCTCTTGTTGCGGAGCACAAGCTCCAGACGTGCAGGCTCAGTAGTTGTGGCTCACGGGCCTAGTTGTTCCGCGGCATGTGGGATCTTCCCAGACCAGGGCTCGAACCAGTGTCCCCTGCATTGGCAGGCAGATTCTCAACCACTGCGCCACCAGGGAAGCCCGAGGCTAATTAACTTTGAAAAGCTCCTACAAGTATTATAAGGAGTATACTATTAGACAGATACTACATGTACAATAGTTTCTTAAGGTTTTCACTGTTGAACATTGAGTTTCATCTCATTCTCTGGCTCACACCCTCAGGTGTAGAGCACTAGTTAAGAGTCTCCCTCCCAGTCTTACAACAAAATAAGCCAGGCAAACTGCAAGTTCAAGACTTTTCATGAACCCATGAGAGTGCTTAGGTCACAGGGCAACCAACTAGCCCAAAATCTAAGGTGACACAGACATCTGCAGGCAGACACAGAACGCAAGCACTTACTTACCTGGGGCAGATGCACCTGGACACTGGAAAACAAACTGAATAAAAAATAGGCAAAAGACCTGAACAGACACCTCACCAAAGAAGCTACAGATGGCAGGTAAGCATATGAAAAGAAGTTCAACATCATATGTCATTAGGGAATTGCAAATTAAGACAAGCTGCTACATATAAGCTAGAATGGCCAAAATCCAAGCACTGACAATACCAAATACTGGCAAGGATGTGGAGCAACAGGAACTCTCATTCGTTGCTGGTGGGAATGCAAAATGGTATACAGCAAGTTTGGAAGACAGTTTGGCAGTTTCACAGAAAACTACACATACTCTTCCCATACAAAACAGCAATTGTATCCCTGGTATTTACCTAAATGAACTGAAAAGGTATGTCCGTGAAAACACCTGCACACATGGTGTATATAACAGCTTTATTCAAAACTGCCAAACTTTGGAAGCAACCAAGATGTCCTTCAGTAGGTGAATGTTAATAAACTATGGTACATCCAGACAATGGAAAATCATTCAGCACTAAAAAGAAATGAGCTATCAGGCCATGAAAAGACATGGAGGAATCAAATGTATATTACCCAGTGAAAAAAGCCAATATGAAAAGGCTACATACTGTATGATTCTGATTGTCAAACATTCTTAAGGCAAAACTATGGAAATGGTAAAAGATCAGTGGTTGCCCGAGGTTACGAGGAGGGAGTGATGAATAGGCAGAGCATAGAGGATTTTTAGGGCAGTAAAACTACTGTGTATGATACAATAATAGTGGATACATGTTATTATATATTTCTTAAAACCCAGAGGATGTACAACACCATGAGAGAACACTAATGTCAACTATGGACTTTGGGTGATAATGATGTGTCAATGCAGGTTCATCAGTTATAACAAATGCACCACTGTGATGCAGGATGTCGATAGTGGAGGAGGCTGTGTGTGTGCAGGGATGGGAATAAATGGAAACTCTCTACACGTTCCCCTTAAGAGCAGTGAACCTAAAAAAATAAAGTCTGTAAATTAAAAAAAATAGTATGGTATTTGCAAAAGACAGACACATGAAAGTCTAGAAACAGACCAGTATAAATACAGGAAGCTAATTTTTCACAAAGTTGCAAAGGGAATTCAATCAGAAAGTTTTTTCAACCAAAAAAACAAAATTATACGTAATATTACCAGATTACCCACTTTGAATTCTGCAGTCTAAAATCTCACTACTATCTAGTGAAATTTAGCATCAAAATATTATACATTTGAAGTTTACCTAGAAGGGTAATCCTAAATACCTAGCACTTTCCAAAACCATGTGGAAGTACAATGCTGACAAACTGGCCCGTCATTTTATTAATGAAATGATTAAATTCTTTCGAAAGGCTATGCTTTAAAATAAAAGCATAAAACTAAATCACTAATAATACTTACTTAATATGTCTTGTCTTAGGAAAACAAACACAGGTTTTACTTTTCTCTTTTTCTCCCGTTTCATTAAGATATATAATTGACATATTACATTGTATTAAGTTTAAGGTATACAACACATATATGTCCATATTGTAAAATGTTACCACAATAAGCTTAGTTAATATCCATCATCTCAAAGTTAATAATTTTTTTCCTTGTGAAGAGAACTTTTAAGACCTAGTCTCCTAGCACCCTTCAAATATACAATACAGTATTGCTAACTATAGTTGCCATGCTGTACATTACACCTCTTATAACTGGAACTTTGTACCTTTTGACCACCTTCACCTAACGCCCCCACCTCCTAACCCCTGCCTCTGGGAACTGCAAAGCTGATCTCCATTTCAGTGAGTTGGGTTTTTTAGATTCCAAACACAAGTGAAATCATACAGCATTTGTCTTTCTATGTCTGACTTATTTCACTCAGCATAATGCCCTCAAGATCCATCCATGTTGTCACAAATGGCAGAATTTCCTTCTTTTACTATGGCTGAATTATGTGTATATATGCGTATCAAAATTTCTTTATCAATTTATCTAAGTCAATGGACACTTAGGTTGTTTCCCTATTTTCTTTTCTTAGGAATGAAATTACCCTCCAGTAAATTAAAGCATGTAAAAATGTGGAACAGGGTATAAGATACCTCAAACCAGTTAGGGATCAAATTTATATACTCAATAAAAAAAAACCTAATAAGTACAATTGATAATTAAAATCAGGTCAGGAGCTTGGCCAAAATGTAGGGTAAAATTTCTCTCTAAACTTCGACCAAGATATTGGTGTAACTTCATGCTTTTATGAACTGTTTCCCCTTTGCTAAAATATAGCAGGGAATGATGGAATATAAAAACAAAATGAAATAAGAAAAACATAACTAGAGTCAAAGATAAAATAAACATTTCAAAGTATCAGAAACAGAAAAGAAGCATAATGCTGTGAGTGAACCAAAAACTTCAGCTTGTCAAACAAGTCTGCAATGGCAGCCTGGGGATTAGATGGTGGAAGTAAAAGGGACGAGGTAGTAGTCCTGCCTCTACTAATAGGACTCAGATTCACTGTTTGAAACTAGGGGCTGGAACAGGGGGTCTCCTTATTACTAATGAAAGAAGGAAACAAAAAGCACAGACTACTGCCTAGGGCTATGGCTTTTAAGAAGCAGCAGGGAGGGCAAAAAATCAGCCTCCATGGAGACAGGAACTGAACCTAAAATGATCATGGGTCAGTGACTAAATCTACAAAATCACTTGTATCGGCTTGGAGTGCGAGCTTCGTATCTCAATTATTGGCCCTCATCCTAGACTGCACTGAGGGTGGGGAGTGGCGGAAGCAATGGGCAATCCGAGCAAGGAGAGCAGAGGTAGAAGTGGTGAACCAAACAGGAGAGTGAAAAAAAAAATTACAAAATTCATAGCGCTCAGAGAGAAAACAGCAAACTCAACAATCAGAATACGTGTTCATGTCCAAATGAAAGTAACTTATAAAACTGCCAAAGAATGTGAAGAAAATGTAGTTGTGATATTCAGATAAATAAAAGAGGGAATAAAATCCATTTTTTAAGAAAGGAATTATTTAACAAGCAAAGCCACAAATCAAATAAAACAGGAGAGAACCAGAGAAATCTTCCTCATCGGGACTTCCACTGCCAGATAAAATGCAGTAGGTGGCAGCAGCCCAAAACTCCCGCTGCAATAGCTAGAAAAAAAATGTTATCCGTTACAAAATTTACATTTTTAAAGATATGAGAAAGCTGTTGAAGCAAGAGAACAAAATGAATTAGAACTCCAGAGGATGGGAGTTGATCCAAAATGAGCAAAACAAAAACAAAAAACCAAACCACCTGCTGCTTTCTCCTCAGGGGTCATTTGCTGATTTGAGGCATATAGTGATTTTAAGTATAGACTGAGAATCAGGCTTGGGCCACCCTGAGGGACTCTACCAGAGGAATAAAATCAGCACAACTTTCAGAGGTCAGCTATGTCTCTTTCAGAGAAAGTGCAAATCTGAGGTGTCCCTAACAAGAGGCTGATTTTCTCCAAGGTACATTTGCTAAATTCTGGGTTGTATTTAAAAAGCTGGGGAACTAGGATGAGTGTGTCTAAAAGCCAGCATGAAATCTCCCATAGTCTGTATGTTGAAGACAAAATTCTGCTAATGGGAGGGTACTTGCTTTAAACACAAAACCCATCCTCCTCAAGACATTTGTTAGAATTTGAAGGTATAGAGGGCAGGAAGTCAAAGGACTAAATAAATATTTCTTGGGGAAGAACTGAATTATCAAGTCCTTTCGGAACTCTCAATCAAAAGCTTAGAAGGTCCACACCAAAATAATAGAAATAAACTAGCAGTCTTACTAAGACTACAAAGGAGCCCCAGCCCACCTCCATCCCTGATTTTATCAGCCCCTCACTCTCTCTGCCCAAATGAGAAAAACGAAAACCTTCTCTGATGAAAGATATTATCTGGAACTCTAGTCATTAAACACACTGTCTGACATACAATCAAAAATTATCAGACAGAAAAAGGGCAGAAATACGTGATTGGTAATCTAGAGGAAAAAGAGACAATAAATACAGACTTAAATAATCTAGATATTATTGTTAGCATGATATTCATGGATTAAGAGATTCAACACTGAATTAGGAGATATATTCATAGATTAGGAGATTCAACAGTGAATTAGGAGATACATTCATGGGTTAGGAGATTCAACACTGCAAACAGGTCAATTCCCACAAATTAATCTAAAGATTCAATGCAACCCTAATCAAAATCTCAGCCAGAGTATTTGTGCACTCAGTCTCTCATGTGGCCTCCACTATACCCTCAAAAGAGAACAAGAGTGAAAAAACAAATACTGTGTTATGTGTTAGTATTATTTTAAAAATAATTTTGACCTTGCAGGGGCCTACACCACACTTGGAGAAACACTAAACCATCCATGCCCCACTTGCCTAGATGGTATTTTACACTTCGTTCTTCTCAAACTTCCATGATTTCCTTGCTCCCCATATTCACTTGCATCTATTGACCTTGTTTCCTAGATAATAAAAAATTATTTAAATAAGTATAAGTAACATTTAATATATAAATGTGTGCACACACGCACACACACACCCTTCTAGGCATATGTAATTAGAAGAGAACTTCCACAAACTCACTGGAACATCTACTCTCCCAACCCACCTGCACTTATATCTACATACACTGCCTCCCCTCCTCTAACTATGGATGAACCATCTGTGCTCCTATCCCATCCACTCTAATAACAGATCCTTCTTATCTTACCTTCTCAATGATTTATTTCCAGCACTTTGCCCTTTCTCTCTCGAATCATCAATCTCATCTCTTCTTTATCACCCTCAAACACATATCCTTCTCCAGCTATTATTCAACTTTGCTGCTCCCCTTCTTTACAGCAAAAATGCCTCAAAAATTCTGCCGATATTTACTGTCTATTTACTCCTCTCACTTACTCATGATCTTATTATAATCAAGGTTTATTTTCCACTCCACCTATACCCCAAGACCTCCATGTTACTAAAATCAATCCTCAACTCAGCAAATACCTGACTTAGCTTATCACTTCCTCCTTCTAATGACACTGTCTTCACTTTGTCACCTGGCTTTCTGCTCCTTTCATATTAGCTACTTTTTCTTCACATATTCTCAACCTTTGAATTTTGAAGTACACTAAGGTTCAGATCTTCGATCTTCTGTCTTCTCTATTTACATTCATTCCTTACATAAGCTACTTAATGCTCTTAAATACCATCTATATTCCATTGAAACCAAATTGATATATAGAGACAGCACCTCTCTTTTGAATCTAGCCTTGTAAATCTAACTGCTTACCTAACTTCAGACGTCTAATGTTGAACATACGCAAAACTAAACTTCTGACCTCAAACTCCATCTTGCTCCTGTTAGTCTTCTTCTTTTCAGTAAAAGACAACTTCATCCTTACAATTTCTCAAGCCAAGTATCTTAGAACCAAGTATCCTTGGTTCTAAGTATCCTATCTAAGTACTTGGTTCTAAGTATCTAACCAAGTATCCTATCTCAAGCCAAGTATCCTTTACTCCTCTATTTTTCTCATATTCCACCATCCAATGTGCTATCAGGTCAATCTTAAAAATAATCAGAATACAACACTTCTCACCACCTCCACCGCTTCACCTTAGTCCAAGTATACTGTCTCTCACCTTGATTGCTGCACTGGCCACTTACTGGTTTCCTTGCTTCCACATTTACCACCCCAGTTCTCAACACAGTAGCTAGTGTGATCCTTTAAAATCATGTCATATGATGTTTCACTACTCTGTTTAAAAGACTTAATGGCTTCCAATCTCCTCAAAGTAAAAATCAATGTCCTTATAGTGGCCTCCAAGTCCATACATTATGTGGCTCCTAACTACATCTCTACTTGTCTCATCTACTCAACTACTTGCTCACTCTGTTCCAGCCACACAGGCTCCCCCTTGTTTCTCTTGGATAATATTAAGCCAACTCCCACCTCAAGACTTTGCACTTGATATATCCTCAGTCTGGATACTTCCTTCAGGATGCCCTAACCTCCCCTATATAAATAGCAACACTCCTCCCCCAACCTACTCAGCACATCACTCCTACCATCCTTACTCTGCTTTGATTTTCCACGTAGCACTTATTGCGTAGTGACATGCTATGCATTATATACTATCTTCTTAACTTTTCATTTTTCTACTAACCACCCACCCCAACCCTCAAAATGTAAGCTCCATAAACACAGATGATATTTGCCACTTCTTTTTTACTAATATATCTCAGTATTAAGAATGGCATCTGGTGCATTCCTGGTATCTAATACATATTTGATAAATCAATGAATGAATGAATAAACCAAAGTAAAATAGAGAACTCAGAAATACATGCATGTGTATGTATGTGTGTGTGTGTATCTCACCACAGTGGTATTACAAATCAATAGTGAAAGATGAGCCATTCGACAAATGCTGCTAGAACAATCAAGTAGAAAACAAGTTTTTAAATATTAAGACCCAAAAAGGCCAAAGTGTAAAGGAAATCATAAAAAGAAAAGATTGAGGGACTTCCCTGGTGGTGCAGTGGTTAAGAATCCACCTGCCAATGCAGGGGACACGGGTTCGATCCCTGGTCCAGGAAGATCCCACATGCCGTGGAGCAACTAAGCCTGTGCGCCACAACTACTGAGCCTGCGCTCTAGAGCCCGTGAGCCACAACTACTGAGCCCGCGTGCCACAAGTGCGCCTAGAGCCTGTGCTCCGTAACAAGAGAAGCCACCACAATGAGAAGCCCGCGCACCACAATGAAGAGCAGCCCCCACTCGGCGCAACTAGGGAAAGCCCGCGTGCAGCAACGAAGACCCAACACAGCCAAAAATAAATAAAATAAATAAATTTATAAAATAAATGAATAAATAAAATTACTAAAGTTATGAGAACTAGAACAATTTTAAAAAAAGAAAAGATATATTTGACTATATTCTTTTTTGTACATTTCAAAACAAAAATTTCACAAGCAAAATGACAAGCCACAGGATCAAGGATATTTAAAATAAGGTACCATTTCACATTCACTTTCCAGAACATAAAGAACTCTGACATTATGGCAAGTACTGGTGACCTAGTAGAGTAATGGAAACTCAAATTACACAGTACTACAAGAGGATAAACTGATGTAATTTTAAAGGGTAGTTGGTACTATCTCCTCAGAGTTGAAGATGGATATACACACCTTATGATCCAAAATTTCACTTCTAAGTATTCAACCTGGAATCACCCTTCACTACTATATTCCTAGTATAAGCACACCAGAATACCCAAGAATGTTCGTAACTGTTTTGTAAAGTTGAAAAAGTTGAATACATCTGAAATGAGTATCAACATGACAACAAATGAATTATAGTATAAAGAATGAAATTATATACTGTATGGTAAAGTGAATCATGTAGATCCACATATAAAAACTTGGCCAAACATAAAAAAAAAATGTTACACAGAAAATGTTGCAGAATAGTGCTAGCAACACAGTACTATTTATACAGAACAATGGTTTTCAAAGTGTAGTCTGGGGATCCCTAGGAGTCCCCTATTTGGGGTCATAATAAAACTAAGATGTCATTTGCCTTTTTCACTCTTGTTCTCTCTCAAGGATAAAGTGGAGTTTTCTAGAGACTGCATGCA
This sequence comes from Eschrichtius robustus, assembly GCF_028021215.1. Classification (NCBI taxonomy): domain Eukaryota; kingdom Metazoa; phylum Chordata; class Mammalia; order Artiodactyla; family Eschrichtiidae; genus Eschrichtius; species Eschrichtius robustus. Next base: position 135,287,964 of record NC_090827.1, read on the forward strand.
GAAACAGAACCATGATAATCCAGCTGTCTTTTATTAAGCCTAATATTAAAAAGATTTGCAAAACAATGTAAAACAACGCCCCTCTTTAAGTGTTTTTTTTTTGGTCTTGGACAGTATAGTTATTCTTTCATTAACATGTTATTTATGTTAATAGATAAATATTTATTATTATTAAATAAATACATATTTAAATATTAGTTTAAATTTTAAATAAACAAATATTTATAAATACAACCCACATAAACAAATTCTTTAGTGTCCGCAACAATTTTCAAGAGTATAAAGGGGACCTAGAATAAAAAAGTTTGAGAATTGCTGATGTGGAATCAAAAATGTACAGAACTAGAGCATGTAACAAGTATGTGTATATACATATATATCTATCTCCCTATGTATATAAACTGGTCAAACTGCATAGGCATAAAATGTAAATTCACAGGAGGGGTCACCTACAGGGTGTGAGTAGATCAGACTTAATGGGATACCTGGGTGGCTTCAAATGTGGATTATTTTTTCTTTAAAACAGAAACAGGAAACCCAGATTTAGAGCAAATATGGCAAAATGAGGAAGTACATGCATCTTTGTTTTTCTATTTTATTAACTTTCCTGTATAACTGAACCTTTGGGGGTAGGAGCAATCTCTCATTTCCTCTGTAAATTTATTTTCTACAATTTCTTCCCCTTTAGTACCATTATTTTTTCCCTTTCAATTCCTGTGAAGTCCTCCGTTTGCAAGTTGCTTCTCTCCCTAAAGTAGCAATTTAACAAACATATTAGCTGAGATTTAAGCTACAAAAGTTTTTTCTCCTTTCTAAGTGAATATGAAATTTAAATGACAATGGCTGAAAGAATGATAAGAATTCTACAGATGAAACTATGGATTTATGACCTCATATGACTCACATCACATAACATAAATCTGATGCTATTAAAAAGATTTTCCACTGATAAAAATTAATTTCAATATGAATTGTTGACACTGATGAAATCATCAAAAATACTGGTTTTAAATACTTTTCATCTATAACTATATAATCTACATATATAGTATTATTCCACAGGAAAACAGAATATTTCAAAGCTGAATATGGTTAGAGCAATACAAATTATCAATGTGACAAAATTATAACATTTTAAAGCAAAATACAGTTACTCATTAATTCAGGAAATACTGAGTCTCTGCTATATTCTAAGCCCTGGAGATATAAAGACACAAGACAGACAAGTACTCTCCTCATTCCAGAAGGCAGACAGAAAGTCAAAGTGAACAAATGCACAAAATAATTCCCAATCATGATAGACACTGAAAATTAAGAAATAAAGAAAACAAAGTGAGATGTTGTGATTTAAGAAAATGACTGGGTGGGGAGACTTCCAAAGATTCAGTGGACAAGGGAAGATCTCAGAGGACGTAACATTAAAGCTGGTACACTAAGTGATACCAGAGCAAGTAGCCATACAAAATTCTGTTGGCCAGAATGTGACCTATTTCAGAACAATAATAACAATGTGGATGAAGAACCAATGAACAAGGCTGAAAACAGTACAGGCTGAAGTCAAAGGCTAGGTAAGGGCTAGACCATGTAAAGCTTAGATTTTATTCGGAAGGTAGTGAGAAGCTATCTGCAGGTTTTATGCAGAGAGTTATTAACAAGATCTGATTATCCTTAACTGCTTTGTGAAGATAAGAGGGACAACAATAGCAACAAGAAGACCAGTTAGGACACCGCTGAAAGGGATAATGGGAGTGGCAGCAATGGAGATGAAGAAAAGTTGAGGTATTTGTTTTATCTTGGAAACAGAACAAAAGTACCTGACGGATTTGAGTGTAGGGGGTGAGTGAAATTGAGGAATCAATGAGGACTCCTAGATTTTTGATGAAAATTAATGATTTCCTATTTGAAATATTATTTCCTTAAGTTTTGTATTGTTAGCTATTTCCACAACAGTGATATACCACAACCACCCCAAAACCCGGTGGCTTGAAATAACAATCATTTATACTTTCTCCTGTGTCTATGAGTTCGTTGTACTCCAGGCTTGGAGTCAAGCTTCAGGTTGGGTCTGGTTTACTCCACATCTCCCTCATCCTCTTTGGACCAACAAGCTCACCAGAACATGTTCTTCTGAAGGTAATGAGACACAAAAAGGACAAGCCCAATCACTCACGCACATGTTAAGCCTTTGTTTGGGTGATGTCTACTAACATCCCACTGGCCAAAGCAAATCACATGGCTGAGCCAAAATCAAAAGGCAGAGAAGTACACTTCTCTAGCAGAAGGACTGCAATATCACATGGCAAAGACCAAGGATACATGGAGAGAAGAAGAACAAAAGCAAATAATTCAATCCACACCAGTTTCTATATATTCAAATCATGAGTCACAACTGTAAAAGGTCACCAGTTTTTGGAATGTTCCAAATCATTTCTCAAGATAACCACAATTAAGATATAATTAGTTCTCTTAATTAATACCTATTTTTATTAAGTAATTACATGAACATTTTCAAATTCTACTTTATTACCAAAGACTATATTTAGCTACACTACATGTGTTGTAGAAAAAAAATGACATTAGGGATATTTCTGAGATTAAGATAACATGAAAGAAAGAAACTGGTTTGAAATTTAAAACAATTGTATAGTATGGTCAAAGACATCACTAGAACAACTAGAGAGTAAAGACAGGCAACCAATCAGAATACACTTCAAAGATTTTTTGAAGGGGAGAAAAATAAGTATTTACTTATTTTACTTCATAAAATCAAACCATTTCATTGTATAGAAGCCATCATACTTCATAGATATTTTCTAAAAAGCAAAATTGCTAAAAACAAAGTTAAGGGCTAAAAAACAAACTAAAAAAAAAATCTGCAAAATATATAACAAACAAAAGGTCCATATCCTTACTATGTATATCAAGTTCTTACTAAACACTAAGAAAAATAAGGCTATTCTTATTCATATCTCATCAACTTTAACATTGTCTCATATGCTTAAAAATATTTCTTGAAAGAATAAATGAGCTTAATGTGTTCTGGTGAAGTTTGGAAACATGATACATACTTTAGATGGAAGAGAACCAAATTACGAAGAGCTTTTGAAGCCAAGCAGAGAAATTTAAATTTGTTGTAGAGGTTATCACAGGCTCAGAGGAATGGCCTAAAGAAAGCACTGTTTTACTATGGTTAATTGGCCAACTGTTACCAAAATGAAATACATATAGAGAGGCCAAGATTAAGTAGAACATCCAGGAGGTGATGAACAAAAATTCTAGATTAGGGGAAAAGAATTCAAGAACCATTCCAAGAAAAAGATTAAATACCGTAGAATAGAGAAATATAATAGAAAATAGTCAAAGAAAACTCTAGAATCTAGCCTGGGCAGTGCTTCTCAAACTTCAGTGTGCACAGAATTCACTTAGGAATCTTGTTAAAAGGCAGATTCAGTTCAGTAGATTCGAGATTCTGCATTTATAGTAACCTCCCAGGTGGTGCCACTATTGTTGCTCTTAAGATCATACTTTTAAGTAGAAAGGGTCTAGGAAATAAGAGTAATTATGGAACAATTTAGATAAGAGAGTCAGTTTTCCCAGAAGCCAAGACAACGATCAAGCCTCATATTACATGCTTTCTTATCAGCCTGTGTCCCTCCTTCTTAGCACTTACCAAAGCTCCATTTTTACATTTATTTTTGTGATTATTTGTTCAATGTATTTCCCCCCACTGAGCTCAGTGTCCTGTTTGACTCACCACTTTAGTCCTGTTATCTGGACACTGGCACACATCTGGCACATAGCAGGTGCTGGTTATTTGTTTAAGAAATGAATGGGGCTTCCCTGATGGCGCAGTGGTTAAGAATCTGCCTGCCAGTGCAGGGGACACGGGTTCGAGCCCTGGTCCAGGAAGATCCCACATGCCGCGGGGCAACTAAGCCCGTGTGCCACAACTACTGAGCCTGTGCTCTAGAGCCCACGTGCCACAACTACTCAAGCCCACACGCCTAGAGCCTGTTCTCCACAACAAGAGAAGCCACTGCAATGAGAAGCCTGCGCACCGCAACGAGGAGTAGCCCCCGCTCACTGCAACTAGAGAAAGCCGCGCACAGCAACAAGGAACCAAAGTAGCCGAAAATAAATAAATAAAATAATAAATAAATTTATAAAAAAAAAAAAAAGGAATGAATGAGTCAACGAAGAGAAATGCTAAAAGAGACGCTGGATTGAACAGAGGAAGGTAAGTGAGAGACACTCCAGTGAAAAGATACATGTTGATCAGAATGAAGACAAAGGCTGTTGATGTAGATCTGATTGCTATCATATTAGACATGAGCATTGGTAGCCATGTAAGTAAATAAAATTACTGAAGGAGTGTATATACAAAGAGAGAAGATCTAAGGAAGCTTTGTTGGACAAGCAGCCAGAGAGAACCTAGAGGAAGGGCCACCAAAGGATACAGTCAGACAGGAGATTCTGAATGCGAGAAAGCACAAATAATGAAGAAAGTTCTAACATATATCATCTAAGGCTAAAGATCGACTGAGTAGTGGATTCAGAAAAGCTATTATGCTTAAACATCTTTCTGTAAATATGTAGACGTAGAAGTCAGACTTTAGCACGTTAAGAAAAAATGAGGTGATAGGGAAGAAGTAGTAGTACTTGCATGTACAAATTCAAGATAATATAATAGCAAATTTGGGGGGAGATAAAAATTATAGTGTTTCTCTACTCAGAGGAATGGAAAACATGTTCATGTTTGAAAATGCCCACAGGAGCCAGGCTGGCATATATAAACAAATGAAGTAGTCTTGGGATAGAATAATAGAGAGTGGAGGAGACGGAATCAAATTAGAATGTGTAGGCCCCACATAAAGACAGCAGCTAACACAGTGCCACCAGATTATTGCTTCAAAAAAAATGAAAAGCTAATAGTGTCAAAATTTCCAATTTTTTTTTTTTCAAGAAAACCCCCAAATCTGGATAGGTGTGTGAAATTTCCTGAATTGGATAAAAAATATATTCAACCTATAGGGCACTACTTTACTTCACTCTTTCTGATCCAAAATAAAATCTGAGTTATCAAGAAGTAAATAAAAAAATGGCCAAGCAGAATTAAGAACGTGGCTAATGTTAAACAGTATAAATGTGGAGCAATATGTTATGCCACTACAGAACTGATTAAATGTTGAGGACCAGTTCGGCAAATGACAAAGGTACCAGGAACCAAAGGAAGCAGCACTTAGACATGAAGTATAAAAGAGAGAGAAAGGCCGTCTAGGGTAAAAGGAAAAGATTTTAGGAAGGGAAAGTGCGAGGGTTTGAATGCATGGAAGTCCATATCAAAGTCAAAATAACATAAGAGTTGGAAGCAACAGACAATTCAGTGGAAAGTGACACTATTACACTAAAAGAAATGTAGAATTTTGATTATGAAAATTATATTTTCATTTATTTTATTCAAAATGTGAACTGTAAAGACACTTTTACAAGATCTTTTAATCCGACAATATTTAAGAATAGATAATGATGGTTATCTTAAATAGTCTTAGATATTCAAGACAGATAATGGAAAGGAAATACTTTGCCTTGAACATACCCCACAACTGAGGGTAAGAAGGAAGCACATGCTCCAGTCCCATTCTGTTCTTTGCCCCTTTGTTGAGTCTGCCAAAAATACTTGGAGCCAGTTAAGACAGAAGACAGACATCTGGCCACGTAAAACTATCTGGACCAATCCACATTCATACATACTAAAGAGCAGACAGCAGGTTAATAAATTAATAATCACTATACCAGTCTGGTCTGCATTTAAAACTGACCTAAATGATATAACATTTCAATTTCCTTTCTTATGCAAGCACTTCAGCTGTCCTTCAATCAGGTTCAAGCACATTCTAGATAGGTAAGTAGTATTATTCACTCCTTCAAATGATAATCATTCAGCACTTACTATATGCAAAGTGCTCTTCAAAGCGCTATGGTAAACATAAAATATTAATCAGTCATGAATAATGTCATGAAGAAACATATGCCTAATAGAGGAGATTACAGAACACGTATGCATAGATAATTACAAAAGAAGTTAAAAATCTAAAGAGATACCAGTGAAGAACTATAAAATGTTCAAGAGGGAGATAAAAAGATTAGAAAGAAAATTTCACCATTCAAGGATTCTTAGTCAACATAAAAACAAAGGTCACAGTCCAGTCTTCCAGCTCCCAATCCTTTCCTAACAAGCCATTGTTGTCTTTCACCACTTCTCACACGACTTTTCTACTAAACTCTCAAAGTTTAGAGTCATTCATCCTTAATTCTTCATCACGATTTTATTCCATTTACACTTAATTTGTGGTACCACTGAAGATGTTTAATTAATTCCTATCAACATTACATAGAACAAAATCTTTTTACTCGACTCCGAAAAATTGACATCACACACAGAATTGACTCACACCTGGCCTTGCAGATTGTTTACCAGAAATAAAAGAGAATGATATCCACTAGGAACAAAGCTTTGTACTTCTACTCCACATCCATCTAACTCTCCAAAAAAGACCCTTGGGGGTTCAAGGACCATGATAGTAAAGTTCAGAAAGAAGTTTCTGGTTGAAAAAATAACCATCTTCAGTTGTGCTTCTAAACCAATCACAGGATCTAAAACCACTAGCCCCTCCCTCATTCCATAACTTAGATGCCTTGATCCTTCTGTCAAAAACAACTGGAATTTGTTTTACAGTTAGAGGACTACTAGGAAACTCTACCTCTAACACTAATTCTAGAAAAGACAATTCAACACAAAAGGCAAAGTTTTGCAATAAAAGCCTGAAGCGGGAGGCAGAATGAAAGAAATCAGCATTTGGTTCTCAAAACAAGTAAAAATGTAATTGTCATCAACTTGGTTCCACCAACAGAAACAGATAAAATATATATATTCTAAATGTAGTAACAATGGCTTTTCACTTTAACCAGTGAAGAAAAATGGAGAACAAAAATAAGAAATTAATGTGTCTTCATTCATCATTCTCTTCAACAGATAATCTAATTCCATTCGTGTTAAAATGTTCATGTGCTGCATCTACAGTAAGTATCTATATATTGATACCTGAAGTATCAGTATTATTTCTTTTTATAGAAATAAGATAAATATTAGCATAAGAACTTAAAGCTCCATGAAGATGGTATTTTGTCTGTTTGGTTCACTGATTTATCCACATCTGAATACCTAACACACAGACAGTTCTCAATAAATATCTCCAGCTGAACTGTGCTTAAAACACAAAAGGCTCTCAATAAACATTTGCTGTAAGAATGAATGAATGGATGTCAGAAGAAATTTCTTGACAACTAAATCTCAGAATCAACAGACTATACTCTACCATGTCAGAAGAAAAAGAAGTAGCAATATTTAACACGAAGTTTAAGATTAACATGAAGTTCCTTTCAGTCTTTTTTTAATTATCGTGAAGAAAATGTGATTTCAAAAAACTGGTAATTAACAAGTTACCACTTAGCTATGTGACTTCATATAAGAAGTTAGCTTGCAGCACTACATACTGTATCTAGTATCATTAAGGGTAAAAAAATAGGGATAAAAAATTAGGACGTAAAACTGAAGAAAAGCAGATAAAAAGCATTAATTACTGAATCACTCTGAAATTTCCCCAACTTTGTGGATCTGTGAAGAACTAAGATTTATCTTTATCAATTTTCTATTTCTATTAAATTGTTTCACACATGAATATATAAAGCCATCAACATTATCCAGTGTTAGATGTTAAGAAAGTAACAATACACAAACTGGTTTGGGAGGTTGTTTTTGTCAAAAATGAAAAAAAAAAAAAAACTTTTCTTTGTTTATATTTCATCTCCCATCATGTTATAATTACCTCCAGCTCTGTCTCCCTCAAAATATTGCAACTCTTTGAAAATAATTATCTTTTGCTCCATTGTCTACTTGTTGAATTACATCTAACCCTGCCTAAATAAAATTCCTATCAAAAATACATTCCTATCAAAATTCTCTAAAGGACTTATCTAACAAGTCAATCAGTCACTAATAAAACCCACAATGAAATCTTAACTATTTGTCCAAAAGCAGAGGCCTAGATCGTCTAATACCATAGACTATGTAAAAATATTTCTTTTTAATTTTTAATTGTGTTCTCATGTCTGCATTCGACTATGGTCATTTTACTGCTTCACAGTCTTGAAGGAAATGTAGCTCTGTGAATTATCAGAAACAGCTTTTCCAATATCAAAGTTACCTAATTTATTTAATGATTCATTACTTTAATGAAAAAGAAAGTGACCCAAGTTTTTGAAAGATCCAGTGGAAGATTAATAAGAGCACCAAAATGGTCCAAGTGGAAAGACTAGGCTTTCCCTAACCAAGTACAGACCGGGAATACAAAGTGATTAGCTCCTTCTGTCAATCAGAAAATCAATACTGGTGTGGTTTTTACACACAGCTCTATTGGCTTCTTATTCCCCTTCAATGAGTAACTAAAACTCACACAGGAAAAAAAATTACAGATAATCCATCTGAGTAGAAGGATCTTTTTCAAGAAAATCTCTGACACTATAGAGAAAGATTTGCTTAGAATCAGAATATATCAAAAATATAGTTATCAGACTTGATTTTAAATATTAAAAGGTATTAGAAATTTACATAGCTAATTCCAATAAAACAAATTGCATAATTACATAATTTAGTTAGACTAAGTTCAACTTAGACTATAAGCTCTTTGAAACATTTCCTAAAGTGTCAATAAATGCAGTTTATGAAATTACTTATAAGAAATGAAAACTCAGCTCTTCATCTAGTGATAGTATCTCCAGAAAAAGCAGTAAGTCAAGAGGAAAAGAGCTGTTTATGGTCAGAGACTTAAGTCTCTTAAAAGTTAAGTTTAATATTAAAGACTGCATTATTGATTCCATACACAGTGATTCCATATTGAACACTGTCTATCAAACCTGGCATCTCATACTTGTGATACAGGTATTGCCTAACCTATTTCCTCATTAATTTAAGAATGATATAACAATTCTAACGCTGATTTTGATGGCTAACAGCAGAAGATAACAGATTTGCCCTGAGTTTTACTGGATGGCACTTACACATTAAAAAGTCTGCAAGAATATCACACCTCTCAAATTAAGTTTCTTCAGTGCTTCACGTTCTGTTATTAAACAAGTAAAGGATATACTTTTAATCCATATCCTTACAATACAAAGCTTAAATTTTATTTCCTTCAACAAAGTAAACAGGTGTATTCATAACCCCAGGTTATCCCCAAATATACAGCGGTAGTAAAAGCACTGGCAAAGTTAAGAAACAAACAAAAAAAAAACCGAAAAAAAACTTTAATTTTTGCACAGAAACCAGAGCACCATGACATTCTTATTGTTACCTTTTAAATGCTTCAGCTGGGTTTCTCTCACATTCCCCGGGCTGTAGGAGGCTTTGAACTGCTGGATCCCTTAGCTTGTCCTCATATCCTTGGAGAAGTCCACTGCGGCAGATCTGGGCAACCAGACCTCTAATAAACCCTCCAACACACAAAGTATCAGAGTCCTGGGCTTTGCAGAAATGAAAGGCCAAAGCCTGGCGATGTAAGCCTCTCTGCAAGCTTGTAGGTGAACTTGGCCACAAGAGCTCAGTGCATAAGGCTGTCTTGCCACTGCCAGGCCCTCCTACCAATAACACGCCCCAGGCAGCTCCTTTGCCAGAGACAACACTAGCGTTATTCCCAGAATTCATTACAAGGGGTGGTGTGTTGACAGCGCTGTTGCAGCAGTTAGTTTTCTCCTGGAGGCAATGCTGAAGCTTGTGGAAAACCCACTCCCTACAGTAAAACTGCTTCCCCTGCAGTAAACTCGTTTGAGCCATTTTGCAGACTTTCTCTTCCCAAGGATTAGTCATAATAGGTTTCTTAGCGTCAACATTTGCTAGAATCTGGGTACATCAACACAGGTCTTTACATCCATTAGGACGTAACTTGCATATTAAGTTGACTTTGAATGACAAGAGTAACCAGTTACAGTAAAATTCAACAGCCACATAGTCCGTCTGCCAACAGAATGTGCATGACTTTATTTGGCTCTTTAGTCCTGATAATCAGCAGAGAATATAGTAGTTTATATTAATTGTTGAACTGATGGAAAACTGCCTGGTCCCGAACCTTGGCCAACACTTTTCCTATATCCTGATGGGTCGCAAAACTCCATGGTTACATCTGGAGTTCATGTGATTGTGGATGTTTCAAGTATGCAGATGAGACAATACATCTGGAAAACTGAAGAGAAAGCCCAATCTTTCAATTTGTACAAAATGCTTTTCCAGATCGCAAGCGTTAAGTCTGTATCTGAAAATTAGATGCAGAAAAGGTGTCCATTATAGTAAATGCTACCAAAGAGATTACATTTATACAGTAGATTGTCAGTGCTCTACTCCTTGTTGAAGGATAGTCACTCAAAGTACGAGACCCCGCCAGTTTTAAGTATATGGGCAACTGCCAGGGAAGGAACTGTTTCAGATTACTGTCTCTTATGTGGCAAAAATGGCAAACCACTGTTAACACCTTCTTAATTCAAAGCATTCATAAAACGCATTTTTCAAGATAGATTCTTAATGAACCTGTTCACACGCTTCTCGGTTTAAGATGTCCAGGTAATCAATAATTCCCACCAGTAACTAAAATAAAACAAAAATATCTCAGTGCAAAATATCACATGCTAAAAGCTTACTTATCAAAGAATACAATTTACCAGTTACAGTAATCTCAAAAATCCATACACTTCATCTTCGGCACTTTCAAAAAGTTGGACAACTACCCCAAAATCATAATTACATTTTCCTTTCTGTATTTTTCTTCCTCTATAGTTAGGCTTCCTAAACAGCTACATTTTAATCAAGTTACCCTGGATTTTTAAAACCTCACTGTAGAAAGGAGAGAAAAAAAAGACTTTAGGCACATGCAGTAACATCCTTAACTCTAGCCAAAAAGGTCTTTCCGACCAGCTTGGTAGAACAGCGCCAGTTCAGGAGGCTCCATTAACTTGCACAGCCCAGCCAGTCAAGGGCTCTGTTTACGCGACTAGCCACACTTCTTTGTTGATAGTTTGCAAAACCTAGGGGATGATTATCAGGGTTGTGGCTAGATGGGAATGGGTTGGAAAGAAAAAAAGGCGGGTGAGCTTACATGAATGATAAATCCGAACACAAGTACTATGGGAATGCTTCCTTCCTCTGAGCCGAAGGGGGGAACGTTTCGGAGGGGGGTTAGGAATGAAATCTACTACTGTGGCCGCAGAAAAGGCTGCGGGGCAGAGTGCCTTCCAGGCAGGAAAGGGATAAGGAGCGGAGGGCTTCAGGACCGGTGGGTGTTCGCCTACAGTTCCGGCCTCTAGTTTCAGCTGATAGACAAAAGGAACTCCGGGATTCCCAGCGACGGGAACCACCTTTGGTTTCAACAGCCCCAAGGAGCCACAGGGGGGCCACCTTGGAGAGGCCACGGACGGAGGTGCAGCCTCCACAGCGAGGTCTTCCTTCCAGAAGGCTGGGAACGCCTCGACACCCCGCCCCGCCCCGAGATCGGGGTGTGTCTTTTGAAGGGGGAGGGGGTGCCCGACGTCCTTGCCAATCCTTGAGGAGGGGTCGCCTCCGGGCGGCGTCCAGCTCCGCGTCCCTACCCCGGGCGCCGCTCCCGTCCCCGCCCGGCCCGCGGCGGAACGACGGGAGAAGTCGGGTCTGGGGCCGGAGGCAGGACAGGGTGGCTGGGTGGGTGGGTCAGGTCGTAGCCCCCGGCACATGCCCCCAAGAATCCGACCTGAGCGTGGGGCCTCGCTTCCACCGCCGCCGCCGCCGCCCCTCGGTTACCTCGGTCCCGGCCGCCGCCGCCGCCGCCTCCGAGGACTCTCAGCTTCAGACACTTGCTTCGCTGAGAAGCTGCCGCCGCCGCCGCCGCCGCCGCCGCCGCCGCCGCCAGCGCTCTCCGGTCTCCAACTGCAGCCGCCTCCTCCGCCCGGCCCGGAGCACGCTCCGGGTTCCAGATCCTCCTCTTGGCCCCCGGCAACTGCCAGTTCCAGCTGCCCCAGCAGCCTTGGCTGTGCTCCTCCCAACCCCCACTGGCCAACCGCCGCCGCCGCCGCCGCCGTCGTCAGGGCAGTGACTGTCTCAGGCAGCCCCGGACCGGCTGGCTCCGCCCCGCCCCACAGCCCCGCCCCCTCGGCACAAGCCCCGCCCCTCCCGGCCGCAAGGCCTTTCTTCGGCCGCCGGCGCCGCCCCCTTGCCTCGCCCCTCCCCCACCGGGCCGTCCAGTCGCCGCCCGTGCCTGGGCGTGTGCAACCGCCTGGGACCCGTTGCCTGCGCCGCGGGGAGACCATTCTGGGGGCGGCCTCGGGGCTCCGCCTTTCTCGGGGACGGGGGCGGAGAAAGGGGCGGGGGTTGCGTTCTCGCGTCCCCGAGCTCACGCGAGTCGCTGCCCCCCCCCTTCAGCACTCGGCCCTGAGCCTTCCTTTGTCTTCCAGGCTGAGGGACTCCGCTGGCTTTGGGGGCCGTGTCCAATGCTAGGAGGGGCAGTTGAGCTGGGAGAGTTGCCCCTTGCCACTCCCTTAACCCTCTTGTCCCCAAAGGCCACTCCGGGCCCGTTGTATTCCTCAGTCATCCGGGTCCCCTTTCAATCTATTAAATTCCGGTGATGCTTTAACTTTCTCAGTCTGGGGCTAAGAGAAGCAAGTAAAGACCGGGTAGAAGGTTGTAAAACTAAAAATCGTAGGGGTGTGGGGCGATGTTCCCACCTGCCTCATGTGAAGGACATGGCCAGATGGAGGTTGAAAGCAATCACGATTGGGTCTCAGGCCCCTGCCCTTCTGGACCGATTGATTACCCACAGAGGCCACTCTATGAGAAAAAGACCATGGTCGAGGTCAGAATGCAGAATAACATGAACTGCCCTAGAGGACCTGACCACAGGGCAGTTACTTTTGAACTAGACAAGCCAGTTGTTTGCATTCACTTGGACCTGGATTAGATTCCAAATTTCTGCTGGGAAAGTACTGTCAACTGATGGGAGTAGGAAATGTATCTTTATTATTTTATTATTTATGCTAAAACCATGAGCTTTCCTCCCATTCTCCATTAATTTAAATGTGCTTATTTCTTAAATGTTGAGCCAGTCTCCCATCTGTTTTTAGGAATTCCAAAGTTTAGCTATCACTCTTAACTAGAAAAATGGATTGTGCTTTTGCTTACTCTTGCATTCTGTTTATTCCCTGGCTATCCATGGCATTTGAAGTTTGTTGATCTTAATCTTTAACTTTAACACATTTGTTGCAAATTCTGAGGTTCTTTTCCAAAACACAAGCAAAAAAGGCAGAAGAGTATAAATCCTCAAGAATTCGAGTGAGGAAAATTGATTTTTTAAAAGATACAATTTTGATATTCGTTTGCTTAAGCAATTTTAATTACCACTTAACTTGTTTGCCATACATTATTGTCATTGGAAAAGTTGACTCCTTCAGTTTCATGCTTGTAAAGTTACATGTTTAGAGAAAATTTTAAATAAGAAATATGTACATCATATAATCATTTCCATTAAACTATTTGCTAATACAATAATTAAAATAATTTCTGCCGAATAGGGAGAGAAGTTACAGAAACATTTGATTTAGTGAGCCTATTTTTTAAAGGTAACTAACCATCATGGAATGCTGTTCTAAATAACTTTAGCAATAACTAAGCTGTAATTAATCATCAGACCCATTTAGAATTTTTTTTACTTTAAAGTTTATTTCACGTTTCATTTTTATGGCTTTTTGCTTTCCCTAATAGAAAAACTTCTGAAAAGCAGGGACTATGCCCTCCACACCCCTGTAGGTATGTAGCAAGTTTCCGTGCATGTAAAGCATGTCTGTTCCTTTTTGTCACACTCACTTACTTAGAGACTTGCTACAGGTATGGTATTATGCTGGGCATAGTGCTAGGTTATAAAGGTGGATGGACACAGATGGCAAAGGAAACTTGGGACTGCTCTAGCCATTCTTTCTTTTCAGAATATCCATTTACCTCACCAGTTTTTGATATGAAGCAATGATGTTTTTTAAGCTCTTTCCAACTCCTCTCGGCCAAATTACTGTCTCTCTCACCAAAAGTCTGAAATCTCCACTGTTAAAAAATAAATAAAAAGTCTGGCTTAGTGGGCCTATTTATTGACCAAACCAGGGCATTTTTGAGAACCAAAAGGAGACAATAAAAACAATTAAAATTGTATAATTCTTAGATATACTTATTTATTGACTGAAAACTTGGTACTATTGTATTTGACAGAGATATTCTACTTAAACATTATTTTTCAAAAAATACAATAAAATATATATTAAAACATAAATATATATTTACATACCAAATTTTACAAAACATCTTTTTACCAATTACCTGAATGCTAAAAATGACATAGGCAGAGTATTTACGTATTTACTCTCAGTGCATTTTCACATACTTTAATCAATTTCTTAGCATATTTTCTCCACCATCAAGTACTAGTATTTTTCTAAAGAATGCATTTTCTTAAATATGATTTTCCTTATTTTTAATTTGTTCATAAAATTGCCTGAAATCTTCTTCACAGTTGCATAAATTTGAATTTTTTTTCTTTTTTTTTTAAACGTTGGCTTTTTAAAAATTAATTAATTAATTTTTGGGCTGTTTTGGGTCTTCGTTTCTGTGCGAGGGCTTTCTCTAGTTGCGGCGAGCGGGGGCCACTCTTCATCGCGGTGCGCGGGCCTCTCACTATCGCGGCCTCTCTTGTTGCGGAGCACAGGCTCCGGACGCACAGGCTCAGTAGTTGTGGCTCACGGGCCCCGTTGCTCCACGGCATGTGGGATCTTCCCAGACCAGGGCTCGAACCCATGTCCCCTGCATTGGCAGGCAGATTCTCAACGACTGCGCCACCAGGGAAGCCCCTAAATTTGAAATTATTGACACCTTCAACTAATGCTTCTTGGTGGACCGTAATAATTCTAATTGAAAAATTTTCCTGTAAGTACAGAGGTACCTAGTAAGTTCAAAGCAAACTCTGATAGAGAAAATATATCCTTATAAAATACATTCTAATTTCTTTTTTTCAGCTCAAATGTACAATTTTTTCAGCTCAAATCTTTTTTGAGGTGTGTGTTTTTTAGAACAGAGTAACATCTTTCAACAAATATTTTTACAAAACAAAGCTCCTCGTATAAATTTTCTTTATATATGTTTATGTTGACGGTTTCAATTAAATTTAGATACTGCAAAATTATATGTCTTCTGATTTTTAACCCATTTGGATACAAAATATAATTTTATCCAATTAAAAACAGCAGCTCCATCAAGATTCTCCCCACAAGTTGAGATATTCCAAAGCCCAATTATAAATTTGAAAACGGGGTCTTTTATAATATTTGTACTCTCATCAAGTAATACATTTAATTCCTTCTTTGATTGGTAGAGATAAATTTCAGTATCTTACTCTTTGAAACCTTTGTTTTCAGTAATTACGATACTTTAAAACGCTGCAGAAGACGAACACTTTGATTTTGGAGTTTCAGTGATTCTAAATGAAATGCTGTGAAAATTTAGAGGACTCATTTTAGTCCTCTGGCTTAACTAGTGTAGGTCACTCAGGTTTATTTACAGAGTAATTCATCTTTTTTAATTGAAGTAGAGTTGATTTACAATATTATATTAGCTTAGGTGTACAACATTCAGTATTTTTTATAGATTATACTTCATTTAAAGTTATTACAGAACAATGGCTATATTTCCCTGTGCTGTACAGTATATCCTTGTTACTTATCTATTTTTTACATAGTAGTTTGTGACAAAGTAATTCTTTAAGTAGTTATCACTGGCAGTCTTTCAGATTATGTCACAAATTTAAAAGAACGCTGTTCATTGTAAAAGCATTCAGCCTACTTGATATACGCTCTATTACAGGGTGACTCAGCCTCTGTTTCATGTATTTCAGATATACCTTACCTTTCATTTTCCGCGTTTGCCACTGATTCTCAGAAGTGGCAGCCTGGTGAGTTCATGCATGTCAAAGGCAGCAGCAGCAGGCCAGGGCACACCTGATTGGCACACCAAGTACCTGGTAGGATCAGGTTGAAAGCTTGAAAGTTTCACTGAATACTACCAAGACCAGGAGTTGGCTATGCCTAGCCTCTCATATCAAGCTGAATTTTGTTTTTTCAGCTAGTATCCTGCACACCATCCTTGAGAGGAAGGGGTTAGTTACTTTGCATCTGGAAAGAGTCCAGAAAAGAGTTATTGCTGGCAGTCTTTCAGATTTCCCCGCAAATTTAAAGAACTCTGTTCATTGCTAATGTATCTCACACACTATTAAACACGACCACGGTAGAAGCTGGAAATAAATATGAAGGAAGGTCTACTAAACCTATTCCAGATTATTTTAATACTACTAATATTAACAGTGCTTGGTTTACACAGACATGCACAAGTTATGTTAGTTATGTTAATTGGACTTGATGTGGTCCTAGACTATAGAAAGCCTTTGATTGACAGAGTAAGCATAATGATAGGAACATCCAGCTGTGGCTGCCCTCTTAAATACCCTTTTGAAAAGAATGCTTATTTAAACCTTACATGTTAAAATTACTGTTGCCAGCTGTATTTGTTCCTGTTCTTGAAGACAAGCCTAAAAAGAGTTTTTTACTTACAAAATGTGTAAGGTATAGGGCCTTTCCTTCAAAGAATTAAACAAACTCCAAAATAAGATCTATTTTGCAGAATTTCCAGCCAAGGGGAATTCAGACACACGAGCTGTGGTTATTGAGTAGCTGCTCGCAAGGCTCCACCGTATCCTACAAGCTTTTAGAACAAAAACTCTCAATAGACTCCAAAATTACACCTACGGTACACATGACAGAATGAATCCGGAATTCGTCTTCTAGTCCACCTCTCAAATACAGCAAGGAATTTAAAGAAGCAGATTAGGATCCTCTAAAATATGTCCCTCCAATGGATCCTTATAATTGCATTTTCCTACTTTTTCTTCTATAAGCCCATACCCAACCACAGAGTCGCCATATCCGTTTATCAAATCTTTCATCCTAGTAAAGGTCATTCATGAAGTAGTCTCTGAACCTCATTTTAAACATCTGAGGACAGCCGAAACTGATTTAGCAATATTACCTTCCTGACTCCTAGGTCACATGGTTATATGTAAAAAAATAGCAATAATTAGATATAATTATAGTAACATGAAACTAGTGCTAAATGTCATTGATCAAAGTAGACTTGCATAACTTTATTATGTCCACTATGTCTTCTTTGACCAAATTACAGTGAAATATTAATATAATTAATCTCTTGATTTGCTGTACATAGTTATTAACTTGATAGGTTCCCAGAGAAATGAGAGATATTATTGCCCTCAGTCTCTCTGCTCTTCTAGAAGCATTCCTTATTTTGTCTTTTTCCAGGTCTGTTACTCACTAGGTCAACCTGCCTTGGTATTAGCAAGCTCTGGGAGATAGGTTTGTATTAATTTGGAAGATAAGTATTATATACTAGAAAGCATAAAAATAAGCTGAACGAAGTGTCTGTGGGAGTAACTCATCTTGGAAGGCATTTTTCTAAGGTCACAGAGGCTCCTGGGAATCCCACGCTTCCCATCCCACACACGTTGCCAGGGAACTCGTTTATATTAATGGTGATGGTGCAGGCAGAGACAGTTGTACAATATAGCAGCGCCAAGAGGCCCATGGCAGGGCAGTTAACTCCTCAGAAAGCTCGTTTGTTTTATTTTTTCTCCATTAGGCTAGATGTCAAATGACCTCCAAAAGGTAATTGATAATTTCCTTAATAGTCAGTTTTATCTGGGTGCCTATATTTCTTATTAGCACTCTTCAGTTAGCCTAAAATGTGATCATTCCTTTAGCTCGTCCCTTACGTGTTCATTTAATTGTGAGTAAGCCCTCTCTGTTTTTAAAAATTCTTCTGACTGAAAAATGTGACTAAAATCCCAAGTCTGGAACTGAATTGTTTGAGGTCCGCCATCTGCCAAGTCTTTTAACCATGGAACACAGCAAACACCCTTTCAGAGATGATCGCTATTCTAGAACCATACTGAAAATACCATCCCAAATTATTTTCTGAAAGGCACATGTATAGATCTCCATGCTCCTGAAAAAGGAAGCAATGTTTTTATGCCTTTCTTCCAACTGTTAATGCGACCAGTCCGGAGTAGGTAGGACAGAGACACCCCCAAGGAACCATACCTGATGAAATTTACACACTTAAGCAGTTGTCTCACCACTGTACCTGGTCTGACCTGTGACTTGCATTAACCAATGGAGTGTGGCAGAAGTGATGTTATTATATTCACTCCAGACCTAGATCTGAAGAGGACTGACAGCTTCTGTGTCCCGTCTTGGAATGCTCAACTTTGGGAATCACTATTGAAGAAGTCTGGCTACTCTGCTGAAGAGACCATGCGGAGAGACCACACAAGAAGGCTACATGGAGAAGACTTGAGGTCAGATGGAGACGTGGAGAGGTCCAGCCAGCCCAGCATCTTAGTTGGGCCTCCTGATGACTCCAGCCCCAGCTACCACTAACTGCAACCTCACGAAGAACCCCAGGTGAGCCCACTGGCAACATTGTCCAGCTGAGCCCGATCGAACCACAGAACCATAAGAGATGTCAAAATGATTGCTATTTTAAGCCTCTAAGTTGTGGAGTCATTTGTTATATAGTAATAAATAACTAAAACACTACCTGATGGAAATAAGAAATATCCCAGTGTTCTGCAATTATTACGTTATTTCTCTGTCTCTCTCTTCATCTAGTCTTTTGGGCAATTGAAATAGTTCTGAAGAACTGAAACATTATTTATACCATCCTAGTTTTCTATCCATTTGAGAACTAGAGAAATGAGACAGAAGTGAACTTTTAAAAATTTTATAGACTGAATGAGAATTTATATTCATTTCCAAGTTTCTTTTCTCCCCACTGCATATTTCTTATCATATTAGAAACCTTTACTCAACAAGAACATCTCTGATTCTAGCCTGCCAGACAGCCATATGATATTTTCAAACAAAAAACATCTGGTTCTAGCAAAGTGCCTTAAAATAAATGAGAATCAGAAGCTGCCCTCTCAATTTGCCAACATAGTTTTATATATAACTGGGATGGTGTGTCAGGGGGTAATCTAAATCAGAAGCACAAAATCTCAATAATGTTGATTTAATTTCTGAATGCCTAGAGATTGACTACTTCAAAATTTAAAAAGAATAAAACATTTTGGTTTAGCATTAGCCTTAAGTAATAAAAAGGTTCTGTTTCATTTCTGTTTCTTTTTTCTTAGGGGATTCTATATTTTGCTAAGAACACATAATTAAGAAACTTATGCAGATAAAAGATAGATCTAAATTTTGGGTGAACAAACTCATTAAAAATCAAAATGTTACTTTTAATACTAGAATATCTAACATGGGGACAAACTGGTTTACTCAAGGATCATACCTTGCTGTGAGAATCTCATCAAATTGGTTGTTATAATCAAAAAAGGATAATAGAACTGAATATTTTTCAATCAAATCAGGTGAACTGAGAGCCCAGAGGAGGTGGGAAGAGAAGTGACCAACTTTATCCTGGGAGAGGTACACTTTGAGAAGGAGAAGTAATCCTTTTTTCTAAGAGTTCACATGGAAGAAAGAAAGGGAAATGGTTTGGAGATATTTTGAGAAGGAGTGTATCTGAAAAACAGCATTGTCTGTAAGGTCAAATCATGGTTGAAACGTTAGGAGGTTCATGGCTTTAGGGGAGTCTAGTTTGGGTAAGGGTCACCACATACAGCTGCATAGGCTGTTCACTGCACAACTGCAGGTTACACCATTCAAATGGACTATGGTCCACTTCAAACGGACCAGATTGTATGAAGGTAGTGAGTGCAGTTAGAGATTGTGTTTGAGCACGTGTAACAGAACCCACATCCAATGGTTTAATACATAAGGGCTTGTTTCTCTTGTGTAATAAAAAGCCTGAAGGCATGGCTTAGATAGTAGCTCAACAGAACTCGGGAAGCCCCCTTCATCTTTCTCTCTGCCATCCTAAGTATCTTTCACTTCATTGTCAGCTCATGGTAGGATGACCAACTTGTCCTGGTTTTAAAACTGAAAGTAACACACTGAGACACCTCCTTAGTCCCTGGTAAACCAGGACAGTTGGTGACCCTGCATAGTCTCAAGATGGCATTCTACCTCCAGCTTCTCATATCCACTGGGGCCAGGAAGAAGATGAGGGAAGAATTAGGGAATAAGAAATGGGTGGCACCTGTATCAGGAAAGTAAAACTTTCCCAGTCATTCTCAGCACACATCTAATTTACCAGAACTACAGAAAGTAGGCTGGGAAATAAATTGTATTAGCTAGACACATTGCTGCCCTGAAAAAAAATCAGGGTTCTATTGTAAAAAGTAGAGACAGTTCATTGTGAAGACACTTAGCAATATCTGAATAGCTTTGTGACTTTCTCTAGGAATGCTCAGCATCCTTGGAGCAAGAATGAAGGAAGCAGACAAGGAGGGCAAACCAGGGCTGGGGATTGTCAAAGAAAAATAGCAGAAGGCTAAGGAAACACACTATTTTGGTATATGCATGTCATTATCGAAATGGCTCATTATGCAGTGCATACCGGGGAAGAAGTTCAATAAAGCTAGGAAGGATGTCACCTATTAAGAAAAATGATAGAAGACTAGAAGTTTATAATAAAATATCAAGATTCTTTTTAAATCCTAGGAAAAAAATTGACATGAGAAAGTCAATAATTTCTTTCATTTTATTGGCATCAGATTATTTCCCTTCAACTTAATATTCACCAAGTAGTTCTGTTTTATTTATTTTAACATTCTGAACCTTAGGGAGGAAATTTTACTTGAATTTGTCTTAAAATTATAATATTTCTCTTACACTGATAATAAATCAATAAAGACATTAACAATGAAAATCTAATATAAAAACAGGTGGTGAGTTGATAACTGAAAGATTTTTTAAAATTTTATTTTAATGAAAATGCGTGTGGAAAACTAAGCATTTTAATGTCACATGACAATTGAATAAATCATGGATTGAACAGCAGCGTCATTTATCTGTAAACCATCAGTGACAAGTGAATTGAGATCACCTTCTATTTAAGTAAGACCACATTTCAATTCATATTATATGCATTCATTCAGACAGGGAATAAACAGGTCAAAGAAGATATAGAATAAATGATCTAAATATATAATTATTTTTGAGTCAAGACACAGTGAGTGTAAAGTGATCAATTTCTCAGAGGGAGAATTCTCCCCTGAGAGAGCTTTTAAAAGTTCAAATTGGAGATTCTATATGTTTGCATAAAGAAGGTCAAGAAATTCCACTGACAATGTTGTAAGAATATGGGCTGAAGAAAAATAATAAGGTAAGCTTACTAGACCCTTAAAGAAAGCAATTGCCCGTCAATGTAATAGGCGTATCGCGGTGTGCGATCTGCTGAGGCAGGTAACCCTTTTGCTTCTCAATCTAGAGAATAAGATTTCCTAGATTTGGGCTCTATTTCCTACATTGGCATAGATCAATTTTACCCCCACAGGATTTCTTACTTCTCTGTGCCAAGGAGGAAAACTCAAGAAAAAAGAGAAATCAGGGAATAATAGGGCAGAGCAAATATTACCTGCAAAAGTGGCTACCTAACCCTGAGAAGCTGAATGTGAATTTAGGCCCGTGAACTCTTGTATTGATAAAATAATCCTGGAAACTTTGACTTCTTCAAAGGAAACAAAATCTATACATAATTTTTACTTAATAAAAATTTATTTTTAAAATATATATATATATATATTTTGCAAAGGAAGGAAGGAAGGAAAGAAGGAAAAAAGAGGGCCATTGTTGAGAACAAGTGATTTCTGACCATAATCTACTCCATTATTTATTTCCAATATGGGCAGTAGGGTGGTTTCCATTTCCCATTAAATATATTTTTATTACAATATATTGTAAAATAATACATTTTTCTGAAACTCAATGTTAAGTCCTTTTGACTTAGAGAGCAGAAGAGAAATGCATCAAATGTTGATAAATAGTCCCCCTTTTTAACACACTTGTCCAAAAGGCTCTGTAGTAAAGGGAAAAGTATTTCAAGGTGAACTTGCTTTTTGTCTCTCAACCAGTTTTTTGTGGAGTGTTAGATTTTTACCTAACATCACATGCTACATCACATACCCTAACCTAAAAGGTGGCTTAAAACCACACTAATTTATTATTTCTCACAGTTCTCTGGATCAGCTGGGTGGTTCCTGTGCTGGTCTGCCCTGGGCTCCCTCATTTAGGTGCATTCAACTGAATTCACTCCCATGTTTCGGTCATCAATCTTTGGCTGCAAAGAATGAGGTGGCCTTCTCCCCAGGCTTCTTCATAGCAAGGTGGCCTTGGAGTACAGTGACAGCTAAGGCAGAATCTGGAAAGCCTCTGAGGCCTTGCTCTGGAACTCACCCAGCATCCCTTGTGCCAAATTTTATAGGTCAAAGAAATTCACAAGGACTGATTCAAGACGGGGGAAAGACTCTACCTGTTGATGGGATGGTCCTGTTTCTTTAAGTATGACAAATAGAAATCTTTAAGAATTTGACAAATGACATAAACTCTCCACCAGAAGAAAAAAAATGTACACATACACAAAGTCTGTGTTAATTTTAAAGGAATGATACCCTTCTATGTCCTAGGACTCCAGATTAAGAAACTAAGAAATTCTGATTTAAACATCTTCCCCTAAATTCAGTGTGCCACCTAACAGGAATAAACAGGAATACAGTCAAAAAAATTTTTTAAAGTATGTCCATCTGCACTGACATTTTTCTCAGTGTTAGGTTTTGTATTTATAAAAAATTATGCTTTTACTCAACAGGACTTTGAGGAGTTAAAGCTCAGAAAACGTGAATATTATTGTTGAACAGAGACTGATAATTTGTTTGAGTTTGAATGGAATATCACTTATATAAATTAATACATAACAAAAGACAATATTTTCTTTTCTAGTTCTATAGAGATGTTCTTATTTTAATCAACTTGTCATTCTATCTCTAACTTCTTTTACTCTAAAAATGTTAAAAGCAACTTAATTTTATCTTCTTTAGTCATTGGTGGTTGAAGGAAGTTCCCTCAAACAGGAAAGTGAAGTAGAATTTTTGCTTAGTATCAGTCTTTGCTTAGTTTTAGTTAATTATTAAACAATTAACTGGTGTGTGTTAAAAGATACATCAACACGAATATTTTTCAAAAATAACTTCACACTTAGTAACTGACATCAGCAATATCTTCTCAAGATATTGAGAAATATTTCTTATTTAACATAACCTTTGTAATGTTAACAACTATTATAATACATGGTAGTTTAATTTGGCTAACTTCCAACTAAAGTGAATAAAGAATATTTTATTTTTTACTTGTATTTGTTTGTGTACATTCATTATTTGCTTCCAGAATAATTTAGAAATGTTGCATAAGTACGTACCTGGCATTCAGTCTATAATCTGTAATTGATAAGATAAAAGCAAGACTTTCAGATAGGTACACAGTTTACATAAAGGAAATTCTCACACAGTTCCTGAAATTCAAGAGGAACAAGGTGCTGTTATTTGATAACAAGAGTAAGAGGTTGGAGAGAAGAACGTATTTTAATCAAGGTATGTTCTCAGGCCAAGGCAGAAATGATTATTGAAAAGTTCACGTGGGGAGGTTACATTAGAAGTAAAGTCCACAAATTATACACTAAATAGAAATGAAACATCACAGTTGAAGCCTCACAGTAGAACTAAACCCAACCATAGGTGATAATTTTAAGGTAGAATCTTTTCTTTTTTTTTTTGATACAAAAAGATTGAAGTAGAAAAGGATTTAATACACGATTGTTGCCTTTGGAGTTGGACAGGGCCGTGTTCAAGGATTAGAGAGTGGCTGCAAGGAGCTGAGAGTGACTCCTGGCCAACTGCCAACAAAGAAATGGGGATCTTAGTCCTATAGGTGCAAGGCACTGCATTCTGCCAATAACAAGAAGGAGGCTGGAGGAGAACTTTGAACTCCAGATGAAAACACAGCCAACTCGACATCTTGAGTTAAGCCTTGAATTCCTGGAACCAACTTGAGCCTGCCTGGACTTCTCATGTACAGAAATTGTGAGGTAATAAGTGTATGCTGTTTTAAGCTCCTAAGTTTGTGATCATTTATTTTGCAGCAATCGAAAACTAATACAGATTTTGGTACCAAGGGTGCCACCATAACAAATGCCCAAAAGTGTGGAAGGGATTTTGGAAGCAGGCAGTGAACTGAGGCTGTTAGAATTGTGAGGAGCATGATAGAAAAAGCCTAGATTGCTTGAAAAGACTGTTAGTCTTGTGGACACTAAAAACACTGCTGGTGAGGGCTCAGCAGAGAATGAGGAACGCGTTACTGGAAACTGGAGGAAAGGAGATCCTTGTTATATAGTAGTGGGAAGTTTAGGAAAATTGTTTCCTGCAGTTATATAGAAAGCAGAACTCATAAATAATAAACTTGGATATTGAATTGAGATTGTTAAGCAAAAAGGAACCAGGACATGCTGATTTAGGACATTCTAAGCCTATAGAGATGGCAAAAGATACTAAAATTAAGAGGTTACTCCTGAAAGTGTGTACAGAGTAAAAACTGTAGGTGTGGCTATACAACCTTTTGCTGCAACCCTGAAAAGATCAAAAGTTCAGGGTGTTCAATCACCAGAGGTTAAAGGTGTGCTTCATAGATCTCAATCAAACCAGAAGACCTCTAAGAAGCTTATTGGCAGTGTCCTTCAGCAATCTCAGCTGAAGCCAAAAATAGAAAAGAATTATCTCAGGAAAAAAATCTGTGGATGAGCCTTTTGTCTAATGGAGTGATCCCCCAGAAATCCACATAAAGCCACAAGGTACTTGGGAATATTTTATCAGCAGGAGCACTGCCAACTGAGACTGTAAGGGACAGAAAGAGTGTGAAATAAAAGGAGACTCTCAGCATCCCCAGATTCTCCTGGCAGGAAGCAGGGTTACTACTCAGCTGCAAATAGGATCTATCTTTCATGAAAAAGGAAGGATGACTCAGAGCTAAGATCTCAGAAGGCAGGGAGGAAAGCCACTGAGGATATTCCCGGGCCTTGAAACCTAATGGAGCCTTCCAAGCAAGACTGATTCCATTTTCCCTAATTGGGGGCCAGAATGTTTATAACTGTATTAGTTTTCTATAGCCATGTAACAAATTACCTCTAATGCTGTAACCTAAAAAACTCAAATCTATTGTCTCCCAGTTCTCTAGGTCAGAAGTTTGGTATGGCTATTCTGGTCTAGCTTCTTAGAGTCTCACAAAGACAAAATCAAGATGTCAGCCAGGCTTGCTCATGTAGAGCTCTGAGGAAGAATCTGCTTTCAAGCTCCTTCAGATGGTGGGCTGACTTCAGTTCCTTGCAAGCCCTCATTTCCTTGCTAGCTGTCAGCTGGGGCCCTGTCTTATCTCCTAAAGACCACCCACATTCCTTTGTATATGACCCGCTCTTGCTTCAGAGCCAGCAAAGACACATCACATCCTCCTTGTGCTTTGAATCTCTGTGCCTTCCTCTCCTTGACTGCAAATTTTGTCCTGTTATCTGAGTGTAGGAGCCCATTTTAATTGTAAGCAATCAGAAGCTTTCAATACTTCAATGATACATGTAAAATCTGTCCCCTCAGTTGAAGTCCAGAGCACAAGCCAATACCTCTGCAGGAGCCACCCTTTGATTTTGTGTGTCCTTTCCTACAGACACACCTTCTTTACTTTACTGAATGTAATCGGAAGAGAATTGATGAAATAAAATGGCATAGTTAAGTTGTAGTCTCTTTTATTGGCCACTCAGATAAAATTGTTGGATTCTCTGAGAGAGCAAGGCCTATCAGAAGAGTAAACTAGAAACCCAGAGGGCAGGTTTCTACTTCTAATCTTGGGCAAATCAAATTAGTTAGTGGATTCATTTTTCATCCTAGGATTCTTTTTTCATAATAAAAGCCTTAGAAAAAATTATTACTAAATAAAGGCAAAGCAACGTATTATTACTAATTATTATTTCTGTAACACTGCTGCTCTAGCCTTTTTTTGATATAAAAGTAGTTTCCACATTTTTTAAAGCACTCTTTCATGATGACCCCACTGGTATTCTCTGTCTCACCTGTTATGTATTGAATATACACTACCTGAAATTCCCTTGACAGGCCGTTTGCTCTCATGCCTCCTGACCTTTTTACTCTGCCCTAACCTACAATATCATCTTTTTTTCATCTGTACTTTTCAGCCTTTGGATATCAGATCACTAAATCTCTGACACTTCACTTAATATTAGGTGCCCTTCTATGTGCTTTTTATAGACTAACTGTGTCTCTCCTCCCCTCCCCAAATTCATATGCTGGAGTTTTCATCCCCAATGTGACCTTATTTGAAAATAGGGCCTTTAAGGAGGTAATTAAGGTTAAATGAGGTCATATGGGTGAAACCTTAATCTGGTAAGACTAGTGTCCTTATAAGAGGAGGAGACACCAGGGATGTCTAAGAACAGAAGAGAGGCCATGTGAGAACACAGCAAGAAGGCAGCCATCTGTCAGCAAGGCAAGGAGGGAGATGTCACTAGGAACCAGCCCTGCCTGCCAGCACCTTGATCTTGGACTTCCAGCCTCCACAATGGTGAGCAAATATATTAATGTTGTTTAAGCCCTATTCTGTGGTAGTCTGTTACAGTAGCCCTGGCAGACTGATACAGACTGTGTAGCTTCCTGTGCATAGCTTATCAGTTTTTTTCCAGTAGCAAAACCAAAACTAAACAACAGCAACAATATCCACTTGTAAGCACAACTAGGTGGAATTTTTGACTTGTGTCCTTAATTTCAAACTTCTGGAAATGTTAGGACAGATTCAATGTTTCCAGTTTCTTACCTTCCATTTTCTCTGAAACTTCTAGTCATCTAGCTTTGACTTTCACAACCCTGCCCAAACTGTTTCTGTCTATGTCATTAATGACCTTCTACTGAGCCGCTCCCCACTCTTCATTTAATCAATCCTACTGTGTCAGGACAACACAATTGAACATTCCCTTATTTCTAAGTTAAGGCTCTGTTGTTTTTTTCTCATAAACCTTTGGCTGTCTCTTCCAGTCTTCTTTTGCTTGTTTATTTTCATTTCTGTTTCCTTTAAACATGGACATTCCCCAGGGTTCTATTCATTGTCCTCTTCTCCCTTTACATATTCCCATTCAAACCTTCAACTTCTGCTATGGTCTGTATGTAAAGGATCCCCCAACAGATATGCACAGTTAATCTCTCTTCTCTGAGCACGCTCTTTACTGCACATTTCCACTTGGATTTCACACAGGATTTCAAATTCAATATGTTCAAAATGGAATGCCAATCATAATTTTTTTTTTTGGCCGTGATGCACAGCTTATGGGATCTTAGTTCCTCCACCAGGGATTGAAATGTCCCCTAACTCCCACGCCACCCCCCCCCCCCCACAAGAAGTGCAGAGTCCTAAGCACTGAACCGCCAGGGAATTCCCCAATCATAATTTTAAAAAAGAGGAAATTGTGCGCAGTAAATATGGGAGATAATGTAGATCTCACAGTAAATATTTTTCCAGTGCAACTTTGTTAGAGATAGAAAAAGCTAAAGCAAAAGACAGCAAAGCTCTCAAGTCTGCAGTTCTGAGGGAGAATTGGGAGGGTCGGATGACTGTCAGTTAAGGTGATCTCTAGATTTTGTTATGCTGTTGCTATCAGGGGCAGAACTAAAACTTTGAAGCCTTTTATTATGAGACAGGTCAGAGAAGACACCCTTGAGTGTTTTCAAGTAAACTGTAATGTAAGTTGTTTAGATCAGTCACTTACATGTGTTTTTATCCTCCAAATCATTTGTGTCAGTTCTTGGGATATTTTTTGTCTTAGGATACCTTCACACTTTTAATAATTTCTGAAGCAGCTAAAGAACTGTGTTTATGTAGATTATATCTACAGATATTTACTATATAAGAAATTAAAATGGAATATGTAAATATACTATGTTTAAATAACTACCATAAACCCATTACATTGAAATATAAATAATTTTATAAAAATAAGTATAATTTCCAAAAAAATTTGAGGTACAGGTCAATGTTTTACATTTTGCAAATTTCTTTAACGTTTGGCTTAATAAAAGCGGCTGGATTCTCCTGTCTGCCTGTGCATGCACTCTATTGTGATACGCTATTTTGGTCAAAGTATGTAAAAATAATCCTGCCTCCCACAAATAAGTAGTGGGAAAAGAGAAAGTATTTTAATAGCCTTTTCAGATGTTTAATATTCTCTTTTACACAATACCAAAACTCATCAAGTGGTGACAACTTAAAGCTTTAGTTTCAATATGGAATCTGAATCCATATCAGTGAACTTTTCATACTCTGTTATAACAAATTTAATTGGTGTCTTAGTCTGTTTGGGATGCTGTAACTGTAGCATAAAACACCAGAGACTGGGTGGCTTAGAAACGACAGAAATTTCCTTGTCATAGTTCTGGAGCATGGGAAGTCCAAGATCAAAGCACCTGCAGATTTGGTGTCTGGTGAGAGCCTACTCCCTGGTTCACAGACAGCAATCTTTTCTCTGTGTCCTTATATGTCCTAAGGGGCAAAGGAGCTCCTGGGGTCTCTTTTATAAGGGCTAATAACCCATAGAGTTGACCTAATCATCTCCCAAAGCCCTCACTTCCAGACACCATCACACTGGGGATTAGGTTTCAACATATCAGTTTTGGGGACACAAACATTCAGTCTATAGCAATTGGTCTATCTTGATCTTTTATTCATACGTGATATTATAACATCATGCATTGATCATTTTGAAAATATTAACACACTGAGTTATGCAAACACGTTTCATTATACAACATCATAAAAACCACATTTGTTAATGTCACCACAAGTCACATCAGAAAAGTTGGTCAAGTTCACAGAGGTGGAAACTAGTAGTCCAAAATTCTAATTTCGGTTTGAAAGCTTAAATTTTGTCCTTGGCAATGAATACGTTCACCTAGTTTCCCTAAAGCAACAGGCTCACTTCATTCATTTTTGAAAAAACATCTGCCAAATATCCATATCTAAATAACCCTAGTTTGTCTGTCAGTTGTTCTTTCAATTAAATATGGTATTCCATGAAAAAGAGTGGCCAGTTCAACTTGCAACTCATACCACACACAAGTGTTTTTCATTGAGTTAACTATCATAATTTGGTATGCGGTAGAACGTGTACTCACCCATGAGATTTAATGAAAAATAATATTTTTTACTGCTCAATAACAAATATTCTTAGGTGAAACTGGCTGTTTTTTCTTTTCTTTTCTTTTCCTCTTTTTTTTAAACTATGAGTTGTGGCAGTGAAAATGCAATGATTACTAGAACCGTTTGGTGCCATTGCCTTTTTTTTTTTTTATTAATTAATTTATTTATTTTTGGCTGTGTTAGGTCTTCGTTTCTGTGCGAGGGCTTTCTCTAGTTGCGGCAAGCGGGGGCCACTCTTCATCGTGGTGCGCGGGCCTCTCACTAGCGCGGCCTCTCTTGTTGCGGAGCACAAGCTCCAGACACGCAGGCTCAGTAGTTGTGGCTCACGGGACCGAGTTGCTCCGCAGCATGTGTGATCTTCCCAGACCAGAGCTCGAACCCGTGTCCCCTGCATTAGCAGGCAGATTCTCAACCACTGTGCCACCAGGGAAACCCTGGTGCCATTGCCCTTGAATCACGTTAAGGTGCCAGCAGTTTACTCACTATTACTTTTGGACCTACCAGTGCAAATGTCAACAAAGTGAAAAAGTCAAGAGATTCTTAGTATTTTTATGAAAGTAATTTTGACCAAGACAATCCCCTGCAAGTGTCTTAGGGACACTTAGCAGTCCAAAGACCATATTTTGAGAATGGCTGAACTATACCACTCTTGTGTCCTCAGAGGTTAGATGATACTAGAAGGTAGGTATAGAGATTGTATTCATTATATTTTTCTCTAAACTGGCTCCTCTGCCCATAATCCCTGTCTTATTTCGTGGTACCATTGATCAATTAAGGTCCTGGCAGGAAAAAGGATGACATATCAAACTGGGTGATCTAAAGATCATAATAAAGAGGCTAACCAGAAATGTGTAGGCAAGATTTATGGAAACCAAGAAAGGACAGTGCAGCACCCTGAGGTTAACAATGGCGGAAAGTGTTATCTCCCTGGGCCGGAAGGGACAGGTAGAGAGAGTAGTTACTGGAACCTGGAGGCGGCAGCATAGGAAGATGCATGACTCAAGCTGGCTCTTAGTTAGAGGGCAGAGCCAGCCTATGGTGAACCCGAAGGAAAAGAGCTGGAAGAGTATCCTGACCTCCCGTTCCTCCCTTCTCCCATCTCCTTTCCCTCCCTCCTACTTGCCTAACTCAGTATGAAACCAGAGGGCAAGGGTGGAGTCCAGACAGATTATCAACGGATGTGTCTTTTGTTCTAGTAATTTCTTTTATCCATATAGCCTATTTTCTATTCAAAGTAGACAGTGAGTGTCAATTGCCTCAAAGGAGGAATGATTCCACCAAAAATGAGAAAAAAAGTTGTTTTCATTTCTGAAGCAAAAGCTTTTGATGTATATAATATCTTAGGTATCAGAGCTTCCAAAACTAACCCTTGAAAGATGCAGATCATAAATTTTATGCTGATAAATCATAGACTTTGAAAACTGTATGATCATCTAAAAGCAAAATTTTCCCATTCTAGAGGAAAGAAATATTCCATAGGCTGGGGAGAAATGGGAGAGTCAGAATGGAGGTGGGGAGAATGAGTTGCTGGGTGCATCCTGAGAGCGGACCCTGAGCCCTTTCTTTTTGGCCTCATTTCATAGGAAAATACAATGGAAAGCCTAGAGGGCTTGAGGAAGATAGAGCATGAGAGCAGAGAGAACATGTGCTTGGCTGCCAGACTGGAGCTCTGAGGGCTGAGAACAGAAATGCCTGAGACAGACTCCAGAGTTTGCTTGTACCCAGGGTGGTGTAAGGAAAAACCAGTTGTTTGTTATATGCTTCGTAAGGGCTCATAAATACCTAAGAGATCTGTTCTTCTGGATTCGGGTTTAAGTAAGATTAAAGAAGAAGAAGCAG
Source organism: Eschrichtius robustus (assembly GCF_028021215.1). Taxonomy (NCBI): domain Eukaryota; kingdom Metazoa; phylum Chordata; class Mammalia; order Artiodactyla; family Eschrichtiidae; genus Eschrichtius; species Eschrichtius robustus. The sequence goes on from NC_090827.1 coordinate 135,319,176, forward strand.
AAACGTGCATGGACCGATAACTAGGCAGCCAATGATAATATGAACATGTTAGCAGAGACAAGTATTAATAGACAACTATTCATCGGAGTGTCCCTTTTCTATTCCTGCACTGTATCTGGGCCCTGAGAGATCCCTTAGAACATAGATATAATTCTAAGGATTAGCGGGAGGGTGGACTCTGAATTGACCAAGAAAACTCTGAAATGACTAAGGGAATTCAAAAGGTTTCCTGAGGCTATCTTAAATTCACTGAGATTCTGAGATTAAACCTCTGTTATCCAGCAGAATGGGAGTCAAAATAGAAATAGGTTGAATTCCAGAAAAAACAAAATCACATTTCATGCACCTGGAATTTGAAGGCTAAGATTTTTTTCCATGCTGAACTTCTAATATAGGTTTTATAACACTTTATTTCATTTATTTGTTTGCAAGTCTGTCTTCCCCACCTATAATGTAAACATTTGAAAGGCAGGAAGTCACTCCCTGCCCACAATGGTTCTTAAATGTGTGTGGAGTTAATACAAGATCTTTAATCTTTGATTCTTTCATGAATAAAAGGAGCTATTTTGGAATGGTCACTATAATGGTTTAAAAATATAATGTTTATCTCCTTTATTCATTCGTTTCTCTCCCTTTTTGACTGTACTGCTAACATGAAGAAAAGGAAAGTGAAAGAATAAGAAGAAGCAGTTATGTTTTGTTTTTTTTTGACTGCAGTGTGCAGCTTGTAGGATCTTAGTTTCCCTACCAGGGATTGAACCTGGTCCCTAGGCAGTGAAAGTGCAGAGTCCTAACCACTGGACAGCCAGGGAATTCCCACAGTTACGTTTTAACGATTAAAAAAAATTGGATTCTAATCTTCAGTATTCATATATACATATTGAAAGTAGAGAGTGAATCGCTGGCTCCTTTTTTGAGGGTGCTACTAGCCTGTGAGAGTTAATTAATAGGTACATAAATTAATTCCACATAATGAAAAAGGAAAAAAAGATAATGACAAATATAGTTAGATCCCTTCATGCTATAAGAGTGAGTGAGCAGAAAAGCCTAAAGGAGCTTGCTCTCACTTTTATTATTTATATAGCTTCACATTTTTAATAAGTATAAGAAACGTCAAATGCCGAATAGTACAAGACAGGGAAGAGTGATCACATATATGCACTTGCTTATGAAATTTCCCTGCAGCAACTCCTTTATCACTTATGTGGGCTTGGGGGCAAGAGATATTAATGAGTTATGATGTATAGGCATCTAATAACGTGTCTGTGTGCATGCATGCACATACATGCCCATATATATGCACATAAATATCAAACCTCTTAAACTTTAAATTAAAAACTGTGAATTCATAAAACTTGAAATCAATCAGCCATCCGACAACTTTTCTTTAATTGTCTACTCACAATTCTGTTAAGCTTTATGGGAGAATACAATATTAATTGAAAACACTGCTTGACTTGAAGTAGTTTATCTGGTAAATGGAAAAAGAAAACGTACTAATAAAATAACAAAAGAAAATCTCTAAAATATAACATGAAATAAAGTCACCTCCACATTTAAGACTCTATTCTATGATTTACAAGTTGAAATCAAACAAAATGCTTTACCACCAGTTGCATACAATTTAACTTTATAAGTTCAATACGATCATAGCAGTTTATTAACAATAAACAGTTGATTATGTTAATTTCCTAAAAGTTTCAATGTATACAATGAGGAATGTTTTTACTTAAGTAAATTCATTTATCTTCCATAGTATTTAATATAATCATGGTTTGATGTTTCTATATTGCTTTTACAGACATAATATTTACATAAGTCAAGTCATTTTGAATTAAACATATGCACTACTAACAATTGACATCTAATGGGAAAAAACTGTGTTTGTACTAGACACCTCAATGACACTCAGAACTTGTAATGAGCAGATAGCATGAGGTGGCCACATTTTCCATCATGAGACACCCATCTCCCCACATGATCTTAGTTGATGGGGCCGAGAATGAGCAGCTAACCCAAGTCAGGAAATTTAGAGATTAGCCAGGAAACCTAAAAGGTGAATAAGCCTGAAAAGCTCTGCAAAAACTGGGATGATGTGGGCCAATAACACTGTATATTCTAGATCAGATAGTAAGATCTACAGAGAAAATCAGGCAGATAACAGGAACTAGAAATGAAAGAATGCAGGGGGCCTGGGAATTCAAATAAGGATCCTAAGGCATGATGTTAACGCAGATGTGTAAGAATGCAGAAATTATCAGAAAGCATAAAGTAAAGAGAACTATAACATCAGTTTGTAGTAGAAACAAAACCGACTCAAAAAGGAGGAATGGGAAAGAAGGTAGGGGGCTCATATTCATCTCCTATCTCTAAAGGGAAGAGACGTAAGTTCTTGCTTCTGAGGTCCCTATTGCTACCTTGAATCTAGTTCCAGTCCCCACATGTCCTAATTCTATTCTGGATCCTTCTCATATATTTCAGTGTAAGCCTCACCTCTCTTCCTGAGCCTTATATTAGACCTCTATTCCTGGAGCATGTTTAAATGACTTTGTTCATTGCAACCAAAAGAGTCTGACCAAACATTCAGCAATGACACCTACTATGTTCTAGGTTCTTGAGATGTAAAGATACCTCTGCACGTACAGGATTCAGTCACCTGAAGTAGGACGAACATAAATAGGTGATTCAAAATATTTCGGAAAGACGGAATCATTATTTTTACAATGGAGATCATATATTACTGATTTGTATCACCCTGCAAGTCTGTAAATCCAGGCTTAAACTCTTTCTTGACTTTTTGTTTTTTGTTTGCAAAAGGCTGCTAGACAACATCATTTGAATGCTTCAGGGCATTCATCCTTGGCCTTTCATTGTTTTCTCCTAAAACAAGTCTTTCTCAATGTTAGTTAATGTCACTATGATACATCCAGTAATGTTGGTTTGATACCTTAGTGTCATCACTTATTTCACTTCTGCCAACTCCAACAATCAGACCCTTTGTCTTCTTTTGTCTGTAATAGCTAATCTTGTTTTAGTTAAGCCCTGATAACCATTTAAAAGCCTCCCTGCTAAACCAGCTTCAAAATTAATCTCAGTAAGAACAGCTGTGGTAGGTCATTCATTCCCTTTCTCAGAAACTCTCAGTGGATTCCCACTGTTACTAAGTCAAGTCCTGATTCCCCGGCTTCTTTCAAGGGCAAATTGTAGTTTTCCAAAATTACTGCTCATTACTACTTTAAATATAATTCCCACATCAATCAAACTGGGTAACCACAAGATGTTTCTACATGGTTTGCCCTCCCTGCCCATTCTCTTTTCTCTACTTGGAATGCCGTCTCCAAATTTTCTATAAAAATCCTTTTCTTTTTTTAGATATAATTTAAATCCCATTTTTTCAAGTATATTTACTGGAACTTGCCACTAAATATTATCTCTTTCTTACCTGAGCTCTCATAGTAATCCTTTTGAATATCTCTGAAGATACAAACTGATCATTTGTGTAATTTATTGCCACTCTCCCGCTCAAGTGTAAGCTTCTGAAGGGCGGGGACCATGCATATTTATTATTGCACTGTCCACCCCTACCCATCACCCTGTCTTGGCATTGTTATTCCTCTGCAAGGATGTTGAATAAATAAATGTACTATGACTAATACAGAGAGCCATGGAGCTACTTTTATAAAAAGCAACCTCATTTAATATACCCACAACATGATATTTTCATCTTAATTCAAATGAACATATCTTCCCATCCCACACAAATCTGTTCCTCCTCCTGGATTCCCTCTTACTGTTTGGCTACATAATCCACTTCATCGCCCAAGTCAGAAACATAGGAATCACCCTACCCATCTTCATTTTTTTTACTCTTCACGTTAAATTCCATTTTTTCTCCTACTTATCTTTTATATCTGTCCCTATTTCTTTGTCATTACTCATTAGTTCAGATTTTTTCTCTCTGGTCTTCCTACTTCTAGTCTCAAACTTCATCAATCCATCTTCTAAAACTATGGAAAAAGTAATCTCTTGAATACAAAAAATCTGATCATCATGCGCCTTTGTTAAAATTTTTTTCTTCCCCATTGGTTGCCTTTAAATTATGTAAGAGCTGAGCTCCTTTGTACAACTCTTCATGATATGGCACCTCACTAGCATTCCTGATTATTTCTTAGCTTTTCTCCCCGTATGCACTTTGTACATTCTAAATTACTTGAGCTCTTTACACTTCCAGACCTTTGGCAACATTCCATGTAGAACACTTCCTTCTCACATCTTCAGTTCACCAGAAAAACGCCTATATAACCTGCAGCTTTAAGCTTCTTTGTGAAACCTTTCCTGAATTCCTTCAGCAGTCTTAGCTATTCCTTCCTCTGTGTTTACGTTATATGTGTTATGCCTATTCCATTAAAGCAGTCATGTTGTGTTTGTCTACTTTGCCATTAGACTCCTTGGGGACACAGATTTATTTTTTTAAACGTGTACCTTAAGAATCTAGTGGAATATATTTCACACAGTCATTCAATAGACACATGATAAATTCTTGTGAAAAAAATTGGTAAATAAACAAATTATGGAAAAGGGAACCTCCATATTTCTTAAATTTTAATTTATATATTCCATTGTCAGTAATTGTCAAATCATCTTTTTTTGGGTGTAAAAGGAGCATTAGGCATAATCTGTGTTCATTGCAAAGGGCTAGCCATGAATAAAAATTATAACATGAATCAACAATAATATAACCAGAATTTTTATTTCCTTTAGTAATAGAAAGTAAAATGAGTAACCAACACTACACATAGTATACTAGATTATGCTTAAATTTATAGTTTCATAAAATTAAAAAACACACATATATTGATACTACATTCTGTACTTTCTAAATGTGACACCCTGAAACGTCCATTTTCAATGATGAGGATAATTGAGTTTGCTTTGTCAATAATGATTATCACCATTTTTGTCATGCCAATGCCCTTAAAAATCTATATAAGTTAAAGAGAAAGGATGAAGGAATGTCTGTTCCTAGGATGATACACAAGTTTTTAAGTCCTTAGCAAAAACTATAACATAATAATAAGTATTATACTTCATTAAAAAGTGAATATATTTTATACCACAACAGTTGAATTGGGCAACATCTGTCTAGGGTTCCCACATTATAGATCAGAAACACTCAAGTATTTTAGAGAATTAATAAGCTCCATGAATCTATCATCAAGTTAATCTAACTTTTATTTCTCTATTGTAACTAAATTTATATTCATTTCACATTCTACTTTAGAGATGTAAGTCAGAATTTTAAATATAATTAATACAATTAACTTTTAAGGATATGTCAATGTTTTAATTATCCAGAGTTAAGACAGGTTCTTTGGCATTCAAGTATATATTCCAGTATCAACGGTTTATGCCAAGAACACTAGAATAAAAACATGAACAATAGGATTTTTTAATGAAAAAAAGTACCTTGGTTTTAATGTCTGAAAAGAAATGTTCCAATATAGTACACTGTAAAATATTCACTTTTTCTTGAAATGATCATGAAAGACAATGATACTAAGATGATTCAGATGTTTGTTTTATAGCTTTATAAATCAAACTTCATCATCTATTGATATAAGAATCTAATTCTTGAGCTTTTACTACAAAGAACTGTGCTGGATCCTAAAGTATATTATTTTAGTTAATCATCACAATTCTCTGAAGTAGGTACCATCATCGCTATGTTACCAACAAGGAAACTGAGACAGATGATAAAAACTTTCCCATGGTCAAGCAAAGTAATAGTGGATTTGAAACCAAATAGTCTGAATCCACTCTGTGTACTTTATTGCTCAGTTATACTAGCCTACATATAATTTTATTTTAGATCAACATTGGAAGGTGTTCAAGAGGAGAAGTACATAGCAACAGGGTAGTGATTGCATAAAAGAGATTAAACATTAGATTGGAAGTGGGATTTAACAAAGTGTAAGGGTGATTCTCTCCTTGTAATTCCATAAGTCTGTCTCTACCTTCATTTCACCATATTCTTTCAGCCGGACAACAGCTTTCACTGCTTCCGTGCTGTCTCTGATTTCACTCTGCTCTATCTCCACTCTATTCTCCCCACTGCAGTTAGAACCATCTTTCTAAATCTGTGTGATTTTACAAGTTAAAGTTCTGAAATGGACAATAATACTTAAAATGATTTTTAAACCCAATACAGTTTAACTCCTGTCTATCATTCCACCCCTTCCTTGCACTACTGTCGTTCTTTTCGGCCATACTTGCAGGACCATTGCTTTCAGCCATGAAAGGCAGCCAGTGAGTAACTCCAGGGGCACCATTCACACAGTCTACAGGAGTGGGGGGCATCAGTCAAGGGGAGCACCATAATTCCTTCTATCAAGAAACCTTTGCAAAATTTGTTTCCTTTGCATAGATTGTTGTCCCCTCCACTCTTGCTCACCCCAAAGATCCCAGTTCACTTGTCATTTTCTGATGTCAACCTTCCTTGAGGCACAAGTTTAGGACAGGTTCCTTTCCTCCAGCACAAAATTATGGAACTGGTAATGTAATCATCTTTAACATCATTCTTCCGTATTGGACTCTTGAGAACATGTTGGCATTTGCCACCCTCGTATCCTCAATACCTAGCAATGTAGGACAGAGTAAGTGCTCAATAAATACGTTGAATAAATGACAGTATTATATGAATTTAGGTCTCCTCCTCTAGGATTTATGGAGACTATATCAAGGCATTCTTTGAAGAATTTAACTGAAAATATAGTAAAAAGGATAAATTGTCTATGATAACATACATCTTGAATAACATGTATCTTGAATATTTCCAAATGTAAATGGTTTTGTAAAAATGCCTCTCAGATTTATGTATATGATACTTTTATTTAAAATTTATAATTCAAAATTATAAAAAAGTAATGTTTTCAGAAGACTGGAAATGAGCAAGTTACAATGGTGTTCAAAAACATTAAACATCACAATAGAAATCAATGTATAACAAACTTGACAATTCATATTAATAAAAAAATCGAGGTATTGATGATGAAAATGTGACATTTTTTCCTCTCTAAGTTTAACTTCCCACTTAAACCCTTACCCAGGGGAAAAATTTTAGATATTTACTAACCTCCAGACTATAGGCATTGGCCAATCAGAACAGATGCTGTCACACCCATAATGAAAGGCAACTGAGAATAATTGCTTTAACTGTACCCATACATCTTTGTTGATTACCAGCCCCGATTATTTCCTATCTCCTCAAAGTAGGGCATCTTGAAATATTTTGACATTATTGTATTTTTAATTCATTCATTCCATGAATATTCATTGTGTCAGATATTGTGCTAGGGTTACAATGGTAAACAAAACCATGTGTAATTCTTGTCTTCCTGGAGCTTATGGTCCTCTAGCACAACTACCATGACTCCCTGCCTTCTAGAAACCAGCCTGACCATTCTTTAAGTCTTTCTGTCAGCCTGTCTGGTAAGAGGCTGTTTTGTTGATCCAGGTGCTGTCTCTCTGTCTTCAGGTGTCTGGCTGGTTCTCACTTTATCATATGCTCACTTACTCTTATTAGCCCTCCCCACATGCCTTCCCCCTACCCCCAATGCACTGCTAAACATGCAGGCCCTAAAACACACATTCAGTGTAAGGATAGGAGGCCTCACTTTTGGCCTGAGGTCAAGTCACATTCTCCTGCTGAGCCTTTACCAGACAGCTCCACATTGTCCATCATATTCTGCTTGCACAGATAATCATAAAATTAGTTTTCTTTTTCCATTTGGCTAATGATCTTCGTGAGTATACTCCATGGGTTCGGACTTGAAGGGGAGATTGAATGAGAGGCACACCAAATTCTCAAAGACTTCAGGATATATCCCAGGAGTAGAAATTCTGGATCAAGCAGTCTGCATAGTTTTTAGGCTCACTTCCTGAATTCACCTCATTTTTTCCTCAATCTATTACAATTTGACTTTTATCCAAACTGAAATCGTCGTCAAGATCATCAGTGATTTATTAATTGCAAATCCCACAGTTAATATTCAGACCCCAAATGAAATGATTCACTTTCAGTTACAGAAATTCTAAGTCTTTATACTGTTACTCATAACACTTGAAAATCATGTCCCAACCTATTTTTAGTCTGTTTAAAATCTTTTCCACTATTCTTAAGTCCTTTTATTACTTCATTTATCTTCATTATCAGTTGTTAAGAATGTGAAGAAAAAGGAACCCCAGTACACTATTGGTGGCAATGTAAATTGGTATAGCCGTTATGGAAAATAGTATGGAGGTTCCTCAAAAAGTTAAAAATAGAGCTGCGATATGATCCAACAATCCCACTTCTGGGTATATATCCAAAGGAAATGAAGTCACTATCCCAAAAAGATATCTGCACTCCCATGTTCACTACTGCAGCGTTATTCAAATAGTCAAAATATGGAAACATTTTACGTGTTCATTCATAGATGAATGGGTAAAGAAAATGTGAGATATATACATATCACACACACACATACACATACACACACACAATGTAATATTATTCAACCTTAAAAAAGAAGGAAATCCTGCCATTTGTGACAATGACAACATAGATGAACTTGGAGAACATTACGCTAAGTGAAATAAGCCAAATGAAGAAAGACAAATACTGAATGATCTCATTTATATGAGGAATCCAAAAAATTTAACTCACAGAAACAGAGAATAGAAGGGTGGTTACTGGGGGATAGGAAGGTTGGGGGTAATGGAGAGAGATATTAGTCAAAGGGTACAAACTTTCAGTTTTAAAATGAATAAAGTTCTGAAGACCTAATGCACAGCATGATGACTATAGGTAAGAATAGTGTGTTGTGTACTCAAAATCTGGTGAGAGAGTAGACCTTAAGTATTCTCACCACACACACACACACAGCGGTGACTGTATGAGATGATAAATATGTTAGCTTGATTGTGGTAATCATTTTACAATGTATATGTATATCAAAAAGTTACATTATACACTTTAAATATATACAATTTTATTTGTCAATTATACATCAATAGAGCTGAAAAAAAAATTTTTAAAGAATGAGCTAGCTTTATACTTCACAGATGAAATAAAATTTATCAGACGGATGCCACCTCAACTCTCTTCCTTTCCTGCACCACCACTTGCCCCAACGACCTCACCTGCCTGTGGGTCAAGGTTTACCTCCATCCCACTACCCAGTGGAAATACATGTTCCTCCTTCTGTCTAAAACCGGTTCTTACACCAACTTTTCAGGAACTTCACTACATCATCTCCCAGCTTTTACTCATTGAACTTCAACATTTCTCTCACCTGTGCATTGTGCATTTAAAATTACTCAATTATATCAAAGCAAGAGGTGTCTAAGACCCACCCAAGATCTCTTACAAATCCTCCCAGATAGGAGGCATGAGGAAGGCATAAGGTGGGGAAACCTTTGGTTTACCCATATCCTGAACGCATATAAGTTGAGTATCCTCTATGCAGAAGGCACTGTTCTTGGGTTTTACTTGAGATAAACTGCAGAAACCAAATGAAATTTGGGATTCAATAACCTAGAAAAGGTATGATGGTCAAGTTCTTCTGGAGAAATATTTTAGTGGAGTTTTCTAAACTTATAAGGTAGAGCTGTAACAACAATCCTTTCCTATGTCAAAGCCTGTTAATTGTTATTTTACTTGTATGTGATCCACCTAAGGAGGAAGAGGTCTTAAATAATAATCCAAAGTACCTTAAAAATCGTCACTGAAGGAAAAAAATACCTGCAACAAAAACCACTTACAATTATAATTTCACAGGGTGAGTTTGACTGATGAGGTTCTTTACATTGCTTTTAAAAACATGTACAAATAAACTAGTTTTGAAACAAATCATGTTAAAGTACCTACTTTAAAGAATCTGTCAGTGTTCTTGTTTATTGTAAAGAGAAATGAATTCATTTATTTCACAAGGACATGGCTTATAGAATTTGGTCCTTCATCTTTTGTAATTCATATTATCTGGGGAATCATAGTTTTGGCATGAACAATGAGGCAATCTTTTTGATTTTCTTTGGTGATACTTAAAATTGGATCTCTGATGACTAGTTGTAATTTCCACTGCATACATTTTGCATCCTGCTGTACTGTACCCTGCAGGAGATGATGGCACACCATGGGTCAGGACTGGCCTGTTCAGGACAGGGACCTCTTGGACACATCGCTATGTTAATTGCTATGAGTAAAAAAAAAATTTTAAAGGACTATCAATCTTTTCAAAAAATCCCATTTAGCTAATAAAAAATGCCGGGGTCAGGGAATTATGTTGGCTCAGGAATAATTAAAATCTAGTCATCCTAATGGACTGAAGATCACAAGGGCATCTTGGAAGAACTGTTCCAGTGAACTGTTTCATATGATGCTAAGCTTTGTTGTGACAGTTTTGCACAGAGTAGCAGAGTACCTGCCAAAAGAATATACTGTTACATATTTTCTTTTTTTAAATTAATTTTTATTGGAGTACAGTTGCTTTACAATGTTGTGTTAGTGTCTACTGTACCACAAAGTGAATCAGCTATACATATACACTATTGATACTATGTATAAAATAGATAACTAATGAGAACCTACTGCTGCATATTTTCTTAAGAAATATGTGTTTGTATTGTGTAAAAAGAATAAAAGATAATTTCTCAATAAGACGTTAGAAGATGAATCACCCAGATATAGTTTTTTTCATAAGCCCCATCTGTGGGGAAAATGGTAAAATATGCTTGACAAGCAACTGAGGTTTTCAACATTATCTGTATTTACAATTTTAAAGTTCTCTTTAGCTTGTCACATGCATTTAATTAAATCAGTGGATTAGAAAATAAAATAATGAAAGTGGCTCTTTGCAGGAAAGGCTCTGGATAAAGCCTTTATGCAAGGTTCAGTTTGCTTTCAGTTACAACCATGTTTTAAAAACATTGTGGCTAAATCCTTGTTACCTTTTCTTGACTCCTTTGGAAGGTTTCTGAGTTTTGTTTTCTTAACAGGAAAATACACATTTAATATTTTTTTAATTCTTGCATTTAAACTCTCTTTTCTATGTAGTCAATAAGCATTCTTTTGCTTCCTAAAGAACAAGTATAATATGGCCAACACACTATAAACATTGCTAAAATTCAAAAACACGTTTAAAGTGATGTCATTGATAAACACTTAGCACAGGCACTCAGAGATAAAGGCATGACATGGTTCCATTTGGTCTTCATGACTCTCCTTCCTGTTGGCCCAAGCAACTTCCTAGGGTGCTCTGATGTCTACAATCTTATCTTTCTTTTCTAAGCCAGATGTACTTTTCAACTAGGGTTGTAAATTATTTGCTTTATAATTAATAACTTTAAGGTCTGGATGTCAACAGTAAGAATAGCATTTAAACTGCTAAATATGTTGTCGTCAACATGCTAAAAATTAAGAGCCATACAATATTCTCCAGGGTTACCATACTGTATCCCTCTTTAGCTCAGTAAAATATGTCCATTTGTATAGTGGTGTTTTTGGAAACAAAAGAGTAAAAATGAAAAAAACATTTATTTTGTGGTTGTGTGCCAGCCTCTGTTCAAATACATCAATGTTGGCAATTCAATACAAGAACCTTCCAGTCATCTGGGTTGTTAAGGGAAACCAGGAAGATAATTGGAAAATACTAGGAGGTAGGTGGGAACTACCTAAGACCACAATGTGGATCACCATCTACTTTGCCAAGAAAACGATTAGCTTACTATATTTTTAAAGTTTAGTAGTAACTGCTCTAAAAGCAGATGCACAATCAATGATTCTTTGTTGCAAGTTGTATACAGAATATTCAATATAGTTTAGCATTTTTTTTAACATCTTTATTGGAGTATAATTGCTTTACAACCTTAAACTTATCAGCACTCAGTTCCTCGTTTCCAACAGCTTATTTTACTTGCTTATAAAAGGCATGCCACTGAGACCTCTTTTTACTCTCTTTTTCACTCTCTTTTTTTTTAGTTGACGTTAACACCTAGTGGAGAAAGAGCCAGAGAATCTAAAACAGTGGTTCGTATTCTCTTGTTTTTCCCTAGCTCCCACTTCACTGCATGCAATTTCCATGTCGCCAGAGAAGTGTCTTAACATAGGGACGATCCTGCTGTGTGAAATGTGCTTATGTTTATCTTACTGTATTGAGACCGTCATTGAAAATATTTCAGTTACGTCACTGATAAGACCTTTCATTCTCTAGATTAGAAAAGAGAAATCCAAAGTCCTTTGTCCATCAAGAAAAAACTTCAAATAGGATTAGTAATGGAGTTAAATAGATGATGCAATGTGTTTGGAAAAGGGAAAAAAAAAAATCGCAGACCAGTTTCCACTGATTTCTCGTTTTAACTCTTAGGCTACAGCATTGCCAATGTGATTGAGTGAATTTTTCCTTTCTCCCTTCCTTTAACTCCATTTTTGTTTGCAAATAAAATTAAACTTAAAATCATTATTTGAAATCATTCTCATTGTACAACAAATGGGGCCATAGACAAATTTTAAATAAAACCTGAACTTGGTAGATTCTATTAAATGAGATTTCACAGGATATAACTTTATGGAATTTTAATTTCAAGTCACAAGAAATGTAAATACCAGGTGGATTTAACATGAACCTGATGAATCTTCAGCTTCAGGGATCCTCACTTGCATAGTCGCCTTGTAAGGCTCCGTTATTATTTATTTTTGAGTAATATTGCCTATTTCTATGAGGAGAGCTATAACATTGAAAACATGGTTGGTACCAGGGAAAAATGTCCTGCTTTTTCACCAGTTCCTATACTTTTGAATTTTCTGTCTATTTTATACCATTCATTCAAAGAGAAACTACCTCTCACGGAAGCTATTACATTTTTTTCTTGAGTTGGTAATTACACTTTTTATTTTAAAAAATCAACTTGAATGAAGTATAATTTGCATAAAGTGCACAAATATTAATGGTACCACATTGACAAATGTATATATCCATGTAATCACCACTACAATTAAAGGCATGAAGGATCACAATGCTTAAAAATATTCATAGCTTTTGATCTCATAATCTTACTTCCAGAAATCTCTCTTAAGGAAGTAATTCTAAATGTCATTAAAGATTCAGGCATAAAGATGTTCATCATCAAGTTGTATAATTTATAATTGCAAAAAATTGGAAGCAAAGTCAATGTCCAGAATAGGGGAACGGTTAGGTGATAGCACATTGAGATGATAAAATATTGTGTTAACAAATGTTATTAAAGAGTCTGAAATAAAAACCTGGAGACTGTTTATTTTGCAAAATCTTACGTGGAGAAAGTGATACAAAATTGATTGTATGATATTATTTCATTTCTATAAACAAAAAATGAATAGAAAAATATTTGAAAAGAAATACTCCAAAATGTTAACAGTGGTTTTTTTGGAGGCTGGGATTCTTTCTTGCTCATATTCAGTTATTATTTTTATCAATATGCTTTTATTATTAGCAGAATAAAATATGATTGAAGTATAAAAATCTTTTTAAAAAATCAAGATCTTATTCATCTCAGTATTCGTGATGATGTTTCTGAGAAAGCTGTCCGTGATCATGGTTTGCTGAGCTGTGCTAATATGCTTTTCAAGTTTCCTGCCAAAGATTTCTTAAGATTCATCAGCTTCCTTCTCCTCATGACAATAGAGCTTACTAGAGCAATCCCTGTAGTAAGTAAAAACAGCCATCAGCCCTTGAAATTTTAATTAATTTTAGCACTTTGCAGCTATTACATGCAATTCTTTCAAGCATCAAAGTATCCAATAAATCCAGAGCAGACTCTAGAAAAAAATGTGATGTGGGTGGTTTTCTTCAACATCCTACCTCTTTCTCAAGACTCTTATCCAATTTTCACTGGCAAATTCTTTCTCAGTTTATTCCTCTGCCTGTCTCCCAAACTGTTGGCTTCTTTCTGGATTCCACTGGAAGCTGCCCTTCTGCAAGACTAATCCTTATTTTCTAGATATTCTACCCAGTCATCTCCCCAGTTCATTTTCCACTAAAATGATTTATATTTTTCATATCTTCAGTGAATTAATTTTTGCTAAAGTAAAATAATCTCTACATACGTTACAAATGGATATGCGGCTACCACCTCCGCCTAGATAACATACATATTTATTGAGGCACTTGCAATGTAGTAGAAAAAGTAACAGATTTATACATTAATATTTATTTTGTATTGCTTTTAAATAAAGTAGTGCATAAAACCTTACATGTTTTTCTATTTATAAGAATTCTCTTTCTAAAAAACAATTATAAGTAAAAAACCTCATTAAACACTTTATCTTATTACTCTTCAAAATTTTTCATTTTGACACCATCGTCTATAACAAGGGTCAGTAAACTCTTTCTGTGAAGAGCCAGATAGCTAATATTTTTTTTAAATTCATTAATTAATTAATTTATTTATGGCTGTGTTGGGTCCTCGTTGCTGCGCGCGGGCTTTCTCTAGTTGCGGCGAGGGGGGCTACTCTTCGTTGCAGTGCGTGGGCTTCTCATTGTGATGGCTTCTCTTGTTGCGGAGCACGGACTCTAGGCACGCGGGCTCAGTAGTTGTGTCTCACAGGCTCTAGAGCACAGGCTCAGTAGTTGTGGTGCACGGGCTTAGTTGCTCCATGGCATGTGAGATCCTCCCGGACCAGGGCTCAAACCTGTGTCCCTCCATTGGCAGGCAGATTCTTAACCACTGTGCCACCAGGGAAGCCCCCAGATAGCTAATATTTTAGCTTTTGCAGCCAATCTGATCTCTGTTGCAACTATTCACTCTGCTCACATAGTTTGAAAGCTGTCACGGGCAATACTTAAACCAATGAGCATAGCTGTTTTCCAGTAAGACCTTACTTACAAAAGCAGGAGGCAGGGCAGGTTTGGTCCATTGGCAAAAGTTTACCAACCCTAGTTTACAAAATAAAGACTAATCCATATAACATGCTATTAATGGCCCTTCCAAATCTGGCTATAGTCTACTGTTTCCTGGACATCCTTATTAACTCATTTCTCTTGTTCAAGCTGTTTTTTTAATTTAAAATACCCTCCATCTTCACTCTGTTATTTCCGACAACGAGCTCTCAAATACTTAAGTTGTAGACAAGATAATCACATTCTCTATGATCCTCTCTATTCCCTCCTGTATTTCTATAAGAATTTTTTGTGCCTATATCATAATACTTTTTTTTTTTTTTGTGGTTACTATCACTCTATTCTTTTAAATTTTCCCCAGGTTTATTGAGGTATAATTGGCAAATAACACTGTACATAGTTAAAGTATACAATGTGATGACTTGATATACATACACATTGTGAAAGGATTCCCACAATCAGATTAATGAACATATCTATCACCTCCTATAGTTACCTTGTATGTGCGTGTGTGTGCACACGCATGTGTGTGTGGTGGGAATGTTTAAGATTTACTCTCAGCAAATTTCAAGTACACAATACAGTATTATCAACTATAGTCACCATGCTGTACGCTAGATCCCCCAGAACGTATTCATCTTATAACTGACGGTTTGTATCCTTTGAGCAACATCTTCTCAATTACTCCACTCCACGCCCCTGGTAACCACCCTTTTACTTTCTGTTTCTATGTGTTTGACATTTTTTTAAAGATTCCACATATAAGTGAGATCCTAGAGTGTTTGTCTTTCCCTAAATTATTTTATTTCATCCATGTTGTCTTAAATGGCAAGACTTCCATCTTTTTAAGGCTGAATAATATTCATATACATATATATATACATACACATTTTCTTTATATATATATATAAAAATAATATATATATATGTATACCACGTTTTCTTTATCCATTCATTTGTCAACACTTAGGTTGTTGCTATATTTTGGCTACTGTGAATAATGCTACGGAGAACACAGGAGCACAGATATCTCTTAGAAATAGTGATTTCATTTCCTTTGGATACATACCAGAAGTAGAATTGCTGGACCATAAGGCAGTTCTATTTTTAGTTTTTTGAGGAACCTCCATACCATTTTCTATAATGACTGCACCAATTTACAATCCCATCAACAGTGTACAAATGTTGCCTTTTCTCCACATTCTCACCAACATTTGTTATCTCTTGCTTTTTGACGATAGCCATCCTAACAGGTGTGAGGTGATGTCTCCTTATGGCTTTGATTTGCATTTTCCTGAAGATTAGTGATGTTGAAGTTATGTTCTCAACCCCTCCCTGACCCTCAGTCATGCAGAACCCCTCAGTATTCTGGATGGGGCAAGGAAGAAATGGACCTCTTTGACAGCATCCTACATGGCTGAGGAAGCCGTGCTCGCAGACTCTCACTTTCCCACACAGGAGAAATTGAGTGTCAGGGGATCTCTCTTGGCAGTGAGTTGTGCCTTCTGAGGGGAGAGGTGACAGGGGTAGATTGAAACTATTCCTCTACCTCTTTAATAAATCCAACCTCAGATTTTTTTTTGCCCCGATGGTGTGCTAGAACTTCTTAGCTGGACTTCCAGACTCCTAAAATGTATTTTTGTTTGTGGGTGTTTGTCAGAATCGGTGTCCTTTGTGGGGAAGATGGTAGAAAACTCCTATTCATTGTCTTACTGATGTCACTCCATGGCTCTTGATTATTTAGGGAGAGATGAACTAGATTTCACATTACACAGTCAAAAGAATAGACACTGCATCATTGAAAAATCTCAAACTCTCATGAATCAGTAAGAACTTCTTAAAAAGCTTCCATTATTTTGGATTATAAAGAGCCAAAGATGGCATATTGTAGCTAATATAGAGTGAGAAAGCCAATTTCTCTTGCCCATTAGATATATAGCTCAATAATTTAAATGTTTGATTCAATAAAAAATATCTAGTGCTTTACATTGAGTAAAATATGTAATAATTTAGAACAATTATAAAAAGAAGGGACTACTGAACAACTTGAAATACACTATGACTAAAGTATTGCTTGATTTATTTTTTACTTGAAAAAGATAGATAATTTATTTCATCTGCAATTTTGTCCAGTTTTGTAAACAGTTTAAAAAGGTAAAAAATCATGAATTCTTCTTCATAGGATGATTGCAAGAAGGTAATTCTGGCTGGTTTGTCAAAAAATGGGTACAAGAAGTTCCAGCATCTGAGTTAATTCGCTGTGGAAAGAACAAACTTTTCCCTTCGCACTCTTGGAATGTTAGATAACATCTCTAAAATATCTTTTGGCAAACTACCTGATGAAAATAACATTAATGCATGACTTGACTGTTACATGCGTGAATCAGAGTTTGAAGAAGTTGAGACTAATTGTTGTCAACATAATTAAATGATTTTGTAAATCCTGATAACATCAAACAATAATAGACTGCTAGGCCCTATTCTAAATACTTAACATTTATTAACTCATTTGGTCCTCAAATTACCCCATTTGACAGTTGAGGGAACAGGCACAGCAAGTTTAAATAAGTAGCCCAAGATCACACAGGTCCCAAAAGGCAAAGCCAAGACAAAAAATGAGACAGTCTGGCTCCAGAGCCTGTGCTCTCGACCACTGTGCTTTGTTTTGCAAGTAGGATTATAATCAGTAAGGTAACACATGGGCCTGGACTTACTCACATATGCTCTCTACATATGGGAGGTAACTCTGATTAAATATATCAAATCAGTTTTAGACTTGCTGACATCTCCTCTTTCTTCCCTCCTATCCCATTGACGAGTTAATTGAAATTTGACTCTCTATGATATTATTTCGTAGTTTTTAGTTAGTTCTGCCATTTTTTTTCCCCATGAGATTATGGAAACTTCAAATGCAGTAGACGTTCTTATTCCAGTTTTAATTCTTTTGGCATTCAGAACTTTTGCACAGTGCTTGGAATTTAGGAGATGTTCAATAGAATGCTTGTTGAATGGTTGAATAAATGATAAAATGCAATGAATAATATTAAGATGTTTGAGAGGGTTCAATAACTAGAATCAAACTTCCCTGCTCAAGTGCCCAAGTAACGACAACAAAGACGAAAGATTCAGGTTTTGGAAGGTAAAATTTCAACTCTGATATTTCAAGCTAGTACGGGAGAATGTAGTTTATGTCTCATAACAGATGTAAGATTGAAGAGCACTTAATCTTTTATATTAATTATCTATTGCTGTATAAAAATTATCTCAAGACTTAGAAGCTTACACAACAATAAACACTTAGTCTGTCACATTTGCTACAGGTGAGGAATTCAGAAGCGGCTTACCTGGGTGTTCTGGTTCAGGGTCTCCTATGAGGTTGCAGGCAAGGTGTAGGCTTGGGCCACAGTCGAAAACTTGACTGGGGCTCGAGGATCTGATTCCAAGAGAGTTCAGTCATATCGCTGACAAGTTGATGCTGGCTGTTGGCAGTTTCTTTCCATTGGACTATTTGAATGTTTTCATGATTCTGGCAGCTGGCTCCCCCTAAAGGGGGTACCGCAAGAAAGAGCAAGATAGAAGACACAATTTCTTTTATGGCTTTGCCTCAGAAGTCACACATTGTCATTTCTGCATTATCTTATTGATTTTACAAGCCAGCTGGTTTCAATGTGGGAGGATACTACACGATGGCAAGAATATTAGGAGGCATGAATCATTGGTGGCCTTATTGGATGCTGGCTACCAAGCTTCCTGTCACTAATGGTGTTGAACTGGAGTAGGCCTCCTCCATCAGCTGCCTAGCCTGCCCGTGGGAAACCACAGTAGAGGAAACACAGACTTTCTACAGAGCACACTACCAAAAGAGAGAGAAAGGAGGGGTTAAACTATAGCAAGTCTCTACCACAAGGTTTCACCACCTAATAACTTGTTTACTTATTTGATGGCTTCCTCCCCAACTCAGTTACAAGCTGTAGGGATCAGGGACCCATTTGCCTTGGGCACCTCTGAATGTCCAGCACTCAGCATAGCCCCTGGTACAACACACCCTGATTGAATCTTGAATGAACAAGTTAATGCGGTCATGATCTGCAACCTCCCACAGAAATTTCTGAAATTCAGTGGTTGATGGAAAGGATTCTCTTCAGTAGCTTTAGGACTTATATTTTACACAGACCTCTATGCATACATTAGTCTTTCCCATTTAAAACTTTAAAAACAATAAGTGCAAAATAACGTCGGTTGATAATTCACAGCAGTACCTTTGGGATATTATTTTATGATGCCATCCTTATTAACGGCCAACTTAAATCTTTTTCATGTGGGAGACGTTCTGAAGTACAGACAAAGAAACAGTGGCTGATAAAATTTATCCTTGATCGAAGGACAAAAACTCCTGTTTAAAAATTCTCAAACTGATTCATACAAAGAGGAACATGGAAAATTAACTGCATTAAATTAATATCTCCAGAAAAATTAGCCCTCCAATTTTCTTGGACTGTTTAGCATCAGAACAAAGAAATGTCACAAGCAGCATCTGAAGAGAGAAATTTGTGGCATTAATTATATCCAGTCCTGGCTTAACAAAACACTACAGTGGCCCTTTCCCTCCCATTCTATTCTAAAATTTCAATCCAGTGTATTTTCAAGTTCTATAGTCAACTTTTATTCAGTTCCACCAATAGTGTCAAGGCTACTTTTTTTCAAATTTATCTCAGACAGCCTGCATTACCTGTGCTGAGAAGAAAATCTGTTTCAGATTCTGAGACATCCAGATATAATGGTGAAAGTACTAAGTTTAATCGACATGAATTTTATCCTTAGTATTACTACATCTTATAAACTACATTTGTTACTTTAATTTTACTCTTTTTATCCAACTAAAATATGAGGATAATAATGTATTGTTAGAATTAATGAGGAAGTCGACATCAAGAGCTTTTTAACTGCAAAGAACTTTACAAAGTTGGGTGGCTATTGTGGCCATCTTCACCAAAACTCTATGAATTAAGGTGCTAGCTTAAAGGCTTTATGCTCATAAATTCATATGATGTGTTAGTGGTGGAATTATCATTTCCCAATTTTAAGGCTTTCTTCCATTTTGACTCTCCTAGCCTCTTGCCGCTTGCTCTCTTACTGTCTCTGCTCCAAGTGAACTGGGACCACTGATCAGATTGTTGAGTTTGGAGAAAGAAACTTGGGCCAAGTTTCTTGGTACTATGCTGAGTGCTGGCCATTCAGTGGTGCCCAAGGTAAATGGGTCTCTGATCCCTACAGCTTCTGATTGAGTTGGAGGGGAAGCCATCAAATAAGTAAAGTTATTACGTGGAGAAAAATTGTGGTAGATACTTGCTATGGACTGAATTATGACCCCCCATTCATATGTTGAAACCCTAACCACCCCCTGCAACTGTACTGGAGATAGGGTCTTTGAGAAGGTGATTAAGGTTGAATGAGGTCATAAGGGTGGAGCCCTGATCTGATAGAAGTGGTACCCTTCTAAGAAGAGAAAGAGACACCAGAACTCTTTCTTCAATATGTGAGGACACAGTGAGAAGACAGCCATCTGTGAGCCAGGAAGAGAGGTCTCACCAGAGCTACATCATACTGGCACTCTGATTGCAGACTTTCAGCCTCCAGCACTGTGAGAAAATAAATTTCTGTTGTTTAAGGCTTTTAGATTATGGTATTTTGCTATGGCAGCCTGAGCTAACTAAAACAGTACTACACAAGAAAAGTGCAGTTTTATTTGAAAGACTATAAAGGGCCTGCATTAGACTGGGTGATTAGGGAAAGCCTATCCAAAGAGATGTTAAGGCTGGATCTGAAGACTGAATAATAACCAGCTGTGAGCATTGCAGGCTGAGGTCACCAGGTTAATAAAGATTTTCCTCCATTTGGTTTGACTCTGTATCTGTGAATGTATGGTTAGACAGAATAACATGTTTGTTATCTCTGTTTGGAAAGCCTTTCTAGTTCTTACCATGACATCACTACATTATTTCTGTTTTAGAGATGTTGTTACACTGAGGAATAATATGGGAGTTTAAATAGGCCCCAAAGCAAAACATAAATCTATCAGAAACATCCAGAAAATGCAGTTTCCAACATATTTTCTTGGCCTAAAATTGGATAATTTCCCATAAAATTTTCATTTGAATGAATTGTTAAAATGTGTTTACTTGGTTAGTGAAATTGTTGTTTTTCAAAATGACTTTAACCTGACCTTGGAAAACAGTTTAAATCTAAAAGTCTTTTTATTTTCATTTATACAAGACCTAAAAGAAAGTCTCAATGTGTATACATCTTTAATTCAAATAAATTCTTATGGTCATTTTATTACTTAAAAAATATCTTCAGTTAAGCTCTCCATCTGATGTTTTTAATACAATAAACTCTTAACAATTAAAAAAAAAAAAAAAACCCTTGGTTTACCTTGTTTGTAGCATCTACACCAGGTTTTAATTTTTCTGTTTTCTGTATATATATTTTCAGATGTTAGGTGTTGTCTTATTCATGTGAGCATTTCCAAACCCTAGCATGGTAATCGACACATGCTGAGGGTTTCATAAAGCTTTATTGACGTGTCCTTTTTAACTTAAAAAGGTTAGTGATGGGTGATTGTCTTTTTAAGTAAAATATGACCTATTGTTGGTGGAAAGATGACTTTTAGGTTTCTATACCAAATAATGACAAGCTTTGGTGCTATCATTGTTAAATATGGGTCAATTTTCCCTTGGATGAAATTTAAAGAAGTGCTTTTAATTGATGATATGATGTTTTGTTGTTATGTTGTGATATTTTTGGTTCACAGGGATCGGGTGACAAGGAAACAGGCAGGGAAATGAGAAATATGAGGCTTGGTCCAATTTCTCTTGTAGCATTATAATCCATAGAATGCATTTGGGAGATGGTTGGAATAAAACCTCTTAATTAGGAAACTGAAGAAAACCACAGCATATGATCTGGATTTTGTGAAATAGTATCTCTCTTCCTTTTCACAGAGTAAGCGTTTCCTATTACCTACACAATAATAATAGTCCTACGTCATTTGCCTGAAAACTATTAAGATCATGTTGTGTTTTGGGACCTTTAGTTAGAAACATGTCAGGGCCATTGACTGTGTAGCTGGATTGCCAAGGTTAGAATCCTGCCTTTGACACTGACAAGCTGTATAGACTTGAACAAGTTAGTTACCCTCTCTGGACCTCATTTCTTCACTTGTAAAGTGGAGATGATACTAGTGCCTGCTTAATAGAGTTTACTGAAGGCCAAGCACTTTATATATGTAGAATACTAAGAATAGTAGCTTGCACGTAGTTAGTGCTGCAAAGGGTGTTTGTTCAATAAATAATAATGAACATTCATATTAAAACACAAATGTATTACTATAAATTGTAGACAAAGGAATTGAAGAATCTTTATTAAGTGCTCCAAATCATTGAATGGAGTTCATGGGAGAATAGCTCAAACCCAAAGCTTCTGATTTTTAAGTCTGTCAGCCATATGTATGCCTGCTTCTCTCTAATTAAGCTTCACAGATTTAGAAATTCTCTGCTACAGAGGGCTGGAGTATAAGAAGAGTTATATATAGCTCTATAAAGGATAAAAATCAAAGGTCTTTGAGGAAAGCTGATCTGTATGTGGAACATAAGGGCTACCCCCAAGAATATGATGGGCTGCCTCACTGGAGCTGTTGTGAGCCACATAGAAATGCATGTGACCTTTACTCTGAGAAGGAACAAAAAGCTTCAGGGGAAAAAAAGTTGTCCAGCTCATAGCAAAAGGACATAAAATTAGCTACGTCATTGAAATCAAATGATCAACTCTTTGCCACTTAAAATTCCTTTTGGAATGAACAAGATGTAAATCAATGACAAACGGATTAAATTATTTATTACAACATACTTCAAAGAATACTTTTTGAATGTATAAACTAATGAGGACTCTGAAAAGGTCAGAACAAAGCAAACAAAGAATTCCTTGGGCAATCTCGACAGAGGTGAATTAGTAGGCTGGGCTGATGTTTAGCCCCTGGACCAGGAAGCTTGGAGAACCAGAACAGACTCTGAGAACCCACTGAGCCAGACAGAGTTGCTGAGGCTGAAGCCTCATGCTGGAGGCTCCGCTGATTGATGAAAGAACAGCTGCCTAGCTGCTCACCCTGGTCCCTGCTGCTCATTTACGATATTATGAAAAGCATAACTCTACATTTTAAGGAGGTGTTAGAATTAGTACCTAATTCTAGGTACTAGAATTCTAGTAATTCTAAACCCATTCTAATTCAAAACCCATCTTAAGCCTCACTTCCTTTGGGAGAGCCCTCATGACAGTCATTTTACTTATTTATGTATTTGAGTCTGCGCCTGTGCTCTGTCCATGCCTTATTATCATCACGCGTCCAAACAAGGTTCCCCTCTTGCTGTAGATATTTATTCCCTTTGAGCCCCTCATCCACTCCTGTCTCTACCTCTACCACATGCAATTCTAATTCTAGGTACTCAAGGATACCTAAAGGACCTTGAGGTATTGACTATGACTGTCACCAAAAATACAACGTATGCAAAAAAAATGTATAATGATTCTTGACACGAGGTATGAATAAGTTGCCTTCTGACACGTGGAAATGAGCATGGAATTGGAACTGGGTCACATTTATGTCACCTTAGCCGATTCCTAGTTTAATGAGTTTGGGTAATATTCTCTTTTCTTCACTCTTAGCCTTGCTTTCCTGAAATCTTTATCCTTCAAATACGTATTAGGGTCTTTGGGTTTTAATGACCATTAATTTTATAGGCTAGTACAGGCTAGATAAACAAAAAGAGACAGAAAGTGTTGAGGAGTGGTTTCAGTAAAGGTTTCTCACACACTATTAGACTGGACACATTAGAAAGCTGAATAATGCCAAGTGCTGGCTGAGATGTGGGGCTGAGGGAACCCTCAGCCATTCTGGAGAACAGTCTGGCACTATCTGGAAATATTTACTTATCAACATGGCTTATCACTCAGCAGTTCTCCTTCAGGGTCCAGGTACCAAAGACGTTCTTACATGTTCAAAATGGGACATTTAGGGCATTGTCATTGCAACGTTTATGCATGTGTGCAGTGAGTGTGTGTGAGTGTGTGTATTTGTGTGGTGTGAGTGTATGCAAGTGTATATACGTGAGTACGAGTGTGCATGAGACTGTGTGTGTGTGAGCGCGCATGCACGTGTAATGGAAGGTTCGTCTAGGCAACCCAAATGGCCAGCATTGGGAGAGTGGACGCACCATGGGTTATATACAACAGTCGGATATACAGATTACCTGGAGTAAGAGCAACATAGATGGATCATAAGTACACAGTATTTAATGAAAAATATCAATAGAAACAATGAGAGCTTTAAAACAGCACATTTACATACATTTGAAAACACGTGTGTTCAAGCTCTATACAGTTTGTAAACATACACAAATAAAATAATTCTCATTAAACATAATGAATAATGGCAGTAGTTGCATGTGGTAGAGGTAGAGACCGGAGTGGATGAGGGGCTCAAAGGTAATAAATATCTATAGCAAGAGGGGAACCTTGTTTGGACGCAAGGTTCCAGGAATGACAGTCATTCTTTGGGAGGGGTCTTCCCAAAGAAAGTGAGGTTTAAGATGGGTTTTGTGAGGTGAGTAGTAGTTGACCAGGCAAGGTGATGGAGAGGGAAATCTTACTAGAAAGAAGAAGACTTGAGAATATTCTGAGCAGTAGAAGCTGCCAATTCAATGGTCTGAAGTCAAAAGCACTTCCCTTCTCCTTCGGGTTGCACCGCGCTGTGCGTGACAAGAGTATAGACCTCAAAGTGAAGTTGTGGGATGAAAAGACAGAGAAGCAGACACTCTCTACATGAAGCAAGATGCTATACTCTGCATTTCCACATCTGCATGGAATTCTGAAGGTGATGGGGTGGAGGTTCAACTAGAGAGTGATAGGACCCTTCTTTGTACTGTATCTGTATTGTAATATTTCAAACCATTCTGTCTCTAATTTGGGAGAGCCTATCTATACATAAAGCCAGCTCAAGTCTCATTTCACCCACAAAGGCTTTGAAATAAAAGGTTAATACTTTTATTAATTGATAATAAAAATTTGATGAGTTAAATATAATACAGGAAAAGTTTCATTGTTTCCTTGAATCCAATTGATTAGATTATATATTGTGAAAATTTCTGAATCTATCACTTTGAACATTACTGCTGAAGTCTTTTATAAATAAAGTGAATGTTTGGTAAATCAATTTCTTAGTTAAACCTTTCCCTGCCAGCTCAACCACAGAATTCAGAAATAAATATAAATTTCATGTCAAAATTTTCCAAAAGATTTTGTTAGTACAGTAATAATTCCCAAATAATATGGCAACAGGCCCATGAAAATGTTTATTAGTTATCTCCCCATGTCCCAAACTTCCCACCGTCTCTTCCTGCCTCACCTCTTTCTCCTCTAACCCCTCCTATCAGCTAGGAATTTTCATGGGTTTTCAGTGGCTTTCTATTGAAAATGTTTATAAAAACTTCTGTGTAGTTATAGTGATGTAAGCATTTTCAAAAATCTGTTTGGTCCTATGTTCTTAGCAGTGATAGGCTTCTGTACAAGTATTTGGAGGAGTCTATTCCCATTTCACTACACTCCATTTGCCAGTACAAAGGCAGCCTTTGCCAGATTTAGTTCCAGCAAAGTGTTTGCTTCATTTAGAATATTCCTGTAGTCAAATATTTACGCGGAGCCCCCAGATCCTCTGGCTTGAATCTTTCATATTATTTCCAACTCACTGTCTATTTACAAAACTATTTACTTTGGATGATGGTATAGACCTGGCCTAGTTTCCGAGGGGAAGCATTGAAAGCACCATTACTGGTCACTGTTAAAACAAGATTAGCCAACACATGAGGAGTTGTACAAACAGAAGAAAGCTTACCCATTCTAAAGTGTTCTTTTTTCTTCATAAATTTATCTTTGAAATACACTGAAATGCACTGGGCTTTTTTAAAATTAGTTCTTGGGATGTTATTCTGAAAGTTTCCTGAAGTTGTGACTGATAAGGGCTACTTAGAACTGTGTAGAAAAATTTTAAAGGAAAGACAAAAACTAGCTGCTTGGGCAGCTAAAATATTAAATATTAAATATTAATATTAAAATATGCAAAACATATGCAAAATATGTTAAAATATTTGAAAACTTGCATGAATGTAGAGGATCATATTTTAGTTAAAAGCCTATTCCTTCAAATGCAGTTATCTCACTGATACTGCAAAGCAAATATTATAGGTATTCTCTAGACAAGGATATATTATGTGGAGGAAAGAACAACGTGTTTTATATAACATTTTATTTCATGTTCTGGGTTAATATGCTAGACAAGTTCTAAGTATGTTATGTGCCAACTAAAAGTATAATTCACATTGATGAACTGCAAGAGTCGTTTAGGTTAGTGAGCTGATTTGCTCACTGCTGCATGAGAGATTTATAGACTAAGGAAAGTTCTACTCTGAGGACAGAAGGTCATGTCTAACTGCATTAAAGATACTTAATTACACACATATTTTAAAACAGCAGTGAGCACACCTATATCTACAAGCATAAATTTTATATTGTCCATATATAGTTTATTGTGTATATATTGTTCATTCTGGTGCTATTTCCATTATATAGTCAACAAGGTTTGCTAAACAAGTATTTTAATGATTGCTGTTTGGTCAGTACAAAGTGTCATTAAGAGACAGTGTCTCTCTGATGGTGAGCCATTTGTCTGCATAAGGGAAGTTGCAACCTTGGCTTTATGATTTTATATATTTTTTTAAAATGCTATGCAAATATGCTGATAGACAATGAATTGGCAAATTAATATTTTTAAATTGTGCATTTAGATTTTTAAACTAAACTCAATTCTCTTTATCCTGAACAATTTTCTAAGAGCAGTCATTTGGTCTTCCTTGATCTAGACTCTTTCAACAATCCTACAGTACTTTGCATTTGCTTCCACTGCACTGTATTGTCATCTTTTAGTATATTTTCTTGACTAAATCTGCTCCCAGGTTAGATAGTTGAAGTCTCTGTTGCAGGAAATTATAAACTCAACTCTTTATTTTCAATGTAGCCTACAATCTGGTACACTGTAGAAATCTGATACATGTTTCATAAATGTTGAATACAAATTACCTTTTGAAGCACAGCTACTTCTTGCTCAAATATGCATACGGTGAGAATGAACTCTATTAATTGCTTTGCTGATTTAAATTTGATGTTCTTCATCCATTAATTTGTGCCAATGAAAGTAAAGGAAATACTGATACTAGTTTACGCTGCTTTTTCTTGAACTTTCTAATAAATTAAGCTGTGAAAAGTTTAGACAAAACAGGTCCTTGAAGCAATAGTTTTGCAAAGTCATTAAGTATTAGACCCAGGAAACCTTACATTTTCTGCAGAACAGCAAACTTGTTTCACTGATATGCTTAAGACAGCACATAAATATTATTCTTGGTTTCTTTGATAGCAGTGGAGTGCACAATCCAAGCCTTGCTGGTCTTTAAGTATTTTAACAGATATTTCCGCGGATAAGTTTGCCTTTTTCCTTTTCTGCTTTATAAAAGGAAAAAACTTGGCACTTCTTAAAAATAAAAGTTGCCTGTGCCCTCCTGGATAAAGATTTTTTTTGTTGTTTTTGTCTTATATGTTAATAAATTTGGAATTTTACAAGCCCCCAAATGATTCTTATTTTAGTGAAGTTTAATGAACTCTTGGCAAATGAACTTAAAAACTCTCGTGTTTTAAATGTAACACCTTAATAAGTAATTGGCATCTGTTTATGGGGACGAGAGAGGGGAGGAGGGAGACTGAGAGACATTGAGATGTTGAGATATACAGTATTATGAGGGTGAAGGAAAAGCACAAGCACAGTTGGTGATCTGTGATTTGTTACTTGGCTATAACCTTTCCGGAGGGTATATGATACAAATTAGAAGTCTTCAAATGGTGCACATATTTTGACTCCTGAATTCCTCTTCTAAGAATTTATTCCAAATCAGTCATCATGAAATTATGCAAATATTCAGCTCCAAGGACATACCCGGGAGTCAGTTTTTAAATTAACAGTGAAACCTTGGAAACAATGTGAATACCCAAGAATTTGATTAAAGGAAATATGTTACAACACTAGGTTTCTCTCTCCTGACCCCGGAACAGGTTACATCCTGTACCCTCTTAGCACCGTGCCCGTCTTAGTCCTCTGTATACTTAATAGTTCTTTGTTTATATTTGTTTTTCTCCTTATATTATAAACCCCATAGTGACAGAAACTGGGTTATTATATCTGCAATAATTAGAACAAGGTTTGGAAAATAGGCAACTTTTAAAAAATGTACGTGTTAAATGATAAGGAGGAACTCTGCTGCCAGAAAATATTCTTGAAAGATATTTATTATCTTAGAAAGTTAATGATTTTTTCAGTTGTTGAAAAACAATTAGAAAACAGTAGTTAGATGATGTCCTTGCATTAAGAAAATGGATTTGTGCATAAAAACTTGGAAGTTTAAATACTTCCAAACACTTATTTAGATAAATAGTCACAAGACATAATTAGGGGCACTGGTAGCAAGTACAGGCCTTTTCAATGAATTACAGAAAGTGCTCCTGTGGGTAGATGAATCACAAAAAGATGTCCCTTTCTGTGGGTACCTCAGTCCCATCCCAGAGAGTAAGTTTTTGTAATGTTCACAAAATGCAGCAGCCCACTAACAACACAGTATCAAGAGATAAGACAGAGTATTAAGCTAAGCAAATGGTGTATAAAGAAAGATGTCTAGATTTAGATGTCTAACTCCTATGTATGAGTGTATAAATTAAATAGATTCAAATCCTATTGCTCTAACTTCTATTGGAATTTTGGTGAAATTTTCCTTGTAGTTTTTAAATTTTTTTTAAAATTTATTTATTTTATTTATTTATTTTTGGCTGCATTGGGTCTTTGTTGCTGTGCGCGGGCTTTCTCTAGTTGTGGCGAGCAGGGGCTACTCTTTGTTGTGGTGCGCGGACTTCTCATTGCTGTGGTTTCTCTTGTTGCGGAGCACGGGCTCTAGGAGCGCCGGATTCAGTAGTTGTGGCACATGGGCTCAGTAGTTGTGGCTCACGGGCTCTAGAGCTCAGGCTCAGTAGTTGTGGCACATGGGCTTAGTTGCTCCGCGGCATGTGGGATCTTCCCGGACCAGGTCTCAAACCCGTGTCCCCTGCATTGGCAGGTGGATTCTTAACCACTGCGCCACCAGGGAAGCCCCTCCTTGCAGCTTTTAAATTAGGTTGTTTTTAAAATTAGTGTATGCATCAGTCTTTTTATTTCACTAGGTTATAATGAATTGATAAAATCACCTTATTCTTTGAATTTGTCATGAAATATGAGTTTCTCTTTAAGCTTAGAATCAGTCAAGCACTTCTGGCTCAGACACAGAGGAAATTTTCTAGAAAAGGGTTGTGTTTTAATGAATTGGCTACAGTAGCCTCTACATTCTTAAAAGGTTTAATGTTTTGTTTGTTCATATCTGTATTCGGAAACATATGTTATATCAAGTAGTTTCATCACTATATATGACTATATATTTTGGAAATTTATTTCTTGATTGTTGAATTTAGTTGGGAAATATATAATAAATAAACCATTATATTTGGACTAAACAAGGCTCATCATTATAATTTTATAAAACTATTCTCTTGTTAGTAATAGTTAGCACTATAAGCAAAAATATTCATTATCCCAGTGAATATTTAAATGACACTTGTTACTATTAATTCAATGTATACCCTGGATCAAAAATTTTTAAATACTCTTGCACTAACTTGTCTTCTTTCTTTTTCTCTTTCTCTCTGAATATGTGTGTGTGTTTAATATAGTTATCTACAAACATGCACTTTAGAAAAATATGGACTCCATTAATGACTTGATGGATGATTGGATTGTATTGTTTGAGCATTAACATTAGTGATCTCTCTAGAGATTACCGTCTCCACTACATTACATTACCAGCTGCTGATATGATGATAAACATGGTTAGTGGGATACACAGAACCAGTTCTCCAACTTTTTCTTATATGAAAATCAATAAACGATTTAATCCCAGATACTATTAAATTACCTCACTTGTGTGTGTGTGTGTGTGTGTGTGTGTGTGTGTGTATTCTTTCTGGGCCTTTTTACTAGGTATGATTATCTTAATAACATTGGAAAGTCATTTTTCATATTCACCTATTAAAAGATAAATAAGTGGGACTATTTCAAACTAAAAAGCTTCTGCACAGTAAAGGAAACCATCAGCAAAATGAAAAGACAATCTACTGAATGAAAGAAAATATTTGCAAATCATATATCTGATAAGGGATTAATATCCAAAGTATATAAAGAACTCATACAACTCAATAACAAAAAATAAACGATGCAATTAAAAAATGGGTAGAGGATCTAAATACACATTTTTCCCAAGAAGACATACAGATGACCAACAGGTACATGAAAATATGCCCAACATCACGAGTCATCAGGGAAAGCAATCAAAACCACATTGAGATATTATCTCACACCTGTTAGAATGGCTATTATCAGAGAGATGAGATAATAAATTCTGGTGAGGATGTAGAGAAAAGGGAACCCTTGTGCACTGTTAATGAGGATGTAAATTGGTCCAGCCACTATGGAAAGCAGTATGGGAGTTGGTCAAAAATGTAAAAATAGAACTACCATATGATCCAGCAATTCCACTCAGGACTTCTGCTGTTATCAGAAGAAAACAGAAACACTAACTCAAAAAGATACATGCACCCCTGTTTATTGCAACATTGTTTACAATAGCCAAGATATGGAACAACCTAAATGTCCGTCCATGGAAGAATGGATACAGGAAATGTGGTATAAGTCTATATCTAAATTATTCAGCCATAAAAAAGGATGAAATCTTGCAATTTGTGACCACATTAATGGACCTTGAAGGCATCATGCTAAGTGAAATAGGTCAGACAGAGAAAGACAAATACTATATGAACTCACTTACATGGGGAATTAAAAAACACAGGCTCACAGATACAGAGAACATATTGGTAGTAGCCAGAGGTCAGGGGGGTGGACAAAATGGGTGAAGGGAGTCATAAAGTACAACCTTCCAGTTATAAAATAAATAAGTAATGGGGATATAACGTACAGAAATGGCAACTAGAGTTAATAACACTCTACTGCATATTTGAAAGTTGCTAAGATAGTAGATCTTAAAAGTTCTCATCACAAGAAAAATAGTTCTCTAACTATGTATGGTGATGGATGGTAACCGGACTTATTGTGGTGATCACTTTGTGACATATACAAATATCGACTCATTCTGTTGTACACCTGAAACTAATACAACGTTGTATTGCAATTATACTTTGACAAGATAAAAAATTTGAAACAGCAGGTTAATAATAAGCGCCAATATACATAGGTCCTGTCACATATGTGAATCTAAGGAACTATGACAGTTTGTATTTATAAATAGTGTTTATAAATCATTAAAATATATAAAACTCTCATAAATATACTAAACAATTTATATACCTGAAAAACCAGAGTCTCTTAATCTTTTAAAATATTTACTTAGCGGTTCATTCTTACTTCTTTGCAATAAAATGTTAATGGGCACATGATTTTTGAAATTCAAACTTTTGTGAGTAATATGCTTGTGAAGCCCTGCCAGGAATGACACTCCCATGAGATGTAAAGAGTAATGACTTTAGATTCATAAAAACTGAAATGCACTCCTAACTCCACCGCAGATCAGCTGTGTGAGTTGGGAAGTCACCGAATCTCTCCGGGCCATTTTCCCGTAAGGGTTCAGACAGATCAATTCTAAGACTTCTTTCACTTCTGCTCTTCTTCACAGTTACTTGTATTCTTTTCCATCTCTCTCGGACTTCACGCTTCTCTCTGCCACAGCAACAACAACAACAATAATAGTAGCAGTTATCAATGGATGCTCAATTTGTGCCAGGTTCTGAGCTGAGCCCTTTGTTCACATCTACTCATTTTCTATGCCAGCCCCCCTCTGAGTGACAGCCTACTAGTGCTATTTCGGACCTAAGTAAACTGAAACACAAAGTTCAGCATTCCCCTGAAGCTTACACAGCAGTGTTAGAGCTGGGCTGGTGTTGACATCTGGTTCCAGAGCCCATGCCCTTAACCGTTAACCGGTGGGCCCTTTGCCAGTCTGAAGAAGAGCCCCGGCCTCTACATCCACTGTTGATTTCAGCCAGAGATCCTTAACTCTGCCATACTCTGAAGGCTACGTGTTGGCAAAGGGGAATGTTGTAAGAGGTCAGAAAGGGAGAGGAGAGCATCTCAGAGACAGTGTCTGCTTTCATGACGATGGACTCGGTTGCTCTTGGGCTATGTGTTAGCCTCAGCATAACCGTACGATGATCCTGCACCTACGCTGGAAAAGACATGAATGGGGACAAAGCTAAATATTTACAGTTTTCTTCTGGTTTGCTGTCTAACCCCAATGCTTTCAAAACTCTGGTACATTGATCAGCCAATTGAAATCAATTTAGTGATTTTCATCCAGCATTCAAAAATGAAATAGAATCAAACATTACAGAGTTCATCATAAATAGTAAAGATAAATGCTATCTTTTGAAATGCTTGTTTCATGGGGATTCATGTGCATGTGTGTGGGCCTGAGTTTGCTCGCTGGGTCATAATTTAAAAGATATTTCTCATTGTGAGTAATATTCAGAAAAGTTTGGCAACTCTCTCTGTTACAAAGATAGAAAAAGGAAGGGGGTGAACAAACTATGTTTTTACAAGGTGATCAGCAATGTTCTGTTTACATATCATGAGAGTTTAAATGTGAACCAATTATGCCTTCTCCACCTAGATTTAAATTCTTCCCCAAATGACGTCATTTCAATGATCTCGGCCAAGAAGAAACAAAACATTATTATTCTCCTACCAACTGGATTTGTAGGAAGATCTGAAAATATCACTCTCCTTCTAATCCATTTTACCTTGAAACTCTTTTCGATTTTTTATTGTTAGGTTATTTTTCTTTGTTAATTTTTGTTTTGCCAAATTTTTCCTGTCATTTTTTTCCTCAAGTGTAATAGCACATAGCGCAACTTCCCCCCAAAATCACTAATCCTGTACAACAGAAGTTTTACTAATTATTTATCTTAAAGCAAGAACAGAAAGCATATGGAAATAGCATGAATGTTTGAGTTCAGGATGATTTGTTTCTGAATATACCTATTCCACTTATAAGCTGTGTTACCTTGTATAATTTTCTCAAGCTTCCCAAGCCCAGTTTCCTCACCTATGACAGGAGGTCAATAACAATCATGGTCCCACACCCCCAGTATCACCCAAGTCCCTGCCTTCAGCATTTCTCCTGTATCACTGCAGTAGACTCCTGATGGCATCCTGACTTCCACTCTTGCCCCCTTCCAGTCTGGCTCCACTCAGGGGACAGGGTGATCTTTTGAAAACATGAATCAGATCACTTCAGTTTCCTGTCCAAAACTTTCCAATGGGTGTATTCGTGTATAATTTAGTTTTGGTTATGTCTGCCATCATCTCCTAACTCTTTTGCCCAAACTCATTCTATTCTAATAATTTCTGGCCTTCTTCATGTTCCTTCAACGCTTGGAACTCATTCTTACTTCGAGGCAGTTACTCTCGGCTCTACCTGTATCATTTTCTCCCAGATGTTTGTATAGCTACGCCCTCACATCATTTCTGTATCTGGTAAAATGCCATTTCCTTAAAATACACCACCTCTGCCTTCACCCTTTATGTCATTACCTGCTTTAATTTCTTCTTAGCGCTTATCACTAACTAACATATGTCACATATTTGTCTGTCTATTGGTCTATTGTCTGTCCTACCTCACTCGAATATAACTTCCATGAGAGCAGGGACTTTGTCTTGTTTACTGCTGTGTGCACAGCCCCCAAACCATGCCTGGCATACTGCAAGTGCTAAATAGTTGTTGAATAAATAATAAAATATTTTTAATCCCTTACAAGGTTGATATGTGGATTAAATAAAATAATTGATAAAAAGCATCTGTGGTAATGCTTGGCATAAAATTAGCACTTAATGAATGACAGCTAATTTTATTGTCAAAGCTGAATTTTATTTCCCCATGCAGTTGGTAGTCATTATCAGGATAAAACATACGAGACATATTTATTTTTCTGTAGCGGTTAGGCTGCTGTGATGATTAATTTTTTGTATCAACTTGTCTGGAAGATGATACTCGGATATTTGGTCAAACATTATGCTGGGATGTTTCTGTGAGGGTGTTTTGGATGAGGTTTACATATCAATTGGTAGACTTTGAGTAAAGCAGATTGCCATCCATAATGTGGGTGGACCTCATCCAGTCAGTCTGAAGACCTAAAACAGAAAGACTAACCTCCCCAGAGCAAGAGAGAATCTTCCAGCTGACTGCCCTTGGACTTCCTCTCCAACATTGGCTCTTCCTGGTTCTACAACTGAGTGCCTTTGGACTTGAACCGCAACTCTTTCCTGAGTCTCCAGCTTGCTCACCCACCCCATGATATTTTGGTTTCACCAAGACTCCACAATCGCATCGGCCAATTTCTTAAAATAAATCTCTTTCTATACGTATACACACATCTCTGTTTCTCTGGAGAAGCCTGACTAATACAGATACTTTCAGCTGCAAATATGATTTACCATCCAGTCTCTACTATGTCGATGAGCATCAGAGACTAAAATATTAGGGATTTTTTTCTCATAATGCAACGTGTTTGCCTAGTAGTTCAGGGATGGGAGCTTCTTGGCCAGTCTTGGTTTTCTCCTCATAGTCACAGTATGGTAGCTTCACTTCTAAACAATTGAGTCCTTACACGGCCACATCAAAGGTAAGAAGAAGCAACTGGTGCTTCTCCTCATATATCTCTCTCTTTCATCAAGGAGGAAAATTTTTACAGTTGTCTCCCAAATTACTTCCCTTTATGTCTTACCAACATGAGTGTATTCATTTTCCCATATCTTACCTGCAAGGGAAGCTGGGAAAATGCTATGAGAGCAAGAAAGAATGGTGGAAAAATAGCTCTTGTTAAGTAACTGTAGCACTGGTCTTATGTCTTAAGAAAATACACCATAATATAATGGAAAAACTGTAGAAGTCTAAATGAGTCAGATTGGGTGTATAAGCTTATTATCGCTACGTAAAAAACGATCACAAATTCGGCGGCTTAAACAACATGCATTTATTATCTCACAGTTTCTATGGGTCAGAAGTGTGAGTACAGCTTAGCCAGGTCCCCTACTTAGGGCTTCTTGAGGCTGAAATCAAGGTGTGCACCAGGACTGGAAACTCATCCTCGAACAGGTGTCCTCTTCCAAGCTCTTGGAATTTTGGCAAAATTCTGTTCTTTGTGGTTGTAAGGCTAAAGTTCCCTGTCACATAGCCCTCTCCAGACATGACATTTACTCCTTTAAAACTAAGAAGAGAGCACTCGTGCTGCTTCCTCCTGTCTCTTACCTCTTTTGAAGGCGTCTCCCTTGTAATTAACTTAAAGTCAATGGATTAAGGAGTCTAGCTATATCTGCCCAATCCCTTCACCTTTGACATATAACATAATCACAGGAGTGCTGTCTCATCACCTTTGCCACGTTCTATTGGTTAAAAGCCAGTTGTAGGTCCCTCTCACACTTAAGGGGAAGAAATTGTACAAAGTGTGGATCAATGATGATCATCTCAAAATTCTCCTTATCGCACCTGGCTTCACACATCAATTCCATTACTCTTATCTCTATAACCTTTACTAGTTACTTCTCTGAGGTTCATCTTTTCCACACAGGCAAACCATGTTTTACTGTGCTTTGCTTTATTTTGTTTTTCACAGATTGAAAGTTTGTGGCAACTCTGGGTTGGGCAAGTCTATTGGCACCATTTTCCAAGAGCATTTGCTCACTTCATGTCTCTGTGTCACATTTTGGTAATTTTTGCAATATTTTAAACTTTCAAATTATTAGTGTATTTGTTATGGTAGTCTGTGATCAGTGATCTTTGATGTTACTACTATGACTCACTGAAGACTCAGATGATGGTTAGCGCTTTTTAGCAATAAAGTATTTTTTTAATTAAGGTATGTGCTTTTTTAAAAGACATAATGCTATTACAAACTTAATAGACTACAGTTTGGTATAAACATAAATTTTATATGTACTGGGAAACGAAAAAATCTGTGCGACTTGTTTTACTCATTTTATTGAGATATTCGCTTTGTTGTGGTAGTCTGGAAAAAACCTGCGTTATCTTCGAGGTATGCCTATATATAAAATGGGATTAATTAACTTATGAAATTGCTTAAGTATTAACTGATACAAGTATTTAAATACATTGGGGGAAGTGGGGAGTATGGAGCTGAAAACTCCAAACGTCTAATCACATGGATGGTTCCCTAGGCACATGGACCCCATTCTTAGGGGCTTTCCAAAGTCACCTCATTAACATAAACTCTGGTGTGACTGAAAGAGGCTTGTTACGAATAACAAAAGAACAGCCATTTCACCTTTATTCTATGGAGCTATTTCAGGAACTGGAAATAAACTAAATATTTTAGCAAAAGATGCTCCTGTGCCTCTTACATAGAAAATTAGAAGAGTATTATGAGCTATGCACCAGGAATAGGGGAATAAGACCAAATATATATATTTCTGATTATAAATCACAACATCATAAATGCCTAACTCAGTAGTTGGAACGTAGAATGCAAATGTTACTCTCCTGTCTAATCACCTACGGAGTTAAGTAAGATGAACTAAGTAAAATTCTTAGTACAGAGTCTGGTCCGTAGAAACAATATAATAAATATCAGTTTCCTGTCTCTTCCATTTTTACATGATGCCATTTAAGAAGATATACTGCTTTTTTTTTTTAAAATGATGTATCATAAGAAAGATTTGTAGTGTATTTCTGAGCCAGTTATTTAATTTTTATGAGTTTTTATAATTCTAATTGTATCATAAAGGAAAAATGGAAACACTAATACGTTTGATCTTCTGACACTATTTAATTTTAAAAGAATTTTTTTACAATAAAATTTCTTTAAAAAAACTAGAAAATTAGATTTTTATAAAAGGCCCTTCATTCTTTATGGTAATATTTCTGAATGTTTTCAATGCCTAAAGATGATTTGATAAAAAATTTGAAAAGAAAATATTATTATAAATTTTAACTATTGCAAATGTTACATTTAAAATGTCACCTATTTGTAAAAAAAGAAAAATTGAAGCAGCTTACAATAAAAATAAACAGTAAAAACATTCTTTAAAAGATTTAAAAGCAAAATCAGAAACCATTTATTTAGAGAAATAGACAAAAATGCTCCCAGAAATTTGTTACTAGAAGAGAATATAAAATTTAACCCCATATTTCTTAAAGTAAAAATCAATCAATTAATCAATAAAGGAGCAATGAGTCAGATCACTAAAATTCTCATAAAAAGAGATTCATATTTCTTTAAACTCTTTAAGCTCTTTTAAGAGAACAATTTTTTTTCTATAATTGTATCACTTTGGCCTGGTCAAATTCCTTAAATCTTAGGCCTTAAATACATGTTTGATGAACTGAACTGAACTGTCACAAAAGCTATTCTTTGTAAGATACTTAATTGAGAAAGATATTGCATGGCTACTGACATAAAGGACACCAACATATATAATGGGTAAGATATTTCAGTGCAGGTTTGAGAAGATGCATAAATGTTCTTCTTATAGTAGTTCTTGTGTCTAGTATATATAGAATTTAATCTTGATAAAGCCATTCCTTTAAGGAGCTAAGCATGGTCTTAGAAATCCTTACTCAAATATAATATTGCAATTGAACATTTATTTTTTATTAGGATTGGCTAAGTCATTGAAGATTTAAATGCTTTAGATCTGGTCCCTGCATTCCAGGAATTCACAAGGCAACCAATTTGGGATTGGCTTCTCTGACAGGCTCTGAAATGTTGACATTCTGGAGAAGTTTGACTGAAGATAAGGGGATACAGTTTGTATTGGCTATTGTGTTACTGAGCCTAACACATATTTCACCCTGACTCAAAGGGCTGTCCAAATTCTGCATGGAAGGCTATGCCTGTGAGTCCAAAACTGTCTGCAAAGAGATGAAACTACTTGAATTCTTGATTTTGATCCCAAGGTCTGTTCCATACAGAATGAAAGAGAAAAGCTGGCCTAGAAATTTAAAAGCAGGTGTTGTCAATTGCCCATTTCAATCGTTAAAGATCCTCAGTATGGCTCCCAAAGCAATTTGCTTTTGAGTAATATCACAAAGTAATGATCTTCCCCAAATAAATTAGTAGGACCATATATATCCACATTTGACATGAATTACTGGATTCAGAATTAGTATTTATACTTGAAATTTGGAGAATACAGAGCCAAAGTCAACAATTTTTGTTGCTGTTCCTTTTACCAGCAAATAGTCAACAGATTTGACTGCTTCTGAAGGACTATTG
The DNA here is from genome assembly GCF_028021215.1 of Eschrichtius robustus. Classification (NCBI taxonomy): domain Eukaryota; kingdom Metazoa; phylum Chordata; class Mammalia; order Artiodactyla; family Eschrichtiidae; genus Eschrichtius; species Eschrichtius robustus. The sequence continues at coordinate 135,357,617 of NC_090827.1, forward strand.
GCCTATAATAGTGAAATATGTCAACAGCACTGAAAAAAGTAGTAGGCATGTGTGGTAGACAAATTCTAAATGGCTCCCTAGGAGCCCCAGGCCCTGGTGTTTATACGGTTTCTCCTAGTTATTCAATTAAATGCCAAGTAGGTACTGCTATGAGTTGATTTTATAGATGTAATTAAGGTCCCAAGTCAGCTGATTTTATTATAGGGAGATTATCCATGTGGGTCTTTAAAAGCAGAGAGTTTTCTCTAGATGGTTGCATTAGGGAAAGTCAGAGACACATTTTAGCTGCCCTGGAAGAAAGCAACCATCCACACTGAAATGGGCTATGGAAGCTACATGGCAAGAAACTGCAGGAGACATCTAGGAGAAAAGAGTGTCCGTGGTCAACAGCTAAATGGAAAATAGGGACCTCAGTCCTACAACCACAAGGAAATGAATTCTCCCCAAATACAGTGAGCTTGGAGGAGGACCCAGGGCCTCAGATGAGAACCATAGCCCCGACCAACACCTTAATTTCAGTCTGGTGAGACTCTGGGCAGTGAATTCATTCATGGTGTATTAGACTCTGACCTACAGAAACTGTGAGATGACAAATTTGTGCTGTTTTATGCTGGTAAGTTGGTGGTGATTTGTTACACAACATGCATTTTAATGCAAAATAATACAATATGCATTTAATTAATTTAACGTAATTAGATACATTGAGAGAAGAGATAATAAGATTCATCTGTTTTATATTTTTTAGACTTTGTGCCTAAAATATACAGAGGTAATTTCTTCCAATTTTAGCTCTATGTGTAGTAATTTAATTCCACATGAAAAAAAATGCACAGAGAAAGAAAAGCATAGAACATATTGAGTCCACCAAGTAGTCTCATTAAGTTGTTGTGTGAGGTATTTGAAAGTTATTGTAAACAATACTGGAAATAAAAAAAGAAAGAAGGAAAGAAAACCAGTTTGGGGTCATGTCAAGTAGGACCAACAAAGGAATTTGTACATTACTCAGTGGTAATGTGAGCCACTGAACATTTTTAAGTGGTTGGGAAGGCCGATTAGAGTTGTACAGCAGAAAGATTTCTCTTAACAGTGTGAGGCATAGATTGGGAGTGGAACATGAAGCTATTGTAATAGACCATGTTAAATTTTGTGCCATGAGCCTACATGAAGATAATAGAATGACATGTGGTTTCAAAGTCTAACACTGTAGTGTTTAAGCCTGAGTGTGACTATGGTGATTGTAATGCTATTAACAAATACGTGTAAGTCACAAGGTAACAAGTTTTAGGGTAAAAATGATAAATTTAGTCTGGATAAATCAGATTTGAGATGTTAGGAAATCATTCAAATGATGGGATGGACAAGCAGTGGGCCATTGACAAAAATTCCAAAGGGAGATTGTTGCTGCAGAAATAGATTTGAAGTTATCAGGATGTAACTTTATGGCAGATGCCTCCTTCAAGGGAAGGAAGATGAAAAGTGGAGGAGACAAAAATACATGAGTGAGAAAATGTTACGTTCCGAAGACAAGAAGCTAAGAGGAAAAACTGAAAATACTATAACTTTTATGACAATGTGAGAACAGATGTCGTGGTTTGAGGGACAGGATGTTTTTTAAAGAAGATAATGGTAAATTAGTCCAGCTATTCCAGGGGTACAGCATGGAGCAATGATAAAAGACCTTTGGATTGGTAACTGGAATGTGATAGTGAACTTCAAAACAGTTTCAGTAGAATAATAAGAGAAGCAAAATTTACACAGAGTTAGAAGTCATTTACTGCATATGAACTTTTCTTCAATGTGAAGTTGAAGGATGAGATATGATAAGATAAGAGGGGGCTAATTTACTCATTCATACATTTTTCTTCTACCCAATCCTAAGGATAGTGCTGAGTTGAGCATAAGTCTCAGATAAGAATAAAACCAATTTACATATATATATAGTAGTTAAGTTGATATTTCTGGTAGGCTTCTTGTTAGATTGCAATTCATTGCATCCTCTTCAACATTATACATACATAGATACACACAGATACATATACATTTATGAATTATACATGTATAATATATAATATATGTATTTACAGGTGATATTCAATCTAGCAAACTAATTTAAAAATTTAGTTTTTAAAGTATTCAATTAAATTGTCTTTTTAATATTTTTTCTGAAGATTCAAAATGCTTTGCAAATATTAATTCATTAATCCTTGTCATAATTTCTTGAAAAATAATAATTTACTATTATTAATAATAATTTTTTTAGTATAGAACTAGGCTTAACCTCAGGCCTATTTCTTGAATTTTTATGAAAGCAGTGTATTTTTTTAAACCTCAAGCATATTTCCATTAAAATAGTTAAAATTGTAGATATTTTGTATTTAATCAAATAGAGGTTATGGCCAGCATAGATTCCATTGCAAAAGCACTTAAATGATTAAAAATAATCAGGGTAAACTCATAATGGTCTGAAAGACAGATACTTATATTCAAGCTCTTTTTAATATATTCACATAAATCAAATAAATTTCCATTTTCCCTAAAAGGAGAAACTTTTTCTGATTCTGTGTTTGAAGAAAGACTATTCACAGTGTCAACGAGTAAAGACTGCACTCATTGAGGAATATCTATAGAGGAAGAACAGGAAGTATCCTTCTGCTAAATATAGCACAAAAACTGTATTCATGAGACAATTTTTAGGTTCATAATGTAGTGCATAAAAAAATGATGGCTGAAAGCTTGAGAATCTGAAGAAAAAATAAAGCATTGTATGAGAAGTTTAATTCAAGGCTAAAATGGGGATTTTTAGAATTTAACCTTAATAATTTATATATATATGTCTATAATCAAAAAAATTTACAACTCACTACTGTTCTGTATTAACTCCTCTGAAGGAGACTTCCTTTTGCTAACAACCCAGGGCAGAATCTTGCATTTAACCACAGAACTCATTCACCCATTAGCCTCAGTAGTTCTCATCCCCAAGCATAACTGGGAAACAAGTGAAGTTCTGTACAGTGTGCACCATGGCAGGGTCTCAAACTCTTATGGGCACCATATCAGTAATTTTTTCTCAAGTTGCTTTATGCTTTATAATAGGTACTTAGACTACTAGTGACACTTCACCTTCCCCTCCACTATGGAAAGTCTGTAGCCTCTTCTGCACACCCTTTACTTTCCAAGGTGACATAGAGAATATTTGATGGTTTTATCAGTGCTAAAGTGTTCACTGGGAAAGTTACAATTACATGAACTTCCAGAAGGAGTCCAGTGGTTTCCAATACCAAATATCAAGATTTCTTTTAAAGTCTAAACCTTTTAAATATCCTCGTATAAGAGTGGTGGTATTTTTAATACACACTGATTGCACTGATTATTGAAATCCATTGTCCATATAAACTCAAGGACCCCTTGTAGTAACTCATGGTCCCTGTGGTTCAAGCCTCAAAGGTCAGAGATCATCAGTCTAACCTAACTGTCTCATTTTGTATTTGTAAACACTGAGGCGTAGAGAGGTTTAGTGACCTTCCCAAGGTATCCCATCTAAGTAGACTAGGACCTAGGTCTCTTTGACTCCTAGGAATATGTCAATTCCACTGTAACACTTTATACATTCTCTCTGTCATGATGGAGTCAAACGGTGTAAATGCGATGTTAAAGCCCACTGGTCAAAGACCACCAGGAATGCACCTGTTATCGAAGTTTCTGCAAGAGAAAAAGCACATATAGGGACCATGGGATATCATGCTAAGAGGCAGTAGGAAGGGGTTTATTACAGGATTTGGGGTTATGCTGCTGAGTCTAAACACGGTTAAAGGAAGCTGAATTCATTCTGTGTTGGGTGCTGTCTGCAGGTAGGGGCATCTTGGTAACTTTTTAACTAGAAGGAGGGGGTACTGAAGTGGGGTTAGGGTTGTCTTTGGTAAAGAAGCAGTAGTCACTCATGTTAGTAAGAAGACAGGTACGTTTAGCTAGTCTTGTGGCTGCCGGGTCTTCGTCTCTATCTTATTTCAGACGTGGTCACTGAGTGGCATGTTCCCTGTCTTGTTCCATCCCAGTCATAGCATGCCTTGCTTGGTCATTGTTTATGTTGTTCATATGCTGTGACCATGTCTATGTTCGTTAGGGAACATCAGAGCTTAGCTGTCAGCTGCCAGAGCCATTTTTCATTTTCTCTGTCATGTATAGGACAGACTATGTTGATTGAGAAAGCACATTTGAATCAATAGACAAAGTTGTGAAAAGGAACACTCTAGTTCAACACAGGATACAATTTGGCACCAAAGAATGAAATGAATTGTCTCTCAAAACTGTGCATTTCCTGATACTGGAATGATTTGCAAGTCAAGATCCTTTGGTAAGAGGATGATTAGAATAAATGTGGTCTCCAGCTCTAAGATTTTATGCTTTTAGGTCTAATCCACAAAGTTGCCATAATCATAAAGATTTGAGGCTCAGTTGGAAGAGATAGTCAAAAGAATTTTTCACAGACATTATCTTTCATTTCATGCTTCCCAGGCAAAATATTTTACCTTCACAAGGGCTTGCACTCTAACTCAAATATTGGCATTAAATCACATATGATTTTGTCCCTTACTCTCTTACACTCTGTATTTCATGAAAAGGAGATCTTTGTATAAGCAGCCCATCTACTAAAATTGGAAGAATACACAGAATGCTATCAGAGTCTCTTCAACTAGGATGAAATGTACATTCATAAAAATTAACTTTCTTGAACATTTCTCTTTCCATCCTTAATGTATATGATTGAGGTAGTTTCTCACTTTCTCCCATCTCTACCTGTTAAATTACTATCCACCCACCAAGATCCAACTTAGGAATTCAAATGTAACCCCCTGTATGCAGCCTTCTCTGGCTCTACCCCCTTGACGGTGGTGTAAGCTCTAAAATTAAGACCTAATATTATGCGCTGCCTTAACATCTGGGGAAACGGAGAGGGCCTCAAATAGCCTATCTGCAAGTCCCCCTCCCCGTCTTCTCCCACAGATAAGGTCCCTCACTAAACAACCCTCCTCGGGGGGACCAGGCCCAGTTCCTGCTTATCCCTGAGTAGCTGGTTTCAGTTCCCTGCGAACTCATGGGATTCTTCAAACAAGTCAGTAACATCCTCCCTCAGGAACCGTGGGGCATCTCACCCTCTTGGTACTATAAAACCTGCCTCCCATGGCCCTTAATTACTTACTATGTCCCTGAGTGCAACTCCTATGTGGCCCTGTGTGATGTGTAGTCTGCTCCTTCCCACAGGCTGTGAATGTATGTGACTAATAAGCTGCTGTTGATCTCATTTGCACAGTGTTAGGTGCTGTGTGTTTGGCCATCTCCATGACCCTAGGGCAGGAGTCCCTTCTTCACCAACAGGGTAAAGAGGAGGCAATTAACACATAGACTCCTCCACTCTCCCTAAAGCAAGAATGAGTGTTTCTATTTTTCTAAACGTTTTGTATGCTCCAGTACCGTTTATTATACTGTGGCTTAAATTATAGTTATAATTTCACAATAGCGACTCCTTATTGCAAAGTGGACAGAGATTTGAGTCTTACTGAGCTTTGTATTTCCTCTAGGGTCTACCATGGCATCTTATAGACAGTAATGATTTTATATTATATTAGTACATTAGTATATGAGTACATTATATCAGTTCACAATATATTAGTACATTTTTCCTCCTTTCTAATTTTAGATCAATTTGTATCTAGCTTTTCATCATAAGAAACATTTTTTTCTTCGTATAATTGAAACAGTTTACACTGTAAAAAAGAAGCACATTGAAAATAAATCTTTTGCTGGATCAGCCTTGAGGCTGGCAATATAGTTATAATAGAGAGCCACCTCAGCAAATTTCATTAGTTCTGTGTCCAGCTGGAGACTAATGCTAATCTACTTGTTCATAGCCAGCCCTACTGGGGTGACACATTTCTGATTAATACTTGTTTATTTTGATCCTACTGGATACCATACACCACTGCTAAGGCCAAGACTATAGCTGCCACATCATTGTTAGAAGTGGAGCCTATTTTATAAGTTTAGGCCATCTCCAAAGATTGTTTTTTTTGCTGTTAGATTTTGCTTTAGTGGCAAACAGTAATTTAGACATGCACACAGCTAGGAGGTCAGGCTCTTAAGCAGAGAAATGATGGGAGGAAACTCAAGCTTTCTGGAGATCATGATGGATTTTATAGGGCAAGGGAAAAGTAATACTAATGTAATAAACTAGAAGTGAAGGAATTCAGCCTTGTGGTGAGATGAGATTGAAAAATAAAGCTGTTTCTCAAGTGTCTAGGCAATCCTGCTTTAGAATTTCCCAGCAAACTTCCAGTTTATTCTGATTTTTCCCCCATCTGAGAGTCATATGTTTCCTCACCACACCTGTTGAATTTTAAGATTTTAATGGTATTAAATGGTGCTCTCTTAATATTTCATGTGTGTATGCTTTGCTTCTTCAATAATATTGGAAAATTGAGAACATAAATAATATTTCTTTTCCATCCTTATAATATCTGGAAGGATGTAGGGACTTCATAAGTTCTTACTGGATTTGAAAAGGTAAAGTAGATTTTGGAGGAGTTTGAAGAATGAATTTGAGAATGAAAGAGAGAAATATCTACGTATAGATATATAGATATACACACATATGTACATATTTTATGTATACATTTATATTACACACACATATATTTATATATGCAATATATTATATATATCCTTTATACATATTTATATACATTACATATTCAAATTTATATATTTAAATATATATATATATATATTCTCCCTATACATTTCTATATATACCAGAGAAGTCCTGAAATGCTTCTTATATGTTCTGTCAATTGGTCTTCACAGTTACGCTGTGAAACGCTTGTGTCTCTTTTATAGCGGAGGAAACAGGCTTAGAGAATTTACCTACTATGTTATATGTGCTGAAATCTAGAAGGAGCCCAAAGCAGGCTGACTCTATGTTGTCCTCATCAACAGGCTACCAATGGATTTTACTGTCTCCATATTATGAAACTATACTAGGCTACGTCATTATTGTCTCTTTTCCCAAAATATATGATAATGATTTTTATCTTGATAATTTAAGTAGATGATAATTTTGACTAATTTTTACTAAGATGAGGAAGTTAGATGTGAAAAATTCATAGACAACTTTATTTATTTATTTTACGTTTTTTCCTTTTTTTAAATTAATTTATTTATTTATTTATGGCTGTGTTGGGTCTTCGTTTCTGTGCGACGGCTTTTGCGAGCGGGGGCCACTCTTCATCGCGGTGCGCGGGCCTCTCACTGTCGCGGCCTCTCCCGTTGCGGAGCACAGGCTCCAGACGCGCAGGCTCAGTAATCGTGGCTCACGGGCCCAGTTGCTCCGCGGCATGTGGGATCTTCCCAGACCAGGGTTCGAACCCGTGTCCCCTGCATTGGCAGGCAGATTCTCAACCACTGCGCCACCAGGGAAGCCCCATAGACAACTTTATTTTATAGTTTAGCTTAAGAAAAATGTTATAGGCACAGACATATGCCAGTTATACAGCCAGACCATGAAAGACTTGAGGTCTTAGAGGTTAAAAATTCTCCGAAGTAGCCGGGCGCGGTGGCGCGCGCCTGTAGTCCCAGCTACTCGGGAGGCTGAGGCAGGAGGATCGCTTGAGCCCAGGAGTTCTGGGCTGTAGTGCGCTGTGCCGATCGGGTGTCCGCACCAAGTTCGGCATCAATATGGTGACCTCCCGGGAGCGGGGGACCACCAGGTTGCCTAAGGAGGGGTGAACCGGCCCAGGTCGGAAACGGAGCAGGTCAAAAATTCTCCGAAGTAGAATCATGTATAAGTTACAAAATCTTTTCACTTGCTTGAAATGCTGCAGTTTTCTGCATAATTATTCCTTGAAGGCTCACATTTGCTGTGTGAGAATGGAAGGGAGAAACATATATATAGATATATATTCTATCTATCTGTCTATATATATATCTCACATTGGCTATGTCCAATATGAGATTCAGAGCTTGACACTCCAGAAACATGTTTAATTGAATTAAAGGTGATCTTTGATCAATAATGGATAATTATAAGTTATTACCATATTTCACAAAAATATTATCTATCTAGAGTTTTTATTTTCCAAATTATAGGCATACATTTTCCAAATATCAATTTACATTCGTGGTGAACTAGAGGCTTTTTTTTGTTTTGTTTCTTTGAAAAATATATATTGAACACTTAACCGTCCTCAATTCTTAGCTATTCCTGTTGACTTCTGAAATGTTGAGAAGTGAAAATTTTGATTAAATGCTGTGCCAGGGAAGATAGATAGATATATATATATATATATATACATATATATATATATATATATATATATATATATATATATATATATATATATATATGTATATATATATATATATATATAGTGCATTAGTCTGCCTATTATAAGAGCTGGCATGTACCTACCATATAAGACTATTTTAAAATCTGAGTCATTTAATTTAACATTTAAAGATTTAGGAGGCTGGATGGCAGTTATATAAATATAAATCATTATTATTATTGCTATTCTCAGGTTTTAGTGGGGACTTGCAAAAAAAAAAAAAACCAAAATCTTGTCTCTCTTGCTTTGCTCTGTAATCTTAAGTATTCTTTAGTTCCAAAAAAGAAGAGACAGCAAAGAAAAAAAAAAATGGCAACTGGCATTGAGAAAAACCCTTCTGTGCATTCCAGTGTCTCTTACTTCTTCTGCCAGCGAAGCCATGTGTTCGTGTTACTCAAATTGGATGCAGGTGTGTGTCCATGCACACTCTTCAAACCACATAACAAATGGAGAAAATGCAGCAAAACAACAAACTACTCAGAGACTTTGGGAAAGAAAAATGCCCAGCAATGAAGCTTACTTCACTTTCCTTATACGTACATCCAGTCAGACTTCTGAGTGTATGCAATTAACTCCCAAAATCCTGGTTTTAAGATGGGGATCTCTTGTAAAGAGAACCAAGGGAGCTCAAATCCCTGATGGACATTCTATCTGATGGCCTCTTTTAAATGCGTATCATTTTTTTAAGACTTTTGTTGTTGTTGTTACCCACAAAGGCCAGGCCTATTTCATTACTATTTTGCTGACTGCAATAGTCTACTTCTGAACACTGTAATAAGCCAGTTCCACTAAACTGTAAATATTTCATATTATACATGACATAGGATCTGTTGATACCCTTATATTCTACACTTGAGGGTTTTGGGAACTTCCCCCTTTTTGGGAAAGATAAATTATGCTGTGACGGTTTTAGTACTCTTAAAAAGCACTTGCACATAAAGAAACCAAAAGAACTCTTTGAATCTTTATTCTTTTTCAGAGCTCACCAGCTTTGCTAAAAGTTGCACCATTCATTTAAGTCTTTGAGAACATACAGCATTGTTAATTTTTTATTCTATTTTCCATATGACACTGTCACTTTGGTGCCATATGAAGGATGTGTCAGATGTTTTGAGAGGGGAGCTTTTGACCAGCTAGAGTGAATTATTGACACATTTCTGTGTGTTATTAGTCTTTGTAATTTGACTTCCATTGTATTTCTCAGTTTTATATTTGAAATATTTTTATTTACATTTATTTTCCTTTAAGTTACTCTTGGTGTCCTATTTCAATTAATGGGCAATAGGTTTTGGGTAAATCTGTAACTAGTTAGTCAATTAACTAAAATGTTATAAATTATATACCCTTGTCTGTAAGATAACTTATGAACAGTGTTAAAGAGAAAAGACAAATTGAAGAGATAGTAAAGGATATCATAGTTTCTTTATTAAGTAAATATGGTAAGAATGAACGGATCAAATGTATAACTTGTATTTCATATCCTCTGAAAGGCTATTGGGAATGATATAAAGCTTTAATTTCTGAGGTGTTTGTACATGTTCTCTGATAAAGTCATAAACTGCTCATTCTAGCTGAATATCCACTTTTCTCTCATAGAGCCGTAACCATAGGCAAAACCTTACTGCAATTGTGCATTCTTAACTTTTTCATTTTACCATTCATTTTGAAAATAATTTAACATTAATCCTATTCAAATTATGTATAAATTGAATCTGCTTTTTAACATGTACTTTTATTCTTGCTGACACTTAGAGAGATCTCTCAACATCAGTGTTTTGGTACCAACACAACAGGCTGGTTATTAATTTGCTTGTCATTCCCAGGTTCAGTTCAACAATTGGCTTTGGAGCCTCCGTCATTATATTGTACTTTAGGTTAACTGTACATTTATTTATTGCAACCTAGAAGATGTTGGAATATATTAGTTTTCACTGATATTAGGAGAAAGAAGATAAAAACCGACATTAGTCCAGTAGACCAGTGATTTGGATCTGGAGCTAATGAATTCCAGTTGTTAATGAATTCTAATTTGAAACAAAGAGTTTGAAAATTTGGTTCATAATCTTATGTCCTAATTTGGGATGTAAACAAGTGAGTAAGTTAAGGATGAAGTGGAATCAATAAAGCAAGTGTAGTATGGACTGAAAGAGCTGATGAACATCAGTTAAGTACTAGTTTTAAAGATACCATATTTTAGCTCATTTTCTTTGCAAAGGGAATGAAAATAGAGCAAAGCCTAAAACAAAACCTATGCATTATAATATAATTATGAAATGTACGTAAGGTAAAAAATTCTCTTGTCTGGAAAGCACGTCCTAGTTGTCCAGTTTCTATGAAGCAGGGGCATTAAACTGTTTAAATTGGTTATACAAGGGAAGACTCATCTCTTATGGCCAGATCAGAACTGTCTTTGCTCTTGGTCTTAACTTCTTTTGATAAGTGTCTCATTATCTTATACTCAGGGCAAGTTTTGCTCACTTGGGTCAAAGGTCTAGATATGAATATTAAGTCTCAGAGCAGAGGAAGCCAGATATCCTGGGGTTTGTTTGTTTGTTTGTTTGTTTTGTTTGGCTGCATTGGGTCTTCATTGCTGTGCGCGGGCTTTCCCTAGTTGCGACGAGCAGGGGCTACTCTTTGATGCGGTGCGCGGGCTTCTCATTGCAGTGGCTTCTCTCGTTGCGGAGCACGGGTTCTAGGCGCCCAGGCTTCAGTAGTTGCAGCACACGGGCTCAGTAGTTGTGGCTCACGGGCTCTGGAGAGCAGGATGAGTAGTTGTGGCGCACGGGCCTAGTTGCTCCGCGGCATGTGGGATCTTCCCGGGCCAGAGATCAAACCGTGTTCCCTGCATCGGCAGGCGGATTCTTAACCACTGCGCCACCAGGGGAGTCCCTGTCCTGGCCTTCATATTCATGTCTTGAATGCCAAAAGAAACCCAGGTTTGCTTCCTATCAGAAGCAGTAAGTTTCAGAGGAGTTGAAAAGGAAGGAAAGGGAAATCGGAGGGAGAAAAATGTGAGATGATGGAAGGAAATGCAGAAATATTTAGTAAGGGAACAGGCATTTTAAAATTATGAATGCAGAAACATACTCTGATTCATTCTTTGTACGTGTGTTTATTTTCTGTTTTATTATTAATAGTAATGAAATTCACCAACATATATTTCTCAATTTCTATTTTACTTTATGTATAACCATTTTATACATTCTTTTACTTTCATTGTTAAACTATATACTTCAAGCAATTTTTTAGTTGGAGATTGTATTGTGTTTGTATGAAAATTTCTTTTCTCATATTCTTGAAGGATAGCTTGACTGTTTATATAATTCTAAGTTAGTAGTTTTTCCCCTCTGTACATTGATGATTTTAGCCCAATGCCTTATATAATCTATTGTTACTGTTTAGAAGTTGGCTCCTGTCTGTCTGAAGACAATATTTCTTTTCTCATTGGTGGCACTGAAAATTTTCTTCTTATCCTAACATTCTCCAGATCTCTGTGCTGTGTTAAGGTGGGACTTTTATTTCGCTCTGCTCTGCACTTTCAAATCAAGGACTACTTTTTATTATGTTGCCTTATTTTAATTCTTGAAAAATTTCTACCACTTTTAAAAAATGTTCCTTCTGTCATTTCTGCTATCTTCATCTTGAACTCATATTAGAAACATGCTGGAGATTCTTTATCCTACCTTCTTTCTGTTTCTTAACAGGTTTTAGCTTTTTTTTTCTCTTTCTGGTAAAATGCCAGGGTAATATGTTCTAATTCATTAATTATTAGTATCAATATACGGTGGACACAATCTAAGGTAACCCCAATGAGTCATACCCTAGTATGAGCCACTTCCTTAAGTATGGACTGAATCTAAGACTTCCTCTTAACCAACTGAATATGGTAAAAGTGAAGGGGCATCACTCCATTGATGAGGTTGTATTATATAGACTCTGTCTTAGCAGATTACAGTGAAAGACTCTCCTGGTGATCTTGAAGAAGTAAACTGTCATGCTTCTGAGTGTCTATGGAGAGGACCATGTGGTAAGGAAATGTGGGCCACCTCTAGGATTTGAGGGCCTCGGTCCTACAACTGCAAAATTTCTTCCAGCAACCACCTGTTGCTGAAGACAAAGCCCCAAAATCCAGGGAGGACACAGCTCAGCCAATACCTTGCTAGCACTCTTGTGAGTTCTGAGCAGAAGACCTAGTTAAGTCTTGCCCAGACTCCTGATCCATGGAAACACTGAGATAATAAATGTGTGTCATTTTCAGCTGCCAAATTTATGGTAATTGGTTACACAGCAATAGAAAATTAATACAAACTAATATTTCCTACTTAATATTTATAATTCTAAATGTGTTCTTTTACTTCAATGAATGTATTTTTTTCTTTGCCAAGATTTCTAATTTACTGTTTTAATACAATATCCACCTTTTAAAAAAAAACTTCCGCTTGCTTTTGTTTCTATTTTATTGCTCATTTTTTAGATGTTCTTTTATTTGCCTCAGTAAAGGTCCTAACAATACATACTTTAAAATAGTTTTCAAGGACCAAGTCTTAGTATGGCAGCCCTGAGACTTCTGGTCTGGGTGATTACGGAACTATCACAGATTTAGTTACCAAGTCGACAGGTGGATTGGCTCATTTCCTGATAGAAGGGTTTTGTTTTTGATCTCCCACCTTTCTAGACATTGTACTTGTTCTAAACGACAGCCCCTCAGCAACTGTTAGAACCTTTTCATAAGAGGGGAATTGTACCTGGTCTCTAGTTTCAAGCAGTAAGTGTGTTTGTAGTCCTTGCATCTGAGTAGTTTCTTTCGTCCACTTAACCTAAGGCCACTAAACATCTGATGCTTCTTCCTTACTTCTCCCACCCAGCACAAGACTGTTCATTAATTTGCATTTCTATTCCTCTTCCTATTTACAAAGATATTTATCTTGTTTTGATCATGACTTGTTAACCTAGTCTTTTTTCTTTTAAAACTATTAATCTAGCTTTATGAGATACTTGGAGTGCACTCTGGGGAGGAGGTGAAAGGGGACTTTTTTTTCAGTTATTACATGTCAGTGTTTACTTTTAAGTGAGCTGGAAATTCATTTCTTTAGAGCCATCTTCTTTTCTTCTCCTTTTTTTTTTTTTTTTAAAGATTGAATTTTATTTATTTTTGGCTGCGTTGGGTCTTCGTTGCTGCATGCGGGATTTCTCTAGTTGTGGCGAGCAGGGGCTACTTATTATTGTGGTGCGTGGGATTCTCCTTGCGGTGGCTTCTCTTGTTGTGGAGCATGGGCTCTAGGCGTGTGGGCTTCGGTAGTTGTGGCACACAGGCTCAGTAGTTGTGGCACACGGGCTTACTTGCTCTGCAGCATGTGGGATCTTCCCGGACCAGGGATCGAACCCATGTCCCCTGCATTGGCAGGCGGATTCTTATCCACTGCGCCACCGGGGAAGTCCCCTTTTCTCCTTTTTAAATTTAAAGCACATCATGTGCATCTGTTTTAATTTATACTTCTGATTACTTAGGCTAAGGCTCCATTCATTCTTTCAATTATACAAGCTTGTGTGTTATTAAGGATAGTATGCAATTTGGAATGGCAAAAATTGAGATCATGCATAGGATAAGATTTAAAAATTTCAAATATGTGTCATGTGGCTTTTATTAATGGATACTATAATGATTAGGACTTGACCAAGAGCAGGAAAAACCACATATTGACTCCAGTTCACCCTTCTTATTTAGTCTAAAGCTGGATGGAAGTAACGGGCTATTTAGGGTCACTCTTGTTCTAGTTTGCTACCCTTCTGGAAAACTTTGAGCTTTGAAATTCATACTCCATTTAATAAAACTACCAAAATTATACAGTAAAAGTCAAATGCAATATTAATGAAAATGTAGGTTTCCTAACTTATCTTTCTACCTTCAGCTATTCCTGGATGATTAGAGCAATTATTTATGTAAGACTTCCTCTGATTATGACAAAGAGGGCAAGAAGTTCATTTAATTAGAGGGCCTCTGAATTTTTATAACTGGCTTTTCAAATTTCTGCATTAGCTTTGGAGAAGAGGCACCAGTGCACTCCCAACATTCCTCTGGCACCCCCCTTCACAAGATGTTAAGTGTATTGATAGCTCTGTTGCTTCTACCCAAAGAAGCCAGGTAAAGCTGAGAACGGTGGGGACTGTACAAAAGGGTGGGTTAGAGAAATGAGTGTCAACCAGCTCTCATCTCTTTTACTCTTTCCAGTAGTGAGCAGATTACGATTTACCAATGCACTGATTCTAAAGCATATTCTTTTTTTTTCTCCCCACTTCTGATGTCAGGATACCTTATCAATGGCATCCTACAATTACTATTGACCAGAAATGGATAAATTTCTAGAAACGTACAACTTACCAAGACCAATTCATGAAGAAATAGTAAATCTGAACAAATCAATAATGAGTAAGGAGACTGCATCAGTAATCAAAAATTCCCCCACCCCCCCACCCAAAAAAAACCCTGGGCTAGGTGCTTTCCCTTCTTTCATTTAAAGAAGAATTAATACCAATACTTCTCAAACTTTTCTGGAAAACTGAAGAGAGGGGACACTCCTAAACTCATTTTACAAGATCAGCATTATCCTGATACTGAAGTCAGATAAGGACACTACAAGAAAACAAAACTACAGGGCAATATCCCTGATGAATATACATGTAAAAATTCTCAACAAAATGTTAGCAACCTGAATCAATAGCACATTAAAAAGATCATACACTGTAGTCAAGTAAGATTTACCCCTGGGATGCAAGCATGGTTCAACCTACCCAAATCAATAAATGTGATATACCACATTAATAGAATGAAAGATAAAAACCATATGATGCAGAAAAATAGATCCATAGAAAGTGTTTGACAAAATACAACTATTTTATGACAAAAACTATCCACAAACTGGGTATAGAAGGAACATACCTCAACATAATAAAAGCTATATATGACAAGCTCACAGCTACTATCATAGTCAATGATGAAAAGTTAGACTTTTCCTAAAAGTCAAGGAATAAACAAGAGTGCTCATTCTCACTTTCCCTATTCATCATAGTTCTAGAAGTCACAGCCAACACAATTAGGAAAAGAAAAATCCAAATCAGAAAGGAAGAAGTAAAATTGACTTTGTTTGTAGATGATATAATCTTAAATAGAGAAAATCCTAAAATCTCCACTGAAAATCTGTTAGAACTAAAAAATAAATTCAGTAAAGTTGTAGGATGCAAAATCAACAAACAGAAACCAGTTGTGTTCCTATACACTAACAAAAAACTATCTGAAAAAGAAAGAAAACAATCCCATTTAATAGCATCAAAAAGAAAATAAAATACATAGAAATTTAACCAAGGAGGTGAAAGATTTATACATAGAAAACTATAAGACTTTGATGAAAGAAATCGAAGACACAAGTAAATGGAAAATATCCCATGTTAATGGATCAGAATAGTTAATATTGTTAAAATGTCCCTACTACACAAAGCCTTCTATAGAGTCAATGCAATTCTTATCAAAATTCCTGTGTCATTTTTCACAGAAACAGAAAAAAAAATCCTAAAATTTGTATGGAACCACAAAAGACCTCAAATGGCCAAAACAATCTTGAGAAAGAAGAGCAAAGCTGGAAGCATATTACTTCCTGATTTCAAACTGTACCATAAAGCTATAGTAATCAAAATAGTATGGTACTGGTGTAAAAATAGACACATAGACCAATAGAACAGAGTTGAGAGGGTAGAAATAAACTTCTCATTATATAGTCAACTAATATTTGACAAGGAAGCCAGTAATACTCAATGGGGAAAGGGTGATCTCTTCAATAAATGGTGTCGGGAAAACTGGATAATCACATGCAAAAGAATGAAATTAGACCCCTGCCTTGCATCACTCACAGAAATTAACTCAAGATGGATTAAAGACTTAAACATAAGACCTGACACCATAAAACTCCTAGAAAAAAAACATAGGGAAGAAGCTCCTTGACATTAGTCTTGGAAATGATGTTTTGGGTATGATATCAAAAGAGCAAGAAACAAAAATAAAAACAAGTAGAGCTACATCAAATGAAATAGCTTCTGCACAGCAAAAGGAACAATTAACAAAATGTAAAGGAAACCTACAGAATAGTAGGAAATATTTTCAAATCATATTTCTGATTAGGGGTTAATATCCAAACTATATAAGGAACTAACTCATACAACTCAATATCAAAGAACAATCCAAATAAAAAATGGGCAGAGGAACTGAATAGATAGTTTTCCAAAGGAGACATACAGATGGCCAACAGACACAGGAAAAGATATTCAACATCACTAATCATCAGGGAAATGCAAATCAAAACCACAATGAGGTGTCACCTCACATCTGTTAGAATGGCTATTATCAAACAGATAAGATATAACAAGTGTTGGTGAAGATGTAGAGAAAAGGGAACCCTTTTCCGCACCATTGGTGGGAATGCAAACTGGTACAGCCATTATGGAAAACAACATGGAGTTTCCCCCAAATTAAAAATAGAACTACCATATGATTCAGCAATTCCACTTCTGGGTATATACCTAAAGGAAATGAAATTAAGATCTTGAAGGGATATATATGCACTCCCATATTCATTGCAACATTATTCACAATAGCCAAGATGTAAACAACCTAAGTGTCTATCTATCTATGGATGAATGGATAAGGGTGCGGTATATATATATATACAATGGAATGTTATTCAGCGATGGGAAAGAAGGAAATCCTGCCATTTGTGACAACACAGATGAAATATGTGCACATTATGCTAAAGGAAATAAGTCAAACAGGGAAAGACCAATACTGTATATCACTTACGTGTGGAATCTAAAGAAGCTGAACTCATAGAGTGGAACGATGGTTGCAGGGGCTGGGGGGTGGGAGAAATGGGGAGATGTTGGTCAAAGGTACAAACTTCCAGTCATAAGATGAATAAGTTCTAGGGATCTAATGTACAGCATAGTGATTATAATCAACAATACTGCATTATATACATCAAAATTGCTAAGAAAGTAGATCTTAAATGTTCTCACCACAAAAAAGAGGTGGTAATTATGTGAGGTGATGGAAGTATTAATAATGCTACTTTGGTAATCAGTTTATAATATATAAGTATCAAATCAACACAGTAAGTATATCTTAAACTTACACAACGTCATATGTCTATCATAGCTCTTTAAGTAAAGCTGGAAAAAATTATTGACAGGGGGTTGTTGAGCTGCACTTGGCATTGATTATATATGTATAAATGTCTGCTACTTGCTTCTCCTCAGTCCTATACTTTTATTGGTCACCTTTTCCTTTGATAGCAAAACAAAACAAAACAAAAAGTTGCAAATCCCATTCCACACTAGACTACAGCTGCCAAACTCTCCCTTTCCTTCCCGATGAAAGGGTATAAATTGTCTTTAGAGCACACATTGTTCTGTTCAATTCATGCTGTTACAACTTCTCTCTTTTCACCTGGTTGCTTGTGGTTTTTCAGATTATTTTCTTCTCTCTATGCATGAAAGATAAAGCCCTCTCTGCCATTTCTTACACAGAGCTCTGCTGAACCAAGGCTAATACATAAGACAAGCTTTAATGAAGTTTTCGAGGTAAAGGAAACCAATTAAAATGCAAAATAACACATGACAGATTCTGTAAATGTACTTTTTTTAATGGAATTTATCATGGACTCTAGCCCCCAACTATGTTGCTGAGATTTTACTGTTTCTGGACTTTTTTCTTATCTTCTATGCCAAGACATTGCTTCTTTTTCTAGGTACCAGCAGAAAACTCCAAATTCCTTGTTATTATTAGTTATCTAAATGGCACCTATTTGGCTATACCTAATGGTCCTTGTTGTTCTTAACTGATAACCAAACCAAGACTTTTGCCTGTTAAAAGAATTATCTCTTTTAGAGATAAATTATTGTCAGTCTTTTAGAAAGCATATACAACTATGATTTAACAAATACTACATTGTTTTTAGTATTTAAAAAAATACTAAATTGTTTCTCTTTACCTATTATTTTCATATTTCCAACTGCCTCTAGACTTTACCTCTTGGATGCCCTATAGTTAGCTCAAATTGACAGTGTTAAAGAATAAAATTCAAGATGTTAAAAACTAAGCTCATTATAAAGACCTTCAAAACCTCTTCCTCCCTTTTTGTCTCATATCTCAGTGATCAGCACCCACCTAATTGTCCAGATTTACAATCTGGGCATCATCCTAGATTCTTCCCTCTTAGTCAGTCCCCAAGTTCAATCATGATATTTTATCCATTCCACATGGTAGAAATTTCTGGAATCTGATAAAGTTTTCTTCACCTCTCCTGTCTTTGTGTAGGTTAGTATCAACTATACATCTCAACTCCATGTCTCCATTATTTTTTCCCTCCAACTGAGTGAGATTCTGGAAGGCAGAATCCAAGGTTGCCTCATGATTTCCACCTCCGGGTGTTTGCAGCTTGTATGATCCCCTCACCTCGAGTTTGGTGGGATCTGTGACTTGCTTCACGATAACAGGGTAAATGATATGAATAACATGAATAACAAGGATACGGCAAATGTGATGGATGTCACCACTTTGATTATGTTAACACACCTTAATTGAAGCCTTGTGAGACCCTAAGCAGAGGCCCCATCTAAGTCATACCTGGATTTCTGAGCCACAAAACTGTGAGATAATAGTGTGCTTTGTTTTACACTGCTAAGTTTGTAGAAATTTATTATGTAGCAATAGATAGCTAATACATATTTCTTACGTAAACTATGTGATCAGGATACTCCTCAGCAGAAAAAGTCTATTAATGACTTATCATTTCCCCCAGAACTAAGCCAAGACTCTTACCAAGACCCTTCCCTCCCTGACCCTTACCTAGATTTCTATGAATGCTGAATTTCTGTTAGCTTATTGAATGAGGCATTTTTCTCCTCTTTAGATCTTCGCACGTATTCCTCTTTCTACTTTGACTGTTCTCCCCTGGCTGCTTCTCTTTCCCTAATGGACTTCCTTCTTTTGTTAACTAATTCCTTCACTTCAATTCTGGTTTAGATCTGACTATTTCTGGAAAGCTTTCTCTGACCAAGGAAGCTGGAGGCACCCTTTCCTTGTTTTTTCTATCAAAATGCTTTCCATACATCATTATAATTGCTGGTTTAATTGTCTCTTCTTCTCACTGGAGTAAATGAACCATGAGAGAAAAGATCATGTCTGTTTTGCTCATAAATTGTATATCCTCTGCATCTGACCCAGAGTTAAGGCTCATTCATTATCTATTTCATGAATAAATGAATGACTTACTACAAAATAGAGACTAAATTTGGCAAATATCACATGTAATACCAATAATTAGAACCACAGGACACTGTCTTGTTGGGGAGTCATAGAAGCATCTGTATTATGCAGCCTTAAGGTGACGCCTAAGGCTCAGACCAGTTTTCCATCCTCTCCTATCTTTCCTTGTAGCCTCAGCTAGCTTTTATCCTTGCCTCTAAAGCTTCTTACATCCACTCTGTTCTTTGGTGTTCTCCCTACTAAGGCACTATCCATTTCTCCTGCAAAGCCATATCCATACATCCTTTTTGTTGTTGTTGTTACAATTATCAATAGTAACAAAACCTGGGAAGTTGCAAAACTTAAATAGTCTGATTTATATAGTTCATACAGTCATATTCCATGATGAAAATTTACAAATTCCCTTTTGGAATAATAACTGGAACTTCTAAAAGTTCCCTTTCTAGTCCACTTTGTACTTCTAACTTTTGAGTCTATTCTACAGACAATACTCAATGAAACATCCATCCTTAAATTCTGATTTCAAAGATAAGGATGTACAGATTCTTTCTCTTTTCCTGTCTTTACAATAAGAAATCAAAATAGATCATTAAGTGACTTTTTATCTTAATGGATAATTGGCATCTCTGAAGATTTCTGTTTTATCAGGACCTCTACTTTACCCAGAACAATCATTTTGAATCATTTGCCTTGAACATTTCCTGGAATTACTGCTAAAATTTATTATAAATGGCCTATCTAATCAGGCTGTACTTAGAATTCTTTGAATAGACTGTGATTTTAGTTATATCTCAGTGATATTGTGATGATGGAATTATATTAAAGAATATAATTAACTAGCATAATTAGGGACAGATAGAAATACTGTCAAGCATATGATTTGCCCCCCAGTGGTTAGAAATTAAATTAATAAAGTGATGAATTCACATTTGAAAACAATAACATACTTTTCTATGAAATATAAAGGGAAAAAATCACATTCTTTGTTATACGAGCAGAATGAACTATTCTCCTGGTAACTAACTGTGATGGTATTACAAATCAGTCAGGTCTGGGAAGGACATGTTAAATCAGAAGTAAATAAAAACCTCATTACAAAGAATTCCCTTTCCTATGTGTTATTCTTGCAATATTTGAAAAATGAAAAATACTTATCTTAATCTTCTAAAGTGTCAAGAGTTTCATACTACAAAATAAAAATTACATATCTTATTTTTATTGCTATCATTTTTTTATTGGTGACATTTTTGAATATTATTTTTCTTTTTGACACTTACCAACATCTGATAGTCTAGCCAGTAAGATATTGTGTTTCCTTCTTTCCTGTTTCAATAGTTAAATATAGAGATGCATATTTTACACTGCCTTTAGTATGAAGGGCCTTCTGTGCCATGATTTATTTTATATATATAAAAGAGCCTTGGCCAGACCATGAGGGTTATATTTTTAAATAACAAAGGGATCAGTGTGAGTACCTTTAGTTTTCTACTTTGAAAATAAATCATGTGAGTCAGACTTCTTAAACCACATACTAAATTAAAAATATCATTGTCCTGGTAATGGATATTAAATAGCTTATTGACTTAGTTTCAACATTACCATTTTTTCCTAGAGGATTCAAATACCCTCAACTGTGATTTGTAGGCAATATGCTAAGTTTTGATTGCTACTATTATAATCTGTATTGTATGTTCATTACCTAGCATCAAAGAAAACAAAACCCTACTAGAGTAAAATCCATTTTCAGATTGTTGTGATTTATTTCAAATAATATTTTATTTGAATATATTCACTGAGCACATATTTTATACCAGACACTCTGCTACCTATTGCAGATTTCAAGCCGTATGGGACATGATTCAAGCATCAATGGGACTTTTTAATCTGGAGAAGTAGTAAAATTACTCTGATGAAAGGCAGTTTATACCTCTTGAGTAGTTTAAACTGTGCATACAGAAGAGAAGGAATGCATCTAACTATGACAATTCAGGAAGTTGCATTGAATCAATGATAATCTGAACATTCATGGCACCTTAAGAGAAAGGGATGGGACTTCAGTGGATGACTGTGGGAGCACAGTGACAATTCTAGGTAAAGAGAAAGGCGAAAGCAAAGACGTAGAAGTGGAAAACGTGGTGGAATGGTGGATTTCATTAACTGGTTGACACACAAGTTATTTGCTCTGACGTAGCATTTAAATGAATCATTTAAATATAATGGACAAAGCCTTATCCCAGCGCATAAACAGAAAAGCCTGTGTCAATGGCCTGATCCAGTATTTCCTGAGACTTAATCAAAAGAAATCCATGCTTTCTACATGGTAAGAAATCCTTGTTTGTGTCTATAAATGCATACTTAGGCACAATTATAGAATATCAATAAAAAATGCAATAATCTATGGACTGATTGGGCATTTAGAAGTCAACAATTTGGTACTCAAACCCCAATTCTGAAACTCAAACCCCAATTCACATCCCAAATCTTTCACAGGTTCAGACTAACACCAAGGCCTAATAAACCCATCTTGGTTGTTGTAGGATAAACCAAAATGTACGCCAGTTGAACAGCTGTTTTGAAATCTGTTACTTTGGAGACCCCAGGGGGCTTTCTGACCCCTAATCTTGCTGAGTTACAATGGATACCCTAACTGATGTCTGTGTTGCCAGTTCCCTTGTAAAGCAGGATAATAAATATCAGGATGAGGCAGGATGTTAACAAAGGTCATTAGCTATACTTATAGGATTGGAAAACATCCAATTGTCAAGCAGAAGTATGGCACTCCAACCAACACTATATCCTTTTTCCACATGGCAACTTCCTTGCTTTCTCATGGAAAAAGAACACTGGAACATCACGTAAATTGGCTTGTTAAATCTAAAGGGATATGCAAATGCACAGTGATCCATCGAAATATTAATGTTCATGATTGTGGTCTGCCTGTGTGTTTTAAAACCATTAGCTGTAGAACCAGCCATTATATAGTAAATTCTGTATAATCAGGAGGTAGTCATAATAACCTAAAACTTCTATTTAGTTTATATTAAATTATGGAGATGGATGTAGTATTTGTACATACATACCCACCCAAGCTGAGATTTTTTTGTTTTAGAAAAAATAATTAGTTTAAAATTCCATTTTTTAACTAATATTTTACAGCTACTATGTCTTTTCACCAAAGTTAATTGCAAATTATTTTGCGCTACACAACATTAATTTGTCATGCTCTAGTTGGGCAAATAATAGTAAGGCTTATGCTTCTCTAAGTAGTAATTTTACAACCTATATCTGACAATGTCTTTTACTTTTGCCCCATCCTAAGTTCCCTAGGAAATATTTGAATCTAGGATTCATGCGTTTCTCAGATATGGAAATAAACAATTCATTTTGGCCTGACAAAAAATCATTAAGCTATATTCAGATTACCTAGTGAATAACTCACTTCAACTGAGTGGAAATTAAATTAATTGACATCAGGATTCATGAGTCCTTGCTTAAAATAGCTAACCTAATTAGGATCACTAATATTTTACAGTAAGCTAGAGATATGTATGTTTGCCAAATGGCATATTCATTCTTGACAAGTTCTTTTCATGTGAAAGCAATAAGATTCAGAAAGTGTTAAATCTAATTAGGATATAAATCTCTGGCAACATTGCAATATAATATATGTTATGATCCATAATTTTGCCTGAAATATTTTTATTATAAAGATTCAGGTTTCAACTTATATTAAGATTGAACTCTACCTCTACCATCTCCTTTTTAGTAATTGCAACTAATACAAAATAAGTTGCTATCCTTTCCCTTTTGCTCATTGTTACTTCTTGGAGAAGCTATTATTTATGAGTTTATAATGAATGAGTCTGTAGTTCTCAGAATATCCACCATGGTAAAACTGGTTAATTTAGTAGACATAATTTTAGTTATGAAACATCAACTTATTTATTAGCTAACACTGTGATGTCCCAAGGACAAGAGTCAGGTCTTTTTTGTCTTTGTGACTGAAGTCCATGCTAAGCACAAGGCCTGCCACATGGCAGACACACAATTTGAATATTCAAAATACCAGAGGCACACATGTTTAGCCTATTTCATAATATTTCTGAACCCATATAGGCTCAAGACAAAGCTGGCAATTGTCTTACTAATGTGATGGGTAATTATGGAGTCACCAGGGAGTAATTTAGAAAGAAACACTTTTAGACATAAGTCCAAGTCTCTGTTTCACAGATAAGGTTTTTTTTTTAATGTTTTCTGCTTCTTAGGTTGCTCAATTTCAAGAGCTCACTTAGAGAAAATACACTTCCCGTACTTCTACTTCAAGATAGCAGCAGTGAGAGTCTCTAAAACTTGGGTTTTATAAATTATTGTACTTGGATAAGAGCTTGATATTGGCAATGAAAATCTTTGATGAATTATCAATGACCTGATGTATATAATTACTCATTTCACAGTCAGTAACATAAATTGGAAAATATATTCTCTGGAATTAATAATCTTTATTATAAATATATGACATTTGCTTATGAAAAACCAGCTTTGACTCTGGTGCAACACAGGCTTATTTTTCTGCTTTTAATTTATTTAAGATATTTAAAATATAATTTCACCCAAGAGAGTGTTTTATTGTTATAAATAACATTGTATCATATTTCAAATAGCATATGATTATGATTAGTCAAATTCAGTAGATAGAATTCACTTAGAATTGTTATTTTTTTGAAATGACATGCCAAGCCATTTCAAAGGCTAATTTACCCTAGAAAATAGGGAAAAAAAGTTCATTTACAACTGCATGATGGTTTAATATTGTTTCAGTTTAACATTTTAACTCATCTAACCATATGCCTTTGTCTCTGACTCAAACAAAACAAAGCAGAATGAATAAACAAGAAAATGACGAATTCTTTTTTTGTGGAATTATTAAGGAGAGGAAGGTATTTTTGTTTGAGTCATCAAGCTTAAGGTGTCTGTTTTTTCAGTGAATCTCAATGATGTGTAGGTTGTTGGCGTAGGTGGTGCTGGGGACAGAGATGAACCTGCCTCGGTCCTGCTGAGAGTTCACGCTACCGGAGGGACGCTTGCATACACATGACAATATTACTAGGCAGACTGTAAGGGCTTGATGGGGCCACAACAGATACTGTGAAAATGTGATAGAGAAGAATATGAAGTTATGTCAGGGAAATCAGAAAAAACTTCTTGGAGGAGGTAGGGTATGAGTAATAGTATTTGTAAGGATAGTCAAATATGGAGTATGTTAAGCAAGTGAAAACTATGATTCAGATTGGGAAAAAAACCCCAATGCATGTGTATTCTGTATTTTTCATCGGGACAAACAGCAGTAAAAAGACATATAAATCATTATTTTCCAAAATCTAGCTTCCTTGGTGCTGAAGCAGCATAATTTGTTATTTTCCTAATAAAAAGAATTTGCATATGGTTGGGGAGGGTGAGAGGAGAGAGTTGAGTACACTGTGTTTAAAACCCAATAATTTTCAATAATTGCCACAATTTTCTCCCTACGTAGTGAATGCCAACTGGAATCAGCATTACCTATGAAGTACAATGGTGGAAAATGTAATGTGTTTTAGTCTAATTATTATGCTTTAAGCCTTTAGATAAAAAATTTATTCAAGCAAGTGTGGTTTTACTGTGTGCAGTCTATCAAGCAGAAACGAGCATGGTTCTTAACAAGTTACACTACAGGAATACTTTCCAAGACCAGAATAAGTACGTTATTTGGTCAAGTTCATTTTTTATGTACTTCTGCTTTCAGAACTCATGCCTCCCAATTTTTAAGCAGTCTTATGAAAACTAAAATATTTAACAATTACTTATTTCCCAAATTCCTATTATATCTAAAGTATCATAAATTGTTCCTAACCCCAATATGACAACTACTTAAAGAACAAATAAATTGCACTCATTCATGCTATATGTAGAAAACATGATTGCTATTTAGTTTTTCCTGGTCTTTAGCCTGTGATAATTCATTGTATTCAATAGTTTCACTAATATCAATAGCTTCGATCTCCAAGGAAGAAGAAAATATGCTTATCCCACTTGAATAAATGTAAGAATAGTTATCAGCTTTCCACATACATTATTTCTCTCCAGTATTTTAAAAATGGTCTTGTTTAGTGTTTCATTTGATTACCATTTATATATATACAAATATATTTATTTATAAATATATAATTTATGTATATACATATATGCATACACCTACATATATACATACATACTTATACATATAAATATACATAACATATAAATATGTGTGTATATATGTAAGTGTATGCATATACATAAATCTATTTTAATATGTTATAAGTAATGAATATTTATATTTTCTGTACAAAACTTGGAAAGTTTGGATAAGCATGGCAGATAATATAAAGGTCATACATACTCCTACCATCCAAAGATAACCAATCTAGACATCATATTAACCCAGGTAATGCAAATGGAAATCTCAGTATTAGAAATGGTATTTGATAACACAAGACCAAATGTGTTAAATCAGCTTCT
The DNA here is from genome assembly GCF_028021215.1 of Eschrichtius robustus. NCBI lineage: Eukaryota > Metazoa > Chordata > Mammalia > Artiodactyla > Eschrichtiidae > Eschrichtius > Eschrichtius robustus. Next base: position 135,383,840 of record NC_090827.1, read on the forward strand.
TCTTTACGTTTAAAATAAGTTAAGAAGGAATTTTGGGCTAATTTAGATTAATATGGACTAATATTGTGTAGAATTTTCTTCCTGGTAGAAAATTTGACCAGTGTCCCAATGTGCAGTGATCAAAATTGCTTTAAGTGTGGACCAGCTGATTTTCACAGACATAATGACACTTTTATCCCAGCTGTGTGTAATTTGTTGTAATTACAACTTCTATTTAATGAACAATATTTCTGACTGAAATGCATTGACTTTCAACTTTCCCATTATGGCATACTGTTTTTGTGTGTTTTTATCTTCTGTGACACGCATCACAAATAATATGTTATTAATAGAAGTTAAAATACTTACAAGTACTATTCACAAACAACTTAAAGCTCACCCTAAAATAATGTCATTCTTAGTTTCATTCAAGTGTCCTTTCTTGAGAGTAAAAGAAGGAGTAACAGAAAGAGATGGAATGTAGTGTAATCCACAGCATGTCCTAATAACGCTACAGCTGTTAATATATCAATTGTATTGACAGTTGCTTACCAGTAGTGATAACTAATTATTACAGTGCTGGGTGTTCTGTTAAAATCTTGGAATGCTCATTGGATTACATTTGCTCCTTGTGACTATTATGTCGTATGTATTGCAGTAGGAAATTCACTATTCATGAGTGCTTTTCAAAAAGATTGAATTTTGAAGGAATCAATACAGTGAACACAAGAGTTTAGTTCCACAGTGTTCACCATTCCTTTCTGAATTCAGATCAGGCTATTTTAAGTTGTGTCCTAACCGAAATGTAGAATGATCCAGGATAAGAAATAGCATGATGGTGCTTTTTAATGTATCTTTTTCAAAGCAGAAATATTATAATATTTGACTTGTTAGTCTTTTGTAATTTAATCTTATTTTCCATTATATGGCACAGAAATAACAAGTGTTCCCCTCATTTTGAGGTAACGAGACAGAATGCCCCTCATGCCTGTGTGATTAAGTCCTCCAAAGTAAAGATGATTTCACCAGAAATTTTAATCTCTACGTAAATCAAGCCATGGCACATGGTAAAAGGTAGTCCTTTCCCCTTGGACAAAAGAAGCCAAATAGTGGCCAGCTGTGTGTTGGTTTTCTCACTACGTTCATTACTTAGTCATCTTTCGGACAGCCCTTAAACTTAGTGTCCCTTATTACGTTGAGTTATTTTCTGGCCAGTGTGGTAATCTCCTTTTCTCACCTTGGGTGTTACACCTTATTCTACATCCAATACTGTATTAATGTAAAATTTGAAATTTATTTCCTTGTGGCAAATTATTGAATACCTCAATAGAGTTACATAGATCTGTTCAGATTTTCACCGGATTTTCTCGAAACAACATCTGTGTGTTTTGTTTTTTTTTATCTCGTAAAAGCACAACTTGAAGAAGTGTTCCATAAAAAGCAAACCAAGCTATCTCCACAAAAATCACAAGTCCCCAAATCCTATGGATATAATATCTATTTTTGTTAAGGAACATTCAGATGAAGAGAAAAGACTTTTCTTGAAGGATTCCTATAGTAAATGGGAAATAAAACTATTTTCTTTTCTGTGTGTACACACGACCTTTTCTATCATATACACAGTATCCTAGATATGATTGTTGTTTCTCTTATTCTGTCTCCTAGATTTAAAATATTACTCTAGAATACAGCATTTGATTTTCTTAGAATTATCATTTATTTCAAACTCATTCTGAATTGATGGTAAGTTCATGTCAGTTCAAGAAATATTTATTAAATGCCTTTATTTATGTACCAGCTATTGTTCATGGCATAGGGTGTGCACTAGCAAGATGAAGTCTCTGCTCTTACTATCCAAAAAGTTTTTAATTAAACGTTTTAAAAGTTATCCCGCTGGGGGCTTCCCTGGTGGTGCAGTGGTTGAGAATCTCCCTGCCAATGCAGGGGACACGGGTTCGAGCCCTGGTCTGGGAAGATCCCACATGCCGCGGAGCGACTAGGCCCGTGAGCCACAACTACCGAGCCTGCGCGTCTGGAGCCTGCGCTGCGCAACAAGAGAGGCCGCAAGAGTGAGAGGCCCGCGCACCGCGATGAAGAGTGGCCCCCGCCTGCCGCAACTAGAGAAAGCCCTCGCACAGAAACGAAGACCCAACACAGCCATAAAAAAAAAAAAAAAGAAAAAAAAATCCTAATGTGATTTATTAAAAAAAAAAAAGTTATCCCACTGAACATGTTACAAATCAAGTTACAGAAATGCTTATGACTTATTTGCTATAGTTTTAGGATTTACAAGTAGCATAGAGAGAGCTTTTAAAAATTGATAAGTGGCTGCTTTTTAAAATAGAGGTTTACTCAAACAGTAGAAATGAAACTGTCTTAGAGTGCAAATACCGTTTCAAGCTATTTGGCAATGTCTTGACACTCCCAAGGAAAGACTAGATATCTCTCATTGACGGTTAAAGATGTTGAACTGGAATATCCAAGTTTAGGAACAGAAATAATGCCAAATAGCACAGTTCTTGTTGAAGCGGGACTGCAAAGAATCCCCTCTTGCCTTTAAAAGGGGAATTTTCCCCAGTGTGATCCCAACAAATGTGCTTTACCTCTTCTATCATCTGTTTTTGCTTGGCTACAACCACAGTTACTACACAGGCACATATTCAAAATTACGGGGTGTTCAGAGGCTGAGGGGGTGCTCAGATTATTTATATCCCTCCAATTAGTACATAAATAACATATCCCTAGGTGTTTCTAAGGTAACTATGTGATTTGTGAAATAAATTTCACACCATTAGACCTGTCATTTTGCAAAAGCAAATACATCTCATATGATTTTATATGATTAAAAAAAGAGTTATCAATACAGTTAGTACGTGAAGTAAATCTATAGTCCATATAGCTCAACTTTATTATTGTAGATACCTTATATTTAACAAATTAGTATGGCATTTTTTTTTCATCAAATTCTTTCCTTTTAATCTAAGTGACTCCTGGCTATTTCTTGTTTAAAAAAAAAAAAAAAATCCACCCATAAAATGTGAATATTTAATACCACTGGACAACTTTAAAACAGTACTGTAAAGGAAATTCCAAATGAGAATTTTCAAAGTTATTTGCAAATGTCAATGTCATTGGAACACAAGTAGCCCCTAGTTTTTGAAAGTTCGCTTTATGCCATTTCACTTTTACGAACGACCTATACAGTAAGTCCCTAACTTTCAAGTTTTGAGCTTTCAAAGTTGAACATGCATTTGGTTTCAGCAAGGAACCAGAACCTGTGCCATCAACATCAGGCGTGGGCGAAATTGCAGCTTGCCCTCCGTCTCCTATTGCTGACGATCCTTCAGCTCTACCATCTCCCACCTCCTCTCCCTCCTCCAGTCAGTAACTCTTCTTGCCTGTTCACTTAATGCCAGCCCCTGTATGCCAGCTGTTGTACTGTCCTACTGTACTTTTCAAGGTACTGAACTGTAAGATTAAAAGTGTTTTCTTTATTTTTTGTGTTTGTTTTTTATGTATTATTTGTGTGAGAGGTATTATAACCTATTACAGTACAGTACTATATAGCCGATTGTGTTATTTGGGTACCTGGGCTAACGTTGTTGGACTTACGAACAAATTGGACTTATGAACGTGCTCTGAGAGCAGAGCTTGCTCGTATGTAGGGGACTTCCTGTATTAGTAGCTGTTTTGCTAACCAAAAGAACTCCAAAGAGGATTTTTGTTTGTCTGAAAAAAAGGCAAAAAGTGAAAACAGTATTCAGTGTTTGTTTTGCTGGGAGCCATCGTAGAGGCGTGGCCAGCCCTGACCAGCGCTGAGATTGGCACCCCCAAGCTTCTCCAGGAACTGCACTCAACATGTCAACATCAGGCCGCCATACACTGAACTGTGTCTGTGAGCATCTGCTTTATGTCAATTTAGTATCCTAAGGTAATGGCTTCTTTGCTCTATGTCATTTTGGCTTACTAAAGGTTTCATAGGAACACTCTACTTTCGAATAGCTGAGGAAACCTGTATGTGACTAATGTCCTAAAGTGATAACTGAAGGTAGACTGAATAGCTGTTTGTGTGTGTGTGTGGAGTTTTATTACCTGCGTGTTGGTAAATAAAAGTAGTTAAAAAAAAATTAAACCCATGGATTTCCAACCTGAAATTTGGATGATAGGATACCAAAATTGTTTAAAAAGTAAACAATAAAGAAAAGCACAAATTTTTCTCTATAGAAGGGAAGGATAGCTAATATTTATTGTGTGCTAGTTGTGTCAATTATCCTATTGTTCTGTTTGCCTTACAAATGCTTTTTCTTTTAATTACAAAGGGCGATTTTACCCTCCATTTTACTCTTGAGGTCTCAGATAGTTGTATGGGTACCTGTAGGCTGTATGAGTAACTGCAGCTAGTCATTGGAGCTAAGACTGAAACTCAGGTCTTTTGGTCTCTAAGACTCTTGTTCTTTGAAGTATCCCAAGGAACCCCTTGAAATGTGAATATATGAATCATTGACAAGCCTATACTTATTAATAGGTCCTGGGGTCTAGATGTATTAATTTTTTAAAAGTTGGCCTAAAATTTAAGTTTGACAGAAATACTTTAATAACAAAATCTTGCAATTAAACCTTGAATAGGTTTTAAAGGCTGGAATCCTAGATTTATAATGCAGAATATTCACATGTTAATATTTTATGTTGATCACCACATTCTCGTGATCTGATTATAAGAGCAAATTTTTCTGAGAAAAGGACAGCAGTCAGGCAGTAAAGCGATAGTCAGGATAAGAAATGAAGAATCCTTGAAAACCTTGAAGCTATATGTGATGACAATGGGTCAGCATAGGTGGAAGAAATAGAGAAACAACAATTACGATTTTATCTTGAAATTTTAACTAAAACCCCTTCTTGTCCAAAGCCAGGTTTCTTGGTCTGAACACGCAGGCTTCTGCTAATTTGCCTATCTCTTGTATTGAGTTTCCTTTCTAGAAAGATAATTTTAGGAGTTCTATAACACTGAAATCATTTTCACACATATACCATCAGGGAAATTCTGTGTATCAGCCTGTTTATTGCAAATGATACACCATATGTAAAAAAAAAAAAATCTGCTTTGAAATATTCTGAGTGATTTAGCATTCACTTAGTAAAAGTTGATGACAGCTTGTATATCATATATATACGATTCAAATTTTTATTTCTCTCAGTCTTAATCAATGATGATTTCTTGTTACTGATTGGGATTGTGTAATCCAAACCTAAAAAATTCATATTCAAAGATTTATTTTATGTCTATGTTGAAATAGTTTAGATGTTCAGCACAGAAGTATGTTTTGAAATTTGTTAAGTGCTTGCTAAAATTAGTCCTGTATTTTCCAGTTTTAAATTATGTTCTGAGTTCGTGTTATTTTTCCATTAATTTTGAAAATATTTTTCTTAAAGCCCATGCTATTTGCTCTATGAGGAATTACTTTCCTATTTTTCTCCTTGTTTTGCTAGAATCATTTTAAACCCCACTGCTTTCAGAAAATCCCGACCCAGTTTCTTTAATCCCTTTCTTTTTTTTTTTTTCTAATTTCTCTAGTGCTTTGCCTATACTGTACTATCAAATTATTAGAAACTATTTTTAATTATACCAAATGGAGAAGTACAACTTTGAAATAACTTCATCTAATTAGAATAGGTTCTTCTCTACGGCCTTACCACCCTGAACACACCCTACCTCGTCTAATTAGAATAGCTTCTTGAAGAAGGAACTTTAGGAATCAAGAGAACTATAGGGAGACTTTGTAAGCTGTGTATATTGTTAGCCCTTGAGGACAAGGAAATTGTTTTGTATGTAATAGATTTCTAGTGTTCAGACTTCTGAAAATGTTGTCTATCCAGGAGTCTTTTAACCCAGAAGAAGATAAAAAAGTCACATTGAAAACAAAGGCAAATAACTGTATAGAGAGGAAGAGAGTTAATCATTGGGAAGCAAATCATTCTGCAGAGTTTTTGACTTAGATTATATTAAGGAGTGTAGGAGTTTTAATTTTAGTTCTTCAGTACTCCAGCTAAAGGCTATAAATGATATTGCAGTGTTGAGGAATCGGAGCGGGCACTACTTGAAGCAGATAAAATGGCTGTACAGAGAAGTCTATGTAGAGTCTTTGTGTTTTTTCTACACGTTTCGTGCAACTGTAGAGAATTTCACAATATAATTATTTTGTGATGACACTGATGGCAGTTTTATAATGATTATATGATAATAAATGTATATCATATATTATTATATATAATAAATTATAATGAAAAATTTAACTATATATTAGATTATATATAATCTTATAATTAATATTTTGAGTGTTTATATATAATCTTAAAATTAATATTTTGAGTGTTTATGAATTACCAGCTATAATCTTGAATTAGTATAGATTACTATTTCTGATACAGAGAAAGAAACAGAGTTGAAATTGTTTTGAAGAAGATAGTATTCTCCAATAAAATCATTAAGATCTATGGTGCTATTAGTCAAGGTAGAATATGAGTTGCTGTAAAGAGATTCCAAAGAATAATGGATTAACAGAGTGGAAATTTATTTCCTCTGATGTAACAGTTTGGCATCTCAGGCTTCTGGAACAACTCTGCTCCACAAGGTCATTCAGGATCTCAAGATTTCTCCATTGTATTATGTCTGTCTACACCTGGGCCATTGGCACCTCCATCTTGTTCAGTGAGAAGAAAGGAACAAAAATGGACCTCCAAGAAAAGTCATTTCTTCTTAAGCAAACAATGTGAAAATTGTAGATATCACTTTCCTTCCCATTCCACTGAAGGACTTAGTCACATGGCTACGCCTTCAAAGGAGGCTTGAAAACATTTTGCCTGTAACTTGGTAATTATGGGAAAAGAAGTCAATAAACTTTGGAAAAAAACTAGTAATCTGCTAAAAGGAATATTGTTCATTTGCCTTCTCTCTTTAGAAGCTGTTAGTTCGAATTACAGTGTTGAAGATTGGGCAGAAAACTTGTAATTCATTTTAACATACTTTTCTCCTGGGATGCCATTTTTAATTAAAATATTTAGGAAATCTATTTGATGTTCTTTGTTTCACGTTGTGTACCATAACTGCAATAGAAAAGTAGGAAAGAAAATGGTCACCTGGAAGACTACAGCCTCTTTTTATATATGGACTCCAAAGTGAGTTGTTTTATAGCAATAGGACAGAAGAAAGCTTTCATATAATAAATTTTCTTGAAACATTATAGTTATCTCTTTTAGCTCTAAGGTAACCCAGGAAAATCACTGTTAAAGGGACATCCTATAATTCTGTTTTCAATTTTAAAATAAATAATAGGTTATAATAAGTTATAATTAACTTTTTGTGACTATGTTTCACTGTCATTCATAGATGTTCCTGAGTCTGTCTTTGAAAGCTATCAGTTCCCATGCTTGTTTTTAGCATGAAAAAGAGTCATTTGGCAACATTTCAGACAGAAATGGAAGTTCTAAAATAATAAAATACATTCTTATGCTTTCTATCTAAGCTGACTCAACTCTAATGGTAAAAACAAAGGTGAAACCATAAACAGTTGAAATGACTCACAGAAAAATAATAAGAAAGAAAATTTGGAAAATTAAAAGTTCAACGGAAAATAGTCTAATTAGAAAACTCAACAGAATGAGCTCTTACATAACTTAAGACCTAAAAACTAAGCGCAACCCTAAAAATATATGTATGTATAACTCTAAAAATATCTAATAAACCAAATGAAAACATAAAAGGATAGATTCCACATTCAGATAAACTTTCTACTTTGATATTTAAGGATCATAATCTGCTATATATAGTCTACCAAGAGTTCATTGTGAAAAATCAAATTGGGAGTCATTTGGGAGAAACCAATCTAGATAAGTGAAATTATTCTAGAAACTTAATATGCAGATTTTTTTATTCTCAACATGTACATTGATTAAATAAGGTAAGCAATTTGGACTTTTATTTAACACAATAACATTTGTAACTACGGAATCTCTATTTACAAATATATCTCAGAGATATTGCAGGTTCAGTTCCAGACCACCACAATAAAGTGAATATTACAATAAAGCAAGTCACATGAATTTTCTGGTTTCATAATGAGTATAAAAGTTGTGTTTACACTATACTGTAGTCCATTAAGCATGCAATAACATTATGTCTAAGAAAACAATGTATACGCCTTAATTAAAAAGCACTTTATTGCTAAAAGTTGTTAACTATCATCTGAGTCTTCAGTGAGTCCTAAACTTTTTGCAATTGTAATATTGAAGATCACTGATCACAGATCACCGTAACAAATACAATAATAGTGAAACATTTGAAGAAATGCAAGAATTACCAAAATGTGACAGGAGACACAAAGTGAGCAAATGCTGTTGGAAGAATGGTGCTAACAGATTTACTTGACACAGGGTTGCCACACACTTTCAATCTGTAAAAAATGCAATGTATGCGAAGTGCAAGAAAGCACAGTAAAAATGAGGTCTGCCTGTACATGATTCCTGAAGGATAATTGTACACAATAACAAGAGTTGAAATAAATGTACTATGACACTCAAGAAGTAGAATAAGGTATAATATATAGTGGGAAATATTACAAAGAAAGGGACTAAACTTTGCTTTAGACACAAGAAGAAATGACCCTTGTCCTTATCAGGACTAATCCCTCAAGTGTTCTTCCTTCGATCTTCTTCCAGTGCCTGTCTCAGGAACCCTATCCCACTGGTCAGGCCTTATTCAAGATGTTAACTGTTCCCTTTTTATTCCTCTCCCTCTGACTTTTAACATGAGTAGGTTCTCTGTTTTCATGAAGTGGAGGACTTTCACCAAATTTAAGCACCATTGTATGAAGGGCTTTCACTGTCTTGTTTACCAGCTGTATCCTCATCTCTCAGAACTTGACCTTCACTGTTCAGTTAATACTGAATTAGTAATACAATCTTACCATTCCTTCTTCCTTAACACTAATACTGCTCACATGTATGCCTATACCTTCCGATTCCATTCATTCACAACCGATTCACTTCTGAGAGCGAATCTGGCGTTCCTCCTCACCACTCAATGGGAAATGTGTTCTCCGCCATCACCCAAATCCTCATGAGTTACAGAAAACTTCTCAGCTCTCCTTCTCCTCCAACGATCCTGCTGCACTTGAAATTAAATTTAATTTTTCTAGATTATTTTCTATCTCCATGTTCCAACAGCCATTTCTTGTAGTTCGGTTTCTGATCTTTTGTTCTTCTCTGTATTATAAATAACTCAGAGTCCCTTTTATGTAGTTGTCTTTCAAATCTAAATGTCTTATTCTAGTACAAGTTGATGAAGCATTATGTATTTATATTTTTTCTACTTAAAATTCTCTCTATCTCTACATTGCAAATTCTTGCTTCTTCACTAAGATTTAGATCAAATAATTAAAGCATCAGTTTCATTATGGACCCCTTGCTTCATTATGGGAAATCTTGAAGGAGTTTTAAGCAAAGGCTTGCATTATCACATCCTCTGCTTCCTTTTGCTACCCTAGTGCTTCATTATTCCAGTGTCACTTTCTCCAGGATGCACCTGCAAAATTCTACAGCTTTTTCTTTATTTGGAAATTTATAACACTTATTGCCAGCAATGCTCTTTAGATATTTATTACAAAAAGCTTACATAGGGACTTCCCTGGTGGCGCAGTGGTTAAGAATCCACCTGCCAATGCAGGGGACATGGGTTTGAGCCCTGGTCCGGGAAGATCCCACATGCCATGGAGCAACTAAGCCCACGCACCTACAGCCCGTGCTCTGCAACAAGAGAAGCCACCGCAATGAGAAGCCCGTGCACCTCAATGAAAACTAGCCCCCACAAGCTGCAACTAGAGAAAGCCCGTGTGCAGCAACGAAGACCCAACACAGTGAAAAAAAAAAAAAAAAAAAGCTTATGTAGATTTTTAGTCATACCTGTCCTCTCTTTCTTAGTGAATTTTAAGTTTCTTAAAGTTTGTAAATCTTATAATGGATAGCAAATTCGTACTAGCTTATCAGCTGATACTTCTTGGATAAATTACTTAATGAATAAATGAGTGAAGGAACTCAAATGTTGGCCTCTGCTATTCTTTTTTTCTTACAATATAATATAACCTTATGGTTATGAATCACCTACCTCAGAAATACAGATCTTTAACCAGATCTGCCAGCTGGGCCTATGTACACACAGCTCAACACTGCTTTCCCCACATTTCTCTGGCAGTGAGTGAGAGGGAAGCAGAACCACCGCAGTGACTCACCCCATTCCCTACATGTCCTAATACAGCCCTAACAGTCAGGTTTAAAATCATATATATTCAGCCACCATTATTCCCACCTGACATGTCTTCGTTTCTCTCTCTATCATAGTGTAAGCTCTTGCTTATAATTTCCGAAGGTGATGGAGGGCTAGAATATTTCCTAAAGTAGGAGCAGGAATTCAGTAGCACTCAGTATCCTGCATAAAAAGGATGATTTCTTGGCCTCCTTTATTGTATTAATGTACCTATTCTTTTTTTTTTAAATAAATTTATTTATTTATTTTTTGGCTGCTTTGGGTCTTCGTTGCAGTTGCTGTGCACGGGCTTTCTCTAGTTGTGGCGAGCGGGGGCTACTCTTCGTTGCGGTGCGCGGGCTTCTCATTGCAGTGGCTTCTCTTGTTGCGGAGCAGGGGATCTAGGCGCACGGGCTTCAGTAGTAGTTGTGGCATGTGGGCTAAGTAGTTGTGGCTCGCGGGCTCTAGAGCTCAGGCTCAGTAGTTGTGGCGCACGGGCTTAGTTGCTCTGAGGCATGTGGGATCTTCCTGGACCAGGGCTCGAACCCGTGTCCCCTGCATTGGCAGGCGGATTCTTAACCACTGCACCACCAGAGAAGTCCCTAATGTATCCATTCTGATTCTCAAATTTTTCATGATTGTCAAAGCACCCATCATCAGAATAATTTAGGAATTACTTTCTATATTTCAGTAAGAATTGAGGTGGAGGCTTGCAGATAGATGTGTTCACAAATGCAAAATCGGAAATGTTACATTTCACAGCTCTGGGGGATGGAGGGTAATCAAGACCTGCCCATCACAGCTGCAGCTGTCCGCCAAGCTTTGTCCTCCTGGGAGACTTCCTGGAAGGCCAAGCGAAACTCATGGCTATTGGACTCTTCTGCAGATATGACAAGAGCTTTGGGCCAATACGGCGTTGCATTGCAAGGCTTCCTAGGTGCTTGCACTTGAATTCCTTCTCTTGCCTGCTTTGCCTTTCGCTGACCTATGACTCATTTTGTTCTCAACAAAGGTCCTTTGATCTCCCATTTTGCTCTCTGTCTTCCTTGTTCACATCTATCTCCTAGTTTTTACCATTCACAAACACCCTGATTCTACAAGTTATTCAACTCTATGAAATGAGTCAGAGGCTCACATGCCTATAGGCGCTAGGTCGGTGATATAAATAAAGAAATTCGGCTTGAGTGAAAACAGTGGAAAACTAAAGGGGACATGACTGCATTTATTTCTGATTGATGGTTGCCACAGGGGAATATGGGCCAAATATAGCCAATATTAAAAAGGAATTTTTTAGACTCTGCAGACTAATTAGAACATGTTTGTGGGCATATTTGGCCTGTAACCGGCCTTTTTTTTTTTTTTTTTTTTTTTAATTTGATACTCTGGGATTAATCCCTGAATTACACCAATACAACTGTAGGGATTTATGTCTCAATGCCAACTTTATTTTAGCCAATTCTCTTACTCTTATTGAGTCAGGCAATTAGGTTTCTCACTGTTCAAAATTATTTTTACCTTGATATTAGAATATCTTTTTGTGTCCAAATCAATAATTATGTACTTTAACTTAAACACAATTAGAGCTTCTGATACTCTGTTATAGGCACCAATTTAGCTAGTATTTACTTCAGCTCTGATAATTGGCATCATAGTTGTATTTTTAGACGGGGAAGGGTGATTTTCAGTGTCACAGAGCTGGCAGTACTAAAGACATCCTGTCTGAATCAAGGCTCAGAGCAAGGTCTTCTGTCTCTGGTCTACTGAGTTTTCTATTCTGCCACAGTAGTTTCTCAGCTATTACTTTCCAGAGTAATTTACCTTTTTGTTAAATCTTAAATATTGATACTGGAGCTCTGTCCTGTAATTCTCATGCTTTTTTTTTTTTTAATTTCTCAAAAATTAAGATGAAAACATCAGTCACAGGTCTAAGACTCTTAATGATATTCAAGTCATTGACCCTGGTGATGAGATGTGTACAGATGAAGTTCTCATATCTGAAAACAGACAAGATAAGTCAAAGATCTGATGCATGGAAATTGCTACAGCCTTTGCTTTTGTGCTATAAGAGAGATTTCTAGTAAGAGTCTTTCATTCATAAGATAATGTGTTAGGTTGGATTTTAAAAATTCCTATCCAATAATAATTAAAGCCTAAGTGAGCACCTATTATGTGCAAGGCATATGATACTTTGTAGAATTAGCTATTTTATCTTCACAACAACCCAGTAAAGATATGATATGATAAAGATATGAAGACTAGTACTTTCAAAAGATAAGAGAGTTGCCAAAGAAGTTTGCTTAGTACCTGGAATTAGCCAAACGTGAGGTTAAGGGTACAGTCCTCCAGACCACTGAGTTTTCCCAAGACTTCTGACACCAACTGCGACTTTGGCAGTTTCCCAAAACCACAGAGAGTCTCTATAATTTGCTAGGACTCACAGAAATCACTGGAACCTACGATATTCGCAGTCCTGTTTATGACAAGCAAAGGATGCACATGAAACAGATGCCTAGGGTGGAATCTGGGACTGAGAAGGGTCCAAATGTGAAGCTTCTGAGTCATCAGGGAGGCTCTATCCTCCTGGCATCAATGTGTGGCAATACATGCATGCAATATTGCCAAGCCAAGAAGTTTTTATTGAGGCTTCATTATCTAGACAGGATGGATTGAATCTTTGTCCAAATGGTTGAACTCAATATCCAGCCACTCTGGAGGTCAGGCTGATATCACAGTAGCTCCAAACCCCATCTCTCTCTTTTTTTGTTTTTGGCCTGGCCAGCTCCACACCTGACACATCTCATTAGCATCCACTTTCCTTTCTAGGGGCCCTGGTCAGTGTAAACTTTCAGATGTGGTCCTAGGGGCCCACCGTAAATAACAAAGACACTCCTATCACTCAGGAAATTCCAAGGGTTTAGAGGCTACCTTCCAAGAACCAGAAACAAAGATCAGACACATTCCTTATAACACACTCAGTTAATAAATATCAGAATCAAGATTTAATCTTAGATCTGTTGGACTCCAGATATTAGTATGTGCATTTTCTTCTCATTCTCATCAGCATAGTACCTGACACATAGTAAGTGCCCAATAAATCTTAATTAAATGAATGAACGAGTCAGATATTTTTTCCTTTTGCACAGACAGGGTAAAATTTCATGGCAATGGTAGATACTCCCAAGGGTGGGTAATTTTGTCATTTTATGAATGATAGTCTCACAGGCAGTTGTTAATTATAAAACCCTTAAAACGAGCTTTTGTCCTCCTGAAAACAGCTTGCTGTTGCTAAATAGAATCACCAAGAGATGAAAGAGGGGCTGGGAGCGGGTGTATAATGCTTGTGACTTAAGTGATTACATAAATTGGTTTAAGGCTATTCTTCTGTGGGAGAATATCATTTCTTAAGAGACGTTACTCTCCTGCGTAATGCTTGAGTGTGATCACATGAGATTTTCTTTTAAATAGGACATAAGCTCTGCCATCTCTGAAAAAAGAGTACTTACATTGAAATAAGATAAAAAATATATTATGAAAAGCAAACTAAGAGTCAGCCAGTTAGGGTTTGTGTGTGAACGCAACAGAGAAATGTGAGTGAGGAAAATATTTTTGGTGAGGGAAATCAGGATTTATTGAAATTACCAAATTCAAATCTATCTTAAAAATCTCTATATGTTACTTTAAATAAAGGGTCTGGTCCAATTTAATTAAATAAACTCTATTAAGTCCTTAGTCAAAAACAGATTATGGGAAAGCATTTGTAAAGCATTTGTCTTTTATCTTTTCTGTGTTTCATCTATTATCCTTTTCATTTTTCTGGATATTAAACGATCAGAATGGCATTAAAAAGGAAACAAAACCTAACCTGTAATTCAGAGTGGATGGCTTATTTTAAAGTAATGGCCTGCAAAAGAAGAACGATGGATGGAATAACCTTTTTTGTGTGATATATCCTTGGAAAATTTTCTGACTATATAATCATGAACATGGGAAGTTAAAGAGAGAGTATCTCTTTGGGTGTGTTCCCAGACTTCTAATAGTTATGGTTTTTTATTTCTTAGTGTATTGAAATTATTTTATTTATGATTGCATCTAAAAATACATCTAAACATGAGGCTATGCTACTGCTATTTTGTTCACTTGGCCTACGACAAAGAATGGAAGTTGGAAATGTTGTAGTTACTGAACCATATCTCTTACACATTTCACATAATTGTACATTAACCTAATGCTGCTTTCACTGAAACAAAATGTAGTAATAGTATATTATTAGGAGGGAGTGAACTTATAATGTCAAAGTAGAGTCATATTCACTTAAATCTCATGTAAAGACAGAATTCACAGGACCACATTTACAAGTGCAACTACAGGAGATTTTAGGTCCTTGAAAATGTTAACTAGAAGGAAACGTAGTAAGATAAACTCACATTATTTTACCCAAAATGAAGAATCTGTTTTCCTTTAATGTTCAATATATAGCTTAATTTCTGCCTGTGTTAGCAGATAATCCGTGAGTATGCCTTTCTGTCAAGCTTCTTTCCTTTATTTCCGGGAACCACAAATCAATTCAGGACTGATTCCTCAGCCCTGACCTCCTGAAATGGCCTTCTAACCATAGTCTTGGACATACCTACCTTCTACTCTCCTATTGAAATGGCTTTATAAGTAGGCCTGTATTTAAAAAATCTGTAGTATCATCTCCCTCTACAAGAAATTGATCTTAGAAACATTCATATACCTCAGTATAGAATTTATTCAATAAGTACAACAGTCCCCGCTTATTCACAGGACACGAGTTCCAAAACCCCCAGGGGATGCCTGAAACTGCAGAGAGTACTGAACTCTATACATATGTTATGTTTTTTCCTATACATACATACCTACAATAAAGTTTAATTTATAAATGAGGCACAGCAAGATATTAACAACAATAACCAATAATAAAATAGAACAATTATAACAATATACTGTAATAAATGTCATGTGAATGTGCTCTCTCTCTCTCTCAACATATCTTATTGTACAAATTTGGCAACTTTTCCATCCTAACTAAGCACTTATCTGCACTGTAACGTTTGCAGTTTGAGGTGCGACAGCAAAACTAACACACATTTCTTTTTCCCCTCCACAATTTCACAGATAGAAAATTTGTTCTTACCATAGACCTTAGCAATCTCAACATACGATTTTTATCCTTTCCTTACTGGATAGAGAACTTTCACCTTTTC
Organism: Eschrichtius robustus; assembly: GCF_028021215.1. Taxonomy (NCBI): domain Eukaryota; kingdom Metazoa; phylum Chordata; class Mammalia; order Artiodactyla; family Eschrichtiidae; genus Eschrichtius; species Eschrichtius robustus. Next base: position 135,399,338 of record NC_090827.1, read on the forward strand.
ACTTAAAGGAGGCACTTCATGGCCTCTCTTTGGCATATGTAAATTGTCAACATCACTCATCTTGCACCTTGTGGTCATTATTAAGTAAAATAAGTGTTACTTGAACACAAGCACTGTGATACCTGGACAGTTGATCTGATAAGTGAGATGTTTACTAAGTGAAAAATGGGTGGGATCCTCTGGACAGAGGGATGATTCACATCCCAGGCGGGATGACATGGGATGACGAGAGATTTCATCACACCACTTAAGATGGCACACTATTTAAAACGTATGAAATGTTCATTTCTGAAACTGTTCACGTAATATTTTCAGATTGCAACTGACCGAGGGTAACTGAAACCTCTGAAAGCGAAACCACAGATAAGAGAGGACTACTGTCCTAAGGAAAAATAATTATTTAAAAAAATACTATTTTAACAATTCCCCAAATTCTCATTAACTGATGCATCCTGCAATGATGTTTCAGATAGCTGCTACCACAGTCATTAACAGGTATTTATTGCATTGTGCTAGGCATTTTAGAGTACAAATAAAGATCTGTTCCCTGACCATAAGGAGCTTGCAGGGTTTATTTTGCTAAAGTATATGTCTTTAGTCTGAATCCAAATACAAAAAGTAAATTCTCAGTGCTAATGATACGTGATTTGGCATCTGGGGTATGTAAAGGCATGGACAAACATTGGAGGGAGGTGTATTTTAACAACTAGGAGTATGTGTAGGGGAGGGAAAAAATATGTTTTTCATGTACGCAATTTAGGTTCTCTGGCTGGGACCTTGTAAATTAGACTATTGAAAGACAGATTAACAAGAGAAAAACACGCAGAATTTTATTAACACGTGCATTACACATACTCATGGGAGCACATGGAGATGAGTAACCCAAAGGGCTTGTTAGCATTGTGCTTAAATACAGTCTTAGGCTAAACAAAGGAAAAGGGGTTTGGAACTTCTGGATGGAGAAAGCAAGTTGTGGGAGGGCGACCAGGAAGAGTATGGTAAAGACTGGTTGTTTAGTAAGGTTTGTTTTGCAGATTTAACTTGGTGCCTTCTCCATTAGTAAGTTATTAAGAGTTCTTCTCCTTGTAGGATAGGAGAGGGAGAGAGATACCTTTACAAATGTAAATTTCCTTTACTAAAGAAAAACTTAGGTACTGTTTTGAGAGCTTTTTCTGCATCCACCTCTTCTTCATGGCCCTTAGCTCAAAAAATCCATATGCCAAAGAGGCATGTTTTGGGGTAACATATTCTGGTACCCTTCATATGGAACCGGTAGAGTTGTTTGCCAGTTTGTAATGAAGGGGCATATCTTTGGCCCAAACACGATTCACCAATTAGAGTTTAATTCATCTTTTTTTCACTTTTATTTTCACAAGAGGTAAAGGATTTTTTTTTATCTCAATCTTATTTTACATATGTGTTGTGTCCATTAAATTTATCTGAATCACTTGAAAATGAATAGAGAAATTTTGATTCTACACAGCTGATTGCATATACCAAACTACAACTGAATATTTCGCTAAAATGACTAATAGCATAATATAAATGTATGTGGCAAAGAGAAAGGAAACAGAAAACTTGACAGTTTCTATTGCAATATTTGCAAGTTTATCTTATGCAAAATATTCAGAGCAGTCTAGGTGCTTAGTGAGTACTGGTAAAAACCATATAAACAAAAACAAAATCAATAAATTATATTTAGATCATCACAAAGAAGAAGGACACTTCAGAAATTGTTATTATTATTGCAGTTTTTAGTTGTCATCTTACCAGTAGGAGTAACAAGACTGATGAATATTGTTATTGAGACAAGGTATAATTTTTGTCTTATTAAAGGCATATTCTAGATGTTCATCAGACCGTATTAAGTCTGTTCCCTGGTGTTTCTGCTATAGTAATTTTTTCCCATTATTTTTCTGTTGCTAAGAATGCACACTGTGTAACGATGGTCTCTTTGTGACCACTGGCTGTCAGTGCCAATTATAATTTAAATAGCCCAGGCAAAGAAAATTTAAATTTGAACCAGCAAATAGCTGTCATCAGCACATAAAGTCATTTAGACTCAGCAGGCTAAAAATGAAAATAGCTGAATTTAAAATAACATTTTTTTCTTTTAGTAATCTTGATAAATGTATTCGTAAGTGAGATAATTGGGCTTTGATTAATCAAAAAATGTTATCCATAGCATGAAATAAATTCAGGTAGGCTTGAGGGATCTTAGTTCCCCGACCAGGGACGAACCCGTGCCCCCTGCAGTGGAATCTCAGAGCCCTAACCACTAGATGGCCAGGGAATTCCCGTGGGTAGGGAAATAAGAGGTTTAACATAGCAATATTCAAGGAATAATAATAATTTTCCTAAGTTTCCACAAACAAAGCTCGGTTTCTTTTTCTACCTATTAAAACAAACAAACACTGCTTTTAACAGTGAAAAGGATGCTTTGAATCTCTGTGTAGAAATGCTTTTAGCATCGTTTGTCCAGTAGGGGTGATGAATTTGCATTCAGCATCCCCCATCTCAACTCATTTCCCTCATTTTAAAGACCAATGGCTATGGAGAATCAGCTATTGAGTCGGGGGGGCATCAAGAGATTGCAGAGGACCAGAATAGGCCACCCCAAATATGCCACTTTGGAATAAGGATTATGTTGAGCTAAAGGTCATTAAAAACCACAGGTGCAAGAAAAGCTCTTTACCTCCCTGCTAACTGCCTAAAAATAAAGCATACATTTCCTCTTTTGTAAAGGAAATTTACATTAGTAGTAAAATAAGTTTCCATTTGTAAATCTATCTCTGTACCAGGAGGAGTGCTTCTCTTGGAGACAACATTTAACACCCGAGAGGCTCCTACCTGCATAACAAGACAACAGTTACTTACCACCCATTTTCTCCCCTCACCTCCCCATAACTTGCCTCTCCCACCCCGAAGCCCCAAACCCCTTTTCCTTTGTGTAGCCTATAGTGGTGTACTAGTCTCAGTCATCTGGACTCCTCCATTTGTCTAATTTCTTTTTGAAACTCCCATGCATAAACACAAAATTAAACTTTTTTTCCCCCTCTTGTTAATCTGTCTTTTAACAGTTTGGTTCTCAGGCCCCAGCTATTGAACCTAGGAGGGTAGAGGGAAAAAAGTTCCACCTCTCCTATGAGTTCAAAGCACACATGTTACATAAAAAGGGTGCTTCTAGAGGTTGTCAGGGAGGAGAAAAGGAATTCCTAAAGAAGAAACCCTCTGAGCTGGGTCTTCAAGATTGACTAGTTCTCCAGCAGGCATATTAGGGTAGGACATAAGAGAGGAAAAGCATGTTGTAGTGGCATGAAATCATGCAAGGGCATGGTATGTTTAACCCGTTAAAGAGAAAAACCACAGACCCCCAATGGCGTCACTTGCGCTAAAAGCCCACGTTAAAATCTAGATATAATACCTAACTTAATTAAGGTTTTCACCTTCCTCAGAAATGTAATCTTAATCAACCATTTTCGAATTTTCTGGTCAGCACCAACGTGGTGATCTGTCACATGGGCCCTCTCCATCCTCGAGGAAGAAGAGACCATCTGCATGATTAAACCCCTGCTGGTCCTTTCCCCACCCCCCGAGTAAGATGTCCTGGCCTAAAAATAATCCTTTCTTTTCTTTTCAGCTCCCTAACCCCACCCTTCTTCCTATAAAAACCTTCCATTTTGTACAATCCCTTGGAGTGCCCTTCTAGTTGCTAGATGGGACACTGCTGATTCATAAATCGTTGAATAAAACCAATTAGATCTTCACATTTACTCTGTTGAATTTTGTTTCTTAACAAAAGAAAGCTGGCTGTAGTTGAGGGTCTCTGGGGTGGAGGGTGCTGGGAAAGCAGTAGAGACTTTTTAAGGTTATACGTGCTCATACAGCATCAAGAAGATAATAAGGTCTTTTGACCAAATTATGTGTGTAAGTGGTTATATGATAAATTTTTATTTTATGACTTTTATATTTTATTAAAGTTACATATATAAATGCTATTAAATGACAATATTTCTATAAAGCTTTCAGTAATAAACAAGTTATTCTTTGTTCCATCGTTCTCCACTACTCCTTTCCCCTCCCGTCTCTACCACTCCCTGGAAGTAACCCTGGAGGTGACCATCTTCAACTCTTGTTTCCTTTTGCATTTGCTGTGCTTGCTCTAAATTCCTAAGTCATATGCTTATGTTAATTTTTAAAATTAGTTTTATATATTAACTTTAGATTTTTACTATGGAAGATGAAAATTTAAGAGTTGTCTTTTTTTTTTTTTTTTGAGTTCTTGTGATATTTTATTTAGAAAAACATAGGACCCCCCCCCCGACCAAAGCCACAAAATCTTAATTTTTCTCTTTTAAATGTCACACTAGTTAGATATAAGGCCGTCCCGAATAATAAAAGTATTTACACATTGAACATAAAATAAATATAAAGCAACTGAGAACAAATTAGTTATCCATTGATTCATTTTGCATTCCCACGGTTCATCTTCTGTTTCATCTTCCTTTGCCTTTTATAAATCCTTTTCTTTCTTGCTTTCAAATCTACTCTTGGCTCTGGTTTTACCCGCTGTATTTCTATCGGCTTTTCCTCAGCTGGTGTAACAAAAACATCTGCAGTGGGATCATGGAGAAGAATAGTCTTTGGTTGTTTCTTTCTCAGCTTCTGCACCTCTTTCACTTGCTGTTTTTCTCTGTATTTTGCAGCTGTGATGGATCTTATGACACGCCGATACATGTTTGGTGACTGGTAGTGAGGATTTTCATACAAAGTTGGTCCTCCAAAACTTCCCTGGAAAATCTTTATGAGATTTAAGACAAAACGGGGTCCTATTTCTACAAGAGCAGCATCTTCTTCTATGATCTGAAAGTTCCGAAACCATATCCTATTATCCAAAATAGTGAACGTAAACACATGGTCCACAAATGGTTGACTTTTGGGATGATACCGTGGTGTACTAAAGATCTGAATTAAGAGTTCTTTTAACAAAGCAAAATGTGGTAATTCATCAAAAGCAGGATCAAAAGACAAGAGGGGCCGAGAACCTTTCAAACAGTTTCCAGTCATCTTTAGCTCAGCTAGGGTATGAATATTTTGAACAAGGAATTTAGCAGATGGTCCATGAGGTGAATTTGAAAGCCACATATAGAGATCTTGTTTTTTCTTAGCTTCAAAATAGATACATTTATTGCAGTTTTTCATTTCACAAACCTCGTTAATCACAAATAACTTACCTTTACGATCCATTTTTGTATCTGCTTTAGAATGAGGCATCAACATTCTCAAGTCTTGCATTAAATGTCTTGTTCTGAAATTTATTGCTCTAGAAGAAAAGATGAGAATCCGTTCCTTATTTTTCTACTTGCCCTTGCAAACCGGGCCTGGGATCCCATCTCTCTCTTCCTCCTCCGCCTCCTCTGCTACGTCGCTCGGCTTAGCATCTTTTTCGTTTCTTTTTAGCTTTTTCGCCTGAAACGCCGGGCCTCCACGCCGCTTCCTCTTCGTCACCGCCATCTTGCTCCAAGAGTTGTCTTAATTCATTCAGTCTGCTCTAACAAAACACCACAGACTGGGTGGCTTAAAAACAATAAACATTTATTTCGCACAGTTCTGGAGGCTGTAAATCCAAGATTAGGGTGTCAGCATGGTCCAGGGAGGGTCCTCTTCTGGGTCCTAGATTTCTTGTTGTAGTCTCACATTGCAGAAGGGACAAGGGAGCGCTCTCAGACCTCTTCTATAAGGGCACTAATAATCCTAGTCACCCTCCAAATACCCCACCTACTAACGTTACTGAATGCAAGTTCGTGGGTCCAACGCACAGTGAGGCCAAACAAACCTAAATGTTGGAGTTTGCAGCAGAGAAAGGTTTATTGCAGGGCCAAGCAAGGAGAATGGGTGGCTCATGCTCAAAAACCCTGAACTCCTCAATGGTTTGTGGGGAGAGGTTTTTATAGGCAAAATTTGGGGTGAAGGTTGCAGGGTATGTGACTTTCTTCTGATAGGTTGGTGGTGAGGTAACAAGGTGATGATCCAGGACTCATGCTCAGCCAGGGTGCAGGCAGGTTCCTAAAAAAGAACTCAATGATTCTCTATTAAGTATATTCCTGGAGGGGGAACCAGGACCCTCCCTCTTTTCTGCACTATGGTTTCTTGACTGCTCCTCCCTTGTTTCTACTTCCCGTTTCTTCCCTGATTAGCAGCTGTTTGAATCTGCCCATTGGAACTCAGGGAAGGTCAAGGAGGCTCAATGAAGCCTATTTCCTACAAAAAAGAAATTGGGGACATGGAAAGGGTTTGTACCCGAGAGGACCCCACAGGGTCCTGCTCAGTTTCAATCAGAGTAATAGTTTGTGGCGAATCCAATCTCTAATCTAGAAACATGAGTAGATAGTGTTTATATCTACTCTCATATTCAGCCTCATCCCAAATGTGCCTTTTCCTACTCTATTCTGTTAAATTTTTCTCCCACCTCTAAGAAAGCAATGATCTTCTAAAATCAGATTCCTTCTTGGCTCATGATTCTATCTTTTCCTGATTCCTGAGTAGACTTCTTTGATTCTAGCATCTTCAGGGACATGATTGGAACTATTTTTAATATTCAAAAAACATATTTCAAAAGCATAAACCTTTTGTTAAAAACTGTATATAGTAAAATCTCATAAGATGAAATTCAAATTGTATAGCCTGGCAATTGTAATATCTATAACTTCTTAAAAATTAACTTATTCTATGGATTTAACATATTGAAATTTCTATAGGGCCACTCAGGGTTTATAGATAAGTAAAACCTGTGGAGTGTAATAAAAATTGGTGGGAATAGTGGACAAGTGCAGAGTGAATGCTCCATCTAAGAGTGGACAGCCTCTGCTTAGCGCCAGCAGATTTTTGACATGCGGGAATTAAGCCTAATTTTTTCAGATACTTTGAGAGCTAGGTAAAGTCTCTCTCTCTCTCTCTTTTTTAGACATGTGGGCAACTAGCAAATATTTGAAAACTACTGTGCTTGCCAACAAAACCAAAGGTAGGATTCAGCTACCAGTTGCATCTTCTGCCTGCTCAAAGTCGGTTTATTGACTCTACCCCAGGCAACTCTTCATTCTTGTTTCCTTAGCCTTTCTCATGATATTTATTTAACTTTAAGTATTCTTCCTCTGTACCTATTCAAATACACCATTTTTCAAATTCTAGGTCAATTTTCACCTTCTCTCCCCTACACTTTCTGCTTCAATATCACCCTCCACTGGGATAATATACATTTATTACATGATGATCTAATTTGTGACTAATGAACTACCTTTAATTTTACTGTTAGTTCTGCCATGATTTTTTAATTAAAGGTGAAACAAACTTTTTTTGTGGAAAAGACCTTAGGATATTGTAGCCCAACCCTTATTATGTAGAGACTTGAAGAGGATAAGTAAATTCCCTAACATCATATTGTTAGTTGGTTACAGATTCCAGAGGCTGTTTTAATTGCCTTGAATATAGTAGGTGTTGGATACATATATGCTGATTGACTAAAAATTGTCTATCATTGTAATAAAGGCCTTCTTTAGACTTTTGTTGCAATTTCTTAACATTTAAACACAAAATCCTAGATTCAGCAATAAAATCATGTTTTATAGAGTGTTATCTTTAAACTATAATCTTCCTCAAAAAAAAACCACAACGGTTATTTCTCAAAGAAAAAAAAAATCCAAAACAATGGTATGTGTTTGCATTCCATGTTAAACTGAAGAAAATAAGTGTGCAAATTACTTTTGTTTATAAAATGCAGCTGTGCCTCTGTTTAGATTTAGGCAGTTTTAACTGAATTAACCATTTTTCCTTCAGAATTTTAAAGTTGCTTACCCATTGAAAATGTTGGTATTGAATTTTTTCCCAGGTGACAATTTGGTAGTGATAGATATTATTTTTTAAATCATGAAATATTTCTAATGCATAGGAAATTATTAAAATCATATCACATACACCCATATAAACACTACTCAGATCTAACGTAAATTAAGATTTTGCAATATTTCCTCCAATCTGGAAAATTTAAGGAGACATTGTCATCCTGACTAATACTATCCTATTAAAACATATATTATGATTACCAAGGAAATACTGGTCATAATATTTAGGCAGAAAAGAATGGGCCTAAAGAACTGATTAGACTAAAGCCAAACACAGCATTATAGGATTCTCCATCCTTTAAAATCTGAATCCGATTTTTTTTTTTAATATCAGACACATACCCCTCAGCTCATGGCACATGATCATCTTTTTTTTTTCTAGACGCTCTTTTATTTAATGTTCATATTCCCCTTTATCTCCATTCTGTACTCCCATTTCTCTTCCTCTATAATCAGCAGTGAGGAAGTACTGCTCTTGTGATCTGATTACTTTGCTGGAGAAACCACGTAGACAGGCTCTGAGTGTACAGTTTAGCAGGAGAGCATCCCAGTTGAGCCAAGACTTCTCTCGTGTCTCTGCCAAGGCATCAGAAATGCGAAAGAATAGGTCTTGGTCTCAGCTACTAATATAATAATGCTAATGCCCTCTCTGGATACCAAGTAGGCACAGGTGTCACCTACTTAAGCCATGCTTTGAGATCCTGACTCACAGACTTGTGAGCAAGATGAAAGATTGTTGTTGTTTTTAGCTGCTAAGTTTTAGAGGGGTTGGTTATGCAACAAAGATAACCAGAACAACCATATTATTGTGTTTTAACAGACATCTTTTTTTCCCCAATGTGTGTGTTCTTACAAAATATGTGTGTTTTGTGTGCAGATATTTTGATTTTTTAAAATGTTATTATAAAATACATCTCATTTTCTTTTCAGTTAAGCACAATGTTTTCGATATTCATGCATGTTGCAACCTATACATCTATCTGTTACTTTTATTTGCTGTGTAAACTCGTGTGTTCATCCAGACATTTTATTTTTTTCTCCTAGTTGCCAGGTTGCCTCTAACTTCCAGCTGCTACACATAATGCTGTGATAGATATCCTGGCAAATTCTCTTTACCTACTTGTATGAGAGGTACTTTAAGTTTATAGGAGCAGAAAGACTCTATCATAGGTTGCGTCTACACTTTATTTGCCTAAGTAATGACAGATTCTCTCCAGTACGGTTGTACCAGTCCATCCTTCCAATAGCAATGTATTGGAGTCTTATATTACCACATTGTCTTCAATAATTGAAATTATCCAGCTTTCTCATTTTTTTCCTGTATAATATTTTAAAATGAGATCTATTTTTAATATACATGTTTCTGATTACAGTTGATTTTTTTTTTGATTTTTTTTAAAAATTTTTATTCTTGGCTGTGTTGGGGCTTCGTTTCTGTGCGAGGGCCTTCTCCAATTGCGGCAGCAGGGGCCACTCTTCATCGTGGTACGCGGGCCTATTCACTATGGCGGCCTCTCTTGTTGCGGAGCACAGGCTCCAGACGCGCAGGCTCAGTAATTGTGGCTCACAGGCCTAGTTGCTCTGCGACATGTGGGATCTTCCCAGACCAGGGCCCAAACCCGTGTCCCCTGCATTAGCAGGCAGATTCTCAACCACTGCGCCACCAGGGAAGCCCTACAGTTGATTTTGAATGGCACTTTTGTGCACGTTGGCCTTTTGTATTTCCTTCTATTGACTTTATATTTTTACGTTTCTCACTTCAATATTTTTTTTGTCTAGAGTGCAGTGTAACACTATATAACATATATAACACTGTATGTAGTGTTAGACTGGAATCTCATCTTATTTTTCTCCATACAGGGAGCCCTTTCCATCTGCTCTTTCCACCCCCCTAAACTCTACTAAACAATATGTCCTTCCTGCCTTGATGTGTGATGTCATTTCTATCTTATGTTGCTATATATATACAATGATATATCCCTAAACTCTGTTCTCTTCAACTAGTATATTTTTCTATTCTTTAATCTTTTTAAAAGGTTGATTTATTTATTGCCAGTATGGTATTCTTTGTTATAAACATTTCAATAATTTTATCTTGTTTCTTGAAAAATTAACTGGAATTTTTATTTAGATTATATTGAATTTACATTTCAATTTGGGATGAATTGACATCTTTACAATTTTAAGTCAAGAGTATGTAATGCTGTTCATTTATTCAGAGCATCATCTTTGATCTTATATTAAAAAGTTCTTTCTGATTGGGTTTTCATATATCCTTCTGTAAGTTAATTTGTAAACACTATATATTTTGTTGTTGTTTTGAATGATATCTTAATTATTACTGTACTTTCTGGTTAGTGTACTGGTCAGCTGTTGTTACATAAGAAACAACTAAAAAAAAATCTCAAGGCATATAGCAATAAGTATTTTCACTCATGTGTGTGTTGATTGGCTTGAGTGAAACTCACTCAGTGGGGGGCAGGGGCTCCCCAAGTCATAGGCTTCATATGGTGGAAGTTAGAAGCTCCCAGATGGGTGAGTGGAAACAAGCAATGCTCAGAACTGTCACACACATTGTCACGCACACTGTCACTTCTGCCCATACTTTATGGCCAAAGCACGTGGTCTAGCCCAATATCAGTGGAATGGGAAAGTACACTTCTCCCATGAAGGTAGTTCAGTGTGGGAGTGAAAATTTGCTAAATAGTAACTGAATCAAATACAATTAGCCAATTAGCCTTCTAAGTCAGCAAATGAGTTGAGATCATTATACTGTTAGTTTAATAAAAAGATCATTTGAAGGAAAGCATTTGATTTCAATTAGGGAAATTTCTGAATGATATACATAAATTACATGCATTAAATTTAATTAATTGATTCTTAGCTTTATTCCAAAAAGTATTTTCATTTTTAAACATAATGTTATTGAATGGTATATTATTATTGTGTGGTTATTTTATTTTTTTCAGGTTTATTTTGATCAATTTCACATAAGAGCTTGAAATTTTTATTTTAATATTTGCTTCACATTTTAGGATGTTTGTCACTGTATGCAGTATTCAGTTATATATGTATATATATATTTTTTTTTTTTTTTCATTTTTTGGTTGGGGGGGGAATGAGTAAACATATCTGTCATCTAACCAAGAACTCAGGGACCCAAGACTTTCTCAATTTGATATTAGGCAGCTTAGTAGACAGTATTATGTCATATGCTCCCATATGTCTCAGCAAGTCTGTATAATGCTAGTTATAAAGTGTGTACTTTATTTTAAATTAAATTAAAATAACCTAGATAAATCAGAATCCTAGTAAAACAAAAAAATAACAAATCATCTTAAATTTGATATAAGAAAATTTTATCTTTAACTAATAAGTCACAGTGGTAGATAATATCTTTGGACTTTGTTGCATATTTAATATACTATTGCTTCTTAAATATTGTTGCATAACAAATTCAATGTGAGTTATTTTATTTGATAAATCATTGAGCCAAATTCCTTGAAGCAGTCTTATTTGTTGTTCTTATACTAAACTTTAAGATAATTATTTTATTGGGCTATATATTGGTGTTTAGAGTCTCTGGCTGGGAAAATATTCTATTTTATTTATTTTATTTTTATTTGCCTTACTTGTGTTTATAGACATATTTGCTCACTTGTGAGCTCTAGAAATATCTTAGACCCAAATAAAAATGTATTTGGTAATAAATTTCAGCATATTTTAATAGAGAATTAAGAGGTGTTTTACCTATATACGTTATATATTTTATATGAAGGCATTATCAGAATCATTTAAGCATAATTAATCTACATATCATATATGAGAGCATTATATGTTTAAATGGTACTTAATAATGCCTCCATATAGAGAAGACCAGTGAAAACACCTTAAAACAACAGCAAACAATTTTAGAAATACAAGTATAGCTTTGAAGAACAACAACAACAAAATCTGTATTGGAAACGTCAGTTGATTTTTAGCAATAATTTGGGGAACACTGAAGACGTAACCTGAATTCATGTGTTTTCAGTTAAGTGAGGCATAAATAAAAGCACAAAATCTGGAAATTGGATTAATTTATTAGTAGTAATTCTAGCCTGCCAAATTCAAAATGCCCCAGAATCTTTCCTAACGTTGAGCTTTTGAACTTCAAAAATCCCATCTGCTGGGGCAAATGGGCAATATCTCTAAGTCTGTGGCCTCTAATCTGGTGACATGAAAGGGAGAATTTGGGGACATGAGGTCTAACTCTTAAGGCCTTATAACCTCCTGGAGGTCATCTCCAAAAGTATGTTATGAAAAAAAAAACCCTTTCATTGTCATATCTCTCGACGGTGCTAAAGATAAGTGTTTTTCAATCTTAATATTACATATTTGTTTTACACTTAAAAAAAGAAATAAACACTAATGTAATGCTTTGATGGCCTTGCTCTCCAGAGAATCAAATTTTATGCTGTTCGTTATCTTTGACAGCTTTCATTTTTCCTAAGAACAATAATGTTTGATGATAATGAATATCAATAACACTGGAGACCAAAAATCTATTCATCTATTGAATGTTCATGAATGAAACTGGGTTAAAAGGGTATATATTAGATTGTCTCCAGTTTAGATCTTTGCTATAGTAATCCTTCTTTATACAGGATCCTTCTTCTACAGGATTTAATACCAAATTGAAATCTAGGTAATGATAAGCAACTGTTTCCCATAAAAAATTACATGGTATGTCTTCAAGCTTGTGCTAAGTCACAACAAGAGACAGCAAATCTTAAGGTTTTATTTCTTTTTCCGTGGAAGCATATGTCTTTAATTCACATGTACCTTTGGAACATTGCCACTGTTTGAGTACTTCATCAGCAGCATTCCAATAGAGCATTAACTTATAGTATTTCTGTTTTATTATTATTTGCAGGATTAGAAACGAAATAAAATAGTGTAAATGTGCTGTGTTTGGGAGTTATTTCAATAGAGCCAATTATACAGGTTGTTTGCAAAAATATTTCTTTAAACTTGCAAAATAGTGTTGTTTATTGTTTTTCAATCTTATATGCTTTACAAGTAGCTGTGATTTTTTTCCCTTTGCTTAGAAGCAGTCCAAACTGAAACTGGCTTTGTTTCAGCACTTCAAAATGAATTTCACCAAATGGAATATAAATTGAATTGCTCTCAGGAATAAAATCACTTAGCTGCCATGAATCACAATTTTAAAGAGCAAAACATTCTGATACGTGTGTGTGCGTGTGTGTGTGTTCTAACATGTGTTCCTGCTTATATACCAGAAGGAGAAATAATACATTGTTGACTGAACTTTGAAATTCACTTGGAATTCCACTTGCTGAAGTGGAAGACAAGTTTTATCTTTGCCATGACTGGTTTTGACAGTCAGAGATAGTATTGTGTGATGATATTTTATAAGATTCTCCACTCTCCACTCATTTCCCAAGCTTTAGTATAGCATATATTATATTATCACATTGTATTATTTTCAAATATTTAACATATTTGAAATATTTTAGTATGCAAATAACTTCAGCATCACCACTTCTTCCTTCTATTCAGGAATTTAAGTAATACTAATGTTTCACATTTTGGATTATCAACTTCATTTAATCACATACTACTCCCAAACTTGTGAAATACAAACGGTGCTACCAATGAAGTACCAGTATGCTATATTTAAAGTTATTTCAAGAGTGAAGTTCTTCAATAGATACTTGTATTTCTAGCAATTGGAGGTTCCTTTTCATTATACTATCTTCAAAGTTATTGTTTCTAATTTTTTCATTCCTCTTTCTTGGAGAAAGATTTGCAGGAAATATTTAGAAGAGGGTATCAACTAGCAGATTGAGTTACCTGGTTTCACTGCCTGAATCCCCAAAACCACCTGTGTCTTTCAAAACATATTGTAAACAGAATTAGGTACTTCAAAATTCTTAGACTGCATTTTATATATGTCCCGCATTATTGCTCAAGTAGTTTTTTGTGTTTTTTTTCTACTTTATTACTTTCCAGGTAATTAATGAATTACCTACACATGTAATCAACCAAACTATAAGATACTACTATTGTAAAAATGCTTAATCTTTTGTATAGTTTTCCCCCTTTCTATAAAACATTTATTAATATTGCTTTACAACTTTATTTTGATTAGTGTTTGCACAGTGTGAATTTTTTCATCCTTTTGCTTTGAACCTATGTCTTTATATTTAGTGTGCATTTTTGTAGATAGCATGTAGTTGAATTTTTCTTTTTCAACTAACCTGATATCTGTGTTGTAATTGGCTTGTATAGATTGTTTTTAATTAATGTTATTATTAAAGTGGTTAGAATAAAATCTACCATCCTGCTGCTATTTTCTGTTAGTTCCATTTTTTTGTTTATTTTATCTGTTTTTCTGCTATCTTTTAGTTTATACAATATGTAATTTTCAGGATTCCGTTTAATCTTCTCTATTATTTACATCTTCAAAAATTGTAATGATTGCCTTCAGGTTTACAGTATACATCTTTAATTAGAACGTGCATTCAAATCATCTTATACAGATGTGGAGAAGAACCTTACAAACAGTATGTTCCGAATTCCTCCATCCCATTTCTTGTACTATTATCATCATATATTTTGGTTGTACATGTGCTATCAACTCAAAAAATCTTGTTAGCTATTTTAGCTTTTGAGGTTTTCTTTTAAAACAGTTAAAAATCAAAAATGAATTTTATAGTATCTTCACTTATTCCATTTTCAACACTCTCCCTTTCTTTTTATAGATCCAAGTTTTTGACATATCATATTGCTTTGCCTGCAGAATTTCCTTTAACATTTCTTGTAGTACTGAATAGTATTGACAGTACTTTCAGCTTTTATTTATCTGAAAAAAGCTTTATTTTTTTCTTCCTTTTGAAATATATTTTCATTATGTATAAAATTTTGCATTGAAAGTTTTTTCTTTTTTTTTTTTTTTCTATCAGCCCTTTAAAGAGTCACTTTATTGTTTTCTGGCTTGCATAGCTTCTGGTGTAATATCTGCTATAATGTTATATATGATGTGCCTTTTTTCTCTGGCTTTTTAAAGATTTTTTTCTTTCTCGTTGGTTTGGAGGGACTACACCAATTTCTCTTTGTTGTTTTTTTGTTTGTTTTGATATTTATCCTCTGAGATCCTGGGACCTGTGGTGTAGTCTCTGTCATTAATTTTCAGAAAATTCACAGCCATTATTTTTTCAAATATTTGTTCTCCCTGTTCTCTCTTTCTTCTCCTTCTGAGACTCCAAATATATGTATTGCTATTTTAGGTGACTTGATAATATCTCACAGGTCTTAGATGATCTTTTCTTCTTTTTAAAAAGTTCACTGTTTTGTGTGTGTGTGTGTCGCTTTGAGTAAATTTGTTGACTTATTTTCAAGTTTATTGATTAACTCCTCAGTTATGCCCACCTACTGATATGCCTGTCAAAGGCATTCCTCATTTTTCTTGCTCTTTTTATTTATTCTAGCATTTTCATTTGATTCTTTCTTGTAGTTTTCATCTCTGCTGAATTTACACACCTGATCATCCATTTTGTTCACCTTTTCTTTTAGAGGTCTTAATCTATTAAAAGTAGTTATTTAAAATTCTGTGTCAAGCACGTCTCTGGTGGCGCAGTGGTTAAGAGTCTGCCTACCAATGCAGGGGACACGGGTTCCATCCCTGCTCTGGGAAGATCCCACGTGCAGTGGAGCAACTAAGCTGGTGCACCACAACTACTGAGCCTGCGCTCTAGAGCCCACAGGCCACAACTACTGAGCCAGCATGTCACAACTACTGAAGCCCATGCTCCACAACAAGAGAAGCCACTGCAATAAGAAGCCTGCACACTGCAATGAAGAGTAGCCCCTGCTAGCCACAGCTAGAAGAAGCCTGCGCACAGCAACGAAGACCAAACACAGTGAAAATTATATAAATAAATAAATAAATTTTAAAAAAAGAAGCAATCTAAAAGAGAATACTTTTTTATTTTTATTTTTTATTTTATTTTATTTTTTTAATTTAATTTTATTTATTTTTCTACACAGCAGGTTCTTATTAGTCATCCATTTTATACATATTAATGTACATATGTCAATCCCAATCTCCAAATTCATCCCACCTCCCCCCACTTTCCCCCCTTGGTGTCCATACGTTTCTGACAGTCTCTAGATCCATCCACGTCTCTACAAATGACCCAATTTCATTCCTTTTTATAGCTGAGTAATATTCCATTGTATATATGTACCACATCTCCTTTATCCATTCATATGTTGATGGGCATTTAGGTTGCTTCCATGGCCTGGCTATTGTAAATAGTGCTGCAATGAACACTGGAGTGCATGTGTCTTTTTGAATTATGGTTTTCTCTGGGTATATGCCCAGAAGTGGGATTGCTGGGTCATATGGTAATTCTATTTTTAGTTTTTTGAGGAACCTCCATACTGTTCTCCAGAGTGGCTGTATCAATTTACATTCCCACCAACAGTGCAAGAGGGTTCCCTTTTCTCCACACCCTCTCCAGCATTTGTTGTTTGTAGATTTTCTGATGATGCCCATTCTAACTGGTGGGAGGTGATACCTCATTGTAGTTTTGATTTGCATTTCTCTAATAATTAGTGATGTTGAGCAGGTTTTCATGTGCTTCTTGGCCATCTGTATGTCTTCTTTGGAGAAATGTCTATTTAAGTCTTCTGCTCACTTTTTGATTGGGTTGTTTGTCTTTTTAATATTGAGCTACATGAGCTGTTTATATATTTTGGAGATTAATCCTTTGTCCATTCATTCGTTTGCAAATATTTTCTCCCATTCTGAGGGTTGTCTTTTTGTCTTGTTTGTAGTTTCCTTTGCTTTGCAAAAGCTTTTAAGTTTCATTAGGTCCCATTTTTTTGTTGTTTCTATTTCCATTACTCTAGGAGGTGGATCAAAAAAGATCTTGCTGTGATTTATGTCAAAGAGTGTTCTTCCAATGTTTTCCTCTAAGAGCTTTATAGTGTCCAGGCTTACATTTAAGTCTCTAATCCATTTTGAGTTTATTTTTGTGTATTATGGTGTTAGAGTGTGTTCTAATTTATTCTTTTACATGTAGCTGTCCAGTTTTCTCAGCACCACTTATTGAAGAGACTGTCTTTTCTCCATTGTATATCCTTCACTCCTCTGTCATAGATTAGTTGACCATAGGTGCATGGGTTTAATTCTGGGCTTTCTATCCTGTCCCATATTTCTCTTTTTTGTGCCAGTAACATACTGTCTTAATTACTGTAGCTTTGTAGTATACTCTGAAGTCAGGGAGTCTGATTCTTCCAGCTCCATTTTTTCCCCTCAACACTGATTTGGCTATTCGGGGTCTTTCATGTCTCCATACAAATTTTAAGATTTTTTGTCTTAGTTCTGTAAAAAATGCCATTGGTAATTTGATAAGGATTGCATTGAATCTGTAGATTGCTTTGGGTAATATAGTCATTTTCACAATATTGATTCTTCCAATCCAGGAACATGGTATATCTCTCCATCTGTTTGTATCATCTTTAATTTCTTTCATCAGTGTCTCATAGTTTTCTGCCTACAGGTCTTTTGTCTCCCTAGGTAGGTTTATTCCTAGGTATTTTATTCTTTTTGTTGCAATGGTAAATGGGAATGTTTCCTTAATTTCTCTTTCAAATTTTTCATCATTAGTGTATAGGAATGCAAGAGATTTCTGTGCATTAATTTTGTATCCTGCAACTTTACCAAATTCATTGATTAGCTCTAGTAGTTTTCTGGTGGCATCTTTAGGAATCTCTATGTATATTATCACGTCATCGGCAAACAGTGACAGTTTTACTTCTTCTTATCCAATTTGTATTCTTTTTATATCTTTTTCTTCTCTGATTGCCGTGGCTAGGACTTCCAAAACTATGTTGAATAATAGTGGTGAGCGTGGACATCCTTGTCTCGTTCTTGATCTTAGAGGAAATGGTTTCAGTTTTTCACCATTGAGAATGATGCTTGCTGTGGGTTTGTCGTATATGGCCTTTATTATGTTGAAGTAGGTTCCCTCTATGCCCAATTTCTGGAGAGTTTTTATCATAAATGGGTGTTGAATTTTGTCAAAAGCTTTTTCTGCATCTATTGAGATGATCATATGGTTTTTCTTCTTCAATTTGTTAATATGGTGTATCACGTTGATTGATTTGCGTATATTGAAGAATCCTTGCGTCCCTGGGATAAATCCCACTTGATCATGGTGTATGATACTTTTAATGTGTTGTTGGATTCTGTTCACTACTATTTTGCTGAGGATTTTTGAATCTATATTCATCAGTGATATTGGTCTGTAATTCTCTTTTTTTGTAGTGTCTTTGTCTGGTTTTGGTATCAGGGTGATGGTGGCCTCATAGAATGAGTTTGGGAGTGTTCCTTCCTCTGCAGTTTTTTGGAAGAGTTTGAGAAGGATGGGTGCTGGCTTTTCTCTAAATGTTTGATAGAATTCACCTGTGAAGCCATCTGGTCCTGAACTTTGTTGGAAGATTTTTAATCACAGTTTCACTTTTATTACTTGTAATTGGTCTGTTCATATTTTCTATTTCTTCCTGGTTCAGTCTTGGAAGGTTATACCTTTCTAAGAATTTGTCCATTTCTTCCAGGTTGTCCATTTTATTGGCATAGAGTTGCCTGTAGTAGTCTCTTAGGATGCTTTGTATTTCTGCCATGTCTGTTGTAACTCCTCCTTTTTCATTTCTAATTTTATTGATTTGAGTCCTCTCCCTCTTTTGCTTGATGAGTCTGGCTAATGGTTTATCAATTTTGTTTATCTTCTCAAAGAACCAGCTTTTAGTTTTATTGATCTTTGCTATTGTTTTCTTTGTTTCTATGTCATTTATTTCTGCTCTGATCTTTATGATTTTTTTCCTTCTACTAACATTGGGTTTTGTTTGTTCTTCTTTCTCTAGTTCCTTTAGGTGTAAGGTTAGATTGTTTATTGGAGATTTTCCTTGTTTCTTGAGGTAGACTTGTATTGCTATAAACTTCCCTCTTAGAACTGCTTTTCCTGCATCCCATAGGTTTTGGATTGTCGTGTTTTCATTGTCATTTGTCTCTAGGTATTTTTTGATTTCTTCAGTGATCTCTTCGTTATTTAGTAACGTATTGTTTAGCCTCCATGTGTTTGTGTTTTTTACATTTTTTCCCCGGTAATTGATTTCTAGTCTCATAGCATTGTGGTCAGAAAAGATGCTTGATATGCTTTCAAATTTTTTTAAATTTACTGAGGCTTGATTTGTGACCCAAGTTGTGACCTATCCTGTAGAATGTTCTGTGTGCACTTGAGAAGAAAGTGTAATCTGCTGTTTCTGGATGGAATGTCTTATAAATATCAATTTAATCTATCTGGTCTATTGTGTCATTTAAAGCTGGTGTTTCCTTATTAATTTTCTGTTTGGGTGATCTGTCCATTGGTGTAAGTGAGGTGTTAAAGTCCCCCACTATTATTGTGTTACTGTCGATTTTCTCTTTTATAGCTGTTAGCAGTTGCCTTATGTATTGAGGTGCTCCTTTGTTGGGTGCATATATATTTATAATTGTTATATCTTCTTGGATTGATCCCTTGATCATTATGTAGTGTCCTTCCTTGTCTCTTGTAACATTTTTTATTTTAAAGTCTATTTTATCTGATATGAGTATAGCTACTCCAGCTTTCTTTTGATTCCCATTTGCATGGAATATCTTTTTCCATCCTCTCACTTTCAGTCTGTATGTGTCCCTAGGTCTGAAGTGGGTCTCTTATAGACAGCATATATATGGGTCATGTTTAAGGTAATTATCAATATGTATATTTCTATTACCATTTTCTTAATTGTTTTGGGTTTGTTTTTGTAAGTCCTCTTCTCCTCTTGTGTTTCCCACTTAGAGAAGTTCCTTTAGCATTTGTTGTAGAGCTGGTTTGGTGGTGCTGAATTCTCTTAGCTTTTGCTTGTCTGTAAAGCTTTTGATTTCTCTGTCAAATCTGAATGAGATCCTTGCCAGGTAGAGTAATCTTTTTTGTAGGTTCTTCCTTTTCATTACTTTAAATATGTCATGCCACTCCCTTCTGGCTTTTAGAGTTTCTGCTGAGAAATCAGCTGTTAACCTTGTGGGAGTTCCCTTGTATGCTATTTGTCATTTTTCCCTTGTTGTTTTCAATAATTTTTCTTTGTCTTTAATTTTTGTCAGTTCAATTACTATGTGTCTTGGCGTGTTTCTCCTTGGTTTTATCCTGCCTGGGACTCTCTGCACTTCCTGGACTTGATTAACTATTTCCTTTCCCATGTTAGGGAAGTTTTTGACTATAATCTCTTCAAATATTTTCTCGGGTCCTTTCTCTCTCTTGTCTCCTTCTGGGATCCTTGTAATGCGAATGTTGTTGCGTTTAATGTTGTCCCAGAGGCCTCTTAGGCTGTCTTCATTTTTTTCATTCTTTTTTCTTTATTCTATTCTGGGGCAGTGAATTCCACCATTCCGTCTTCCAGGTCACTTATCCGTTCTTCTGCCTCAGTTATTCTGCTATTGATTCCTTCTAGTGTAGTTTTCATTTCAGTTATTGTATTGTTCATCTCTGTTTGTTTGTTCTTTAATTCTTCTAGGTGTTTGTTTTTTAATTCTTCTAGGTCTTTGTTAAACATTTCTTGCATCTTCTCTATCTTTGCCTCCATTCTTTTTCCAAGGTCCTGGATCATCTTCACTATCATTATTCTGAATTCTTTTTCTGGAAGGTTGCCTATCTCCACTTCATTTAGTTGTTTTTCTGGGGTTTTATCTTGCTCCTTTATCTGGTATATAGCCCTCTGCCTTTTCATCTTGTCTATCTTTCTGTGAATGTGGTTTTTGTTCCACAGGCTGCAGGACTATAGTTCTTCTTGCTTCTGCTGTCTGCCCTCTGGTGGATGAAGCTATCTAAGAGGCTTGTGCAAGTTTCCTGATGGTAGTGGCTGGTGGTCGGGTAGAGCTGTGTGTTGCTCTGGTGGGCAGAGCTCAGTAAAACGTTAATCCGCTTGTATGCTGATGGGTGGGGCTGGGTTCCCTCCCTGTTGGTTGTTTGGCCTGAGGTGACCCAACACTGCAGCCTACCCGGGCTCTTTGGTGAGGTTAATGGTGGACTCTGGGAGGGTCACTCCAAGGAGTACAACCCAGAACTTCTGCTGCCAACGTCCTTGTCCTCACGATGAGCCACAGCCACACCCCGCCTCTGCAGGAGACCCTCCAACACTAGCAGGTAAGTCTGATTCAGTCTCCTATGGGGTCACTGCTCCTTCCCCTGGGTCCTGATGCGCACACTACTTTGTGTGTGCCCTCCAAGGTGGAGTCTCTGTTTCCTCCTGTCCGGTTGAAGTACTGCAATCAAATCCTGCTAGCCTTCAAAGTCTGATTCTCTAGGAATTCCTCCTCCTGTGGCCAGACCCCCAGGTTGGGAAGCCTGACGTGGGTCTCAGAACCTTCACTCCAGTGGGTGGACTTCTGTGGTATAAGTGTTCCCCAGTTTGTGAGTCACCCACCCAACAGGTATGGGATTTGATTTTATTGTGATTGCGCCCCTCCTACCATCTCATTTTGGCTTCTCCTTTGTCTTTGGATGTGGGGTATATTTTCTGGTGAGTTCCAGTGTCTTCCTGTCAATGATTGTTCAGCAGTTAGTTGTGATTCCGGTGCTCTTGCAAGAGCAAGTTAGCTCACATCCTTCTACTCCCCATCTTGGACCAATCTTCTAAAAAAGAATACTTTAATAAAGAAAAAAAAAATTCTGTGTCTAATGATTCCAGTATCTGTGTCATAACTGAATCTTGTCCTGATGATCGCTTTGCCTCTCAACAATGTGTTTTTGTTTTCTTGATTCTTTGCACATCTTGTGATTTTTTTGATGAAACTAGACATTTTATGCAGGACAGTAGAGATAGAGGTAAATAATTTGTAATCCCATTTCTTCTGTGGGCTTTTCTTGGAGTATTTAGGAAATCTAATCAGTAGGTGATCCGGGTTTGTTTTTTTTTGTTTGTTTCTATAGTTATCCTCAGTTCACCACATGCTTCAAATTTCTCTAGCATTACCTTGTGTTTGAGTAGGGCTGGTTTTCTGAGGTATTTTCTTGATGTCTTTTCCACTCCCAGCTTTAAGTCTTCTCTTTGCCCTGTGCCTCAGAGGGGATTTCTCTCCATGCTTTTACCCCCCTCCCAGTAGTAAACCACTGTTAATCGATACTTGACTCTTGTTAACTTCGTGCAATAAGTGGTGGTGGTAGAGGGGTTGTTCTCTATTGTTCTGATTAATTTGAGCCTTAGACAGGAGCTGTATATCTGGGTCTTGAGGGTGGGTCTTCTCAGTGGTTCTGTCCTGTCTCCAGATGCAAATCTTGGCCCAACATATATTCCTGCCCCTACCCCAGGGACAGAGAGTATTTTACTCTTCCCTTTCCTTAACTGCAATGGTTGTTCACCAGAGGCTGAAGGGACAGTGTTTTTGCCCTTCTCCCAAAGGTTGATCTATAGCAGGGGTAGACAAGGTTGCAGATGAGCAATGTGCCTTTCTGCCCATGGCTGTTTGCTCCTCTCCCCTAAGCCTGCATGACTGTAGTCACCCTGTCCCCAGCTGTTCCTGTGAGCGTCTAGTAAGATCCATGGCTGTGAGTGGGTACAAATTCCTCTTTTATCTTCTGTTTCCAGGAGTTCAATATTCTCTCAATCACTTACACTTTGCCATTAGTATTTTATTAAAATTTTAGCTAAATTCTTCATGCTGGTGTCCAGTGGCAGGTGCCCCAGTAAGCAAGTGCTCATGTCTAATCACTCATTTGAGGCACCTGACTTTCCCTTAGATTTCAGCTTAGTTTGTTGACCTGTGACCTAAGCTCTTTGAGAAAAGTTGTGAATTTGTAAGTTATCTTTTATTATTTTTGTCAAAATAGTGGGAGTTTTGCTCTTTCCATCTTTCCCTAAGCAGAAGCCAAGTAGCTAAACTAATTTTTTTAAATTAAATTTAATGTGTTCTTGTAAGAAAAAAAACCCTCTTCTCCATTCAAGATATTCCTTACTTTGACCATAATAACGCCAATCACTCTTTATTGACTATTTACCTGTGTCAGGTATCTTATATATAATATCTCCTTTAATTACTTCTGATACCCTGTGATACAAGTGTATAGCGTAAAACAATCTTTGTCACCCTTACAGTATCTCTACCATTTCCCAAGAATCACTTCCTGCAAGACTAGAAATATAGAGGAGCATGCAAATATGTCTCCTGGGCTTGAACACCATAGATACAAATTCCCACATATTAAAAAACATTATATATTTTGTCTTTTACATCTTCTAACACACCACAGAAAATGCAAGGCAAATTTTATGTGGTATTTTTCTCAGAGTCTCACACGGGAAGCTAATTCAATTCTTAATTACTTTATAAATGTCAGATTCAATTAACTTTTTAACAATTAAACTATTACTATCTTGACAAAGTTATTTTGAATACCAAATGGCAAATATGAAGAAAAAAAAAATCTCCTTAAAATTCTTAGTCTGTAGTTTACAATAAAATTTTATTAGCTGAATTGTAGAATATTTTTTGTACCAAACAAGCAAACTTTTTAAAGAAAATAAAGTCTGTTTTCCATATTAATATGCTATAATTTATTTCACTGGAATCCAAATGCAATCTAAAATAAACTTTAGAGCATTCATGGGAATTTAATGAGCAAACACATTAGTGATAGCCAGAGTTCCCTACAGCACAAATCATTATTGCTTAGTTGAGATTAATGTCCATCAAGTGAGAGCTTTCTGTAGGGTAGTTAGAATTATTTCACTTACGGAGAAATTGGAAAATTTATTATGTTTATACATTTAATATTGCCTCAAGATATGATCTGTTTTAGTTTAGTTTTTTTTTTTTTTTTAAACACACACACGCTTAGGGAAAATGACTGGAACTATTTCTAATTATTTTTTTAATAGCACAGTGTTGGATTGTGCATTCTTTTTCCTGTTGGGACAACACAGAATTGGTGTTTTGTTTTGTTTTATCTCTCAGGCAGATAGTTAGATGAATATATGAGCAATCAGGTGTGAGATAAAACTCCATCATTTTCCCAACACTCCCAATGAACTCTTATTCAGTGTAACAAGAAGGGAGAAGATGGAAACATGCTTTCTTGTTATTCTTAAATCTTAAGTGGAATCTTCCTTGGTATACATTTTGAACTGTTATAATGTAGGGGAACAATTCCCAGCTTGACTTACTTCCTTGGCTACTCTACTTTCTTCTTCCAGTAGATTATTAACTCTAGGTTCCAGTTTTTTTTCTCCTTTTTCCTGTTTCTCTGAGACTGGCTGGGTTTTCATGTCCCACAGTTATTATCTGTCATAGGGTGAGTTCTCTGGAAGCAGATTCTATGATAAAGGTTATCATTCAGGAGATTTATTAAAGGTGCTCCTGGAACCAACACTTATGGAAAGGAGGGAGAGGAAGCAGGATTGGAGAAAGGAGAAAGTGGACTGTGTTGGGGTCTCCACAAAGGCCTCAGCGAATCCCATGGAGAGATCTGAATCTTGAATGGTCCTTCAGAGTTGTCATGCATTGGGGTGAGGAATTCAGCTTTAGACTCTTACGTTGGTTAATCATTGAATGTGAGCCAGCTGAGAAGTGAATTTGCCTTGGGTGAAGCAGATCTCTTTAACACGCATCTCCAGATTAGGGCTGACCGTTGAGGGATCTCTGTATGAAGCCCTCCCAGAAGGTGGAAGAGTAAGTCCTTCATCCCCAAAGGGGGATAGGTAACAGTCACAGCATGCATAAGAGTCCACCCCTTGTGCCACTCAGAAACACATCTTTGTATGAAATTTGGGAGCAGATCTTTCAGGTTTCTGGGGGCTCTTAATCCTGTAAAAATTAATGAGAGGAACTATAGCTCCCACCACTGTAGTTGGTCTATGGGCTACAACTGATACTCACTGTTTCCCTGCTCTACTATCCTTTTCAGATTTCTTTGACCCTAAGCTAGTACCTCTACTGTTCTTGGTGGCTTACCTGGTGATATGACCCAGACCCACATCCTTGAAAAGTTTCACCCCTGTATAATGCATTTTTCTGAATCATGACTGCTGCATTTTTTTCTATTTACCATAAAAGTTGTGGATAGATTGCAAGATGTACCCAAGTAGATTACCTTGGTTGAAACATATTTCTCCCTGACTCATTGTGTAACACAGCCGTATCTGGTGATCAGGATCAATTATCCTTTCTAATATGGTGAGTCCTATTCCTAATTACTGGTCTTTTGGCACAAGGAGCCCAAAGTGACCCAGTTGCAACTGACCTTTATAGTTAAATAGAACTATTTTTTGTTCCCTTATTGCAGTGTTCCCCCTTTGAGAACCAGAACTTCTAAACCCTCACAGTTCAGAGTTGTAGGAATAGAAAGCACACATTCTCCAATAATGCCACTAGTAGTGATAGTAGCAGAGGGTTTCCTCTTCCTACCACTTACATTCTGGGTCCAAGTAGTCCACCCATTGAAGACACAGCACCATATAAAAGTTGTTGATTTAGAATGTGCATTGCATCCTGGAAGATGGCACCAAATCCTCTCAAGTTACCTTCTCCAGGCTGGTGCTTCAGCTGTGTTTTTACCATCTCTTTCTGTCATTTCATTAGGCCAGAAGCTTCTGGGTGGTATATTATGTAATAGAACGAGTGAACCCCATGGTCAAGCTCACACTAACACTTCCTTTGCTATGTAGTAGTACCCTGTGCTGGTAAACTAAGCAGTCTTTAAATCCTGGGAAAGTATTGTTGACTGAGACCCTGTAGTCAGAAAGTGCAAATCCATAATGAGAATGTAAGTCTATTCTTATCAAAATCAGTCATGGCTGCTTCCTTCATAGAAGGTGTTCAATGTACTCAGTTTGCCACCATGGGGCTAATTGGTGACCTTGAAGGTCTGTGCCATATTAGGACTCATCTTTGGTCTCCATCACTGGTTTTTGACCATTCAGCAGTGCAGTATTTAACCTACTGCTGTAAGTGGAAGCTAGTGCTGTTTGATCCTTCACACTCTCCATCCCTGCCATTATGATTATTTAGTTATGCATGTATTGTTTAATCACTGGAATGGCTGATGACCAGGAATAGCTAAGGCCACTGGTTGGTAGTTTTGTCTCCTTGGTTTTTTAATGCCTGTTCTCCTTCCACACAGTGCGGATGACCAGCTGTACTGCCTAGAATTCTGCTTTTTGGAAACATTTTCTCTTACCACCTTCTTTCAAGGTTACCTTCTTTTAAGTGCAACCTCTTGCCATTTCCAACTTGCATCCTTATTACTGAGCTAAGCCATCCATGATTCATGATTGCTTTCTGCTTCCTCTGTCAGTTGCTCACAAGGGAACTCCTTCATCCGTCATTAAATATAAGCTGCCTCTGGGCCTGTAAATTTGGGAGAAGAAGCTCTTCTTAACAGAGGCAATTCCCCAAATGGCAAACAGTTAATGAATGCTGCCATCAGCACTCCTGCAGCGGGGGAAATAAATCCTTCATTCTTGAAGGGAGATCTAGGTGGTTGAGATATTATATATATTTGCACCTAGAATAATAATTTCCCAGAATAAGAAAGCAGAAAATATGACTAAGTTTTATCCTAAGATGACAGGTGTCTTGATGTTTTGCCCCACTAAACTTCAAATTCAAGAGGTTCACAATGAACAATTACACTCAAACTGTAATTATAATAAAATACAGAACACTGGGCCCTCTGAGCCATAGAATTTCTGTATTAATGTTCTTCCTTACCTAAAAATCAAGCACAAACTTCCATAGTTTGGACATCAAAAACTCTCTATAGTCTTGTCCCAATGGATTTCAAACTAATTTCTCATTTGTCTCAGCCATTTACTTTATATTCTCAGTGCCATCAATTTCATCCTCACAACAACCCTATGAATTAGATTTTATTACCTACATTTTACAGACAAGGAAGAAAAGGCTTAGAGAGGTTCAGTAAATTGCCTGCAGCTACACATTTGTTCTAGTGGCAGAACTGGGATGTTTACCATTCTTCATAACTCCAAATTTTATTCATGGTGCCTTCCATGTTTGGTAAATACGTGACTGACTTAGAAATGGATCAGTAGTCCAACCAATAAACAAAAATATTTAACTGTAAGAGATACCTTCTCCCAATTTATTAATCCATTTATCTTTCTAATCAAACTAACAAAATCAATCCATTCCAGTAGTCTTTTAATAAACTAACCATGTGTAAAGTAATTTATGAATAGGTATTTATATATTGTTTTTAAAGTTCCGTAGTTCAATAAATAGCTGCTTATTTCATACCTCTGACTTTATACAATGTATCCAAAGTAAATTCCCTGCAGAATTTATATGCTATGAGGTACAGAATGATAATAGAAAGAGCAGGGTTTTGCTTTAGTTTTTTAAATATTACTTAAGTGAATCTCTATCGTGATTTGAACTGATGACAGAACGTATATTCTTCTGGTTTCCAAGAGGTTCAGTTTTGAGAGGTTTAACCATAGTCAGTTTGTAAATCAATGCTAGTCCTTTTTTCCTCCAAATGTCATCTTGTGCTTAGGATAGTTTATTAGTTTGCTAAGGCTGCCATAACGAAGTATCACAAACTGGGTGTTGTAAACAATAGAAATTATTTTCTCACAGTTCTAGAGACTTGAAGTCTGAGATCAAGGTGTCTGGTAGGGTTAGTTTCTTCTGAGGCTTCTCTCCTTGTCTCCCAGATAGCTGTCTTCATGTTCACAAGGTGTTCTTCCTCTATGCATGTCTGTGTCCAAATTTCCTCTTATAAGGACACCTGCCATATTGGATTAGGAACCACACTAATGACTTCATTTTAACTTAATTACCTCATAAAAACACCTATCTCTAAATACAGCCACAGTCTAAGGTAATGGGGGTTAGGACTTCAATATTTTAATTTTGGGGGGATAACAAGAGTGGAGTACTTGTGGAAGCCACAGTATTGGTAGGCAATGCTGGGTCTTTGTTGGCTTCTAGGCTCTCTGGCATGCCTTGAGGTGCATATTGTCAAGTCTGGCCATCAGCCACTCTTTAAGCTCTAGTTATAAGATCCACATGTCTTTCTGCTGACACCTTGTCTCTCCATGAGACTGCTGGGTCTGTGGACTCTCTATCTTTGTTAACTTGTACATCTATCTGGAGTCTGGGGGAAGGTTTTAACCTTATGCAGATTGCGCAGGCTACAGGAAAGTCTCCGATTCTGCCTTGTTTCTTCTCTTTTTGCAATACTCCAGGTAGCCTTTGCAGCCCTTTAACCCAGGGAGCTCCTTCAAGGCTACTGCCTTCCTGTGAGTAGGCACCAGACCCCTTTGCTTTAAAATCCCTGGACTTGTCTGCCCACTTATCATTTTCCTTTTGGAGTGAATATTGATCAAGTCTGTTTCTTAATTGTTATCTTCTCCAAGACTTTCCTTTCTTCCTCATCTTGAAGGATTTTTTTTTCCGCTCTCTATATATAAGGACAGAAGAGGGAATGGAGAAATGAAGAACTAGAGCTCTAGTATCTGATTGCAGCTCTCCTAGTGAGTTTAGGCTTAGCACTTATGTTTTTATGGACCTCAGTTACTCATTTATAAAATGAAGAGGTTGGTGTAGATAATGTCTGAAGTCCTTCCCACCATTAAATTTCTATGCTTCTGTGATGATATATTTAAATTTACTTAGTCTTCTAAAGGGCTATTTTCTATTGGCACTTTAAAATGAATAGAAATGAGATGCCTTATGTTTCTCCAGTTTTTAATTTCACGATTGCCCATGGGTTTTAACAAATACTCTTTTTCTTTGACTGTTAGAGTTACAAATGATTATAATTTTATGTGACTTACCAGGCAATTCCACTGCCCTCAAAGTTTTTCATGACCTATCATTTAAGAAAAAAAAAAAATAATACATTATCAATACACAAAGCTCTGAGGGGCTTTTTCTCTGAGAGAGCCCAGATAAATAAAATTACATGTGGTCAGTAATTCCAAAATCAGCTATAAAAAAGTCATATTGCAAAATAGTACCTTATTCAGTTACTTGTTTTGAATATCTTGGAGACCAGCCCTGCTTTTGTTGACAGTATTTCTGAGAATGTTGACATTCCAACAGCAGCACCCATCAATTTGGGGGTAAGTGTTTGGAGTATGGGACAGTGTAGGAGATTGTAATTCGCCCTCTACAAAATCTGCTTAACTGGTTTTACCTGATTCTAGATCTTATGAAGTTTTGAAGGGAAAGCCCAAGTGTCCGCCCTAAGCAAAATTTTAGGGTTGAACTATAAAGCCTTCAAAAACATATAGAATTGTAATTAGCGATGACGAGTGAAATTTTATATGGTTTAAGGCTCACTTTGTGCAAGCACGTTGAAACCTGACGTGATGTATGCCATTCCTCTTGATGATTGCCAGAAAACTTCACCATGTCAGATTTCTGTTGTCACGTCTACTATTGCCATTTGCTGGCCGAAGAGTTGGCAAAATTTCAATGAGAGATTTGCCTGAGTCCAAAAGTTGTCCCTGAGGATACAGTGGAAAAACATAATGAGACCGTGTGTTGTGTTATTTGGAGGAAAGCAATGTAAAAATTTAACAGTTAACAACAAGTTGACACTTTTTTATTGGTTCTATTAGTAAAGATAATAAAAACTTGTCAACTGGCCCTTATTTTTCTCCTCACTTGAAAGCCTGGTCGACTGTTGATTGATAGGCTAATACGTTTCTCCATGCTTCTGTCCATGCTGGCCTTATACACATCTTTCCATCCTCTATCATCTCTTCCTCTGTTCTCTGCGTGACTAATTCCACTCACTCTTCAAGATCTAGGAAGTTGCTTCTGGTAGGTGATGACTTTCCCAAACAGACTTCGTTGTTTTTTCCCCCATTGTGTTTTCATAGCATTTTTACACCGATTTTGAAACAGGTATCACATCGTGCTACAATAGATCTCTTTTATTTTTTCCCTTTCTTCCTCACTAGACTGGGAAACTTCTCAAAGGTAAAGCCATGTCACTCCCTGCCTTCCTTGTAGTGTCTTGAATTTAGCCGACACTCAAAATGCTGATGGAGTGAATGACTTCTTTCACAGCAATGGTCTGCATGTCTGATCAAAAACTAGTTCTGGGGACTTCCCTGGTGGCGCAGTGGTTAAGAATCCACCTGCCAATGCAGGGGACACGGGTTCGAGCCCTGGTCTAGGAAGATCCCGCATGCCACGGAGCAACTAAGCCCCTGAGCCTCAGCTACTGAGCCTGAGCCCTAGAGCTGGTGAGCCACAACTACCAAGCCCACGCACCTACAGCCCGTGCTCTGCAACAAGAGAAGTCACCACAATGAGACGCCTGTGCACTGCAACCAAGAATAACCCCCGCTCGCTGCAACTAGAGAAAGCCCGTGCGCAGCAACAAAGACCCAACGCAGCCATAAATAAATAAATAAATAAATAAATAAATAAATTTATTTAAAAAAAAAACTAGTTCTGCATAACGGTAGAAAAATGGTTAGGTTCATGATAGTACTTAGTAACCATAGAACTCTCTGTGTAGTCTTAGGACTGGAAAAGGAGAAGGAACAGAAAAGTGAGTGGTGATATACCAGATTTCATTCGGTTTTAATGTGTTCATGGGTGTGAATACAGCCCAAGAGCACAATTCTTTTTTTTTTTATTATTATTGGAAGGAACACAATTCTTGAACTTGGCATAAACCATAACAAAGAAATGCAACATAGAAATAAAAGTTTTACACTAAATTTATAAAATTCAGTTCAATTCTTCCTTATGGAAATAACTTTAAATATCATTTAATTTACTGTTTTTCACATTGTTTTCCTTGGAGGATCCATAAAGATGGTTCAGGAGCCACCCAGATAGACTGAGCCTGACCAATGGATAGATGTCTAGGCCCCGACATACATTTCCAACGGAGAGGTCAGCTTTCATTACTTATTTTGAATGTTAGCTTAGGCCTACCTCCCACTCAAAACCTAAGTAAAATTGGCTCAAGCCCACACCAAGTCAAGAGACTCTTGTCATTTAAAACCTGTTATATATTTTTGAAAATTCCCAAAGCTATCTCCATCTCTGGGCTCTTGAGTACCTGTGTGCTGATTCTGACCTCCATGTGATAGTAAGATTCATTGATTTATGTAATTAAAAAAAATAGAACCCAAGCATTTATGACTACAGTAGGTCTCCTCTCTCCTCTTTTTCCTCCCCAGATTGTCCTAGGAGTACAAACCTCTTTCATTGCTTCTGCGTCGGCTTGGCTCCAGCCAATGCACAAATCTTCTGTAGGAGCAGGGGAAGTGGCAAATTCCCCAGCATTGGTCATAGTCTATTTCTCAATAAAACAGAGAGTGAGCCTGCTCCCGAACTCTGTCACACTTTGTCACTTGAGCCAAGAAACCTTGCTAGCACTTAGAGATGCATAGAATGTCACGTAAACACCTTCCTCAGTCTTTGCTTTGATCTCTACCCCACTGGGGATATAAACCTTCTCATACTGAGTGAGAATATGTTATTCACTCAATTCTTTTGCCTTTACTTCCTACCCCAGACTAGCTCTAGTACTAGTGCTAGATACACACACACACACACACACACACACACACACACACACATTTTCTTTTCTCCTTCAGCCTGAAAATAAAATTCCTCCCCACAATAACATATATAAATAGATTTCTGGAGTAGTCATCATCTCTCTGATTTGGCAAAGTTATTCTAAGTTAGTCTGGGCAGGGTACAACTGGGACATCCTTTTGCATTTATGTTTTTATAGCATACTTCCATTTATAAAGTGCCTTCACATACTCAATTCTCTTATTAACCCTAAAAATACTATGTCCTTATCTATCACCAATTTACAGATTAGGAAACTGGCCAAGAAGATTGCCAAGGTCACAGAAGGACGCTATGTGTGATGTGTTATTTTTATGTGACTGGGCTAAGGGATGCCCAGATAACTGGTAGGACATTATTTCTGGGCATATCTGTGAAGGTGTTTCTGGAAGAGATTAGCCTTTGAATATGTCAAATGAGTAAAGAAGATCACCCCCATTACCAATGTGCTGGCATCATCTAGTCTGTTGAAGGCCTGAACAGAACAAAAAGGTAGAGGAAGGGCAAATCCTCTCTCTCTGCTTGAGCTGAGATAGCCATCTTTTCCTGCCCTCAGACATCAGAGCTCCTGGCTCTTGGACTTACGGACTTTAACCAGGACTTACACCATCAGCCCCCAAATTTCAGGCTTTCAGACTCACTGAATTACACCACTGTCTTTCTTGGTCTTCCAACTCACAGATGGCAGACTGTGGGACTTCTTGGCCTCCAAAACCATGTAAGTCAACTGCTATAGTAAATATTTTCTATCTCTATCTCTATCTATCCTATTGGTTCTGTTTCTCTGGAGAACCCTGACTAATACATGGTGCATCTGCAGCTTTGACTCAGGTCTCCTGGCACCTCCCCCCCCCCCCCCAAGGAGTTAATGATGATGATGGGATGACTTTAACACAGGTTAGTCTTTAAGGACTAGATTTACTTACATGTAGTCTATTTTCTTTTCTGCCAAGTTTTCTTTCTCCTTCCTCTCTTCTTCTCCTATATTCTCCTTTTTTAGTTTTAACCACTTAAAGCATGGTGGGAGGGAAGAAGAAGAGTGGAGGAAGAAGAATCATCTGCTGAACCTCAATATTTTCCTATCCTTTGAGGACTAGGCAAGCTTCTTGGACCATTATTTTGAGACATGCAAGTTGGGCTTTAGTAGTACATAATAAGTTGCAAGGGGGTGCCCTTAGGAGAGACCCCGGCTAGTAGTTCCCCGTGGATCATCTGCTATTGTCAGACACACTGGCTTCTGGGGGCTACTTTATTACCAGCAACTCTGAGCTCACTGGGAGCAGGCCCCTTTCAAGGATTTTCCACAGTGCCTTGTACAGTGTTAGGCAAAATAATTATTTGCTAAGCTAATGGAAATTAAAAATGAATTAATTTTAAAAATTAAAAATGAAGCTAATGATATTAGAAATGAGAGTGAGTGATGTTCATACCCTCTATAAGATTGGGAAAGTGAGAATACATGGCAGTGAAAATTTTAAAAATACATGTTTTTCATTTGTCACTAATACTATCTAGATTATATACCTACAGAAAAAAAAAAGATGTAACATAAAGGTCCTAGGGAGAGGAGAGTTATTGTTTCAATGTTTACTGCTTAAATAAAACAGAATAATAAGGTGATGTGTAAGAGATAGTCTCATCTCTTTAGAATAAATTCATACAGAAAAGTGACATAGTGTAATTTTTATTACTTGTTTTAAATCAAACCATTCTCTTTTGGAAGTATGTCTGTTGAAGGTCTGGTGAACAAAAAAAATAAATTGGCCAAGTTCAACTCTCTTCCCATGGATTGTCCTGATGCCCTTAAGTGGGCACTGTTTATGTAACACATAGGGTAATTTTTCTTATTTTGTTTTTTTTTCACATAAATTATTCCAATTTAAATAAAAATAATATATGCTCACTCATTATTTTAAAAAATCAAACTGTGTAGAGAGCAGAGAGAGAAAAAAAAAAATCAAAAGCATTGCCTACTTCTCCCCAGTCCACATTACTCCTAATGGAAGATTTTAGTGAGAGTTCAGAGAATTTTGTAGAGTCATTTTCTTTTTTTAGGGGGTTGATTCTGGGAGCAAGGAAGCTGGCTCAGGGGCCCACACCACACCACCTGTCATATCAGAATTCTGTTTCTTTCCTTAGCTCTGCTTTTTGAGGTTAATGGCTTTCATTTGTTCTTATTTCCTTATTTGATTGTTGCTTGTGAAGGAACTTTTTCTTCTTTTTTTCTTTCTTCATTTAAAAACTATTTTTGTTCATTTTATTAGTATGGGGGAGGGTAATTTTTTGCTGTTGTGTCACTCAGCTAGTAAACCTCAAAACTCCTGCTTGGTTTATAAAGCTAAAATGTGAGGTAGATTAAGATTTCTAAAGAATTTTCACCCTGTGTTTTGCTTCTTCAGAGTTTGAGATTGATATGGCATGATTGGACAAGTAAAGGAAAAACGTTACATTTTGTTTTAGTCTAACTCTGATGAGCTGGAAGAATGTAGAATTAATCAAAACACTCTTTGAGTTCCATTACCAAACTTGGAAAGTAATTAGCTTTCAGAGTTCAACCAGTACACGCAATATATTCATGAATATACAGTTCCTTCAGGAATTGTCTCCCCTGCAGAGAGCTGCCAAAGTCATGCCCCTTTCCCTGCAGCCACATCCAATGGCGGGTCTCACTGGGAGCATATACGTCTGGCTATTTTTCCACCCAGTTGAGAACAACTCTGAAGGGCCATTCTAGCTTCAGACCTCCTCATGGGAGCAGCAAAACTTGCCATTGGTCTCACTGCTCTGCCCACACTTGCTTCCTTCCCCTCCCTATGCAGGTATTGATCCCAAGGATACTCCCTAAGAAAACCATCTTGAATACTAAGCCATCTCTCAGAATTTGCATCCAAGGAACCCACTCTGTGACAGTGGATACTGTGAGTTTTCTCACCAACATCTACTGAATCCCTATCCCACTATGTTGCAACATTTCTTTTGGTGGGATTAGCTTAACACTCAGCGCTGGGGTGAGTGCTTTATCTAAAACAGTCAGTGTATACTATCTAGTTTGCCACAGTCAAAGTTCAGATATTCAAAGGCCAACAGATTAGCACATTACAGTCACCTGATCATAGGGAATGACTCAGGGACAGTTTGATCAGTGAATTTCAGGACTTGGGTAATTACGGGAATTAATGCTACTCTCTACCTAGGTGTAACCATATTGCCTTCAATGGCTGCTAGTATTCAACTTCCAACAATGATGGAAACCAACTTGTGATGTTAAGACACAAAGGACAGAACTGAAGAAGATATTAAGAAAATGAGCCCAGCCTGGAATGCAGCTATGCCTGAATCCTGTCCTACAGGTGGGTGTAGGTGCAGATGATTTGTCAGGATGCCAGTCTTCTTCTTCTAAGAAAAACCACTTCAGAAACAGCATATTAAATGGGTCTGAGTACTCTTAAAGGGTAATTGACTCTCAGAGTGAAAACTTTAGCCTGACCATAAGTTGGTTTATGAAACAAACCTGTTTGAGTTCAGGATGATTCTTGTTGCCCTATTATTTGAGTTAGACCCACATAAAGAAACAAAACATTGGCGATAGTTGGTATTTCAAGTAACTTGGCCACATATATCTGTATATGTTGGTCATAATTTTATTGCTTAAAGCCATTGCAAATGCATGGTGATTATGTTAGTGAGATAATGAATTTTTCTTTTCATTCTCTTTCACCCATTAAAATAAACCAGCAATTACTAAAAAACAGCTCAAATCTTAGAAGTGCAGTATGGGTACATTATAGTAATTTCTGTGAAGTTTAGTGACACTGGAACAATGCAGACTGTGTCATTTGCATTCTCAATTGAACATCACTTAAACGGAAATTTATTAGTGGGTTTTTATGTAATGAATGAGGCATATAGATTCAGGCCCGAGATCTTGCTCAACCTTTGGGTACGTTTTGCAGTATTGTATTTTTAACTTTATTCTGTCTCATTTATTGTAAGAAATGTATAATACAAATGGAAAATACTGGCTGCTTAGTAATATTCACATGACAAAATTCAGCTGACAAATGAGAATGATATTTCTGGATATCTAGCTCAAAATTATGTATGTAAACCCACTAAGGACAGAAAA
The DNA here is from genome assembly GCF_028021215.1 of Eschrichtius robustus. Classification (NCBI taxonomy): domain Eukaryota; kingdom Metazoa; phylum Chordata; class Mammalia; order Artiodactyla; family Eschrichtiidae; genus Eschrichtius; species Eschrichtius robustus. The sequence goes on from NC_090827.1 coordinate 135,435,021, forward strand.
GAAAATAACAGTAGCAGGGATACAAAAGTATTCACTTATTCTTGAGTGTGTATATGATATATATATATATATAAATGATATAAAAATCTACAAGAACTATTCTCATTTTAACACTAGCGAAGATCTAAAATCAGAGAGGAACAATAACCCTTGTTCACTGACCATTCAACAGACTGCAAATAACTTTGTTATTTGGGAATGTATTTGGGAATTTATAGACAGAAAATTGTTTCAACTATTTTCTAAATGAATTCCCATATGAGCTCTGACATGGCAAACTAAAATATCACTGAATATTGCTCCCCAAAACTTAAGAGTACATCATATGTAAATTTTTCTAAATAGTCCACTCATATTTTATTTATTTTATTTACACTGGAAACAAAATTCTGGTTATCTGTAGGGATAAAATAGAAACTAAGGTTGTATTACTACTTCAGAAATTTTTTGTTTTGTTTTGTTGTAATTTTTTTTTGGCTGTCTTGCAATAGTATTTTTTTCAAATAAAAAGGAGATATACAATATATTGGACAGTAAATTTCCTGATAATAAGATAATTCATAAAAATCGCTCAAGAAACTTAATTTACATTTCTTGTCAGTTTAAAACTACTCTAGATAATGAAAAGAAAAAAAAGAAGGTACAATACAATTTCTAACATGGAGACTTTTGCACTACTATAAAGTATTGAGAATATATTTTAGCTTAATGAATGAGAAAGTGATATAAGCTGAAATAATTAAAATACAGCAAGTCCCCTACATACAAAACTTCAAGTTGCAAACTTTCAAAGATGCAAACGTGCTACAACCCAGACATCGCTGGATCATTTTTTCAGGAGGGTAGATAGAATTGAATCCAGCAAGGAACGAGAACCTGTGCCATCAACGTCAGGCGTGAGTGAAATTGCAGCTTGCCCTCCGTCTCCTATTGCTGATGATCCCTCAGCTCTACCATCTCCCACCTCCTCTCCCTCCTCCAGTCAGTAACTCTTCTTGCCTGTTCACTCGATGCCAGCCCCTGTATGCCAGCTGTTGTGCTCTACTACTGTACTTTTCAAGGTACTGTACTGTAAGATTAAAAATGTTTTCTTTATTTTTTGTGTTTGTTTTTTTATGTATTATTTGTGTGAAAAGTATTATAAACCTATTACAGTACAGTACTATATAGCCGACTGTGTTAGTTGGGTACCTAGGCTAACTTTGTTGGACTTACGAACAAATTGGCCTTACGAACGTGCTCTCGGAAGGGAACTCGTTCGTATGTAGGGGCTTACTGTAAAGGGGAAATAATTGTTTATTGACTTAATATGTAAAATTTTCTTTTTAATTATATCACTCCATTGCTTAAAATCACTTGATAGCTTCTAACTGCCTATGAGATAAATTTTCAAGTGTGTGTCTGGGCATTTAAGCTTCTCCCTAATGTATTCCCCATCTAAAGTTCTACAGTTATTTCTCCCTCCACAGATCCTTCTCTAGAGCCATAAACATCTCCTTGTCATTCCCTCAAATTGCCCAGCATCACCTCATTCCCACACCTTTGCTTTTCCTGTCTCCTCTTGGCAAGAAAGTCTTCTGCAGTGTCCCAGCCAGAACACATTCTTCTTTCTCGTCCAAATCCCCATCCTATGTTGGAAAGGGCAAAAGAAACATTATCTTACTACATATTCCAGAATTCATCTGAGGAAGATAACTGGCTTTGCATAGAAACAAACAAACCAACTTTATAAAATTACTGAGGAAAAAGGCAAGACTCTGAAGTTATGGAAATAAATCCCCAAACAAAATACTTTGCTCAAGTATAAACAGGAAGAGAGGGGAATGAGAAGGATGTGTGTGCATGGTAGTGGGGGGAAGGGTAGTGACAGAAGAGAGAAAATACATAGATGTGCAACACGGTAGCTTTACTTTGGACATTTTAGAAGCCAGAATATATGCTAGTCTATGTTAGTGTTTCTGTGATATTCTAATCTCTTAAATCTTTGGTAGATTCTGCCACACATAAAAGGCCTTTGAGCATTTTCTTTGCCTTTTCTTTTGAAATAGGAGAAAGAGTATAAAGTCTACATTTGTTTAAATGTCAGTGAGGAGATGAGTGAGAACGTCAAGATTTAGGGCAAAATATAAAACTTCAGGGTGAGCAGGAAACAGGAGCAAGAGGTGGCTAGAGAAATATCTTTTCCTTAGGATTTAGCAGAATTCTTAGGGATGGCATGGACTTTCTATAAGGCATATAATGGGAGTGCTGCTCAGGCTTACTGTAAGGTGACCAGTCATCCAGTTTGTCCAGCACTGAAGGCTTTCCCGGCATGGGGACAGTCAGTGCTGAAAAGTCCCAGGCAAACTGAGATGGGTTATCCACTCTTGTAAAGAACGGAAAGCCACTAACCTACATCCTTGTGCCACAGACACTCTCTCTGGTACACATATGGCACTTAACACACAATATCTTGAATTATTAGTTATCATTCTCTTTGTAAAATATGTAATGAAAAGTTATATATATATATATATATATATATATATATATTTGGTTCAAAAGAACCACCTGATCTATAATCTAAATCTGCATCCCCCCCAATACTTACCTAAAAATATTTTAACCTTAATAATTCCCCTGATAATTTATTCAGTGCATTTTTGTCACTCTCTTTTTGGTGTTACCTTTGGGTCACTCATTCTCATCTGGTAGTGATTTTGCCCTCTTCCGCCAAAAGACATTCTGTCAATGTCTGGAGAAATCCATGACTGTCACAACTCATGTGTGAGGGGGCCGGTGAGGGGGTGGCCAATGGCATCGAGTGACTAGAGACCAGGGTGCTGCTAAACCTCCTACAAAGTACAAGATAGCACACCCCACTCCCTGCCACCAACGCCACCCTAACAAAGAATTTTCTGGCAAAAAAGTATCACTGATACCCAGATTGACAACCCCTGATTTAGACCCTGAATCATATATTTTTTTTTATCACAGTGTTGGCAAATACTTGGCTGGGCATGAGGATTTGATATTTGAAAACTATCAAAATCATTTGAGGAGAAACTGGCACTGTGAAAGCTTGTTTTAAAAAGCCCCTTTTCCATGCCAAGCACAGAGCAATGACAGGTAAAATAATTTTAAAACATCAAAAGTAGTGTCCGTAAACAAGATAACGATCTTTATGGACCAGAAATGGAATAGAAACACACAGCTGTAGCCCGGGCTTGCTGGGATCTGGCTCCAAAAGCAAACAAAGGCAGCCAGAGTTCAATTCTGTGGGGAAACAGGATCCCAAAAGCCCTATGCCTGGCAGGGGACCAGAGCCAGATTCAGCTCCAAAAGCAGTGAGGCAGTGGTTGTCGCAGCATTCCATGAGAAAGAGAAAAAAACCTCTTGCTATAGCTTGTATAAGAGCTGTATGAGTCAGTATAGCCTAGCTTATGCTGTCGACAAGCGGCTCCAAAGTCTATTGGTCTAAAGCAATGAAAGCTTATATCTGCTCAGCTACATGTACATCAGAGGTTGATAAGGAGTCTGTGCTCATTGCAGTTTATGTCATTCCAGACTTAGGTTGACAAAGAAACCACCACTTGCATATGTGCTGACATCCAGGTCAAGTGCTAAAGGGCTCTAGAAGGTCTGGTATCAGTGAAATCTATGCTCTGGCTTGGTAGGAAAACATATCACGTCAGGCCCAAAGTTATTGGCTAACATTATTCACCCGGCTTCAGGAAGTGCAATTCTATCGTGTGCCTGGAAAGAGGGTCAACTACACTAATAAATTCCACAGTCTCTTTATCTAAGTTCTAAGAAGAAGCATAAAAAGCCAAGAACAAGGTCGCCAGCCAAGTTGCTTGCTTGTTCATTGACCACATCTCTGATAACTCTAATTTCATGATGGGTTAGAAAAAGAGCTGTCAGATGAGATCTGGGCATCATGAGAGGGCTCTTGATGAGGCCAGGAGGAAGCCGGCTATATACCATTTATACAGGTAGAGAAGAGTGAACAGAGAGAAAGAAAATATCTCCACTTAAGGTTAGCCCTCGTTTAATCTCAAGGCACACGAGGAAGCATAGCAATATTTGCGGTTCTCCTCCTTCTGGACAAACGGTAGGATTTCACAACCTTGCTCTCTTATGGTTAGGGCTGGCCTGTAAGGAGAAGGATGTGTTTCAATTCCAGATTGAAGACTGTAAGAGCTGGTGCATGATGTTTCTTTCCTCCATAGAAACGGGTGTATGGCAAATAGCACAGGGTCTGGTAGCCTGGTATCTGAGTGAGGATAAGGTAGAGCGGATCCCCCTCCAAACTAGAGATGGACGTATAGCATAAGTGAGTTACCTACCTATATTGTTTTAATCCACTGAGATTTTGATGTTATGCAGCAAAATTTATCTTATCCTGACTAATATACTAGTTATTCCAGAAATATTTATTGAGTGCTTAGAAAATCTTTAAGCTGGTGGGTGTTAAGTTGGGCTTTTAATAGAGTGTAAACTGAATTGATGAAGATCATGGTAGAAGACATTCCAGGCTCTGAATAGCAGAGGCAGAGTGCTAGCATAGTGTACTGATGTCATAGAACAAACAAGGGTGTTTTGCTTGGGTGTGCAGGTGAAGAGCAGCTGGAAAGAAAATTTCATGGGAGAAGAAATATGATGTAAATTACATCAGGTAAAGGGGTATCAGTTAATATAGCACTTTTCATTCCAGTTTGAAGAATTTGAATCTTACCTTCTTGAGAATAATTTAGGTTATTTTAAAGGTGAATGCCACATTGAATGTTAGTTGTTTTTAATGATGATTAATCTAGTAGTCATATTTAGGATGGTTTCGGATGTGGAAAACTAGGCAAAGAAATTACTATAATAAGCTAAATGTGAAATAAAGAGCACAGTTTCTGTATTGATAGTGGGAATGGTATAAACTTGAGAGCGATTGACAAAAGGGAATATTAACAGAATGTTTTGATTAGTATACATGAGAAAGTTAGGGGGGCAAGTTTAAGAAAATCAATCAAAATCAGAATCAGGGTCACACACCTGGGAGATGAACAGGTGTTTGGACTGCAGGAGAAGATGACAGATTGAACTACAGATTTTAGGGGTGGGAGGACATTTTGTAGTGATATCTGGAATGCAGTTATAATTCTGTGGCTTGTATGGGAGGTTAGGTCTGAAGATGTAGATTTATTTACAAACATTCCATTTATTCCATCGGTGTGGTTCATATTCACTAGACAGGCGAGCAAAAGTTTTGGTGAGTCATTTATGCGATACTCAGCAAAAGTAAGAGCGATGCCAAGTTTGTAATTATGTTGTTAGATTTATCACTGACAGGCTTTAGAGTTCCAGTATTTTAAAAAATGGCTACCATGCAGACAAAGGAGAAAAGGGATTGCCAAAATATATGGATTTTTACAATTTATACTTGCTCCTTTTCACCCAGCTTTAAGGAGCTTAACTTTCAGCTACAGAATTGGCTTCAGGGTGATCTGAAGAACAAATACAAACTTACTCTGGGAGATGGTCTTTTTTTATTAGCCCCTTTAACGGTTTTAGGTTATATGTGTGCATCGTGAAATCTAGTCACTGTAGCTACTGCTTTTGAAAACTTTTGATCCCTTTTAATTCAAGACTGGATTTATTGTCATTATAAGTATCCAGAAATAGGCTGTGCTTAAGTGAATTTATTTGAGTTCACAAATGTTAAAAAAATGAATATTTTCTTCTGGAGTCATGGCATTTTATGATCTTTGTTGCTATGGTTAGAAGCTCAAAAGCACAATGTTAGCTTTATATAAAATACTTAATGCAAAATAGTATAGTCTTAAAAGTGCTTCCTGTGAACTCGATAGCATGGAACGAATTAAGAAGCAAGCAAGAAATCCATGCAGATTTTGCTATGCCACCAAAGGAACTAGCATATATACAGGCAATATACGGCAATCAATGTTAAAGTATTTTTTATTATTTTCATAATATTTTTATTGGATCAAAACATAGACCAATTTCCACATTAAGATTTCAGGAATCTTGACAAAAGCTGCACTATCATATACAAACTAAAATAAATGTTGCTGACAGTACCATGTAACTTAAATTATTTAAAGTTTAATAATGTGCCCGTAATTGAATGTATATTAATTTTGCTTTTGGGAAAAAATGTATTTCTGACAGAATTACTATAATTAGTGAAGAAAAAATTCTAAACTATAAAATCTAAAAAATAAGTAAATCATGCAGGATCCAAGTATTTAGGATTCCTAATTTAAACATTTTACTGAGTTTTTACACATAGTAAATTATACAACAATTTCCAAATATGTTCCCACCTATTAACACAGTTTCCAAACAGTGAAAACTTCTTGAGGATTGCATGTATTTTTTCCTCCAAATTTCCTAACAAATTTATACTTAGCCATCAGGGCAATTGAAATGCTGCTAGACCCAGATAGACCAGATTCTGCTCCTCCATAATCCTCTAAAAATTGTCCTATTTTCACACAGTCTGGGAATCTGTTTGAGGAGTTTTAAACTATTAAGAAACAAGCGCTTAAACCATGTCTGAAAGCAAGTGCTTGGAAAACTGATGGCTAATTTCTCATCCTATGTGGGAGAATTCTCTGTGTGTGATGTAGGATGAGGGACAAGCCAAATGATCTCAAAACAGCATCATTGGAACATTTTAACTCCATGAAACACTTAGTTCCAAAGGGAGATTCTGAACACTGTGGAATTTGGTTTTCCTCCTTTGTGGGGCAAAGAAAACATTTTCCTTTTTCTTCCTTTTTTTTCCCTTTAATGTTTTAAAAAACAACTAAAAAGAAGCCATGCGTGTTTTTCTAGTAGTATCATTTTTCTGGTAGCTGAGACATTCTTAAGTCTTACACTACAGCACTACAGAAAGAACATTATTGATTTTATATTTCAGGTATGTTTATGATTTAGGCTTCACGTCGGCTGAGGGAGGAGCTTGAAAAATGTTATGCCAACAAGGATTACTGTGAAAGTCAAGAATCTTTCTGATTGCTTAATGACGTTCTCCATTTTGAATCATAAAAGAAATATGGAACTTTGTCAAAACAGGATGGAAATACCCATCATGTTTTCTGTTGCTAAGCTAAATGCCTAGATATTTAGCTGCAGAAGCACTCTGGCTCCAGCTGGTTGTCATGATGATTGGGGAGAAACTGCCAGGAGTCAAATCTTATAAATGTAGAAGAGTGATGAATACTTCTAAATCAGAATTTACTGATTACATAGCATTTATATAGCACTGTTCTAAGTAGTTTAAAATATTAAATCATAACAACCTGATGAAATAGTTACTCTCACCCCTGTTTTAGAGAGAAGGAAGCTGCTTCTCATAGCAGTTAAGTGACATGCTTAGGTCCTAAGGTCAGGAACCAGCCAGGTAATATTTGAATTGGGCAGATCAGGCCCACAGTCTACACTTTGAGCCAGTATGCATGCTGCCTCAGAAGAAAGTTGCAGTGTATCATGCAGACACCATTGTTAGGGCTCCTACTGCATTCATCACCTTTGAAAGCAAATACTTTCCCCCTCAGTTTTGTACAGTATAAGGAGAAAATTGCTGTCAAACAATATGTAAAGCTTCTTTATTTTTGATCAATGTGGAAAAGAGAATGATTGTCAGTTTTCCTGGTTAACAAAGACAACTGAGAATGTGTTAAGTTGGACTGAGACTTCATCATTCTAGAATATTTAAATGCATAGAGAAGTATTGTCTGTACAGAGAAAAGGCATTTCAAAGTAAGTGTTAAGTCTTGAAATTATAGAATTATCTAAGAGAAGATAAAAACTTATGAAGAAAATGTATCATCTTGGTGCTAATCTTGACAGAATTTTATCTGTAACTCTTTATGGGCCAGTGGGAATGATTTCTGATGAGTTGCCTTATATATTACCACACATATATCATATACTGTACATGCGTATACACTGACACCCAATCATTTATATAGCTAATGTAATGCAATGTTTTCCTATTAACTTTTATGGGAAAATTCTGTGACAGAAATTTTATTCTCATAAATATATTATGAGAGTGTTTTGTTTCCAAGGACTATAGTCTGAATCCATGTGGCTCTTGGAGCCTTACCAGAAAACAACACGATTTCCAACCTCGCTGAATATTCTATGCTGTCAGCAATCGTGTTATATATGAAGCCACAGGCTGAACTATTTCAAACTATTCAAATGGAAGTCCATATGAACCAGTTATCTCATGGAAATTGCCTCATGTACCAGGTGAATGATATCTAGATAATTCTGTAGTTACAACTCCAGCAAACTAATGATGCCAAGGCATATATAATATTGTTCAACATATAAGATTCATTGTATTTTTTTAAGAAGCAAAGTCCCTGTTCTCCTCAATCAAAGCAACTTCTCAAAATAGCAGGAGTTTCTAGTTCTCCTTGGAATTGAAGGCAGGAAAGGGTAGGACATGTATGTACCAACTTCTGAAAATTGTCTCCTGAGAGATCTGAAATACGTTTATTTTAGAATCTTAAAAATAACGTGTCTATTGATGAAACAAATGTGATCCAGAAATACTTAGTGTGAAAACTGAAATCATAATTCTGAAGAAATGGGGGTACGTTATCTCCATTGTTCACCAGTGGAAGCAGGTATTGGAAGGGTGGTTGGGAGGAGCTCCTAGGTGCAGTGCTGCAGGAAAGGAAACAATTTTCTGCTTGTCTCTCAATTGCAAAGTTCTTCTTCTGATGCAAATGTTCTCATCACAGCATCTTGAGATAACACAGAAGCAGTTGCTGAAGAAACTTAAAGCCCTAAAATTAGAGAAAGATGGAAAACTTGAGGACCACACAAATAGAGAATAGTGAGTTCTGTGGTTATAAATATTCAGTGACAGGCATTTTGCAGAGAAAATGAGAAGAAGCCATGTCCCGCCCACCCTTAAGAATAGAATTAGTAAAATATGTTATCAATATACGCAACTGGAAAACTTGTAAAACTTCAGAAAATGAAGAATCCCACACAAGGATCATTCACCTAACAACACCAGGCAGAGAGAGAGAGAGAGAGAGAGAGAGACTCATTTTTAACTTATTAAGAAGAAATGAGAAATCAGAACCCCATACCATATGATCAGAAGTTTGTGGTATATAGTTTTTCTTACGTTAACTGAAGTAAAATCGATGTCGTTCTCTTCATGTGTGCTGCCCAGGGGTGGGACAATATCCAGATGGCGCACTCAGAAGGGACAATTGAAGAGAGTTTTATAAAAGGGACTATTTACAAAGTGTGGTGAGGACCGGGGGAACCCATGCTGCCTGGGTAAGCGCCCTGGTGCTAGAACCAGCGGGACAGTTACGAGACCCATTGAGAAGATTAGCTGTGGGAGAGCGGCCACCCAGCAGGAGGTGTGGCTATAATTAGAAAAAATCAGCTTGTGCCTGACCAAGTGTCCACGGGGAGGTAGCCTAAAGAATAAATGTCCAGTGTGTCTCTCTTTCTCTGATCTCCTATATGTGCCCCCTATTGCTTAAACCCAAGTAAAATCCAGAAGGAAAGGGAATTTGGTTGGTATAGTAAATAGAAGTGAGAATACCCAGTGCTACAAGAGGGTGGACAAAGTTGAGAGTAGATTTGGAGGGGAGACTCTTGGACACGTTCAAAAAGCATGTTTTTAGTTTTCATGTCTTGAATTAAGATAGGATCAGTGGGGGAAATCCAATGATGTCAAGAGTCTGGTACTCAGAACGTGTAAATCCAGTCAGCAGCAACTTTTATAGAAAAATTGCTTTCACAAGACTACTTCTACCTAGGTGTACTTCAACATTCAAGGGGCATTTTTTACGCCCTGCAAAAGTCAGAATTTAGCCTTAAGTATTCTGGAAAAAGACTTCCAGTTCTGAGATTTTTTTTCACTTTGACTAGTATAGAAAACTTTTGATTTGGTTGCTTAAAAAAATACATATATTTGAGCCAACAGACGGCCTCATTTAGACTGTCAGGGAAAAAAGTTAGAGTGAAGCAAGGTATCTTTTTATACTATTGTGAAATAATCTCTGAGGCCCCATATATATGCACACATATATTTTTATGTAGGTACTCTTAATTAATCAGGTACTCTGCCCTAAGGAAAATTTACTTGGAAAGTACAGTCTGTTCACTCTTATTATCCTTTTAAAGGTAAAAGGTGACAAAAAGTTCTGTATGAAGAATAGAGGCAAAAGTACCATGGTCTTGACAAAAAAAAAAATCCTTTTACTTTTGTAAAGATTATGCATTACTTAGTGAGCATTTTCCAAAGGACACACAAAACTCCCTGAGAATTCAGAGTTTGATTCTTTAAATTAATCTCACCATAGTAGTTGATAGAGCATTTATCAGTCACTTCAAGAAGTGAGAAATTTCAAACAACACATGAAATGATCTTTTCCTTCTTTTTTTTGTTTGGACTCTAGGCTTATGTTAATAAAAGATGAGACAGCTTGAGTCATGCATCTTCTCCGCACTCATCATTTCAGATGGTTCCTGACTTTTTGATAGAGAGGTTTTATCATCTCCCACCAGGGAAACACACAGAACATGTTTCTTTTCCTTCTTTTTTTTTCTTTTAAATAAGAGTCTACTTCTTCCTTCCTCCATTTCTCTCTTCCTTCCTTCCTTCCTTCCTTCCTTCCTTCCTTCCTTCCTTCCTTCCTTTCTTTCTTTCTTTCCACCAGGTCTTAGTTGTGGCTCCAGGGCTCCTTAGTTGTGGCTCGCCAGCTCCTTAGTTGTGGCATGTGGGCTCTTTAGTTGCGGCATGCATGTGGGATCTAGTTCCCTGACCAGGGATCAAACCCAGGTCCCTTGCATAGGGAGCACGAAGTCTTATCCACTGCGCCACCAGGGAAGTCCCAGAACAAGTTATGTCCTGATGGTTATTCAGCAGTTCCATGGAGCTCTCTGTTTTCTTGCTTGGTTGAAACAAACTTGATGATCTTTCTACAGGACAATATCAAAGGTCAGTACTTGCTTCTGTGTCTTCAAAATATACCTGGCACAACTGTCATCCTTACAGGCCTGAACACTTGCAGAAGAAGGTTGAAAAGTACAAGCTTTTCCTGGAATCAGTAATGTTGCACATTTTGGCCTCCTATCTATCCCTTAAAGAAATCATTTTATTGGTCGCATCATGTGCAGGGCTATCTCAGTAGTATTCTCTAGATTCAGCCTGATTTACTTTTCATGCATGAAATGTGTATAGTTGTATGAAAATATTATCTACTATTAACTAAAAATAGCCTGGATATCTGAATTGATGCCATATCAGAGAAAGAAAGTAAAATATATATGACCACTAGTTTAATTTTAGTCTAACCTCAGCTTTAAAGAAAATACATAATCACTATGAATTATGTATTGATATGTAGTTGCAATAAAAAATAATAATCATAATATTAAAAGCTGAGATTTTTTTTGTTTTTGTTTTTTTTCTCCCCCAGGACCTAAGAAGAATTACGTGTAATCTGTCTCTTCTTTCTCCATGTAGGGAAGTGAGGCTGTTAAGACATGTGTTGAGAGTGGAGCTCAGAGCAATGCCTGAAATTTATTCTTCCAAATCATGCATGTTCCAGCAAGCACATGACCTTGGCGGGGGACTCCAGACTACAATTATCTCTGCTGAACTCTAGCAGCTAGTTTTCCCACACAATAACTTAGAAAATACACGATCTGGAGCGCAAAGCATAGGTTTCCTTCAAAAGCATAAAATGATGTCATTAATGAAGGTTTTATTTATTTGGGCAGGCAGCATAACAAGAAGACAAAACACAGAAGTTGGAGCAAGAAATGCCCATGTGAAAGTTGCCTCGCCTTCAGGTTAGAAAGATGTGGGCTGGTGTGAGGTGCAGGCAGCTTCTATGTGATGAGGAGAGTAAGCTCATTAGCAAATCAATTCCTAGAGTCTTTGTAAAGCATTTATGAGAGCGATTAAAGCCTCCAGTGTTTTTTATATGACATGATATAGTTTTCGTCATTACTCAAGGCCTCACAATTGATGAGTAATACCAGAGATCAAATCTCCTGACTCTCTTTCAGCGTCCCTTCTACTAGCCTCAGTACCATTCTATTTACATATTTACAAAGAGATAGCCAACACTTGAAAATGCAAATCAAATTCTTTAGGAATTTGATTTGTAAGCAAGTCCTGGAGGGGACTGGGGAATTTGGAGGATACTTTGCTTATTTGGAATTTCTCACCTTCAGCTGTCTGGTCTGATAAGCCAATAAAAAGGCACATTGTCTCTCCTCCCTCAAAGGCATGACATCTGATTATTCCTCTGGCTGTCATAGAGTAATGATGTGTTTAAGAGATAGAACTGAAAATGGAAATTATTCAGTGTGTCATGTGGTGAAAGAGAAGTAAACCAAGGACACAAGTTAAATGCTCAGTAAATTAAGATAATTTTTTGCCAACTTGGGTGGTTGATAATTTAAAATTTAAGTAGCGGATCAGAAAATATATTTGTTGTCTTTTAGTATTATTCCACCCTTTTAGATTTGGGGCAACCATATTTTCCTTTTCTTTCTTTCGCTCTCTTTCTTTCTTTCCTTCGTGGTATAACAAATGTTTTAACTCTTAAATATAATAGAAAGATCTACCTCATATTTAACTTCAAGAATAATTTTAATGAAAAATATTTTTTACATGTCACATTGTATTTTTTTTGTCCTCTCTAGAATGTATTCATTCTGCTGCAGGAGTAACCTCAGAGCATCTAACATGTCATAATGCTAGAAACAAAAATTGCTAGCTTTTAAAAAATATGTATTTTCTTAAACAATAAGAACATTTATTACCTAACTTAAGAAGTCTATAGTAGGCAGTTCCAGGGTTGGTTCTGTAGCTCACTGGTACCTTAAGGACCTTTTCTATCTTTTGAGTTGATCATCCATTTATTAAGAATATATCTTGCACAGTTACCAGATGGCTGAAGAAGTTCCAAATATCTTATATTCATACAACAAAACCCTTCCTGGTGTTCTCCATTTCTACCTGTCATTCTGTATTTCTATCTGGAATTATCTTCTATTACCTTAAATAACTCTTCTTAGTTTATTATTGTAAGACATATATGCTTGTGATTAATAGCATATTTTCATTTTTTATGAAAAATATTTATTTTACTTTAATTTTTAAAAGATATTTTTGGCTTGGTGTAAGGTTCTAGCCTGATGGATTTTTCTTTCTGTATTTTGAAGATTTTTCATTTTGCTTTGGATTTCATAGTTTCTGACAAAAAAGTCAGTCAGCATTCAGTCAATGTTGCTCCTTTGCAGGCTCATTTGGAGAATTTTCTTTGACTGCTTTTAAGATTTTTCTCTTTGATTTTCAGCATTTGACTAAGATGTGACCCTGTGTGATTTAATTTATATTTATCCTGCTTGAGGTTCATTGGGCTTCTTGATGTCCTTGGAATATTCTCAGCAATTATTTCTTCAAATATTGCTTCTGCTTTTTTCTCTCTCTCTTCTCCTGTTTTGAGACTCCAGTTGGACACAATAGAACTTTTGAGCTACATGTCACATTGTATCTTAATTTAGTACATTGCATTGTAAACATATTTTTGATGTAGTGTTTCTTATTCTAAAAGCCCTACAGCTTATCAAAGGGAATACATGAAAATTCAACATCCTCTGCTCTTAATGAGAAGTCAGGAAAACCAACGCAAATACTATTATAGTGATAACTATAAGGACTTTGTACTGATTGAAGTATTGGCTTGCTATAAATGGAGTCTTTTTAGTCTGCCCAGCTCACCTTATCTGTCTAAAACACGTTGGTATACTCTCCTTTAGAATTTGTTTCAGCTTGCTTGCCTCCCTCCCCCTCCATCCTTAGCACATATTTCAGATTACCTATAAAGGATTGTATTAAGAAAACACTATGATTTAAAAAAAAAAGAAGAAGAACTTTTAAGGTCTAACTCAATAGAGTGGGCCACTTTATGAATTGTTACAACTGTGTAACCACCACCCAGATCAAGATATAGAAATATCCATAATTCCAGAAAGCTCCTTTGAGCCTCTTCACAGTCAGCATTCCCAGAAGATAACTACTCTTTGACCTCTGCCATCATAAAATTGTTTTGCCTGCATTTGAAATAGAATCAAACCATCTGTATTCTTCTATGTCTGGTATTATTTGCTTTGTATCACATCTGTTAGATGATCTTTAAGAGTTATCCTCCACTCCAGTTTTTATTTTTATTTTATTTTATTTTTTTAAAATTAATTAATTTATTTGTTTTTGGCTGTGTTAGGTCTTCGTTTCTGTGAGAGGGCTTTCTCTAATTGCAGCGAGCGGGGGCCACTCTTCATCACGGTGCATGGGCCTCTCACTATCGTGGCCTCTCTTGTTGCGGAGCACAGGCTCTAGACGCGCAGGCTCAGTAGTTGTGGCTCACGGGCCCAGTTGCTCTGCGGCATGTGGGATCTTCCGAGACCAGGGCTCCAACCCGTGTCCCCTGCATTGGCAGGCAGATTCTCAACCACTGCACCACCAGGGAAGCCCCACTCCAGTTTTTAAATGTAACTAAGCCTTAATATACTATTCTGACTTTTCTGAAAGTGTCAAATGTGAGTCACAAAGCCACTACAAAAAGAAAGATTGTTCATTTAGCTGTGAGAATAAATTAATAGTAACTTCACTTTGTAATGGTTAATATAAAGCCAAATTGCTTCAGATCCTCACATTCACGTACGCACCCCTCTCTCATGCCCATATTACAAAATAAACACACCTAATTAGGCAGCAGTTACATCAAAATTCTGGAAAGATTACTTAAGTCTTCAGCTTGACACAGGTTGAATCATTACATGTTCTCAATTAGCTCAAAATTATTTTGAACATAGACTTAAATAGCAAAAATTTGAACAGAGCTTGGGTGGTTGTGATCGTTAATTTTATGTGTCAACTTGACTGGGTCACAGGGGTGCTCAGGTATTTGGTCTAACATTCTGGGAATGTCTGTGAGGGTGATCATGAGTAAGATTAACATTTAAATTAGTAGACTGAATGATAAAGCAGATTGCCCTCCCTAATGTGGGTGGACCTCCTTCAATCATTTAAAGGCCTAAATGGAACAAAAGGGCTGACCCTCCTGTGAGTAAGAGAGAATTCCTTCTGCCTGACAACTTGAGCTGGGACATGGGTCTTTTCTTGCCTTTGGACTCAGATTGAAACATCAGCCCTTCTTGGGTCTCAAGCCTGGTGACTCTCTGAACTGGAACTACACCATCAGCTCTCTTGGATCCCCAGTTTGCCTATTGGAAATCTTGGGATTTCTTAGCCTCCATAATCTTGTGAGCCAATTCCTTATAATAAATCAATCTCTCTGTCTTTCTCTCTCTCTCCATATACACACATTTTGTTGGTTCTGTTTCTCTGGAGAATCCTGACTAATACAAATTTGTACTGAGAATTGTTCTAGAACAGATTTTTAAGTTTGAGCTTTCTAAATTGATTCTGGGGTTTCTGGTATTGACTCTGTAATCTGATTAGATTTGAAGACACCAATGACTCTCCAGTACTAAGGAGAGCACTGAGATTCCATGGTGTAATGTGGAAATACAGATACACAAAACATCACCTTTGGATACTCCTAATCAACCACTTTGAGAAGCAAGTATCTGGGTGACTGTGTATATAATACTTTCAAACATTTTTGGTAGACTAATAAATATAATGAGATTGGTTGCTCCTAAATTTGCTGGGCAAAATGAGGAAAGAACAGGATGAGCTCAGGGATTCTAATTCGCAATTAAAGCACAACATAAATAATCTGAATGCTTCTGTGTGCCCTGAAGGAGATCCTTATTTCCTGTAGCTTTAGGACTGAAATTATTGAAAATTAAACCCAGAATCTCAGCATGACTGGTTGAATTACAACACAAATTGAATTCTTATCCTTGTAGGGTGTCTACTGTTAAAGTGAAGGCATTGATTGGGAAGAAACGGATCTTAAATTTGAAATGGGGACGCATGGAAAGACTCTGATGAGGCTGGCAACACTGGGCCCCTAAATTCTGATGAGTCTTCTTTGCCAGGAAAAAGAGCCTCTCTACTCCCCTCTGAGGGGGTTAACTCTGCATTGTCTGCAGAAACTGTAATGGTTTCCCTCCCCTGAGGCAGTTGCCATGTAAGTTGCAATTCCACATCTCTTCCGAACCCACCTCTACCATCCTTCTTTGCTTCCATGGGTTTCTCTGGAGAACCCTGACTAATAGAGTGGTTGAAATTATTTAGAAGACTATATACAATACTCTTCAACTTTTCTTTAGATTGGCTGGTAATACACAGGAAGCTGCAACATCAAAACAATTTTCTGGACAATATTAACAAAAAATTACCAAACTGGACTAGAGAAGAAATTACTTTTCTAAAGAAAAGCACAAAGTTATAATTGGGTATAGAGCAAATTAGAAAGACATAATGGGTCAAAATTAAAACATATATTGTGTTCTTTCAGGAAGCATCTTTTGTGGGGAGTTGAAATACAATAGTCCATAGTCAGGCTTGAGGTGAAGTGAACTGAAATGCACTTGAAAAGAATAATGACTTACATTGAAAAGGAAGGGTTGTATGTAATGAAAAGAAGAACAATTACTGCTTTTTAAAGAATAAATTTCCACTTTTGGAAAATCCTTAGAAAAATTAAAATATACTCACAAAAGATTCACAGTAGAGAAGACACAGATATTGGTATTGGATTAGAAGGTGTAAGTAAGTTTAATGCATACTATTTTTCTATGAAAAGATTTACCCTCTGATTCTAGTGTTAAAAAGCACTACATTTGACCAATTAGAAAGGGAGCCTAGTTTGAATTAGGAAAAAAATCTTAATTATAGTTTTTGAAAGTAGACATTTTTCAAGGTAAAATCTTAAATCAGAGATGAAATTAAGATTAATCAACAATTGGTAACACATAGAACCAAACACTCAGGATGGATGCTAGCCATAACTGGGGCAGAGTCCCATGCCCAGTTCTGCTAGGCAATGATTCTTGAGTTATTTCGGAAAAATATCTAGAAAGCCCTGGAGAAGAAACAGTATTGCAAAGGGGCAAAGGGGAGCATGGGGGCTCCAGGCAACAAGAATGAAAGTGCCTAAATATTTTAACAAGTGTTTTGGCCTTATCTGTGGTTAGTAGTTGAATATCAGCTCTACCTTAACTTCACTGTTTACATAATCCTTGCTGGCATTCTCCCTTTTCATTAGATAAGGAGGAATCTCTAAAGTTGAAGCATTCATTTGTTTTTGAACACCAACGTCCTTGAAGGATTTTATTTACTTAGATTGAAAAAAACCATCCTCTATGACTATGTGTATTCTTTTTAAGCTTGTTAGCCTCTTTGTTTTCTATGTAGTATAAAGAAAAACCAAGATAGAAACTTTATTTTCTCTACTAAAAAATGTTATTGTAACTAAATTGTAACTAATGTCATATATACCCTATCATTCATTCAAGGATGCATTTGTTCCTGCAATTATTCATGTAGTCAACACACTTCGAGAAAAGCATGACTGTCTCTTCAGTGTTGTTGTTACTGTTGTTGTTGTTTTTTAGAATATTTAATAGTCTATGTTTTCTAATCTCTTTTATATATAAAATATTTCTCTGGTTATTAGACTAGTATTTGCTCCACCTGGAAAACACACAGGAAGCACAGAAAGTTTTTGAGAATATAAAAACAAATACCCCTGCTAGCACTTGATGATATCACTTGGTAGACTTTGAAATGTTTTTAGAAATAAGCTTGTAATTCAAGTTGAGTATAAAATTGTAACAGCGTTTGGCATGGGCATTTCATGTGATGTCAAAAACAGCAAAACTGTTATTTTAACATCACATAGTACCTCACAGTATGAATATTTTATAATTTACCTAACCATTCCATTCATGTTGGACATATAAATGATTACAAAACAATACTATGATGATTAGATTTATGCATACATATGCACATGCATTTATGAATATTTACTTAGGAAGTATTTTAAATTAGATTTATTGAGGATGCATGATGAAAAATTTAAGAATCTTGACGCGTACTACAAAATTAATTCCAGGAAAAGTTGTATTAATTCCTATTACCGCCAATAGATTATGATTCTTCTTATCTTACTGCGCCCTCCTCAACTATTGCATATTATTATCAATAAAACTAAAAAGTAACTTTTGAGTTTTTGTTGTGTGATAATGATTATTAACCCTAATTGTTTATAAAGAAAGGTGATTTTTGATGCAGTATTTTAATTCTTATACTTTACTATTTTTGTTTTTATTCTTATAATTTTCCACAGCAGCTCATTTCCCTGCTCTTCCTTTGTGTTAAATACAATGATTGATGTTTACGTTTTCCTCAGTAGACCTAAGCTCTTTCTAGGTAAGATTGTTCTGTAATCATTGTATTAGCTCTCTACTCCTTCACACCCAGGATATTAAGAGACTGAATAAATGAGTGAACGAAATGAATAGGTTACAAATCTTCAACCAAGTAACAAGACGTTTCATATTATGGTCTACTTTTTTATAGTGTAATATTCCTCCAGGTCTCCAAGACTTGAAATAGTAAGGGAAAGCTGGGCTGCTTTAACTTCAGCTGGTTCTCCTGGATTTTTTTTTTTTTTTTTTTTTTTTTAATTTTTGGCTGTGTTGGGTCTTCGCTGCTGCGCGCGGGCTTTCTCTAGTTGTGGCGAGCAGGGGCTACTCTTCGTTGCGGTGCGCAGACTTCTCATTGCTGTGGCTTCTCTTGTTGCGGAGCACGGGCTCTAGGCTCACGGGCTTCAGTAGTTGTGGCTCGCGGGCTCTGGAGCACAGGCTCAGTAGTTGTGGCGCACGGGCTTCGTTGCTCTGCAGCATGTGGGATCTTCCCGGACCAGGGCTCAAACCTGTGTCCCCTGCATTGGCAGGCGGATTCTTAACCACTGCGCCACCAGGGAATTCCCTCCTGGAATATTTTAAGAGAAAATAAAACACAGTATTTATTTACTACTGCTTTTGAAGATTTATGCACAATATCATTAGCGAAAACAAAAAAAAAAACCCAACAAATACAGCAACACAGACTCACAAAGACTACAAAGTATCATGAGAAAAATACTTGCGTTCCAAAAAATCTGGAGTAACAGTTGAAAAAATATTACATCTTCAGTGTAGTATTTATGCTCTTTTTATCACATTACTTCAGAATACTTTGGTTTGGATTGGAATGCAACCGGGTGCTTTTCTTTATGCTTTTGAGACAAAAAGTGGCAACCAAAAAAAAAGAAAAATAGAGATTACATCATCTCTGATTTCTACCTTGTGTTCTTTTTTTTCTCTCAATAATGACAGTTTGGCCCTCCTTTGCTTCAGCCATACTTAGATTAAAATAATGCTTTCTGAATTGGAACTTCCCATTCAACAGTGGACTTTCTGTCTCATTCAGAATTCCTTAAAATGTTGATGGTCACTAAAACATGCTGAGGAAGGACATTTTGATACATAGATATCATTATGACACATGAAGGGATATTACTAGTTAATTTCCTTGCAAGTTGCTGTTCTTTGAAATTTGTTATATGTATTAAATGATAATTTTTGAAAAAAGTTATAGCAATATATAGTGAACATATGTCAAACATTTATATCATAAATTAATGAAGGAAGCAGTGGGATAACAAAGTTGGTTCAAAAGAGGACACAAGAGACTAAAATATATATCCAGGAAAAGAAAAATTGCTGAAATAAGTCATCTAAAGTAGATTCAAAACTGGTTAATGCTCTACAGGGTAACAAAACCATAACCTTTGGGTTTTGTTTTTGTTTTCCTGCTGGACAGAAAGCATCTGCATCTGTACATTTGTTAACATTTATTTGCAACTTATTCATTTTCTATAAGTTAAAATCCAAATTTACAAAATCTGAGCTCTAAGAATAGTCAAATAATAAATCATACAAAGTTACATTTTCTTAGAGCATCTGATAACCTTTAAATTGGATTGTTAGAGAATGCTCTTGTAAGATATTGAAAACAACACAGAAACTTTTTGCCTTATTTCCAAGTTTTGGGTAATTTTTACTACATAGGAGTTAAATGGATATATATGTAGTATGAGATGAGACCTTATTCTCATCTTTGATTTAAGGGGTATTTTCATTTATGCTTTATCTTTTGTTGGATACTTTTTCTTGTCTTTTCCCCATTTCTCTATATTTTTTAACTTTTTAATTATCAAATGGTAGGAATTTTTGAAGTATGCTGCTACTACTTAGTTTTTGTTGATTATATGTCTCTTGTCTTTTTGCTGTTTCCTTAATAGCATCGTTTGATGACCAGAAATTTTTATTTTGAAATAATTTCAAACTTACCGAAAAGTTACAAGGATAGCTATGAACTCCCCTGTACCTTTAACTAATTTTTCTTTATCACTTTGTATATAGGCGCACATGTTATCATTAGTATTATTGCTGAAACATTTGCGGGTGCAAAGCTTGTATAATGTATAACTCTGGTGATCACCACTCACAAAGATCACAGTAAAAATAGTGTCGTTTGTAGAAGTGAAGTCCAGGGTTGCTGAGTATATTTCCTCCCCAGGTAGACTCTTGTCTAGAATTAGTAACTGCTTATTCTGGTACAATAGGAAAACTGATGATCTGATGCAATGCCAGTCTGTAACCTAGTGGAACATTCCTAGTGAAACGAAATTGGCTAAAAAGGAGCGGCACGGTTGTTATACAACTTACTGCATTTCACTCACAAAAGCTGGACATCAAATATTCCCACAGTCTTCCTCTTGGAGGAATTGCATCTGAGCTCTGCTACCTGATGACTATAGGAGTATAGTAAGTCCCCTACCTTTGAACCTTCAAGTTGCGATCTTTCCAAGATGCGAACATGGAATTTACTAATGAAGACCTGATGGAATTGGAGGCCCAGAGAAAGGATGAAGAGAGACCAGAGAAAGAAGAAGTAACTGAAGAACCGAAGAAATTTACGATGCAGGAAATGGCAAGGGGATTTTCTTTATTTGAGGAGGCACTGTGAGTTTTTGAGGCACAGAAACCGAACGTAGAACATTACATGAAAGTTGCGGCAGCTGTTTAGAATGCAATCCAGTGCTACCGTGTCATCTATGACGAGAAAATACGAGCTACTACCCAGATATCACTGGATCGCTTTTTCAAGAGGGTAGATAGAACTGAATCCAGGAAGGAACCAGAACCTGTGCCATCGACATCAGGCGTGAGTGAAATTGCAGCTTGCCCTACGTCTTCTATTGCTGACAATCCTTCCGCTCTACCGTCTCCCACCTCCTCTCCCTCCTCCAGTCAGTAACTCTTCTTGCCTGTTCACTTGGTGCCAGCCCCTGTATGCCAGCTGTTGTACTGTACTACTGTACTTTTCAAGGTCCTGTACTGTAAGATTAAAAATGTTGTCCTCATTTTATGTGTGTGTGTGTTTTTTTTATGTATTGTGTATTATTTGTATGAAAAGTATTATAAACCTATTACAGTACAGTACTATATAGTCGATTGTGTTAGATGGGTACCAAGCTAACTTTGTTGGACTTACGAATGCATTCTTGGAATGGAACTTGTTCGTATGTAGGAGACTTGCTGTATTTCATTTGGAGCTCCTGCCTCTTCATTCTCCTGCCTGCTTTCCACATATGTTTTTCAAGATAGCCTCTTTCAGCTACTTAGAAACCCCAGCAAGCACATAAAGCTATTTGGGAAGTGTGGCTATTGTTTTATTCCTAGGAGTATTATAGTTCAGTCTCAGCGTTTTGTCTCCAGAGCTGAAAGGTGAAGTGCTTTAGGGTAAAACTGACTGATATAGTTTATAACCTTATACAAGTCTGCTGCTGAAGGTCTACTTACTTTTTGTCTTTCTCTTGGTTTTATTTTACCCTCCAATTTGCAACAAAAGAATTATGTCACATTCCTTTGATACCAAATATTACATATCTGTGGACCCTTTATCTATGTGAATTAGAATAGAAAAAATAGCTGGAGAAAATCGGCATCTATTTTATTACTTCCTACTTGCAGCAATGTCGATGAGCACTAATTTTATTTTTATTTATTTATTTATTTTATTTTATTTTATTTTTTTAAGCATCTTTATTGGAGTATAATTGCTTTACAATGGTGTGTTAGTTTCTGCTTTATAACACAGTGAATCAGTTATACATATACATATGCCCCCATATCTCTTCCCTCTTGCGTCTCCCTCCCTCCCACCATTCTTATCCCACCCCTCTAGGTGGTCACAAAGCACCGAGCTGATCTCCCTGTGCTATGTGGCTGCTTCCCACTAGCTGTCTACTTTATGTTTGGTAGTGTATATATGTCCACGCCACTCTCTCACTTTGTCCCAGCTTACCCTTCTCCCTCCCCGTATCCTCAAGTCCATTCTCTAGTAGGTCTGTGTCTTTATTCCCGTCTTGCCCCTAGGTTCTTCATGACCATTTTTTTTTTTTTTTTTAGATTCCATATATATGTGTTAGCATACGGTATTTGTTTTTCTCTTTCTGACTTACTTCACTCTGTATGACAGATTCTAGGTCCATCCACCTCACTACAAATAACTCAATTTTGTTTCTTTTTATGGCTGAGTAATCTTCCATTGTATATATGTGCCACATCTTCTTTATCCATTCATCTGTTGATGGACACTTAGGTTGCTTCCATGTCCTGGATATTGTAAATAGAGCTGCAATGAACATTTTGGTACATGACTCTTTTTTGAATTATGGTTTTCTCAGGCTATATGCCCAGTAGTGGGACTGCTGGGTTGTATGGTAGTTCTATTTTTAGCTTTTTAAGGAATCTCCATACTGTTCTCCATAGTGGCTGTATCAATTTACATTCCCACAAACAGTGCAAGAGTGTTCCCTTTTCTCCACACCCTCTCCAGCATTTATTGTTTGTAGATTTTTTGATGATGGCCATTCTGACCAGTGTGAGATGATATCTCATTGTAGGTTTGATTTGCATTTCTCTAAGATTAATGATGTTGAGCATCCTTTCATGTGTTTGTTGGCAATCTGCATGTCTTCTTTGGAGAAATGTCTATTTAGGTCTTCTGCCCATTTTTGGATTGGGTTGTTTGTTTTTTTGATATTGAGTTGCATGAGCTGCTTGTACATTTTGGAGATTAATCCTTTGTCAGTTGCTTCGTTTGCAAATATTTTCTCCCATTCTGAGGGTTGTCTTTTCGTCTTGTTTACGGTCTCCTTTGTTGTGCAAAAGTTTTTAAGTTTCATTAGGATGCATTTGTTTATTTTTGTTTTTATTTCCATTTCTCTAGGAGGTGGGTCAAAAAGGATCTTGATGGCATGTATGTCATAGAGTGTTCTGCCTATGTTTTATGAGCACTAATTTTAAAATGTTTTTCTAAGTTTCTCTTGGTGTCCTAGTATTGATATGGAGAATTTAAATATAAATCTTTAGTTTCTTATTATGAAAATATGACAAAGGCATCAAAATCATGAAAGCAATATTAGAAAGAACACAATGTGTCAAAAATGACTCATTTATATAGGTGGTAAACTCTGTAGTAATGGTTATCCCTGCTGATAACCATTCATGGTGGAAATAAATCCTATTAGAAGAAACAAGAACTTGTTAAATTGGATCATAACCTGGCCAGAAAAGTAATTTCGACCTATACACCATGCTCTCTGAGTTCCATTTTAAGAAAAAGGTAACTGTTCGGGAGAGTTATGGAAAGTCTCCATTTTATTGAAGCAGGTCAAAGTTAGGGAGAGTCATACCTTGAAAGTCATATTATCAATTTGTACATCACCCTTTCATTAGAAGCTCAAGATCTAAATTTTAGTAAAATATGCTCCTCACTTCAGATGCCTGTAAATAATTAAACCTCACTACCCCCTGAGGCTTACACATCAGTGACAGAAGAACATTAACAGGGAATTAACAAAGAGGAAGTGAACCATGTGATTCAAAGGTGGTGGATTTAGAGGTGAGAAATCCCTAGAGAGGTGGAAGCTTCTCCTCGTTGTCAGGATTAGAAGATCCGGGTTTATTTTATTAGGGAAATTAACACTTTCCTTATACCTCACAAGTAGATAAAGAACCTTTATGTTGTCTTCTGAAAGGTCATCAGTGCTATTAATTCTTCATTGTGTCAGAAAGAAAAAATCAATTGAAATGTAGTTGGTAATAATTAGAGAAGGGCCTTGGGGGAAATATGGAATTAATTCCACACTTTCTTACCTTGTTGCTAACACAAATAATCCTGCCATCTACCACATCAGAAGAATGGGTACCTTGTAGCTACTTACCTATCAAGAAAGTGTTAAAACAGAGGCTCCTTCACTCAGCAGGGATTGTCAAAGTGATTAAAGCACAGAAAAAGCAGGTTGGTGAAAGATGACTTTTGTGCTCCTCAGTCTGATATTTTGTTTTTGTATTTAAATGCATATAGAAAATGCTGTATTTAACTAAAAGCTTTATTTTTTCTTTAAAAGTTAATAGTGACTTTTAATGATAAGATTTTCTTTTGAAAAAGCCTGAGTTATTTTGTTTTTATAGTTCATTCTTATTAAGGTCACACATCTCCTACAAACAGAAAAGCGAAAAATCTCCACAGAAGTACCCCATTTAAATCCAATAAGTTATAGTATAAAATCTTTTTACTGTTTAGTTAATGAGATTCTAAAGAAACTTGTATTGCTTTATTTAATATTATTGATAGATTTACTATTATTCATAGGAACTTAATTATTATAACTTACAATTTGCATATGTTTCATGATTTAATGGAGAATATCTAAATCAAATAAAATGAGAGAATAGGGTTATAGAAATAAAAAAAGTAATTATGTCATGCCTTAAACACTTTTACACATGTATCATATAATTGCCTAAGCCAGTGCTCTTAGCACAGATCATGGTCTTGCAGAGCTTAATGGATTTATATTGCCGACTGGTGGAATGAATAAATCTTTGAATTGTAAAGTTTATTACCTGAATTATACTGAGTTGGGAAAAGTTGAGTTTCAAAACACTGATGCAAGAGGAATGGTTACTAACTGAATATCATTTTGACTTTTGAATTACCGCAAGTCCTCTACAGCAAAGCAGGAGGACAGAGTCATTAGTTTCACAAATTTCTTTCTTTCTTAGAATACCCAACACTCTAAGGTACATTTTCAGAACATTCTTAAACTGTTCTTTTTTGGTCTACAGTTTGTTTCTCCATCTCTCCAATCTCTTTTTTTTCTTTTCCCTCCATCTTTCTTTTGGCATTTCAATATGTCCAGCCTTTACTGTGCACCAGTTAAAATATGGACATCATCTTAAATTAGGCAGAAAAATACTAAGAGAAAGAGAAGAGCCCAAGTTATTTCACCCTGTATAGGTCCTTGACAGCATTAAAGAAAGAATCCCATATACATTGGATACAGGAGACACATGAATGCCTGAATTCCCAACTACTTTGTTGAATTTAAAGGTATTAATCGGATTGTAAGTTTAAGAAAATTAAAATTTCAGCTGGGAGTCTTCAAAGCCAAATCATAATGTGCAAGCAAGGGTTAGATAATGTGCAAAGGATACTTAGTGATTATTTATGCATGTAAATATGTTTTTAATATCTCAATGTATATATCAATCAGGTTAGCCAGTAACCTCACCCCTTGTAGCCTTTCTGTAACCTTGGAAGTCTAGTTTAATTTTATTGTTAATTGAAATTAAATGTATGTACATGTATACAGCACTTTATTCATATACTGTGCAATGTCAACCACTTCAAACCTTGAAAATTTCCTAAACTTGGTATCGAGTAATGGGGTTTATGTGTATTAATTTGGCATTCTAGTTGCAACTGATTTTGAACATTATGTTTTTCCATTTTTTGTGCAAGCCTTTTTAAAAAAGAAAATCAGATTCTATAGAACTTCTTATTTTTGTAAATAATTTTAGAACCAGAAATCTCTCTGCTAAAGAAGGCTAAAACTTTCAGTGGGAATATTAGCAACTGAACAGCAAATCTTTAGGATCCAAACTAGCTGGAAGAGCGTTCAAGATAAATGGTTTGTTTCATCTTAGTACTACATACCTCAGTATCATGGAAGAGTTATTTTTTATTCCTCTCTAAAAATGTCTTTGAATTCTCCTGACCACCCTCAGAGAGAACATTTTTGGCAGTAGAGA
Source organism: Eschrichtius robustus (assembly GCF_028021215.1). Classification (NCBI taxonomy): domain Eukaryota; kingdom Metazoa; phylum Chordata; class Mammalia; order Artiodactyla; family Eschrichtiidae; genus Eschrichtius; species Eschrichtius robustus. The sequence continues at coordinate 135,461,217 of NC_090827.1, forward strand.
TAACACCTAGAAAACAGAACACCTGTGGGTCATATACTATTATCTCTGGAGAATGGATCTTTCTTACAGAAGAGAACTATTTTGCCAAGTTTAGCTTATGCCTAAAAATTATGATAGTGTACATTCGTCAGGTTTCTCCAGAGAGAAGTAACAGAATATATTAAAAATATTTCTGATAAGGAATTGACTTACATGATTTCCAGTCTGAGTCTGAAGACCTGAGAACCAGGAGTGTTGTGGTGTAAGTCTGAGTCTAAGGGCAGGAGAAGACTGATGTCCCAGCTTGGCAGTCAGCCAGAGAGAAAAAGAGAGAGAAAGAGAGAGAATGAGAGAGAGAGAGAGAGAGAGAGAGAATGAGAGAGAGAATTTTCCCTTCTTCAGCCTTTTCATTCTGTCCAGACCTCCGATGGATTGGACGATGTTCACCCACTTTGGGGAAGACCATCTGCTTTACTCTGTCAGCTGATTCAAATGCTAATCTCTTCTGGAAACGTCCCCACAGACACATTCAGAAATCATGTTTTACCAAATATCTGGGCACCCTGCGACCCAGGCAACTTGACATATAAAGCTAACTATTATGTACTAGCATTTCAAAAAGTCAGACTTCAGAGTTTTCAAATACGAAGTACTTATTGTGTTTTAAGAAAACTTTATGATTTTTATGACACTTCATTATTTCAACATTTGGATTATGTGTAACTCAATCATGTTTTTATAGCAATGAATATTTAATGAATTTCTCTTACATGCATACTTCTATTATTTAATTTTATTTAAGTCATTTTCCTCTGGTAAGTTAAATATGATTTATACTTGGTAAATTTAGGAATGCTAGTAAGAATGTGGGAAGCTGTATCTCACTGTGGTTAAAAGTGCAGCTCCCCTAGAATATAAATGTCTGAATGTGAACCTCAGCTCCAGTACTTCCTAGCTGTGTGCTACTGTATAAGCCAGTGTACTCTCCAGTCTTCAGTATCTTCATCTGCACAATAGAGATTACAATGGTATCTACTTCTTAAGATTAATGTGAGGAATAAATAAATCTATGTACAACGCTGAACATGTTCAGTGACATTATACAAAAATAGACTTCCTTACCAAACGAAACTTTCATAGACCTTTAATTTTCACCTATGTTATTTAGTCATTCTCTGGATTATGTTAAGTTTTCATCAGCAGTACTTTTTAATCAGGAGTGTTTATCAGAATTACCTAGAGACCTTTTTATTTTTTCCCAAAATATACATGCCTTAATGCATGACAATCCTGGAGAATGGGATACAGGCGTGCACGTCTTCACAAAATGACACAAGTGATTCTTAGGGGAACCACTTAGGATCCAAGCTGGGTGGAAGAGAGTTCAAAATAAAGGATGTGTTTTGTTTTTATACTATACACCTGAGCGTCATGGAAATGTTATTTCTCATTCTCTAAAAATGAGTCTTTTGATTCTCCTAACCATCCTTAGAGAGATATTTTTGGCAGATAAGGCCTAGAAAATTGAACACTTGTAGGTCACTTAAAGTTAGATACATTTATAGTTAATTTACAACTGAAACTTTTAAAAGTATATTTACCATTTCCAAATTGATAATAAATTAACTACTTCTGATTTATTTAGGTATGATAACATGCAACATTAAAAATATATATAGTTGAATGGGCAATGGTCAATAGTTCCCTACTATTTCTAATACAAATAGAGTTTTATCAACACATTTATTTCAGACTTAGGTTTCACTTTAGGGAAATGCCTGGGGCCTAGTGAGTGTGTGTGTGTGTGTGTGTGTGTGTGTGAGAGAGAGAGAGAGAGAGAGAACAAAGTGACTGCCAGAGCAATGAGTGGTTTTTGAAGTGGGTACATCTGAAGTCAAGGATATTCTCCAGTTAATATCTCTGACTCTTAATAACCAAATAATTTAAGGTACATTTGCCTTATTCAATGCATCCCTTGAAGGTAGGCTCACTTCCTGCTGGAATCTGTCTTTACTCTGAAGTGTAGTTTGTACTTTGATGCAATTTCACCTGTAAATTTCAGAAACCCCTTGAAGATATAGAATGGAATACAAAGACCAGCAAATCCATATTCAATAATAAGTAAAAAGAAGTTGTACATCTTTTAATTTTGAAGACATATTTCATTTTTTATTTATTTTGAAGTATTTTTACCGTTCAGGAAAATATAGAAAACGTGGCTTACAGCGAAATAGTTCAACATTCAGGAAGACCTTGCTTCCCTAACTTTCCTAGACCCAGATGGAAGGGGTGACAAGATGAAGCCTGGTCTCCCTTGTGCCAAAAGAGAGGGTAAGCAGGACTGCATTACTCTTCAGTAACACGTGGTTCTGGGTCCCTTTGTGTATACATTTATTTTACTCCAGAAGCCCCTTTGGATTCAGTGTCATCTTGATAGTTCACAAATGAAAGTTCTGAAGCCCCACTAGATGTAGATTCCCAATTTGGCTGAAAGATCCATATCACCAGGCACTGGGACTTTTTTTTCTCCACTATTTTATCTCCAAAACTTAGCAGAGTGCTTGACACACCATAGGCACAGTATAAATATTAATCAAATAAATGAATATATGAGAAGTCTGAAGTGAAAGTTCTCTTCCTTTAGCAGCAAAATATAAGTTAAGTATCTTGTGGATTTACACAAGTGTATGTTGGTGACTTCCCCCATGCCAATTATATGAGAAACAGCATTTCTGGGGAACAATGAATATTTCTGTCATTTTTCTATTCTAAGGACCTCATTGGAAAGGAAAAACAGAGTCCTGGCTTTTCTCTCTCCCCTTTTATACCTTTAATTACAAATTTTTACTTAGCTAGTAAAAGGTATATGTTAAGGACCAAAATGAAGTCCTTTGCATATTACCTAAATTAGGTCTCTAACAAAATTTTGAGGTGGGCATTAAAATGTATATGTATTATACATTGTACCAATGTTTTCTTAGGTCAGTCTCCCAAGGCAATAGAAATAAAAACAAAAATAAACAACTGGGACCTAATCAAGCTTACAAGCTTTTGCACAGCAAAGGAAACTATAAACAAAATGAAAAGACAACCTATGGAGAAAATATTTGCAAATGATGTGGTCAACAAGGGCTTAATTCCCAATATAGACAAGTAGCTCATACAACTCAACAACAAAAACTAAACAACCCAATCAAAAAATGGGCAGAAGACCTAAACAGACTTTTCTCTAAGAAGATATACAGATGGTCAACAGGCACATGAAAAGATGCTCAATATCACTAATTATTAGAGAAATGCAAATCAAAACTACAATGAGGTATTACCTCACACAGGTCAGAATGGCCATCATTAAAAAGTCTACAAATAACAAATGCTGGAGAGAGTATGGAGAAAAGGGAACCCTCCTACACTGTTGGTGGGAATGTAAGCTGGTACAGCCGCTGTGGAAAACAGTATGGAGGTTCCTTAAAAAACTAAAAGTACAGTTGCCATATGATCCTGCAATTCCACTCCTGGGTATATATCTGGAGAAAACTCTAATTCGGAAAGATACATGCATCTCAATGTTTATAGAAGCACTATTTACAGTAGCCAAGACATGGACACAACCTAAATGTCTATCAACAGATGAATGGGTAAAGAAGACGTGGTAACATATATACAATGGAATATTACTCAGCCATAAAAAAGAGTGAAATAATGCCACCTGCAGCAACATGGATGGACCTAGAGATTATCATACTAAGTGAAGTAAGCCAGACAGAGAAAGACAAATACCATATGATATCACTTATATGTGGAATCTAAAGTACGACACAAATGAACTTATTTATGAAACAGAAATAGACTCACAGATATAGAAAACAAACTTATGGTTACCAAAAGGGAAAGGGGGTGGGGGAGAGATAAATTAGAAGTTTGGAATTAGCAGATACAAACTACTATATATAAAACAAACAACAAAGTCCTATTGTATAGCACAGGAAACTATATTCAATATTCTGTAATAAACCATAATGGAAAAGAAAAAACTGTGTATGTATTGTCAAGATGAGAAGCCTAAAGCTCAGAGCTCAAAAAGTTTAAGTAAATTCTCCATTTGGCACCTCTTACATGGCAGAGTTGAGGTCAGGACTCAGGAAGGAATGACTGTACAGCGCATCATATCTCACGATGTCATGTTTCTTTGGAAGGTATTCCTTTGGCCACTGTTCACCAAGCACATAGCCATTTACTCGTTGGCTCAATTTTTAAAAAAAATTTTTTTCTGAGAAGTCTTTAGTGGAGAATGGTGTATTTCCTTACAGAATTTTGAAGTATGGCTGCACTCTGTCAAATCTTGATAAGAATCTACTAGAATAGAAATAAAGTTTATCTTTGAGATTTTTTTCCAATGTTTAATGTTACTCAGGAAGTTATTTTGCTGCTAAAATGCTCTTCCCACTATTTTCCTATTTAAGCTTCTTGCTTGCTATTCTGTTCTCAATAGACAGTGCCTAATTTTTCAATTCCAATTTACATAATGGACAATTTGAATGACTGTTTCAGTTGTGATAACTAGCTAATACACTTTCTAGCCCCATATTTTATACAGAAGTACAAGAGTCCTGGATAGAAAAGAAATGCTATGTTAACATTTTCTATCAGTAATTTCTCTTAATTATGCAAATCATAGTAATTGTTGAGAAGAACAATGGTACTTCATTTTAAAAATAAAATTATGGTTGTTCAGCTAAATATTTAAAATGTATACATAGTCCATATCCAAAGTTGAAATACAGTCAGTTAGGCTACCTATTATTAGCTCAACACTTGCAGTCAAATTTAAATGGTCAAGATAAAAGGAAAATGGTTATTTTAAAATTCTGTTATGAGATTTGAGGTCACACAGCATCAAAGTCCAGATTTTTACCCCAATACCTCTTATTGACTGCAGACTTTTATTTCTAGGTATCTTCTTTTAAATATAGTATGTTTGCTTGCCAACCTAGGTTTCTTGGTTTTTTTGAAACTGAGCATAGTTTGATATTTTTGAATATTTCAAAAAGACTAAGGTATTATTCCTTCAGGACTGGATTTAAGTTTAATCTTTTTGTCTATGTTTTGGCCATGCGTTTTATAAAATGCTTCCAAAATATCCATTATGTTAATATTTTACTACAAAAATTAAGGTACTCATCAGGAATATATCTACGTCTGAGCACATTTTATGTGATGTATATGTTAATTTCTCTGAGTTCTCATTCTTAGATTGACATCTGCTTTCCTTGAAATGTGACCCTTTGGATGGGTGTCTGTGGTATGGCCTGATGTGGCTGGAGAAAGGTCACTACTATGAACTGAGTTTGCTGTACTGTTTGAGGATTTTCAATTCTTCTATAAAGACAAGAAAAACAAACAAGGTGTGGGAGACACAAGAAATACAAAGTGTGGATAGTATTTATGACAGTGGCTTATGAGTAATAGGCAAAAAGTATAATAAATGATATGCATACATAGTAAAAAGCTAGTAGCTTATAAATTAAGAAGATAATTGATGTGTAAAGTGTAAAAAATAAATCAATAATATGTGAAACATACCAAAAATAGAGTCAATAGGGAATGTGACAGAACAAACAAAAAATGTGGATGATAGATGGAAAGAGATGGGAAGACCAAGTGCCGGTCCTGCCACTTCGGGGCTCAGAGCCATCTCACTCCTACATCAGCCACCCATTGATCACACCCAATATGTTTTATTCTGACTCCACAAGTGCTCCACCAAGAAATGTAAATAAAACCCAAGGTTGTTCAGCAGGTTGGTCACAAGTTCCCACTGTAGCCTGTGCACTCGCCCCTGCATCTCTCTGACAGACTGAGCGTGTATCACTGGCCTGGGGAACTTAGTGTCTGTGGGCCTCTTGCTTAAACCTCAACTCTGGTGCTTTTAACTACACCCACTGCATCAGAGGGAGAGACAGGACATAGAACTTCGTGCAATCCCAGATCAAGGTAGTGTGGATTTTTACCACCTACATGCTGTCCTAAGTGTGTTACCCTACCCCATTTTTCTCCTTGTTTCTTGCTGTGTGACTAAATTAATTTAATACACTGTGGGATTTGAGCATTTTAATTGGGTCTATAAGCATTCTGGTTGTTTGGCCTCTGGGATAGCTTACCTGGTAGTATACTTGGAGGCTGTTATTGCTTCAGAGTAATTTCCTGTATAACAGTGACCTTGCTTACTATGCGCTAGGAAAACATACAAGCTCTGGGCAGAAGGGTCTAGAGTGAGTTGGAAATCTAACCAAGTAAATCGTCATATGGTTTGATGGTAATTTAGCTTCTGTGTAAATCCTGCTCAAACATAAATGGAACCAGTATTACTTATTAGGTCAGTTAGTATGTCATCTCCAAGAAAGACTCAGGGGAAAATAAATTTAAAATCCAATGGTGAATAAGATATAGTTGTGTAACTTGCTCCTTAACTATCACTTTGTTTATTATGTTATTATTAAAAATAGATCAAATTTATATATAATATACTATTATTTCATAGTTACTATTGAGGCTTACTCTATGAAAAATTTGAGAGTTATCATTTTAAATAAGTCTATTTCTATAACTTAATCACCAAGTAATAATAACAATAAAAACAATACAATATTTCCCACAAGTTCTTTTTTCTCTCAAGAAGCAAAAGAGCTGATTTCCATATTATTTATGAATCCAAACTAAAGAAACACACACATTTTAACAAAGTTTCTGTATAAAGCTTGCTTGTGGTCATAAGTCATATTATTTCTTTGCATTACTTAGTGGCAGGCTTGGTTTTCCTCTCTGTAATAAGATTTTTGTTTTTAATGTGATTCTTGGTCCTGAGAGACATACAAAGTAGAATAGGAAAATCACTTTGAATTCAAAATATTCAGTGTGTGATCAATGCTACTTTTTTTTTTTTAACATCTTTATTGGAGTATAATTGCTTTACAATGGTGTGTTAGTTTCTGCTTTATAACAAAGTGAATCAGTTATACATATACATATGCCCCCATATCTCTTCCCTCTTGTGTCTCCCTACCTCCCACCATCCTTATCCCACCCCTCTAGGTGGTCACAAAGCACAAAGCTGATCTCCCTGTGCTATGTGGTTGCTTCCCACTAGCTATCTACTTTACGTTTGGTAGTGTATGTATGTCTACTTTTCTATGAAGTATAAAAAGAGCAGAGATCATAAAGTGGCAGTCTTGGTCCAACATAATGTTGTTTTATTTGATTTTAAATGCTTCTGGGCTCCAGGGTGGTGGATTCTGTACTTCATCATAATTTCAACGATTCCCTTCTGTCTCACTACTTTACACAATTCCTACTTGACCCCAGAAGACATTTGAGGCATCACAATTTAAAGCATAGTTAATGCTCAATGGGTATACTGAGGAAGACAATGGTGACAGATCACTTTTGGGACAAGTTTCATCAAAAAGATGAACTTTGGAAGCCATCAGCAAGTTGTAGAGGAATTGTACCCTTATTTTCCTTATCTCAGGAGTTTGGAATTATCTTTATTGTTAAATCCATTTGTATAATGCAATGATTTAATATTAAAAAATGTATTTTGTTAATTTACTCATCATCTATTTTTCCTACTTTGAAGTATTTTTATAAATATTTTAAAAATCTTACATTGAATATCATTTGCTCAAAAATAAATGAACCATTATTATTTATTACTGAAACCCCTTGTCATCTCCAGAAGAAAGATCCAAGGAAAAAAACCTTGAAATCCCATAGGAAACTCCTGCTTCTGGGTACATAGAGTAAATGTACTTTTCCCTATTCCTCCCACTAAATACAACTAGAAGCCCTGGAAAAAACTTTATATATGTGTGTGTGTGTGTGTGTGTGTGTGTGTATGTGTATATATATATATACACATACACACACACACATATATATAATTTACATATATAAATTAATTTAAAAATCCAAACATTTAAATATATAAATAATTCAAATATGGAAATTACATATAACTATATATTGTATATAATTCTTCTTAGGTTTATTTTATATACATGTAAATATATAATATAAATGTGTATATTTATATCTACAGTGTATACACATATTTATATGTATATAAAACAAACATAAGAAGAATGAAAAGTGGAGCCACGGGTGCAGACTGGACTGGCTGGGGACACAGGGACTTAAGGAATAGCATGGGGCTGAGTTCCCTGGATTTTCTTTCTGCCTTACATATTCCAGAAGCCAGTGACCTCCCCAGTCGTACCTGTTTTCTTTACCTAAAGGACCAGGAAAGGGAAAGTTTAGCAAGAGGGAAACTTTTAGGTGATAATTCCTCTACTCCAGCCAAACACCATGGAAAAATTAGGGACCTCACCAGTAGCCATATCAGCAAGCGTTCAGTGGCAGGTCTAGCCTTGCCAGAGGCCCCAGCACTCCCAACCTTTTCCCTCCATGTGTCAATGAAGACCAAGTCGGGAACCAGATAAGGAGACCCTCCAGCAGCACAGTGTCTTTGGAAACCACGTGGGGAGCCTGGACTTTCATCCCCATCCTGAAGTAGGAAAGCTTTTGTTGGTCTCCCTGTTGGCGTGGTTTCAGAGGTTGCCTAGGGGAAAGTCAGGACCTTCGCCAGTGCCTAGTGGTGGAGGCTACTTCCTACTCTTGTGTCAGAGAAGATCAGGTGGGGTGCAGGGAAGAGGCACACCTGCCTCTCAGCCAGGCTAGCATCAGGGGAGGTCTACTGGGGATCTGGGACTCCCATCCCTGTCCAGGGGTGATGAGTCTTTCTCCCCATCGAGTGCCAGTGTAGGTTGATGGGGAACCTGGACCTCTACCACTGCCTGGCAGCAAGGAGACTCCATCTTCCCCCAGGCCTATTGGAGTAGTGTCAGAGGAAGCCAGAGGACGATGAAAGTAGACCTGGAGTCTAGTAATACACAAAGTGTCCAGGTTTCAATAGAAAATCATTCATTGTACCAAGTACCTGACAAATCTCAACTTCAATGAAAAACCAACTGATGCCATCATCAAAATGACAAAGATGTTAGAATTATCTGACAGATGTTTCAAAGCAGACATTTCAACAAAGAGTATATATAAATTGAAAATAAGCACATGAAAAGATGTTCCATGTCATTCGGCATTAGAGAAAGGAAAATTCAAACCACAATAGGCTATCACTACATACATATCACAATTGCTAAAATAAAAAAATAATGACAATGTAAAATGCTGGTGAGGAGACAGAAAAACTGAATCACTCAGTTTGATGGTGGGAATGTCAAATGGTACAGCCGCATTGGAAAACTGGCATTTTCTTCAAAAAAAAAAAAAAAAAAAAAAAACCACACCTAAACATACCACCCGGGAATTCTCCTTCGGGGTCTTCATTCCAGAGAAATAAAAATTTATGTTCACACAGAATCCTGTACAGGAATGTTCATAGCAGTTTTATTCATAATAGCTAGAAACGGGAAATAGCTCATATGTTCCATTTCGGATGATTAGTTGAGCATAGCATAGAACATACATATCATGGAACATCATTCAGCAATATTAATTTAAAAAATAACTATTGATACATGCAAGAACTTGGATAAATCTCCAGAGATTTATGCTGAGTGAAAAAAATCCAATCCGAAAATGTCACTTACTGTATAATTCCACTTATATACCATTCTTGAAATAAAAAATTTAAATGGAAAACAGATTAAGTGGTTGCCAGGATTAAGGACTGGAGGGGACGTGAACAGGGGGACAGAAGGGCTTCAGTGTGGCTCTAAAAGAATAAAACGGAAATGTTTTGTTTCTTAACTGTGTCTATGTGAATATACTGGTTGTGAAATTGTAGTAGAGTTTCGTAAGATGTTACCACTGGGGGCAAGGGTAAAGGGTACATGGGATTTCATTGCATTATTTTTCTGCAACTGCATACGGAATCTACAATTACCTCCAAATAAAAATTTAGCTAAAATAATTCAATGGTGAACATAACATCGCTGCAGATTATCTGGATATGTAACTTATACCTTAACTTCCCCTTTAGTCAACATCTTTATTACTATTAAAATAGATCAAATTGATATATAACCTACAATTATCACTCATATTCATAATTACCAAATAAACTGTGTGAGTTAATTTATTTTTCCTGATCTAAATTCTATCAGGGCAGTGGATTGTGACATCAGTGGCATGAATTGTAATCTTTCTCTGGCAAAATAGCACTATTGAAAGGAGATGAGTTAAGCCCAGGAGAAATAGGAGTACAATCCAAGAAAATGCTGGGGTAGAAGCATCCTGAACTTTTACTCTACTTCCTGTCAGAAAAGTTCATGCTGAGTCCCGGGAGTGTGGCAAAGTCCAATATAATTACTGAATATAATCAAAATAGGAGGATATAGGCTGACAATTGTTTGGAAAGCAGTGCTACTTTGCTGGATAGCCAAGACTTATCTTTGGGAACCCACTAGAAATAGTCAGGATTGGAAGGAATGGCTTGAGAAATTAGGCTAGTGGGAAGCAGCCAGCCCTACAGCTAAAGGACCTGGAACCCAAGAGGCCTGGAGAGAAAGGACTAGACCCAAAGATGTGCCCGGCCTAATAAGGGTACAGATGAACAGACTCTGCAGGCCATGGCCTTTTAGCCTTCTGGCATGAGATAACAGAGGATTATTTCCAAATTCAATTTACCTTGTGGGGAAGTGCCAAACTCCACACCAGAATGGAGTCGTAGTGGGCTAGAACAGAGCAATTGGCATGCTTCTGGGTCATCTTTTAAAATCAAGGGATACATTTAGAATGAAGCAGAAACTGTTTCTCGGCAAAACGAGGTGGTTGGATGAGATGGACTTCAGGATCCTTCCACTTTAGGATTAAATCAACAAATCTATGAATAAATAAAATCTAAATTGTGTTTTTTCTTATTGTGAACTTTGTGGAGTAAAATGGTTATAATCTGCTTTGCTTGGTTTTGAAAGTTAATAAGAGGTCAAAATAAAATCATTCAAAATAGCATAAGATATTATAAAATAAACATGAATACTGTTTTAGAATAGTAATGCACTTTTAGTCAACTACTTCTCACAATACTTGGAAGGTATAATGATAAAATAAACTTTGTGTCAGGAAAGGCACACATTGGTCTCTAATGTTTCTGGAGATAAAGTGAAAGGAGAAAATTATCCATAAATCATGATTGATCTGGTGTCCTAAAACATTTGTTGATAGAATGAGACAAAAAATCCGATAATAAATGACTAAGGAGCAAAAATCATTTATAATTTTTACTTTTTAAATTCCATATTTAATCTAACTCCAGGAACTGGGACACACTACCCTATATAAGCAATTGTATGCATTAACTTCTTGCTTTTTTTACTCCACTGATTTTGGATTCACATTATTAACTCCCTGGTGCTTCTCTTTTAAGCACAATGTGTTATCATGCAGAATTAATTTGAAAAGTACTCTCTGAATCTTACTAGTGTTTATTCATGCAGAAAAACTGAAGAAAAATAAATCAATATTGAATAGCTATTTTAAACTGGGGGGGAAGTAAGATTGGGTAGTATATGAATGCATACATACGTATATTCATATGTAAAGCAACATTTAAAGATCCAAAAGCTGGCAATTGCTTTCTTTGACTTTTCAATTCTACTTAATCTTAGTAGGGTTTCCCTAACGCTTATAAAATGTTGCTGTAATAACTAAGGATTATCTTTTATCATTTACAAAATATCATTTGATAGCAACACCTGTGATTTATCATTTGGTTTCATTTAGGTTGATGAGCTGAAAGATATGATGTACTTTCATTTCAGTATTAAGTTAACCTTTGTGTTAAAACGATCCTTAGTCAAGAGCTGGTTTTTTTCTTTTAAATTTTTAAATTTTTTTGGCCATGCCACAAAAAAAAATTAAAAAAATTTGCAATTTTTTTTGGCATGAGGATCTTAGTTCCCCAACCAGGGATCGAATCAGTGCCCCCTGCAGTGAATCACAGAGTCTTAACCACTGGACCGCCAGGGAAGTCCCAGTCAAGAGTTTTAAATTCAATTTTCTTGTCTGTTTAAATGCAGTAGTTAATGAATTAAACACCGATATCTTTTCTTTAAAAAGAACATATAGATAATAATTTAATTCAAAATGAGGGAAGCCAGTGCAGCTAACGGGCATTGAGTGCTGTGCTGTGTTCTGGGCACTGAGCTAAATGCTTCACATTTATTAACCCATTTAATCCTCCTGGCAATCTAGAAAGCAAGTGCATGTATTCATCCCAGTTTTCAAAGAAGGCAAGTCTTGAAGAGAGAAGTAAGTTTCTGTGTGAGGCATCAGAGGCAGAAAATGTTAGTGTTCCGTTGTTCTGGCTGCAGGACATGCACTTCTGAACAATTCACTCTTCTGTTCATTCTAAGATAATGCATTAAAAGAAACAGAAAAAACCTCATGTGAAAGGATGGACATTTAACTATATTCTCAATAGCTATCTGGAAATCTCCTGTCAGGAATTATATTGAAACATAATATTTTCCTCACCATATTTGCCGTCAATTTACACGCTTACAGTTTGTGAGTGGGTATAAGAAAATGCTGAGTTGACCTATAAATAATATTTTGATTTTCTCTTGTGTAGTGAAATTGGATAGGCTTGAGGATAAATCACATATGCTGAATGGTTACCTGTCTTAAACTGGATAAGAGAAAGATGACTTTGAATATGAGTAAGAAATTATGTGGACCAGTCAAGCTGCCAATGGTATGGTTGTAACATCCTCGCCTGCAATCAAATTATGATGTTTTGCTCATTTCCAGTCAGCAGAACTTGTCTCTCCTCTTCTGTGGTGAAGATTGTTTCTGTTTCTCAGGAGGACACTCGGTGGCAGAGAAGCAGATTCAATAATTCAGAGCAACTGCCTCAAATGTCCCAGGTTAAGACCTCTCCCAAAGGTCAAGAACTAATCACAACAGCTGCTTAGTTACCCAGCAGAATAATAAATAGTTCCCAAGCCCAATCTCTCTGTATGTAAACACAGAGGTCTCCCACTCTTCACTGCAACATTTTAAGGTGAATAGTAAAGAGTGTTCTTGTTTACCAGGCAGATGTTCGAGCATTAATGGTGTACTATTTACAACTCCTCCGTGGATGTCAAAGTTTTTGTTTGCTTGCCTTGAACATTTGTTATCAACACAGCTGCCAGAGATGGTGTGGGTGATATTTGAAACATTGCGGAGAGCTGCTGCTGGGAACCACCTTCTCAGCACAGGAATCAATATCAGCGAGATGGGTTTCATGATGTTACATGTATATTGGGTACCTTATCTTTTAATCTGTTTTCCCATATCCAAAGGAATACATCCTATTCTTTTTGTGAGTCATATGAGAGAGTCAACTTCCTTCCATCCGAGATGAAATGAGGCAATCAATATGTATTGTCTGCCTACAGCAATGCCTCTTCAATATTTCATGGGTCTCAAGCTGTGTGGGACTGACTGCTCTGGCCGAGATAGTCGGCACCATCCACAAGCAGTGTTTGTGTTAAAGTTTTCGATTTGTTCTACCAAGAAAGAGACAATAACACAGGTTAAAGAATAACGGGCCAGGGGTACTTGGGGTGGAGAAAAAAATCAGCAACCACCAGCTATAATAAATAAATGAGTTTGGTTTGTAAGGAGGAGGAATTTGCTATTTAATTTTCAAAGGGAATGCAATAGAATTCACTCTGGCTCTTCCCTGGGAGTGTACGTCGCATTATATCTTAAGAAACAACTCTTGACATCTAACCAAAGCTAATATTGTACAAGGTTCAAACATATGGTGAATTATTTCTGTTTTGAATTGACTCATTCAGCTGTGGTAAGATAAAAGACATGATTTTATAAAATTTCTGGATTTCTTTTTATTGTGCATGCTAGTAAATTAGTTTTGTGACAAGTCAAGGGACTAAAATGCTCCCATCAGTTTTGTTTTAGATTATAATCATAAAATTATGTGGTAGTCTATTAATTATCCTTTAATTGTTGCCATCATTTAAAAATCCATTTCTGCCTATGATTTAGTGACAACTAAACATATTTATTCATCAGGATGATATTATATTAGAGAGGAACTAAGTGAGCACTAAGGTTGAGTAGACGTAATAAACTTGGAGATTCTCAAGCCACTTCCCATTTACCATAGAGTAAAAGAAAAGAGTAAATATAAGAGTAAATATAATTTTGATTCTGTATATCAAGTGAATTAACAGATTTGCAATATAATGGAAAGAAAAAAAAAAAAAAAGAAACACAAGTTCTCCAGCCATCTTGGTCCAAGGGGAGGAGCTAAACAAGATATTAACTGGATTTCCCATTTTCCAGAAGGTCGTTGCTGACCTCAGAGCCCAGACTCCTGGTCCACATGCTTATACATGTGTGTGAGCTACACTTCTCTTTGACGGGGAGTCGTAAGAGTTTGTTCAGAATATCACATTGGTAACCAGTGTTGTCGGTTACTATAAAAACCCTTACATTTTGACAATATTCATACTTTTCTAGGGTGTTTTTTTTCGAACGCTGAAAATCAGTTCATGCCTTAGTAAATCCTAAGTATGTTTTTAGTGTCTGCAAAGGGCTGGGTTTCTATTTAGGTGGAGCAAACAGCTGCTGAGCGGTATGATTTCAGAAGCCCCGGACTCCTCCCCCTTCCTTGCCCCATTCCAAAATCTGTTTTCCACACCTGTTCGCCAACTTAGGACATTCCTTTAACAGGGGACAAAACTTTCGTTTTATAATTAGAAATATGACTGAGGAAACCCCTCTGCCAGAAAGGTCCAAACACAGCGGCCCAGGTTACTTTATGGGGTGTCAAATTTCTCTTGGCTTTGGCTGCTGCCCAGAACACTCAGAAAATCTTTCCACTGTGCTGCTCTCCAGCCTCTGCCACCATCTTCTTGACGTGTAAGCCTATGGCAGTGGTGATATGTCTGTGTGAAGCTTCAATAAAATAGACAAAACTTAAAAGCTGTTATGCATCTTTCAGGAGAGAAGTTCCATGGCATAGAGCCCCACAGGATTTTTGCTCCGTGTTACAAATGTGCAGCTTTCTTAGGAAAATCCTCCACGAATCACTAGTACAAAGTCCGAGGTCGTGCCCCTGGCATAGCCTACCGCCCAAGTGACCTTCTCCCTTTTCTTTCTACATCGGTAGTGTTCAAATGTTGTGATTGAGGCCCATTTTCAAATCCAAGAATTTAAGTATTTTATTTGAAGAAAGTGAAAGTTCCATACTAGTTTTTAAAATGTTTCAGAAATTGAAGGGAAAAAACTTACTTTCCAGAGTTTTTGGAACCCCGCAGTCACTCGTAGCACTGGGTCGTAGTTTGAATAGAACCGCACACTTTCCTGACCAAACTCTCCTATGTGTCAAGACACTCAGTTCTTGAGCCTTTCAGTAAACACATGACTTTTCATCAGTGCTCGTTTGACTAGTACCCCTGTTCACACAGCAGTTCTACCCACTCGTTACTGCATCACCTGGTCCATGTAGTTAAACGGTGTTAGAAAACATTACTTTTACTATTGATCTAAATTTGTCAGCACACGAGAGGAGGGTTTATAGTATATCAGTGTGGCTGAGGATCATTGTGGTGTACATTTCAGGAGAAATCCTTGCAGTGTTTTTACCAGATCTCTGTGTGGATTATGATTTTCCAATAGCTTTAGCAACACATTTTATACCAGGAATGTCTAACTTGAGGCTATTTTACTTTCAGCTTAACCGCTGTAAAGACGTTGAGTCAGTGTTGCTTCCCCCTTTCAAGCTGAAAGACCCTCCAACTGTAGATGTAAAATAGCACTTGCTCTATTTGCACAGATTAGCTGAGACCTTACCCCAAACTGATGTAGTTTTCCATTGTCCCCAAAGTAAGGAAGAATCTTTCCTTCCTTCAACAGAATTTTTTTATCAGTTTTCTCTGAGCTAACAAGTGTCCCCACTTATGTTATAATTTCCTAATTAGACACTGAGTTTGAAAAAATAAGTTGATTCTCAGTGAGAAGTGTTAAGCACGGTGGTAACCCATCCTAGGGGAAGAGATGTTTTCAATAGCTCTTAGAGTGTGTATACGTTGAGATATGCTTTCGTTTATGACAATGGAGAAGGCAAAGTTGCCACAAATGTTCTGGTATCCAGTGTGGAAGGATAATAATTCATTATCATTATTATTATTATTGTTTCTGTGAGGGAGCTTCCTTTGAGGGTTGCTGTCAGTTTTCATTTCCTGGAGGTGGAAATTCTGTTTTCTTTTTTCACACACACACCCTTTCTTTTGGGAAAATTACTGGGCTGGGTTTGCAAGTAAAGCAAGTGGTCATCATGGTCATCTACTGTTCTTAGAGAAAACATAAAATAATTTACACATTTGAATGAAGATTTTAGAGACTAAAATTTTAAGTGTTCAATTTAGTATCTAAGTCTGGCAAATAATCAGCTCAACTGTTTTTTGTTTTGTTTTCTTTTTCCTCTGGTGAATAACTGTCAGAACCATTTGTCACATGTTATGTTGTATTATTCTGCTAATATTCCCACCAGAGTTTTAAAATCAACCAACCCATCAGTTAACGTTTTTTTTTTTTTTCTCCCAATAATTAAATTATACTGGATTATTGGGGATTCTACACTGGTGTTACTTAAGATTTAATAAGCCAGATTTGTGGAAATACTTGTTCTTTGCATCTCTTTTAGTGGGCTATAGAGATCAGACCATTTCCTAGGGATTGGGTTGGAAGAGGAGATTGGAAATGGAAGTATTCCCTGAAGGAAATGAATGTCTCTACTGTTCTTTGTGAAAGTAAAGGAAACCTCATTTTAAATGGATTTGGGAACCCCTGAAGGAGGCGCTCTCACTCACATACCACTCTTGCAGCCCGCATAACCAGCAGAAAGAAGGAAGGTAAGAATGTTACTTTTCTTCTGGTGCAAGGAGGGCATTAATCACACAGGGAATTTTATCACCTGCTTTTTAGAAAAAGAAAGAAGATTCCCTCCCTGCCCCAGCAGCAACACACTAACCAATACTTGCAGCCAAGGAGAAACGGCCACAACCTTGAACTCTTGTTCTTCTCCAATGAACTTTTGTTCAAAACAACCCTCCCCAATTTCCTCTTCAAACCTAATAAGAGTAAGCCCCTCGCCTTTGTTCTACAGATTTGCCTGTGATTCACTACAGCTTGCCTGTCCTGAATGTAATTCTCTGCTATTCACAAATAAACCCATTTTGCTGGTAAAAAGTAACTGGTTATTTTATTTTTGAGGTTCACATCTTCATTGAGCACACCTTAGACTATGCAGAAGGCAGGTTCTGCTTCTTGTTTTGCTATTTAAGAATAAAGGGTTGCTGGATTTCATATTTAGATGACCCAGAGATGCTTGCTGGTAGCCGTCAAGAATTAAGCAGGGATCTAGAGATTAAGTAGGGTTCCTGTGGGCCCTAGAAATACCTTGTGATACTGATGTAACTGACACATGAACTTTATTTCTGTTACCCTCTATGCCCCAGATATTCTGGAAATAAATGTTATGCATATAGTCTGCCCTCATTTTTGCTTTGAAGTATTCAGAGCTACTCTGTCCATGCTCAGAGTAAACAACAATGAGGATTTGAGTTTAACAGCAAGGGCAACTCATTGAATCCTGTCAATAATCCTAAGAGAGAGGTGATATTATTATCTCTGTTTTACAGGTGGGGGAACAAAGGGAAAGAGAGATTAGATAACTTCCTGTAAGTCACACAGATGTGTTAAGTGACACATCTCAAGAACAGCAAAGTTTCGTTGGTTCACTCTTTCATTCATATATTGATTTTGTACTCTCTATGTGTCAGTCAGTCACCATTTGAATTTCAGGGATACAATAATGAAAAAGACAGAAAACAGCCTTGCTCTTCTGGAACTCATATTCTATTGGGACAATGGCAGTGGGAGAAAGAATCACCCACCAGGAGGAATTCACAGACTAGAGAAAAATTCCTTAAAGATACTAAGAAATTTCTTGTGGAAGGAAATACAAGAATGAGTGTGATGTGAGTCTGGGCATTAGGGTATTTTATTTGAACACTAAGAAAATGAATTTAATTACAATTAGAATTTGGCATCAGTTGCAAGGTGATGCTTCAAATGTAGGAGTCTTTTTTAAAATTAATTAATTAATTAATTAATTTATTTATTTATTTATTTATTTTTGGCTCTGTTGGGTCTTCGTTTCTGTGCGAGGGCAAGTGGGGGCCACTCTTCATCGCGGCGCGCGGGCCTCTCACTGTCGCGGCCTCTCTTGTCACGGAGCACAGGCTCCAGACGCGCAGGCTCAGTAGTTGTGGCTCACGGGCCCAGTTGCTCCGCGGCATGTGGGATCTTTCCGGACCAGGGATCGAAACTGTGTCCCCTGCATTGGCAGGCAGATTCTCAACCACTGCGCCCCCAGGGAAGCCCAGGAGTCTTTAACAGAGGTAATGCACTAATTACTTTTCACAGTAATATTTTATATATATACTGTTTCTCCCCGAGAACAGTTTTTTTGAGGGAAATAAATACACGTAAAAGACCTCAAGTTTGGATGAGGGGATGAAAAGGGAAGGGGAGAGGCTATATAGTCTTATATTCTAGTATAATAGTTGTCATATAGAGACACTAAGTGATTTTAAATAAATTTTCCATTCCTTGTGTTTATGACATTTGGATATTTTCTATTCTTGAGTGTTTTTTTTTTTTTTTTCTGGTGAATGGTCATAATAATCATTAGTTTCATGCAGTACATTATACTGTTTTTATTCTCACCATGCTTTTCCCCTCTGAATCTTTAAATCTACAACATGCCAGTTTCTTTCTCATTTCTCTCAGTTTTTTTTCCCCATGTGATATAGCTGGCTTAATTTCCTCAAGTTCACTTTTTTATTTTATGATATGGACAAAGTCAGAGAAATTTTATGAGAGGAAAACCCTTGAATCATTAGGTACTTGATTTTTTTTTTTTTTTTTTTTGCTTGCTACTTGACAGCCTTAAATGGCCTTAACACATGGTAAATACAATTTTTTAAAAAAAATCAAAACTATTGTAGAAAAAATGAATAACATCAGGAAATGACTGGAATGGTCTAATTCACAGTAGGAATTTTTAATGAGTTTTCTAAGAATTTGATACTCAGCTCTTCATTCTTTGTATGTTTCTTTGGAGGATATAAGTTTATTTTTCATATGGAAAATTGGATCAGTGAGTTCTTTAAGCAGAATTTGCCAGACTCAGTCAGTGGTAAAAATAATATATATATACCCTTTCTAGGTTATGTTCATGTAACTTGCCCATTTCTCATTAAAGTGCAATATTTCACCTTCACTGGTGTTCTTTTCCTCCTTTTCAGATGGTGGCTTGATTACCAAAAGTAAATATCTTTCTACCAACCACAGATTCATAAACTCCATCAATACTGAATTTATTTTTATTCCCTCTCCTAAAAAAGATAGAGAAAGAAACAAGAAATAGAAATTTCAGGTATCTTTGCTTGGAATAACAGAGGTTTTTATGTTGTGTTTGAAAATTGCATTTTATATAAGTTTACAAACTTTTGTCTAGTTTTTCTATCAATTATTGATAAAGAGATTATAAAATCTTGAGTTAGAATTGTGGATTTATTTATTTCTCCCTTTAATTATGTCAATTTTTTCTTCATGTATATTAAGCTTTGTATATACATTTAGGATTATTGTATGCACTTAATGAACTGGCCCTTTTAACATTATGAAATGTGTCTCCTTATCTCTAATAATACTCCTTATCCTGAAATCTACTTTGTTTGATATAAATATAGCATTAACAGTATTTTTATGCTCAGTGTCACTTGGTATTTCTTTTTCCTTCTTTTACTTTCAACAGCTCTCTGTCTTTATATTTAAGATTCATCTCCTGTAAACAGCATTTGGTGGGATTTTCTCTAGGTATTACAATAATCATCCTTAACTTATCACAATCTAGCTTTATTTAATATTATAACACCTTATGTGTAATGTTAGGAATTTATAACATCCTTTATGTTATTTTCATCATATATTTCATTTCCACAAATTTTATGAACTCCATGATATATTGTTATTTTTGCTTAAGGAATTAACTGAACTTTCTGTTTTCTATTTTTAACTGCTTTAAAATAATTCAATAAAAGAAAGAAAAATATTGTTGCTTATTTACCCACATGTTTACCATTTTTAGTGCTCTTCAGATTCATTAGATCTGAATTTCCATCTGGTACCATTTACCTTCTGTTTGAAGAAATTTCTTCAGAAGTTTTTGTAGGGTGGGTATGTCCTTTAGCAAAGAATTCTTGGCTTTTGTTTGTGTAAAAGTGTCTTTATTTCATCTTTAATTTTAAGGGACATGTTTGTTTAATATAGAGTTATATATTGACAGTATTTTGTTTTTTCTTTCAGCACTTTAGATATTTTATTCTAGCCTCATTGCTGTTAATGATGTAACAGCCACTATCATTCTTATTTTTGTCTTCCTATATGTAAGGTGTCTTTATTCTGTAGATGTTTTTAAGATTTTCTCTTTACCTTTGGTTTCCAATGGCTTAACTATGATATATTTAAGTGTGATTTTCTTTGTACTTATTCTGCTTGGGTATTACTTACCTTACTGAATCTATTGATATATTTAGTTTTTAAAAACATTAAGCAATTTAGCCGATATTTCTACAAATATTTTCTGGCCCCTTAAGTTTCTTTTCTCTTTCAGAAACTCCAGTTGCATTTATCTTATACCAGTTGATACTGTTCATTTTTTTCACTCTCCCCCTGCACCCACTTCCCCTCATGGCACTTCAGTTTTTAGAATTTCCGTTGACCTGTTTTCAAATTTACTGGTCCTTTCTTTCAGTGTGTCCATTTGTGATTATATAATCCAAAGATTCATAGTATATCATGTCACATGTCTAAGCAGGTTTTCCGACCTCACCTCTTGAATTTTGTTTCAGAAATATCGGTCACTATAAGCTTTTCTATTGCATCGGTGAGGTACACAGGACAAACCAGAGATCCCTTTTCTGGGGAGTTAGTTGGTTCAATAAGAAAACTAAATAGTTTAGAAATAAAGTTAAATACTATCATAAGTAGTTGATCCAAAAAGACTTAAACATGCATGTTAATCACACACACACACATACACACAAATATGTGCATGAATACTAAGAATGTGCTGGAGTGTTAAAAGTATCTGGAGCCAAATAATTGATGTGCAAACAATGGCAAAACCAAATAACAAAAACAAAATGACAACAGTATTTCCAAGAAAGATTTGATGTAAAGGAAGAGAGCATAAACTCTCAAAGTTAGGGATATAGTATGTGCAGGAATTTTCTTTAGTAAACTTGGCTTTTATTTATTCTTCAAGTCTATTTAGAAAAATGGGATTGAATGCATGCTACCTTATCTGAAAACACATCCGGGTGAGCATATACTTAAAGAAACCTTTCCTTTTAATCAATTCTGTTAATTTTCTTTGCCTTTCTACATCCTGAGGAACACATTTCTTAGAACACTTTTATGCACCAAAGATAGACTTAACTCAGATAGGTCTCTACTGTCTCTAGAGCAACATACCTCTGATTCCTTAAGGATTTTATAGCATTTTGCCACATTCCTAATGGAAACTCTGGTTAATTTTTCCTAATTCATGAAGGACTCTAGTGGTCCACTATCTTTTTTCATTGTCATTGAAGGGAGAGAAATGAAACGATAAGAATAAGTGAGAATCTACTTCTGTTAGTATCTCCAGAGACTTGAAAACTCTAAATATACTTTTGAGATAATTGTACAAAAAGGGAATTGAGTGGGGAGAACTGATTGGTTTCTTACTTAATGCAAAAGTATACATATATACACAATCAGCAATATACAGGCATCATAATATGAGAATTCATTAATCATCTAATTCTAATCAGGAGAACCTTGATAGGACCTAGACTATATTATCATATTACCTTTGAAAGTGAAAGCAGTTGGGGATTACAGGTATTCAGGCTTTTGTCAGAAGGATTAAGGATAAGTGGCTATGAGAGGCATTAAAATGAGCAATGTTCACTTATCAAAAAACACTATTTGTATTGGCCATTAAATGCTTTCAAGATGGACTTCTTATCCACCAAAACAATGTTGAAGAGAGTCTGAGGAGTTTGGGAGTATGAAAGAATTTACTATGGGTCCAATGAGAAAGTAAGAGTGATATAAGAAAAAATGTGTTTATTTGGGAAAGAAAGGAAAGATTTTATAAAATATTACTTTGTTTAAAAAGATAAATCATGGTTGTAGGATGTTGCAATTTTTAATTGTTATTCTTAAGATTTTTTTCAATTTTGAAAACAAATTCTTAGCAAAAAAAATGACTTAAAAATGTTCTCTGTTATCTGTCTGTCGTTGTTGAGTGGTAGAATTGTTGAAGAGTTTTAATTTGTCTCTAAACCTTCTTTATATTCTGTTGAGGTTAAATATAAATTTTTATAATAGAATATACTTTCTGTATTCTTAAAAACATAAAACTATTTTTAGGGAGAAGCACGTATACAAACAAATAGGATAAAATATTGAAAGTATTGACTTTATTTTTATTCATTGGATTTTTATGTTATTAATCGGGGAATATTTTATACCTTCTTCAGTAAGGTTAGTCATTTAAGTAGTTAAATGCATCAGAAATATTATTATTATTATTATTATTTTAAGACAGTGAAAGAGAGAGAAAGTCTTATTTATTTATTTATTTATTTATTTATTTATTTATGGCTGTGTTGGGTCTTCGTTTCTGTGCGAGGGCTTTCTCTAGTTGCGGCAAGCGGGGGCCACTCTTCATCGCGGTGCGCGGGCCTCTCACTGTCGCGGCCTCTCTTGTTGCGGAGCACAGGCTCCAGACGCGCAGGCTCAGTAGTTGTGGCTCACGGGCCTAGCTGCTCCGCGGCATGTGGGATCTTCCCAGACCAGGGCTTGAACCCGTGTCCCCTGCATTGGCAGGCAGACTCACAACCACTGCACCACCAGGGAAGCCCCAGAAATATTATTTTTATTTCCTTAAAAATATGGGAATATTTCTTTGGATTTTCACTAAATGAAAAAAAAATTTTTTTGGTTCTATAACCATAAATTTTTTTCCCTATGTCTGTATATTTAAATGTCTGGCAAAATAACAGTGTGACAAGTGGATATTTAGATATTTTTAGTTTCCTTCATTTTATTTCTTTGCATTTTCTAATTTTTAGATAAATATGTAAAACAAAATCTATGGAAAGAAGCATTGACTTATATCTTTAAAACAGCTGGCAACCATGTCTGAATACCATGAAGGATTTCAGATTGTACCAATGCCAGTTCTGAGAAGGACACTGCTTTGGAGACCAAAGTGTTTTTGAGCTGTGGAACCAAAGTAATTTAAGTAAGAACAAATATAAATCAATAAACTTGTCAAACCTGGCCTATCAAATAGCATACACAGTATTGTATTTTTCTCATATTAGAATATATTTTTCTCAGTGGTGCTCAGTATCTATTTTTTGGCTTCTCTTCATATTCTAAGAATGGTTCTGGAGACTCTCACAAATCTGTGTGCTAATAAAAATGGGTGCTTATGGGCAACTATGGTACATTTTGCATTATTAAACGTTTCAGATTTCTCCTAAATTTGCACATATATAATGATATAAAATATAAGGTATGATACCAATTCTATATATTGGTATGGATATTAAATCCTAGAATTAAGAATATTTTTGCCTTATAGAGATTTTTAATGATACTGATTAATTTTTTAAAATAAAATGTTCAGCTTTTTAATAAAAGGTCATTGATACAATCTACGATAATGATGCTAGCATAGTTAATAAAGCAGAATAGAAACCAAAATTTTGGCCAAAGAGCTAGAGTATTCTTTGTGCACAGTTAGAATTTTTGCTTGAAAGCATGTCCTCAATTGTGCCAGAATTGATTATAGTTTTGCAACAATTCCAAGTTTATAATCTATATTTTCTGGACCTGTTCAAGGAAAGAAATCTTAATGAAACCCATATAAAATTTGACCTTACAATTACCTTTGGATTTACGGTTGAAATATCATCTAAATGTTATAGCAGTCTAGATACAAGATGCATGAAAACAGGTCAAACAACAGATGTTCAACTAAAGAAGTCATGCTTTTTGTAGAAAAATGAAATGAATTTTGAATATGCATTAACCATATTTTTGGGGTAGGAACAGTTACAATTATTAGTTTAGTAAAAGCTTCTGGAAAACCCAGATTAAATTTAGCTATTTCCATTTTATTTATTTATTTTTATTTATTATTATTATTTTTTAATAAATTTATTTATTTATTTATCTACTTTTGGTTGTGTTGGGTTTTCGATTCTGTGCGAGGGCTTTCTTCAGTTGCGGCGAGTGGGGGCCACTCTTCATCGTGGTGCGCGGGCCTCTCACTGTCGCGGCCTCTCTTGTTGCGGAGCACAGGCTCCAGATGCGCAGGCTCAGTAGTTGTGGCTCACGGGCCTAGTTGCTCCATGGCATGTGGGATCTTCCCAGACCAGGGCTCGAACCCGTGTCCCCTGCATTGGCAGGCAGACTCCTAACCACTGCGCCACCAGGGAGGCCCCAGCTATTTCCATTTAAAGGGATTAAATATCTTAAATGTTTTAGATTAATTTTTTTGTCCCTAAGTCAAAATAGACTGCATGTAAAATATGCAGCAAAGGCAAACATTCCATTAAAATGTAACAAAATTAGAACAAGGAAACTCAAATGTTTGCATGAACAAGGAGTAGGACATTCACATAACCTCCAGAGTATTTTCTGGATATTATTTTATAACTAATATTCTTCGAGGAATAGTTGTGATTGAGCAGCATATTGCTATTTTTGTCTTCTTATATTTTCTAAGCTTTTAAAACTTTGGAGAAGAACTTAAGAAATACTGTTTGCATCCAGGTATTGCTATAAGAGATAGTAAAACTAGTGATGTTAAGTGATAGCAATTTATACGGTGAAATTAAAATATTTTTCAACTTATGTGGGAAAATAATAATTTATCATTTGGGACCCTATTTACATGACGGGTATGAATCAAGTCTCATTCCTGAATCAAAATATTGATTTAAGAATTTTATTGATATTTCCAATTGCTGCAGCCTCAGTAGAACAGGTCTTTTTTAAAATTTTGAAGTTAATTAAAAAACTAATTAATAAAAGTATGCCCAAGAAATATCTAATTCGGCATTGCTGCCAATAAAATACAAATTATGTTAAACAGCCCTTGTTAATAACAACATAATTGATGATTTTACTAAAATGCATGCAAGAAAAGTGATTGTCGTGGGATAAATATATATAATTCAAATTATGTTAGTCTTTATTATTTTAATTATCAAAACAATTCAGACCTGACGACAGAACACAGACATGCACAATAATAATAGATTTCAGTCTATTCAATACTTTGTCAGCTTTCAATCGTATTAAAAAAAAGCACATCAACGCATATTTTTAAAATTTGTTCTTATGTGGTATATTTACATATATAGTGTGTGGCCCTGCATTTCTGTTCTTGTCCTGGGTCCTGAAAATAATAGAGAACAGCCTGTCTCCATTATACAGGGCCATTTAGGAATAAAGAGCAGAGTTCGTATCAGTCATGAAAGGACTGTCGAGGGGGGATGGAAAATTGGAGAAGCTAATCTTTGTTGAGCAGCTTATATGTGTCAAGGCGTATTCCATGTAATTTAAGTTCTATAAATGTCTGAGATAGGTGGAGAGGGTCAGTTTCAGAGCTGAGGAAATTAAGTAATTTTTCAAGTTCATTTTGCTCATTATGTGAAAGAGCCAGAATTCAGAGCAAGGTCAGTCTGGGCCGGCTCTAATTACCCAGCTGTTTCTAAACTTAGATTGTAGAAGTAAATGAAACATGTCATAGTAGAAGACAGATCATATTAGGCACAGAAACTGTTGATTATAGAAAATTGGTAGAAATAAAAAACTTGACAAGAAAAAAAGAGATGTTTTGGGGTTTTAGAAATACTAAATTTCTAAATTGTAGTGAGAATTAAATCACTTAACAAATATCAAAAAGAATCTGCAAAGTCTCTCCACATTCTAGTAGTGTGGTAGATGAGTAGGATGAAAAGTGATGGAATATTCAGGAAACAGTGTTGAATATTTAGTTTTATTTCTATATTTATAAAAATAAATTGAGGATAGCTAAAATTTATATAGTAGACATTTGAAAACACAAAAATGAACACCCTGAAGAATATTTTTATAATTTCAAGGTAGAAAGACTTTTGAGCTATGATACCAAGTCAGGACTCAAAGAAGAAGACCCTTTTTAAAAAAGTTAATTTTTATTAAAGACAATTTATTGTCTTTAAACTGAGACAATATTGGAAACACTGGTGAAAAACCAGGATTCAGATAATTTATATTAAAAAATCTTACATGTTGATATGACCCCTTCTCAGAAAATGGGCAAATGACACCAATGGGAACTTTATACAGAAAGAAATACAAATGTCACCCACCCACCGGGAAAGTAACATGTCGCATCTCTGTCTTGCTTTTTGCACTTCATCTTTCTTAGGGTATTACTGTAAAGGCCCTATTGTGGAGATATTATCCAAAAGTTAGCTCACATTTGTTAGAATAAGTTTATATTTAGCTGCTTATTAAATCTTTAATTTATCCACAGTGTGGCATTTGTTCAAAGAAATTCATCTTGGAGGATGATTATAAATCTCCAGTCCTAGGATCACAACCAGGACATTTTCTGGGGATGAACCTAAAGGTAGGTGGATACCACTGGCTTTCTGATCACTGGGCTGAAACCGAGGTTGGATCTAATGATCAGTGATTGGGTCTATTTTTTCGTCCCCCCACCAGCAAGGATGGGAAAGGGGTGTCTCTGGTTAGCATACTCAAAAAAGACTTCAGTCTGGCTCTTGGGAGATCACCCTAACCTCCAGGGCAGTGATAAGGTTTCATGTTTATCTTCTTGCAAGGTAATTTGCATTTCAATAAGTAATAAAGGATTAGGCCAATTAATGAGGAACTAATCTGTAATACTTGGACTTCATGCAGCTGAAACCAGTGGGCGAAGCATGCAGGAGGGCTGGAGGCCTTTCATGGTCTCTAAACTGGTCAACGGAAACACCGGCTTCCCTGGGCCACACAGGTAAGTGTCAACACTGAAGCTTTCTTAGACTGGCTCTTCTATAAAGGGGTCAAGGAGCACAGATGCCAATTTATTTTTCTGTCATTCAGCCATTGTTAATTCTTCTTTCTCCTCTGAACACTAATCTCACCCCCACCATCTTATACCCACATGTCTTCCTTTGGAGAGCATAGGTAATGCCAAAAACCATCCTATAAAAGGGCTTAATTCCCTGTTGATAATCCCAAATTGGTTATTTTAGATAGACAAAGTATAAGAAAAATCTTACATGTCCTAATCGATATCTGCTTGATAAAGAGAGGTGAACAAATAATAGTGCTCAATAGTGCAAATAAATCAAAAGTTTTAAAGCCTTTGAAATAACAAAAAAAACCTAAATAAATTAAAGATAGTTTGTCCTAGAGTAAAAAGCACATCATTTTCCTAAATAAACTCCTCAATGATGATATTTGGTGCTCTCACTAGGGCACGTGAATATGAGGGCTGGATACTTCTACATTGTTTTCAGACACATTCTTGCTAATAACCCATTTCAGTTAAAATTTTACTTCTGACAAAGCGCTTAGGCACTCAATATTAGTGTCGTAGAACAAAGCTTATCTTTTAGTAAAACATCACTGAGGTTTATAGAGCATTTATTGTACTTTTCTGTGATTCTTTTGCTGCAAACCTAGTGCAGAGTATATAAACTAGTGGCTACTTGATCAGACATTGTATGTGGTTATTAAATAGTATGCTCTGAACAGAACAGAACATTTAGAATAGGACAAGATTTGATTTGGTCTTCACTGTTTGTACCACCTACAGAAACTTGGATCTTTCAATTAAAATAAAGTGTAAGAGTTGTTCGTTAGGCATTGGATTTAACTTTAAAATATAGTTTCTGTTTTATTTTATTAGGGAAAAGACATTTCTACCTATTGTAGAAATGTGAAAGAGAAATATAGACATATGAAATTTATAATTTATATAAAAATATATAAGTACAGTTGAACCTGGAACAATTTGGGGGGGTTAGGGACACCAACACCTCCTTCTCAGTCAAAAATCTGCATACTGCTATCTTTGCCTCAAAAACAAAGGAATTGGCTAATGGCTCACCCAAGGGCAGGAAGCTGAAACGGTGTGGATAGGATCAGGACTCAAACCCCAGTTCTTTTGAATCCACATATTGTGATCTCAAATCCAATACAGACTTTTCTCACACTTAGTTAACTTAAAGATCTGTAAACTGAAAATACAGGTACTATATTTATTGAAAAAATTCTGCATATAAGTGGACCCATGCAGTTCAAGCCCATGTTATTCAATGGTCTACTGTACATATTTTTATATAAAAAGAAATATATATGTGTATATGTGTACATATAATATCATAAGGGCATTCACATTAAAAGTGAGCCACTAAGCCACATGCGTGATGTAATTCCTGCCTTTTGCATTTTGCAGTTCACATGGTATGGTAGAAAGTGTTTTGTACTGGGTCAGGAGACCTCAGTTCAGGTAGGCACAGAGAATCTTCCATGTTCTCCTCTCTAAAAGTGGTTCAAATAGAACTCTTTTATTCCAGAGGTCTTTGGGCTCTAATATTCTACATTTTATAATCTGACATTTGTATGACTCTATAAATAAAAAAGAATCCAATTTCAACAGTTCCAAATAATTATGAAACTTGTGGAGAGTGAAAAGCGTACTTTTATTAGCTTTGGGATAATATTTAGGCACTAAAAAATAATTTTTAAAAGAGAAGAAAATGTCTTCTGAAAATAAACCTGCACTCAGGCAAAATAAGGACCTAATGATTACACCTATAAAAACACAGGATAAACGTTTAACGAAAAGAGAAAGTAGAAATCTACCAAATGATTGAGTGGTGGTAATGGGCCTCTGAAAGGTTAATTTTTCATCTTATCATTCTTTTTATTGAACCACTTTTATTTTTATTCTAAATGAAAAAGACAAAAGATAAGAGTACTTGGAAAGGGTTAAATACCACAGTTTACTCTGATGTATTTGCAATTGGTCTTCCAAATATCAAGGTGAAAACTATTCAGTTTGGAAAGTTGTTCTTTCTTGTTATTGAAAAAGAGAGAAATCTTGTTGCATCCTTTAATGCAGATACATCAGTGTTTTCCTTACCAAGAATTTCAACAGACTTATAACAACTGATGACTGGTGCCTGATGGAGAGCTCCCACCACTTCGAGGGTAAAGGGTGTGCAGATGGACTCACGTGACCCCAGACCCTCCACCTGCCAAGGGGACTGAATTCTCGAAATTTGTCTGCATTTGTGCAGACTGCCTGAACCCAGCTGGGACTATGGACTCCTCCTTGCCCTGAGTCTAGAGTATCTGTGGATATGGTACAAGGGAGAGAGGCATTTTGGAATGGTAAATGAGAATGTACTATATTTAATTGGTTTATACAAAAACCACACATATTTTGGGGAAGATAATGTTTAGTGATCTCTTGAAAATGTTGACCAAGATGTCATCAATTACACATAAAATGAAAAAAATGCAAACTTTGTATGGTAGTTTTCTAGTTACTAGAACAATTATTGAACCAGCTGCATGATATTTACAGTTTGAGACCTGAAGAACAGCAGGACTTCAGCTGAAACCTCTAAGTTTTGCCCAGTGTTTCCTCAGAATTATTAATTGGTCCACATTTGGCATGCCAGTAAAGTTCTCATGAAACTTAACTAGGGCTAGCTAAAAACTTGGCATTTGTCCTTGGAAAAGAAAATCGACTTGAGTTTGCTTAAAGGTCTATGAACCTCAGGAAACCTCTCAGTGACCCTTCCTACAGTGTGGTGGTTTCTAGTGATATCTGAAACCAAGAATGTTTTGTGAAGGATTTGGGTTTCATTTGGAAAGCCATATCTAATCCTGGATACTGCCTAATGAATTAAAAGTCTGGTTCTCCTTGGATCCTCATAAAGACAGTGCTATGTGTAAAATTCATGACTTTTTCTACAGAGTAAAATAGCACCTCTCAATTAGTCATTTTAAAAAGCCTTCTTGGATTTTTTAAAACGTTCTTTCTGCATATATATATATATATTCTGTCATTACAGTTATCTAAAATATAGGCATACGTTGAGTCTATCACTTGAAGCTGTAGCACAATTTCTCTTAAATAACATAATTATTATAACAGATAACTATTTTATTGATACTATTACACATTCTAAAAGTATTTCATGTATTTTGTAGACTAAAACAATCCCAAGAATAACAAGTTTTGACTATGTTGAGCTGGGGAAAGTAACTACCTCCCAAATAATAACTGGATGGTCCTCCAGGAGCTGAGTGGGGTACTGGTAGACCTGGCTTTCTCACTCTACTTTTATCCCTCATAAGCACACACACAGGCTTCCATATACACACTTTTCTGCAGCATATGGGAATTACCTCCCCCAAATGAGGAAAATGACTCAGTGGATATGAACATTTAATCATAAAAATATTTCCAAAAGGTATTAGAAAAATAACAACTACAGCTGATTTTCAAGGAAAATATGCATTATTAAAAAATGGCTTAAGAGATATGAATTGGAAATATCCTCTCTGTTTTCCTTTTTGAATCATCTTTAGCAGCTTTTTGGGTCTAAGTGAATTTTCAGCTTTTTTGTTCTAAGGATTTGTTGTCCACAGTTCCTTACTGATTTTGTATCTCAAATTCTTAGATAAAAAGTCTGAGAAGTATTGACATTCTTTATGCTTCTTAGTCTGTTTAGACATCATTATTTTAGGGCCTGTCTCTATTTTAGGAATCAGTAGAAATGATTTAGGAAAAGTAATCTATATGAGGATTATTAAGAAAAGATATGTATATATATATTTCTTTCAGATATTCTGAGCCACTATGCAACTATAGAGAGGAAAATTTTTATATTGATAATGACTGATTCTGATGGCCAAAGAATTAAGGACAAAGTTCTACCGGGGCCAAAAAAAGAAAATGAAATCCTACTGAGAAATAGCCTTCCAACCTTGATATATAGGCACTAACACTTTCTTTTCTACTGAGTTTCTGATCTTGTACAGCCATGTATAGTTCACTGTACAATTTTTTTATTTGAAAGTTTTAACAATAAATTTTAAATAGGTGTATCAATTAATACCTTATGAGATGTGCTCTATACTTACAAAGAGTACTTTCCACTTGGATGGCATATCTGTGGACAGACCACTGTACCAGGGTACAGTGTCTAATTTTAGGACCTCCAGTTAGATTTTCTTTTTTGACCGTTGAGACTTCATGAGCACGTAGAACATCGACATCACAAGTCATAGAGGTGCTTCTGACAGATGCGACCCTGCTATGATCTGTATCATAAAGCCTTTTTATCACCATAGGCAGTGGAAGGGAAAATGTGTCTCTAGTAAATTTCTAAGAAAATAGATCCTTCTCCCTTTTCAATTATAAGGCAGTTGTTAACAAAGGGCAACATGTAACCAAGTAAAGGGAATGCAGTCCATGAACTTTGGGCCACGCCATACTCTAGTAGATGCTGGAAGTAGTCTAAGCCAAGTCATCACCAGTGATCTTAAGCTCCAGCTGCCATTATGATTATAGATCTTTCTAAATAACCTCTAAACCACCACTCATGTATTTCAGGTCTTTCAATAAGCAGTTAACTTCCTGGGGAGCTTGTCATACAAATCTCCAAATTTTCTTGTAACATTTTAGCTGTAATCCATCTTAGTAAATCTCAGTCATTTTTGGCTTTACTTCTCACTGATTTGTTGTCAAAGCAAATGTTTTGTCCTTCCACCAAGAAGTCATGGGTCTGCCTGTCTTACTGCCATTGGTTTCTGATTCCTGCTACACTACAACCTCCTGATACAAACACTCATATGAAGTAGTAGTTTAATCCTTTTGCATAATTTATTTGTGCACTTCTGACAACATACATTTCCATACAATCTGGTCATTGACTGATCGTGTGGGTCACTATATATACTGCAAATTTGCTTTTCTTTATTCTATTAAACATATTTTATTTATAAGCTATCTACTCATAGATATATACTTTTGTAGAGTGTGGCTAATGGATATGAATTATAATACATTGTTACATTTTGCTAAGAGACAAAGTTATTTCTGAAGAAATAATTTTTTCATAGAATGGTCATTTGCAAGAATGAAAGTTTGGTTTCTGAGGAAAGCATGAGAAGATGATGATATACGATGAGATACTGTATAGAAAACAGACAAGCCCTTTTAGCTTGTTTTTGAGATGCCTTCACTCAACAAAGAATAGATGAGGCCCGTCAAACGTCAACGTCAATGACATAATCATTACCTCTTTCTGCAGTTGCTAGCAAAAGTGATTTCATTTCAGAAAAAGATAATGTGAGAAAGCACTGTTTGGCCAATATGCAATCATTAAACTATTCCCCCCATTTTTGTCTTTTCTCATTATTTCTCCCAGCTAAATTCACTTCTCCTTAATAAACATTGTCATTTTTTTCTCTTTTGGCTATACAGAATCAGAAGCATATTGATGGAGGGGATCAAGCTTACCAGGAGTGCAATATCTAGAGATAATTTTCCTTAAGGCAGAGTGTTCACGTACTCATGATGCCGGGTCATCCCAAGGACAAGGCTTACAAAAGACAGGGTTCAAAGAAGCTTGGTATCGGGAGAATTTGCCTACTGCAGTCTATGCATTTATGGTCAGTTTTGGAGCAAGTTACTTATCTACACTTCTTGGAACCTAGGGAGATTTGGGGAGGAGTAATTTAAGGACTCTGCTGCTTTTCAGTTTGTTTCTTCTTGGCCCAGAGGATTTTGTGATACAAGAATAGGCAAATTATACCATTTATTAAGCTCATCTAAATGGCAGGCAGAGTTTAGGAAGTTTTCCATATGTTTTCTCATTTAATTCACAAAGCAAGCTCTTGAGATAGACACTAATTATCATTGTTACCATCCCCTTTCAGAGATGAAGAAACTGATGAACGTGGAGTTTACGTAGCTTGTTTAAGAAGATGAAATTCTTAAGTTCCAGAACTAGAATTATGACTTAAGCCTTTAGGATTTCACACAAACACAGCATAAAGAAGTGTGGACGCTAGAACTAGACCCTTGTACTAAAAATTAAGGTCTCTTGTTTACTAATTTTGTCACTTGGGGTGAATTAACTTTTCTGTGTCTCAGTGTCCTCAAATGAAAGTAATAATTATTTAACACATGCAAAGGACTTGGGGCTGACCACATAGGAAATGCTTAATACATATTAATTACAATGCTAGGCTTTCTTCAGAGAATTTTATTATGTATTAATTCAATATGATCATAGAAATTATATGTATAAATACAAGTATTCAGAATTTTATATTTGACATAACTTTTCAAGAAGGACTTTATTATATCCTAAGCACAATATATGTCTATATTTTTATTCCAAATATCAGAGGAATGCTGAGTTTCTCTCTGATAGTATAAAATGTCACGTTTCCTTACAACATGCAAATGCTTTATTTCAAAAGGCCAAATCTAAAGGTGCTGTCTAGCTTGATTTATTTGGTCCTATTTTAATCAGAACTGTTTTGCCCTACAAACTAAATTGCTTTGAGGAGGACCTCTCTCCGGGAAGCACGTTATCATTTTGGCTCTGGATGTCTGTTGAAGAGGTCCTCATTTATGCTCACACAGCAGGATGCTTCCTTCACTGTAATAGGGCTTCTTTCAGCTCCTCTACAGGGCAGGATCTTGATGGGAAGGAAGGGAAAAGCAAGGTCAGACATTGTCATGGCACAGACAGTACTGTGACAATGGATAAACAGGTGCACAGGAGTGCAGGCATGTATACAAGTTCGAGAAAGTCTGCTCCTGTAACTCAGAGTTAGGTTGTCCTTGGGCAGCCTCCCAAAACATTCCAACCTACACCAGTGCTTAAGGCTGTAGGACTGGAATAACCACGAGTAATAAATACTGCATGGAATTCGGTAGAACTTGCAACTTCCACCTCCAACTTCTTTTTGGATCCAACATTCTAAGAAATAGTAGCTATCTTTTTACAGCTGAGCCAAGGAGCTTGAGAGAAGACAATGGACTGATGTGAGGATCTGTACCGTATTAGTTGTGGTAGAATCATCGATCCCAGAGCCCAGTTCTTTGCATTATATATTCTATCTCTGATCAAAATTAAAATTAAAAGTGCTTTTGGATCATTAGCCAAGGAGCCAATAATTCAATGCTTAAGGAAGACTAGTATTATATGATAAAGAACATTCAGACAAGATTTCATTGGACTACCAGTTCATAAGCTGGCATTGAGCATGAACAGGCTATTATGGATAGACGTGGTGAAGTGCAAAGATAATAGGACTTGGCTTTTTGTCCTTTGAGAGTTGATTTGAGTTAGGGAGGTCAAAGTTAAAATACATTAGTAGCAATTTAGAAGCAAGAATGAGCATGTCGGAAAAAAGCCTGGCGACTTGGATGGTTAGAGTTGGACGTGCACATTGATGAGTGGCTAGGGGGAATAAGATAGAAGAGGTGGGGCCTTTTTTGCTTACTTCTTGGGTCTCCTGTCCTCTGTCTTTTCTGCTTACTTCTTGGGTCTCCAGCTGTTTCTTAGAGGGAGTCATAATACTGGTAATACTGGATGAATGGATAGGCCATGACTCACCATGTTATCTGGATAAGTAGTAGACATGTCTTTAAAAATAAGCATGACCTTTTTTTCTCTTCTGTTTAAATCTAGAAGCAATAGGGTGAGTATATGTGTAAAGTTTGCCAAACATTAAGGACAAAGTAAACAACTAGTAAACAACCCATATAACTGAGGAGCAAATGAAGAAAGAGCAAAATGAGATCAGGAAAGTGAATGTAAAGAAATATAATGATTTATCACGAAATGTTATGACCCAACATAGTTAATGGAGAAAGGAATCCATTTGCATAGGATGCACACGGGACTCAAGATTTTGTGGCAGATAGAACACCTCCCTTGTTCCCTTCTCTCTAGTCTGTCTTTCCCTTTCCAACACACAAAATAAAATGAAAGCGCTTACAGAGCAAGAGAAAACCTGAGGGGAAAATGTCCATCTCAAAGCCAGACAGGCAGAGTCGCTGCCGGCTGCACACATTTCACAGCTTGGTGCTAGCTCTGCAGCTGCCAAGTACATCTCAAGAGTGACTATAAACACTTTTGGCCCCAGTGGAGTCAGGGATCCAGAAGGCTGACAGAGAGTCCGCGCACCATCTGCCAGCAGGGGACGGGGACAGGCCAAATTCTGATCGAATTACACCCGTGTGACACTTCCTACTGTAATCACACCCTCCTTTTGCAGAAGCCAGGCTGAGACTAGAAGAGCAACCTCTGTGATCAATGTCATCAGAGAAGGCTGGTGTCGGTGTGCAGCCCAGCGCAGCAGTTAGGAGAGCTCGGGCAAGCATCTGCTTGCTCCAAGAGGCGTTCGCCTGAAAGGGCCACCTCAGCTACCAGACGGAAGAAAGAGAAATGTTTTTACAAAAGCATGACCTGTGCTTAATAATGTTTAGGTTTGAATGAGGTATAGCAGGAATAAAATGCTTTAAAAAATAAGGGTTTTGAGAAATCTCACTGATCAGGGCACGCATAAATACATAAAGCAATACAGGGAGAGAATGCTACTAAATATATGAAGAAAAGATCTCAAGTTCAAAATATTTTCATGTAATCATCTTTCATATATATATATATATATATATATATATATATTTTTTTTTTTTTTTTTTTTTTTTGGCCACTCCACCCAGCATGTGGAATCTTAGTTCCCCCAACCAGGGATCGAACCCATGGCCCCTGCACTGGAAGCGTGGAGTCTTAACCATTGGACCCAGGGAAGTCCCTTTCAAATATTTTTAGTGCATATGTTCTCCCTTAGAGTTTCTTCTTCTTTCTTTCTAATCCCCTCCTTCCACTCAGTTAGCCATAGCTTTCTGATACTGGGCATGACCTCATTAACAAGAACAGTCCCTGGGCTGGCAAGTATGTACACCCCAGAGGGCTTAGCAGTGTTAGACAAGGACTAGCACTAGATATATTTCAACTCAGCTGGGAGTGGGAAAGGCTTGAACCTCAATCATGTATTAACCCTTGCTTCCAATAGGAAGGTTGCTTATGTTGGGAAATGGAAGTACAAAGAGCAAAGATATAGAGTTCTTAGATTCCAGAAGAAGCTGCTCTCGGGTTGGTTGGTATACCAGACAACCAACATTTTATTTGGCTAGGAAGAAAGGTCCACAGAAGTCTGTCTCTCTCTCTTGTATATATATACATACACACTGGGAAGTAAAATATTCATAATGTTTACATGAGACTTAGTAAAACTCCAAATTGAATAACTCCTTCTACTATTGTTTTATGTAACTCCTTCTACTATTGTTTTATGTAAGACTTGAATTTGTAAACATTCACCTATGGTCCCAGTTAAGCATTCAGACGAACAGAGTGGGCTGAATTCATGCTTCTCAGAATA
Organism: Eschrichtius robustus; assembly: GCF_028021215.1. Taxonomy (NCBI): domain Eukaryota; kingdom Metazoa; phylum Chordata; class Mammalia; order Artiodactyla; family Eschrichtiidae; genus Eschrichtius; species Eschrichtius robustus. The sequence goes on from NC_090827.1 coordinate 135,497,916, forward strand.
TGTTTTGCAGACCAGCTGGTCCAGCACAGGACAAGTACAGACTTTGAGAGTAAGTGGTTAGAAACTTTTATAGCACTTTGACTGAGTCCTTTTTTTGTGTCTGTTGAATCAAATGATAAATAATTTGGGCTTGTGTTTCATGTGCCTAATGTTATTTAATTTTTCAAATATTCATTTTATGATATCTTACAAAGTTATCAATCCATGAAGGATAGGGAGTAAAAAAATCCTTGACGATAGTTGCTTGCATACTCCTAACTTAATAAGGCTTTAATAAAGCTAACTGTGTGTTCCACAATTATCTGTGCACATATACATGCTTACTCCCAAGGCCAGTGTTTAACGAGGAAAACCAAGGTGAAATTTATCATGTCATGATCCCACGGAAGAGGTTTTAAAGGGCAGAAAATCTGCTTCCTAAAGCTGTCTGCTGAGCTAGCTCAATGATGTTGGGGAAAAAAACTAAACCAGAGGGTTTGAGAAAGTGGTCACTATTTAATGATACAAACAACTGCCCTTGTAGAAACTCTCCATCTCAGCACCCATGGGCACCACAGAAGAGCAGGTTATTGGGGAGAAAACTTTATTTTATACCATTTAAAAATGGAGATATTAACACTTCGTGTGTGTCATAAATACTCCCTTTTTTCTGGGTAGAAATCCACTTCACTACTTTTTCAGCAATCCATAATAATCTTTTAGCAAGATCACTTTTTTCCTCCCCTCTTCTATACTTTTCTTGTCTTCTGTTCCTTTCTTTCTTCTCTGTATCTGTGCTGAATTGTTGGGAGTTAGAGAATTATGGGCTTAAAGTTAAAGTAACAGGAAATGAATTTGGTATAGATTGTCTCTTGTTAAATATGTCATAAGTGATACAAAGTTCTACCTTTTTATGTCTCTAAATATAAATATATGGTTTAATACTTTCCAACCTCAGTCCATTGGAAATCCTTGGAGAGGGGTATTTGTATAAAGGTACAATAATATGATAAAATAGAAACAATAGAAAATAACACGATAATCAAGGTGGAGACATTAATTTTTAAAATGTCACTTATTTCAAGTAATTAAAGAGAGAAGATACAGAAATTTTATTTTGACATGTGTAGGTTTGTAAATATGAAGACTTGGTTCTTTTACTCTGTTTTGTACAGAACTGAATATGTTGAACCTTGCAGGGTTACTGTTTATTTCTGGTCAAATAAGTTTTTCTATTAATGTTCAAATTATCTCCAGTAGCTGTTGCCAAGCTAGCTAATTATCAGAATTGCCTGGGGACCTACTAAATAAAAAATCTTTGGAGGTGAGACCTGGGAATTCCTCAACTTAAAATCCTCTATAGGTGATTTTAATGAACACTTTAGTTTGGGAAATACTTGTCTGGAGGCAATAGTCCCAAGAGGGAAAAAAACTAATTTAACATTTTTAGAAGCATCTTAATTCAAATGTAGGAAGTTCCATTCCGTCTCGAAGTTCTATGGCATCCTCTTAAGACATGGGCTAAACCATGTGGCATGTATGCTGTATGGATACCTCTTATCATCTCCTTAAGGATGAGGACACATTTTCTTTTATTGCTCTCTCCCACATGCTTATTGCATTGCACTGAGATGAGGCATTCAATTAACACCACTGAATAAAGTGGCATTCCCAAGAGAAATTGTGGCTAAAAAAGGGAATAGAGCATTAATAGGAGGTGGTAAGAAGTTATTACACACCAGAGGCTTCCTTGAGCAACCAACTGCTGGTGGAAACTGTCACTCTTCTGAGAATTCCTTACCAACGGGAAATTGTTAGGACTCTGTACCTGCTATGGAGTCCTTAGATATCTCAGAAGGGGGACACAGGATTATAAGAAAGCTAAGAGGTTATCCAAAGCATTGTCTTCTAAAAAGAAAAAACACATTTTAAGTGAGACATAAATTTATAACTCATATATTCTAACTTAAAAAACATCCGGAGGAGAATTCTCAAACTCACACAAATGCTATTTCCAAGTGTCAATACACAATTGTCACTATTAAAAAAAGCAGACAATTAAAAAAAAGAATTCAATCCTGGTGAATAACTTATGTGTAACAATAACTATTGAGGCAATCATTTTAAGAATACATCATAATTCCTAAAGCACCTGTAATTTCATTTCAAGATATGGGATTACTGTTTCTATTAAAATGGCAGTATTAAGGTAAGCAATATTTTTCAGTATTTTTAAAATTTTTGATCATAAATAGTTGCTTGTAATGCCAAAATTAATTATGGCCCTGTTTAATATTGCCGTATTTGGCAATTAACAGTTGTGCTCTATCATCTAAGAAAACTTCTTCTTACAACGTATTAGGCCCAACTGAAGAATATTGGTAAGGATGAAAAAAAACTGCATTGCTAATAAAAGTGCTCTAAATGTCAGGTAGAGTCTGAGAGCTGTATTTTACATGTTTCTTCTTTTTCATATCTTTCTAAGATTGTACCTTAAAAAGGTCACCTTCATCTCTTGACCTAATTCTTATTTCATTGGATTAATCAATTCTCAAAGATTTATAGAATGATAGAGTACATCATGCCTTGATGAAAACCACTCATTCAGCTTTTCTGGCATTTATTCATATAAATATTAACCTCATTGCTTGACACAATTTAGGGGATAAGTCTATATTCCCCACAAACAACCTGTTGAAAACACCTGACTGATCTCAGCAAAGACTTCCCAGCACAGACGTAGGTTGAGTCTAGCAGTCCCTTTTTCCTCACGATACCTCTTAGGTGTCTATCATACTCAGGCAGCACGCCATCCCACCTGCTCTCCCCGCTTAGAATTTTGGTTGCCATGGTTTGAAATTACCTGACTTGTGGCTTATTATATTAACTTGCTAATCAATTTCCTCTGTGTAATAAAGGGCTTTACACCCAACTAGTATATGCATTTTATGTTTTTTTAGAAAGTAGTTTTTATGAAAGAAATACAAGCGCATGTTAAATTACATGTTACAGAAGGGTTTATAATGGAAAACAAGAATTCTTTTTCCCAATTTATTCTCACTTACATCCTGCTCTTCAGGGGCAACTGTTTTAAGACATACGAGCATTTAGTTTTCTTGTAGTTACCTATCTCCCAAATACATGTTCACTACTATATCGTCACAAAATTTAGAAATTTTTACTGCTGTCTTCTTTTCTAAGTGAGGATTTAGTTTACTTATTCTACCTTCATCTTCCCTAACACCTTTCCCATTTAATAGTTATTTTACTATTCTAGTTCTTCTATTGTTGCTTTTCTAAGTTTAAATAATTATTGAAAACTTTATTTCCTGTTCCATCACAAATAACTCAATGCTGAACCTATACATTAAGGATATTGGCACCCTTATCCTTCTGGCATTTTTCCTCCGTACCTTCTCGTTTCCATCATTTGTTCAAGTCACATTAAATTTTATACTCTTAGATTGATAACATTTATATTTAGTTATATATTCCAAATATAATCTTAGGTGTTTATTCTATAGAGTGAGTTTAAAAGTTAAAACCAATAAGCTATCTAAGTTATCTTAAATTTTTTTTTTACTTTTACATTATTGTGACCACAAAAATTTGGCTCCCTGTATAGCAAAGTTGTGGGTTATGTTTATATTCCTTCTTAGGTGTTCTCATGGGTCAAATTTGGTAGCACTCAAGGGAGAATATTTCTACAATTATGTTCAAATGTAATATCTTTTTTATACTCCACCAATTATTCAAACATTTAATTTGATCCATATTTGACTATGGATTGTTTTGTTTGATTTTTTAAATGTTTCCTTAGTTTCTGTTGCCTTTGTTTTTTTTCTTATTGGGATAAAAGACATATGCTCTTTTCATTATATCTCTAATATGATCCAGGTTCTTAATCATTTTAGTTATTTCTTGAACTGATTATGTTCCTCTTTTTGCAGGTATTCTTCTTGGAGGCCGCCTTCCAGTTTACCTTAGACTATCGTTTTTTAGGCTTGTATTGAAGAAATTAGAATCATTCTTAATATTTCAGTTCTTTTGCTGGTGAATTGGCAGAATTGCACTAACTTGAAATTGCACATGGCCATATGACTTGCTTTGGGCAACAGTATATGAGTGAAAGATCTTAAAAACCAGTGGGCAATATACCATATTCTTCCCCCTGGTACACAGGGATGGGTGGAGACTCCAAATTCTAAATCCCAGAGTGAGGAGACATGAACCAGAGCCCTCATCCATTATTCATAAGATAGTCATTTATTGAATACACAGTATGTGCCAATGTGCCAGATTTTATGTATGTATATATGTATGAATGCATGTCTACAGAGAAACCTAGACAATTTGTTAGGTTTTTGAAGCTATGAATTGCATATTCAAGCACCTGAGACTCTGGGGCAGAGTTATGTTGCAGAGCTTGAGAGTTGTTCTAGAATGGAGCAGAAAATGGTGGAAGAAAATTGGAGCTTGTCAAAGACAAATAGGACGTATTGGGGGACCAGTTATGAGCGTTCACAATCCCATTATTGGATCAGGCAATAGATTCACTCAGGCAAGTTGGTGCTTTCACAGGGCTGCAGAAAGCTCCTCTTTGCTCACCTTCTAAAAGAGTAGTAGATCTAAGGTTATACCCCCTTAGTTGGTACCACCTTAAGGGCAAACCTTGTGGATATTAAAGGGACACAGTATGGTTCAGGTGAGCCTAGGAGAAGCTGGGAGTGGAGAAGGGAAGAGTCACAAACTCTCACCCTGGAGTGTTCAAAAGCAGAGCCATCCTCCACCCTTACTGAATGTCCATTCATTCAACAATTCATTCCCTCAACGACATTGGTCCTCTACTTGCCACATACTATTTAGATGCTGGGGATACAGCCAGTGATCAGAATGGCAAACTTCTTGCCAATTTGATTTTAGATTCTAGAAAAGAGACAGCGTAAACAAATATGCAGTATATCAGGTAGGGGGAAATGTGATAAAGAATAATGAAGTTGGGTAAGAGAATGAGACAGAGGCCGGGTTCTTTCATAGTGCAGTTAGGGAAGGCATTCTAGGATGGAAACCTTTGGGCAGAGATAAGAAGGACATGAGAGAGCTGCTTATTTGAATGTTTGGAAAAAGAATTTTAAGGCTGAGGGAACTCTAAGAACAAAGACCCTGAATCAGGAGCAAGCTTGGCTTAAATAAAGAGCTGTGAGAACGTCAGTGTGGCTTGAGAAGGAATCTAGTAGCCTTAGTAGTAAAGGAACCCAGGGCCAGATCGTTAAGGGACTTACGGGTCAGGAAAGGTTTGGTGTTTATTCTGTGTGAGCTGTGAAGCTACCAGAGGATTTTAAACAGAACATGACGTGGTCTGATGTGAATTTTCAAAGGCTCGCTTCTGTTGTTAGCAGAATAGACAATGAGACGCAAATTTAAGTTCAAAGTAATTTTTTCTCAAGACTTTAAAGTCTTAGCTGCATTTTAGTGTTCTCTTTTGCTGATAAATTTGATATGTATTATTTTCATTCTTTAATTGGGAAGACTTTTTTTTTTATTACTGATAAGCTTTTAGGATCTTCTTATTCTTGTGCTCTGAAATTTCATAATGATGTGTTTCGGATAATGATGTGCTTGTGTTTAAAATTTATCTTGCTCTGCATTTTCTGGAGCTTTTCAGTTTAAAGACTTGTGTCCCACTTCAGCTCCTGGACCTCTTCTCTATTATTGTTTTGAAAAACATTTTCCTCTCACTGTCCTCTATTCTTTTTTCCAGAAATTTTATTAAAAATATTTAACTTTCTGTTTTAACCTTCTATGTCTTTTATATTTCTATTTTTCTTATTACAGAGTTAAGCATTTATTTGTATCTCTGCTTCTATTAAAAGTAGAAAAACCAAAGTTAGAATAAAAAGACTGTATGTCTTAAGTAAAAGTGGGAGCTTCTATAATTTTTATGTGAAATTGAATGATGTTTAATGTGTTTAATATGTACGATTTTCATTAACTTGTACGTACCAGTTTGCTCCTTTCTGATCTTAAATTGATGGTCTTCTTTCTCCTAACTTTTAAACTATCATTACAGTGGGATCTCAGAAAATAAGGGATAAATTTTTCCTGTAAACCTAACTTATTTTAATGATGTCCTTATCTTCAAGGGAGAAGAAAATAGGTATTTGCTCCGTCATTTCAGACTGTTCAGATAATACCACAAACTTCTTTTGACTAAAACCATCCCTGAATGCTAACTCCATGTCTCTCAACTGTGAATCATTCACTTTGTATAATATAATGGCTTCATACAATAGCTGCTTTTAGATGTCAACTAAATTAAAATTTTTTGATATAATGGGTAAACCCTGCAGAATTATCTCAGAAGAGAGTTCTCTCTGGGGTTTCAAATATGGACTTGACTTTGTGATTTCAAATATGAGCCATAGAAGTCATCATTTAGCCATCTCTTAATTAAAAATAAAACAGGAACAACTCTAAAAAAATTACATTGATACATTTTGAACAGAGTATAGGATTTTAAAATGAGTGCACAAATATAGACAAAGTAAGTTTAGAACAGTTTTTTGGAAACTGAATTAAGCTTAAGAGTATACATACATATTGCTATATGCATACATCATAGATATAGTTAGGTCATCTGTGATGAGTTTAATGTATGGATATGCAACATTTTATAGACTATGCCATTGGATCTATGGAAATTTGATTCCAGAGAAAATAAACAGATAATAAGTTGCCAAGAATCCCCTGCTTGTAAGAGACCCCATGTTTTAAGTTTGTGAAGAACTATCAAAATAGCACTCATCTGCAACAGAGAACGGTTATAACTTAAAGAAGAACAATATCAGAGACAGGTGCTACAGACTAATAGAGCTTAAAAATGAAACCAATTCTGTTTCCAGTTTTAAAAGCAAGGCAGTGCCTGATCTCTAAATATCCAATTGAGTTTTAATTCAGGTAGTAGAAATATCTATATAATGGAATTAACTCTTAGTACAGGGGGTTCTGTATGATTCTATACTGAGTTTCTTTAAAATGTGCCTCTTTTTTTCCCCACACAATAATTAAATAAAATAATACTAGTAGACATGTACTTATTTTAAAAAAGATAATTCTACACGTCTGGGTAGAGTTAAAGTTGCTTTAGGAATGATCCTGACATATTTCTAAGAAGTAATTTATGAGATTTTTCAAGTGGTGATATTGCAAATGCATAAAACTCTGGATCTCTCTTTTTAAAAATTTTCATCTTCATTCTCATAAAAATTATATAAGTACATGGCTTAAAGGTATTGCACTCTACCCTACTCCTCATGCCAGTAATTTCCTACTCCTAAATAGAGGATTTTCAAGGGATTGAATCTTTTCATATGCTTATTTGCCTCCTGTATAACTTCTTTGGTGAGGTGACCTATTTTTTAATCAGTTTGAGTGTGCTCTTATTGTTGAATTTTAAGAGTTCTTTGTATATTTTGGATAGCAGTCCTTTATCAGATATGTCCTGCAAGTTTTTTCTCCCAATCCGTGGCTTGTCTTCTCATTTTCTAGTCATTTGCTTTTGCAGAGCAGAAGTTTAAAATTTTAATGAATTCCAGCTTACCAATTATTCTTTCATGGATCTTGACTTTGGTGTTGTATCTAAAAAGTCATTACTATACCCAAAGTCATATAGGATTTCTCTTATGTTATCTTATCATTTTATAGTTTTGCATTTTACATTTAGGTCTATGATTCATTTTGAGTTAATTTTTGTGAAGAGGAGAAGTTCTGTGTCTAGATTCATTCATTTGCAGGTGGATGTCCATTATTTTTCAGCACCGTTTGTTGAAAAGACTATCTTTGCTCCATCGTATTGCCTTTGCTCCTTTGTCAAAGGTCAGTTAACTATTTTTTATGTGGGTCTATTTCTGGGCTCCATATTCTGTTCCATTGATCTATTTGTTTATTCTTTTGCCAATACCACACTGTCTTTATATTAAGTCTCGAAGTTGGGTAGTGTAAGTCTGCCAATTTTGTTCTTCTCTTTCAATATTTTATTGGCTATTCTGGGTCTTTTACTCTCCATATAAACTTTAGTATCAGTTTGTTGATATCTATGGTTTTGTTGTTTTTGATGACTTCAGTAATGGTGGCTTGTATCCTTGTGTGTTTCATGATTTTTTTCTTCTAGGTTATATTATTTGAAAATTAATGTGCAAGAACTCTTTGAGGTCTCGATTTAGAGTATTTTCCTCCAGAGAGGATTCTATATGCTTCTGCCATGCATTAGAGGGTAATACAAATCTACAATGAGATATGAGATTTGTTGTAGTTTTTTGGCTTCTACGTATTTCCATCACCTATCATCAGTTTGGTCATATTTTCATATATATAATTTAATTTTATATCCACCATAAAGTATTATTTACCATGAGAATTTTTCTAGATAAGTAGTCTGCCATATTGATAGAAATAGAAACCAGGGAAAGAAGAATGAACTATTCTGATTAGTGAATTTGGGAAAGGAGCTAGTCATTCAAACTCAGTCACTTCTGGCCCCTAGATTGGAATGTCTGGAGAGACTGTGCATACTGGTATTCCCTCTGGGAGATGGTAAACTCAGTCGGTGGCTCTACTTAGTGTTTGCCCATACCTGCCTGTGACTGGGTGAAGGTTGTGTGATGGTCTTGTTATTTATTTACTTATTTATTTCTAATTCAGGAAAAGTAGAAGCGTGTATTTTTGACAAAACTTAAGCCATCCCTGCCCCCCGTCCTTATGAATTATAAAGGTGACAATTTTATCCCTACCTTACAGACTCCTATATGCATTTCTCAATTGGTTCTGAACATGAGAGAAGAAAGGGGTGATTAACTTGAGCAATTTCCTCTTTAAATCCTATTTGTTTGATATTAACATTGATAATAGGTAAATTTTGGTTAACAGTTTTTCTTTCTATCTTTCTTATTCCTATTTTTAACATTTCAGCATCATAACTTTCAGGTTTGTTTCTTGTAAACATATTTTTGAACTTTTAAAAAACAAGTCCTTTGTGTCTCTTTTTGCTATGATTAATCCATTCACCTATGTTGAGATTACTGATATTTGGATTTATTTTTATCATCTTATGTCGTGTTTTTTACTTACTATGATTTTTCTTTACTTAGTCCACTCTTTTACATGAATTTTCAAATTTGATTGCTAGTTTTAATGATTATATTTTTATTTCCTAAGTTTATGCTTGATTCTATTTTAAATCTGACATTTTCTTTAATGAAAATATCCTGCTGGTGTCTTATGTTCTTATTCCTATCTTCCATCTTTTTTATTTTATAGAACTCTTCAGATTTTTCTATAATCTTCTATTCTCTCAGTTGTTGTTTATGCTGACTTCTTCATTTCTTAATCTCAAATGGTTATGATTTTTTGACTGTTAACTAATGAGAGACTGTTTTCTGTGTTTTCAAGCCAGCACTCGTGGGTTTCCCAAAAGGCTGGTCTTCAGTTTGACTCTGTTTCAGATCAATTTTTTTTTTTCATCTTTAAGAGGGCTAGAGCCCTGCTGGGATGCGGAGGCATGGGTTGGGGTGCACTCCCTCCCAGGGGGTCACCTCAGGTGGGGGTCACTGCCCGCGGGTTACACCACCGAGCTCGCTGCGGCCTGGCCCTGGTTGCAACCCAGACCCCGCAGCTGCCGCCGCTGGCCTCAGCCACCAGGATCCTGCATCGGCCCCGCCCAGGCGCAGGAGCCCAGATCAATCTTTATATTAACATCTCACTGCAATATTCCTGCCTGACAAGGGTAGTGTGTCAGTTATCTTGGCTGCATAACAAATCGCTCCAAAACCTAATGACTTAAAATAACAGCAACTGTAAACATATCTCACAAGCCCATAGTTTGGTAAATTGGGCACACTCAGTTGTGTGGTTTTTCTGCTGGTCTCAGCTGAGCTCACTCCCAGGTCTGTGGTCAGAACCCAGGAGAGCTGGAGTCTGGTTGCTTGGTGAGGTGGTTCAGCTGAGATGGATGAGCTTGCACTCCATGGTCTCTCGTTCTTGCTGGCTGGACTGACTTCTTCACGGGGTAATCACCCCATAAAGAGAGACGGCAATTCCCAGAGTGGATAAGCACTCTTTCAGTCCCTACATGTGGCATATTTACTACTGTTTTAGTATTCAAAACAAGTTATCTGGCCAAGCCTAAACTCAAGGGATGGGGAAATAGACTTCACCTCTCCATAGAAAGAGCTGCAAAGTGTTGTGGTCATTTATACCTTGTACCATAGGTTATGTGAACTTGGCCTCAGAGCTTGGAGTCCTAATTTCTTGAAGCTTTCTTTAAGGTTCTGATTTCCTTCCTCCTGCTTTAGGGACAAAGCCAGTTTTCTGACAGCATTAATTTCTATTTAGTTTTGACTCCAGAGATAATTTCCAACTGAAAATCTGGTCTTGCCATCTTAATTACAAATCAGGAAGAGTGACTATGCAGTTTCAAATGGATAAGTGACACACGGTCACAGAAAATACATGTGCAGCCAATGCAATTAAGCAGGTAGAGAATTATTTTGGGGAATATCAACTAGGATCAGGGAATCTCTAGTGCTGCACTATCTAATATGGTAGCTGCCAGTTCTATGTGTCTATCTAAAATTAACTAGCCACGTTTCAAGTGCTCAATGGCCACATGTGGCTACTGGCTATAATATTATACAGCTCAGGAGAACATTTTTATTGTTTAAGAGAGTTCTACTGGACAGAGCTACTCTAGTGCATTTGCTGAGTATCAGACTAGAAAATGGCAAAACTGAGACCATATATCCACCTGACCTGTGAAGAGAGATTAATTATAAGCCCCATGAGATAGATGGTGAGAAGGGACCTGGATTATTGATATTTTTACTCTATCTTGATAAATAATGACTCAGAAAATGAGGAGAGATTGAATCTGACCAAGAGTGGCATCTGTAGATTCAATTACATAGACTCGGAGCAAAGCAGACATTGTCCAAAACAAAAATAAAACAGAGCAGAAGAATACCAGACAGAGGCTTATAAACTTCTCTGTCTTTTGTTTGTGTGCTTTTTTTGCTGATAATAAAAGTAATGTATGAGTACTGAGGAATATTTGAAAATCATAACGACTTCCTTGCCTTCCTATGCAGAATATACCAAATGTACTCTATTTTTTTTCCTGATGACTGTGAGTCATCATTATTGGATTATAGAATGCTGCATCTAGAAGAGAATGGAGAGCAGTGTTTTCCCAGACTGTGGAGGCATTCAGAGAGATTTAATGCATGCATTTCTCTCTATATTAGATGCCTCTACAGTGTCATTATTTTTCAGCTTGCCATTCTTTTACCTTTTACTTTGTTATTATCTGTAACTCCCTATCTGACTTGTGTGCTTGGAGTAGGCACCACTGCAGTACTTCTACTTTGTTGTCTTCTGTACCTTAATACACAGTTAAAGCATGTTAGAAGTGACCAGGTAATCAAACTGGTCAAATTAAATTTTACCTTAACTGTCTGCATGCCTCTGACCTGCTCTGCTACCAAGTAGAATGTTATGAATATTACGTCCTGCCTTTTCCTTGGAGATTCTCAATGAAGCACAACTGAAAGGCACAATTGAAAGAGCTTGGAATTTAAAATAAGAAAGTTTGGGGGTTAGACTCATGGCTCAACTGTATGACTTTGGCCTGAGCCAATCTCATCTCTCCTTAAGGATTAGTTTTCTCATTTGTTCATCATCATCTTCAGTATTATCATCACGAACACTGACGAAGTTCTGCGCATGTGTCAAGCAATGTTCTAAGTACTTTCCATGTAGTAACTCATTTTAATCTTCACAATACCCTATGAATTAAGTGCTGTTATTCACCCACAGTTTACAAATGAAGAAACTGAGATATGAACAGATTAAGTAGCTAGCTTTCAGACCTATGTTTCCAAGTTGCAAGTGTTTTGTTTCTTTGAGAGACATTTAATTGTCCTTTGGGTTTGTGATTTTATTCTGGATGATTTAACTTTGGGGTAGTCAGTTTCTAGATAAGAGCACACCATAAAGCACTTTGGAATTTCTAGAGAAATTGCAGGCAGCATTCATTATTCAATAAACTGAGTGGGGATCCATCCTTCCCTAATGAAGAAGTGGTCAGAGCTATGCGGCCTGGGGACAAGCAAAAGAAATTAAGTCAGTTTGGCTACAATCTGTTAGGGTTTTGTAAAACCTGTGTGTGGTATTAATTTAAGCTTGAGATTTGGAGAGAGTCAGGAAAAGGTTTACATGACAAAAAGAGTCACTAATGCATTGGCTTATGAGGGAAAATGTAGGGTTAGTAGAATTTTTGCCCAATCTGATTTTAAAAAAGCATTTTCAAGATTTTATTTTTGATTCTAAATATCTATGTTAACGTAAGCTCAACAGCCTTGTTCTGGAAATAAACTTGTCTTTTTAATGATATTTCTATGGGAATTCTCCCAAGTGTAATTTGATGATTCAAGTAGATTTCTGAGTATCTAAATGTCTTTTAAACTAATTGCCTCTGTGTATAAACAAGGGACTTTGTGATGGAAAGGAAGTCACACCTAGCTATTTTTATTTTAGAAAAGACAAAAATATTGTGAGGAGATGCCATTATCCTGTAGGCATCATCAGTACTAGAAGCTATCTTTGCTTGGAAACTGACCCTCAGTGTAAGTTGGATAAATGGAATTTCCTGCTGAACTAGTGAACTAGTGATAAAGTTGCTATAGTGGACTCACATGAGCTCAATTTTACATGAAAGTAGATAGAAAATATTAACATCAATAATGCTTTTCAAAAATCCCACTTAGCGTTGCTCAGAGAATGGAAGGTGCTTTATCATCTTCTTTATGGTTCTTCTGCATACGTATTCTCACATCCTCTTCACCATCATCACCACGCTCAGCAAAATGTACAGACTAATTTTAGCATTCATATGTTTAAGAAAGCTTAGCATTAAAAATTATGGTAGATTTTACTTTAGATGAAAGAAAAGCCACGTATTGTTTAACAACATTTCCTCTCAAATGACGATCATAAAATTGAATTTCTCCAGTAGTAATGTGCAGTACTGTGTGATTCTTACCCTCTAGCGGCCATGGACTTGGCAGCCTGGGGGACATTTGTTATGCTGTGCTGGAAGAAGCACCTCATCGGCACCTCTGGTTGATCCACTTTTAGGACTGACCATCAGAGCTCAGGCTGGCTAGGAATGGGTAGCTTCAGTATCTCTCAAACAGGTTTCCTCATAACTCACTTTTGTTTTGCAGGTTTGAGGGTAGCAGCTAACATATCAACAAAGCAAACCTATGTTCACTAGAAAATTAACAGGGGCCACCAATCCTGGCTGCTACTTCATCTTGCTGGAGATTCTTAGTCTTTTTTCCTTCTTAAAGTATCTGGAACCTGATTAATGACAGGGCAGTTACTGCCCAATGAAAGTAAATGGCTAAAGACCTATGGCCGGCAACATTCAGAATGATTTAGATTACAATGTCTCCACAGTGCCTAAATGCTAATTTGGCACTAATTTGTGTTTAAAATCTTAATAAGATTTTTTAAATTCTTTAAGAAATCCTGGAAGAGAAGCAGAAAACTAAACAATCCCATAAAGTAAAGCATTACAATGGAACACAGGAACTGACAGTTGTGGCAGCAGAGTGTGAAAATAAAAACTCATTTAAATCCTGTTTGTTTACAAGTTTGCATTGCATTGCTTAAACTCTGGGCTCATGTTGTTAAAATTCTGTGAATAAAAAAATATAGGCTGGATTATCTGGGCCAGCGCTTATTATTTTAAGTGTTCTGCCTTGTTCTCATGCATGCACTCTGGTTTTGTGGGGTTTTGTTGTTATTGTTTTGGGGAATTTTTTTTGACAATACATCCCAAGCTTTAATCAAGAAAATAAAAGCACTATTATTATGGCCATACTTAAGGATAGCTAAACTTATTTGTGAAAAAAGAAAAAAATAGTTTTAAAAGCACACTAACCCCAAGATACTACTTTTATGTCTTTTAAAATCTATTGTGAACAATATCTTGGTTACATTAACATAGGCATATAATTTTATAAGAATCAGCAGATTCTCAAGTGAAACATGCCTAGTTCAAACTGTATAAATATTTAACTTGCTGGACTTTCACTCAACCATATCTTTCCATGACCATCTGAATTTTACCATTTTAGCTCCCTACTTCCTTGCCAGTGGCCATCACTTCTGCTTCAACTGCTACTAAAGTTTATCCTATGTAGCTAATTCTTTGTCTGCAACTTTACATTCAGGCAAGGGTAGATTATCTCTTCAAAATAATGTGATTAACTTCTTTACATAATGTTTAGCAATAAAACAAAAATCCTATTTTTTGTCTTTTGAGAAGTTAGCACTGCATGGGGGGAGTGATAAAGGAAAGGAGATGTTCTCCTTCTTAAATCCCAGAATCAGGAGTCTGGGGGCATAAACAACTGAGGGAAAAATCTCAGTAGAGTGGTTTCCTTCTCTGCTAGAATTATATGCATCTCTGTAATTCATCAGTTGGCAACATTTTATAAGACAACATTCTGGAAGTCAGTGAATGCGTCTGGATTAATAATGTCTAGAGTCTAAATAGAATTTACAAGACAGATTAAACCTGGAGACATGATGTTAGGTAAAGAGAGTTGAGAAGAAGGTAAAGTGAATGTAAATTCTGACAAGAGATTATGGGAAAAGCTCCTTTAAAGAAAGGATCAGCAACACAGTTTAATGGTTGAACACCAAGGGGAAAACCTGAGTGCTGATTTTATGTTCAGAGAAATTATGTTAGAAAAGTGTGGCTAAAATTAAATTTATATTTTTATTCTAACCTCCTATTTTTTCCCCTTAGTTCTATCATTAAAGGACTAAAAATGGAGAGTGACACTTCTTGTTCTTGGGCTTGGAATTCAGCCCAAAATGAATTCCTTTCTGCATTCTTGATTAACATTCACTCATCTATTTTTGCAATCTTTGAATATGGGAAGAAAGAGATTTATCAGATTCACACCATATAACTCATGTAACTAAAAAATAGCTTTCTGTTCATGCTTCAGGCCTGGCAGACAGGTAATAAAGAATACGAGCTTGGCTTTCTTTGAAGAAACTTTGTATTGAGAAAACAAATTATGACACTTTCTAAATTTTTAAGAAACACTGCCATAGAATCCAAGCATATGCCTTATAATAAAGTACAGGATATTCCACGTTTAATTCCTATTAAATTTATTAAGACATACCTGGGATGTCAGCAGCTGTGCATTCCTGAAAATCTTTGTGGTCTGAAAAGTCATACACAAAAATATCAGAGCCTATGATAAAAATAGGACTTGGGGAAAGACTTCCCAAAACCCATGCAACTCTGTAACCAAAGCAACAATAAAAATAATAATCATGTCATGAAATAACTTAGCCCAGGGGTGCTACCTTAGGATATCAAATAGGTACAAAAACAATAAAGTAGAAATGTGGGTTTGGGGGCCACTGAGATGATGCAGATATAAGCGAAGGTCTGTATTCTTGGAAGAAGAGCAACCTGCGGAGAGAGCCATGCCAAGCTCAGGAGCGCTGCTCTGGGATCAGAGCCCCAAGGCAGCAGTTGGTTGCTAATTTTCTTATAATACAGCTAAAAATGTTCTTACCTGTGCAGTAGCCAAGCTAAGAGTTTTCCCCTTTTCTAACAAAGATTGTCATTCTATTCCTGCTATACCAGGCTCTCTTGTCTAGGAAAATTTGTTTATGAAACTACTCAACTTCATATTACACTGATATCATCTCTCCTACTTACCAATCATGTATGAGCTAACTTGTGTTAAAGAAATATGTATTGTCCCAGATCAACGATAGGCATCTCAGGAGCTTTCTCTATGTGCCCATTACTTAATTGAGTTGCAATGTCCATGTCTATATATGTCTTCCTCTATTTTATTATCCTGGTGTGGCCATTAAGAACCCCTCACATATCTCTTTACATATATGTCGTATATTTTTTTCCTAAATCTAATGCTAAAGACAAGCATTATGTAAATTTCCACTTTCCATAGCCGTCTCTCCGGGTGCCTTGTAGCTGTTCAGAGGTAGAGAAAGATCATGATATAAATGTGAAGCAGGAGCCACCAGAGAGCTGGGAGGATGACCCAGAGTGTTCAGCGACATGGAAGGCCAGGCAAGAGCATGTGGCAGAAGGAGGAGAGGTCAACAGCCTCAGACACAGCCCAGAGTTCACGGAAGGAATGGCTGATGGAGACATAGTCTTCGTATTTAACAGTAATGAACTTGTTGGTGGCTTTAACAGCTTCAGTGGAGTTAGGGTGGCCAGAAATCAGATTTCAAGAGTTTGAAGACTCAAATGGGGGAAACACGTAGAGAAAGAGAGTGTAAATGACTCTTTCATGAAACTTGATTACAAAAGAGAAGAGAAAATTAGGTCAGTAGCTGGAGGAGGATGGGGGCTTTGGTTGTTTGTTTTATTGTGAAAAAATCAAATGTTTAAATGCTGTTGTGGTGGGTGGGGACACAGAACATAGACTAGAAAATGAGTCCATTGTAGAGCATGGTCTCAAAAAAGACAGAAGTTGGACAACAGAGGTGTAGAAGCAAGGTGGGCAAATTTACATTGTAATCGGAGAGAAAAGGAAATGACAGCTGCACACGAGTAAGGTGGACATTAGAAGAGGGAAGTTGAAAAAGTTTTTGTTTAATGTTCTCTATTTTCTCTGAAGCAGAAGAGAAAAGAAATTTACAGTGTTGGATGTCTGTAATCGCTGCTGTCTAGGACAAGAAAAAGATGAGGACAAGGAAAAGATGCAAAGTCTCCCCAGAAAACACAGAAGGACCATAAGATGAAGGGTCCCTTTTCCCCATCATTTCTGGAACTCAGTCTGAACTGACCCATGTGTGACACCCATGCTTGGGAAGATGACTCAAGACCCATGTGCTCCAGGAGAGAGGTCCCTTCCCCTGTGTAATCCTGATGAGCTCTACCCAGTCCAGATTTGGTTCTCGTTGGACTCTTGAGGAAAATAATTCTGTAAACCTTCTCGGCAGCTCTTCTGTGCATCTTTCACATGGATGAAGTAGGAAGAAGACGGCTTTGGCACGAGGCAGACGCAGATTGGCCTCTTGGTTTCATGGCTTCTTAATGGTATAGCATGGATTTCATTCTCTGGATTTCTTTTAATTTCTACACAAAGGAGGGTTAAACATCTACCTTTCACAGTTGTTACAAGGATTAAACGAGGCAGTAAGCGCAAATTTCCTGGCACAGAGTAGATACTCAGCAAATAAAGTTTCACTTCCTTCTGTAGTTAAATACTGCTTCTAGACTTTGTTAGCTTAATAGGAGAGGAAATGACTAGGTTGAAAATTTGGAACAAGACTCTGCCAACATTAAAAACTTTTCCTTGCTTTTCATCATAAAATTGTCAAATAATATTCGTGGAAGAGGTCTGCGTTATGTATTTAGGTTTCTCAAGTTAATAGTAAGTGTATGTTTAAGAAAGAAGAGACAATCTAGTGCTGCTCAACCCTGACAGGTTGGCATTAATGCCAGGAAAAAAAAGAAAAGAAACCTAACAGTTCTGATAGGGATAAAGATGACTCATACCTATTTTTTTTCAGATTTCAACAAAATCTTTCAGGTAGATTAGATAATGGCTTATAAGATGAGATAAAACTCTATCATTGACAAAAAGTTCCTCAGAGTTAAATCCCAGAGTTTTCGTTTTTTATTTTATATACAGATAACCCTTGAACAATGCGGGGGCTGGGAGCACCAACCCTCTAAGCAGTGGAAGATCTGTGTATAGCTTTAGGGTCGGCCCTCCTTGTCTGTGCTTCCATATCTGCTGATGCAACACACTGCAGATTCAACCAGACTCGTATTTTCTACTAGGTATTTAGTGGAGAAAAATCTGCGTGGAAGTAGACCCACCCGGTTCAAATCCATGTTGTTCCAGGGTCAACTCTACTAGGTATAATTTGATGGTCTCTTCAGACACAGATACTTCTGGGGATCCACTATCAAGCAAATAAAATACCAACTAGAAGACATAAGATAGAGGCCCCCAGAAGGTGTTTGCTTCATTTCACATTTTAGCAGGTGCCATAGGGCCTGTTTCAATGGATAGAATTATAGCTCAAGAAGGTTAAATTCTTAAAGCAGTTTTAGACAGAAGTCATAGTAGCTTATACATGTCTGTATTTACACACACGTACACGTATAACATTTTAGAGAGTTTAATAGCTATTCTTCCATTTGGCTGGCAATTTATATTTGCTCATGAGCTTTCAGAAATAAGACCTCAGTTTTGTTTATTGCTGCTTTTGCTGAATAACAAATGTGCTTCCATGGAAACCGAAGTAAGACTCAACCTGCCTATCTCGGTTACTTTAGTGGACTAGTTACTTTAGTTACTTTGCTTTTTCACTCTAAGAAATATTTTTAAGTCATCAGAGAAGTCAACATACAAATATAAACAAGGCTCCAACTACCAAAGAATGGCTGCAGATGTGAAGCTTGGCCTCATGAACGCCTCCCCTGAATAAAGGGATGACTGATCTCATCCTGATGCTTGGTGCTCCCAGCCTGAGAATGATTTTGTTTGTGCTGTGATGAACCCTGGGACAGTGGTGCCATCTGCCTCAAGGACAGTGTTTCCAGGATGGGATAGAGACAAAGGTCTATTATCATCTTTTAACATTTTTATAAAATGCTTTGACAGGTCAATCCTGTGAAATAACTTCAAGCTCAGAAAAGATGTACTTTTCAGATTATAAATATCTGGTTCTTTCTTTCATG
This sequence comes from Eschrichtius robustus, assembly GCF_028021215.1. Taxonomy (NCBI): domain Eukaryota; kingdom Metazoa; phylum Chordata; class Mammalia; order Artiodactyla; family Eschrichtiidae; genus Eschrichtius; species Eschrichtius robustus. The sequence continues at coordinate 135,516,715 of NC_090827.1, forward strand.
TTTATCAGAATCTTTTCCAAGAGATTTGTTATATCTGAGTTTTTATCACACATTTTATAACAATGATATTAAGGTACATAGCATAAACATGCTTAAAAGACCTTTTAAAAACATATAAGATTTATCAGATGAAAAACACTATAGTTTACATACCAATGATTTGGAACAGAGTACATGATATAATAAATTGGATCATTTGGACAAACTGACTGTAAAACTTCAGATGATGAAACTTATTGCTAACTTGCAACTTATGGCGAAAATACAATGGAAGATACACAAGTTATACTGAGGGATAAAAGAAAATAAATGAGGGTATGAGACAGGAATAAGGCTTTGAACCTTTAATGGCAGTTTAAGAAGACTCAGAAAAGCTATTAGAGGTTGTTTTTAATGCCTCACACTGACCCAGAGCTAGAGATGGTAGAAAAGCCTTAAATTATTACTCAAACGGGTAAATGAGAGTCACTCTAAATAAAAGAGAAGTAGATGGTTTAATTTAGAATTTATTTCTATTCCCTGATGTCATTAAAAAGCTCCAGCAGTCAAAGCAGTGACAAATTAGATTTCTGACAACTTTTAAGGGTTTTAGATGTTGAGGTCACACTTTATTATCTCTAATTGCACCTTAAAATGTATTGCTTTATTTCCTTAACACTTGTGTAGGATTTTTTTTTCTTTTTTCATATAGGATAATACCACTTAGGATGCTAATGAAACAGTTCAGATGAGAAATGATAGCTCTGAATTAAAGAAGTAACAATGAGAGTGGAGAAAAGGGACTGACTGAAGAAATGTCCGTATCTTTATCAAAGATATGTATGTAATTAATTGGATATTGGAGGCAAAGGAAAAGAAAGTTGTGAAGGTGACTTACAGTCTTTTTGTTTGGATGAGTCATGAATAAATGGCAAAGCCTTTCACTGAGACTGGGTATATAACACAAGAGGAAGATTTGGAAGAAAAATACGAACTTCATTTTGTGATGTTTATTATAAATTGCTCACTTGGTGGGATATCAAATAGTCTGCCAAACATATAGATTTGGAGCTTAGGAGGTGAGCTGGAGCTAACGATTTGACCATCTCATGAGTGAAAAGCTGGTAGTTGAAGTCATAACAATAAATCGGGTTGCTCACAGAAAATAAGTAGCATGAGAGAAGGACAAAGATAAAGCTGTGAAAAATAGCGAAAATTAAAAAGCAACAGAGGAACTGAAGACAAGAAGGAAACACCTAGCGCATTGGTCTGATTAAGGTGGAGGGTCAGTATATTTTACAGAAAACAAAAGAGGCCAAGACTTTAAAATGTGAGAAGTGACTACCACTGAACAAAGCCATAGAATGAATAAATCCCTATTGGACCTTGCAGTTAAGAAAGTATCAGTGGTGATCTTAGAGTGAGTGGTTTCCACAGGGTGGTGTTAAAATTGAACTGATTATGAGCGGATTGAGTGGAGATGTAGACTTCTTTTTTAGGAGGTTACACAGACAGTGGATTCTAGCTGGAGGGAGTAAAGGACCCAGGGAGATTTCTTTTTTTTAAGTTTAAGAGAATTGGACTTATTTAAATAGAAAAGGGAATAACCAGTAGAGAAGGAAAGGATGAAGTATAAACGAAAGAATGGTACATGATGGAGGTAAAATTTTGGAGCAGACCAGACATGATAAGATCTGGTGCAAAGATGAAAGAATTAGATTGGACAGAAGGAGAGCTACGTTTTTCCCTCAGAAGAAAAAACAGATGCACCCTTCTTCAACAACTACTCAAATTCCTTTTATTTTTGATGGATAAGGTTACTACTTATGCACCTCTAAACTCAGAGGGATAAACTATTAAACACTCAAGAGATGATGGTAAATAAATTCAGTCATGCTAATCAACAGTCTCCAGGTAAGAAGCAGAAAGAGCAAACTCTAGCTGTATCCAGGAGCTTGTGTCCATGAATGCTCTAATTACCATCAGTTCCATACAGCAACCATAAAACCACAGCGGAAAAGAAAGCTTCAGGCAAGAAGCTGGACGACGCCAGCCGTGGAGTCACCCAGCTAATCGTGCCTCCTGTGAGTCTATGTTCACAGCACAATAACCTCTTTTTTTTTTTTTTGATAGATATTTATTTGGTTGCACCAGGTCTTAGTTGCGGCAGGCGGGCTCCTTAGTTGAGGCAGACCGGCTCCTTAGTTGTGGCATGCGAACTCTTAGTTGCAGCATGCATGTGGGATCCAGTTCCCCGACCAGGGATCGAACCCAGACCCTCTGCTTTGGGAGCATGGTGTCTCATCGGCTGAACCACCAGGGAAGTCCCACAACAACCTCTCTACGCCTTTCTGCAAGTGATTTTCCAATGGTCATGTTATTCCCTTCCCTGGGTAATTCTAATTCTATTTTCTTTTGCATCTGGCTAGTATGAGCCAACCCTGAAAGACTGATCCCTACTGGCTACAATATTAAGAAGTATGGTTCTGGACTTTAAAGCTTGGGAGAACTGAGTCTTGACAAAGATGATTTCATCAAAACCATCTCACCCTGTGGGTGATCAGCCCCCTCCAAATGCCATTGCTACCATCTTTGATCTCAAACGACATCTTTTTCAACCAAGATGTTGATGAACTTATACAAAAGAGGAATATCGTCTACCCATTTCTTTCTAATCCCATGCCTTAAGTTTTCCCCAGTTTCAGTTAATGTCTGGGTGTGCTAGGCCTGTGTTTCTTTTCATGGCTGCAGTGTGCCCTATAGCTTGATTATAGCTGTGCATTGGCAGTGTTTAATTCAGTCTTTAACATGCCTCTCATTTTTTCTTATCCTAGGATTTTTTTTGACAAGGTAAAATAACTAAGCATAATGTCTTTATTTCTCTTTCAAAACCGAGGGAATAAAACAAAGATTCAGTCATGACCAGAGGCCCTTTAGTCCACAGAAATTTGATTTATTTGATGATGTGAAAGCCTAGCTTTTATAGTTCAGTTACAGGTATGGTTGGAATCCAAGTATGCAAATTGTATTTTGTAAGTCTTATAAATACTAGAATGATAAATTAAGTGCAGGTAAGTAAGAATTGAAAATGTCAGCAAGAACAGAGAAAATGTTCAGTGATTTTTAAGAAAGGGAAAGGAAATTTAACTTTTAAAGGATTGCTGATGCTTTCTGAATAGAAAATTGCTGAGCATCAAGGTGCTATCTTTTTCTCTAACTTATATCTGAGGTTGTTTTTTCCTCACAGATGTTGGTTAAATTTGTTACTTTTCATTCATTTGTACCTTTAGTTCAGAGCTTATTATCTCCTTATGGCAATTGCTTGAAGGATGGCAACATTTGATACCTGTGTGGGATATAACCATAGCACCCATTTTGGTGATTCTCAATTTAGAGACAGATGGCATTTAGCAGAAGCAACTGTGGAAAAAGAGAAATTTTGTATAACTGTCAAAGTTCACAGTACTTGAAACCAAGGTGTTGATTGTATATCTCGCAGCTCTCTCTTCACATAAGTAACTCTGAAAAACAATAAGGGCTGGTGGTGTAGGCATCCCGCATAGTATATCCTGGTTCAAAGTTTAGATAGAGCTAATACACACACACACACACACACACACACCACTACGAGCGTGCACACAACAGAAGAAAATTTCCCTTTAGAGTCAGGATTCGTCAACTGTTAACATAAAGAGAGGCAAAAGAAAGAATCTTTAAATGAATAAAACATATCGATTTATTTAACTCTCCTTTGTAAGCACTGATATTTCGTTGCTGATAGATGGGTGATGCTTACATTTTTTTTTAATTAATTAATTAATTAATTTATTTATTTATTTATTTATGGCTGTGTTGGGTCTTCGTTTCTGTGCGAGGGCTTTCTCTAGTTGCGGCGAGCGGGGGCCACTCTTCATCGCGGCGCGCGGGCCTCTCACTGTCGCGGCCTCTCTTGTTGCGGAGCACAGGCTCCAGACGCGCAGGCTCAGTAGTTGTGGCTCACGGGCCCAGTTGCTCCGCGGCATGTGGGATCTTCCCAGACCAGGGCTCGAACTCGTGTTCCCTGCATTGGCAGGCAGACTCACAACCACTGCACCACCAGGGAAGCCTGATGCTTAAATTTTATACCACGTTTTTTTCTGGAAATCTTTATGGCAATGTTGAGGAGTAAAGAGAGAAAATAGAGAGAAATTTAATAGGGCCAGATTGTGGGAAGCCAAGAGAAGAGTTTGATGTTTATTTCATAAGCAATAGGGAAACTGTACTTTCTTAAATGCGAATGTAACATGAAAGCCTGAATTGTTTTAAGAAAAGGATTATATCAAGTTAAATTCCTTGTATTCACAGGACTCACCCCTGAGAAGAAGTAACCAGATATTTGTTAGTAACAATATAACATTAATGTCAAGACCTGCCATATGTCACAGTTCTAAGGCTTATGAAATTTGAATTGGACAAAAGAGCGAGCTTGCCTAGGGCTAGTGCCTGGCGTTGGTGAGAGCGGTTGAGTTACCAAAACCCAGTGTTAACCCCCAGCCAACACCCCAGATTCAATGTGTGTGTTTTTGTTTGTTGGCATGCTTGCTTCTTTCTGCCCTTTTATTTAAGTTATTTAAGTTGGGCTTAAGCATTTTAAGTAAGTTCATAAAGGATACCCAAGAATAGGCATTATTCTTACATTCAAAAGTATTTTTGAGCTTTGTTCATTTTTTCATGTCTCTATGGTATTTTAATGGGCAGCTGTGAGGAGGCGTAACAGGCACTGGCTGACTTCTACCATCCTAACTCAGGAGTTTTGACAACTTCTGGATTCTCAATTGATCTAGTATGTGCAAAGCATTACTTGTCTCCAAGATGGGAGAGGAGAGTGAGGACAGGTAGATAACTGTGACATGAGAAATTGAGAGAAACAAAAAAGAATCATTACTCCAAGAAATAGGTAGTTCAAGATAAAAGCAAACTTTTTCCTTAATAAGCTCTAATCATCAGCAAAGCCCTCGCCTAGAGAAGTGTTTTGTTATTAACAAAATGCATTTCTTATAGTTACAATCGACTCTCTTTTTATGTTCGTTATTTGGAGTTTGCAGCAGAGGATTCTGAGCTTTAATCATTAATTTATTTTTCAGGACACCACTTTTTATCTTCGTTTTGTCCATCCCAAACTTCTAGTACCATGTTTTGCGATTACTGTCAATGGCTCTGTTTTCTATTATTCAAATTATAAGGGTGCTAAGAAAATGTATTCATTATTTTACAGGACAAAAACCCAATTCATAGTTTACTTTGCTTCATGCAGAAATATATATATATATTTTTTAAACTGAGGCTTTACTTCTTTTTTTTTAAATGGTTGGTCGCATTATTTATTTATTTATTTATTTATTTATTTAAAAAATTTTTGGCTGTGTTGGGTCTTCGTTTCTGTGCGAGGGCTTTCTCTAGTTGCGGCAAGCGGGGGCCACTCTTCATCGCGGTGCGCGGGCCTCTCACTGTCGCGGCCTCTCTTGTTGCGGAGCACAGGCTCCAGACGCGCAGGCTCAGTAGTTGTGGCTCACGGGCCTAGTTGCTCCGCGGCATGTGGGATCTTCCCAGACCAGGGCTCGAACCCATGTCCCCTGCATTAGCAGGCAGATTCTCAACCACTGCGCCACCAGGGAAGCCCCATGCAGAAATATTTTAGGTAAAATACACAAAAGCGTTATCTTTATATTTTTGATAATCTCATTTGACTCTTTCCAAAGGATGTTAGTGTGAGGTTTTCTGATGGCCAGAGCACCATGTAAATATAAAACACATTTTCTTGGGCTGGGGTAGGGAGATCTATGTTACTGGACCTGCAGGAATATAATACAAAATTACTTTATTACCTATTGCCCCATAGTGCCCTGCTGCCAATATCTAGACATTTATTGTCCCTTTTGACATCCAAGCAGATGGGTATTACTTACATTTAAACAGTGTTAAGTGTACTGCAATGTACATATTGTCAAAATCCTTATGAAATTAATTTCAGTAAATGTATAGAAATAATAATTTGTTTAGAAAGATTATTTTTAAAGTTTGTATAATTATGTAACACATTTCCTAGCTTGATTCTCTTGGAATTCAGGCATGCCTCAGAAGACGTGAAGGATGGGTGGAGCAGGTCAACCATCGTCTATTTATACAAAAAAACATGAGACACTTTGTGGGAAGGAAAAGAGAGGATTGAGAAATCAAAGTTATTTGGGGATAATGGGCCAGAGTTAGTAGAGAAGGATCATTCTAAAAATAGCCTTTTATTCAGATCATCCTCTGATCTCGTCCCCATAACTCATGCTTGAATGCTACCAAAAGCGAGTGGCAAAAAATGTATGAGAAATGTTTCAAAAGCAATTAGACTTACATCTCCATGAGACATGAAGAGTGCAAGAGTATCTTCTGCCAGAGCAGCTGCCCATGAACTGGGATGGCAGAGAGCATCTTTGGTACAACATTGGCACCTTCATACTGCCCCCATCAGTTTTCTGGGGACCCGAGTAGGTTTCACTGGGAGTGACGGGAGCTTTGTGGCCTAGTTATGGCTTTTCACATTAGGAGTATTAAAAAACAAAATTTAACTGAGTAAAATTTAAACATCGTGTTGGCTTTATTTGATAATTCATGAATCAGGCAGCATCCAGTCTAGCAGTTCAGAAAGGAACTCCAAGGAGCTGTACAAAGTGAAAGATTTGCAGAGGCAGAAGGGAGAGGGAACAAGGAAGTTATACCAGGCCAAAAGGGAAATCGCTGTGGCAAGGCCACTTTCCTTTAAGGGATGGCAGGGCCTATTAGACAGATTATCTCACTAGTACTGATCAGGTGATTCCAGTTTGACTGGTTTAAGATTCCCTTTCTGGGAGAGCTGAAACTGTAATTAAGTCATGGTTTGCAGACATGGGGCTTAGCATAAGTGACTCTATTTTGGACCTCTTATCTTGTTTTTGACAGGAACAATAAAAGAAATTATACTTGGGAAGAATTTATGAAGGAAGAATGTTGTAATACTTAAAAGGCAGATGGAGACAAAGTCAGTTAAACCTCATATTAGTGTTTTTTTCTTACCATGACTATTATTTTTTCCAGGTTAACCTAGCTTGGAAAAGTGTAGTTAATTATTTTATTTAAAATTTTTTTATGTTAATTTTAATGTAGCTTCTTATCCCTATGTTCAAATAAGATAGAGATGTAAGATATGTAATCAAAATATTTTCTGTATTATGTAATCGCTAATTCTGTATTATGTATTACTAATAATTTCAAGGTTAAAGACGCTAAACACAACATATTATTTTAAAATAATGTGCTTCTCAGACGTATTCCTAAAATTGATTCATGGAAACATGCTATATAATACAAGTCTCTGCTCAACACCACCCTTGGATAAATACATTTTTAAAATTCACATTCTTTTTTATTAAATGACTCTGGTAATCTGCTTCCAAATAGCTCCCAATTGTCTGCACCTCTTGATATTCATGCCCAGTTTAGTCCCTCCCCCTTTTTGTGGGCTGGACTGTTGACTATCTTCTTTGTTTTTATATTTCATATATACTTTATGTTTTATAATTATTAATATTTTTGAATTTGCCTTAGGTTGAATAGAACCTAATTCTACAGTGAATTGATGCAGTTCTTTGTCATCTGGTAGCTAGTATAAAAAAACCAAACAATGTATGGACCATGTAGGTCTGTTTTTTGGAGCGCCAGCAGCATATAAGATGTTCACAGAGCAAACGCATCCCGTCCCTACCTTGGCCATATATTTACGGTCTGAGAAACCAAGAAGAACAAGTACATCTGCAAGTACACAAATGGTAACTTTGTGGCAAGAGGAAGTTGGCATCATTAACAGGGCAGAGAATTTTATCTTGTATTTTAGAGACAAGAAAATATTCTTTTGACCCTTACTTGATTGAAATGGATTTCCTGGAGAACATAAAGGTTCACATGGACTTGTGGGTCAAAGAGCCTTTGGCTGGCGGGTCTTTGCAAATTGGCATTTCTATTTTTAGAACCTATCCAGACAGGGAACTGACAGTGTTCTTCTTTTTATTTCCCTGAACCTGACCTTGGCTTTGTTGGTGAGTCTGTTAGTCTATCTTATTTACTAAATGTCCACAAGATCAGCACACTAGCCCTACACAGTCAGTTCAAAGATATGGAGAATTTTGTTTGCTGGGGTTGTAAATATTTTTTTCCACAAAGAAATAAAACTGTTTTTTAAGCTGCTGGAGGGTGGAGATTTGTATTTGTCTTATTTCTCAACACCAGAAGAGTGCTGTCATAGAGCAGGTACTCATTAATATGTGTTCAAGTTTTACTCCAACCTAAGGATATCAGGAAACATGAAAGGCATTTGAAATTTTTTCATGTGCTTTCAGAGCATGATACGTATAGTGGGTGTGCTAGCTTGCTTTCATAATGCCATATTCTAAACATACCCTGCTTTAATAATATTATTAGATAGGGAAGAAGACCTAGAAAAATCTCTTTTACTTCCTGGGAAACTTAAAAACTAGAATCATTTTTTTTTTTTTTTTGGCACTTTGCTTATACTTTATGGCACTTGCTACTTTCTTCTACCCTCCCTGTGACTCAACCCATCTCTCTTTATTCCATGAAATCTCAGAAGCTGGAACAACACTTGGAATAGGACTGACATTAACAATCAAACTCTTAGTGGAGAAGAGAAGTGAAGAAAAATTAGACTTAAGGAAGCTATGGTACTGGGCAATAAAAAACTGACCAGAGCAGGGCCAAGGGGAAGGAAGCACGGGAACTAAGGCCAAAGAGTAGGAACAAACTCTTGCCTCTCCTTAGAACCTGCTCAGTCAATAATCTGATCTTCCTCTAGAGTCTTGCTATCCTTTTAATCCAGAGAGGAAAAGAGGTGTGATGGCTGAGAACATCGGGAAAGTTGTTAGCACTCTGACAAATGTGGTGCACTGACACTCACATTCTCTGGCCGGGTTCTGCACAAACCCTAAAATCCGTGTACTATTGATTTAATACTCCACGGTTAAAGAATGCATGATTTATTTTCAGCAACCATCTACACATTTAGTTAAGTGCTTTATATTAAGGAAGTCATATTATGTGTTGAAGGTTGTGAGGATTTCATACCATGAACTTGTCGGTTGGTGTGTGTGTGTGTGTGTGTGTGTGGTGTGTATGTGAGTATGTATGTGTATATATATATATATATATATATTAAACCTTATCTATTTACCTAGAATTACCTTATGTATTTATATATAAATACATAAGGTAGTAATATATATAATATATATTTATATATAAAAATATGAACACACAAGGTAATTCTAGGTCAATATGTAAGCTTATATATATATGATATATATTTATTATATTTACCTAGAATTACCTTATGCATCATATAGATGATTATACCTTAGATATTATAGATTATATATTACCTTATAAGGTAATGCTATATAAATTATAGAGCATTACGTTATGTATTATATACATACATATATATTATGTACCTATACATAACAGTGTATATATTAATATATAAACACATAAGGTGATTCTAGGTAAATAGATAAGGTTTTATATGTATAGGATATGGTACATATATATAATGCAGCATGAGGTTTATTCCCTTCTTTCATGAAGCCTGTTTTGTGCCACAGGACTGTAGTGCAGCTGAATAAAATATTAGATTTTCATCTGAGGGTAAGCAGTGCCATGTCCCTGGGGGAGCAGGCAGTAGGAGAGAGGGGTTTGTGGACCTCTTTAAATAGAGTAGGTCGCTAACTCATTGGAATTCCAGTCTATTAGCTCAGTGGGTTCAAGAGTTCACAAGAACCTAAAGTCCTCGCATAATACTTGATATGTTTTATGAAACAAGACATGAGTTATGTAGATGTTAGAGAGAAAAAAGTTATTTGTCTACTGGTTCCCCTGAAGGCATTGTATTCAGCCCTAAGGTTTTCATTCGATTTTATCAGATTTTACATCAATTCCATAATGTCAAATCGGGTTTTGTATATCACACAAAATCTGGAGAGGGTAAGCTATAAGATTTTACATATAATCTGGGTTTTCCTGGAGGTTTGAAATTAGAATATTTCCTTAAAAACTCAAATATTTTAATTGTAAAATATGATGGTGTGAAATTGGATTTGAAAAATAAAATGTAATTTATGTATCTATTTAGTCATCTAATATGTCGTTTTGCACTGCTCTATTCCAAAAGGATTTGACTCATAAAAATTAATTATATGTGAAAAATTGAGGAGGAAATTGCCAAACAGCTCATTAACTAAACTTTATTAAATGTCATTTAGGTGTCAAAAACTTTCACATCCATCACCTCATATATTCCATTCCACAAACTCTGTCAGGCCTATTTTTATTTTTTAAAAGACATTGAAGCTCTTTAGGTGAAGTCATTTACTTGCCCGTTATAAAAAAAGTAAGTAAATGGTAGAGCTTGTGTTCAAGCCAGGACTTCTGACTCTATGACAGTTTCCCCAATACTTCCCATCGCTTTTTCTTTAGCTTAGAATCATGATCAAAGTCATATTTTTCAAACTGTGAAAGGATTAGACACAAGACAAAAATTTCCTGGTGAATGAAGTAGAAAAACACAGCTTCAGTCCATTACCGACATGCAACAGGTCTGGGGTAGGAGGAGTGAAGCAAATGTTCTACTAATGTGTGTTTTCCCGGCTTTAATGACAGATTTCACTGTATGTGAATTTTATTGTGGGAGCTGAATCACAGCCTATTTTGATCATTCTAAAATAAAGAATATGTGCAAATTGTTATTGACTGGAGAAAAACCTAAAGGCCAAAGTGTTCCCAGAGACAGTCTCAGAACTGTTCAGACCAGGCTGCCTCCAACTCCAGAGCATAACTGTTGTTAATAACTTGTCACTCTCAAGCACTGTCACCACGGTGTTTTCACACCTGTTGCCTCTCTTCCCAACTCCAAGTCCTGAGCGCTGATACCTTTTAGCAGAGAGCCACTCCTTCTACATTACTGAGAAATCAATACTGCTGAGCGGTTTTCCTTCATCCAGCTGTGCTTCTAACATCGCCACTGCGGCTTTCAGATGGCTGCTCACCCGTTCCTACCATCCCAGAAGAAGTCTGTGCCTCACGTTTTGAAGTGAAAGTGTCTAACTGTATTTGCAATCTCTCTGTCTCCACTAGGACCTTGCTCTGTTATTTATACCTTCTCTCTACCATTTTTTATTCTTTCTAAGAAAATGCATGGAATTCAAATAATTTTTCAGGCCACGTGCAGATCCCCACCCTCCACGTTCTAGTACACTTCGATTCCCATCTACCTCTTAGCTGTTCCTATTCAGCCTCCAAGTGCTCAAGTATTACTAATTAGCATATAGTGTATGTATCTGTGTGTGTTTCTGCATTGCTATGCATGGAAAGGTCTCTTCTGTGACAGACTCATTGCCCTTTGTTTAGAGATACTACCAATAGTAATTTTAGGCAAGGCAAATGCTGCTTTAAATAGAGTATTAAATATTGTGTAGGAATAAGGATCATGAACTCTGCACACTTGACATGGACAAGTTATTTAGTTTCTCTGTGTCTTATTTTCCTCATTTAAGATGGGGATATTGGTAGTACCTACCTCATAGATTTCTAAGAGAATTAAATGAGTTAAGAGTGTAGATGGCTTAGAAGAGCACCTGTCATCTAATAAGCTCTGTGTGATGATGGTGATGATGCAATGGACACATTTGTGTGTTCGCCTGTCTCTGTTGGCTCTGCATTGTCCGTATTGATTCTCCAGTCCCCACTTTTCCTGAAGGTGGGTGCATCATTTAATTTGATGCTGTATAATCATGACTTCAGTTCTGTTTTAAGCAAATTACAGTGGGATGTTGTAAAACAACATAGCTATGCCAATGCTGTCACTGTTGGGAAATTATTTTTTAAAAAAGCATATCCTGTAGATCAGTTTCTATAGTATTGAACCAAACGGCAAATACTTTCATATTTCTCCCTAATTAATGTCTTGATTTAACTTTATGACTGAGTAATCCTTATTTGCTAGCTAAGAGCTAGAGCTATAAAACACCCACAGTCAGAAATCTGTTAACTTACTCCCTCTTCTCCCCGCGAATACCTCAAGGAAGTGATATCCTCTTTCATCTTCAAGAAGACAATGCCTTGCCTGAGCTAGCAGAGAGGTGTGAAATATTTAGCCTCTATTTATTATCCTGTTGTCAGGTACTTAGATTGGTCATCTTTGGGGCAGGAAACTTTCTTATTACGCTAATAAGGAATGTAATGTTTTCTTAATAGCTAAAACAGCTTACATTATCATGTTAAAGTGATTTCACAATCTTAAAAGCCTGAGTAAAAGTAAGCAGGTGGTATGGGAAAACAAAAGTAGAAAGAGAGAGGAAAGGAATGAGGCAAGACAAATATAGGGTGATAAACACAGGTGAAACCTGAGGCAAACATAAGGGCATGAGTTAGAGATTCTCACAAGAGAACATTTGTCAGTGGTGGTGGGGTGAGTAATATGCAGAAACTAGAAAAGGAGAAAATCTCACTCAGGAATCCCAGAGTGAAATAACTAGTTGGTTCTTGCTTAGAATCCATCTCTCACAAAGTAGCAATCGAACTGTTGGGTGGCACTACTGTCATCTGAAGGTTCACCTGGGTGACGATCTGCTTCTGAATTCATCCACAGAACTTTTGGCAGACTCAGAAAATCTACTTCCAACCTGATTCACGTGGATCGTTCCACAGGGCTGCTTCATGTCATGGCAGCTGGCTTTCTCCAGAAGCAAGAATTCCAAGAGAATAAGAGAACGCCGAAGCACCCAAGATGGAAGCCACCATCTTTGATAATCTCATCTCAGAAGTGACATCTCATCACTTCTGCCATATTCGATTAATTAGACATGAGTCATTAAATCCAGACCACACTCAAGGGGAGGGCATTGCACAAGGACATGAATACCAGGGGTGGGATAATCAGAGCCCATTTTCACACTGCCTCTCACACTGAATTCAACACTATCCCTCAGGCCAATCCCAAACTTGTATACAGGTGACTGGAGAATTCAGGTACGTGTCTGTAGAATGATAATGGTATAGAGGAAAACCTTTTATTTTGTTAAAGTTCTACTCTTCATCTAACAATTCAGAAATACAATAACAACAACAACAAAAAATGTTTCTTTCTTAGAGGTACACACAGAATTCTTTTTTAATATTTAAATTGAGATACCTGGTATTTGTTTTAAACTATCTCAATTTTAAAACATTGGCATTTAAAAAAAACAAGATGGCAAAGATGAGTGAAGCATTGCTGAACTGTACTATGGATTCTTTAAAAAAAACCATAACCATAGGTACTTATCACACTGAACAAACTTAACAATAATTTCTTGGAATAATGTAACACCCAGGAAATATTCAAAGTTCCTAGTTTGCCTCCAATATATCTTTTTACAGTTGATTTATTTATCCAGGATCCTAATAAGGATCTACCTTATTGATTTAGCTGAGTATATGTCCTTTATCTCCTGTATTTTCTGTAAAGTGCTTTTTATAACTAGAGGCTTGACTGGATTCCAATTCAATTATTTTGGCAAAAATACTTCATAGGTTATTCTGTGTACTTCTTCTTCTATGAATCAGGAGATGTGATATTAATGATATTATGAGATTTAATGATATTAAATCGATTGTTTTGTTCAGGTGTTGTCAACTTGAATAATCCATTGTAAAATTCTCAATCTTTAACCTAATTACTCTAGCATTATGATCCCTTTCCAGATGAAGTCTTTCATTCTTTGCTGCAAAATAGTAATTTTCAAATCAGATCATTTATTTGACATTTACAGGTTAGAATTCCTCTTTAAGAATACTTTTTTTTTCCTCCTTGCATATGTGGTTTCCCTGAAATATAGTTTATACAGAAAAGGCAAGATAAATTAATGAAATATAAATTTTAAATTATTTCTGAAATTTCTTGCTTAATTTTTATTCACAAAAATGTGCATAGTAAATTTATTTATACCTCAGCAGTTTTTTTAAATAAACAAAGCCATATTTACCACCTACTAGTTAAAATTCCAAAGAGAATCTTTTGCCGATAGCACATATATCTGATTGGAAATTTAATGCCTTTCGAATGAGAATTCCAAAACAGATGTTGGGCAAATTTATGTGAAAATAAACTACCATATCTTCACAAGCATTGAACTGGGATAGCCTTTGGATAATTTTCTTTGGGCTTTGAAAGTGAATTTTTTTCTAAAAGAGACAATCTAAAATAAATACCTCTGAGAGAGTAAAGGAAGAACATAAAATTAATATTATTTCTCAATCATGAAAAATAACTATTACATATCAGGTATTTTATATGTTAACTGCATGGATTTTTCAAGACTTGGATATTTTAACATATAGAAAAAGACAGAATGAAATGTTTGACTTATTTCTATTTCTGAGCTTTGCTGCTACTAAAAGCCTGTTTATCATGCCTTTCATAATTTGTGGGAAGTTAAGAATGAATAGCAAAATCAATCATTTTTGTAGTGTTTTCTCTTACCAGGATCAATATTTACAAAACAATACAAAACTGCATGATTAGAAAATGATGTTACAGCTTTTCATAGTTTTATCTGTATTATTTATTTTAAGGTAATCTGATTTGCCATGCTTTGTCAGTTTACTTAATAACACCCATTCATTGAGTACCTTCTATGTTCAAAGAATTGGTCTAGGGCTTGTAAGGATCAAAGATCCACAAGGCATGATTTTGGGGCATTTTCGTAGTGTAGTGGTTATCACGTTCGCCTCACACAAGGTATGATTGTTCCCTTGAAGAAAATCACTTTCTATTGGGAATCACAGACTTCTATGCACTGGGAGTAATGAAGTAGGAGATGAAGAAGGTTATGTACTCTTGGCTTTGGGGCAGGTAACTGAGGGAAGCTAGGAAATGATAAATGTTTTGTGTTACTGGTGAAATGGTGGTGCACTGATATGGAAAAATGAAACTATTCAACCTCACTCTTGAGTGACTAAGTCTCTTGGATGGAAAAGCACTACATTCTCTTTTTTTGACTCCTAAATTCGGCCATTAAATACTATTTGTCTCGTTAGTTGACTCAATTGGCCTCTTATATGAAAGAAGAGCAGCTATATCACTTCCATTCATTGGAAATGACTCTAGCATTGGGAAAAATAGGATTCATTTTTTGAACTTAACAGAAAATCCTTTACTTTTTGTCTGGGTGACATTTATAGTAATGATGACTTATTCTGGTTTTGCAGCAATTACATTTTCTGATTTTACTTTTTTTCTTCATCAGAAGTTAGAAGAGTGTAACTTTTCATAGGATTCTAACTTCAGCACAGATGGTTTGATTGTCAGCTCTTCAAATTTATCATTTAACGACCACCAACCAGAATATGAGACAAAGAAAAACCTCACACAGAACACAGAATTTGGAATTTGGAGAGTTGCTGCTGCATTAGCTTGCTATGTAACTGTAGAATGCAAAGCCTTAACATTTGCACAATAGCTAGTTTACTACTATCAAGTCAAAAGGCCAAGAGTGGAATAACTACCCAGTTGGTTATTGGCAGAGTGTGAGGGATCAGTATTTTGTAAGTACTCTTACAGGCTCTGTTGTTTACAACCAAAAAGAAAGTAATTGCTGCCATAAAATGTGGTCTCACACAGCTTGGCAAGCCTCTATAAACCTTGGGAAGGACAAATGTATTTGGACCCCATGTCAGTAGTCCTGTGGAATGAGCTTTGGTCGTCCAATTGAAGTAGGCTGTTGATACTGAATGGGAAGTGACTTCTTGTTGTAAATACCCTTTACCAATTATGGATGTTTACCTGAGAAATCAAGACACATACCTGCTGTTTTATTATGCCATTCCCTTCTAAATTGCTTTTAGTGCATATCTGTTTAGTCCAACAGAAAAGAAAAGGAAAATGTGAAAGCATTCCAGTTTGACCCTTACTTGCAAAGCTGCCAATTGACAACCAACACCAAGTGGTTTACTTATGTGTTCTGAAGCACCCTGTTAGCTAGTTAACATAAATATTGAACTCTACACACTCTCTTCTCAGCTTGAGATTCATACATGTTACTGTTTACAGCCTTGCCTCCTCACTGCAAAAACAAAGTCCTGGTCATGCTCTTCCATGAAACTACCTTTGATGAGCTTTTAGATTTACTATTTACTCCAAAATGGGCTACAGCTGGAAGTTGACATTAACTCTATTGAAATATGGTCTCGCTGTTTCTCCCATTCATTTTGGCTACCTTTGATAAACAGATTAAAATAACTTGGCCTTGTTTTTAACATAAAATGAGGTTATTCCATCAGTGTTTGGTCTAGATTCTTTTTTTTAATTGATAGTTTTGTAACACAATTAGATACTGAAAACAATGTATATTCTTGAATTTTATTGCTGTTAGAGAGGTTTTTACTCCAACAAGATTTTATCAACAGAGCTGATTGACTTAATACGATTTTGGTGTTTACTTCAAGTGTCAGCTTTTGGGTTTGCCCTCCCTGCCTCACACTGAAATGTTCTCTACTACCTCCACCACTGTATACTACCCTCACCTGCACAATTCAGAAGGTGGGACTTCTGAATAAACTGGGATTGTGGCAGATAGAGAATACCAAATTATTTGGAAGAAAACTTGATCAGATGGGAAGAGTACAGAAAAAAATGTAAGCATCACATATAAATGGACCAAAAATATTTTCTACTTTATGCCAATAAAATCAACTTGCAAGGAATCAATCATAACAGATTTATGTGGAGTGTTTATAGGTCAGAGATTCTGTACTTTTCCTATTTTTCTATATTAATTATTTGTCTTTTAACAATCAATCACTATTAATTCAATAGCTGACTGATTTGCAAATGTAATACATAAAGGGGAATTACTTCAAAGACTTATGAACTGCCATGTATGAGAAAATATACACAACTGGCCTGACAAAACTAATAGAATCAATAAGAATAAAGCCAATCAGAATAGTATTAAAGTTTACATGCAAATTCAATCTGTTTCTACTTTAGAAAGTAGAAGTATATTATTATTGATATGAATATTCTATGGTTCCTTTCTGGGAATTTCAAAGAGCTGCAAGGACTTTTCAAGAAAAAGTAAAACAATTTTTGAAAACAAATGTGAGCATATGAAAGAAAAAAAGAATAATACCCAGGATAATTCTTAGTGACCACAATTTGTCTTATGACGCTTTTTTAAAAAAATAAAACCACTCTACTTTATGAGTCATCAGATTTATTCTATAACTAGTTTTGATAAGGTCCCACAAAGGGTAGGAGTACACGTTCATCATCCTCACCCTTATACCAAACTGAAAATTGCTAACTGGGATGTAGTCAATTGCTGACTTATTTAAAATGAAATAAAGATTTCAGAATAAGATTAGGTTTTGGCTTAGATAATAAAGTACTGTTATCCTAAATAAATAAATAAGGTCATCTTAAACACAATTTTTTATCTAATTAATTTGTGAGCTTGCTATTCATAGTCAGAGCTACCCTTAAAAGTGAGATTATCAAATTTCCTCATTACCCTATTTTCAGTCACCTGTTTGGGGTTTTTCACTTTATTTAATGGAAAGATATTTAATTTAATGCTTATACTCTCATGGATTTGACCAAACACAGCACAACTTGGCACAAAGTAGATGTTTAGTTAGATTGTGATTGAATGAATAAATGAATTGTTGAGACAGAGGTTAAAATTGGAATTACTATAATAGTTATTACATTAGCTTTTACGAAAGTACATTATCCATTGGTGTGTATCTATAAAGTAAATTTTATACTTACTTGATTCCTCCAGCAGTTTGAAGATTTTTTTTTTTGTTACTAAGATATTCCAACAAATGTTTATCAATGTCATCGAGTCAAAAGAATGATATAATTTTGCATTTAAGAAATTGTATCCTGAAATAAATTAACATACAGAATTGAAAACATCTGGTATTTCAAAAGATCTAAGTTAACTATGAATGAAATTTTTATTAGGTGGAATTTGAAGGTAGGATCATATTTTTGTTTTTATGGGTTAGATTATTCTCTTCCTAAGATGAGTAAAATTGAAAGTAAAATGTTATCTGGCATAATGGTAATTTTATTATAATGAGGAAAATATTTTGTCCAATAATACTACTTTTTTTGGAGGAGAACACAGCATTTAATGGTTATTTCATTTCAAGTTTTGGTCATGTTTTAAGTGGATTCAAGAGCTGCAAGCTAAGTGCAGCATACCCTCTGGTGCTCTGCAAAAATAATTTTACACATTAGATTATGACTCCCCTAGAAATAATGTGAATGAGCTAGTTTCAAACCAACGTTTTAATCTGCTGGCTTTTCTAGCAATGTCATATGAATTCGCTCCACACTTGTGATTCCAACCTTAGCATTACTATTATTCCAGAGGAATTTCACATTTTTCCGTGGCCTCAAAAATTTTGGTGTTATCCAAGAAAACAGAAACAGATGATTTTTATCTTTCATTCTTACTATCATTTCTCCTTGTTCCAGAATGAGCTCCCAGTTTCCTGAAATACCTTTTACAACAGAGTGGCTGCTTTCTAATTAAGTGGTTAGTCCTACAGAGCCACCGTATGATCTGTCTCTTTTACTTTAATGAGTTAATAGATTAAATGTTACCGCTGAGGAGGATTGCAACAGCCTATGGAGTAGGCAGGTGGCAGATTATCAGCAGTGTTCACGCATCACTTAAGTCACAATTTCAGTTTCTATAAATGAACAGCCTGAGCATGAAATATACATGACTAAAAATTAAATTTAAGCTATAGTATTTTGCCCTGAGTAATTGGAAGAACCTGAATGTATAGTTACGATTAAAACTATGGATCGCCACACCAGGGGACAATGGCATTTTATGGTATTTCTATAAATTGAATTCAGAAGCCCTGTGGAGTTAGGGTAGGGACCTCTAAAAATAGACGATGACCTTCCACATTAAATATACATATACACACCCTAGTGATTGTTCGATGAATTATTCATCACTGTAACAAAGGTCATTATATATTTAAAAAAGGAATGTTAAACACAAAGTTTTTAATATTACCCCCCCCACACACACACACACATACACTCACACACGTGACATGCTATATTGTTGAGTGATGTTTGGGCTGTAGTCTTGATTTGAGACTTCTGTTCGAATATTATGATAGCTACCTTTTTCAAATTTCACAAACAAATCTATGTTGATTATTGATTCCATTTAGTAGATTTTGGAAGACTGAACTATAGTTTTAAATCTATCTCAGATCCTTTGTAGGTTTAAAAAAATAACTATGTGTTAGTGTTATATAAACTATGATAGTTTTGATCAATTAGAAATATTTATCATAGGAGATACTAGTAATTTTTAAGTGCACACTTCAAGAATAATAAATGTCATTTAGATTACAGGAAAAAAGAAATTGGGCAAATATTATTGTATTGCCATTTTCTAAAACTGTGTTTTATATTCAGAGTAGTCCCAAATGACTATTTTAAGGCTATACCATTCTTTTCATCTTGATTACCTAGGTCATAATTATAGTCTATCTTGTTATCTGCTAATTTACCCTATCACTTTCCATTCTGGCTGCCATGTTCTTATTCTCTATTAGTTTACCCCTATATGAACCAGGATTACTGGTTTCTAGTACATATTTGCCATGAAGTGTTTGTTCATGGGTGGAAGCTGAAAGTTTTGCTTTGTGGAGAATTCATACCAATCTTTGCACTCTGATGATGTCCAAGATCTTGTGACATGTTTTTCTGAACATAGATGCAGGCGTAGAGTATTTTTTTCTTTTAACCTCAGCCCTATAAAATAAGAGGGAGTAAAAAATAAGAAAGACATAATTTGCATGCCTCCATTTATAAGATCTTGGGCAATTTGTTTAATTTTTTGGGGGGGGGGGGTCTCTGTATCTAAGTATGTAAAATGAGTGAGTTGGCTAAAAGAAGTGAGATCAATTAAACTAGATTATTTCCAGTGTTCTATTCAGCTAGAAAATTATAGGATATTAAGGCTTGGCTTTAAAATGGTGTGTTTTTGATGTTTATTTTTTAAAAAGAAAGGAGAAGAAGGCAAGAAAAAAAGAAAAAAACAACTTTGGATTAGGTCTCTTATGTAACTTAATTCATTTTTATATTTGCTGAACGAGGTCATATAAAAAATGTTTCAAGCTTATGTAACAGGTTCAGAAAATCAATTGTCAGGATAAGTTAGGGTAAAAGAGACGAGGGATCCCATTGCAGGATGTAAGCCTGAGGTGAAGGTGAGCACACAGTTGTCTTAAGCAAGACCTGGGCTGCAATATTGACTGTTGCCTTGAAGTGGAAATGTAACGATAAATTACTGTGACTTTTAACAGTGGAGAACTTTTCACTGCTGAGGAGGTGAATACACTAAAAGAATTAGTTATAATTTTAAGGAAAAATTATAATGGGAGGGAATTACAGCAGGTTTTAGTTATCTTGGTACAAAGATACCCGGTGATAATTTTGCCTGAATTTGCAGCACTGATTGGGCCAAATAATTGGGTCAGTTAGATAAAGAATTTAATGATTTCTTTTTCATTGAATTGACTTTCTATTTTAGTGTCAATAGCCAGATTTGGTTTATATTAAATTTAAAGGCAAAAGGAGGTGGAATAGGATGAAGCGTTTGTCCCATAAGACGTATTTAGCACCATAAAATAAATCACAAAAAAGAATCTTAAAATCGCTGCATGATTGTAATGGTTGTAGTGTATCTAGCAACTTTGGGTTCACATAATTTGTATTAATTTGTATCATCAGGGAGAACAGCGGTGAACTGGGGTGTAGAATTAAGTTGGAATTGAAAAATCAGAGTTAGAGCAGACGGAAATAGCCAAAGCTATTCTCTATGTAACCATTGGGCTATTGGTGTGAATTGTACTAGGCTTTACACAATATAAAGATAAAGTGATAACGGAAACCTGAAACATTTAAAACATTTGGTTACACTTACTAAGTCCCACATTTTTACTGTACATCTGAATGCAACTGAAATAGTATATCAACTAGTGCTTCAACAAAAAGTTGTAATTTTAAAAATTAGGATGAATGTTTGAAATTAGGAGGAAAAAAAAGGATAAGTGTTTGGTAGTAAAATAGGAAGCAAACAAGCTATGTGAGTACAAAAGTTAGAGTATATCAATGAAACAGGATAATTTGAAGCTGTAAAAAAAAGTAAAGTACCTTTGTATGTGTCAATATGAAAATTGTGCAAGATGTTGTGTTTTGTGAAAAACACAATGTGCTCAAAGATGTGTTTAGAATGAATCTCTTTATTTTAAAAAACAATACATATTATCATGCTGGTTTATGTATTTTTGAAAAAAAAAAGAAAAACACAAGAAAATGGTGCTACTAGAGACAGGCACTAAATTTTCACTTTTTATATTATACCTTTATTTGTTGTTTGAATTCTCTAAACAAGAACATATTTTACTTTTGTTATTTAAAAAATAAAGTGTCAATAAATATTACCTCAAAGGAAGGTTTATGGGCTATTTTTCCTTCATATTGTCCTCAAACTAGAAAAATCTTACTAATAAATCTAAATTAAAAAATTTTAAACCACAGGAAAGAATTTGCAGAATTTACATTTGATTATAAAAATTCCACTAATTGCATCAAGATTTATCTGTGTCTTGTAAGTACTCTTTTTAAGTTAGTCTCACAATTATTTGAGGATTTCTTAGGCCAATTGAAAGTTCCAGTGAATTATGCTATACTCTAAAATAAACCTACCTCCATAAAAGCCTTAAAGTTGCCTTCAAATGTCAGAGGAATAGCCTTGATTATCAGTACAGTGTTTTATCACAGGGTCTCTTTAAACATACTATGGACCCACCAAAAATAAAGTTCAAACTAAATCAGCCCAAGAGTCTCACTAGCTAAAATGCTGATATCAGTCTGGCAAGTACCAGAAATGAGTAAAGGGGGAAGGTTCTAGTTTTGCTACCATGAAACACCAATATCCTCATCAATAATATTCAGCCATGTGACATTGATATGTATTGTCCATTGAAATCAACTTCCAAACTAGAACCAAGAATCATTCATTATAACTTAAAATTACTCCTGCCATTGGTGTATGAAAATTGATTTCTTTACATCACTACTTAGAACAAAATATTTCTAGCATTGATTGTTGGCTGGAAATTATAGTCAGATGACAGTAATTGTACAACTAAGTATCACTATGAAAAAATAAGCGATGAAACATTAAATAAAAGGCAATTCTATTTTTCAATTAATGTGGCTAGAGTTACTTGTTTTTCTTGATCAGAGCCATGAAAATTGTTTAGATTAGCCACATTCTCAGTCCCATGGCTGAATCAGTAGGATTTGAGGTCTCTACTGTCATTCCCTATCCCTGTGACCTCCCATTTTATTACCAAGTCTGGTTCATGTACTTGCTACCAACAACCTGAGGCCCAGAAGTTGAGACCCTTCCTCTTTGGGCCAATGGAGTCTCCACTGCATCTCAAATAGAAAGAGTGTTCAGCTTAACTCATTATAAGGAATGAGGATTTCAGGGAAAGGGTAAATTTACTTACCAACATTTTAGCAGGTAATGTGATTTCAAGCATAACCTTGTGGTTATAAGGCAGCACACACCAAATACCAGTTTATCCTCCCTAGGTTTTTCAGGGATGAACAGTCTTATGGCCCACTCTGCTGCACTCTGGGAGGGCTCTTCCTGCACCAAAAGTTGGTTAGATGCTGTCCTTTCCTGGTCTTTGGCTCTCACGTTCTGGCTCACAAAGTTCCTGACTCCTAGAAAGATCCATTCTTTCCATTTCCGGTTAAGTATAATTTTCTGAGTGACATTTTGGTGGTATCTCAAAGATGACGGTTCATCCCTTCTGAATCTGAGACTTCTGTTTTCAAGAGGAATGATACGTATCCTGTAGTTAGCTCCATTACTCTCTCATCGTTCCTGATTCCCAGCACATGGAGAAGAGTACCTGCAGACACACACACATCTTTTTAGCTCCAATTTATATCCTTGAATTTTGGTTAAGACTGAAATCTTTGCAATAACCTCCAGCAAGCTTTTCCCGGCCTAATATGTCTAATCCAATCACTTTGAATGCTTCCTAGATCATCAAATCTTAGATAATTTTTCTCAACCCATCTTGCATATTAGGTCAACCTCTAAAGTTTTTGTTTTTTGTTTTTGGTCTTTTTTTTCTGTTTCAGTCATTCTGAAAGGATCTGACCTCTATACTTGCCTTCCAGATCACTCACACTTTGATCTGCCATGTTGTTCTTACATGTATCCTCTGTAAAGGAAAAAATGTTCTGAAACAGTCTTAAGAAGTGTCTATGAATTCAAGGTTGTCTTTGATCATTGTTGTAGGGTTTTTGTTTACAAACAATATACTTCCCTCAGGTAAAACAGAAAATCTCTAGTGCAGTTGAACATATTTGGAGATAAATATATTGAAGGGATGGCTAATTGAATCAAAGCTAAGTAGAAAGGAACTGAAAAGAGAAGGGGTTTAATGAGGAGAAATGAAAAGGGTAAAGGGTTTGTAGGTCTTCACTAATTCAAGGAACAAAAGTAACTGATAATGAGGGAATCAGAAATTGAATGGTTATGGTACATATCGAAATCACCCAAGGTGATGTAGTACCGAAGGACGACTCAAAGGAGATGCTTTAATAGTGACCTAGATATTGGGAAATAATAGCAAAGAGGAAGAGTAAAGGGACACAAACCTAAAAAAAACAGAATTAAGAAGGATAGGGTGTTTAGAAATGGTAGTCAGCAGCATTGTAGGGCACCATCCCACCTTCTGATTCTGAGGCAATGGGGTGATGCACAATGTTAGCTCCTTCCTCAGAGAAAGCTTCGGGGGGATAGTCTCCTCATAGTTTACCGCAGTTGAAGGAAGTGAAAAAGTGCAGTAAGTTTTTATATTGAAAGGGAAGTTCCAAAGAGAGCATGAAGCAGAAATTGGATTATTAACAAGAATCTACTAGAGATATTGGTTATGAAAAGGCAATTTTTGAAATAAAGAACTTAGCGTGTGGGCTTGATAGCAGATTGAATTTGGCCAAAGAATAAAATAGTGAGCTAAAAAGCAGCTCCAGGAATTTCCCCAGAATTGAGACCAAAAAGTAATATAAAGTAAAATAAGAATGGAGCATAGAAGCAGAAATTTAGCCATGAGCTATGAAGAAAGCTCAGAAGCAGGAATAGTACATGAGGGGAAAAATTATTTAAAGAAATAATAATTGAATATTCATCCCCTTCACAAAAAAATATGAGATCTCATTTTAAAAGCTAAGTAGGATGCTGAGAAAGAGAAAAAATGTGCATTCAGACACATAAGAGGATAACATCGTTAATGCCTCTGGTGAGAAAAGCAGATACCTCAAAAATCAAGGATGAGAAGTCAGAGTGATATCAACTTTCTCAAGGTAAAGCTATACATATTGTTTTTAAATTGTTGAAGGAAAGTAAATCTAAGTCTAGAATTTTCTCTTTAGTTAAATTATTTAAATGTAAGCTAATAAAAATATTTTTAGGAATAAATGCATTCAGAATAAAATTTACCACAAAAAAACCTTCTCAGAAAGAATATTGTAGAATATATTACATCCAGAAGAGAAATAAAGCTAGGTGAAATGCATTAAGATATGGGAAATAAGTTTAGTTATAGAGCTTATTGAAGTTTATTGCTGCCTAATAAACAACGTTTAAAAAATGTATACTCACAATAATCCATAAATAAACTCCAGACAATATCAACAGTTGGGGCGGTGTTTGAGAGAAGGGAGACTGAAGTGTGGTAAAAGCAGAAAAAGATTCTTGTCTTGCTCCAGATATATACATACCAATATATTAATAAGCAGTAGACACTGTCAAAATACAAATAAATAACATAAACATGTATAAGCTCCACAAGAAAAAATAACAGAAGAAAATATGTCTAATATAAGACCTGAAAGGCATGAAGGTATGAAAGGTGAATAAAATATAGTGTAGAAAATATAAAAATATAATTCAGATGAAAGAAAAATTGAAAAGTAATTACAACAATGTAGAAGGTTAAATTTGTCAATTATAAGATTTTATCTCCATATTGACTAAAATTCAAGTTCCAGCAATACATTTTTAACAAGAACTATACTTCAGACATATTTACCTAAGAGATACACTTAGAAAGTAGAGATCAGAAAGATTGATGATAAAGTGAGGGAAAAATTAAAACCAGAAAAATATCTTTCAAAACATAGTCGTAAAATGAATTTTGATATCAAACTAAGTATAATTTAGGGTGAAAGATCATAAGAGCAAAGAAAGTTTCCTCTCTAATGGAGGATTGTATGTCTCTGTCTACTGTTGAGCTTGTCAGGCTATGGGATTTGCATTGGACCATGGAATAACAGAAATACGTATTTTCAGAAGTATGTGTGATAGTTGAGCAGAAGCATTAGAAACCATCGCAGTGTGTGCCACTTCCTCTTTTTCTTCCCCTTTTTCCGCTGCCATGATGCTGACGCTGCCTCAGATACCCATTATCCTGTGAGCCATGAATGTGTGGAGAAGATTTGCTGCCTCCCAATGATGACACTTTAGTATGAAAGATGTGAGATGTGCAAATGTATAGATTTGAGTTCAAGCAATAGAACTAGGATGTGGACCTTGGATCTAGGTACTGTCTTGGATGATTCTACCACACACTTTTTCTTGCAATCTGAGTGATTGTACCTTCTCATTCATTAAAAAAGTCATAACCTTGGCCGCTCTGAATCTTTCTGTCTTCATGTTTTAATTCTGTTGTTGTGCTTCTCTTGCTTATTTTTCAAAGAATGTTATAAAAATAAAACGTGGTTAATATTAAAAAAAATCATAACCTCCATATTAACTTTTAATTATCTGATTTGATTTGATGAAATGCTCTACTCCCTAATTGGTTGCATCTATCTACCCTACTTCCTGATGAAATCCTCCATGTTACTTTACTTAACTCACTGCCCAGGGATCTACAGCGGCTACGTGGAGAATTTCACAGTCTGGAAAGTCTTCTCTAGAGGATGTGGTCATGGAAGAATGGAAAATTAATAACCTCCTTGAACTTTAACTAGACTGTTTTGGACCTTCGTTTTGTTTTGTTTTGTTTTTTTAATTGCTGAACTTCATTTGCAAGGAAAAAATTGGAGTACAGTTAGATCATAAAGAATTATGTAGAAAGGCAAGTTACATATTGTAGGTAGTCTGCCCATTTAAATGTTCCCTTTTGTTTCCATCAGACCAGTTTCCCAGCATCCGGAGCTTGTTCTGTCAATCAGAAGTTTCTCCCGATGGGCACCTTTTCCATAAGACTGAAATAATTTGACCTGGAACTTACTTCTCATTGGTTTTTAATTCCTCCTAAGAGCTAATCAGAGAGGTGAGAGTCCATCATTTTGGGCACAGCTATTTTATCATGTTTAGGGATATAGCTTCCAAAAAAAAAAAAGTAATAGAAAGCAGAATATATCTTGAGGCAAGTCACATTGACCAAATAAAAATTTGTCGGGCTTCCCCGGTAGCGCAGTGGTTAAGAATCTGCCTGCCAATGCAGGGAACACGGGTTCGAGCCCTGGTCTGGGAAGATCTCACATGCCGCGGAGCAACTAAGCCCGTGTGCCACAACTACTGAGCCTGTGCTCTTGAGCCCGTGAGCCACAACTGCTGAAGCCCGTGTGCCACAACTACTGAAGGCTGCGTGCCTAGAGCCTGTGCTCCACAACAAGAGAAGCCACTGCAATGAAAAGCCCTCGCACCGCAACGAAGAGTAGCTCCCGCTCGCTGCAACCAGAGAAAGCCAGCGCACAGCAACGGAAGACCCAACGCAGCCATAAAATAAATAAAATAAATCTTAAAAAAAAAAAAAAAATTTGTCTTTCGATAATTGTTCATTTTGAACCAGAAGAAGTCACTGCATGCCCCCAATACTTATCTAGTCCTACTTTTTCATGTGCAAAAGTTACAACAACTACATAAGGAACGTCCAAAAATATAGGCTGATACTACTTTATCTTTTTCTTTATTCAAAGTGAAATAATCACAAAACAACTTTTGAGAACACTCCTAGATACTAGACAACCCCTATGATTTATGAAATATGTGTAGCATTTGGTTTATCTTTCCACTTTCACAAGGCCTCATAGAAAGATTTCCCCCATTATGCAAAGGAAAGAATGGAGTTAATTGAAACACTCAGTTGAATTCATCATTTGAATGATGTCAAAGATAAACACCCCAAATTTATTTTTCCTAGTAATTTTATTTAGTCATCTTTATTTTTCATGAATTTCTCTTTTCTTGAATCTCCTCAAAGTTTATTGGCACTCTATCAATCAGTAGCAGAAAACAGAGAAATCATTGGATCGTCTACTGGAATGAAGTAGAGGCTGCGTGGAAAATAGTGTGGCCAAGACAACCAAGCACTCAGAATTAAAATCTCATGATAACTACAACCACAATATGCCAAGAAGGAAACAAAAAAGAAATTGTCCCCAAATGAAAGAGGAGGGAAAGCAGCGTGGAGCAGTCACACTCTTGGTTCTTTGAATAACTTGCATTATGTCCTTGGGTGATTCACTTAATTTCCTTGGGTTTTGGATTCCCCTCTGTAAAATGAGAGGATTGGACTAAATCAGTAGTTTCCAAATTATGAACCTTGGAATAATTGCAAGAAGGCCTTGAATTCATATGCTTTATATACTTCTACAATTACTAGGTCCAAAAGTCCAATTGTAGTCATGGGACAGTTGCAAAAATATGTTTATATTTTTTAAAACAGTCCTCGTTTGGAAAACTTTAAGACACACTGGCTAAATGATGTGTGAAGTCTTTTCAGACTATAGAATGCCATTATTTTATGAGTTAGATATCCAGGTGTTGAGGTGTCTGATTCCTGATTGAAATCTTTCTCCTGAAACTGTACTGTTATTGGAAAGAGCAGTGAGACTGCAGTTAGGACTGTGGTTTTCCAAGCCGGAATTTCATTCATTAATTGTTACCTTAGGCCAGTTATGTAAATGTTTATTTCCTTCATTTGAGATGACTCTTTGGAAAGACCTAGAAAAAGTTTAACGTGTTCGTCAAATTTAAGATGCTTTTATTGCTTTTATTGGTCAACTACTCTCAGCCATCTAATGCTAAATTTGCAGAGTAGGAATAAGAATCAGCTGTTAGGTCTGTTTATCATTGTAGCTGTTTTAGCTTCTTTTTCTTTTACCCCTTCCAGATTAATTTGCTATTCAACTCTCTAGTTATTTTTCCACTTACAGGCTGATCTATTGTTTGTGGTTTAAGGATCTTTAATACTTAATAACTCCAGCAGTAATACTTGCTATTTTTAGAAGAGAAATAATACAAATTCTTATGAACAGTTAAAAGCAAGCCAATAGATTGCCTGGAAATTGAACAGAATGATAATAATAATAATAATCTAATATTATCTTATAGGCATAGAATTTTTCTTCTTCCTCTTGTTTGTCAGTTTCTGAAATACGTGATTCTTTTTTTCTCAGCTCTGTCTTTTCTCTGCGTGCCTGTGTGTAAGTGCTTGTGAGCATGTGCATTTATCCTTCTTCCAGAGCAGTGCTTAGTCAAAGGCTCCCATTTATATTCTTGTCAGTTATTCGTTTATCTCTGGGTCCCTGATGATTGACTCCATGACCACTGAAACTGCTCCTGTCCTGTGAGAACTGCTCGTCTTGCTGTGGGACCAAAGGAAGTTCACTTCTTGTCCAGTTATTGGATTTCACGCCTTCTGAACTCACGCCATGTGAGCAGACGCACTCACTTGGAAATGGAAATAAATGGTTATCACTTGAAACAGAAGGGATTAGGGCTTCACACATCTGAACAGCTGAAGTACCCTGCTTTCAGAATTATTAAAGACTCTCCTTGAAAGTAACAGAGATTCCCCAATGCTCAACAATCTTAATCTTCAATTAACTTTTAATCACTCTTTTAACAATGTCTTACAGACATGGATGAATTGTACAAGAGGCCAACTAACTTAATATTCATTGGAAAATATGATTAAATAGAAGCAATATTTTTACTTCAGTAAAACACATGAAATAATTTAAAGGAAAGAGGGGGAAAAAAGTTCTCTATAAGCTAATAATAAGGAATCAATTTTTCTATATTCGATATATTTGCCAAGCAGGCACAGGATTATTTTGGTAAACTGATATGTTATCCTTAAATGTTATCTGAACTCCAGATTCATAGGTCCAAGCTCCTACTTGATATGCTATTTGAATGTTCACTTAACATGTGTCAAATTGGGTTTCTTATCTCTCTCTTCTCCACACTATCTTGCTTTTCTTAACATCTTTGACATTTCAGTTAATGGCAGTTCATTCCTCCCAGTTTCAAAGACCAAAACCTTGGAATCATCCTTGCTTTTTCTCTTTCTTTTTCACGGTGAATCTAAAGGTAAATTCAGTTAACTCTACTTTCAAAATATATCTTGACTATGACCGCCTCTCTTCACTTTCAATGGTACAACTCTTATGAAAGCTTACATTTTGCCTGGGTTGTTTCACCTTTCCACACATTTTTGTCTATTAGCAGAACAGCAGTCACACCTGCCCTATTAAAACATTAGCCAAACCATGTCACTCTTGTCTGTGAAAGTCTCTAATGTCTTCCAATATCACTCAGAGAATAAAGCCAAAGTCTTCAAGGGCCTAAGAAGATCTATGCCTCTGGACACTCTCTCCTATTAATTTCCCACCGATAAAGCTTTTGAATAGGGTGTCTCAACCTTCATTGTACCTTCATTCTGTTACCGAATAGGTCAACTGGACCAGCACCAGGGTCCTAGCCCAGATTAAGACCTGCTCTCTCAGCCAGGGACATTCTTTTCCCTGATCAGATTAGCACAGCCAATAACAATACTGATGTTGAGACTGGAACAGCACAAGCTTTATCAATGGCCAAAGAATGAAGAAGCAGGAACCTAGTTCACGGATCAACCTCTCAACCCAATTCGCGCGGAGACACCAAATATGTAGGACGATTGATCAATGTAAAAGGGAGGGAATTGGAAAGAATGGGAGAAATATTCATGAGTTATCAGAGAACAGGGATATGGTTTGGACTCAGAACTGATGCAACTCTGCTTTTCAGTCCCTGTATGGGTTTTTCTGGTTGTTGTCATGACAATCGTTGTCAACTCTCAGGGCTCTGGTGGGTGTGTCATTTAGCATGCTAATGTATTACAGTAAGCATATAATGAGGCTCAAGGTCTACTGCAAGTCAAATCCTCCACCGTCTTGGACCTAGTTGGCTCTAAATGATTCTTATTTATTTATTTTTTTTCTCTTTGCAGCTTCCTCCTGAAACTTATATAAGAGTAATTGCTTTCTATTTGAGGGAGGGGCAGGGGTATGATTCTGGGGCCACAGCCTTGGTAACTATTCCATTTGGAAAGCAAAAATCCAGATTCTCTAGAATTCTCTAGATTCTCTAGAATCTGGGATGTGAATAGTGTCCATCAATTAAATGCAATTGCAGCAATTTAAAACATGGAAGCAAGGTAGAGGCCATCCTCTTTGCTCTGCATGAATATCTTTAGGAAGCTGCATGGTAGCCTTAGTATCTTTGTCTGCCCCCAGTTCACACAAATCTAGACACTGGTGGTATGATGGTGATAGCAGTAGCCTCCGTTTTCCGCTCTCTCCATCACAGCTAAGATGGTAAGTCCTTCAGCTCCTTAAATCAGTGGCAGACCTCCTTGATGCTCTGTTAATGTTATATTAATAATAATGTTAACACATTATTCCCTGTATTGAATAATTAAATATTTTGTTCTGTTTGACATACAAGAAGAAGTGTCTGTTTCCTGTGGTTAACTTCTATTGCTATACGCTCTCTTTCTCACTTAGATCTTTAGGAAAATGTCATTGTCTCCGTGAGATCTTCATGGGCCACCCTATGTAAAATTTCACCTACCCAAACACACTTCCTATTTCCTTCCCATGATTTATTTTTTCTTAGCACTTTCCTCATTTTAGTATATAATCTATTTTGCATATTTTACCATCTTATTTATTGCTGCCTCCCCCAAGAATGTGAGATTTATAAAGGTCAGGATTTTTTTAATGACCGCTGTATACCCAGTGCCTAGAACAATGCCTTGTACATTGAAGATACTCTGAAAAAATTTGTTGAATGAATGAATAAAAATCATGTGACATTCTGTACTCCCAGTGACACCTTATGTGTATGTGCAAAAGTGTAAGAATATATATATATATATATCAATACTCACACTGTTGGTTGGCATGTGCATTATTCATAAAAAGCTAGGTTTCTTTAAATATATTTTGTGTCATGGTGTGAGTGGAGTGGTATTCAGTATTCAGCATAGTTTCCCTTCTTTTTTAAAGGGTTACAAAGCAGTGCTATGTTTCAGGACTATACTGATAAATTGAAACAATAGCTACAAAATCTGAGAAGTATCCTGAATGGAAGAAGGAGTTCATTGTTGTGCTTTTTGACCTCAGATTCCATTTTAAATAACATGAGAAAGGCATTTTAGTTTTCCAGTTGACCCCAGATATTTGGTTGGTTTGATCAGGCCTTAAAGATTTTTATTTTTAGCTGCTTAGCTGCATTAAATCTAAGTTTCCAGATTTTTCTGAAATGGTCTCTGTAGCTTCTTTCTTCACTAGATTCAGTATCAAGTAAAAGAGCAATGCAGAGGCAGAATCTATAGGCTCACTTGCCTCCCAGAAAATAGGGAAATTAACGTTATGAAATGCAGCCTGCCCCACTCTCATTCTTGTCCTCAATGGCTGTTTTCAAAGGCCGTGAATACTCCATTGCAAATAACTGGTGCCCCCTCCCCTCCCCCATCCCCCTCAGAAACACAGACACAAACACACTCAGACATGCACACTCACAGGACAGCATACAAAAGATGCACCCCCTCCCCCAACCACACACACACACACACACACACACAAAACTATGAAGAAAAATCAATACTTGACCTTTCCAAGCAGTGGAGACATGGAGGCTTCTATTTCTAGTATCTGATTTTTAACACGCAATTCCATATTTGGGATTAGTCAGAAGAGATCAATGGCTCATTTTATTAGTATCAGGCATCAGAGAAGTTGAAAACCTCTCCAGGGATTATTTTGGGGTAAAGCAACCAAACACAGAAATTATTTTCTGTTACACAGTTGGGTTGAATTGAGGAGTTATTCTTTTCTCCTGTCATACAAGATCATTGGTGATTTGAATTAAAGCAAGAAATTTTGTTCCTAAAGGGCCTTAGAGTTGCTCTTATTGACGTTCTGCTTCTTCTTCCCTTTTTTCCCCTAGGTTTGTTTGGCTCCTTAGATAACTTCAGAATCATCTTATATAATTTTTAGAGAAATAGATCAAAGCCTCTGGAATCAATGAAACTGAAAAAGTGAGGAGGATTAAGGGATCTTAAAACTGGCATAATATTATTTTTAGTAATAGCACATAGTTATTTAAGAACCTGTGAGTATGACGGGGCCATGACACTTTTATTTTGTAAGGAAAATTTTAGGGAATGATTTTTTTTTTCAAGTAGGAAAGTGCTTCGTATTCAGAATAGAAGAATGTAGCTCCCTGCCCTCCTCTCCCCATATACACATCCCACTGCATTGCTTTCAGCTTGCCACCAAAAATTTCAATACATCTGTTTGTTTTGATTAGTTTATTATATAATTTATAGATTTTACTTAAAAAAAGGTATTTTCCATTTCAAAAAGGCAAAGAAAATTGATTTAAAAAACAAAGCATGGTCATTTATTAGAAATATTTAGTTGGTAGCAATGGAAATCCCCTAGATAAAATTATTATAAAACCAGCATAACTTCTTCCTTGTGGAATTTTCAAACTATTGGCCCTGAAGAAATCCAGTTAATGAATGAATGAATGAATGAATGATTGTGTCTTTCCACCC
Source organism: Eschrichtius robustus (assembly GCF_028021215.1). NCBI lineage: Eukaryota > Metazoa > Chordata > Mammalia > Artiodactyla > Eschrichtiidae > Eschrichtius > Eschrichtius robustus. Next base: position 135,549,784 of record NC_090827.1, read on the forward strand.
ATCCATTCATTTATAGTAGGCTTTTACTGAAGATTTAGTAACTATCCAGTACCATGAAAGAAGTGAAGGATACAAAAATAATGATTCACAGTGAGGCAGAGTTTAGTAGCGGAAATAGACACTGAGTTCCATCATGGCATAGTAAGCACAAAACCAAAAAATATGTGGGTACACAGAGAATGGCATTTAAGTTATTTCAAGCTTGAGGTTTTGGTGTACATAATATTAAATTTATATTACCCTCTTTGTTTAAAATTTCAAGGTCTCCCTCAACTGAAAGAAATTCCTTTTGGGAATTGTTATTCTTAAACCTCAAAAAAATTTTTTTCTTTATAAACTGTGTGAAAACTCAGCTTTAACTAAAATGCTGCTAGTACGCATAGGGAGAACAAAAGTTGTGGTCTGTTGTATACTCCTGAGAAGGACTGAAATGAGGCTAGAGAAAACAGTGTTTTTCTGTAGCACTGATTTCTTCAGAATATGTAGTTCGATAAGAGTTCGAAGGAACAAGCCAGTTGGTTGTCTGTTACAATACAGCAATGACCATAGTTTCATTGTTGTCAAACCCAAATTCCTGTGCCTGATGTACAGTGAAGCCAAGCAAACTGAAACATCAGAGTCTGGAGCAGAGAAAGGTTTATTGCAGGGCTGAGCAAGGAGAATGGGGCAGCTCATGCTCAAAAGACCTGAACTCCCCAGTGGGTTTCAGGGAAGCGGTTTTTAGAGGCAAAGTGAGGGAGGGGAGTCCCAGGGTGTGTGATCAGCTTGTGCACAATCCTCTGATTAGTTGATGGTGAGGTAACAGGGTAGTGTCACATGGGTTAACATTATCAATCCTCAGGCTCCAGTAGGTCTGGGGGCTATGCATGTATGGTCGTCAAGTAGTTAACTTCTTCCGTTTGGAGGGGGTTTTAGCATCTGTAAAACAACTCAGGAAATGTGGCTCAGATACTGTTATGTAGGTACTTCAGAGAGGAACTAAAGATTCTGTGATGCCATATGGCTGATTTACTGTTTAAATTTACCGGTTCTCCTGGTCCAAAACTGCTATTTTTGTCACTACATGTTTGCATCCTTTCCATCATTAATTCTTGAGACAAGCTTTTGTGACTCAGGGGAGGCCTGGGAGATTGCAGCTTTTCTATAAAGAAGTGGTAGGCAGAGGACATGGGAGGAGGGTCTGTCCCGGGAAGGCCCTATAGGGTCCTACTCGGATACATCATGATGAGACAATTGTTTCATCAATTAGGAAATCATCAAAAGGACATAATTTTAACAAGCTCTTTGACATAAAAAAATTCTTAATATGCCTGTGCTGAAGAGGTATTCTAAAAATTGTATTATTATTTTAATTTAGACTTGCATTATAGCAATATAATATGATCCATTGATATAATTCAAGTTTAAATTAATGTCCTGCAAATAGAAGATATGCTATTTCAGGGAGTTTAGGATATGCTTCTAAATTTACCTTATTCACAAGTATAATACTTTGGACATTTTGGCAAAACACACTTGTGGAACATTTAGAATTAATGTTGAAGTTATTCATATTTCTTTTCATTGTCAATTATGTAATATTTACTATGTATGCTTAAGTTGCAAAACATAATAAAAAATTTAGGAAACTTCTACTACTCACTCTCCTAAATGTTAATTATTTTATTGCTTTATAAGATTCTATCATATATGTGTGAATATTTGAGTAACATATTGTTTGATTTTGAATGAATTTTACATTTGTAAAAATTATATGCTCTATTCTACATTTTCACTCAATATTATATTCCTGAGATTTATTATTGCAGTTAATTATTTTTCATTGCCATATATTTTACAGGTTAAATAAACCACAAATTTTATCCATTCTCCTGTGATTGGTATTTAGGATGGTTCCATTTGGAGAAGGTGTATCACACACAATGCTGTTATGTATATTTTTGTGTATATTTCCAGTAGCATATATGTGGGGATTTCTGTAGAGTATGTACTTAAAAGGAAATTTCTGGATCATATGCAATGCTCATGTTTAACTTGATAATTATTTTTTCAAAGATACTGAGGCAGGAGATAGGTGGGTCCCAGGCTGAGCAGCTGGAATCTGGCCCCTGCAGACAGGTACTCCAAGATAAAGATAATAGTAGGAACAAAAAGGAGCTGAGTCCTGCTTGGATAGAAGATGAGGAGACACATATTTCTCATTCTTGAGGTCAAGGAGACCCCCCCAAACTACACATGCACAGAAAGGTGCCTCAGAGGTTAGAGAAGGGAGGGGGCGCCAGGCCATAATATGTTCTTCTTCCCAGAAACCCTTGCGCTGGAATCCATCTTGGCTAAAAGATGCACACGCACGCAGGGGAGGGCTCTGAGTTAAACCACATATGGACGCGGAGCCAGGCAAAGCAAGATGATGGGTCAGAGGAAACCCGGAAGAACTGCCCCATATAGTAATTTAAACTACCCAAAGGCATGACCCTTTCTGTGAGCCTGCCCCTGTGTGTCTATCCACACGTACTTTTTTCCTCTTAGTAAACACTTTACTTGCTTCACTACTTTCCGTCTATTTGTTGAAATTCCTTTCTCCAAAGCAGAAGAGCCAGGACCTCCTCACTAGCCACTGGCCCTACTGGTCTAGTGGTTAGGATTAGCTGCTCTCACTGCTGCAGCCTGGCTTTAATCTCTGGTCAGAGAATTGAGATCCTACTTCAAGTCACTGCAGGCCAAGGTCACCTATGATCGATACTGTATTCATTTATAACGCTACCATAAAGTATGATACTTCCCATTGATCAAACATTTTTGCCAACATATAATATTGTCATCTTTCATAATTTTGGTCAGTATTTCTTATTTGGAAGGGCACAGGGAAATATTTTTAATCAAAATCATAAAATAGGTAGATGATAGCCACTAATCAATGAAAAGAGGATTTCTTTATATATCAATATTGGAATTAATTTGAAAACATGCTGTTTAATAGGTGGTTACTTTCTCTTAACAAACGTTTACAAGTACTTTAAATGAAAAAAATGTCTAACTTCACAAACCATGTGAAATTTTTTAAAACTGTAATGAATTTGATGCAAAAACTATAAAATACGACCATTAAATGCATATTTTATCTTTTGCTTCTATTATGAATTGAACAATATAGGGAAAGCAAATTAATAGAACTGTAATTTCTAAAATTTAATTTGCAATACTGTTGTTTCAAACTTAATGAGTATACTCACCATCAACATGAATATATTATGCAAACATTATGATCCATCTGTTTTGTCTGGGCAGAGCAACTAGTGTTTATTTTATTGACTATTGAGAAAATTGGATACCTCTGGCTTTCTCATCTGCTTAAATCAATAGCTGAATTCATAAACATCGCCTGTTTTACAGAACATAGAAAATTAAGGTAATGTAAATATACTTCAAATGTTACTATCTTTAAATGCCATTCCTTTGTATTCCTAACATAAATCTGTATCTTTTAATTAAATAATCCTATCCATTTTGGTAAGGAATTCAGAAACGAAAAAAACACTTCAATAAAACGGGACTAAAAGCCTTTTTTTTTTTGAAACATCTTTTTTGGAGTATAATTGCTTTACAACGGTGTGTTAGTTTCTGCTGTATAACAAAGTGAATCAGCTATATGTATACATATATCCCCATATCTCCTCCCTCTTGCGTCTCCCTCCCACCCTCACTATCCCATCCCTCTAGAGGAACACAAAGCACCTAGCTGATCTCCCTGTGCTATGTGGCTGCTTCCCGCTAGCTATCTATTTTACATTTGGTAGTGTATATATGTCCACGCCACTCTCTCACTTCGTCCCACCTTACCCTTCCCCCTCCCAGTGTCGTAAAGTCCATTCTCTACTTCTGCGTCTTTATTCCTGTCCTGCCCCTAGGTTCTTCAGAACCATTTATTGTTTGTTTAGATTCCTAATACATGTGTTAGCATACGGTATTTGTTTTTCTCTTTCTGACTTACTGCACCCTGTAGGACAGCCTCTAGGTCCATCCACCTCACTACAAATAACTCAATTTTACTTCTTTTTATGGCTGAGTAATATTCCATTGCATAAATGTGCCACATCTTCTTTATCCATTCATCTGTCAATGGACACTTAGGTTGCTTCCATGTCCTGGCTATTGTAAATAGAGCTGCAATGAACATTGTAGTACATGAATCTTTTTGAATTATGGTTTTCTAAGGGTATATGCCCAGTAGTGAGATTGCTGGGTCATATGATAGTTCTATTTTTAGTTTTTTTAAGGAACCTCCCTACTGTTCTCCATAGTGGCTGTATCAGTTTACATTACCACCAGCAGTGCAAGAGGGTTCCCTTTTCTCCACACCCTCTTCAGCATTTATAGTTTTTAGATTTTTTGATGATGGCCATTCTGACCAGTGTGAGGTGATACCTCATTGTAGTTTTGATTTGCATTTCTCTAATGATTAGTGATGTTGAGCATCCTTTCATGTGTTTGTTGGCAATCTGTATATCTTCTTTGGAGAAATGTCTACTTAGGTCTTCTGGCAATTTTGGGATTGGGTTGTTTGATTTTTGATATTGAACTGCATGAGCTGCTTGCATATTTTTGAGATTAATCCTTTGTCAGTTGCTTCATTTGCAGATACTTTCCCCCAATCTGAGGGTTGTCTTTTCATCTTGTTTATGGTTTCCTTTGCTGTGCATAAAAGCTTTTAAGTTTCATTAGGTCCCATTTGATTATTTTTGTTTTTATTTCCATTTCTCTAGGAGGTGGGTCAAAAAGGATCTTGATGGCATGTATGTCATAGAGTGTTCTGCCTATGTTTTCCTCTAGAGTTTTATAGTGTCTGGCTTTACATTCAGGTCTTTAACCATTTTGAGTTTATTTTTGTGTATGGTGTTAGGGAGTGTTCTCATTTCATTCTTTTACATGTAGCTGTCCAGTTTTCCAGGCACCACTTATTAAAGAGGCTGTCTTTTCTCCATTGTATATTCTTGCCTCCTTTATCAAAGATAAGGTGACCATATGTGCATGGGTTTACTTCTGGGCTTTCTATGCTGCTCCATTGATCTATATTTCTGTTTTTGTGCCAGTACCATACTGTCTTGATTACTGTAGCTTTGTAGTATAGTCTTAAGTCCAAGAGCCTGATTGCTCCAGCTCCATTTTTCTTTCTCAAGATTGCTTTGGCTATTTGGGGGTCTTTTGTGTTTCCATACAAATTGTGAAATGTTTTGTTCTACTTCTGTGAAAAATGACATTGGTAGTTTGATAAGGATTGCACTGAATCTGAAGATTGCTTTGGGTAGTATAGTCATTTTCACAATGTTGATTTTTCTAATCCAAGAACATAGTATATCTCTCCATCTGTTTGTATCATCGTTAATTTCTTTCATCAGTGTCTTATAGCTTTCTGCATACAGATCTTTTGTCTCCTTAGGTAGATTTATTCCTAGGTATTTTATTCTTTTTGTTGCAATGGTAAACGGGAGTGTTTCCTTAATTTCTCTTTCAGATTTTTCATCGTTAGTGTATAGGAATAAAAGAGATTTCTGTGCATTAATTTTGGATCCTGCTACTTTACCAGATTCATTGATTAGCTCTAGTAGTGTTCTGGTAGCATTATTAGGATTCTCTAGGTATAGGATCATGTCAACTGCAAATAGTGACAGTTTTCTTATTTTCCGATTTGGATTTCTTTTATTTCTTTCTCTTCTCTGATTGCTGTGGCTAAAACTTCCAAAACTATGCTGAATAATAGTGGTGAGAGTGAGCAACCTTGTCTTGTTCCTGATCTTAGTGGAAATGGTTTCAGTTTTTCACCATTGAGAACAATGTTGGCTGTAGGTTTGTCATATATGGCCTTTATTACATTAAGGTAAGTTCCCTCTATGCCTACTTTCTGGAGGGTTTTTATCATAAATGGGTGTTGAATTTTGATGAAAGCTTTCTCTGCATCTATTGAGATGATCATATCGTTTTTCTCGTTCAATTTGTTAATATGGTTTATCACATTGACTGATTTGCATATATTGAAGAATCCTTGTATTACTAGGATAAACCCTACTTGATCATGTTGTATGATCCTTTTAATGTGCTGTTGGATTGTGTTTGCTAGTATTTTATTGAGGATTTTTGCAACTATGTTCATCAGTGATATTGCTCTGTAGTTTTCTTTTTTTGTGACATCTTTTTCTGCTTTTGGTATCAGGGTGATGGTGGCCTCATAGAATGAGTTTGGGAGTGTTCCTCCCTCTGTTATATTTTGGAGGCGTTTGAGAAGGATAGGTGTTATCTCTTCTCTGAAAGTTTGATAGAATTCGCCTGTGAAACCATCTGGTCCTGGGCTTTTGTTTGTTGGAAGATTTTTAATCACAGTTTCAATTTCAGTGCTTGTGATTGGTCTGTTCATATTTTCTATTTCTTCCTGGTTCAGTCTCAGAAGGTTGTGCTTTTCTAAGAATTTGTCCATTTCTTCCAGGTTGTCCATTTTATTGGCATATAGTTGCTTGTAGTAGTCTCTCATGATCCTTTGTATTTCTGAAATGTCAGTTGTTACTTCTCCTTTTTCATTTCTAATTCTATTGATTTGAGTCCTCTCCCTTTTATTCTTGATGAGTCTGGCTAATGGTTTATCAATTTTGTTTATCTCCTCAAAGAAACAGCTTTTAATTTTACTGATCTTTGTGTTTTCTTCATTTCTTTTTCATTTATTTCTGATCTGATCTTTATGATTTCTTTCATTCTGCTAACTTTGGGGTTTTTTTTTGTTCTTCTTTCTCTAATTGCTGTAGGTGTAAGGTTAGGTTGTTTATTTGAGACGTTTCTTGTTTCCTGGGGTAGGATTGTATTGCTATAAACTTCCCCCTTAGAACTGCTTTTGCTGCATCCCATAGGTTTTGGGTCGTCATGTTTTCATTGTCATTTGTTTCTAGGTATATTTTGATTTCCTCTTTGATTTCTTCAGTGATCTCTTGGTTATTTAGTAGTGTATTGTTTAGCCTCCATGCGTTTGTATTTTTCACAGATTTTTTTCCCTATAACTGATATCTAGTCTCATAGCATTGTGGTCAGAAAAGATGCTTGATATGATTTCAATTTTCTTAAATTTACCATGGCTTGATTTGTGACCCAAGATATGATCTATCCTGGAGAATGATTTTTTTTTTTTTTTTAAATTATTTATTTATTTATTTATTTTTGGCTGTGTTGGGTCTTCGTTTCTGTGCGAGGGCTTTTCTTTCTAGTTGCGGCAAGCGGGGGCCACTCTTCATCACGGTGCGCGGGCCTCTCACTATCGCGGCCTCTCTTGTTGCGGAGCACAGGCTCCAGACGCGTAGGCTCAGTAGTTGTGGCACACAGGCTTAGTTGCTCCGTGGCATGTGGGATCTTCCCAGACCAGGGCTCGAACCCGTGTCTCCTGCATTGGCAGGCAGACTCTCAACCACTGCGCCACCAAGGAAGCCCCCTGGAGAATGTTTTATAAGCACTTGAGAAGAAAGTGTATTCTGTTGTTTAGGGGTGGAATGTCCTATAAATATCAGTTAAGTCCATCTTGTTTAATGTATCATTTAAAGCTTGTGTTTCCTTAGTTATTTTCATTTTGGATGATCGGTCCATTGGTGAAAGTGAGGTGTTAAAGTCCCCTACTATGATTATCTTACTGTCAATTTCCCCTTTGATGGCTGTTAACATTTTCCTTATGTATTGAGGTGCTCCTATGTTGGATGCATAAATATTTACAATTGTTATATCTTCTTCTTGGATTGATCCCTTGATCATTATGTAGTGTCCTTCTTTGTCTCTTGTAATAGTCTTTATTTTAAAGTCTATTTTGTCTGATATGAGAATTGCTACTCCAGCTTTCTTTTGATTTCCATTTGCATGGAATATCTTTTTCCATCCCATCATTTTCAATCTGTATGTGTCTCTAGGTCTGAAGTGGGTCTCTTGTAGACAGCATATATATGGGTCTTGTTTTTGTTTCAATTCAGCCAGTCTATGTCTTTTGGTTGGAGCATTTAATTCATTTACATTTAAGGTATTTATTGATATGTCTGTTCCTGTTACCATTTTCTTGATTGTTTTGGGTTTGTTATTGTAGGTCTTTTCCTTCTCTTGTGTTTCCTGCCTAGAGAAGTTCCTTTAGCATTTGTTGTAAAGCTGGTTTGGTGGTGCCGAATTCTCTCACCTTTTGCTTGATTGTAAAGATTTTAATTTATCCATTGAATTTGAATGAGATCCCTGCTGAGTAGAGTAATCTTGGTTGTAGGTTTTTCCCTTTCATCACTTTAAATATGTCCTGCAACACCTTTCTGGCTTGCAGAGTTTCTGCTGAGAAATCAGCTCTTAACCTTATGGGGATTCCCTTGTATGCTATTTGTTGCTTTTCCCTTGCTGCTTTTAATATTTTTTCTTTGTATTTAATTTTTGATAGTTTGATTAATATGTGTTTTGGCGTGTTTATCCTTGGATTTATCCTGTATGGGACTGTCTGCACTTCCTGGACTTGACTGACTATTTCTTTTCCCATATTAGGGAAGTTTTCAACTATAATCTCTTCAAATATTTTCTCAGTCCCTTTCTTTTTGTCTTCTTCTTCTGGGACCTCTATAATTCGAATGTTGGTGTGTTTAATGTCCCAGAGGTCTCTGAGACTGTCCTCAATTCTTTTCATTCTTTTTTCTTTATTCTGCTCTGCAGTAGTTATTTCCACTCTTTTATCATCCACATCAATTCTCCATTCTTCTGCCTCAGTTATTCTGCTATTGATTCCTTCTAGAGAATTTTTAATTTCATTTATTGTCTTGTTCATCATTGTTTGTTTGCTCTTTAGCTCTTCTAAGTCCTTGTTAAACGTTTCTTGTATTTTCTCCATTCTATATCCAAGATTTTGGATCATCCTTACTATCATTACTCTGAATTATTTTTCAGGTAGAGTGCCTATTTCCTCTTCATATGTTTGGTCTGGTGGGTTTTTACCTTGCTCCTTCATCTGCTGTGTGTTTCTGTCTTCTCATTTTGCTTAACTTGCTGTGTTTGGGGTCTCCTTTTCCCAGGCTGCAGGTTCATAGTTCTCATTGCTTTTGGCATCTGCCCCCAGTGGGTAAGGTTGTTTCAGTGGGTTGTGTAGGTTTCTTGGTGGAGGCAACTGGTGCCTGTGTTCTGGTGGAGGAGGCTGGATCTTGTCTTTCTGGTGAGCAGGACCAAGTCCAATGGTGTGTTTTGGGGTGTCTGTGAACTTATTATGATTTTAGGCAGCCTCTCTGCTAATGGGTGGCTTTGTGTTCCTGTCTTGCTAGTTGTTTGGTATGGGGTGTCCAGCACTGGAGCTTGCTGGTCATTGAGTGGAGCTGGGTCTTAGCATTGAGATGGAGATCTCTGGAAGAGCTTTCACTGTTTGATGTTACGTGGGGATGCGAGGTCTCTGGTCATCATCCAATTTCCTGAACTCGGCCCTCCCACCTAAGAGGCTCAGGCCTGACACCTGGCCTGAGCACCAAGACCCTGTCAGCCACGTGCCTTGGAGGAAAGGGAGAAATAGAAATAAATAAATAAATTAAATTAAATTAAATTAAATTAAAAAGTTATTAAAATAAAAATAAAATATATTATTAAAAAAATAAAAACTAATAAAATATTTAAAAAAGAACGAAAGAAGAGAGCAACCAAACCAATAAACAAATCCACCAATGATAACAAGCACTAAAAACTATACTAAAAAAATCAAAAAACAAAAAAGGACAGACAGCATCCTAGGACAAATGGTAAAAGCAAAGCGATACAGACAAAATCACACAAAAAAGCATACACATACACACAAAAAGAGAAAAAGGAAAAAAAATATATATATATACAAAATAATAAAGGAAGAGAGCAACCAAATCAATAAACTAATCTACCAATGATAGTAAGCTCTAAATACTGAACTCAGATAAACATAAAACCAGGAACACATTAGATGCAGAAAGCAAACCCCAAGTCTACAGTTGCTCCTAAAGTCCACTGCCTCAATTTTGGGATGATTCGTTGTCTATTCAAGTATTCCACAGATGCAGGGTACATCAAGTTGACTGTGCAGATTTAATCTGTTGCTCCTGAGGCTGCTGGGAGAAATTTCCCTTTCTCTTCTTTGTTCGCACAGCTCCTGGGGTTCAGCTTTGGATTTGGCCCTGCCTCTGCATGTAGGTCGCCCTCTGGCATCTGTTCTTTGACCAGACAGGACGGGGTTAAAGAGCAGCTGATTAGGGAGCTCTGGTTCACTCTGGCCGGGGAGAGGAGAGGTACAGAATGAGGGGTGAGCCTGTGGTGGGCAGAGGCCGTTGTGACGTTGCAACAGCCATAGGCACAGCCGTGTGTTCTCCTGTGGAAGTTGTCCCTGGATCAAGGGACCCGGGCAGTGGCAGGCTGCACAGTCTCCTGGGAGGGGAAGCGTGTTTAGTGACCTGTGCTTGCACACAGGCTTCTTGGTGGCTGCAGCAGCAGCCTTAGCGTTTCATGCCCATCTCTGGTGTCTGTGCTGATAGCCGCAACTTGCGCCCATCTCTGGAGCTCATTTAATTGGTGCTTTGAATGCCCTCTCCTCGTGCACCCCGAAACAATGGTCTCTTGCCTCTTAGGCAGGTCCAGACATTTTCCCAGACTCCCTATTTGTGGTACACTAGCCCCCTTCAGTCTGTGTTCATGCAGCCAACCCCAGTCCTCTCCCTGGGATCTGACCTCTAAAGCCTGAGCCTCAGCTTCCAGCCCCCACCTGCCCCAGCGGGGGAGCAGACAGTCCTCTCGGGTTGGTGAGTCCTGGTCGGCACCGATCCTCTGTGTGGGAATCTCTCTGCTTTGGCCTCTGCACCCCTGTTGCTGCGCTCTCCTCCATGGCTCCGAAGCTTCCCCCCTCCACCACCCGCAGTCTCCGCCAGTGAAGGGGCTTCCTAGTGTGTGGAAACTTTTCCTCCTTCACAGTTCCCTCCCAGAGGTGCAGGTCCCATCCCTATTCTTTCGTTTCTGTTTTTTATATTTTCTTTTACCCTACCCAGGTATGTGGGGATTTTCTTGCCTTTTGGGAAGTCTGAGGTCTTCTGCCAGCGTTCAGTAGGTGTTCTGTAGGAGTTGCTCCACATGTAGATGTATTTTTGATGTATTTGTGGGGAGGAAGGTGATCTCCACATCTTACTCCTCTGCCATCTTGAAGGTCCTCCAAAAGTTAGCTTCTAATAGCAGAATAGAGTGGTCACTACTACAAGGAAGAGTCCTCAAAGCCTTTTATAGAAATATCTTATTGCATTAAATATTTCAAAAATTTACCCTCAACAAAAATAACTTTTTTTTCTTTAAATGCCTATATGCATTTTGGAAATAATATTTTGCCTTTCCATTTATAGATAAAGAACTCTGTACAAAGACCAGGAATTTCTAATATAAAAATGTAACTATCTGAAAATACACAGGTTCCAGGCTTATACTAATGTATCTGGATAAAGAGCAGATAAAGCACAAAGATCTGTTTGAGTCACTGAAATCAAGCTACTTATCATTTCCTGAGTGACATCCCCCAGCTTTACTGAGGAAACCCTCTTTCCAAAACCTATTGGTTTGGCATATTTCTATGAGAATGTCTGTACCCCAAGTACCATTGACCTTTTTTTTTTTAATCTGAGAAAATGAAATAACTCTTATACACTTTTAAAATGCAAAAATATTTATTATGATGTCAAAAACAGAATAAGGATTCTTTCCATGAATTACTTACTTCATAAAAAAATGAGCAGTGATTATATTTCTCAAAGGTTCACAAAGTCACCATCATTGTGATCCTTCTCATCAGTGCCAAAACAACAAGAAGAGCCATATAATTTTCCTGTAATAATAAGCCCCTGGAAACCAGTCCATAAAATTGAAACCAAAGCAGATTTCTTTTATTAGATTGCTACATAACTGTGTAAGCCTCTGCATTTATAGTTATGGGAAATTTGCCTTAAAAAATAAAGCAAGCTAAATGGCAGCAGCACAAAAATTTAGGTAATTTTCTTGGTGAAAAGCATCGTCTCTGTTTTATTGTTTATTCTTGGTATACAAATAGATATAAAATATAATCCTTTAATATCTAGATATGCTCCCCCACTGATTGACTGTATCTGTTCAGCTCAGATGACCTATGCCATATCCACAAGTCTTTGAGAGTACCTAATAAGCATTTACAAAAATTTGTGATCTTAGACAAAGAAATAAAGATGACCGTGAAGGTTATATCTTGGTAGTCATTTTTATTTTTGAAATATTGTCAAACGTTAAAGCATATAAAAGCATCTGGTTCATAGCAATCTAATGTGGGAGCACCAAACATCATTCCATTTTTAAAACAGCTAGTGAACGTTAAAATGAACAATGCTTGGATTTAATAATTAAACACGTAGCAATTCCTTCAGTTTTGGATTACTCTGTTGTGAAAAAATATAAGAATAGTATACAAGAGTCACTAAAGATTTTTGACATCTTGAAAAATGTTTGGTAAATACCTTGAGATTCTTAAGCCTCTTTTAAGACTTTTGTTAATTGTATTAAACTCAAAGTTTTAAACTTTTTTGTAGGTTTTCATTTAAAGTTCTTTCAGAACATTTTTAAAGGGAGAACATAGATGGGGTTTCCTTACCTGATTAATTTCTTTTTTTCTGGTCACACTCTTGAGATAAATTATCTCTCCCTGTTTAGGGAGAAGCTAGAAAGTCTCTAGGAAATCTTCTCATGGAAGTATGTTGTCAAGAGGACCAGGGTTTGCCCTAACATTACCCAGATATTTGTTTTCTTAACCCGTGGAACTTAACAATCAAGGCTTATTCCAGGGGTGTAGCTATTCCACTCAGGGGAGGAAACGGGCAGGCTCTCATTTTCAACCACTTCTACTTAGTGTGTTTTCTTGGATCCACTGGTAAGTATTAGAGAAGATACCTGTTGTCCACTCCTTGTACTTTTATAGTTGGTAGGAAATTTCCATTATGCAGGAGTAACAAGGTAGAGAAATTTGTAGACTATCTTCTCCAGGGAAGATTGAAGAGATTAGGGAAGAAACTGGGTAGGAGTGGCTTAGTCCTTTCTTTCTCTTTCTTCAAGAAACCTGTGCTTGACGGGTAGCCATTCTCTGCTCATCCCTATGATGTATTTTCCAGGTGGACCAGATGTCTTGTGTTCACTCATCTAGTTCCACTTTCCACTTCTGTTTTGCCTGGTGTCCACCCCAAGAGGGTGACTTGGATGGAATATATCAAATGATCCTTTTTCCTCTGGCTTTTGGGTGGATATGACTAACAGGGAGTTGTGGTAGAAGATTGAATAGAAACAGAACATTGAGTTCAAGTTGTCTATCACGTTGGCTGTCTCCTGCAGAATTGCCTATCTCCTTTCATAGTGACTCGATTTGACTCTCTCCTTCTGACTTTAAAAAACTTCTTTGTGCCTACGGCTAAAAATAGCTCTACTGTCGACCAGCCCATGGTTTTTCAGCATTCCTATGCGTTGTCCACGTGATGCTAAATAGTTCCTATATTTGACTTTATTTAAATGACTCTAATATCCTTCTGAGACCATGGCTGCTACACAGAGCAGAGATTTGGGGGAAATAGGTTTAATTCAGAGAAATATTTGAAGCCTGATTTTGGCTCTAATCCCAACATTCATTTTCTAATTTAATCATAGTCATAATAAAGCTGATAAGAGCTCTCCATTTCTCTTCTTCTCATTCACCAATGTCTAATTTCAGAGTTGGTTCAGAACTAAAAAGGAGCAGAGAGGAATGTTAATTATATGTCCCTATGATACTCCAGTGTATTGATGCACAGCCAGTATCTTCAAAGAATGGAGAAGTCTACGTATTTGATGTCCAAAAAAATAGGTGGGTGTGAAGCTGTTCCTTTGACCAGTGTGGGAGCATCTTCTTCCTAGTAGTAAGATTCAGTCTTCAGTGCTTTAGTTAGTGTGGTCTTGGCTATATTTTTCCCTTTGACAGTTTGGCTATATTGAGTTTCTGCAGCTATACGAATTTTTCAAAACTAGCATGATCTTCAGTAAGACACCTGGCCTCAGTATGTAGACTGCTATGGTTAACCTTGGACGACATAAAGATATATGTGGCCAGAAAACGGTTTAGATCACAGGAGAGTCTCAACTCCAAACAAGCAATGCTTAAGCATGCAGAGTGTTTGGGCAGTGGTGGGTATGCCACATTTTTTGTCATCTCTGCAGAATGTTTCTCAGTTAGTTCTTCAGCTGTCCAGGTCTCTGCAGATCAAAAGGCAGTCTTCAGCATAGACTACTGAAAAGTATTAGACTATATGAATATTATTGAATATTATTAGGAACTGGCCTTTATGTTGCTAAGTGACAGGCATTAGATAGTGGCAGAAGATTAACTGACACATATTTCTCTATCTTCCTGGGAAATGCATAAAGGTCAAGGGCAGAGGATCTGGGCTCCTTTTGTCCTGTGACTTGTCCTCAGGCTGATGGTCACCTTCCTCTCCACTCGCCCACCACCTAGGTTCACATTTTTACTCTGATTTATTAGCAATATAATTTATGACCACCATTTTGGATTTTGGAGATTCTAATTGTGGCTTCTCTCACAAAAATGAATGATGAAGTAAGAGAGAATAGAAACCTTACTAAGTAGGGAATATTCCATTTTCTTGGAAAGTATCATTAACCCAAGGCCAAAAAGTAACCTAAAAAAGGATTGACCCTGCAGAAATCAGTTTGTTCAGGGAAGAGTTAAACTGGTTTTGAACAGTATGCTTTGGGTTTTTTGTCAGAATAAGAGAAAGAGAAAAGAAAGAAAAATAAAGAAAAGCAAGGTAATTCTATTGGAAGAATTGTTTATTTATTAATCACACACTAGGCTTTGGGTCAACAGTGGCCAATGAGACAGGTCCTCTCCTCATATTCTAATATTCTAGTGATAGAGTCTAATATTCTAGTGATAGAAACAGGTAATGCATATATATTAAATTAAATTAAAATGCATATAAAATATAGTATCTGAGATTGACACACTTATAAGGAAAAATAAAGCAAGAAAAGGAGAAAAAAACTGGGATGGCTTGTGCTATTTTAGTACAAGATAGTACATGAAAAAAAGAGCCCCTCTGGGAAGGTAGTATTTCAGGAGGGACTTAAATGAAGCAAGAAAACCAGGCATACAAATATCACGTGGGATATATTTCAGGTACAGGGAATAGCATGTGCAAAGATCCTGAGACAGGAATATATTTGGTTTGACCAAGGTACCAAAAAAAAGGCAGTATGATTCAGCCAATGAATGCATGGAAGAATGGTAGAGGATTAAGCTCAAGACACAGCCAAAAAAGGCTTTTCTACATAATTTAATCTCTGCCCCGGCTGATCTGTCCTGTCCAAGTTTGCTACTGAGGGAGGATGCTGAGGTCTGTCTCCTCAGGCAATCTTGTTATTGATCAGCCCAGGACTGTATCACCAATCACAATGCATGTAGCTGTAAGGCAGGAAGGTCAAAGATGTCAAGACCCACCCTCACTAAAGCATCACAACATTCTATTTTGGTCCCACATGAAAGTTCCGCCCTCAGCCTGTCATTATGGTCTCCAAAAGATGCTCTCATATTTCTCAGCGTTTCCTGATCTATGCACTAATGACGGGAGTAAATATAACCCATGTCTTCCTCTCTTCCTTTCTGACTCAATGGAAAATAGTTGCTGAAGTTGGAGAGTTGAAGAGCAGTCTATCTGCTTTGTGGCTGCTGAAACTAATTGAAGAGAAGTCCACTTGACCTGGGACTACAATCAGTTTTCCTAATATATTGCCCCTTGGATTAAATTCACCAGCCCAGAGCTGTTGGCCAGGCTCCTGGTGCAGCAAAGTCATCCCTAGTGAGCTTACAGCATGAAGAAATAAGGAATAGGAGAGTCCGAATGACAGTTCCCTTGGGAGGGAGAATCCATAGGAGACAGAGCCTTCCACAGTCACCCAGGTCCCTTTATATATGCTCCTTCTTCTTTATTGGGAAGGAGTAAGTGAGCGAGAGGTAGAGAAGGACTAGGAGTTGCTCTCTCAAAAATCTGCTATGGAAATCTAAGGACATGGGAGCTGCATCCCCATTAATAACTATGCTCTATCCATAAGAATCCCAAAAAAGAATTTGGAGAGATGTGAGGTTCCCCCCTCCCAGGATGGTGTTCACGTCAGTTTCATTTAGCTCTCAAGGAGAAGGGTAGCTCAGCTGATATCTGCATTACAATTGTCAAGTCATGTTTCCTTCCTAGGGAACACTGTTTAGTTTTTGCCAGATTGGATCATATTACTTTGAACAATTAAAATTCTAAATCTAAATTAAGGTTAGGACCATAATTACATCTCTCACATACTTCTTTATCACGGGGTATCTATTTCTTTCAAAAGAAAGCAATCTGTCATTTTAGATTACCATCGTCTACCATAAGCAATAATACCTAATGGACTCAAGAAGCACTTACTGTGAAAATAATTGTTCATTGAAATGATAGTTGAATACCAGAAGATCCTTACCCCACCCTCAAATGGCCCTATTTTTACCATTAACATTATTACCACATGTTTTAAATAGCAGGCCATAATCTGTTACAGTAAAATACAGCCTCATAGTCTCTGCCATGAGCAGTATTTTATATACGATACCCAGTAAGAGAAGAAACAATTTAAACATGGAAGGAAAAATATTTCTAAATGCAAAATTATCAATATGTGTTTATATGCGTATGCATGTGATACTGTAGCAACTTGGGGCTCTTTTTGTTTTCAATATTCTGAAATTATATTTCTATATTTAAAAACAGTCCTCTCCCATCAGATAAAATTATCTCCAAGACTGTCCTAAATTAGAAAAGAAGCAGATGTACTGGGATAGATCTCATCTCTAAAGCTGCTGACAGTGGAAATTAATCTCAAAGGTTTCTTTCCGTCTCCCTTTATGGGAAAGTGCATATAATCATCTGCCATCAAATGCACGCACAGACACTGTGGCCTCCAATGCATGCAGCGCGTGTCACCAAGCAGATTCATTCCCAGCACCCGTGACACGGCAAACTGTTCACCTGGGAAGGCATGTACCCAGCAGCTAGGGTGCGAGCCTATCCAAGGAATTGTTAGCTTCCCACTCTTCTTGCCTTCCCACGTACCCCCAATCCACTGAAATAGCTCATGGTGTAGCTGGAGTGAAATTGTCATAAAGAATGCCAGATGATTTTTTCTCCTTTCAAGGCAAGTCTGGGCAATTGAATTTTAGAGGAAATGAGAAATGAAAGAAAAGTGTACAGTGAGCTTACGCGACGCCTGTGAACACTGTGCTGCAATGAATCCAGGCCCCCTCCCCAAAACACACACACAAAGGTTTGGTTTCCAAGCAATGGCCTTACCTCTGGCATCTATGCTTTTGTTTTAATTGCATGTAATTTTGTATGGAGATTTAGTCTTTATAATTAGTGATAGAGATGATTGCTAATGAGGCAAAACTCAAGTAAAAGCTCCAGATAATTCACACTGTATAACAGATTCTGCTTCCAAACAGCTGCCTCATTTTGCTGCATTCAAATTGCCAGTTAGTTAGGAGGTGCTATTGGATATTGTGTATGCAAAATTTGTTCATTTCCCAAACTCTGCCTTCTTGATCCTTTTTTTCACCTTATTTAAACAAAAGATGTCAAACATACTGAAAATAATAAGATAACGAATGCTTATTTAATCTTGCTCTCCTAATTTAACAAGTCAATATTTTGCCATATCTTTTTGAATCAAATGCTACAGATAGAAGTTGAATCCCTCTTTGTATCCTTCATTGATCTTCCCTCTCTCTCCAGCTGTATCATTGTCCTTAAATTGGTATCATTCCTATTCATATGTTTATATTTGTATTATATGTGTCAGGTATTCATAGACTAGAAATAACACTGCATATTTTTGTTTCTTAAAATTTCACAATTTTTATCATACTATTTATATATTTTTGCAATTTGCTTTTTACATTTAACACCGCTTTTTAAAAATTTACTTTTGCTGACTGATGTTTCTCTAATTTATTTATTTTAACCGCTAGATAATATCCCACCACCCGAATATAATACAATTGATTTGTCCATTTTCTTAATAATAAGCACTAAATTCTTCTATTATAAGCAATGCTGCAATGAAGATTTGTACATACCTGCTTTTACACATGTGTGAGTTTCTCTAGGGCTTATAACTGGGTATAGAATTGTTCCATTACAGGTGAGTTGCTTCTTCACATTTACCAGACATTTACTGTGTGAAATTGCTCTCTAAAGCAGTTGTACCAGTTTTTACTCCCATGAAACAGGGTGAGAATTTGCCTAAGCTGTATTCTCAGACACCTTAAAATTGTTTGCTTTTGATGGGAATAAAATGTTATTTCATTGTGGTTTTGATATGTGTGACTATAATCACAAGTGCAGTTGAGTTTTTTTAATATTTATTAGCTGTTGTCTGAATTGTCTGTCCATATCATTTGTCTGTTTTTCTATCAAATTATTTGCCATTTTTCTTTGATTTATAGGAATTCTTTATATATTCTCTTTCCTATCCCTTTGTTCACTTTAGTCCCAGGGAATATTGGTAGGACACAAATGTAAATCAATCCAAATGAGAATGACATTCACTGAACCCCACCAATCAAAGCCAAAACATCCTTTAAACTTAAAACCAATGAGGCCTTGATAAATTTAAACTAAAATCTACCCTTCCTGTTACATATATCAGCATATTCTCCACTTTGTTTTCTAAGTTTTGGTTTCTCACCAAATGATTGTTTCTGACAAAATCCTTTTTTTATATCCGGCAAAATCTGAGGAGCTAGCTTATCTCCATAATCACAAATTGGTACTGAAAGTGAAGCAATGAGAGAATATCTCTGTCTTCTAAGTTAAGTGAAAATTCAGATCTCTAAAATAAGAATTGTGGTAAAAATTTGATACACATTAAGACACATGTTATGTGTGTATATATAATTGAGATTTTGTTTACTGATCCATAGTGAACCAGTAAACTGTCTTCTCCTGTATTCAGAACCTGTTACATAATTTGTAGGGCCCAGTGCAAAATGAAAATGTTCAAAGTCAATGAGAATTTCAATACAGAGATAGCAGAGCCCAAAGCTCTGTGTGCCGCACACGTTACATGAACTTGAACCTGACCCTGCCTACATTATGCTTAGATTAAATTTTGTGTACCCTTATCACATTCCAGCTATTATCTTATGCTAGACATATGTTTCTTTATTACACAATTGCTTTTGTATGTTACAAATGCTGAACTCAATCTTTGACTTGGAAAATTATTTTCAACCATTCTTAGATAAACTGAATAATAAAATGTATACACTATTTTGAGGGTATTTATGACTGTGCAAAGAAAGACAGAAATGAAAATCACAGAGTACTGATTTATTTATCAAGTGAGTATTTGGAAAGTACTGACTTTATGATGATGATAGTGAAATAGTTTTGATAAAATTCATCGAAATTTTCTACTGTGAGATAAGCAATTAAAGTTCCAAAGAACACTAGCAATACCACATTCCTAAGGACAACCAGTAAAACCTGTTTAACTAAGGGGGAGATAATGACCAAACACAGCTGAGACTGAAACTAACGAAACACTGATGGTAGTTTTGGTTAGGGACTGCCAAAGGGATTAGGTGGAAGCCTAGAGAGGCAGATAGACAATTCAACAAAGACCCATCGCCATACCTCCTACATGCCAGACCTTGAAAGTTGGGAATACAGCTGAGAACGGGCAAAAGATTGATTTTTATTCAGCTGAAAATAGATGTCTCCGTAGCTTAAACAGTGTCAGAATACAGACAGAGGATGTAAGTATATTATGTCATACTTGACAGATTTGCCTTACTGTAAAAGAAAGAAAAGAGGTCCAATAGGTTAATGAAGCACCTAATGGGCAAGTGGAGTTAGCATAGAGTAAATGAAAATTTGCTGAAAGTCTAAGATCTAAGGTGTTACTCAAACCTTCTACTGCAAGTACGAGCATGAACAGGAACTAATATGCAAAGTTCTTTATAAAATTTCCGCTTGATAATTGGAACGATGGCGTTAAAATAAAATAAAGCATTAGTTTTAAATATCCTGTTTATCACTTTATTTCTAGATACCTAATGCTCTTTCACTTTACATATTTAATTTGCTTTTAAATTGTAAGCATTTTGAACAGAACTATTTTTATTTTTTTTAATTTTTAATTTTAATTATTTTTTAACATCTTTATTGGAGTATAATTGCTTTACAATGGTGTGTTAGTTTCTGCTTTATAACAAAGTGAATCAGCTATACGTATACAAATATCCCCATATCCTCTCCCTCTTGCGTTTCCCTCCCACCCTCCTTATCCCACCTACCTAGGTGGTCACAAAGCACCTAGCTGATCTCCCTGTGCTATGTGGTTTCTTCCGGCTAGCTATATATTTTACATTTGGTAGTGTATGTATGTCCATACCACTCTCTCACTTCGTCCCAGCTTAGCCTTCCCCTTCCTCGTCTCCTCAAGTCCATTCTCTACGTCTGCGTCTTTATTCCTGTCCTGCCCCTAGGTTCTTCAGAACCATTTTTTTTTAATTTTTATTTTTTAGATTCCATATATATGTGATAGCATACGGTATTTGTTTTTCTCTTTCTAACTTATTTCACTCTGCATGACAGACTCCAGGTCCACCCACCTCACTACAAATAAATCAATTTCATTCCTTTTTATGGCTGAGTAATATTCCATTGTATATATGTGCCACATCTTCTTTATCCATTCATCTGTTGATGGACACTAAAGTTGCTTCCATGTCCTGGCTATTGTAAATAGAGCTGCAATGAACATTTTGGTACATGACTCTTTTGGAGTTATGGTTTTCTCAGGGTATATGCCCAGTAGTGGGATTGCTGGGTCGTATGGTAGTTCGATTTTAATTTTTTAAGGAGCTTCCATACTGTTCACCATAGTGGCTGTATCAATTTACATTCCCACCAACAGTGCAAGAGGGTTCCCATTTCTCCACACGCTCTCCAGCATTTATTCTTTGTATATTTTTTGATGATGGCCATTCTGACCGGTGTGAGGTGATGCCTTATTGTAGTTCTGATTTGCATTGCTCTAATGATTAGTGATGTTGAGCATCCTTTCATGTGTTTGTTGGCAATCTGTATATCTTCTATGGAGAAATGTCTATTTAGGTCTTCTGCCCATTTTTGGATTGGGTTGTTTGTTTTTTTGATATTGAGCTGCATGTGTTGCTTGTAAATTTTGGAGGTTAATCCTTTGTCAGTTGCTTCATTTGCAAATATTGTCTCCCATTCTGAGGGTTGTCTTTTCTTCTTGTTTATAGTTTCCTTTGCTGTGCAAAAGACTTTAAGTTTCATTAGGTTGCATTTGTTTATTTTTGTTTTTATTTCCATTTCTCTAGGAGGTGGGTCAAAAAGGATCTTGCTGTGGTGTATATCATAGAGTGTTCTGCCTATTTTTCCTTGAAGAGTTTGATAGTGTCTGGCCTTACATTTAGGTCTTTAATCCCTTTTGAGTTTATTTTTGTGTATGGTGTTAGGGAGTGTTCTAATTTCATTCTTTTACATGTAGCTGTCCAGTTTTCCCAGCACCACTTATTGAAGAGGCTGTCTTTTCTCCATTGTATATTCTTGCCTCCTTTATCAAAAATAAGGTGACCATATGTGCATGAGTTTATCTCCGGGCTTTCTATCCTGTTCCATTGATCTATATTTCTGTTTTTCTGCCAGTACCATACTGTCATAATTACTGTAGCTTTGTAGTATAGTCTGAAGTTAGGGAGCCTAATTCCTCCAGCTCCGTTTTTCTTTCTCAAGATTGCTTTGGCTATTCAGGGTCTTTTGTGTTCCCATACAAATTGTGACATTTTTGTTACAGTTCTGTGAAAAATGCCATTGGTAGTTTGATAGGGATTGCTTTGAATCTGTAGATTGCTTTGAGTAGTGTAGACATTTTCAAAATGTTGATTCTTCCAATCCAGGACATGTTATATCTCTCCATCTCTTTGTATCATCTTTAATTTCTTTCATCAGTGTCTTATAGTTTTCTGCATACAGGTCTTTTGTCTCCTTAGGTATGTTTATTCCTAGGTATTTCATTCTTTTTGTTGCAATGGTAAATGGGAGGTTTTCCTTAATTTCTCTTTCAGATTTTTATGATTAGTGTATAGGAATGCAAGAGATTTCTGTGCATTAATTTTAGATCTTGCTACTTTACCAAATTCATTGGTTAGCTCTAGTAGTTTCCTGATAGTATCTTTAGGATTCTCTCTATATAGTTTCATGTCATCTGCAGGGACAGCTTTACTTCTTCTTTTCTGATTTGGATTTCTTTTATTTCTTTCTCTTCTCTGATTGCTGTGGCTAAAACTTCCAAAACTATGTTGAATAACTGTGGTGAGAGTGGACAACCTTTTCTTGCTCCTGATCTTAGAGGAAATGGTTTCAGTTTTTCACAATTGAGGACGATGTTGGCTGTGGGTTTGTCATATATGGCCTTTATTATGTTGAGGTAAGTTCCCTCTATGCCTATTTTCTGGGGGGTCTTTATCATAAATGGGTGTTGAATTTTGTTGAAAGCTTTTTCTGCATCTATTGAGATGATCATGTGGGTTTTCTCCTTCAAATTTTTAATATAGTTTATTACATTGATTGATTTGCATATATTGAAGAATCCTGGCATTCCTGGAAAAAAACCCATTTAATCATGGTGTATGATCCTTTTAAAGTGCTGTTGGATTCTGTTGGCTAGTATTTGGTTGAGGATTTTTGCATCTATGTTCATCAAGGATATTGTCCTGTAGATTTCTTTCTTTGTGACATCTTAATCTGGTTTTGGTATCAGGGTGATGATGGCCCTGAGTGTTCCTCCCTCTGCTATATTTTGGAAGAGCTTTAGAAGGATACGTGTTAGCTCTTCTCTAAATGTTTAATAGAATTCGCCTGTAAACCATCTGGTCCTGGACTTTTGTTTGTTGGAAGATTTTTAATCACAGTCTCAATTTCAGCACTTGTGATTGGTCTGTTTATATTTTCTATTTCTTCCTGGTTCAGTCTTGGAAGGTTGTGCTTTTCTAAGAATTTGTCCATTTCTTCCAGGTTGCCCATTTTATTGGCATATGGTTGCTTGTAGTAATCTCCCATGATCTTTTGTATTTCTGCAGTGTCAGTTGTTACTTCTCCTTTTTCATTTCTAATTCTACTGATTTGAGTCTTCTCCCTTTTTTTCTAGATGAGTCTGGCTAATGGTTTATCAATTTTGTTTATCTTCTCAAAGAATCAACTTTTAGTTTTATTGATTTTTGCTATGTTTTCCTTCATTTCTTTTTCATTTATTTCTGATCTGATCTTTATGATTTCTTTCCTTCTGCTAACTTTGGGTTTTTTTTTGTTGTTGTTGTTCTTCTTTCTCTAATTGCTTTAGGTGTAAGGTTAGGTTGTTTATTTGAGATGTTTCTTGTTTTTGAGGTAGGACTGTATTGCTAAAAACTTCCCTGTTAGAACTACTTTTGCTGCATCCCATAGGTTTGGGGTTGTCCTGTTTTCATTGTCATTTGTTTCTAGGGAAATTTTGATTTCCTCTTTGATTTCTCCAGTGATCTCTTGGTTATTTAGTAGTGTGTTGTTTAGCCTCCATGTGTTTGTATTTTTCTCAGACTTTTTCTTGTAATTGATTGTCTCATAGCGTTGTGGTCAGAAAAGGTGCTTGTTACAATTTCAATTTTGTTAAATTTACCACAGCTTGATTTGTGACCCACGATATGATCTATCTTGGAGAATGTTCCATGAGCACTTGAGAAGAAAGTGTATTCTGTTGTTTTTGGATGGAATGTCCTATAAATATCAATTAAGTCCATCTTGTTTAATGTATCATTTAAAGCTTGTGTTTCCTTATTTATTTTCATTTTGGATGATCTGTCCATTGGTGAAAGTGGGGTGTTAAAGTACCCTACTATGATTGCGTTACTGTCAATGTCCCCTTTTATGGTTGTTAGCATTTGCCTTATGTATAGAGGTACATCTATGTTGGGTGCATAAATATTTACAATTGTTATATCTTCTTCTTGGATTGATCCCTTGATCTTTATGTAGTGTCCTTCTTTGTCTCTTGTAATAGTCTTTATTTTAAAGTCTATTTTGTCTGATATGAGAATTGCTACTCCAGCTTTCTTTTGATTTCCATTCACATGGAATATCTTTTTCCATCCCTTCACTTTCAGTCTGTATGTGTCCCTAGGTCTGAAGTGGGTCTCTTGTAGACAGCATATATATGAGTCTTGTTTTTGTATCTATTCATCCAGTCTATGTCTTTTGGTTCGAGCATTTAATCCATTTACATTTAAGGTAATTATCAATATGTATCGTCCTATTACGATTTTCTTAATTGTTTTAGGTATGTTATTGTAGGTCTTTTCCTTCTCTTGTGTTTCCTGCCAGAGAAGTTTCTTTAGCATTTGTTGTAAAGCTGGTTTGGTGGTGCTGAATTCTCTTAGTTTTTGCTTGTCTGTAAAGGTTTTAATTCCTCTGTTGAATCTGAATGAGATCCTTGCTAGGTAGAGTAATCTTGGTTGTAGGTTTTTCCCTTTCATCACGTTAAATATGTCCTGCCCCTCCCTTCTGGCTTGCAGAGTCTCTGCTGAAAGATCAGCTGTTAATCTTATGAGGATTCCCCTTGATTTTATTTGTTTTCTTCCCTTGCTGCTTTTAGTATTTTTTCTTTGTATTTAATTTTTGATAGTTTGAATTATATGTGTCTTGGAATGTTTCTCTTTGGATTTATCCTGTATGGGACTCTCTGTGCTTCCTGGACTTAATTGACTATTTCCTTTCCCATATTAGGGAAGTTTTCGACTATAATCTCTTCAAATATTTTCTCAGTCCCTTTCTGTTTCTCTTCTTCTTCTGGCATCTGTATAATTCAAACATTGGTGCATTTAATGTTGTCCCAGAAGTCTCTAACACTGTTTCCAATTCTTTTCATTCTTTTTTCTTTATTCTGCTCTGCAGGAGTTATTTCCACTATTTTATCTTCAAGGTCACTTACCTGTTCTTCTGCCTTAGTTATTCTGCTATTGATTCCTTCTGGAAATTATTTAATTTCATTTGTTGTGTTGTTCATCATTGTTTGTTTGCTCTTTAGTTCTTCTAGGCCCTTGTTAAAGGTTTCTTGTATTTTCTCCATTCTATTTCCAAGGTTTTGGATCATCTTTACTATTATTACTCTGGAATCTTTTTCAGGCATACTGCTTATTTCCTCTTCATTTGCTTGGGCTGGTGAATTTTTACCTTGCTCCTTCATCTGCTGTGTGTTTCCCTGTCTTCTCATTTTGCTTCACTTACTGTGTTTGGGGTCTCCTTTTCACAGGCTGAAGGTTCGTAATTCCCATTGTTTTTGGTGTCTGCCCCTAGTGGCTATGATTGGTTCAGTGAGTTGTGTAGGCTTCTTGATGGAGGAGACTATTTCCTGTGCTCTGGAGGATTTAGCTGGATCTTGTCTTTCTGGTGGGCAGGACCACGTCTGATGGTGTGTTTTGTGGTGTCTGAGACCTTATTATGATTTTAGGCATCCTCTCTGATAATAGGTGGGGCTGCGTTCCTGTCTTGCTAGTTGTTTGGCATAGGGTGTCCAGCACTGTAGCTTGCTGGTCGTTGAGTGGAGCTGGGTCTTAGCATTGAGATGGAGATCTCTGGGAGAGTTTTTACCATTTGATATTATGTGGAGCCAGGAGATCTCTTGTGGACCAATGTCCTGAACTCGGCTCTCCCACCTCAGAGGCACAGTCCTGACACCCGGAAGGAGCACCAAGACCCTGTCAGCCACATGGCTCAGAAAAAAGGGGAGGATAAAAAGAAAGAAAGAAAGAAAAAAATAAAATAAATTATTAAAGAAAATAATTATTAAAAGTAAATAATTATTTTATTTCAGAATATACTACAAAGCTACAGTAATCAAGACTGTATGTTACCGGCAGCGAAACAGAAATATAGATCAATGGAACAGGATAGAAAGCCCAGAGATAAACACATGCACATATGGTCACTTTATCTTTGATAAAGTAGATAAAGATATACAATGGAGAAAAGACAGCCTCTTTATAAGTGGTGCTGGGAAAACTGGACAGCTACATGTAAAAGAATGAAATTAGAATACTCCCTAACACCGTACACAAAAATAAACTCAAAATGGAATAAAGACCTAAATGTAAGGCCAGACACCATAAAATTCTTAGAGGAAAACATAGGCAGAACACTCTATGACATACATCACAGAGAGATCCTTTTTGACCCACCTCCTAGAGAAATGGAAATAAAAACAAAAATAAACAAATGGTACTTAATGAAACGTAAAAGTTCTTGCACAGCAAAGGAAACCATAAACGAGACCAAAAGACAACCCTCAGAATGGGAGAAA
Source organism: Eschrichtius robustus (assembly GCF_028021215.1). Taxonomy (NCBI): domain Eukaryota; kingdom Metazoa; phylum Chordata; class Mammalia; order Artiodactyla; family Eschrichtiidae; genus Eschrichtius; species Eschrichtius robustus. The sequence goes on from NC_090827.1 coordinate 135,576,262, forward strand.
ATATTTGCAAACAAAGCGACTGACAAAGGATTACTCTCCAAACTATACAGGCAGCTAATGCAGCTCAATATCAGTAAATCAAACCAGCCAATCTAAAAATGGGCAGAAGACTTAAATAGAAATTTCTCCAAAGAAGATATACAGGTTGCCAACAAACACAGGAAAGGATGCTCAACATCACTAATCGTTAGAGAAATGCAAATCAAATTTACTATGAGGTATCACCACACACCGGTCAGAACGGCCATCATCAAAAAATCTACAAGAATAAATTCTGGAGAGGGTGTGGAGAAAAGGGAACGCTCTTGCCCTGCTGGTGGGAATGTAAATTGATACAGCCACTATGGAGAACAGTATGGAGGTTCCTTAAAAAACTAAAAATAGAACTACCATACGACCCAGCAATCCCACTACTGGGCATATACCCTGAGAAAACCATAATTCAAAAAGAGTCATGTACCATGCTGTTCATTGCAGATCTATTTACAATAGCCAGGACATGAAACAACTTAAGTGTCCATCGACAGATGAATGGATAAAGAAGATGTGGCACATATATAGAATGGAATATTAGTCAGCCATAAAAAGAAATGAAATTGATTTATTTGTAGTGAGGTGGATGGACCTAGAGTTTGTCATACAGAGTGAAGTAAGTCAGAATGAGAAAAACAAATACCGTATGCTATCACATATATATGGAATCTAAAAAAAAAAAAAAAAAGGTTCTGAAGAGCCTAGGGTCAGGACAGGAATAAAGATGTAGACATAGAGAATGGACTTGAGGACATGGGGAAGGGGTGGGGTAAGCTGGGATAAAGTGAGAGAGTTGCAATGACATATATACACTACCAATTGTAAAATAGATAGCTATCGGGAAGCAGTCACATAGTACAGGGAGATCAGCTTGGTGCTTTGTTACCACCTAGAGTGGTGGGATAGTGAGGGTGGGAGGGAGACAGAAGAGGGAGGAGATATGGGGATATTTGTTTATATATAGCTGATTCACTTTGTTATACAGCAGAAACTAACACATCATTCTAAAGCAATTATACTCCAATAAAGATTAAAAAAAAAAACCTCTAAATGATGCAGTTAAGAGACTTGAAACATTTGGAATTCTCCTCTTTTATATTTTGAGCAGAAAAAAAAATGCATTTTAGATTTGACCATGTTATGAGAAAGCAGAAAAAATGAGTATTTCAATCACTTGCAGATTAAATAGTTTATATATCAAAATATGCATCAAATAGTTTATGTATTTTAATAGTTTGCATATTTGTGTACATCATAATATATTAAAATACATAAATTGTTTACATATAACAGTTCTATTATATAGTATAATATATTATGTATTATGTATGAAATAGTTTATACTATAAATCAGAAATAGTTTATAGTAAATAGTTCACATATTTATTTATAGTAAATAGTTCACAAATTGTCTATACATTATACTATACATTTACTATATATTTCTATATAATTATGATATTATAGATTATAATGATATGTTATCATTTATATATTACAATTACATAGTTTTTATATTATGATATATAATTATATATTATAAAGAGACACTTGCTTTATCTAATAGTATTCTTGGTGTATGTTTTGGAATGGATATAGTCACAGCTTACCACCTCCGTAAAACATCTGAAATATCTCACAGAGTTAGCTGTGCTTGAGAAAACATTTTCTGATTTTGTCAGTGTTCCATCTGAGGTGTTGGCATAACCACAAAATAGGATGGAGAATCCCTAACAATATTTTAATCTGTTAAATTTTAAAATGGCTTTCTATTTTATTTTTGTCTCCAATTTAGTTTAAATAAAACTTAAGGTTATCTGTATAGTCCTGCTATAGATAGCCTATTTTCGAAGAAAGAATTGAGGCTTATTACATTTCGTACTCATAGGTCCTGAACATATCACTTGGTTTCTTTTCTTTTTTTTTTTTTTTTTTAAAGCTTTTCTTTTTTTTTTAATTTTTATTTATTTATATTTTTATTTTTGGCTGTGTTGGGTCTTCGTTTCTGTGCGAGGGCTTTCTCTAGTTGCGGCAAGGGGGGGGCCACTCTTCATCGCGGTACGCGGGCCTCTCACTGTCGTGGCCTCTCTTGTTGCGGAGCACAAGCTCCAGACGCGCAGGCTCAGTAATTGTGGCTCACGGGCCTAGTTGCTCTGCGGCATGTGGGATCTTCCCAGACCAGGGCTCGAACCCGTGTCCCCTGCATTGGCAGGCAGATTCTCAACCGCTGCGCCACCAGGGAAGCCCCGGTTTATTTTCTTTGTGAAGTAGCATGGATGGAATGGAAAGAGATTGTGTCAGACATAACTGAGATTATTGCCAGCTTCATCATTTTAAAAAGATGTGGCTCTATTAAAAAAGCCTCGAGAAATATGTCTGTTCAAAAGCATGTGCCTGCTTTCCTAGTTTCCACTGTTTCTAAGGGATTAGTTTCAAATTTTAATATTTAATGTATTCTCTTCCCCTCTGTATCAAGCAAGTTTACTTTTCCTCTGTATGAGTTTGGTAAAATCAAACATAACAGTCCCAAATATTGTTCCATAAACAAGAAGATATTTATTCTCTAATGAAAACTTACTCCAATAATAATAATAATATGTGCATAAAGCAATGGAGAAAGAAAAATTGGAGGCTAGTGCAAATGTGGCTGGTGGAGCCATAGTCCAAGACCATCATCATGATGAGAACCAGCTACTACTCTGATCAATTTTATTTTTTGTATAGTGTTGGGAAACAGTTTTCCATGGGTCACCAGTCTTTTATTGTTACCTAATGTGCCAAAAATACAGAGCCCTGAGTCCTTTTTCAGGATTGTCTTTTCATAGAGCACCCTTGAGGGATGAGGTATATCTCCCATTGTGAGAAACAGAAGGTATCTTTACCGTCTGCTATAAAATAACTAGATTCCCCAATCTCAGTGCTCTTCTACAGTGCAATCCACTTTGTTAAGGGTTTCATCTCCCCCCCTCATCATCCTCTGGAGACTTGGGAGCAAGAGGAACTGAAGCAAATATGCTGATGCTCATGCTGCTTGCTGTATGATGAGTAACACATTCCCTTGTCTCTGACCCAGGAGTCTTGTGTCTTCTACCAGTATCCAAAAAAAAGTGACAGACTAACGTTTTAGCTCATCAAGGTAAGGTAAGATGAAATCTCCGGGGCAAAAGTTTTCACGATGAGGACGGGATCTTGAATAAGGTGACTTTCTGGAAGAGGAAGTAAAAGGCCCCACAAGCAAGGTTCAGAGTGAGAAGAAGACACCCTGAGATCTGATGGTGAATGCTTTCACCCAAATGGTGAGCAAGGGAGAAGACGGTAGTGTCCCAAATGCTAATGAGACTGAGGGCCAACAAGTAGAATGGAAGCGACAAGCTGCCCAAGTGGAATCTGGTTGTTTCCTACTCTCCTCTGAGCAGAAACAGGAAGATATATCATGAATATGGGGCAGCAAACCCTATGGCCCCAGGTGATAGATGAGGTAGCTACAGATGGTAAGCCTGGGCCCTCAAATGGCATCAGCAATGAGAAATTTACATTTTGACACAGAGCTTGGATGAACCGAAAACACAGGGGTCTCTTTGGTTGGGTTGTGTTCTGCTATCATGCCTCTCAAAGCCAAAAGTAAATGCAAAGAGTCTTTCTTATTAGCATAGAGCCACTCTTTCACACAGTACCCCTGATCTCTACTTCCTCCTTCTATGTCAACCTCAGCTGCTTTTAGGAGAAAGATCCCTAGGATGAGGCCAAGATCTTAGTCCTCTCTTCAAAAGGGAACCAAAGCTAAATACACTTGTCTGAGTATGTTGGGGAGCTTTGGGGAGGGCTAGTGCTTATGGTTCTACTGGATCCATGCACCAAAGTCACTTCCTACCCAGTCTGTTAGGCAGAGAAGGAAACTGAATTCAATCTATAGACTGTGGGACAAAGTCACTGTGGGACAGAGATGTAAAAATGACCTTGTGGATGAGCACTTTCAGCTGATTCAATTCACGATTGCAGTGGCTTTGACATCTGCACATACCATTGAATTGATGCATTACATGCTTCTACTTCCTGTCTCAAAAGAGTTACAGAGAATTCACCTTTTCAAAGACTGCCACGAGAGGAAAAATGATAGTGGGACAGATCAATCCCTTCTCCCCTCCCACTTAACCCTCTTCCCTCTCCCTTCCTGGCTGATCAAATAGAAACAAAATGAACTACAAGAAAGAGAAATGAAAATCACAGTTTTAGTTAAAGACTTAAAGGCTGCCAGAGTACTCAAAGAGATTGTTTCCCAGAAGAATAGTGCCTGCCAGATGAAGGTACCAATTACGCCCCCTTTTTTTTAAATAAAAAGGCACATTTTAACCTGCTACTAAGCTTTTGTTGAAATTGTACCCATGACTCATGGAGGCTTGTAACGCTAGACTGATATCCTTATTTGCGAGTGCATCAGTTTGAATTCAATGACTAACAAAATGGAAAGTACTCAGTAGGCATTCTTGGTCAAACAGGTACAATCTGTTCAAGAGTGCAACTGGCCTGACCCAGGGACTTCTCAACTTTGCATGAAAACATGCTGCTCCTCCTTTAGGGAAACTTCATCCCCCACTTGATTGTCTAAAAAATGCCATTGGATCAATAGGGACCTTAATCAGTGGGCACTGTCCACTGATACTGTCCATCAGTGAAAGTTAATGCTGTCCATGGATAAGAACAGCAGTCTCGCCCCAATGACAACTCTGAAGACCAACTTTGGTAAAGGCTGGTCATCACAATGGGTTGAATTGGAAGCTGTGACCCTTTCCCTAGACAGTACTCCAGTGGATCATGTTATATTTTTATATAATATTATACATAACATGCATACACGTAACAGTCATATTTTTACTAACTCTTAAGCTGTTGCCAATGGCTTAGCCATCTGTTCTACTACTTGGAAGCCTACAGAATGGCAGATTAAAGATGATCCTCGTTATGACTGCAAAATGTGGAAGGCAATTGTGGTTGCTCATCTGATAGTCTGGGCTGTACACATAGATGCTCACATAAGGGCTCATTCTCTGATGAGAGTGAATGGAATCAGCTGCTGATCAAGCCTGCATTCTCACATTGGTGCCGTTGTTACCTAGATGCATCATCACATAAGGCATGACTATTTCCACCATCATAAACTGGACACAATGTAAAAAGTCAAAACTTTCTGATGCAGAAGTTAACTGTAATAAAGACTCCATTTTTTCATGTTACATGGGTGCCAGCTTTTAAGTCTCAAGTCTCACTCTTCCACTACTGCCCCACATGTGGTCAAGCCGATGAGAAAATCTGCATGATCCCTCCTTTGATGCTGGCAGGAAGTTCAAACCACCCAAAGGAACATTACACTGGCCCCACCACCTAACCATCAAAACACTCCCAAGCCATTCTCCTTCCCTACTGTCTCAAGCCATTTCAGAACCTGCTTGAGATTCACCTTGCTCTTCCTAGAAATCCTTGTCATATGAGTAATGAAACTTTTCATATCCTTTTGGTGTGTCTGCGACATTGTCAATGTCAACAACCAAACCAAATTTGGGGGTGGGAAGATGTATTCTGTTTCTGTGGAATCTCCAAAACAGTTGGAGAAGAGAGCAGCATGGGTGTCTAGACAATGCCCACCACCTCTCAGTGTCTTTCTTCTCTTTCTCTGACTTGCTAACTGCTGGTGAGAGAGCTCTTTGAGCTGCATTGCTGCCTGCTGATAAGCTTGCACTTTAATTTAGGCTGTTTTATGTTGCATTTGCTGAGTTCTACTGAGCCTCTGTTATAGATTGAACTGACCCAAGTCAGAAGTCTGGGTAATTGGAATTTAGGGACAGGAATATGAGCTTGGGGCTGTCCTTTAAAAAGCTCTGGGTTGTGTATCTCTACCCAGACCAATCTGTGTGTAACAGATTGAACAGTGTGTCTCGACTCGAACATAAACTGTGCCTGACACTATGCTCAGGAGAATGACTCTTATTCTTTAACCATTGGTCATATGTCTCAACCACGCACTGGCCCCATTCTGCAAAGAGCTCAAGGGCAAGCTTGATACTCTGTGCATTATGGGCCCACCAGTGGTTGCTGGTATGGAAGAAGAATAGCAACTGTGTGACATTCTGAAATCGTACTCCTAAAAGCAGATGACTCACTGAGACCTCACAAAACGCTTTTTCTGCTGCTGCTATTTATGCTTCTGTCACCAAAAAAGATCCTGATCCTCAGAGTTTAGGGATTATCATAAGACCCCTGTAGCACAGTCAAAGGGTCACTTCAAACACTGCTCTTTGAAGGCCTCCACCCCTAACAATTCTGAGTCAAGGCACCTTGGTTAAATTCCTGAAAGTCATTTGATAAACCAAGGTCTGCTCCATCCCTGACACTGTCAAAAAAAGAGTTATTAACTATCTCAGTACCCACAACATGAAAAAAATTTCAACATCTTTAGGCCTTCTTGGGTTCTGAAGGCAACAAATTCCTCATTTACAAATTTTACGTAATCCAGTTATACTGTTACATGCACATTGGCCCATCTTGCATGGGACTTCCTCCAACAAAAGTTCTAAAATCTGTCCAAATTGCAATATAATAGGCATTTTGTTAGAGCCCCCACCAGAGATACCTTCACTACATAGGCTCTAGCAGCCTCCTCTCATACCTCCTGGCATCTCTGGAACACCTATGATGGCCATAAGTTGCCCATGGGCTTCTGATGCAAGAAATTGTGCTCTTTGGCCCCATGTTATATACCATTAGAGTGACAATTGCTGGTCCATACTGGGCTGTCATGGAAATATAGGCTCTCATAAGTCCTAAACCCAAGATCTTCAATATCCAGCTGCTCATTATACCTTGGGTCATGAAAGCAGCACCACAAAAGCATGGCCACTGAGGACTCCTGACACAGGATAGAGCCAAACCCGAGCACCTGGTATATTCCTCCTGCAGGAGGGGGTGGCCTTCCCTTTCCTCAGTCCTTTTCTGGATGCCATGGTGCTAAAGGAGGTCACCCCTCTCTCAGACTCTTTGGCTATTTATGGAGCTCCTCAGGATCAGCTGAGTGAACAGAAAAAGGAGCTTGTAGAATTTGTGGATGGCTTTATCACCCTCACATATGATGAAGCTTGCTGAATTGCTGTTGCCATTCCTTCCTTAAGCAGGATGTCCTTGATAAAGGATGAGACCCAAAGGTCACTATAATTGGCCAAACTTCAGGCAGTCACAGTAGCACTGGAAGACCTGATCAAAAATTGGCCCCATTTGAACATTTATAGAGACCCATGGGCCATTGCCAATGGTCTATCTAGTATAATTAATGACAGCAAAAGTGATTTCTTACCCAAGGATGCTTCTTTGGTGTAAAGAACTCTAGGCATCTCTTGCCTGACAGATACACAAAATGTGAATCAAGGTCACATGCCTACTAAAGCTACAACACAAGTCCTCACCAAGATATTTCTGATGCCCTTGGAAGTTTTATACATCACTGATAATGACCAGGGCACTCATTCACTTCTCAGAATGAACAATGTTGGACTTTTGAAAAAGGCATTTGATGGAAATTTCATCTCTTTTAATCACCTCAGGCTACAGGCCTCATAGAGTGCCATAACGGCTTACTTAAACAAGCTCAAATTCAGTTAAGTGAAAAACGGCACATGTGAGTCATCAGTCAACCATCAGGGGTCTGCTGTAATATGTCATCATTTTTTAATGTTTGGCTGTTGCCAGCTTTTAAGCTTCCCTCTTCCCTCTTCCATTACTGCCCTGTATCTGGGCAAGACAATTAAAAATCGCAGGTGCTCCCTCTTTTGCTGTTTGTAGGATCTTCAAACCGTATGTCAGAACACTCACCCTGGCCCCATTCCATAACCACCATAAAAACCCAAGCCAGTCTCGTTTCCCTACTCACTTTTTTATTTTTTCAGACCTGCTGAGGAGCAACCTTGTTCTACCCAGAAAGTCTCATTGTGTGATTAATGAACATTTTCATGTCTCTTGGTATGTGTGTGGTATCATCAGTCTCGACAACTGAACCAAATTTTGAGTGGGGTCCACCTTGTTTCTGGGCAATGGCTAGGATGCCAAATCTACCAGCTTTTGACAAATTGACTGTATTTAACCCTTTTCAAGTTCACCATCTATGTCTTGCTATTGTTGAAACTTTCTAGTACAAATAATTGATCTCAGCCATAGCAAGTAGCCTTTGGGACCCTTGGAAAAAAACAGCCATGTTTTCAACTTTCCTGATCATCCACAGTTTGTAACAGTGAGCCTTTTGTTGAAAATCATCCAACAGTGGTCCAATAGTCAAAATATTCAAATGATATTCCATGTTCCCTAACATTTACAGACATTTGTTATTACAGATCACTTGATAGACTCCTCAAAAATCAATACAAATATGTTTCTAACACTTCCTCTCTTAACTTCTTCTGTCACATTCTATGAGAGGGCAGTTTCGTCATTGAATGCAGCTGTCCCCAGAATGGCTTATCTTCTTTAGTCTGCCTCCTGGATAATGTGAAGAATGAAAGAAGCCTGTAGGGAAGCCTATAGAACAATTTTGAAAATTCATGTTTCCTACTCTCACAATGTTTGGGCATGATGCAACTTTTTTTCCCCTAACAGTGACCCCAGGTAAGCCTGGCACTCTACATCCTCTGGGTAGCAGTCTAGCTATAAGGGGGTCTAAAGAATTCAAATTTAATTTTGGTTCAGCCACTTGGATTCTTTTGTTCTGACTTAACATGGTCTTAGATCATAAAGATGGACTATACTAGTGAGTGCATTGCTCCACGCGTCTTCCTTGTTCCCTTGGACCAAGGTGAGAAATATAATGGGTCTTTGTAAATTTTACAAAATCAGTCTTGTTCCACTTGCACCTGACCCCCCCAGACAAAAGCTGTGGTATGAGTAGAAAATTATTAGAGAAAAGGTATATTTATAACACTGGGGTGGGACACACTAATTTTGTGAACAGCAAATGAGCAACTCCAGCACCTGGGGGAGGCACACCTTAGATCTCAGAAGTTGCAAGGAAGGGGAATAATAACTGCTCCCTTTGTCACCTAGATACAACACTGCAACCTGATAAAGCCATCATAGGGTCTGCCTGAGTAATGCAACATCTACCATGGGCAATCTGACCCTTTACTGTAAAAACAGAGACACTCATGTGGACATGGCCAGTTCTGAACTATTCTACTTCCTGATGCTATCAATGTCAACTCCTGAACAGGGATGCCCTCCCTCATATGTCTACAAAAATGTGGCCCAGTCTGTTTCAGTTTGGTTGATACAAATTCATATTCTTTTCCTGATGTCTAAGTGCCTTTGAATTATGCCATATATGATGATTGAGGCTACAACTTCCAGGTGACATTGTTCATGTGTCTTAAACAAACTGATATAATGTTCCACATTAGATTTAAGAACATATCTAGAACAGGGGTGACCTGTGTACATTTGGGTTATATGTTTGTATGTGGGAGATCATGGACAGACCATTAAATGTCTTTCCATTGCAGATAGAGCCTGCTTTTTTAGCCCATGTATTGCCCCCTGTACCTATTGGCAATGACATCAAAGATCAGCGAGTCAGCTGCAACTCCCTTGCATGGTTCATAATGGATAATAGACCTGATCTTAGACTACAGTCTGACTACCTAAAATATGACTTGCTGATCCTGCTGGAATATATTCACAGTTGACTGAGTCTGAGATCCTGAGGACGTGGTTGAGGTCAGTACTGCAGGTTGCCATCATTCTCCTTTTTATCCTGTTAATTAAATGCTGTGGCAAATTGAATGGATTTGGGTGTATCTTCTGTTAGTTAGGTTAATCGAAGTGGCCAATGGAGTAGTAAACTCATTTGAAAATTTGCTAGAAGCCAAGGCAAAGTAGGACTAAATGTTGGATATTGTTGGGAGATACCCAACAGTCTTGGTCTTTCATGTTCTATGTCTTGCTAGGTGTGCCAAGAATAAAAGGCCCTGTCTACTCTTTACCTGGGCTGTTTCTCAGGGTCATGTTACTCAAGAGGTTAGATTCTGAAGGGTTTTTTCCAAGGGTACATAAGGGTTGTGATCTTAAGACTCAGCTTGAGGGATGAGGTAGTATCTCCCTCTGGTTCAAAGAAGAGGCTTAATTACTGATTGCTATAGAAAGGTGGATTCTCCCAAATTCAGGGTTTTTCTCTTTAAGACATTCCACTGTTTGTGCTGGTGTTGTTGGGGCCTTCTTGTTGCAACCACACGCCCTGCCCCCCTGTTGGATTTGGGGACAAGCAGAACTGATGCAGATATGTTGGTGCTTACGCTGCTTGCTATGCCTTACATAACAAAGTCTTTGTGTCTGACCTGGGAGTCTTGTGTCTTCTGCCAGCATCCATGAAACAGTATTAGGCCAGCTCATTAGCATGTAAGCTTAAGGTGAAATCAAATCCTAGACTCAACATGTAATACTAGGCATGTTCTCTGACACTCGTTCTTTTCAACTCAGCTGTTGATTGGTCTTCATATTAGATACAGTTTCTACCTTAGTCACTAGCATGCAAGAAAGGACTGGGGTTATCAGTTATTTGCCTATCTTTTGGGAAGAGTGTAAGGAAACATCTTGAGCTGGAATTGGCTGCTGAATGACAACTGCTAGAGGAAGGCCTGGGTGGTTAACAGCAGTTAGAATTAATAACAGCCAACGAATTCAAAGCATTGGGAAATAATACCCATGTTTTCTCTTTGTACAGTAGTTCCAAAATCTCTCTTTAAGCTGCAATCAGATTTGTTTCCCTGGTTACAAAGACCAGCTTACTCAGACAGTTGGAGAGGTGACCATCCTGCCTCAGACTTAACAAATAAATTCAAATTTTACATATGCATAGGTATTTATTTGCTAATCTCTTGAGACTAGTCTTACTAGCTGTTAAGGCAGCTTTTAAAACAGTACTTAATTTTCATTTAAAATGATGTTAAAATATCAATTCCAAAGAAACTGTCATTATTTGAATGTTTACTGTAAACTAGGAACTATATTGCTGCATGCATTTTTTTTTTCATGTATTCCATTAAAAGAATCTTATGAAATGCAGACTGTTATGTTCATATCCCAGAATATGAAACTGGGATTAGCAAGTTTATGCAATGTGGTGATACTTCAGAGGTAATACGTGGTAGAATTTGTATTTGAAATAAGATATTCCTGCTATTAAAACCTCTTCATTTGAGCGTACACTATTTAAAATTGGTTTATTTAAAATTAAATTATAAAAAGCATGTAAATGGTTTCAAAATGAAAAAGAGTAAGGCAAGAAATTCTTTGTACCCTCTTACTTCTTCCTTAAACTCTCAACTGTGTAAAAGAGAAAGAAAGGGGATAGAGAGAGAGAGAGACACCAAGTGTGGAAGAAAGGAGTCAAGCTCTATAAGCTATGACTTATATTGCTTGAATGAAAAGACAGCATAATTCACTTAATCAATCATTGATTTAATTTATAGTTCCCTTTACTTCATTTCATAAAATAAGCAGTTTGAAAAATTATCATCAAAACATGTCTAAAGAAATGAGAATGATACATACTTTTATAGCCTTGAACACTTCCTCAGGATGGGAAAATATATAATAAACAGATTTTATTTTATATCAAATTAGTTTATATGTTATAATGAGGAAAACCAGGTTACAGATAAGATAAAATTTTAAACATCCAAAAAGATAGACTTCCAAAAAAAGATAAACACAGAAAGGGCTGAAACCACTAAATTGTCTAATTTTGCATCAGGTTATGAATATAGGATTAACCCTTATGTCATCCAATGACACATTACTGAATGAACTATGATGTATTTTCCATAATTTGTTACCACAGATAATGGAGAGGCTTCTTTTAAAAATGTGGGTAAAGAACAGGTGTATTTATACATTGGATTGTATCCATAAAGGCCTAGTCAGGAGAAAGAAGCCATTCTGGTTATTTTAGGAAATAATTTAATATAGAAATTATTAATTAGGTACAAAATTATATTATTTAGTGCTAGAAATTTCCTGTCTCCTTAGGCATCAAATGGTCCAACTGTTTCTCCTCATAGATGCCTCATGCTTTTTAAACAATTTTTTTAAGAAAAACTTGAGGAAATAAAATCTAATCTGAGACCTGAGGGGAGAGCAGATTTGTTTAAGGAACGGGAAGGAGAGGAGGAGGGAGAGCTTGTCAAGGAAAGGGTGCATTACAGTCAAGGCAGCCTGGCAAGAAGAAGCGGGTAGCTTACTGTGGGGGAAGAACTTCACCCACATTATCCTACTTAATTCCAAACCCGTTTATGGAGTATGCATGTTCATCTACTCATTATCTCCCTTTTTAAGAGAGTTAAAGAAGACAAAATAAGGCTTACTGATTTGCACAAGACCGCAGAGCCAGCAAATTGCGGCTAGATTTGAATTCAGGAGTATAAAGCCCCCATTTTCAACTATTAATGTGCTTCTCCATGTGTTATAACACTTTTGGAGGTTGGCTTAACCAGCAGAGACACAGAATTAATTGCTCTCCCAACCACATCAGCAGTTGATAAGTACTTGAACTTCTTGTTTGGGATTGTTGTGCATTAGATTTGTCAATCAAATATTCATACAACTTTAATTTGCTCTTGATCCAGTGACGATTTAACGAAGAACAAATCTTGTGTTTAGTCTAGTGGTGAGAAAAATGCAAGGTACTATAAATTACTATTAAAAGCTGTCACACGCAAAAATCTAAAATTTGCAGGTAAATATTTTTCTGCAAAAGGACTCTTTGGTTTTTAGGAAAAAGTATCATTTCTCGTGCCATAATTTAGCATTTTTCTCTAATACTTTAGGTAAAGAGAAAGAAGCTTGACAAATATCTAAACTTCTAGCAAGTATCCAGGTTGGAAATCTAGAGTTTATTTTTAATAGAATTTGTTAATTAGGCCTTTGATTCTTGGCAGTATCACCAAAAAAAAAAAAATGTATTTTTCTATCTATAATAACAATGAAGTTTTGTTTTTTCTGTCCGGAAAATTGAGATAATAATACCAACTTTACAGGCTAGTGCGAGGATGAGGGAATATATATGTGCATGGAAAATTCTCCAAGATGAATTTGAAGAAAGAGTAGGTGTAGGACAGATTAATGGGCTAACAGCATTTCATACATAGAGGTCAGATATAAGAAAGATCATGATCATCTTAAAAAATAAATTGATGAATCAACCGTGATTTTTTTTTTAAGGGGTTAGGTGTTCTCCTTTTCAGTGACTTGAAGAATGGTCTAGCTATTCAGAGTCTTTACTCTCTCCAGTTTGCTGGAAATAAATTATTTCATCCACTTCTCAAATACTGCATGAATTGTAGCTTCAATAAAAATTTATTTCCACCCCATAGGAGTATCCACCTATTCAGGGAATACTATCTTTCATAGAAGTTTGTGACTCCTTCCCCATAAAGATATTTCACATTGCAGGCTTCTCAAAGGCAAAAGGTGGGGAAATTTCAGACAAGGGGTTATGGTTTTAACCCACAGTCTCACCATTTTCAAATTGGATGACAGTCAGCAAGTATGGTGCTTTCATCAAGATGATGGAAATGATTAATTCCTACCTTACAGAGACTGGTTATGTTGAATTAGATAACATGTAAATAAGTCATCAGCTGGTAAACTTTTATTCAACTCCCCCCAACCTTCTCATAAAGGAAATACAAAACTATCCTTCTCTAACCATTTTAGCATCACGAAATGTCTGGAATACATTGTTCTTGATTTTGTGTTTATGATTTATATTATCATGATTTGTTTTGTATGGTTTCCTGGTAGCACAACTAGACCAAGACAGCATATAGCCATAATGGTATAATTTAATGTGCAGAATACCTCAAACACAGGTAGAGAAATTGAGATGAGAAAAATGATCCCTCTGGTGCATTATGAATCTTATGCATATTAGGATGGAAAAGATAGACTCATTATAAATTGCTGAGGTAAATGAACAAAATGATGGCAGGATCTCTAAGCACATCAAAAGAAAGAGTAACAGCTTATGTAGATTCTGTAAATAGCGATAGTGACATGATACAGCAAATAACATCAGATAATTTTAGAAGATGAATTGCCTTTTCCTTATCACACACTAACTGGAAAAAGCAAATGATCTTTGAATAGAAACTAAGAATTGCTGCCAAAGAAAGTTGGCCCTGCAGCTGTGAAGGCCAAGGTGGGGTAGATGTAGTGGTATAAACATAAATACATTTTTTAAAAACTTAAAAGCATCTGGAATGGCTTTTACATAGGAACAGGTCATTGGGTGCTGTAGATCCACATACTTTAGTAATCTAACCTTTACTTTATTATGAAATATACTGAGTATGAACCTGGAGGTGCAACTATTTTGTTAAAACTAACCCCAAGTATTATAAATCAGGAAAATCCTATTACTTCCCTTTTTTTCCGGTAAATGGCATGAGAATTCTGATATCCTATACTGAAATCTTCTAAGACATTTCTCTATTATCATATCCTCTTATTAATTAGAACGGTTTAGTTTTAAATAGTTTGTACAGCCTGAGAGTAGCAAAACAATGCAACAAACATAGGTCTCTGATAACCAGGCTGGCACTTTTGAGGAATTGAAGGAAAGCTATTGGCATATTTAAAACTTTTCTAATTTAATTTTTTAAATTGAAGCTTGTAGATAGTCAAGATAAACCTGCCTTATTCATGGTTCTATTTGCAAAGGCCCCCAGCAGGCTACTCCTTTCCATTAAACAAACAAACAAAAACTTATATAGGAATTTTTAAAGTAGTAAATTCATAGTTAACAAACTTCAGCATTCATTGTGCTTCTTCTAGGTAGAAATGTAGTAAACCTTTTCAAAAACTCTAATACTGTTCAGCAACTTCAGTATTAATTAAGAATAGGGTTCGAAGAATACATGGATAAAGTGACGGTTTTACTTACTAATCTGAGATTTTCCATTCTATGCTTTCCACTTAAATTCTTAGGGAAGAAAAATGTTCCAGTTAGATGTTTATATGGTGAAGTAGCATAACATATAACATGGTTCAATTGCAAGAAATAAATTTGTGTATCTAATGATGAGAAATGGCAAAATACAATTAGAGACTCGTTAAAAAAAAAGTTGATTTATTTTTTATAACAAGAAGACTAATTTTTGGGGATTAAAAGGAAAATATCATGCAACATTTCTTTTAAAAGCCAGCTAAACTAGACATTAATTTCTTAATACTAAACTGTCTCTACAAGTGCACAAAAGTCTCTTACATTTTTAAGTAAAAGATTTTCTTTGAAGTATTAGCATATATAAAGAAAAGTTCTCAAACCTTAAGTGTAAAGTCCAAAGCATTTGTACATATAATTGCATCCTTGTTACCTCCACTCTGATCAAAAAATACTAACAGTTCAGAAAATTTCTGTGTTCTCCTCCAGTCATGACCCCCCAAAGCAACCATCATTCTGATTTCTGTCACCATAGATTGGTTTTGTCTTTATAGAAATGGAATCCAGCAGTCTCTTTTCCTGCTCTGTCTACCTTATTTTCTCCAACATTGTATCTGTGAGACTCATGCATGATATTCATAATACTGTATGTAGCAGTAGTCTGTTCATTTTTATTGGTGCATAGTATTTCACTGTATAATTATGAGACCATTTATCCAGTCTGAGGAGTATTTAGTGTTTTTTTCCAGATTTTGACTATTATATGTAATACATTACAAATATTATTGTATATGTGTTTTGGTGCACATTTATGATGCAATTTGGTTAGGTATATTCCTAGTAGTGAAATAGCTAGATCATAGGATGTATGCGTAAGTAAGCTTTAGTAAACACTGCCAAACAATTTTTCAAAGTGGTTCTATTAATTTATACAGCACCATTGTAGAAAGGAACTGTTGCTCCCATTCTCTCCTGCACTTGGTATTAACAGTCTTTTTAATTCTAGCTCTTCTTGTGGGTGTGTAGAGGTGTCTCATTGTGGTCTTAATTTTCTTTTCCCTAATGACTAATCAGGTTGAGCTACTTTTCTTAAATCACTGCATAGTGATTTTCAAGCCTTTTGCTTGCGCGTCCTTTTATTATGTATCTTCTCTTTAAGTGTAGGAAATCTTTTATATTTTAGAAACCTATTTGTCGGTATATATAATACAGACTGTGCATATATGTAGTTTCACTTTTCCTCTTTTAAGAGTGACTTTTATGTAAAGTTCTTAATTTCAATGCAGGCCATTTAATCAATATTTTTCTTTATATGTAGTTTATTATATCCTGCTGAAGAAATATTTTTCTGCTCCAAGGATCTATTCTCCTGTGTTATTTTCCAGAAGCTTGATCTTTTTAACCTTTCAGATTTGGGCCTAAAATTCTTCTAGAGTTGAGTTTTCTATATGATATGCCATAGGAATCAATATTTATTTCTTTCTCTGTGGATACCTAATTGACTGATAAACAATGATCTATTGTATCTATCACTAGAGGTTAATTTTGTATGCTCCTGAATTTTATATAAAACAAAGCATTTAGGATATATTTTTTATGCTTGGCCTCCTTCATGCAGTATATGCTTTTGCAATTCACTCATCGTGTGGTCAATAGTTCACTCACTATTTTTATCGTAGGGTAGAATTCCATTGTATTAATATACCACATTTTGTTTAGCTATTTACCTCATTAGGTATTTAGTTTGTTTCCATTTTTTGATTACTAGGAATAAAGCTGACATGACCACTTATGTACAAGGCTTTTTGTGGACATCTGTTTTTATTTCTCTTAAGCCCATACTCAGGAGCGGATTTGCTGGGTACCACAGTGAATGTATGTTTAACTTTTTAACAAAGTATTAAATCTTTCCAAAGTAACTGTACTATTTTACACTTTTCTAACACTGTATTAGGGTCTCATTTGCTCCACATATTCTGCAGCGCTTGGTATTTTCCAAGCCCAATTTACCATATTATTTTTCTTTCTAGGTTAGTGATTTTGTGTCATGACTGGGAAATTTTTGCCTACCCCGAGGTCAAGAATATTATATTCTAAAATTTTGCAGTTTTTGCTTTTGTGTTTACATCTATGATCTGTTTTGACTTAAATATTGAGTATGGTATGATGTGAGCATTGAGGTTGAAATTTTATCCTTTCCCCTTGTCACCTTTGGTAAAAATGACTATATATATATATATATATATGACTATTTCCGGACTCTTGATTCTGTTCTTTTTATCTATAGGCTATTTTAACACCAGTAAAACATTTTCTTGATTACTGATTGATTCATAATGATGTATAATAAATCATGTATTTTCCATTACAAAATAAATAGAACAAATTGGGAAGAATCCATCTATTAACATTATTGCACTTTCCAATCTGTGAGAATAGTTTATTTCTTCATTTATTTAGTTATTCTCCCTGTCCTTTAGCTTAAAACTGGAGAAGGTGTCTGCTACAATTCAAACCTTTGATTTAAAATGCACTTTTAGTTTTTATTTTTTTGGTCACTACAGGATCAGGGTCCTAAAGTTGGCTTTGTACTAATCCAGGGTTGAAAGTTAAGAATATATTTTATCAGGGTAGTGGGTTTAGGACACGAGACTGTGATGATAATTGTATACACATTGTTCACATATAACACAAAGGAGGATGGAGTTTGTATAAAAAGGAATCCTTCCTTAATTATCAAAATGTGTACTTATTTTGTAACCCATTTAAGGGAATATTTATGTACAAACTCACTCGATTTCACTTGACACATGGCAATTTGATCCTTTGGAAACCATATATGGCAAATGTAGTCACTGCAAAAGATGGCACTGTTTAGGAAAGAACACACACACACACATACACACACACACACACACACACACACACACTCAGAAGATAATACCAAAAAAGGCAACTCTTAAAATTGGGCAGAGAAAAACCAGCAAAATTTATATCTATTCCCTTTAAATAAAAACTGGACACACTTTATCACCAGAAGGACTTCATTTGGGGAAACTTACTCTATATTTTATTGAGCATATAAACTTTGGGATCAGTTAAGTACCAGTTAGTTACTGGATTTTAATAAAAACCAGTTAAAAAGGCAAAAATCTACACTTATTCTTTACCATATGGTTCTTTTCTAAATTTGTTTAGAAGCTGAATACTTAAATCATGACTGAACACAAAGAAAATAAATATTGTATGTTTTTCATAGAGAAATATAGTTGGTCATTAATAAGTAAAATATTAAGGATATTCTAACACACTCTATTATGTTTTCTCTTCTCTTTTATTTATTTATTTTTTGGCTGTGTCCCACGGCTTGTGGGATCTTATTTCCCCGGCCAGGGATCGAACCCTGGCCACAGCAGTGAAAGTGCCGAGTCCTAACCACTGGACTGCCAGGGAATTCCGTTTTCTCTTCTAATAACTAAAAGTCTGCCTTCATTGAGCAGTATAAGCTATCATGACATCAGGCCATTTGAGAAAAATGAGCACATATTCTCTATGGAGAAAGTTGAAAACTTTAGTAAAGACAAGAGAATATAATCTGATAATATCGGGAAACTTCAATGATATTTGATAGATTGAATTAATATTATAAGGATCTAGATTCTTCTCAGATTAAAGTATGAATTCAATGAAAATACATTCAAATTGAAGTACACTCTTGTTTTGAGGAACATGATAAGTTTTCTCTGAAATTAACCTGGAAGCTTAAAGGTCCGTGAGTGACATCTAATTTTGGCAATGACAAAGTGGGTTCAGTAAAGAACTAACACTTCCACTGATAACAACCACAAAAACTGAACAAAATATATTCAACAAATGTTGGAAGGTATTGGAAGACTATCTACAGGCGTGACTTAAGGAGCTATGATCCCTTAAAGAGGAGGGTCACATAAGGCAAGCTCCACATTCACATTAGCTTTATTCTTTGGAGCATTGTCCAAATAACAGTGTCCAAATAACACGATAGAGAAAAGAGAAAGCAGCAAGCTTGCAGGACTAAAGAAAAAACTGTTGGCCTTCTGGGCTGCCAGGAAATTGGATCTTGAGTGGTAAAAATCCCGGAGAGGAAAGAACAGCCAACAGATGCCCCAAATCTTCCCTTTAAGTCATAACTTTTCCTTAAATTGAACATGCCCAGAGTAAGACTCTAAAACCCCTACCAGCAAAAGCAGCTAGGAAGCCAAAAGTCTGGGGAGATATCTGTGAAATGTATGGTGCTGGGAAGAGACTGCAGTTTAGGTCCTGTGAGTAGAAGCAGCCTTCCTAAATGCCCAGGGTTTTGAATTGGGACCCCAGACAACCAAGCTTTATGAATAATGGCTACCTTTTGGAGTCAGAAAAACATCCTAAAATAAAAGCCCTAGACCTAAAGGCAATACTAAAATAGACCTATCCATCAAAATTTAACAAGATCAAGCCTTGGAAGAAAGATATACTTCATGTCATTACATTAGAAACATAACTTTTAAAACCACGTTCCAGAATGGCATTTTGGCTTGTATGATTCTAAGAAATCTAATAGACTTCTAGTACAACCCATCACAATAATATACCTGAAAAATTTTAATGTGATTCTATCTAAACTTCCTGTAAACTCCATGAAGGCATAGATTCTATGTCATATTTGATCACTGTATCAGCAATAAGCCATACAGCGCTATTATATGCATTCGATAAAAACTTGTTAAATTAGTAAAATATTTCTTTCAATTCATTGTACCCACCCTGTCTGACGCTTTTAGTCCTGGCTGCTCCTTGAGACCTTGTATCTGGTCCATCTGACCTTTCTTGCCGAGCTGCACAAAGAATGCTGGTCTTAACTTTAAACTCAAGACTTCACTGTCTACTGCTTTGAATGATAAAATTCTTGATTCGTCTTGTGTAAGAGTCAAAGTCAGAATAAACCATTGTATGCTAGATTATGGTACTACAGTCCTAGAGGATATGAGTAAATGTTGCTTTTATAACTAAGTTAAATTAGTTATTTAAAGAATTTAGAGCAGTATCTGGTACATGGTAACTACTTTATTTTATTTAGATTGTTTTATTTAAAGTTAATCTAGCTGAAAGGATTCCAGATACTTACAAAGAAAAAGTAGAGGACATGCATTGCTAACTGCTAATGATTAATATTTTTAATCAGATGAACTGTAATAAAAGTAAACACAACATTCAACAACTTTAAGGCTACAGCAGTGGCATATGAAAAAAGAATGTTTATCCTTTTGGAGAGCATTTAAAAAAATCACGCTCGGTAGCTTAGTACATAGAATTCATAACTTTTGGCATTATTATGTGCTAAAAGATAAGCTTACAAACCCACATTTGTAATCCCTTACTACTGTGAACCATGTGTTGCTTGAATCTTCATGGGAGACATCTAACTGGCTAAATTGATTCTCATTAACTATAAAGTCAGTTGTTTCCCAGAAAAGAAAGACATATGTTATTATATATGTAAAATATATAGTAATGAAAATGTATACTGATATTGGGAAAATGTATAATATATACTGAGAACTTAGGTAGAAGAGCGAAAAATGAAACATGCTGTCCTCAACACCAGCCTCAACAATTCAGTATCATTATACTAAGTAAAGACCGACTATCAGTGACCAAGCATGTACATAATAAGTGAAAGCAATTCTCTTATTTTCTTTTTCTAAAAACAGGCAAACAGTAAAAACATAGTTATAATTTCTCTAATTTCTCTATTCTACATTGATGATACATTTCAGCACAATAAACTTGTTTGGAATAAAACATTTTTACATAAAATATTAGTAATATGTTATCAAAGAGCTTTACAATTTTTTCCATATAGCCTTCTTTTTATGGCAAATTGTATATTCCTTGAAGAGATTCTATTTTACTAAGGAAAAAGTTTCAATATAAAAGATACAAATACACATCTGAATATTTCCTTTGTTGTATGATAAATTGACTTTACAAAGCTATAAACTATTCTGAGCTTAAGGGCTTTTGGAAATAATGACCTTCATTAGAGTTGGTAATGCATTCTGGGTGATATTAAAAAAAGGCGTCAGCAGAATAATTTCTCCCTTAAAATGATCACCTTCACTGTGTAATAAATTGCTTGCATATATTCATAAAAAAATCTCTGTGGAACATTTCAAATTCGTAAGCATATATCTTTACTTTGAAATTTTACAGGAAATGTATAGGTTACTATATTTATGACCAGATTACAGTTACTACATAAAAAGATATCTCTGCTTTGAAAAGTGTGCTTATGTAGAAATATAAAAGTACTTACCAGTTACTTATCAGACTTAAGTCTATCAACTTAGCAGAAAGACAGCCTTTAAATGTTTATAAATTAAATTATTTGAATACACATATTAGCTGGTCCTTCCACTGATCTCTTGTTCTTATATAACAGGTATATACTTTCATGTGTTCTCATTTCTTCTCATTAAGGATAAATGATCTTTTATACTATGATGGAAGATGAAAATATATTTTCTACCACTAATAGCAATAATAAATAGTGGAAGTATTATGGTCTCTTCTTAAATAGACTTTTAATTATCTATGAGTATAAATAATCTTATTAAATAATATTTCAAGAAAAATCTATTTCCTGTATATTAGGAATATAATGACTTGAAAAACTGAGCTATTTTTTAATGTTAATATTTTATTGAGTTCAGCATAATCACTACTCATTGCAAATATTATAAACTGAGTATATATCTCTTACATAATTTACTAGGGGATTTATAATAGTATACAGGATAGAAATACCAAAAATGAATGCCTAAATAAGTTCTGAAATTGAAACATCAAGTCATGCCTTTACATTAAGAAATCTCAGCTTCTGTACTTTCAAACATTATGTCCCATTGAATTCATTACTCGCTGCCTTGTATTGTCGACCTATCAATCAGTTAATCAATCAATTATATAGTATTACATACACATGTATATGCATATGTGTTTATGTAGAAAAATATAATAAAAGAAATATATTTTATATGCTATATATGTATATATAATGTATATCCAATTTTATCTTCTAGATGTAAGATCTTTATGGACAAGATCTTGTCCATACCTCCCTCAGCTGCTAACACAGCAATTTTCACAAAGCAAAGTTTCAGCAAATTTTTTTTTAATCAATGTTCAAATAAATATTTCATTTTACACTTCAATTACTTAAAGGTCAAATAAGTAATACTTAAAACTAATATTTATAAGGTGGTTTCTATGTGGCAGCCATTGTTCAATCTGCACTAACCCCTAAGGTGCCAAAGAATAAAAATGTTAACAAACAGTTTATATGAATTGTCAGTTCCTGATGATGGTCTAACCTAATTTAATTTTATTTTCATTTAGATAATTAGATAGAAATTTTGGGAAAATATTCAAAGGAACAAAATATGAATTTAAAAAAATGAAACAGATTTATTACTGAAAAGAATAAAAAGTGGAAATAATTAATATCAGCTTCTTCAAAGTTTGAATTACCTTGGGAATAAAGTTAGCCAAGTTAAAGCAAATAGAAATAAAAGTGTTTCTAATACTTGTGTTGCTTAAAATACACTAACTAGATATTCTCCCGGATTTGTACTATGGGACCAATTCAGCATCACTGTGAGACAAATGAGGTGTTTTGTTAAATCTACTTAGAATCACATGTCCTGCTTCCATTATCATTCCATTCTGCAAAGCATGTAAGTATCAAAAGAGTGTCTCTAACATCCTACATTGTAAAAACGGTTGCTTTCTTGAAAATATATTACTTTTATTTATTTTGCTTTTGAAAACAAATAAGACTACAGATTATTTAGATTTTTTCAGAAATTAATTTGTATCATTTACATAATTTAATTTTGTTTTATTTTCATTTAAGTAAAAATAGTATATAATGTACCCATGACTTTGCAAATTATCACAGTTCATATAGAATGATTTAATAGGAACATCCTTCTCTTGATTTTGAGACATAAATTATCTACATTCAAATCCAATGAAAATCAATATCTCATTAGATTCTAAGAGGCAAATTAATGTCTCTTTTCAATGCTTTATTTTGGAGCAGATGGGAGTGCCAAAGCAGAAGCTGAGGAAGTGCTTTAAAACAAAAACCAAAAACCAAAAAAAACATGGTGTTGAAGCTTTGATACAGCCATTTAAGAATAAAAAGAAAAAACTCCTCATCAGGAGGAAAGTGATGTTTTCAATAAAGAGATTACCTTTACTTTAAAAGTACAAATGGACAGGAATAAAAGGAAAAAAAAAAAAACCCTCTAATGTCATCTTTTTGAATGGCAGCAAGAGTTACTTTTACTGCAGACAGGCTACAGTGGACTATATATTCATTTAAAAGCTGTGGCTTTTATTTTAAATATGATTATTTCCCCCTGTGCCCATAAATTAAGGGCAGCTACTATTAAATTTAATTACTTTCTGTAGCAGCATGCAGCTGGGGAATATTTCCCTCTCAAAAAGGATGGATTACAAAGAGAGAACTCTTCTAAACATAGATCATGCTCCCTTGTTCACGTTAGCTCATAGATCCAAGATCGAAAAATGGAGCCATACAATACAAATAGAAATTTGGTTAAGGAAAATAAAGGCCAAATTACATACAATACCTTGACAGAACTGCTGCTAGTAAATCTGAGTATTTTCTTTATGGAAATACGTTTTGTGTAATGAGCAACAGTGATTAATTATCATTCCCTATCTACTGAGTTGGAAAACAAATGATAGGATCTGTCTCAGTAATAACTACCATCTAAAAAATGATCATGACTTTTGGCACATTATTTTTTCAGCATTTAGGTTACAGAAGTCTTGTAGTGATTAATCAAAATGACCACGAACAATATTCATAATACTCTTGAAGCAATGAGGTCTTCTTTGTATCTATATTATAAAAATGAGAAAAATATGTTTATGATGCTTTGGAATGTATACCTCACAGTGATGCAGTTACGCAAAGATACAAACCAAGTTAAGAGTGATTTTTCCAATAATTGCAAGCAACGTTCCTGATCTTATTCGTAAAATTAAGTTTAGTGAAACTTAGTTGTGTTGAGAGTGACAAAAGTTTGAGAATTTACTATCTTCACTTCTTCTATTTAAAATTACCTAATTTTTTCTACCCCAGACCATAACAACTAAAGTAAGTCTCTTTCATATCAAGATAATATATGGAAAGGTAAGGACAGGAATTACTGTATTAAAATATATCTAAGTGTGTTGTGTTGTATATGTAAATATAAAATAATATAAAGATTTTTTTAGCATTTAATAGAAAATAGTAAGTTGAACCTTTTAAGACAGTTCAGATTGAACTGAGCAAGAGAATCTCGATGGACAGCAGGAGAGAGAATGAGTGTCAAAATGATAATAACAGTAGCAGCAATAACAATAATAGAGTAATAGAAAAAACTATAGAGACATAATTTTTTTTATAGTTAGAGTAAAGAAAATAGAAAAGACATTGAGAGGAAGGAACAAAAGTTTTGCCTTTCTCTTCTGAGAAGGTAGTAGACAGCTCTGCATATGAATCAGAGTTTCCATGTAATCCAGATAGTGAGCCACTACTGAGAACAAGGAGGGTCTGGAAAGCCACCAGTCAACAGACAAACCAAGGAGACTACAGACCTTCTAGAGGGATTCTCCAGAATCAGCACAGCAATGCTCTCCACAAGGCCCCCTTCTTGCCGAGATAAGACTGGAGTCTTTTCACTCTCAGCCACTATAATGGAGATGAAATGTGTTTGAATAACTGATACCTGCTAGCCTGATGGACCAGTTTGTTGTATTATTATTTTTAACGTTTTGGTATTTTTTTAAATTTAGTTAGGTATCTCAATTAGAATTCAAAGATCCATGAGTGTTGCCTTCAAAAGTGTCACACCGGTAGGTTATGTAGATTTTTAAAAAAACATTAATGACACTTATCAAGTCAGTTGGAGAGCATTTCTTTTAGAATTATTTTCGGGGTCACTTTGAAGCCACATCCTCACCAGCCTACTTCCAAAACAAATTGGAGAAAATAGGTTTGTAGCACATCTCCTAGTAAAAGCAGAAACATCTTCAAAACTTCTTAAGCTACCTCTTGGAAGGAGCTTCTGTTCAAACCCTTTCACAATCAGAATGTCTAGTCTATCTCCAAAGAAAGTCCATTCAATTTTATGTATATGAGTTTTAACAGTCTAATAACATCCCCCACTCTTTAAACACCAAGGACTTTGGGATATTTCTAAGCCTCAAATTCACCTTCAAAGGATGGCTCTTTGCCACTACTTAGTAATGTCCAGTGAATTAGCTTTTCCTGCTCAAAGGTAGATGACAGCTTTTCAATATACTCACAAGATCATACAGGGAGAATATCTCTTATTGATATATCCAAGGCCTTTCTTTCCCTCTTTTTATTTGTACAGATAGATTCTCTACAGGAATAGGGATATTTAAATTGTGAATTACCACAAAGAAAATTAATATTACTTTATTTTATATAAAAATAGATATTTTCAAATACTATTAGATGTTAGTTATAAGATACTAAATCAATTGTGTCATAAAGTACAGTACAGTGTAAAGAAAGTTCTGAATATTTTACCTACTTCAATAAAAACAATTTTAGTAGCAATATAATTTCGAAGTAAAAATAGAAAACAAAAAATTTTCATATCAACCAGATATATCAGTGTTGAATTTTTTACATTCCCTACCAGTGCTTGTCTATATGCATAAATAATTTTACATAGTGGTCATTATCATTTAGATATAATGTCAATCATATTTTAGTAAATACATTATTAACATTTTAAATCTAAGAACATTTGCAAAACCCTTTAAAATAATACCTATAAATAAACATAAATGAATCAAAATTTTTTCAAAGGCTTTAATTTCTGTAGCATCAGCAACAATGCCTTAAACTAATTTAGAATTGTCATCATTGCCAAACAAACAAACAAGAACAAGAGCTTTGAAAGTTGTACTTGTAACAATTATTCATGCCATTTTCTCTTTACTAATTCAGTTAACTTATACCTGTATTTTTCTATATAATCATATTCTAATCAATATTTCTCACTAACATTTAGTTCTTTTGAATTTTTTTCCAGATTGCTAATGACTATGTGTTCTAGTTTTTTCCTCACAATGGATTTTTATAGTCTTTTAAATACTTGTTTTATTTTTATAGTCAAATCACAAAATAGTAGATATCTTTCTAAAATTGTTTGGTTTTGTCTTCTCTCTGTCTCTCTCTGCTTCGATCACTTCCCTCTTTTATTCAAACCCACACAATTGTACATTAAAAAAAAACCAAAAAACCCACAACACAACACAACAAAACCAACCATCCCTTTGGCAGGGCAAGGAGAAGAGTTAAGAGTGTGGACCTGCATTCCTGTGCTGAATTATGAGCTAGTGATGCACAGGACCTGTTTTTCCTGGATCAGTAATCTCATGGTTCGGTGATAATTCCACAGGGATCAATGAACAAGGATGAAAGAAAACATAATGAAAATGTTCCCATCATGAGACCATGTTATAAGCAATATTTGAAAACCTTGCTAACTTTTAAAATAATGTTGCTCTTTGCTGTTCACAAACTGTAAAACTATCCATGCAATTTGTTATTATAAAATTGACTCCGAAATTACAGAAAGATTTTTATCAGTGGCTGTGGAAATAAAATCAATAAAGATTTCCAAATGAGCGTGTATAAAATATGTTACAGAGAAGCAGCTGGAACAGTATCACTTCGTATGCATATATGCATATACGTAGAGATACATATCTCATTCCAAAAAGACTTAAGAGGGTTCATAAAATTACATGAAATGAAGCAAGATAAAGATGCACTTAAAACACAAAAATGAGGTAAACAGAAAATAAAAATACAAAAAGAAAATAGAGCTAAGAGTGAGGATGGTATAAAAATCATATTTATGAAGATGTACATGGCAGAGAAGTATTTTTTACTTCTCCAAGGCTGTTTTTAACTCCTTTCTGTTCTGTGTACTCCTAGCTTTTCACTTGTGTAATTCTGGTCAATGAGCTTGAGCAGAAATATTTTGAATGACTTATCAAAAATAATGTTTACTTTCTGATAACTGTCAAACAATTTTATATTATTCTCTGACTAAGAGCTTTCTCCCTTGCTTTATGTCTTTGAATATGAAATGAGAAGGTAATGTTTGGAGCCCTTGCAGTCATTTTGTGGCCATGAGGACGGCAAAGATTTCAGCCTCATGCTTTGAAATCATAAAGCTGTTACAAAAATATCAACCATAATGTACCACAAGCTTGTTATGGGAGAAAAAGGCATCTCTGTTTTTGTAAACCATAACTAATGTAGTTTTTGGTTTCTTGTTGCTGATCACATATTAATTTAAGCAAACTATATTGTGACTAAAGTGTGACCACATTTATTACTTTGTTTTTAACATTCAACATGACCAGTTATGATATTCATTGCCTGTAAAAAAATAATAATGTTCTTCAGGTTTCTTATTAATGAACATATTATGTGAGGTAGGGAGCAAAATCCTTTCTAAGCACAACGACACTGAGGAGAAATCCAGGCACCTTTTTAAGAATTTTGATCCTTTATAGAATCAGGTGAGAATAAGGGGTTTACAAGGTTAATACTTAGAGATTGTAAAGGAAAGCATAATTTACTATTTTCTCCACCATCACCCACGAGAGTCATCATTCTTGCATGAAAGCCTTTAAAACACAAAAGTTATCAATCCATGCCTCATGGTGGTGGAGTTAACTGTTATATCACTGTTGGATAGGGGAGTCACAATATTGGCATAAACATCAAACACTGGCCCTACAGAAAAGTCATTCTTACCATACAAGAAAGCAAAGAATTCTTTTTTTCTTTCTTATTTTTACAGTCTATACTCTAGAAATGCAGAGAAGTATATCTGAAAGAGGAGCCTCTCATATATCATTTCCACACCATGATTGCCAACAGAGCAGACAATGATTTTAGCCATTTTTGTGTACAAGTAAACAGTTTGCATAAAATGTACTAATCAAGCAGAAATTATTTGACAATCCAAAAAACCAAAATTGTGCTATGTAAATGATGCTTCTTTTAATTAATACTTGAATGCCAATGGGAGATAAGTAGAATGGGGAAGTATCTATCCTCAGAACTTTTGCTATGGGACGGATATGGAAAAAAATGAAGAAGATACAGAACATATTTGTAGATCTTTCCTTTGATCGTCAATTCCCTCTTGAGAAAAGAATAGTTTTAATATTGACTAAAGAATTAGCCTTTTTTATGAAGTCTTGTGAAAGAAGTGGTGCAGAAAATATAATTGTCCTTTAAATCATTCCTTTAATTAACTACTGGAAAAAAACAAGAGACTAACAAAGATTCTGGAATGTTAAAACTAGAGGGGATCAGAGAAACTGCTTAGAGTATCCTTAATGCATTTAAGACAATGAAAGAGAAGCTTGAATAAAGCGTCTACAGCTGATGTTAGAAAATAAGTTATGGTAATTTAACTATTTTCATATACAGACATATGTATAGTTTTAAGACTAGAAATGATGTTTTTATCAGTCAACATTTAAAGTATCTAAAACACAGTATAATTGTATTTATATAATTTAATTTGAATTAGATTGTTGATATCAACAAAAGATTAATCAACATTTTTTTATTCATCAACAGTTGGGAAAAGCCAAGACTAACTGATACTATTTTGAGACTGCTGTTGCTTTCTTCCTTTTAAGGAACTGTCCTTGACAAAAGTTTACTTGATATTGAATGCGCTATTTCTAAGACAATTAACTTCTTACATCTGGGATGCTGTAAGTAAAAATTAAAGGATCACTAGATGGACTGTTAATTCCATGAAGGAACCAACTTTTTAAACAAAGATATATGCTGCCAGATACGAATTAAAAGAGAGTCGATAATATATACAGTATTAAGAGAAGTGTGGGATGAGTTTGAATAGAGTTTCTTTACAAGTATAAAGTTACTTAAGAATTTGACATTCCTCCTTTACTCCAGGATGCTTTCTTTGAAGAGCAGAGATTCAGAGTTTATTTTCTTTCGTTGCTGTCTGCTTGTTTCAGTACTACTCTTTCCACCTTATTTATTTTATTATTTATTTGTGAACTCAGCTGGGTATGAATAACTAGACTTTTTTTTTTTTTCCTTGAGTTTTCTCTTCCTCATAAACTCAATGGAAAAAATTCTCTCACTCCTCTAAGAATATTATAACTGGCTGTTGAATCAATTACAAACACTAATTCTACACCTATTGTATGTCTTTAATGTCCAGGACTCTGTTTTTTTCCTACTTTCTAATAAATATCTTGGTTCTATAAATACAGATAAGAATGCATACAATTTACCACCAAGAAAAAGTCAACAATCTCTCAGTCTAATCCCTCTCTCTGTTTTTTCAACTTTATACTCTTCCCCTCTTCACTCTTCTTACTCAATTGAGTCAGGTCTTGCCTATATTAGCCAAAAAACCTTTTCTTAAACCAGTTTCCTACCTAAAAATGTCATCTTATTTTCCTTAACTTTTCATGCCAACTTGTTTTAGTCTTCAACAAGAAAAAAAAAAAGTAAAAAAATAGAAAGAAAAAGGAAAAGCCACTGCCTTATTTCCCCATTTCCTATTCATTCTTTCAAACAACTGAACTAATAAAATGGCTCTGCCTGAAATTAACAAAATTCTGGCTGTCCAGAGTCTTTGGTTTCTCGCCTGTCTTGTCTATGACGTTTTGAAATGTTAATCACCTCTCCTTTCTTTATCACTCTAACGGTTTTCTATCATTTATCTTTATTGTCTTCCAACATTTCTAAGTCTTCTCTTTCTCTTCAGCATCTCACTGAATACTTATTCAGTCCGTTCTTGTGCTAGACATAGAGCTTACCACCTTATCGACTTTCTCATTCTGCCATTAAGTGTAGATTTCCCCTCTGAATCCTGTTCTTAAGCTCTTTCCCTTTTCTTCCTTACCATGTTGTTTTTAAATTCCCTATTTACTTCTATGCCTTCAAATAGCATCTCCATGAAAATTATCTCTGCATTTTTATGGAGAACCTCAGCTGGTTAATACTCTTTTCCCTTAGACACTTTATCCTGTACTTTAAATTCACCTGACCACAACTGAACCTCTAATCACTGATTCTGCTCAATCACATGGCATAGTGCAGCTCCAGTGATAAAGCTGAGATCTGCACCCAGGCATACCTGGCCACATTCCTACCTTTGCCATTGGTGATCGGTGGGATATTGGGCAAGATTCTTACCTGTGGGATACTGGATACATTTTTACCTTTCCAAAGACTTATTTTCCCTAGTAATACAATGGGCATAATAGTGGTACTCCTTCAAGTTTGTCTTAAAGACTAGAAGAAGGAGAGTTCAAAAAGGTAGAAAATGAATCAGGAAGTGCAGAGGAATAGAAACAAATTGAGCAGAATGTCCCAAGATATGGATGGTTCATAAAGACAAAGTGAGATGAGGACCTTGGGAAAGCCATTACATCTGACAAACGATTTGGCAGCCTTTGAAAGTTAGTTCTAGTTTTATCTGTATTTGGTAGGATTTCTGCATGAAATCTTTATTTTGGCTCATATTCCAGCCACATATTTTATTCATCTCTCTTAATACAATAATTCAAGTTCTAAAACAAAAGAGGAAATTAGTTCACTCTCATATCTCCAGGTTTGTATATATACCAAAGCCATTATTTCATGTAGAAAAGCATGGCAATACTTCAGATTCATAGATATATTTGTGTCATAGATATATTTGTTTTGTAATCTACAGTATTTTGCGACTGTATATTTTAACCTAATTTGTTTATATTTCTTATCCCTATAAAACTGGAAACTTTTTTGACTAACAGTTTAGAAAAGGTAAATGAATTAATTTAGTGAATCAAATATGCTATACCAGCCAGCATTTTCTTGGGAAATGTTCTTAGACTATTATAATTGAATGAGAACAAAAAGAGTCACATTCATTCTATGGAGAAATGAATTATTTATGAAGTTAAAACATTCTCCAAGGTATGTAAAGTTCTGATAGAAATCATTCTGTGTTCCAACTCTTTCTCTGTAAATCTTTGATATCTATAAAATATAAATGCACATAATATATACAATATATAATAAAATATAAATATAATGATATACATGTAACATAATATTAGATATATATTTGCCCATCAAAACTTTTAAATTAGTTTTCACAGATGAACTAACTTTTTCAAAGCTTAGAACAAAAGGCGGACTGCTATACTTTGATACAGTAAGTCATGTTTTCCTGCTTGTTTATCCACTAAAAGAATTCCCTTTAATTATTTATCTTAAGCACCTAACATTTAAAAAAGGATATTTTTTTCACTATTTATTTACATTATCTGATTGATTCTTAAACTAAGAACACACATTCCCATTGTCATGCAAATTTTACTTTTTATCAGTTCATGTTAGTTCTGAGACAATTTCAAGGGTGATAACGCCATATACACAAATATCTGATTAAATAGTCTATCACCTGTGGTTGTTTATTCTCTGTTAAAAAATTAAGCAACCAAAATATTTTAATATTATTTCTCCCTTTCTCTTACCTTGCCACATACATTTATTTATTTTCAATTTTCACTGACTTCTGTAGAATTGCTTGTGATCAGGAAGGAGTATTGGCCTAGATGATCTCTAAGGTCTTTTTTGGTTTTGACATTTTATTGCACCACACAGTTCAGTTCTTGCATCAAGTAGGTATAATACTTGTTTTTATTTAATCCAGCTTTTTCTTCCGTAATGTAAATTTCCTTGATAAAGACCTAACAGATCGCTGGTGCTTTTAACTTTTGGCTACAATAGCATTATAAATAAATAGAACCTAAGTGATTCTTAGAGATCAAGATTCTTTTTTAGCTCCTGAGTCCTTTAAAGAACACTTATTTGATGCCCACCAGGCACTACAGCTAAAGGACTTGGCAGCTGAATGAGTGCACTATTGGAAGTAGAATGGAGGGGCTTGGAATTTTTCTCCTATTTTATGGCACCCCGAGAAGGTTCTAAAGAGCAAAGTTTGAAAATCACAGACAGAATAAACCATTTACTTTATTTCAAGCCTTCTGTTTCATTTGTACGCACAAACACTCCTTTTTAGAATGAAGAGAGAGTTGCCCCTCCTCAGATGCTGCTTAGTCCATTGACAGGTTTCAAAGGAGACTGCAAAAAAGAAGCACTGCATCTAGAAAGTGATCAATAAACAGTAGGAATTTCATAGTTATTGATATTATGTTCTTTGCCTTCCACTGATTATTTTTTAGATCATTTGCCTATGCTATTATTCAACCTGCCCTCTTGAAGTTCACTCATGCCACTTACACAGCATTCTCGTTTTCCTTCTCAAAACCAAGACACTGCCTCCCCGTTACACAATCTTAAATTATATAAAAATGTTTTTCTTAATTTTAGTGTAACTTTTGATTTATTACAAGAATATGTGTTAAACCCTTATACCTTACTTATGACGCATACTAATGATGTAGATAACTGTGAACATACAAGAACTAGAACCGTCAACAGAACTAGACACGCTTATTGTCCAAACCTGGAGAAATCATTTGCCAACTGCTAATCGAATTTGTTCATTGGGTTTTATATTTCGATCAGTAATGATTTACCTCCTCAAGTCCAGTTTGATTCTTTTTTCGGGGGGTGGGGCCTGCTTACTTAATGCCATCTTCAGCAGCAGGCATTGAAGCAGCAGTCTGTTCCCAGCTGCGCTAGATGGGAGCCCTCAGGTTACAGGAGCAAGTCCCTCCCAAGCCGGCTACGGGTACTGGGGTTCCTGGGGTGACCCCTTCTTGGGCCGGGCAGCACCCATCCCCTCCGAGTGGGGAACCCACAAATTCTACACCTGCTCACTCTCGTGGGTGTCCTCGCAGTACGGGGGCTGCTGGGTGGTCTCGCAAGTACAAAGCGCCACCGTGCGGGTCTCCTGTGCCTTGAACTTGAGTGGGGATAGGCCAGTGAGTTGGAAGAAGTGGGAGCCATCACAGACGGGCTGCTTCTTGCTGTGGCCACACACATACTACCTGTAGGTTTTCCCAGCCGCCAGCTCCACCTTGATGGGTATTTTTAGGGTCACTACGGACTCGGCTGGGGCTTTGGGGAACCATGGGGACAGCCAGGCAGAGATGTCCTGCCTCTGGTTCAGCTTCCAGGCCCCCGGCTTCAGGAGTGCCCTCACACTGCCCAGGCTGGCCCTGCGGCCTCCGGCGCGCTGCTCTGGCTCCACCTCGGGCCCCGGTCACCCAGTTTGATTCTTTAACAAAGTTAACGGCCATTTGTCATAGCCTCTAATTACCTGTTCACCTTTGTGGTTCCATCTTTTACTTCTTTAAGCACAGTCATATTTAGTGTTATGTATATTTTACATGATCTTTGGATTGGGGTAGAAATCTGTTTCCTTTACCCATTGGTTTGTGTGCATGCTTATTGCTCGATGCTAATCTGTTTATCTCCACCAGGTCTCCTTTGGGATTCTTTCATCGGCAGTAGACTTCGGTCCACTTCTGCAAACAGCTAGGGTTTGCCAAAGACCCAGGAAAACTTTACTCCCTTTCCCAGCAGTGGGGCCCAAATCGATGGGAAGTCCCAAATTCAAACACTTACCTAAGCAGTGGCCCAAGGCTTAGAGTACCTACTGGGCTGGGCTACTCTGAGCACCTGCCTTAGGGGAAATTCTTCCTCTCCTGTCTATCTATCCATAGTTTTATGTCCCAGCTCCAATTCCAGAGGAAGTGTTTGGGGGGAAGGAGGGAGATGCAGAGATAAAGTGGCAAAGTGGCAGGGGTTTTTTTTTGCTTGTTTTTTATTATTTTTTTGAACTCCTCTACGTTTTGCAAGTCTAGAATTTTTTTTTTTTTTTCTTTTCTATTTAGGATCTAGTTTTCTTGAAGCAGGAGGCTTCTTACGCCATCTAAACCACCATAATGTCAGAAAGGAAAGTACAGTCTGGAACTATTTCATTGTCTGTGTGTTTTTAATATGTATATCTGATTGAGAAATTGCTTCTTATATCCAGATGCAGAGTTCCGATTTCTTCTGTGACATTTTCGTATACTTTTTGTCTGAAACTAAAAATATATTTTGAAAAATATTTTAAAAATTATTTCTAAACTAATTTTCTTTCACAAGCTGTTTTATTCTCCTGTTGTGTCTATTAACTCTGCAACTAGATTACTGTAACTTCCCATACTAATAACTCAAATCTGTTGATCAGATTTACTCTCTTACATTGGCTATTGAGCTTTGAAAACATACAAACTTGAATTATATTTCTTTGGGAATCTGATGGAGACTAACTCATCCTAAAATGTCCCTTTCTGCTCACAGAGAAAATAATTTTTTGTCAGAAAGTAATGACTTTCTGAACTTATTCTGATCATTCACTGTGTTTTAAACATGATTCTCATATTTCTGCATATTGGATAGTTGAGTCTGGAGGCTTGGAATAGTGAGTGGGTCTCATCATTCTAAAAGTTGCCTAATAAAATGCACTCCACTTTACCATAATTTAGACTTTGTTTTAGATCAGTTAAATTTTTTAAAGTAGCATTCTTTTGAAGGATTTAGACAACTCCATTAAATATTGCTTTCAACGTAAAAATTGCTTTCAACCTTAGCAACCAATGGAATAATTAAACTAAAAAGCTATCAAATAAGAAGCTAAGAAGCTAACAGTTTATTATAAGACATAACAGAAGTGTAAATCAAAGATTAATTAAATAAAACTAGTGAATAAGAATTTCATTTTTTTCTGTAACCCTGATGAGTAAATTAAGTATCCTTGACAGATTTTTTTTTTTTTAGTACCAACAACTTCATGTATAATAAGTTGTCAAATGGTTTAGCCTGGAATACATTAAGGAAAACACCTTGGCTAAGATGCAAGCCAACACAGATGAACCCATACAGTTCAAACAAGAAAATCTGTTACATACTTTCAGGAGAAGAATAAATCAGTATGGAGTCAAGGCTATCATGCTGTAAGTGTTTTATAAATAGATGGATCAGAAAGTAAAAGGAGAATGTCACAAATTTGGTAACAAAGTGACATTGATCTAGATAAGAAGCTAAGGAAATTGTAAATGCATCAGAATGATTTGGGTTGCAAATAATCTAAAATGCAATTTAGAATGGCTTATATACCAAAAGGTGACCTATTCTACTGACTCATAAATTCAGCAACTCAGCAGTGCTGTTAAGGATGTAGTTTCTTTCGACTTTGCCTTTGGGGATGAAAGTTTTAACCTCATTCAGGGCTCCTTCATGGCCACAGGTTGCCTGAAAAGATTGAATAACCTTGGCCAAAACTTCCTCAATGATATCCAAAAAGGGAGAGCAAGGAGAGAAATTTCTGGTAGTTCTCTTGAAGAACAAGGAAGCTACTTTCTTAAACATTTCATCACTTCAACTGAGTCATTCTCCCTTCCCTGAATTAATTACTGTGGGAGAAGGATGGACTTTGTTGAATGACTTAAACAAATCAGGGCCCACCTTTGGTGTTGAACGTAAGTTCATGGACTTTACACAATGAGAAAAGGATGCATCACCCAATGGAATATTGGGAATATTTGGCAGAAGAAGAGGAAACAATTTGGGGTGATATAAACAGCAGGTATCTACCAAGCATAGAAGAGATGATTGGGTCTGAGTGAAATTTTTCCCTAAGCGTGTACCTCTATTAAATCCTTAGCCCCTACTTCATTTAGTTGTGCTTGCTTCCCTCCTATAGAAGGGCTATATAGTTCAGTGGTTAAAAACTGATCTAAAGCCCTGGTATGAGTTAAAAGCCTGGCTCCAGCATTTACTAACTACGTGAACTTGGGCAAATTACTTAATTTCTCTGTGCTTCAGTTTCTTCAGCTTATATTGTATATAATAAGTGTAGCTACCTACTATCATTATTAGGCAGCTTTTATGAGATAATTCATGTAAATTATTTAGAACAATGCTGACTGTATAATTATTATTAAATGAAACCTAATGGTTGCCATAGGAGATAGGATTTTGACATATAGTGTATATGTATGTGTATATATGTATGTATATATAATACAGATTATAGAATATGAATTAATCTTTAAAGCATCTCTCAAACAAAAATCTTGCTTTTTCCCTATCATAATTTTGTTTAAGCTTTTGTCTTTGTTTTAGTACCTCAACCCATCTAAATTATCTTACTTTGATATAAGATTATTTCTTTTTTATTAAATAAATAAATTTATTTGTTTATTTATTTATTTTTGGCTGTGTTGGGTCTTTGTAGCTGTGTGCGGGCTTTCTCTAGTTGCAGCAAGAGGGGGCTACTCTTTGTTGCGGTGCATGGGCTTCTCATTGCGGTGGCTTCTCTTGTTGCAGAGCATGGGCTTTAGGGTGTGTGGGCTTCAGTAGTTGTGGCACGTGAGCTCAGTAGTTGTGGCTTGCAGGCTTTAGAGTGCAGGCTCAGTAGTTGTGGCGCACAGGCTTAGTTGCTCTGCAGCATGTGGGATCTTCCTGGACAAGGGCTCGAACCTGTGTCCCCTGCATTGGCAGGCGGATTCTTAACCACTGTGCCACCAGGGAAGTCCCAAGATTATTTCTTAATGTATTGTGTTCCTGCTCACCCATCTTCCATTTCTGGTATTGCTTAGGAATTAAACTTTGTTGACCTTTGTATGAGTGTTAGCATAACTGACGCCATCTTGGGTCTGTTCCCTTCCTCCTGTCCTTCCACTGACCCTACTTAGGGCTGTACTGTGTAGTAAATCTCTTCTCTGTCATCAAAGGCTTTGTAGTTAATAGATATTGTTTAACGATCGTTAGGTCCAGGTGGCCTCTATGCTCTGTTAGTCTCCAAAGAGTGATGAAGACCTTCCCTGATGTATTCCCGGCACCTATGAGACTAGTTACTCATTCATTAATCTTGACTCTGGAATGCACTTCCTGTGGGTATACCCCCATACCCTAGATTAACCATAAAATTGTCCCAATGGCTCCTCGATGGTGAGGAGCCCAGTTGTGAATGCTTCCAAACTGTTGTCCACCGGATCCTACTCTGTGAGTATGTTACTCTATGATAAACGGATCCACTGATTATATGGAGCTGCCTGTCTCATCCGTCAGTCTAGAGATTTCTTCTCAGTTCAGTGGGCACTTTTTGTTCCCTCTGTCCTCCAACAACCATCTAGTATTCAAGGCGTTTTAGAAAACCTCCACCTTCATATGTTCAAGTTAGACTAACTGTTGTTTCCCAGAGTCACACATTTTCTGAACTCCAGGTCATTTCTCAGATTGTTTCCTGTTTTTCATATGTCTCTTTTTCTATCTTTACCCTTTCTCTAGGTCTACCTTAAATAACACCTATTCTGTAAAGAATTTCCAGATTTCTGACAACTATATGTACACTAGAAATTATTTTAATAGACCTTTAATGACAGAACTTAATTACTAATACTCTCCATTCTCTCTCAAACACTCAACTACTGCCTGTGTAGCACCCAACACCCAAACCCAGAAGTTTGCAGAGTTGGCTCATGTGTTTACAGAGTTCATTGTCTTTGTTCCCCAAAATATGGCAATTACATTTATTATTGTAATTATGAGATTTAAATTTCTTTCTAATTGATTAAATTTACATGTAAAAATAGAGCATTATATCCAAAAAAGCTAAGTTGATTTTTTTTTGAAACATAAAAGTAAATAACTGAAAACACTACTATTGAATTAGATGTTGAGGATGAAATTTAAGAAACCAGGAAAACAAAACAAAACAAAATCTAGAGGTATTCTGCACTCAAATTGTTTCATTAGTATTTTAAAAATTATTATAGAACTAGCAATAAAAATTCTAGTTAGTGGCTTATGACTACTGTTTATACAAGAAAGACCTTGTAAAACAGAAGTAGGACAGCTCTACTCAGAGGAAAGTCCTGTACTCTCTGATAAAATGTGAGCAAATTAGTTTTCCTTTCCCTGTTTAAAATTGAATTTAAATATGTAAGGTGAATGTGTATTTTTAAATAAAAGTCCTTGGTTTAAAAAGATTAATCAACTTCCTGTACTAATCACTCAGATGAATCACCAGAAATTATATTATTACTTATATGTTATTTTGGCATACTTTATTTTGTAAATGTTCAAGAGCTGGGAATATCAGAACAATAAAAATCTCTTTCTTATATGAATTCAGATTCTATCAAAGAGACAAGTATAAACAAAATTAATAATATCAGAGTAAATGCTAATGGAGATTTTCATGAACTACTATTGCTCTGTGAGTATCAAACCCTCCTCTAAAATGCAACTTCTTGAAGGCCTTTTACTTCATATTTTGCCAAATAAAGGTTGTTGAATGGATGAATTGAACTCAATTTGGGACAAGTTAACTAAGTTGACAAGAGTTTATAACATCTATAGAGAGTTGCAAAATGTGAAAATCATTTTGCACTGTGCATAGATAAACAAGAACATATTACCTTATTTAGCACAGCTTCATGCAGAAAATATACTTTAATAGTTCCTTATGTTTCCTATATTGAATAATAATAATAGATGTTGATTGAGTTCTTACTAAGATCCAAACACTAGTCTAAAGGCTTTACAAGTATTAACTCAATTAACAATAAAACCCTATGAATTTAATTTTATTATTATCCACACAAAAAGGCTGATTTGCCAAGGTAACAAAGTAAGTACAAAACAAGGATTCAAACCCACGTAGTAAGGCTCCAGAGACCCTGCTCCCAATTTCTACTGAGTATTTGTTCATTCAACGGGCAATTACAGAGGGTATGTTTCTTGTCAATTACTGTGCTAGGTTTGGGGGCAAAAGAGTGAATAAAACATGATTCCTCCTTTCAAAGAATTTGTTGTCTAATGAAGGGAGGCAAAATAAGTATTAAAAAAATGGTACAGGTTTTATTTTAGATATATTCACAAAAAGTATAAAGCAAGGAATGTTAATCTACTGGGGATGTGTGGCATCTAAATAGAGTTTTATATAAACTATTACAATTTTATTACAATCTGAACTTCAAAGAAAAGTTAAGAAATTCATCCATGATCATTGATTAAGATGAAAAATAAGTGGAGAATACAGTTACAAATCTATATAATTGTTTTCATTTCATAAGGATATTTAATGTGCTAATATTGAACT
This sequence comes from Eschrichtius robustus, assembly GCF_028021215.1. NCBI lineage: Eukaryota > Metazoa > Chordata > Mammalia > Artiodactyla > Eschrichtiidae > Eschrichtius > Eschrichtius robustus. Next base: position 135,615,535 of record NC_090827.1, read on the forward strand.
CCTCCAACTGTATGTGGCTTTTATAGATAATATAACATTTTGCAAGCTGCTTTATCATATGGACTAGTGCCACTAAAGAGAATGCATTTCTGTGATGTGATGTATAGTAAACAGATACTAAGTTCCCATATGTTGATTTATTCTGTGTCAATTATAAATTTTGATCAGGGATTAGAAGGATCCATCTTCCTCTCTTAAAAGTGTGCAAAAGTCAACACAAATTGCCTGAACCAGAGAAAAAAAGACTATCTTTAAAATTTGTTTATATTGCCAGTATTTTATTTCACTGTAAAAGATGAATTTTAAGGGGAGTGATATCAGGAAAGCAAAACAGCAAAACATATCTATTTTAAGTACTGCCAAAGGAAGTAAAAATAAAGTATGTGCTGACATTACACATAGAACTTTATGTAAGAATATTTATAGTGTTAGAGAACAAATGTATGGACACCATGGGGGGAAAGTGGGTGGGGATGGTGGTGGTGGGATGAATTGGAAGCTTGGGATTGACATATGCACACTAATAAGTATAAAATAGATAATAAGAACCTGCTGTATAAAAATAAATAAATAATTAAGATTCAAAAAAATATTTATAGTGCTTATCATGCTGCTAGTGATTAATAATTATGAAGGAAATAAAATACTAACCATAACTTTCATAGAAGATAGTAAAAATGTTTGAAGTAAAACAGCATGTGGCCTTAGCTGTAGGCAGACAGATGTGCTGCCATTCCCACAAGGACAGCATGTTGTAATATAATATATCCACTAAGTTCTAGCAAGTCAGAAAAATGACCTGCTTTTATTTTACTTGTTAAATATACACCTTGTTTGAATTAAAATTTTCAAACTTTTTGGTGCTAAGCATTTTTTGTAAATGGTGGCCAACTGAGTTAGTCAAACATCTTAAATTTTATATCAAGAATTGATGTAGACAAAATTCTAAACGCATTTCACTCTGCATTAATACAGTAGTCACCCCCTTATTTAGGAGGATACATTCCAAGGCCCCCAGTGGATACCTAAACCCACGGGTAGTACTGAACCCTGTATAAATACTATGTTTTTTTTCTATATGTACATACCTACAAATTAGACACAATAAGAGATTAACAACAACAATAATAAAATAGAACAATCGTAACAATATACTGTAATAAAAGTTATGTGAATGTGGTCTCTCTCTCTCTCTCAAAATATCTTGCTGTACATATTCAATGCTTTTTCTTTCTTAACTAAGCACTGGTCATTCACTGTGGCCTTAACTTTTACAGTTTGAAGTGGGACAGCAAAACTAGCATGAATTTCTTTCTCCTTCTTCACAATTTCATGGATAGAAGATTCGTTCTGACCGTAGACCTTAGCAACCTCAGCGTATGACATTTTTCTTCCCTTATTAAGTCAAGGACTTTCACATTTTCCCTTTAAGGCTTCTCTTGGGCATATCTGAATTGTCAGCATCGCTATTCTTGCACTTTGGGGCCATTATTAAGTAAAGTAATGGTTGCTTGAACACAAGCACTGAGGTACCATGACAGTTGATCTCATAACTGAAATGGCTACTTAGTGACTAAGTAGGATGGCAGGATACACTGGACAAAGAGGTGATTCATGACCTAGGCGGGACAGGGCTTGAGATTGCAGCATACTACTCAGAACGGCACACAATTTAAAACATATGAATTGTTTATGTCTGGAATTTTCCACTTACTCTTTCAGACCGTGAAATCTTGTAAATGAAACCACGGACAGGGACTTCCCTGGTGGTGCAGTGGTTAAGAATCCGTCTGCCAATGCAGGGGACACGGGCTTGATCCCTAGTCTGGGAAGATCCCACATGCCATGGAGCAACTAAGCCCATGTGCCACAACTAGTGAGCCTGTGCTCTAGAACCCGCGAGCCACAACTACTGAAGCCCGCGTGCCTAGAGCCTGTGCTCCTCAACAAGAGAAGCCACTGCAATGAGAAGCCTGTGCACTGCAACGAAGAGTAGCCCCGACTCACCATAACTAGAAAGCCTGCGCACAGCAATGAACACCCAATACAGCCAAAAATAAATAAATATATAAATTAAAAAAAGGAAAAAGAAAGAAACCATGGAAAAGGGGGGACTAAAGTACAACTTAGTGTACAAAGCAAGCATAATATTCCCCAGGCTTCATACAGGAATGCAATCCTCAGATACACTGTGTGCTTATTAGGGAGTGTAGTTGATTAATGGTCATATATTTTTATTATCAGCAGAAACTCTCTAAGATCAAGGATGAGGGTCTTATAGAGTAAGCATTGGGTTTACTTCCTGTATTGGTTTGCTCTGGCTGCCATGGCAAAGTACCATAGACTGGGTGAGTTCAACAACAAAAATTTGTTTTCTCACAGTTCTGGAGGCAGGAAACCTGTGATCGGGATGCCAATATGGTCAGTTCCTGGTGAGAGGTCTCTTCCTGGCTTGTAGACTGCTGCCTTTTTGCTGTGTTTTCACAGAACAAAAGAGAAATATCCCTCTTCCACTTCTTATGAGACCACCAATCCTATTGGATCAGGACCCCATCCTTACGGCCTCATTTAATTACCTCCTAAAAGCCCTATCAGCCAATACAGTTATATTGGGGTTTAGAGCTTCAGCATACGAATTTGACAGGGGGTAGAATGGGAGGAAGCAGCACCATTCAGTCCATACCACCTTCTTTTTCCTAAGTACCTCCCTTTTTATCCATTTTCATCTTCTCCAAACAAAGCCCACAGTGGATTGGGGTGAGATTATCTGACATTTTTCTGTTAAAGGAACTGACTGATCTCAAAAGACAATGCTATGTAAGATAAACATGTATACGTTTATCTCACTTTCAAATCTAGGAAATAAAGGATTCCCATCGAGGTTTCTTCCCTTTCTCCAATGCCTCCTCCTTTTGCATCATCTCTTTTTTCAAGCACCTTTGTCCAGGCCTCTATCTTGTAAGTGTTTACACTCCAGACAGGAAGAAATATTCCTTAGCAGATCTGGACAGAATTTTTCAGTTCAAACATCGTGGGCTTTATCCCTGTGCCAAGGAGGCTCTCCTTTGCTCAGACTCAGGCTGACCTTACAGGGAGCTGACAGTGGGCACCAGTCCTCTGAATGGGGGTGATTGTTAGTGTCCAGATTCCAGTTCAATCACCTGACCAGTTAGAGCTATGGTCTCACAGTTACCCAAGAAGGAAGCCCATCTTGCCTGGGCGAGTCTCAGATGAAGAAACAAATTATTCCCGTTAGTGTGGTTTTGACCATGCACTTGAAGAAGAATTGATTTCTAGAAGTATTTGACTTTTTTCTCGGCCATGATAGCTGTAAATAATGTCAACCCTAATTATTTCTTCCTCATTTCAGTTAACTCCTCTGATAGAAGGGTGTTTGGAGTCTGGTTTATCTTATCCCACTGGTGGATCTAAGATTGGCTTCTCTGTCTTTTGTTCTGCCAGTCTCCTTCTGAAGTGTGTTCTCTAATTTCTGCTTTTATGCTCTGCATTTTATTTTACATTTTGGTGATGGTTAAGATATATATTCTGCACCATTTCCCAAAGGAAAAATTTCTTATTGGGATGTGAGAAAACAATGGATTTCCCCATTGCATATCAGAGTGACATTACTGTGTAATACAATTCAGCATTAACCTAGTTGCGGTTATTTAGGGGACACTCCTATTTAACTATCTCTTGTCCTTGTCATATAATCTATACCATCATCTTATTTCCAGGCATTATAAACTTTTGATGGAATTGTTTTAATACCTTTTTAAGACCTTCCTGGCTTCTTTCCCATCAACCAATTTGAAAATTGTTGTTCAAGTTATCTTTTTAAAAGATAGCTTGATGGTGATACTTGCCTACTCAAAAGCATTCAGTGAATCTCATCATCCTCAAGACTAAATCTTTGCTTTTCAGTTTGAGATTCTATATTTTCCACCAGTTGGCCCCTGATTTTCCTAGCTTTATTTTTTATTGTGATATGAGATCAAAGTTCCATTCTTTGCTAATCTGAGCGACTCAGTCTTTCTAAATAGAATTTCCGTCATGATCCACCTCATCTCCTTCCCTTCTTCCTCTTTCTCTGCTTGGTCTTCCTCCTCCTTGACATCTTCCCTCTTTTCTCAGACAATTAACCATACATCTTATTTCATTATATCAAAGCGTATTTGGTCCATACATGTTTTACTATTGCTTGATCCTATTTTTTTCTTCATATCACATCCCTACTCCCAGTACCCTTTCTTCTAATCTAGATATGTTACCTGTTCTAAGTTCTTTACACACCCTTACTTCCCAGGTCTCATAGCAACATTTTAAACTTTTTATTTTTCTTGATGTAGTATGTCTTTGAAAACTCTTATCAAAGGGGATCTGTTTTTGATAAACTTTCTGAGACATATAGTGTGTTCCTGATAATAGATTCATTGAGTTTCCAGATTGATATGATGGTTTAGCTTGTTATAAACTTGCAAATTTGAAGTTTTTTTTCTTCCACAAATGGAAAATATTACTTCTCTGTCTTCTTTCATCCGATAATGATGTTGAGAATATGCTTTTCTTATTCCTTTGTAGGTTATTTCTAACACGTATTATAATAATTTTGTCTGTTTAATGGTTTGAATTTCACTATGATGCATGATTCAAAAAATGATTAACCTTGTTAGACTTGCATTTCTCCAATTAACTTTTTAGCCTGAAAAGTTAGATATTTCTCTAATTCTAGGAAGCTCTTTGTAGTCATTTTTCAGATTTCCTTTACATTTATTTATATTTTTGTCACCTTCTGAGACACATATAATATACATTTTGATAAACTTACTTTTATATCCCATATCTATTATCTTCTATTTTGAAAAAGGTGCAATGGAGTCTTTTTCAGGTTTTGTTTTGTTTTCTTTTATTTGTCAGTTTTATTTGTCAGCATCACTCTGCAATTCACTCCGTCTACTAAGTTTTTATTTTAACTTTTATACCTTGAAAACTGTTCTTCATAATTTGTTGTTTCTGCTTCACATTTTAATTTTCCATCCTTAAATTTTTGAAGATTTATGTATGCCTATAATATCCTTCACTTCTATCTGATTCATTAATTCTTCCATGTTGAAGCAGGTATTAAGTTGTGATATCTCCATGGCAGAGTCCACACTCCAAATGGGTTGTTATTTTCCTTGTGAACTCAGAGACCCCTGGAGGTGTTAGTATCTCAACTGATAGTGTGTATTTGGATGAAGTTTATAAAGCCTACACCCTACCATAAGCCCCCTGTGATAAATTTAGAATATCTATTAGAAGGAGGAAATATGTTTCAGTGCAGAAAACTCATGTCTTTTAATATATACTGCAGCTGAGATTCAATTTTTTTTTTCCCCAAGAGCTTCTCCTTGAATTATAATCATTTACTCCCTAGGGTGTGGAAAGGCATGCTGAAAGGAAAACTTTCTCAGGGTTGGCTGGTCTACCTGCACCTATTTTAGACTATTTCTATCCCAGCCTCTATGAAGTTTCCTCATTGACCAAGGCTGCTTGCAGAGTTTTTATTTAAAGAGCCTTCAAGTTGGCAAAGATCCATCCAGAGTAATGTGAACAAGAGAAAGAGTACACTTAAAATTATCATTTTCCACCCAATAGTGCATTCAGGGGCCCAGCGACTTCACCTTTGCCCACCGTTTTCTGCTGTTGCAGAGATTTCTCACCTGTGCTTATGTTAGTTTTATTGATCCATCCAACTCTGGATTTTGTGACATCTCTAGCCCAGGTGAGTGCACCATCTTATCAAAACGCTATTCACTGCTCAAGGCCTAGCTCAGGAGCTTCTCCCTAAAAGCCATAGTCAGCCACTTCAAACTATAGTGAATCTAGAATTTAAACAATAAAACCAGGTATTTAGTTAATCAGAATATTTAAAAATGTGTACATCTTGGCTGAAATTGTAATTAGTATTTTAAGCAATATCACTATCTCAGAAGTGACTAAAATGTTTATTCTAGCTGGATGTGCTGTATGTCACGCTTTTATGTTAAGGGAAGGAGTCCAGAGAGTATGTTCGGGCTTAGTCACATAAGAAGCCTCAAAAATAAGGAGAATTTGGCGATCAAGTTACTTATCAGTCCTAGGGAGAAAGCCACCTCCCTTGAAACACTTATTAGTCCTCTAATCTGTCCAAGATACTATAACAGAGATTATTTCAACCTTTGAAATAGCTCGGGGAGGCTCATTTCTCCAATTAACTGATGATTAAATTGACAGATGGAGAAATCAGATAACCTAGCAAAGCTCACAGAGCCAGGGAATCACAGGGGAAGGATTTAAATCTAGCTGTCTTATCCCCTTCGCCAAGTAGTGTGCACATCCCTTAGCAAATACTAGCTTTCTAGAACTGATGTGGGTCCCTGGGTGCACAAGCTTGAGGAATTAACTCTTCTGGCTACTTAGAATGACTTTCCTCCAGTTACGGAGTATTTCAGGTCTGTAACAGCTTTAGTAAAAAGTGCATAGTCAGGACAACTGTGAAAACTTAATTTCCTTACAGGCTCAGTTTTAGCTTCTAAGGCAAAATCAGAGTTTTGCTGATCTGTCTGAGTCTTGTGCTTCTATTTAAGGAGGCTTGAATTCAGCTGAAGAGTAAAGCAGGGTGCATGAGGAAGATGGTTAGAAACATTCCTTTGTCTCTCCTTCAAAGCACACCAGTCTGCCCAGATCTGATCTCTGAAGTTAGGAGACCAGACAAGGGAATAGATAGCCAAATTCTCAGCATTATTTTATGTAACATAAACAACTTGGGGGTTTACTTAATTGAAGCTGAGATAAACCATAGTCACATGCATTTTGAGACTAAGTGGAAAAAATTCACATTATTTCCATTTCTGACTGTAAATCTTTACTATACAAATTTTAATTTTTCACAAAATTCAGTACTATTCTTGAATCCAGTCTTCTATTGCCACTAAAATGAGTTTCTTTAATGCAACTTGTGAATTCTATTACCTATAATAAAACATGTTTGAAACAATTATTTTAAAAATACCATAAGTTAGGAACTATTTTGCATTTTAATTTTAACTGTGAAATTTTTCACTATTTTTAGAAACCCTCAACACGTAGGCCCATATAATCAAGAGGTGCCTAGGCTTTCTTTTCAATCTCATTATAGCAGCTGATTGTTGTAAAATAAATTTGTAGGTATAAACTACAAACTCAGGAATTTTTAATAATTTAAAAAATAACTTTGTGTAATGTGCAAGTATGTGGTAACTAACAGGCAGAATTTGGGTACTGCTCTGTAGTAGGTGCATTTATTATATCTCTTTATTTCTGATGCTGAGGATTACAATTAAGGAAGGAGACTTGGTGGCACTCAAGTTCACAGGATCTGATCCTCAGTTTTCTGGGTTGAGAAACTAAAATCTGTCAGGGTAATCAGAATTTACCTGCATTTTAAGTCCTAAATCATGACCGATGCATGCATCAAAATGCCAATAAAATGTGTACTTTGATTCCCTGACAAGGGTTAAATACTCACGTACAGTTCTCATGCCATTCTCATTTTGGGGTCAGGCTATCTGGAAAGAGAACTAATAATCAAAACATAGCCTGGGCAGTGGCAGTGAGAAAAGAAGAGAGTTGAACTATCCAGCATAAGAAATAGAAATGTAATGGGCATAAGTGTGGCAAAGCTAAGGTGTTTAAGAAAGTTCAAGTTATCATTGCAATCAATGGTACTAATTATATAAATTCTGCTGTATTACCGATTAAATAGAATTTCCTAGACTACTATTAATATCTCTAATTAGCTTTTTTTGTCTTATAGTTGAGAAAATGTTTTTGGATCTAACTAAGCAATGAATACAACAAGTTTATACATTGTGGACTCTGGCTCATGAGAACTTCTGTTTTCCTTTGCCTACTTTGAATCCTGTGTCTTGTTTATTTTAATAATGAAACAAAATCACCCAAATCTAAAATAAACTAAAGAAGAATTTGTTCTACTGATTTTTCTTTAAAAAATGAGATCATCTTATTTAATTCAGACCACATTACATGATCAGGTTCTCTTCATTGCTCTTACCCTTTCCGTTGTTTCCTATTGTCGTACAAATTTTCCCCTTTGTTTCTAGCTGGATTTGATTTAATCATGAATATTGCTAAAACACCTTCATTATTAAAAAGTGATGCTGATTTTTACTCTTTTGGTCTAGAAATACATCTAACAAAACCAAGCGTGTGTGTTATCCATGCCCAAGCTGCCCTATTAGCAATACCTTATTTGCAGGCTGACAGCATGCTACACCAAACAGGTTATTTGCTCCATTGCTTAGCTGCACTACGCAGTATAGAACATTTGATTCAGCTAAGGCAGCTGGTGATATGAATGCAATGTTAACCACTATCATGGTTATAAAATGAGACAGATTAAGTTCACAACTGTGGCCATAACCTTGGTCTAATAAAATAAAACAAAATAGGGCCCATTACAGTGTGTTTATTGCCATCTGTTACTAAATACTTCATTTAGATGATTCTGGAACAGTTTCATAGCTTTCCCACTGAGCCGGCTGTCTATGACATACAAAACTCAGAGGAATTAGAAAAATGTTAAATGAATTCACATAACAAATGCAAATCCTCTATGTTCAGACAGGCTATACTCTCAATTTATGATCTCTGAATTTTCCCTGAATGTGATTTCTATCCTAGTGAGAAGCCAGCAAGAGTTTGTGGATGATCATTTGCTATATTCTATGTTTATATGGGGCCTATGACCTTTACACAAACAATTTTGGCATAGCTGTTCTTCATCGCTCATCTTTAAAGAAGCTCCCCCCCCCACCCTAGTTTATGGAGGATAAAATTAAAGCACAGGCAATATGCCATAGATTATAGCATTGAGCTAGAGCAGACCAAAATAATGTATCTTGTGGTCCCAGGATTAATGGTTCACCAACTGGGCAAGAGCAGACTCAGTTATACCCCGTTCACAGGGGAACCTGTAGACGTTGCTGGGTAAGATACAAGACTGATGAATTTTGCCCAATCATTTGAAGAGCAGTAGAGATGGAATGAAGAAAAGAGGCTATGGAAAAGAATATATATAAAAAAAAAGAATAAGAATATAGATATACGTATAACCGAATCACTTTGCTGTATACCTGAAACTAACGCAATATTGTAAATCAACTATACTTCAATTAAAAAAAGAGAGAGACTAATTTCTTCCCACAGCTAATCTGAGTACTCTTTCCCCCTTGCTCTGGACCACTTGCAATGGGCCTTGTCCAACACTGTATACTACACGAATAAAGTGAGCATATAATTTAATATCCAAGACAGGACACTTTCAAGGGTTAAAAGATAGGCATTATTAACAATTAAAAACTATTAATAATTACACTATTAATAATTACAAAACTGTTGGTGCCATAGGTATAAGATGGATGACATTCTATTTTAAATCATTTTAGATCCAATCTTTCTTATTTCAAGCATAATATTTATCCATTTTACCTCCTAGCCAGCTTCCATTTATCCTTCCTTTCTAAAAAGAAACTATACAAAAATACAGAATTTACTATTTTACCTCCTAGCTAACTTCTATTTATCCTTCCTTTCTAAAAAGAAACTATAGTAAAATACAGAATAATCCAAAGATTATTGCATATTAAATACCCAGGAATTGAAGAATAGTGAAAAAAAAAGATAAGTGGTTATCATACATTATTTAAAATTTCTGATTAAAATAAATATGCATATATATATGTGTGTATGTCTATGCATGTACATGTATATATACACACACACATTAGATATGTGTACCCACAGAATTTTTATCTCTTGTATAGATGTCATTGCTTAACAAAATATATTTTTTTCATTTGCTAAATGGTTTTTACACTCAGTATTAACCTTTTCAAAAATAACACTCTCATACTAAATAATTTATTTGAACTTAGGATTCGAGCTGGGATATCTTCACAGAAAGAGATATGAAATATTTGTTTGTTTTTTAATTAGAATGTATGGTTTGAAATGGGACAGGAAGATATCCAATTACTGGATCTGGAATACCATGGGAAAAACAAGAAAGAACAAAAACAGAAACCCTGTCGCTAGAACTAGAAACAAAGGCAGAAGAGGAATAGGATAAAATTTAACTCAATTCTGAGAAGTCTGACTTTAAAAATTAATACTTCTTTAATTTCTTCTGATTAAGGACACAATTGGTCCCCAAACCTAAGGTAGATCGGTTCGCAAGTGTGAGTCAAATGACTACAGATTTGGAGAGAGGATGCTCTGGGGCCTGGTGACAGCAAGGTTAGACTAATCATGTATTCTGCATTGTCAAATTTAAATCTGCTTGCCAATTTTATGTTATTTACAGTTTTTTGAAATTTATTCTTTTAAAGTTATATTTAAGATAATTTAAATCTCTATATAAAATCCTTAGCCTCAATTTATATATATATATATATATATATATATATATATATTATTATTATTACCATCTTTAAATTCACCTTATTAGAGGTAGAAGCAAAAAATTGACAGTAGACATAAAATGTGAGAGCTGGAAAGACTCAAAGATATAATTAAATCTATTCCCCTGTGTTATTGCTAATAAAATATATCTGGTCAATGGAATTTGTTTTAGTTTTAGTTTATTCATTAATTCATTCTTTCAACAAAGTTACAGAGCTCTTGTTATGTGCCAGACAGTCTTCCAGGTACTAGAGGAAAGACAATTAAAAACAAAGACGATAATTACATATATGCCCTTAAAGAACTTATGTTCTCTCTTTTTCATCTCTTTTTTGGGGCAAGGGTATAAGATTTTTCTTTCAAAAGAAAAACTGAAGAATAAAAATATAGTGACTTAAACCGTGAAGTAAAAACAGGTAGTTTATGCGATGTTTTAGAGTGTACTTAAGTGCCACATTAGATTTACTAAATAGCCATCTCAGTTTGAATATTTAAACTTTTCAATATTTTTTCATTTTATTACAAGCATTTTTAAAATTTAGTTGAAAAAAATCATATATTTAAAATCATGAATAATTAATATGTTCCAGAATTTTCTAACCCTATTAGTCCTATGTCCACTTTTGCATGTTGAAAACAAGTTACACATTCTGCCACCTCATTTGGCACTGCATACAGTGGGATATCTTGATCATAAACTTTCATTAAAAATTTTTCATATATACTGCAAAATTTTCTACTTATAATGTAGATAAGTGAAAATTCTCACAACTTCAGGTTCCTACAAACTATAGTCAATATATTAGGCATTATCAGAATTTATAAAATATTCAATTTGGCAGGAGAAAATGGTATCTTGTTGGTTTGAGTTACATTTTTTTAAATGAATGAGATTTTCATGTGCTTATTGGTCATTGGTATTTTTATTTCTTGTTTTTGGTAATCATCCATTTGCCCATTTTTTAAAATAGGAATCACGGTTTTTCAATTTTTCTGTCTGTGATGTATGTTGTAATCTTTTCTCTTCTCAGCTTATTTTTCTTACTCTCCATCATATTTCTTCCATAGAAAATTTAATTTTTTCATTTATAGTGAGTTGTTTTCTTCATGAGTTTTTATTTTGCTTAGAAAAAACTGTCTCCCATATTATAAATACTTGCTTTTGTTTAGAACTGCTAAATATTTTTAACATTTACATATTTACCATTTAAATATCATCTGGAATTTATTTTGTCTAAGACATAATATAGAATTGTACCTTTTTTGAAAATGAAAAGAAATTAGAACTATAGATTAACAAGATTAAAGTGCAAATATTAGTTCATACTTGAAATATTTTACATGAATTAAAAAATGTTTAATAATAAAATTTATTCTTCTTTTTAAATTTTAAGCTGAAGAAGGAATCATGAAAAAAATAATTGTTGACTATTACATGATTATTACAGAAAATAACTGTTCATACAGAGGAGGGGTTTCGTTACCAAATTATTTACTCCACATGTAAAGTACTCTTTTTGCTTTGTAGCTTGGAAAGCTTCTAAAGGGTTTTAGTTTTTTGCAATCTTGTTACTGCATAGGAATAAATGGAACAGAACAAAATTGGCTACAAGAAGTCTATTTAAGGGCTTATCTTAGTAGATCACGTTGAGAGAAAATGAGACTTGGACAATATTGGTGGCAGTGTTGATGGAAAGGAGTAGAAAGATTTGTGTAAACTGAAAACTTAAAGGTCTTATTAATTGATTGAAAATGGTGAGTGAGAGATAAAGAGAGATAGAAGTATCAAGGGTAATTGACATGTATATGTTAACTTACATATTATGTATATGTTACATATATAATATGTTACATTAATGGTGAAAATTTAACAATGAGGAAAGAAGAGATTTATATATAGAAAGAGATGAAGAAATCTCTTGGCAAAAATGATACATAAGTGATAACGTAATGATCTGTACTGCATACAGATGGATCTCCAGGGAAGGGTTAGCTCTCTCCTAAAAGACGCCCTTCCAACTATATAGCTTCTGAAATGCCATTTATACACATTTCCCATGTTTTCAGAAATAAGCCTTTAGAATGTCAAAAACTCCACAAAGTCTAGAAATATTAGTTAACAGCAACTAATATATGATATTCTAGTAAGAGTTTTTTTTTTTTTCATGGCAAAAAGAGAGTATCAAAAAAGCACTCAGTTACCTAAGAGCTTTCTCTAAGAATAAGGACATATACATTAATTGGTTTGTACTTAAGAAAGAAATTTCTATATGAATGATCTGTCCTTTGGGAAACTTTGGCCTGCAAGAGGACACTAGTTCATGTAAGCAGGAGAATAAGATAACAGTAAGTGAAAAACAAAAGAGAATTAAGAATCAGACAGATGTTGAAGAAAATGTCACTTACTTCATAATTTCCCCGAGACTGACAGTGATTCTATATTTACAGTTATCCTATTAAAATTAATTATTGAATTTTAAATAAATTAATTTTTGAAATAAGACATTTTATCAAGTATTGAATTATAATTTTTAGCAATAGAAATAGAGTTAACCGTTCTTCAATGTTTAATTTTCATGCATTTGACTTTTGTAATACCATTTCTATCTGTCACAAAGCAGACTGACACATGATAGCAGTTTACACTTCATGCCATGACACATTGAGATTAGGCTGTCAAACCCTTTCATATAGCTCACTGACTTGAGGTAAAGAAAGTACTGGGAGACATCTTTGAGATTTTTTTTTTCAAGTGCTTAATTTTAGTACTAACTAGACTAGAAAAAATAGTTCAAAGTGTTATTAAAATTTTGGTTTTGTATACATCTGCTACATTCAAGGTGTGAAAAATGACTTAAAAATAAACTATGTGCAGTGGATAGCAATGTCCGCTCTACACACATATTTTCACACACTGGTAGAAAATAAGTAAAAAAATATATATATCTTAACAATTTCAAAAAAGAAAATTTCCCTGATTCATTCTAAGAGTAAGTGGGAAGACACTGCTTTACCTATTCAGTCCAAAGCAGATATGTATTTCAGTCACTGATACATTTTTGCATTATCTATGTGAAAAAAAAAAACCCAAAATCAGTTTTCTTCAACATTTGCAAGTGACCATAAAATGCTTACAAAATAAAATACTTAGCATTACTTTGGCAAATGACCATTTCTACTCATTTATTTATTCATTCATTCATTCATTCATTCATTCTTTAAGTAGCATTTTTTTCCCTAGAAGTTCATCATTACACAGGTTTGTCATATGGCAGACACTGTTACAAACTATTATATTAACGTTAAAAGAGTCTTTTTAGTGTATAAATATATGTTGTAAAATAAAATTAAAAAATATAAGCATTGTAACAAATATTGCCCCCAATTTTTAGCAACCAAAACACATCCTAATAACCCATGGTCATCTTAGAGAAATACTTTGATGAATAATAACTTATCTTTTATGTAGATTTAAAGTTTCAAACTTAAAGATTCTAGGATTAGTCTATAATTAATTTTTATTTATATGGAGTGTCAATGTCATCTAATCTGGTCAATTTCTTAACATCAAGAAATGGCATAAATTTATAAACAGGGCTGTATTAAGCTGAATTTATATTTCTATCTTCAATGATACAGTTAATCTGAAATTTGCACTTTCACCCCCAAAACACTATACAAAGGCGTACACACACACCCAGAGTGATTCAGAGTATAGAGGCTATTATCCTAAGCTTTTTGTGTGGAAATAGTACTCTTGGAAGGTAATTCGGAAGTAGAAAGAATACAGACTATTTTGTATTGGTGAAAGTGCTATAGCTAAAGACCTAAGTAAACATTGAAAGGCATCTAGAATGTGTTGACATTCTAGGAATTGATGGTGTCACCAAATACTTCGTAAACGTTCTTATATTCCTTTATTTTAAGCACAAATATCATTTGTACTTAAAATAAATGAAAAACATGTTCATGAAGTTGGTTTAGTTTAGTTTAGTTTTGTTTTAGCAGGAGATAATTTTGGTGAATACAACAAAATATAGCATCAAACTCCAAAGAATATATAGTTGGCCGTAGTATTGTCCAGGTATCTACATGGATTATACTGAATATATCACAGATGTTTAAGAAGATCTCCTGATAAAATTAAAGATCCTATTAAATTAAAGAACATTTTATTGGGAAAAGGCTTTTATCCTATATCCACCACTAATTTTTAGTGGGTTTAAGTGCTAGACACTTAAGTCCTCTATAAAAAGAAGGCCTTTGATTTGTGTGGTCTCTTCTCTCTTAAAGTTGTTACGTAGAGCACTAGCTACTTGAATTACAGGATGGGATCCATTTGAAGGAGTTTCTTTGTGGTTGGTTCTGGGGAGTCTAATATTCACTGCATCACTCTCCTGCCAGGCTGAATATAACAGGAGAACAGGCAATAGCACCAGGAATGGAAAGACACTCATGGAAGAGGGCGGCGGCAGGTGGGGGGGGATCGATTATAATTTGATATCCCATCATACTGACAGCCTGTGAATACATTTTTAAGGAATTTGAGTGCACCTGAGGACAGTGAAGGAAGACTCGGCTGCTGTCTTCTGATGGCCCTGGGCAATGCATCCCTAACCCCAATTTGCAAATCTTACACTAGTGCTGCTCATTGGAAAAATGGGGATCCTATTGGCAAGAGATTTTAGAAATGAAGCTCTAGGTTTTTCCTCTGCAATTTATGGGTGCACTATTCCAATGAAGCTTGTGGAAGGGAATAAAGGTGAAAAACAAAAAAAGGATGCAAAAAAATTTTTAGAGCAGCAAAAGAAAAGCCGTGTCTGTAACAGGATCGACCTTGGTAGAAATCAAGTTATTGATCAACTACCAGTGTTAAGCAAGTCTTTGGGGGATCTGATCCTCTAACTGGAGGGGCTTGGCAAGCTTTTCCTTCCAATTCTGTGCTGCTGTACTCTTCTGGGGAGGAGTTCTGGTAAATGCGATTTTGTTTCTCAGAATACATCCTTCAAGATTGCTGCCTCAGGCATCTGCTTTACTGATCCACTCCTTAATCCACATTTGTTGACAGAAAATCAAAGCTGCTTAGAAACTAAGTTGAGGAGGGGAGAGAGAGAGAGAGAGAGTTAAAGGGCAGACGTATGTTCTAATGACAGAATCAAGGATGCAATGAGGTAGCATGACGGGATTCCGGGAAGAAACACAGCAGCAAACAACTCGCATAGCAGTAATGAAACTAATCTATTCAACCGAAGATCTTGTGCGGTCTTTGAGGCAGAATCCAGAGGAAACTGATGGAAGACAAGGTACTCACTCCAGACTGTTCAACCCCACTTGAACCTACTAATGGAACCATCAGTTAATGGCATCACCTCTGACATGATGGACAGTGAAACAATAGGCATTATGATCTTTCGCCTGAAAGAAGGATTCATACACATGTTTTGTTACCTTCTTTTTGTTCTGCCAAAAATGAATGTACCATTAGAACAATTGAGGAAGAGAACATTAAAGGGAAGTCAGTTACTTCTATCCTGAGTGTTACTTCATAATCTGGAGGAGCACTTTTGATATGAATTCAAGTAATAGTAGACTGTATACATTGCAAAACAGTCAGCTTTTGAAAGTTATGCTTGTGATTCTGTCTATGTGGTGCTAAATTTTTACAATGTTTAACTGATGTAATCTCTTAAGTGCAATTCTGTTTATTCTTTCTCTCAATATTCATTTCCAAGGTACCTTGAAACGTGATACTTTCTCATAGCACTTGATCTTTGTAATTCCAGTTCTAAGCAGCAAAGTCTGACAGCAGTTTACAGTTCTTGCAGTGACATATTGAGAAGATTAAGCTGTCAAACTTTTAATGCTTTTTTTTGATAGCTCTTTTCTTTTGGGAAACTTTAAAATAGGAATTCAGATATTAATAAGAGAATTAATTATAGCCCTTCAGTTAAAGGAGGTTCTGTTGACAAAAGTTTGTTCAGTAATATTAACTCTATTTGTGTAATTTAGTTCTGAATAAAAGAATATGATAAGACAAGGCAGATTTTAAGGCATAAATAGTGTTATAAAATGAGGTAGCCTGTAAAAACAAATAGAGATAATGGAGCTTTCTTAAATTAGTATACCTAATATTTCTATATCTTAAAGCTTATATCTTACATTATTCTTCTAATAATTTTTCACCTCCATTTTTTTTATTCTATCCAGAAATTTGCTTTAACAACGCTGCCAGTAAGTACTCAGAAGGAAATGAGAAGCAAGGTAGAAGTGATATATCGTATTAGAAAACACTTAAGTTATCATAAACATACTGTTGGTAGAAATATGGACCATAAAGGTGATGCCAGTGAGAGCTAAGATGGAAATAAGGAACACATTATTGGGAACTTGAGGTAATATTATCCAGTGCTGTAGAGTGGCAGAAAGCTTTTCCTTTAACTTTTTTTTTTTGCTGCACCGGGTCTTAGTTGCGGCATGCAGGATCTTTTTTTTTTTTTTTTAGGTTGCAGCATGCGGGCTTCTTAGTTATGGCATGCGAACTCTTAGTTGTGGCATGCATGTGGGATCTAGTTCCCCCTGACCAGGGATCAAACCCGGGCCCTCTGCATTGGGAGCACGGAGCCTTACCCACTGGACCACCAGGGAAGTCCCTAGAGTGGCAGAAAGCTTAACTGACTTGTATTCTGCAGTTATATGGTAAGCAAAACATGGAAATGCTGAACTTAGATATTTAGCAGAGATTTCAAAAAATAGGGTTGAAGATATGACTGGTTTCTTCTTGCTGCTTAGAGTAAAATATGAGAGGAAAGAAATGGATTGAGGAAAAAAACTGTTAAGCAAAGATGACCTAGGACTTGACGATTGGGAAATTCTCAGCCTATCCAGATTGCTAAAATTAGGAGATTCATTGCCAGGAAAGCATGCTCCAGAGAAAAAGCCAAGGGTATGCTGGACAACCTTTTGCTAGTATCTCAGAAAGATTAAAAGGTCAGAGTATTCCTTCACACAGAGAGCCTTTTGAAAGATTAGGTGCATGGCTCATAGATTCCCCTAATTCATTTTAGCAGAAGTCAAAAATAGAGATGGGGTTATACAGGAAAGATCTATGGAGGAGCCTTTTGTCTAACGGAGTGAATCCAGGACACATACACTGGAGATCTACAAGGCTCCTGAGAATGTTTTCTCAGCAGAAACCCTGCCAGCTTGGACTGAAAGGGAAAAAGAGAGGACATAATAAAACAAGGCTATCAGATTCCCCAAATTCTACTTGAAGGAAACAGGCTAATAATACTACTCAGCTGCAAAAATGTGCTATCCTTCAAGAAAAAGGGAAATTAAATCCAAGGTCAGAGACAGGGCTCAGGTGATGGAGACTTAAGTCAGACTTACCGACTTACCTAAAGGAGTTTGTCCTGCTGGATTTTGAAATCATTTGGGACCAATGACTACTCTTTTCCTTCCATTTTCTCCCACTTAGAATAGTAACATCTATATCTGGTATCTTATGCTTGCCCCATCATTGTATTTTGAAAACAGGTAACTTGTATTCTAGTTTCATAGGTCCACATAGGGAAAGGAAATTTGCCTCAGGATATGCAATATACTAAGAGCCTCACTCATATCTAATGTAGATGATTTAGATGATACGATTTGGGGTTTTTAAGCTGATAAGATTTAGGTGAGATTTGAACTTGAGTTAATGATATTAAGTTAATGAACTTGGGTTAAAACTTTGGTGGAGTTTGGGATAAAATGAATGTATTTTGCATGTGGGACAGATGTGAATCTTTGGGTACCAGAGAGCAGATTTTGGTAGAGTAAGTAATGGCTGCCTAAAGATGTCCATATCCTGTTCTGCAGAATCTGTGAATATGTTGCCTTATGGGAAGATTATCTTAGGTTATCCAGATGGACCTAGTGTAATCACAAGGGTCCTTGTAAGAGGAAGGTCAGAGTGAGAAAAGGAAATGTGATGATAGAAGCAAAGATGGAAGTGATATGGCCACAAGCCAAGGAATTCAAGTAGCTGCTATATAGAAGCTGGAAGAAGCAAGGAGCATATTCTTCCCTAGAACTTGCTGACACCATAAGTAGTGAAGCTGATTTCAGACTTCTGTCCTCCAGAACTGTAGGATAGTAAACTTGTGGTAATTTGTTACAGCACAATAAACAATTGTTAAAAGAGGAGTGCTATTTATGTTCCCCACAACTCTCCAATGTTTTGGTGCATGGCCAGTAATCTTGAGGAATGGGGAAGTCCTGGCATTTGAAGCCCTCCAAAATATGTGGAGTGTGAGG
The DNA here is from genome assembly GCF_028021215.1 of Eschrichtius robustus. Classification (NCBI taxonomy): domain Eukaryota; kingdom Metazoa; phylum Chordata; class Mammalia; order Artiodactyla; family Eschrichtiidae; genus Eschrichtius; species Eschrichtius robustus. Next base: position 135,634,315 of record NC_090827.1, read on the forward strand.
TTTCTGCTGTGTCCAGGTTAGGAACTTTTAAGATTCAGTTTCAGTGCTTTAGTTAGTGCAGTAGTTGCATTGATTCATTATTTGCCATTGCCAAAGAATAATATAATTCCTCATGTTAAGCATAGTATTTATGGAAAATAAAAAGAGGGTACATTCACAGATTCATTTTTTGAGGCTAGTTTAACCTTGAACAAAAGACATGGTAGAGTAATATGATAAAACAAAATTACCAAGCAGTCTTCTTATTAGCATTACAAATCTCAACAAAATACTAACAAATGATGATCAAGTAGGATTTATACTAGGTATACATAGTTGGTTTAATATTCAAAAATCAGTCAGTGTGAGTCATGACATTAACAGGTGTAATTAGAAAAAAAGTTTCATGATTGTTGTAAGAGATGCAGAAAAAGTGACAGCTAAAAAATATCAAAGTAGGAAGTATTTATAAGGAAAGCTTTTTAACTTTTATAAAAGGCATCTACACTTTAAAAACCATACTTAATAATGATACATTGAAAACCTTATCTTTCAGATAGGGAATAAAACAAATATGTTCATCATTGCCACTTCAATTTAATTAAGTTTTTATTAACTGTCTAAGCCAGTGTGTTAATATAAGAAAAAATTGATACGTATAAAGATTATGAAGAAATAAGCGCTCTTTACCATTTTTGTCCATGTAGATAGAAATTTGAAAGAATTTATGAATAAATTTTTAGTACAAGATGAGAATTTAGGAAGATTTTGAACAGAAAAATTGTTATCTCTCTGAAAAATCTTTTGCATTTACATGCTAGAAATTTACAATTAAAAATCAAGTTTCACAAAAGATATATATACAAATCATCAAAAAATATTTTATAAGAAAAATCAAACAAATATGTGCAATTTCTTTGTGAATAAATATAAACAGTTAGTGGAGGAAATTAAATGTGACAAATAAATGGAGAGATACACAAAGTTCATGGATTGAAACACTCAATATTGTAAAAATATAAAAATAACATAAGTTGATCTAAAGTTTTTACATAATTCAATCGAATTTTTTTCTTTTTTTCTTTCTTTCTTATTTTTTAGAACTTGAAAGGCTGATCCTAAAATTACTTTGCAAATGTAAACCTTAAAAATATAATAGGGTATGCTTAAAGAAAACAAGAAAGTGTTGGAATACTTGTTCCTCCAGATAACATGCCTTGGTGTATTCCCAAGAGAAATGAAAGCAGATAGCCACAGAAAGGCTTTTGTACAAATTTTCATGAAAACAATATTTATAATAGCTAAAATTTGAAATCAACCTGTTGTAGGTTGAATTGTATTCCCTCTAAATAAGTATGTTGTAATCCCAACCCCAAGTACCTAAGAATATGACCTTACTTGAAAATAAGGTCATTGCAGTGGTAATTAGTTAAGATGAAATCATGTTGAAGTAGCGTGGGTCCCCTGATCAATAAAACAGGTGTCCTTACAAAAAAAGGGAATTTTGGACACAAATATACCTACATAAAGAATGCCATGCAAACATGAAGACAGAAAATGGGGGGATGTGTTTACAAGCCAAGGAATGACAAAGATTGCCAGCAACCCAGGCATAGAACGGATTCTCCTTCACAGCTTCAGAAGGAGCCAACCTAGCCAACACATTGATTTTGGACTTCCAGCCTCCAGAACAATAAAACAATAAATTTCTGTTGTTTAAGCAACCCAGTTGTGACATTTTGTCATGGCAGCCCTAGCAAACTAATACACAACCCAAGTGTCAATTAACTGGTAAATGATTAAACATATCATGCTATATCCTTATAATATAAACCATGTAAAGAATGAAGTATTAATATCCACAACTATTTGGACAAATTTGAAAAACATTAAGCTATGTGAAGGAAGTATAACATGAAATACAACATTCTGTATGGTTCCATTTATATGAAACTCTAAAAAGTTAAAATTCTAATAACTTGAAGCAAATCAATGGATATCTGGGGTTGAAATTTTAATGTTCTGTGTTACTCAGAAAATCTTATTAATAAAGACCCCTCCCTCACAACAAACAAAAAATCATCTACTGTGGATTATAATTATTATAATTATAATTTGTCATACAAATTGGGATGTTGATAAGAAAGAAAAATGTACAGTTGAGTATCCTGGACATAAAATAGGAATGTTCAAGGGAAACAAAGATGGTCATCCTAATTATTGACCCAAATGTGCAATTCCAAGTTATCCTTTAGAAAATTATCTGGTTGAATGTCTTCATGATCTCATGATAGGAAATTTTTCTTAAGACATAAAAAAGTCTTAAACAAATTTAAAAAGGTAATTTCTACTGTATAAAAATATAAATTCTCTCAACGGTGGACTCATATCCAGAATATTTAAAGGCTCCTTATCCCATTAAAAAAAAAATACCAACTGTAGAAAAATCAGAAGGCTGAATAAGCACTTCACAAAAAGAGGAAATATGTGACCAAAAAGATACAAAACATGATGTACCTTCAGTAGGAATAAGAGGACGCAAGAGATGCTAATCTACATTCACTACACTGGCACAAAATGTTGGCAAGGATGTAGATCAAAAATAACTCTCATGTACTGTTAGTGGCAGCATGACTAGGTATAAGCTTGGAAAACAGTTTGGTAAAGGTGGATCCTACTCTTTGATCTAGCAATTCAACCTACAGGTGTTTGTCATAGATGGATACGTGTACATTAGGTGGTCCCAATTTAAAATCAAAAACTCTGATGAACATGCAGATTTTATTCACCGAAGCTCTTTATGCAGAAGTAGTGTATATAGTAAGATACGAGGTACTTTTTAAAGTCCTATCAATTTCTAAATGTAAAATTAAGATGAAGAAAATCTTCAGTCATGAAAATGCTTATTGGGCAAAAAACAGTGCCTACAACGTTAAATAGATATAGGCATATTGATGGAGCTTCCTACATGCCTCAGATTCATTTCTATTTCTTCAATTTATGATCACATGGACCAAGTGACATATGCTATATCTCTTTCACTCATAAATAAGTGAGAGACAGGTGTTATTTCTGCCTCCCAATGTCACGATCACAAACAATATTTTTAGAAGAGTGGTATATAATAGTTCTTGACATTTCTTTAATAGAATTACAAACCAAAGAGAACTTAGTGTTGCTGAGTCCTAAAACAAAACACTCACTATAAATAATAATATGAAGTACTTTAGACACACAAATGTACAAAGTCTGTAATGACCTGGGAGCCTATTTTAGAACTTATCTGTACTAATTTCTGCAAGATGCTCTATGGAATCTTAAGTCCAATATGATTAACTGTGTTCCCTACCAACATGAAGGACATCTATTCAGATCCCTCTTCTATGTTTTAAATGGAATGATTTGCAAGGTTTAATAACCTTCTCAGTAGGTTAGGTAACTTTGCCTCTTGAAAACTCAAGTTAAAGATGATAGAGAAACTGGTCAACATTCAGTGTAGCTAAAAGACACTTCACATGTGCGTGGAAAGAGCTCAGGGCCAACAGTCAGAAAACCTGGCTTCACAATGCAAGATAAATCAGTTTGCTTGAGTCCTTGTTTCCTCATCCATAAACTGAAGGTAAAAACACAAGCTCTTTCTACTTCTAGGGATATTTGTAAAATCAAATGAAATAATGTGAGAACATGTTTAAAGCTATTCATGAAAGATTTCTTGTTATTATTGATACTTTATCATTAATATCATGTTTTGGAAAGAAAGGTTTTTTTGTCTTTGACATTGGATCATTTGTTAAGGTATGCAGGCAGGTGTTTTGATTTGTGCTTCTAATTTCAATATTCAGTTACAAATATACATGATTTGTTTTCTAATAAAATGAGTTACATGGATAGTGATAATATGTCCCGATGCATGAAGTTCTTATGCTGGTATATATATATGTTTATGTTTTTATGTACTTACATTTATGTTGATATATTTAATAGATTTGGAGACTTTGTAAAAAAGATGAAAACTAAAGACTACTTCAACGTATTAACAGATGGCATATGTGGGAAAAGAATGAGACCCTGGAAGACTAAATTGTCATAAAACAAAGAAAATGCCAAGGACTGTATGATTTTAATTTTTCAAAATCTTTCCAAAATAAGCAACTTCTCTTTGTTAAATGATGACTTTAAAGATTTGAAGGAAGCACTTCATAACTTTTGACCTCAGGTTTTATTTCCTCTTTTGTAATATAGAAATCAAAAGAATTATTTCTTAATCACTTAATATAATTTTACTTTTTAAAAAAATCTATATTTTTATGCAGAGTATTTATGAAAAGATCAACTATTCAAATTAGAGCAGTCTGGATTAAGTTAATTCTTCTTAAAAAGGACAGGCTATGAAGAAGCAAATATGGTATTTAAAATGAAAGTATTTTATCTATGGTATTAGGTGTGCCCTTCCTTAAGCAAACCATACACATTGTGTTTTTGTATTGATATGCTTGGTAAGCTTTTAAAAATAGTTTGAAGATTTTTTCAGCATTATGACCATTTTTTAGCAGGATTACAAATCTTACTAGTGAAACTCTGGTATTTCCCCATTACAAAGGAGTAGTATAGAATAGTCAGTAGGTAGAGTTTTGGGGGTGAATTTGATGTGGAATTGAATCCTGGTTTCTCCTTTTCTACCTGAATTGGGACAAGTTACTTGACCTTTCCAAATCTCAGTTTATTCACCTGAAAAATGAAGGTGATGATATCTACCTTTATGCATTTGTTGTAAATTATACAGTAAAATATGTAAATTGTGCAGACCATTTCCTGGCCCATAGCAAAACACTTGGAAATTGGCAGTATTATTCTTGAAAGTGAAGGAAAGAATATCCTTTTTGCAGTTTACCAGTATATATCAATAGGTTGGATATAATAGAAAGATATTGAAATGTTCTCATTAGCTAATCTGAAGCAATAATTTTTTCCCTGAGTTAAGAAGCTGTTTGAACTTGATAGTTAATATTTTAAGTTATCCATTGTCACCTAAGTAAAATTTATATTCCCAGTATATCCATGATGGTGAAATATGAAGTACTTCTTAAAATATAAGTAAAACACAAATATAAACATATCATTCCTCATTTTTAGGAATTTTGCCAACCTCAGAATAACTTCAGAAACTAGAAAATTAAGATCTGCCCTTGAGAAAGTCATTAACTGTTACTCACTTATGTAGCTAAAATACAGCCAGAACTGTGATATCTAAAAGTCAACCCTGAAGACAACTTTCTAAATTTATACTCTTATGACAACATTCTGGAAAATATAGTATTATGAGAAATGTTTATCTATAATGCTTCATATTGTAACACAGTTTACATTAGATTTTTATGGAGTAGTACAAAGTATTCATCAAAATGCCCCAGCAAAAGTTAGGCATCCACTTGCCTAAGGGTTAGTGTTAAATGATGCAGTTACCATAATCTACACCAAGGCAATGCTGGCAGATCAATTCTCACTCTTGTGAATGGTATCATCTACTCCTCCTTTGAGTCTCAGGGGAAATAAGAAATGAGGCAAAAGCACTTTTCAGCATTTTGTGGCATTCTGCGCATAGTGATACTAATTATATCATCCTTGACTTATTGTATCATTTAGTAGCTGTGTAAATTGCAAAGAACAGGGACTAACCCTTATAAATGATTTTACAGTGTGTAGTATGCTGGTAGAAATGGATTAATCATTATTAAAAATTATGAAATCAAACTGATAACTTCCATAGTTTTTACTACCACCACCCCTCCCCCTCCCATTACCTCCATCCCCGAATCTGCCAAAAGTTTATTTGCTATTTGATTCAGCAGCTAAGTAAATGCAGTCTTTTCCTCAGGCTGGTTGAAAAAGAGATTTAAACAATGCTCTGCCCTGAAGACTTGATCCATGTAGGAACGGTTTACAAGTTGTTTTCTGCCATGTGACTTTGTTACCATAGATTAAAAAAAATTTTTTTCACCTTGTCTATAATACTGAGGTCAAAGCATTTCTGTTCCACTGATGTTATTATGACAGTAGTTCAAGGAACTGTTATTGTATGACAAACAAAAAAGATGCATAGGCTATAACGTTGAAAACGTGATTTTACAAAGTAACAGTTGTGTAACCAGAAGTACCTATTGAAGTATAAATTTAAATAAAATACAAAAACATAAGCTTTTAATAATAATACTTTATGACCCTTTGCTCCAGGTTTCCTTTCCTCCATCTAATCATTGAGCAGTCATTATTGAGAAATGGCATCTAAAAAAAGAAAAAAAAAAAAAAAAAAGAAAGAAAAGCAGTTGTCTTTAATGGCAGAGCTATTATATTTTTAAAATTGTGGCCTCATTTCAAGGAAGATGATTAATAGAGGCATATTATCATTACTGAATGCCTTCAAACAAAGGGAATTTCAGAGATGAAATAGAATGTAACAATAAATGTCAACATATTTTTCTAATATTTGTCATGTGTTATAAAATAAACATGACAAATGAAAAGCTTACTTTTTACTTTAGTTCAGCTTAAGGTTTTCTAAAAAAAGAGTCAATCATAACCCAAAATTTCTTTGTAATGAGACAGACGATACAATAGCTTGTACTCTTAATAGACTCTTAGGTCATTATTAAGTTACCATGTGAAATTACTAAAAAGAGACATTTAAATTTATATCATTAGACCATTGCAATGGAATACATATTATTCATTATTAGGGCTATATGTGATTTTTTATATAGCACAGATTTGCTTTTTGCTTGTAAAGTGCTTACTTTTCACTTACTACAATATTAAAAGTAAATAAAAATGATGGTAATAATTGTTTTGAGTACCTTTGTCTTACTGCATTCAGATTATCCCACCTGATTGTTCTTTCATTTTGTTCCAGTTTATGTGTCCTTTCTCTACTAGTTGCTTTCCCTCTGTCCTTCCCTGGGATATATATGCCTGCTACAGGTATTTTAACAGCAAGACGGAAGTAAGGGACTGAGAATCCAAATTTAATCTCCATGTTTCTAGTCTCATCTTTCATCTCCATCTTCTGTTATCCTTTGCATCTCTAAATCCAGAGTGTCTCTAGGAGAAATTAAAAATAAACAGCTGCTGGAAGTATACGGCAGGTGCAGAGAGATACACTAAGCTACCTTAGGAGGGAAAAGGAATCTGAGTATTGAACCCCTCTATTTACAATCTACTTTCCACTATTTCCTCATGCTTCCAAGTCCTGGGCCATCCTTGTGATTCAAAAGTAAATTTTCTTGCTACTTTCTCCTCTTCCACTCTGAAGGCTCTTAGGTAACAACTCTTTCCATTTTTCAATTTACCAATTCTTCCCCCACAACCTGTATTTCAAAGCTTTATTAAAATTTCTTGTGTCATCTCATTTTCTCTTTGTCCTTGTGGGTTTACACCTCTTTATTTCATCACTCTCCCTTTATGAGCTTTTGAGGAGCAGACGTGATAATTCTCTGTAGTAAATCTGCCACACTTACCCAATTTCTATTAGTACTTTGGAGTAACTAATTTCACTGCAAATCACTTCATGCTTCTCAGATCCTAAACATTTAGTAATATCTTTGAACCTGAATATAAACGTGAATTAGCAAGATTCTAGAACCAAGACTTGGAGGAGAGAGATGAAGAATGGTACACTGTGCTCCTTGTTATTAAGAGACGTTCAGAGGCATTTTAATGATCTGTCTCTGACCTTGTGAATACCTTACAGGCACTCAGGTCATACACTCATCTATTTACTTCCTATCTGTAGAGCATCATTGGGATAATTTCTGCACGCTAATGAGATTTCATCTACTAGAAAGGCATCTTCAAAAAATGAGCGGAAGATAGGGACAATTATATTTTCAGTTTAGTTTTATAATCTAAGAAACACCTATTGAAAAAGCAAGTATAGTTATTTTGAGTAAATTTATTTGACTAAAAAAGAAAAAGGAATTTGCTAGCCATTTAAAGAAAGAAAAAGTGAGGTGCCTATTTTCTTGGATGCTGTTGTGCTTCTTCACTTTTAAAGGGCAGATAAGATCAGAAGTGAGATAGAACGGCTGCTTTTGCTATGACAGTAATGAGCTAGAATGAGACTTAGGTCAAAAAGACTGTAGATATGAGGTCACAGAGCGGTGAGACTCCATGAATTTATTCATTGAAATGTGGCCAGGTCTCCATAAAGTAAGATGTCATCATTACAAGTGCAGGTCGCTTTGTTGCACAGGACTGCTGTCTAACTCTGCTATGAGGGAGTCAGCCAAAACTGGTTTATATATTTGACTGAAAATAGGAAAATTATTAAACTTTCAAAGAGAAAAAAAGTGCAGGGTCACTCCTTAGAAGATTCAGCATTTTGCTTTTTGATAATAATAAAAATGTATGCTTCTGAAAAAAGAAATATGAAATGAGATTTTTGTGGATAAAATATTAAATTTTGAGTTATTCCAAGAGAAACAAATAAGATGTTTGTTCTGTAAATCTGAGGAGAGTTTTGTTCAATGGAGCTTTAAAGCTGTCTGTTCAGAGAGAAATACTTATTTTTAAAAAGTTGCATTGTTTTGATATCTTGAGGTATATGCTATTTTAATACATCCATTCATTCCTTTGGCAATCTCTAGCATCTTCTGTTTCTTATTTTCTACAGCCCAACCTCACAGTTCACCAGTAAAAATAATAATTATTGCTAAAATTTTAAAACAGCACAGTTTGGAAATAAAAATTAATTTTTTATAAATACTCCAAACTTTAAAAATAACAATAATTTTGAAGTCTGTTATGATGTTAGAATACCCTCATCTCTTTACTCAATATCTCTGAAAGGGTATTATTTAGGCTTTCATTTCTACTTTCTAACTTAGAATCTTTTTTCATGTGACAGAACTAAAGGACAAATATGTTTTAAAAATAAATAGGGTATATAGGGACATTGTAAAAATGACACATTCTATTGTATTTTCTTTGAAAATATATGTACATAATTTTTGTTATACCTATTTAAACCATGTAGAAAAGTACAGGGTATTATATAACAAATACTCATGAACACACCATATTTTCTTTAGTCCTTCAAAAAAAAATTACAGATGTAATTAAAGCCTACTTAATATCATGTTCTAATACAATTCTCCTATATAACTCCACAGAAATAATCAAGAATCTGTTGTTGGTTTGCATTCTACATGATAGTACTTTTAAAGATATAGCTACTTCTTATCTTTCTATTATTTATTTTCGATTTTAATAAATTCTATTCTTATCTTTATTATATTTTTTTCAGTTTTATTCTATTAGTTTTATTTGTATCTGTTGCTTTATTTTCTAACTTCCTAATGATTAACATATTTACTTTCAATATTTATTAAAAACACATTTAAAACAAACAAAAAACAAATGCCCACTTTTACCACTACTATTCAACATTATACTGGAAGTTCAAACCAAAGCAATCACACAAGAAAAAGAAATAAAAGGCATCCAAATTGGGTAGTAAACTTTTAGTTGCTTGTCTTAAAATGTCCTTATCTCCTTTTAAATAATTCTGAGCTGAGTATAGAAATATAGTTTGAAATCTTTCCTTTGCAGATTGAAACTATATTGGCATTATTGTTACTATGGAGAAATCTATTGTCAATCTAATTGTCCGTCTAGTGATCTTTACCCTCAAGTAGATTTAATGAGTTTTCCCTTACACTTGATTTTCTACAGCTTCACTAGGATGAATCTAGATAATAATTAAAAACAAAAATCCTGCTCAAAAATCATGATGTATTTTCAATATGAAAACACAGTTCTGGACATTTTTTAGCTATTACCCCTTGAGTTTTACTTTACTGCCATCTCTCCAATGTATTTTTGAAGTACTTCAAACTACTCTTTACATCTTTACAAATTCTTCCATATTTCATATCTCTTTGCCTCTGAGTACTCTTTGCTAGGTTCATTTCTCTACTGGATCTTTCAGTTAACTGCTTTTTTTATTCTGTGGAAACTCTCCTTCATTACAGAGTTAATTCCCTTTATAGATTATTTTCAATTTCAGTGATTATATTTAAAAATATATTTTAAATGTATGTTTTATCTTATTTTGTTTTGCTTTTTTGGACTCTATCTAGCAGGTCTGCAGTTTCAGTTCTTCTCAGTTCTAAGCATTTATTTTTCATCTTTGCTTCATGGAACTAATAGCGTTTTGAGCATGAGAGAGGTTTTTAATGTTTCCTCTTTTGTACTTTGTGTATCATTCTTATTTGTTCAGGTGGAGGAACGACACTTTCAAAGTGTGAATATATAATGCAATCTTCACTAGAAGTGTGAACAATTTTGTTTTTTGTAAAGGTATTGTAAGGGGAGACATAAAAAGAGGCAAACATATGGAGAGTTTAAAATTTTTTATTGTAATATAAACTTTTAGTAAAATTTTCAGATATTTTTTCACTTTTAGCTAACATAAACATATTTTTCAGTTTATTAAACACCTTTTGATAAACAATTGTTTACTACTGTGTCATGTGCATTATAATGTTGTAATGCCATGATATTCTTGGCTCAGTTTTTCATAACAATTTATGAATAAAGCATTTTAAGAAAACTTAGTAGAGATAATGATCAGTGTTTGGTAAAAAATCCTTTCAAACTGCAGACTTTCCTTTGTTACTCTCCACAGGTGACATTTCTGCTTGGAGGACACTGAACAGAGGCTCACATGTTTCTTTTACCTGTGAAGTGACTGACTCTACCAAATGCTGTAATCAACATGAATCCTCTTTTGGCAGCAGTACTGACTCAATAGTTACTATGATTTGCAATAGACTATGAACCACTAAGGAAAGATGGCTTATTTTATTCTTCTTTCTCTATGAGTGAAACTTTTTACATATAACAGTAAACTTTCCTTCAAATCATAAAGGGTAATTGTTTTTTTAGTTATGCATGTAAAATTCTAAGCAATTTCAACTCCATTATAAAGTTGTGTGAAAAAAAATACAATATTGATGAATATAACATTATCAGGTATTCTTATCTATATATTAGAATTTCAAGATAAAGAGCACTAAAAATATTCAGTGTCTTATTTACAGATTTTATAGCCACATAGCCAAACCATGATTTCCAGAACAATGCTCTAGCACTGTGAGAAGAATGTGGGAGAATGAGAGAAAATGTGACTTTCCTCTGTGAATCAACTGGATCCAAGCTTCAAGTAATTTAATCTTCTCTATTTTCTCATGTTTTTCCCTATGGTCTTTCTGACAGAACTATTGATGCTTTCAGTCTTTCCACTAAAATTGTAAGTGTAAGAAAGACTTGCTTTTCCTAATCAGCTGGGGAGAAAAATAAGTCTTCGCTTTTATAACACATGGAAGCATTTACTATTCAGCTAGCTGATGCTGAGAAGTCAATTTCTCAAAAGATTTAGTTTTCAGTCAAATGCTCCCAGAGTGAACACTCTCGAACACCAGCATGCAAAATAGGAGGATACTTGATACTACTAGTGTTCTTTTGATTTCATTACTCCCACTCAGAAGTAACTCACAGAATTTGAACATCGACTAAAAAGTGACTCAAAATTATACTTTAAGATGAATTCACAATGAAGGCAAAAACTTCTGCATGAAGTAAAAAGAGGAATATATTCTTTGTCATGTTTTCTGGTAGAATGATTTGAATGCAGGGTAAGAATGACCAAATAGGGATTTTTTTTGGTGGTAAACTAATTAAAGTCACTTCTCATAGCTGACTTTTATGATATACTTCATGTATGGCTTAATGGTCCCGTAACAGTTTCTTTATGGAAAAAAATTTTTCTGAGGCATTCTGGGGTATATAACAAAATAAAAGGAATTATGGCTAGGTTTTAAAATGAGCTCTTTTTAGACAAAGCTTTCCACATGGAGATTTAGTAAAGTTACATCTGTTTTAGATAGAGATCTTTAAGCATCAGTCCTCAACAGCTACTTTGATAACAAGCAAACTGAAAGACCTCCAGGGTTTCTGATTTCCTACCACAACTGGCTTCAGTCAAAATGACTGTTATTCTTCATATTTTGCAGAACTCGTTTTATTTAGCTGAAAGTCAAATGCTACTGAAAATCAGTTTCAGTTGGGATACCCATCCAATGCTGTAAAAAAGAAAAAGTCTCTTTGGTCAGAATAAACGTTTCTCAAATATCTAAAGTCATACAAATGAAGCATTTGTTTTGAGTCAGTGGCCCACCCTGGGTGCAGATGGTGGGTGGTCATCACTATATTTGCTTCTCAGTTTGTATACCTCAAAGCAACGGAAGGGCTGGACTCCTGAGATTATTAAATGATGCCATACAACATGGACAGAAGCTCCTTAAGGTCAAGGGAACTGTGTTTTAAATTTGTTTACATGCTCAGTGTCTTTTTAAGGGTCCTACACTAAACTGAATGAATTATAATTACCTGGATTTCTTGAAGTACCATGTCTTTTAGAAAAATTCTATATTTCTGCTATGTATGTATGTACGTATGTTACCCTATGAATGAAAAAGAGGAGATTTTTCTTCTTAATACATAAGCTAGTAAGATTAATCTTTTTCTTTTACAATTTTTCTTTCTCCCCGCTGATTGCACTCATCACTATCTGAATCTGTCCCACTCCCAACAAGAATGCAAGCTTCATACAGGCTGGGATTTTGTTTGTTTGTTTCACTGATACATCCCCAGAGTCTAGACTAATTGTGCATGGCATATAATTGACATTCAATAAATAACAACTGAGTAAATAAGTTAGCAACTATTCCACATTTTGGGAGAAGTTAATACAGTAGTTCAGTTGAAGTCTCACGGAAGGAGCCTTAGGAGCAGAGACAAAGATAAATAGCAAGACCTCAATAAATATTAGCAATTATTAGTGTCAGCTGTTTGTGACTCCCCCCCCTTTTGCTGATGAAAGTTTACTTAAGAATCTTAATCTCAAGAAGAGATAAGGAGGGATTCATTACACCTAGTAAAAATTATTATGGAAAACATGCTCAAATATTATTTCTTTCAGAAGGGTCTATTTATTTTTATCAAATATGTGAAGTCCTTTAGACAAAACAATGATTCTACCATCTCAGATGCAACAACAAGAAGATATGTAGATGGATAGTTACACATTTACATACGTACAATGGTATGTCTATATATCTCGATCAGTATTTATATCTATATATTATATATACATATATATGTCTACATGTTATATGCATTTTCACCATTGTGGTTATTTTTTAAAATCTGATCCTTGCTAAATTTAATTATCTGAGTTCACTACAGTTTATCTTCCTGTAAACTCCCAAATTAAGTATCGATATAATTATTTTAAATGAATCTTTAAGAGATTCAATACATACCTCATCTCATAGATTTACTTTGAGAAAGCTAACACCAACTCTTACCAAGTTGATTTGCTTGCATTTTATTTTCCACTCTACCTACAACTAGTGTTCCTTTTTACTTTAGTTGCTAAAGCAGGAAGTTATACTTTGATCTTTGGTCAATCATTTCAAACCCGCAATTAATACTTCCATTATATTTGTTTAATCAAAATGTTTTTTTTAACACACTCCTAGTTTGGAATAAAATAATCTAATTTTATAGTTCAAACTCTGCTTTGAAAAAGATATTCTAAGATTGTATGTGGGAGTAATATGTAAAAATGTATTGCCATTCTACCTGAGACACTAACCAGGCAATCTTAAGTAATCCAGTGTTTTCAGTAGAACATATTAGCAACTTACATGCTATGATCACAGTAAGAAACATAGTAAGAAATACAGTGAATAAGCACAGGTCATTTCCTGTAATTGGAGTTATTAAGTACACCTATAATACTGTATAATTTAGTATTCTATAAATTAAAAGTGCACACAACAAAACCCATATTCTTGTATTACTAATTGTTTAAGTAAAAGTAGCAGTAAATAAATGAATAAATGAAATTGCATCAATGAATAAACAAAATAGAATAATAATTTCAAACTCTTTCTTATAAAAATAGAGTTTCAAGAGCTCAAAAACAAGAGACAAGTAACAGAAATAAAGTTTCTTTACCCGTTTGTCTGTCACCTCCAGGATATAGCATCAGGGATATTCCTCCTTAAGGGATAAAGTCATTTAAGGATTTTCCTCCCAAGAATGACTTGAAATAAATCTTCCAAGTCATGTCTAAAAATCCTGAAATAAGAGCTGTGTGGAAATGCTGATTCTGGGGATTGTGAGTTGTGAAGGATTCATTGCAATGATGTCCTAACTGATCTCTAACATGCTTGATGTGAAGTATATGATAATCAAAAGCAAATGTCAAATTTACTATGTTCTTTTTCTAAGCAAAGAGAGAATAAATATTTTAAATGGAACAGAATTCTTTCCATGTAGTTGCATGTAGCACTAGTTTATTTTTTACAGTACAGTATTCTATTGCATAAATATGCAGTTTATTTCTCCTTAGTATTATTGATAGACATTTAGATTTTTCTGGTGTTTGAATACTACAAATAATGTGACACTACAAATAATGTGGCTACAAACATTCCTGTACATATCTATTGGTGCATGTACAGACACATTTCTTTTGGGAAAATATCTTAGGGGTAGAAGTGTTGGTATGCATACGCTAAGTTTTGTAGATGATGTCAAATAGAGAGTCCAAGTTGTTGTATCAAATTACACCCCCACTAGCACTTTGAGATAAGATTTGCTTTGCAATTCACCTATAAAACCTATTTTTTTCGTTTTAATTTTAGCCATTCTGGAGACTGTGTAGTGATATATCATCACTAGTTTGTTTTATTTTTTTAGATTGCACATATAAGTGATTATAACATAGAGTTTTTGTCTTTCTCTGACTTATTTCACTAAGCATAATACCCTCCAGGTCCATCCATGTTGTTGCAAATGGTAAAATTTCATTCTTTTTAAATGGCTGAGTAGTATTCCAGTGTGTGTGTGTGTGTGTGTGTGTGTGTGTGTGTATGCCAGGTCTTTTTATCCATTCATCTGTTGATGGACACTTGGGTTGCTTCCATATCTTGGCTATTGTAAATAATGCTGCTATGAACATTGGGGTGCATGTATCTTTTCAAATTAGTGTTTTCATTTTCTTCAGATATATATCCAGGAGTGGAATTATTGGGTCATATGGTAGTTCTAATTTTAGTTTTTTGAGAAAGCTCCAGTATACCCATATTGATTTGCAACAGTATAATAAAGATAACATCTCCTTTCAGGGAAAAGTTTCAACAAGTTTGCTTTCAGCATATTATAAAATATTGGTTCTCTAAACTTGTAATTCTTTGGCTAGGTTGCTTTCTGGGGATCCAGTCACATTTCTTAGACTTTTTACATTGTGACTCATGGATCTCTTACCTTATTTTCTTATTTTGCTTCTTAATATATCTTTTAGTCTGTACGTATTCTGATCCAACATGAAACTCACTTATACTCTTACTCGTTGAGTCTAATCTGCTTTAATCTATTTGTTGCATTCTTCATTCGTTGTTGAATCTGCTCTATTTCTGTGCATTTCTGTTTTAGATTTCATTTTGTCATATATTGTCTTGAATATATTATTCCCAGCTATTTCAATGTCTGGAAATTTTAATATCCAGATAACCTGTGGGTCTTTTAAAAAGATCTGGTTTTTCTCTTGGCTATTCTTTTTTATTGAATAGAATTTTTACTGAATGCTGAAAATTATGTATGAAATAATTTGTTCCCAACCTTCTATTCTATAATATCTTGTTTTCTGATTAAGGCTTTGAAGTTCCATTTCAATAATTAAATCACAACTGCCTAATATTATACAATTATGACTCCATCTTCCTTTAAGGATTCTTCACGTCAAATAATATATATTTCAAGTGCTAGCATAGAATTAGAATTCTATATTCAGAGAAATTATCCTTCAAGGATAAAGGTGAAATTAAGGCATTTTCATGAAGAAAAACTGAGATAATTTCTTGGTATTTGATTTTCTCTAAAAGAACTACTAAAGGAAGTTTTTCAGACAGAGGGAAATGATAGCAGAAGCAAATTTGGAGTATCAGGAATGATAATACCAAGTGATGGCTAGGATTTGTAGCAGCAGCTAGAACTCTTGGACATTGCTGGTGGGAGTGCAAAATCGTCCAGGTATTCTGGAAAAAAGGTTGGCAATTTCTTACACAGTTAAACATATACTTTCCATATGGCCCAGCAATCCCAAAAAGACCTGTCCATGAATATTTATTGTAGATCTATTTATAACTTCCAAGAACTGGAAACAACCCAAATATCTTTTGTTGGGTGAATGGATCAACAAACTCAGGTATATCTATATCTGCACAATGGAATATCAATTAGAAATACAAAGGAATGAACTTTTCCTTTTGACCTTGATCGTGGTAGATATTAAACACATTTATAGACATATTAAGATATTAAAACAGTTTTAAACTCATATTCTTTGTGAGTGACTGTAGAGGAAACTCAGGGAAATATTGTGGAGATGTTGAAGCTCTATAATGAAAATCTATCAAGATCAAATAGCATGGCTTCTGCTATTTGAACCTCATTTGTTGATGTCTAATTAAAAGAATCATTTGCATTTGCTAATGAATGTGTTTAGCTTCTAGTCAAATAATTATTGAACAAGCATGTGATTTAATTTTAATCTCAACTTTCCAGTGGTTCACTTTTCATGCTTATTTAAGTATTACCCTTCAAAATGAGTGTTATTAATGTGTATGGCACTTGTGCCTTGTCTTTTCATCATTATTTTATTGGCTTTTTCTCCCCTTTCTCTTTTGCCCTGTTTCCAGCATTTATTTAGCACACTAACTCTGGATGAGCTTATACCCTGGAAAGGAATGCATCAAATTCCACAGAATCAAGCCTTATTTTTCCAAAAATTGGGTGAGCTCCCAGAAGACATTTAATGCTTCATAGTTTTATAGTTTAAGCAATAAAAGAGAGGAAACTAATTCTCCATTCTCATACCCTCACTCAAAATATAATTGAAAGAGAGCCTTCTGTACTCTTGATGATTTGTTTTGACATCCATGAACAATCTTGCTGAGACGCATTTTTTATTCTTTCCTCTGCTATATACATTATAGATTTTTATTAATCTTCCATTCCATATTATATAGCATAAATAGGAAGTTATGCAATCATCAGGCCAAATCAACAAATATTCAAATGAGAAGCAAGGTAATTTATAACCAAGAGTGTAAAGTATTCCTGTGAATAAGAAGCCTTTATAAGAATACAGTGCTTCTTATTTTTAAATTATTTTATCTTCCTGTGGATGTGGACATTCTGTCTGAACAAGATGTAAGGCTGTAATTTTCCATACCAGAAAAATCCACTTTACTGACCAAAAATAACCAGAAACATAGCAATATATTTTACCTAGATTATTTCTGAAATCTCCGTTTCTCAAATTGCTGTTAAGCATGGAAAATGACTCACTTTTTTGATATTTATGGCCTTTAGGGACTCAATTTGTGTTTCTATGAAATTAATGGTTCATTATATAGAACAATCTTAATAATATTACACATTTGGATAAGGAATATGGCATGTGTCAATAATGAGAACACCAATAATGATTTTTACAGACTTTAGCTTGGGCTCTGCTATTACAACTTTTTCCCATTAATTTTATTTCTCTTCATGAAAGTTGGAAAATATGCAGTGTAAAGCAAAATGCATAATTCCCAGATCCAAGAAAAGAAGAAAAGAAAAAGTGTTTTAATTTCATTTTAATAATACTTTTGTATTATTAGCACTACTTTATTTTTCCTGTAAAATCAATTTGTGATTATTTGAAGCAAAGAAATGGAAATGCTCAAATGATTTGTTTTTTTCCCTTAATTCGTAAGAACAAGAATTAAGAGAGAAATCACAGCAACCACATTTATAATAGGAACTTTTAAAAGACAAATCCAGATTATATGATTTTTGCAGATTAATTTTGCCTTTTTCACCTTCTAGATTTACCACCTCGCATAGAGTTTGACCGTAGTATCTGGAAAATGTCTTAGAAGTCATCAAGTACATCAAATTGCTATTTTCTTTTGTTGAGACACTACAAAGTACTGACAAAGCAAGAGAAATTAAATTAAATTTAGTATACAGGATTTTAAGGTAGGAGAATAAATTATGGCATTTTAAAGGTTTTAAATTACTCACTTTTTATAGTTTATATAAATATGACACATCATTATAGGGGAAATCTTGAAGATTCAGGAGAGGATAAAGGGAAATTATTTATTCTTTCACTATCCACACATGGTTCTGAAAATATACTGTTGTCCAATACTTCTGCTGTTTATATATTCATTTAATCAGCAGCTATTTACTGAGCACCTGATGTGTGCAAAAACTATTCTAGACAGTCAAGCTTCCGCTTTTGAAGCCTACATTGTGGTAGGAAGGAAACTAAAAATAAAATAAGAACAACAAGAAGTCTGGTAATGATAATGTACTGGCAAGAAAAAAACACAATAGGGTAACATGAAGTGTGGCAGGGGAAGGCTGATGGATGTGTAATTCAGTTGAATGGTCAGGAGAGGAGGATCTGATTGAAATAGAGACTGAGTAATGAGATGGAGCCATCCATGGGAGAAAGTTTCTAGGCAGCATTAAAAAAAATGCAAACCACCTAATGGGGGGAATAAACTTCAATATAATGGAAAAGAAAAAGAAAAGACATGTCAGAAGTTGTGGGAAATATTGAGCAAAGGGAAGTTTGATAATGAGGTGAAAACGGAAAAGCAGTTGTGCTAGATTGTGTAAGTCATGGTTAGAAGTTTGGATTTCATTTTATTAATTTTTTTAATTGTGGAAAGAGTGCTTAACATGGGCCCTATCCACTTAAAATTTCAAGTGTACAATACAGTACAATGTTGTACAGTAGATCTCTAGGACGTATTCATTTTGCATCACTAAAACTTTATCCCCATTGAACAGCCAGCAATTCTCCATTTCCTTCTGTGCCTAACACCTGGCAAGCACCATTCTATTCTGTTTCTATGAATTTGACTATTTTAGATACATTATATAAGTGGAATCATGCAGTATTTGTTTTCTGTGTCTGGCTTATTTCACTCAGCATAACGTCCGCCAGGTTCACCCATGTCATTGTATGTGGCAGGAGTTCCTTCTTTTTATGGATAAATAATATTCCATTGTATGTATATACCAAATTTTATTTAGCCATTCTTCTGTTGATGGACATTTAGGCTGTTTTCATATCTTGGCTACTGTGATAGTGCTACAATGAACATGGGAGTTCTCTTGGAGAACTGGAGATCCTGATTTCAATTGTTTTGGATATATACCCAGAAGTGGGATTGCTGGATCATATGGTTTACTTTTCATTCAAGTTAAAATAAAATCCAACCTCAACAATTTTTTAACTTAAATAAAAGCTAATTAAATAACTATTAAGCAGAAGAGTGCTATGTATGATTTTCTTTGAAAACAAGTAACTTCTGGGTGGAGAATGGAATGTGGTGGGCTGGGAGAGGAGCAGAGGCTGAGTTGAAGTGTGGGCTACTCTTTAGTCCAGATGAAAGAAGGTGGCTTGGACTGGGAGAATATTGGTTAAAATGAAGAAAAGGAGGTAAAAATATATTTTTAGAGATAGGATGGATGACGTGAGGAGGTTAAGAAAAGAGTACGGAATCTAGAACACCACCAAGGGTAAGTAGATGGTGGTGCTATTTTCAGATAAAGGGTAAAATGAAGAAAATGTTAGGAGGGGAAGAACTCTGTCCAAAAGTTTCTTTGTTTAAAGCACCACATTCAAAAGGTGTTTGTTAGATATTCAAATGGAGATATCAAGTAGATCTATAAGTTCGGAGAGAGGTACATATATATGTATGTATATACACATATACACACCATATATGTATATATCATGTTTTATAACATTTTTGTATTTAATCATTATTATTTATATAAGTTAATACTTTTTCAAAGTATCACTTTAATGACTACATAGACGTACATTATGTAAAAGTAACATAATTTATATGTAAGCATTTGTGAAATGCTGGACACGTAATTGTTTCTATGTTCCTGGATTTTGTTTTTATTATTTATACTCTATGTGGTCATTATTCAAGGTAAATAATTATGCACGTCTATTTTATTCCCCTGAATAAAAATTTTTTTAATGGAATTGCCAGATCAAAGAATTTCCACACTTTTAAAGATTTTGACACAATTCCAACACTGTTCCATCACAATTTCCATCAATGGTTCACAAAAGTGCCATTTCTCAGAATGACCAGCTAATCTAATTATTTTTTTTGTTAACCTGTGCCATTTGCCAGAGGAAAAATATCATATCTTATTTGTAGTCTTTAAAAAATATTTCTTTGATGCTTTGAAGATGTTTATTTTTCATAAGTGTTTAGCCATTTGCCTTTCTTCTTCTGTAAATTAGCTGTATATGGTCTTTGACTATTTTTCCTTAGTAATTTTCATCTTTATCATATTCATTTTTCAGAAGTTTTGTAGTTATTAACATTTCTATAAACAATGAAAATATGCCTATACTTTAATACCATTCATTTTAATTATGGAGGGTTTTGATGGTTGTTGAATATTATAAAATTATGTATCAATGATTTCCTCCCTGTGACATCTATGTTTGAATGAACACTTAATGTAATAAAAATTCTCCACTTTTTGGTGTTTGACTTCTGACAACTTTCAAGTTTCAGATCTCACTTCTCTCCGTCTGCTCCACATCTGAGCAAGCTGATAAGAAAGCCTGGGTTCTCCCTCTTTTGGTGTCAGGCAGGGGAGACTCAAACCAAGCAAACTCCTCCTTGCACATGGGAAACCTCAACTAAGAGCCACTCCTAACCACAATCAAAACCCCAAGTCAGTCTCCTTTCCTTACTCTCTTGAGTTATTTTCAGACCAGCTTGGGAAGCTTGCCCCACCCTTCCCCAAAGCCTCATTATGTAAGTAATAAGCATTTTCACATCCTCTTGGTATGTGTGTGGCATCATGTGTCCTGACATCTGAACTAAATCATGGTGGAGGGTCCATTCTGCTTCTGCAGAGTAGCCACGGCACTAAGAAAGGACTGTCGCAACCATAAGTCATATAATTATTTGCCAATATTTTCTTCTATTTCTTAAATATGTTAAAAAATTAATTCCTTTGAGGATTAAATTATTTTAGATTTTGATGTGAAGTAGGGATGTTTATTTTTTTCAAACATTAACCCTGTCATTTCAACACTTTTTGGAAGCTCTTAGGAGAAGGACAAGAGAAGTAGAAGGAAAAATAATACTTCTTTTAATATCCTTTTAGATTTCCTTTTAGACATGACCATTATTTTATTTTTAGAACTTTATGAAATTCTAGAAAAATCCTAGATACAATTCTGATGGTCACTTCAATGTTGAAAACTTAGTTTAATAGAAATTCAATTTGATCAATTATTATTTTGCCATTATAGGTAGTTAAAAGGAAAACTATTTGGATTAAAAGGAATCTTCTGTTACTGAAATATAATTGGCAACATTAAATGTGGTGAACGCACTTCTAACTTATAGCACTGCCAATACACTGAAGCTGAAAAGAATTTCCAAGATTAAAAACGTGAAAAACAAACGACAGTTTTCAAAGGCATTCGAGAAGGCCTTCATCTACTTTGCCACTTCCAAGCTAATGTAATTGGGTAGAAGTCTTTGATTATTTGCTATTGGCCTGAAACCACACTACATACTTTTATTCAATTATCTCATTTAATACCTAGATCTTCATGGAAAATAATATATGTAATGTATGTATGTATGAAAAAGAGTATATTCTCCCTCTTTACAGATGAGGAAACCAAAGCTTAGAAAGGTTACAAAAATTGTAAGTCATAGGATGTAGCTTAGAATTCAGTTTATTTAAGTGGAGACATTCCAAAAATATATTTCCTTGAAGTTATTTCCATGCATTCTCTCTGAAAAACCTATTATTTACTTAAGGCAGTTAAAGGAAATGCCAATTAATGTTGTTATCATTGCAGGTTATATTATTTCAATCTCCAAATTTGAAGTAATTTTAACCAATAAGTAAGTTTTTATAGAAATCAAGATTATATAACACTACCTTTCCTTTCTATCCTCAGGAATCTTTATTTGGTAGAAACTTGTTAAAGGTATTTTCTACAGGCACATGTTGACTTCTCTTACTGACATAAAGAAGGAACAAATTCAAGGAAAAATGAAAGGCATTATCAAATATCAGCTGTGCATCTGTTAATTGAGGAACAGAAGCAAGCCTTGGCAGACCTGAAATGGCAAGACTCTATGAAGCTCAAAATAAACATGGAACAGGTCAGTCAAAAATAGAGATAAACCCACATTTTAAGTGCCACATTTGTCATCGAATGTCATTACGCTTATTGTCACATATCACAGTGGTTACTTTAGACTAGTTTCCAAGCTTTGGTTTTCTACTTCATGCTTTAATGAATGAATAAATCTCCTAGACATCAATGTGATCCTTTAAGTAGTATCCAGTGATAAGTATTTCGTCTACAAATGCAATATATAGCATTTTATTGCTTGAAAAATGCCTCATGTATATATTTAATCAACTTCAAATAGGAATCACAATGATTTCTTTATTGTCTTATCAGAGAAAAGTACTTACTAGAAGGAAATCTGTATGCATTTAAAACCTTATTTCAAGTACACTATAGATAAGAATTATTTTTTCAGATAAGTGTTCACAGTAATACATTTTCTGAACTGGAAAAGAGAAATGTATATCACCCTATTAAGAGGTTCTATTTATTTTTGTTCTTTTGTAGCATTGTATTCTTTCCTGAGATCTTTCTTCTTCTATCAGTATACTCCCTGTTTTAATCTAAAATAAACAACTGAATATTTAGGGTTTTATTACTTTTACCTGGAAATTTTTGATCGTGCCATCATTATGTTGTCAAGGTAGCTAATGGCATATCTTTTTCCTTTAAGGAAAATATATGTCCATTTTATGGAATAGTATATACATTATCAAGATATGAGCTAGGGAGTTGAATAAAAATGTGTTGATTGACCTGTTTAAAATAATAATGAGTCATAAAATGACATTTATACATATATGCATAGACACATACATATATATGTATATACACACATGCACACACGTATATTTCCATTTAGGGATACAAATGAGATGTGGAATAAATAAGATACTTTCCGTGATAAAAACTTTCCACTATAATTGCTACATTATAACTATATATAAATATATATGTGTATATAAGTATAAATATATATTAATATAAACTAGATCTATATAAAATATCTATATATTTATATTATATAATAACTATAACTTTATCCCTTTCCTGAAATGCAATTTTTCTCTCTGATTCTGTCTAGTAGAAGAATGTCATGACTACCTCTTTTTTTTTCCTTTTGGTTCTACAAATCATATATAACTCAGGTTAAGAAATCAGCATTGCATGACTTAGAACCACTCAACATGGCCTGTTCTACAGCATTTTCCTACCTACTGCCACTATTGTGACTTTTTAGATGAATATTCTTATTCTTTTTGCTTATAGTTTTTAAACCTATGTATGGATCCATCAAGTACATTAAATTTTCATACTTTAAAATTTTATTTAAATTGACACACACTTTTTAAATTCTTCTGTGACTGCTTTTGCACTCAACATTTTCTTTGTGAGATTTAACTCTGATGACTCATATTTCTGTAGATTGGTCATTTTCACTGTTGTATAGTATTCTGATAAATAGATAAACTACAAGGTATTAATCTAATATATTATCAACAGGTCTTCTGTTGGATTCCAGTGTTTGTTACTATGAACAACGCTACTATGAACATTCTTCTATATGTTTCCTTCTGTATATATACAAGAGTTTCTCTAGGGCATATACTTAGAAATGAAATTGATTAAATATTAGGTCTATGGATTTTCAACTTTATTAGGTAATAAAAGATAATTCTTTATCAAAGTTGTTGTAATTTACATATTCACCAATAGTAAAGAAAGTTCTAACTGCTTGGAACTTTCTTGCTAATACACAATAGTGTCAGACTTTTAAATTTTTGCCAACCTGGTAGATGCATAACGGTATCTCTTTGTAATTTTAATTGGCATTCCCCTGATTGCTAATAATATTACACATCCTTTTTGGTTTACTGGCCATTAGACTGACTTCTTTTGGGTTGTTATACTTTTTTCTTTGTAATAGATATATAAAACTTCTCCAAAATCTCTGATTACTAATTTTGTCAGTTATATGTGTTATCAGTAATTCTTGCCACGATAATGCTGCATAAAAAACAAAAATCATTCCTTAGTGGCATACAAAATAAACATGTATTTACCCCCTCAGTTTAAGAGTTGTCAACCTAGGCTAGGCTTGCTGGCAGACTTTCCTGGTCTCAGTGGGTCTCATCCAAACATCCAGCAGTTTGATGGGATTGGCTAATCTATTAGTTACAAAATAGTCCATGTACAAATGTATTATCTAATTAACCCCTCCTCTTTATTGAATACCTAGTTTCTAATTGTTTGCTATTATTAGCAGAGCTGTAATGAATATTCTTATCGAGAAATTTCTTTGCATGTGTCTGAATCATAAAATCTTTAGGACAGATTCTTAACATGGAATCATTGTGGCAACATGAAGACAAATTTTCACAATTTATATGTTCTGCCAAATTGCCCTCAAAAAGGGTTATAACAATCATTCTTCCACAAATATTAAATGAAAAAAACGACTTTTCCCATTGTTAACACTCAGTATTGTCAATTTTGCATATTTTGGCCTAACTAATTAGTTCAAAATTGATCCCAGTTTTGTTTTATCATTTTTTATTGCCAACATATTTAAGAATCTTTTTTCTATTTTCAACGTCCTTTGTAATTACTTTTTCATTCCTTTGCAAATTTATCTCTTAAGTCATTTGTCTTTTTCAAATTGATTTGTGGGAGTTTCAAATGTTCTTTCATTCTATGGCTTTATTTGGACATTGATTATGATGAATTTTGACATGCACAAGACTGTTTTTATTCAGCTAAGTTTTTCTTAAGAGGTCTTTTTTCCCCTTTTTGGAAGGCCCTCCACATACAAAGTATATTTTTTAAAGACACAGATTTATTTTTTCTTTTGAAAAATTTTTACCACACAAAGTATGAAGTCATCTTTTTTATTGTATTGCTATTTATGTCATTAGGATATTTTTCATTGAAATCTTAGATTTACCCAGAATTTGTTGTTATGCATGGGTATGAATTAGAAATGTACATTAATTTTGTTCCAAGTACCAAAACAAATTTTATGGCAAGTTTTCATTTATACATAAGAACGGCTCTGAACTTTCTAGTCCACATAATTCCATATAATTAAAAATGATACTCTCAATCCAATCTTGAAAGTATCTTAGTTCCATTAGAATTGACTGTCAATCTAACCTACTCTCATTATTATTTACATTCTCAGAAATTCTTCTTCTTTTTCATCAGCTAATGGCTTCCTTCTAATTTTCCAATATTGGTAAAGATTTATTTAATTCTTATGTTTCTTCTCTCACGCAGTATGATTTTGAAAAAAGGAGATTAAAAAAACCTTGCATTTGTTTACTCATTGTGAAACAAAAATGGATATTTAATTTATATTTACATTTGGACTTTATGAATATATTAAGTGTTATATGAAAAATTTTAAATTATTTTGAAAAGCAAATAATCATGCCATAATCTACTTTTATAAAAGGAGTTGTACACTCATTAAATATCTATTAAATAGCTGGAATTATTAAATACACATCTAATAATCAAAATGATCTTACAAGGTATTTATTAGACTTACAGAAAATTATCTGAGTTTATGTGTGTGTTCTTGTTGTTATTCATCCAATAGCCATCTCCAAATACTACTTCCTTACAAATAGAATTGTAATTTCCTTTGTCCTACTCTAAGTGAACATGAGTGGTTTAAAATCTTCCCAGATTCAGGGCATAAATCTTTATATATTTGAGCCTTGCATTCCCTTTGCCTCAAATTATGAGGCTCTGAGATTTTACCCTACTCCTTAGCTAACAAGTTAGCCAGCCACAGCTTCATAGTTTCTGGAAGAAGCAACATTCTTCAGATGTGTCAGATGAAGCGCAGTTTAATATTCACTACAGATAAAATTACTATTAAAGATAAGAAATCTAGAATTTATATATAATATTTGTATTGATTATATTTAATTATGTTTATATTTTTATTATTGATAAATAATATAATATGTGATTTTCTGCAATTTAACAAAGTTAACACTTTTGTATGTCTGCATTCTGCGATGATCCTTGAGATTTTAGGGGTTGTATTCTCCCACGAGTTCATTAAGTAGTTTCATATATTGGTTTAAAACCTTTCTGTGACCCTTCATTTCCTGTGTCACAAGTGCAAATGCCCAGGGCTCTAAACAATCACCTGCCAAACTTTTGGTGAACGTTTCACCAAATGTGCTTAGCTTTTCTTGTTCTCCTGCCTTTATTCATGCCAGTTCTCAGACATAGAATGTCTTGGATTCCATGTGTCAAAACCCATGCTATCATTCTGGAAGCTATATTTTTGCATTACATGTTGTATGTATTCAACGTTAAACTCTTTGTACTTTGATAATGTTTACATTTGAATAAAATGTCTTTAGAAATATTTAATTGCCTTCCTATGAAAATTAACATCCAAGGAGCCCAGTACCCCACAGTTGTTAATAACAGTAGCAATGTATTTTTCTGCACTTAAAATATTCCACATGCAATTTATAGTAGATGCTCTCTATGCCCTACTCATTACCCCTCTTTCAAATGCATTAAGTGCCAACATGTTTATCTTTGTGCCTGAGAGGTTTGTTTTGTTTTGCTTTGTTTTTTGTTTTCCCTTGAAACTGCTGAAAGATGTAATACCACGCTTGGGACCCACCATCATCACCACTACCAGCAGCTCTCAATGAGTGACTTTCAGGAATTGGTACATGAACTGTCTAATTCCTTTATTCTTTGGGTAGGACAATTTTTAGATATATGGTTTTCATCTTTCTGCAGAATTGTATGACGCTCTAGACCAACACTTAGGAGCTCTGATGCACAATTTGATACTTCACCACTATTGACAAGCTTCCCTTTCTTGTATTAAGTCCCCCACTTCCAAGTATTAAGTTCTCTGCACTTCCAAGTAATTATTTGACCTCAAATTTTTGTCTTTGAATCTGCTATTGAAAGAACCCATACTAGGACAGTTTATCGGAAGTGGTTCCCAAATGCAGTTCCTGAATCACTGTAGTCAAATGACAAGAAGCCCACTCCAGGGAATATAACCCCTGGAATGCTATAGTATCATGATTTTTAAGCCTCATCTGTAGTGAACTGGGATAAGATAGAGATAAAGGAGGATGCATAGATTATGTAATTTTTCAAGACTTTTGACCATATGATAATAATGAGAATTTCCAGCATTATGGAGTCGGTTGGCTCTCATTAAGTGCCAATGATACAGTAAAGAAAGGAAAGGACAGATTTAGTTTAGCCAACCACCAATTCAGGTCACAATTTAAGAGCCAGAAGTTCTTTATGTCAGAGCCAAAGACCCTCATTACCTGTAGCTGGTGGGCTACAGGGCTGAAAACAAGGCCCAGGATCAGATTGTGAGTGAAGCAAAATTGCAGTGTTTGTTTTGTTTTTTTTTTTTCTTTCCTAGTCCCAGGAGCCTTTGTTGCTAAAGTAAGGACTATGATACAGAAGTCCTGGGACCTTGCAATTTAGATAAGAACATCTGTGTGAATGCGGTTAACAACCTTGAACCTCCAGACTCCATGAATGTCCTGAGATGGTAGAAGTGTCTCACTGTCCCACAAGGATGGAAAATTAGCCTTGTCTGGAGACCATGCAGAGACCTCACAGGAGGCAGATGCTTCAAACAACTTTAACTGCCCTCTTTGAGATTTGACCCCATCTCCCTTTGTATATTCTAGGCAAATAACTAGGATCATGTTTCAGCATGGCCCAGGGGAAGTATTTTTTCTCCTTCAGGAGGAAAACAGGGCAATGGCTAACTTCTTTCTACCACAGGGAAACATTAGAAGCTTCCTGGGAATGGATCATAAGAGTGCTTGACTAGGATGCCTTGATTGAGTACTGAGGAGGGCACAAAAGGGGAAGAGTGAAAGGGTTTATTCCCAAAGACCCTATGACATACCAGCTAACTCTATTCCCTAATAGTGACCAGAAACACCTACTTTACTATAACAATAACAATGGTGAGGAGGATGATAGCATTATTAAAAAGCTCACAGTTGGCTATTTTTTTTTGTAGGTCAGGAATGACAGTAGGGTAAACCTCTATGGTATTGGACTCTCTAGGGTCAATGGAGATAATACAATTCTGGAATCGTATGGGTCATGTAGCAGCATTTAACTGTCAGAAGCAAAGTAGATGTCATCTGAGGGAACCCAACTTGCAATAATCTATGGTAATAGCTAATATACCATGATGTCCCAAGAGGTGAGATAGAGTAAAAGGTGACAAGTTTTTTCCTTGACTTATACAACCAGCAAAGATCAAGAATGAGAGAATTGAAGGCTAACATCAGTGGCCACAATGGAAAACCAGCTTCCACATATGGAGCAGCCCTATGACCCCTAGCTCATTGTTTAAAGTGGAGGACAGTTCATCTTGCAAAAGAACCCAAAACGCCACAGCAAGTATATTGAGTAGTATTTTACCCCAATAATCCCCCGAGGAAACTTCAGTCATTTATCAGAATATTTGTGCACGGGAAAATGAGCATACTAAACTTTTTAGGATATTTGAATACACAATCTAAGATGACAATCATACTTGGAGACTCAAAACACCATTATGGCCCAACTGTAAGAGTGGGGACATATAGAAGCCAGGTGATAAATGGGATCCTGGCCAAAGCCTATCTCACAGCGTGTCGATTGGTTCTCCAGGTCTACCAAGTGCTTCCCCAGTATGTATATACTGCAATAGCTGGCTTGATTCATGCACTGTTTTCTTGTCCTCTGGAGTTAAAGTCATAATGGTAAGAATGGCCAAGAGGAAGCCATACTACTCTCTTTTCTCTGGCCAATGTAGTAAATTGGAAGTAATGCTATGCTCTGGGTAGAATGGTAAAGATTAGTGCCACTCTTAATAACTACAAGGATTTAGGGGTCATAGTTCCACTTAATGTCTCTGTTTATTTTACTAGTCTAGTCCCTAAAAAAGGTCACATAGATTACAACAATGACATACTACCATAAATTATTCAAGTGATGGTCCTAATCACAACTATTGTGTTGTATGTGGTATCTGTACTAGAAGATTTTATATAAACTCTGGGAGTTGGTACCTGGCTATTGATGTAGCAAATATATTCTTTCAGTCCCTGTCATGGAGAATCAGAATCATTTACATTCACCTGGAATAAAGAGCAGCATAGATTGTTTTGTCACAGGATAATGTTAACTCTCACTCTTGGTCACAAAGCCAGAAGGGACCTTGATCATCTGGACATTTCACATTATATCACACTGATCTACTATATTGAGGGCACCATGTTCATCTGGCCTAGAAAACAGTAAGTGGCAAGTGCCCTGGGTCCCCTGGTAAAACCATGTGTATCATAGGGTATAAGAAGAATCATAAAAAGGTCCAGAATATGTCACACAAGTATAGTTTATAAGTGTCCAGACATTAGAGGTATGTCAAGATATCTCCTCCAACATAAAGGACAAGCTATGGCAGCTTGCACCCCCTGCCACTAAGAAAAAGGCTCAGAGTTGGTAGGCTTCTTCATATTTGGAAGACAGCACATATTACACTTGAAAATACAGCTCCATCCCCATTTATTAGATGATTTGGAAAGCTGCCAATTTAAAGTTACCCGGCACATTAAAATGCTGTGCTAACATATCTGGCAAGCCCAAATAAAAGTGTCGTAGCAAAGACCCTGGGCATGGAGGGTTAGTGCAAGGACATGCCAACTGCAGCAAAGACGTATTCACCGTTTTAAAAGAAGCTCCTGACTTGCTGTTCAGCCCTACTACATGCTGGGCAACTAAGCATGAGGAATCAAGTGACTTTGTAACCAGAGCTGCCCATCCTGAGCCAGGTTTTATAAAAACCCACCAAGTCACAGAGGTAATCAGATGCAAAGCAATCCATCACACATTTGAAATGACATGTTATGAATCAGACCCAATTAGATTAGAGGATACAAGTAACTTACAATGCAGGTGACAGTACCGCATATTCCAGTCTCACGGATGCCTCTCCCACAGCTTCTAACCAAGGTCTCGTAGGGGCTCCCCATGGCCAGCTATTGGAAAAGAGAAAAACTAAGGTTTGATTTATAATGGCTGGGTAGATATATTGGCACAAGCTTACGATGCACTGCTGCTGCATGAGAGTCCCACTAAAGTGTATCTCTGAATGTCAGTGAGCAGAGAAATGCATCTCAATGGGCAGAGCTTCAGATACATTTGTGCAGACGGAGAACTGACCTCAGATGAATATGTTCACTAAATCCTGAGCAGCAGCAAATAGTTTAGCTGGTTGGCCAAGGACCTGAAATAACATTTAAATATGAAACAATCTGTTCTTAGAGAAAAACATGTGGATGTACCTACAGGATTAGGATTAGGCACAGAGATGGTGAATCTCTGTGTCTCTCGCTGGTATTCACCAAAGAGCATCCACAGCAGAGGAGGCATTATAGAACAAAACAGAGAAGGTGAATTGTCTAGTAGAGATCACAGCACCACTAAATATAGCACACTGAAGTGAAAGCTATGGCTACACCTGACTGGTCAGTATACCAGCAGGCAAAGAAGGAGTTCTTATGTCACACCAGGAAATTGACCCTGATTATTAGGATTAGGTAAGATTGCTGCTGTATAATGTGGGAAAGGAGATTCATTTGGACAACACTTCTGTGCTTCTATGTCTAGTAATAATCGTAAATGGGCACCTGTAGCGACTTCAGCCTAACAAGGACATGATAGCAATGTCCTTGCTTAATTGGAATGATCCAATTAAGATTGTTAAACCGTGCACTAACCAAATGCAAATCAAGACTCTGTAAAGAGAGATAATGAGGGAAAAGTATTTATGCCTTACTTTCTATTATAAAAGAAGCAATTCTGGAAGACAAAAAGAATCATGGTTTCTCATAATTGAGTAGTTCCAGGAACCTATATAATCACATGATAGCATGACTCCTCAGGCATGAGGTCTGCTTTATACCAACAGGCAAGCATACTAGAACATACGAGCCTGCTGAGAGTAAGGGGAATCTGGAATGGGTGGTAAAGGAGGAAGATGAATATCAGCTGCAGTAATGGAAACCATAATTTGTCCAGCTAACACTCTTTTTCTTATATCTCTCCCTCCCCTGAAATTGTGACTGCCAACTATATTGAAGAAGCAGTAATAGGAAAGAGTGAATTTAACATGAAGCATTAATGGATGTGAACAGCACAAAATTCAGATTCTTAACATCCATTATGTATTTCATATTCTTTGAATCTTTTTGTGTGTTCCAGTAGGCTTCCAAGTGCCTGTATCTGAAGATATGTGCCTGAGGGATCTTTTCCTTTAAAAATCAAAAACTGTGGTGCCCACAGTTGCGAGGCAGCCGTCTGGAAATGCCAAGGGACTAGCAATCCTGTATCAGTTCCTCTCAGTTGGTGTTCAGTTACCCAACTTCCTCCCTCCTCAGGAAAGAGAATTCTGAGGGACAGGGTTTGGACCATTTTCTCAAGTTTCCCCCAACATTTAACATATAGTGGTACATTTAATAGTTCTCCACTTAATAATTTACCCTATTCTGTGTCGCTTGCCCCATTTTTTTTAAAACCAGAGTTCTCTGTGCTTCCCAAATAAACTACTTGCACTTGAATCCTGACTCTGAGTCGACTTTTGGGAAAATCCCAAATAGTACACTAGATATGGAGATAAATGAATAGAAGATAGTACACATGCCTGGAGAAATTTATATTGTGGAATTCAATACTAAGACATAAGAAAATGAATATAGTATGGTAGAGAATTATAACAGAATTAAGAACAAGATGCTGGGAGAGAAACAAGAGTAATATACTTAAGTTCCTACAAGAAGCTGGATGAATCAGGACCAGTAGTGTGGAGGAATTGACATCCCACTGGAGTCCTGAAGAAATGAATAGTAAATAAGAAAGTATACAGCCTAATGAGAAACTCATTTTAGTATACAATAGAATAAAACCACATGCTGATTATTCATAATATTCAGTCCTTTAAGGTAAGCCAACTCAAACTTGAGAATTTCCAATGTGAGTCATTTCCTGTAGAAAGTTTGCTCTTGTGGAAAACGTTGTAAAAAGCAAAACTTCTACTCCCTTAGATAGCTGATTAGGCAAAGAAACCCTTGCATTTGTTCTTCTTGAGCCTATGCAACTGCCATTCAGACAGAAGTTAGTTTCTTTCTGTTACTTCTAAAGAGAGGTTAATGGATTTCTTTTGTGTGCTTTTTATGAGCAGGTTGCTGGAAAATGAAATTTCCCAATTCCGCAGTCCATCACCCTATACCTGATTGCAGAAATTAGTGATTAGAAATGAGGATATAAACTGAAAAAAATGTAATTTCTTTCTGTCTTTGAAACTGCTTTGAGATGGGAAACATTTCGTTGTTTCACGATATAATGTCTTCTCATATAATATGCTGTCAGCAGTAATGAGTTGAATGAAAGTAATTTCTTTTCCTCTTATATAAAAAAGTGATGTGAAATATTCAAAGGGTAAAAATTATCCTTAAAGCAAAAAAATATATATTTCAGTATTTTCTTGAAGATTAATGTACCAGATACCTAAAATTCTTTTTTCTCTCCTTTCTAGACTTATAAAAAGAAAAAAGTATAGTTTTCTCCAGAGACCTGTGATTCAAAACTAGTCATTTTTTTCCTAGTATATGCTGGACTACATGACATTGCTTATAGAAGGATTTGTTCTTTTGCAAACGACTTGCCTGGTCTGGTACAACATGATTGTGCATAATGTTTCAATAGCTATTTTTAGGTTAATAAAAGAATGATCCAATTAAGATTGTTAAATAGTGCACTAGCCAAATGCAAATCAAGACTCTGTAAAGAGAGATAATGAGGTAAAATTATTTATGCCTTACTTTCTATTCCAGAAGAAGCGATTCTGGAAGACAAAAATAATCATGGTTTCTCTCATAATTGAGTAGTTCCAGGAACCTATAAAGTCACTGGGAAAAGTTATTTGTATATTAAGGCTCAGGGACTGTCTAGCTCTGACAAGAATAATGTTCTTTTCTACTTTTGAACTATAAGACTTCTATTACTGAATTCGCATGGTGTAGCAATGTGATGTATTAAATATTTATGAAAAAATGAAGTCTTCAGGATTTGGATCTGTGCATAATCGAGCTTCAGATGTTTATATGTTTCTTCAAAACATTTTCTGAAGCATTTGTCATTTCAATTTTTTGAAATCTTTTTCCTAAAATACTTCCTGTGTGTGCTAAGTTGAAAGAATGAACATGAAGAATATATAAGTATAAATATCTTTACAGATATAAGAAAGATATTCAATTACAAAAAAGTTTAAAAGTGAGGAGAGTGTATGGAGTGAACATACAGTTTTTGATGCATGCAAAAATGCTCAAAGCAAACAATGCTCAGTAAGTCATCTACATTCAATGTCCCTAAATGTATGTTAGTTTTAAGCAAAAACAACTCTAAGGAAACAATTACCCATCAAATGAAAGTACAAAGTACACAGTAGCCAAAGAATAATATAAAAACAAAACAAGTTTACGTAGTTCAATTTCAAAATCATAAAACATTTAACACAAAAACCCTTACCTTATGTTGCTAAGAATTAGAGTTTTTTCAGTATGTAGGATTAAATAATATTAATAACGATAAATAATGTTAGAAAAATAATTTTCAGTTGAATACAATCTGTGATCTTTATATGTACTTCACAGAATCTGCTGCATTAGCGTCAGGGCACTCTAAATGTGAGGTGGACAGAAGCAAGAGGTGGCAGAGTTCCAGCTGGCTTCAGAATGTCACTGACACATTGAGATGGCTGAGACCTGGCATCTTCTATCCTTGACCATGTCTTGTCTATAGTACAGTATGTTAATGTTTTAAATATAATGGAAAAAAAGGATACCAGTTTGAACATTCAGACACATGGAGTTAACAATTGTTCTACAAGAATATGGCAAGCCACCAACAGTAATGGGACAGAGAATCTAAACCCTAAAAACGGCTCGTGCTCCAGGAGAGCAAGAACTGTGTCTCTCAGTGAAGGGCACAGTGCCATAGTAAGTGCTCAATAAATACCACTGAAATAGTGAGGAGAAGTAAAAGAGTGATCACAATGACCAGTGGTTCATAAACACTGTTTCTAAAGTATTTTACTTATTTCTAAATGAGCCTAGATGCATTCTTTCAGGGCATTAATGAACATAAATATAGTATATAATACACATGCATATATAGAATGGGATGATTTGCTAAATAGTTATCAAAAGGGCCTACGTTTGTGTTTACAAAATTGTAGTTTATTACCTAGAGTTATAGGTGGAGTTATGATTTCTAAAGTCAGACTACCACTGTTCAAAACTGGTAGCCTTACCAAATACTAGTTGTGACATTGGGCAAACCTATTAACTTCTATATGCCTTAATTTCCTTACCTGTAAAATGGCGACAAAAATAATAGCTACTCATTAATTGTGAGAATTAAATGAATTATCTCATGTAAGTGCTTAGAAAAGTGCTTGGCAGATCATCAGTGCTATATTCATGTTAGCTATTATTACTTCTTATACCATAAGAAATGGAAATAACATCATACCCTTATGTTATCTTGCCAGAACTACTATAGTATCTCCCCCTCTCCAATCTTTTCCTTTCTAAGTCATCCTACATACATTCCATTCAGAAAAATCTTTCTAAATCATGGTCTTGTTCATGTCAGACCTACACACTAAAAATGTCTACTGTCCCCAAATATGTATATAGTTCTTAGCCTGGCATTTAGGGCCTCTCCCAACCTAATTTTACCATCTTGTTTTCAACTGCTCCCTTTCTCTCATCTTTCATATAAATTAAGTTGAATTGCCCATTTTCTGAAATGACCCTGAAATTTTCCTTCAATGATTGGCTGTCCTGACCTTTCTCTTTGCTTACAATGTTGATACTTCATCTCCCCCATGAATATTTAACCAAGTCCTATAGCTTGAATTAGTGTGTTATACAGATAAGGTTATTATAAGGATGTGCACATGAGTGTGAATAGACCCTTCAATGGTACTGAAACTACTCATCCATTAATTTTGTGCATCACAGCAGGACTAGAGCTTACAATATGCACTTTTAAGACTACATAATATTTCTTGGCTTACTCATTAAGATGCTCCCTCTCTTCCTGGATTTATGGATGAAAAATACTATTTCATCACCTCAGAAACCTTGTGCCACTGCTATGCATTGTTTGCACTACCTGCAATGTGACATTTTACCTTATTGAAGACTCTTGCTGAGGGATATCTTGTCTTTGAAAATAACCCAAGACCAGAATATAAGATTTATCTTACGTGGTGGCTGTTCAGTCTTAACTCAGTTTTGTTAAATCATAATTAGCTGTGTGATCAAGGGAGGTTAATTCTTTTGATAAACGTTTCCTATGTGCTGTAAATTGTGAGAATAAACAGGAAGATATAAGTCAAATATATCAGAGTGAGATAAAGGAAGTGGATTTTTAATCAGATTATGCAGAGAGGAGTAGCTTTTAATTAGAGGCTGTGGATTTGGGTTCTTGTTTGCAGTATAAGGTGGTTAACTGACATTTTATTTCATAGCTTCTTTATCTGTTAAGTGGGAATACCAGTGCCTGGGTAGCCTACTAAAAAGTTATTGTGAGGAGCAAATGAGACCCTGTACTTCTAAACACTTTGAAATTTTGTGCTACACAAACGAGAGTATTCAGAAAAAAAATGAGATAATTTCTAAGCATTTTTGTATGTTTAAATGCAATGAAATTGTGACCGGTTAAAACCTAAAGTGCAGTAATATTAATGCTTATCCAGTTACTAATTACAATATGAATATAGATAATATATGATAGATTATCTATCTTCTGCCCACCACTGAGCTGGGTTTATTATAAATATGGAAGAAGAAAAGACTCTGTCTTCTCAGAGCCTCAGAGGTGGAAAGACCACTTGTGAGGAAGGAGGTATGAACACATGGCCACTGAACCCTAATTTCTAGGGTTTAGAAGTAGTAGGTACCAAAGAAATATGTATTGGTTTTCTACTGCTGCTGTAACGAATTACCACAAACTATGTGTCTCGAAACAATTCAAATTTATTCTCTTATAGTTCCTGAAATGTGTGTCATGGGGCTAAAGTCATGGTGTTGGCATCAGAAGGGCTAGTTCATTTTGAAGGCTGTAGAGGAGAATCCATTTCCTTACCTTTTTCAGCTCCTAGAGGCTGCCTACATCCCTTAGTTTGTGGCCCAGGATCACATCACATCTTCCCCTCCAGCTTTTGTTATCGCATCACTATTACCTCCTTCCTTTGACTGTCTTGCCTCCCTCTTATAAGGACTCGTGATTACATTGGGCTCACATGGATAATCCAGGCTACTCATGCAGGAGCCTTAATTTAATCACACCTGCAACACCCCTCTCCTACGTAGGGTAACAACCACAGGTTCCAGAAATTAGGATATGGCTAGCTTTGAGGCGGAAGAGTGGGGCCTTATTCAGCCTCTCCCACAGAAGGGAGAATCCCACCTTCAAGTGGCCCATATATTACTGACTACTACAGCCAAATTAAATTACTTAATTTTATTGCCTCAGTCCACTCACTACTAATTAAAACAGGGACAAAAAATATGAATTGAATATAGAAATTACTTCTCTAATTTCAAAGCTTTTTCCCTATGTTTTGCAATTAGAGAATTCCTAATTAGCACAATACTTAAGTAGGATGACCAGATTTTCCTTACCTAGAATATGCTGATGGACTTTGTTACAGGCTCGGTCTTCACTTGGAGTGAAACTTCTTTTGATGATCTTACCATCTTCAGTCCTAATACCCACTTGGATGAAATTAGTTTTGAATCAGAGCGTCAGTGATTGAAGGCTTTCAGCTGGGAACACTGAAATGGGATCAAGTGATAGCTGTAAGTCTCTATTACAATGTTGCCTTGCAACATAGTTGCAGGTTTCCATTATAAGAAATGATACTATTATATAAAGGCATCTTAGAAAAAAATATGAGTGATAGGAAGTTCTAAGTTTACAAAGAAGCTATCATTTCAGACTTAGGAGAGCAAAGTCATTGAGCCATCCAGTGAAGGCCAGAGAATTAAAAGGATAAATTATGAGTTAAAGCTTTTAAAATTCTAAAGTTGGTGTCTCGTTTCCTATTATTTGTGTTCCATTGCTTTTCAGTTCTTTATAGCCTAATATCTTGAAAAGGAAAAAGAAAAAATCATTAAACAATGTAAGAGTAAACACGCAAGTATCATGACATGCTATTACCCAATGCTACAGTAATGCTGAAGTCTTTTGTAAACATTTGACATTTACTTATGTGAATTTCATAATATTACAATTTTTGCATCAATAAATAGAATTTAAGTACTACTAAATACTCATTTTAAATAGGATGAAATGGAGACATAAAGTTATAATACAGGGTGTTTTGGTCTAA
This sequence comes from Eschrichtius robustus, assembly GCF_028021215.1. Taxonomy (NCBI): domain Eukaryota; kingdom Metazoa; phylum Chordata; class Mammalia; order Artiodactyla; family Eschrichtiidae; genus Eschrichtius; species Eschrichtius robustus. The sequence continues at coordinate 135,672,108 of NC_090827.1, forward strand.
GAAAGGCTGTACAACCTAAAATCACAACATTTAATGTCTGAATATCTGAGAATATAAAAGTATTACTATGGGAAAAATTATATTTTAGAAAGATGTCTTATAAAAATAACAAGTAGAACTTAAAGAAAATTGATAAATATTAAAAATGTAAAAGGGGGACTTCCCTGGTGGTGTAGTGGTTAAGAATCCACCTGCCAATGCAGGGGACACGGGTTTGATCCCTGGTCTGGGAAGATCTCACATGCCGTGGAGCAACTAAGCCCGTGCGCCACAACTACTGAGCCTGCGCTCTAGAGCCCGCGAGCCACAACTACTGAGCCCGCATGCCACAATTACTGAAGCCCACGTGCCTAGAGCCCGTGCTCTGCAAGAAGACAAGCCACTGAAATGAGAAGCCCACGCACCGCAACAAAGAGTAGCCCCTGCTCGCTGCAACTAGAGAAAGCCTGCAGGCAGCAACGGAGACCCAACGCAGCCAAAAATAAATAAAATAAATTAAAAAAAAATTTTTTTTAATGTAAAAGGAGTAAATAAAATCTCTGTAACAACTCCTACCAGAGAAAGCCACTGTTAGTATTTTTGGTTGTGAGAATTTTGTTCTGTTTTTTACTTAACTTATGTGCATGTTACTCAACATTACAGAAACAATCTAACAGAGCAAACAAAATAATATTTATTACTTATGTTGTTGGAAAAGCTTAAAGCAAAACTTATGACAGAGACAAATCTAAATTTCCTGCAATTATTTTTATTTGTTTTTAATCGCATTTGTCTTTTTCAAGACCTTGAAAACATTAACTCAAACACTGGGGTTAATGTCTCTATTTCAAAATCTGCAGAAGTACTATTAAGATGGATGAATATTTTATAGCCCTTTAGAGTTCACAAAGCACTTTCAAAAATGTATTTCTCATATATAATCTCAATGACACCTGTGACATTTAAATGTTATCTACAGGGTCCTTACCAAGCCCAAGCCTAGCATAAAGTCTTGCAGCTTTTGTGTTGTGACAGCTCTTTACCAAGAAAATAGAGCAGCTTCTAGTAATGTTAACTGCTCATGATTTCAACAGTCCAATCTTATTTGTCATAATATGTGGATCGCATGGGAATTTCACCTTAATACAGACACTACGGCATACCACTAGTTTCATACCGCTGGCTTGTGGCCAGTGGTTTTTATAATTTTTATCCCACCAAGGTTGTTGGAGGATGTATGTTTCACAGGGCATTCTTATACACATTCAAGGATGGTAGGATTTCTTCTCACTAAACTAAATGACTAGTAGTAGTGAACAAGGAAACTAAGACAGAGACCTCAAGAGGACAATATTGCCACCCACTCTATTGTGGAGACTAGTAGCTCTGTCTGGCGGATCACCCTGGAGACTGTCTATGGGTTGTCTAAGCACCCCTGGCAGGAGGGGCTGCACCTAAACTCAACACCTCATGAGGCTGGAGCACCACACGTTCCCCAGGTGCTAGGCAGCTGGCATTTATTTCCCAGCATTCTCCTGGAGTGTTGGCACCAAAATTCAGTCTACTTGGTTCTTCTCCCCCGAACATTTACCATCTCCTTTACACATCCATTCTTGTGCTTGTGCATAAAAGGGAAATCCACAGAAAACTGGAATCCCTCTCCTAGAGAGAGCCCAAGGGAACCCCTTCGGGTCCTGCCAAGCGTGCCTCTCTGTGGGATGGTGAGACACCAGGGACCCCTCACTGCTGTCGCTTCTGTCTGTGATTTCTGATGTCCCAAGACTCTACAAGCACTTAGATAAATGCAAGGCTTTGCATGGGGTTGGAGCCAAGAAAAAGCCAATGTTTGAATGAATTATAATGAGTGAGGAGAAGGCAAAGTAAGAATAGGAAAATAGAGGAAACTGACACCAAAGACACTGTACTCAACTGCCGTGTTTTTCGGCATTAAATGAATAGATAGATGGCAATCTTCAAATACTTTTTTCCTCTTCTTTGGAAAATATTTGAAAATAATATTGTTGCCATTTAATGGGTGATGACTAAGTAGTAGACACTGTGTGTGTTAAGAACATAAACCGTCTCCAACCATATGATAACCTTATTCGGTAGACTATTATACACATCTTCATTTTATAGAAAACTGAGGCTGGAGAGTTTAATAACATAACAATTTAAGTGGCTGAGTCAGGATTGAAACTCACTCTGACTCTAGCTGGTGTCTGTTTTCCAGAGGGAAAAGTATTTTAACATTATATCTGCTCAAGGGAAATTAAGAAATTTATATTCAATGGTACTGTTTGTATAGGAAATCTATGCAAATTTGAGGGAATGACTAGATGTCAGAACATATCTGAGTAGAAGGGACATATTTACTTTTAAACGCTATCTTAGCCTGTTAAGGGGAGCTACATATTGAAATAATCATAACCATAGCAGATAATTCCAGTTGATACATACTTCTTATAAAATACAGATTGCCATTTTAAAAGATGGATTATCTTATAAAATCACTAGGAAATTGCTACTAATGCAGTGTGAAGTGCTCTTTAGTACCAAATAATGATGGCTGATAAGTTTATTTTCACTGTTATGTCAAAACCCAGTGTTCAGGAAAATTAAAAGAAAAATAAAACTAATCTGTGAGAAACAGACTTTTTTTTTTACAATTAATTTTGTATTTGCTAGTGGGAAAAAACTGCAGAGATACAGTTTACAACTTATTAATTTTTCCAAAAAAGTATTCCTTCTGAAATACTGTCAAGCAGAGGTCAAATTTCCACATCCTTTCTGATTTGAGTTAAAAAGAATTAGGTCTAGAGGTTGCCATGAATTCTCAAATGAGGTACCCTGGTTTAGAAATAATCCCTCTTCTTAGTTAGGCATCATTCCTCTGAAATATCTTTTTACCTGCCAGGCTTGGAGTTTATTATATTAATATAACATATTATACATGTGAAAATTATATTGATATTACATATCATATTGATAGTCCATATTATATGTGGAAATATAGGTAATTTTGCTTAATACTAGGTCAACAATAATGAAGAGTTTTTTGATAAACAGTTTAAAATAATCATGGTAACAATATGTCCTTTACTATATGCTCTTTTTTCTTCCTCTGGCCCTATAATTTTTTCAAAATACTTTCACTGTTTCCTTTGTTTGCTTGTGATAAGGAAGGGTTCTTTAAGAGATGCAGAGCAACTTCATAATTGAAATTTGCTCACATCTAATCATGCCAAGTGATCAGTGTCTCTAGAACTAGATGCAATTATAATGCTCTGCAGCACTTACTGCTTCAGTGGATTATGGACTCTGAGAGGAATTAAGATGAAGGGGTAAGTTTAATACAAATTACCGTTACCACCAAAATACATATACTAGCTGTGAAGACAAAGAGGTGCAAAGATTTACATGTGAAGGATGCTATGTCTCCCCAAATGTTCTTAATGTGTCTTCTGGTTTTATGTTATGTGGCAGTTCACATACAGAAAGAAATATAATGAAACCATAAAAGGAAAAAAAAATCCTCCAAGTCTGGCCATAAATGCACTCATATTTTATACTTGCCTTAGTGAGGAGGTTACCAGTCAGAATTTGCTTCTCTCTAGTTCTTTAAATATTCTGGATCGTTTAAATAATTTGATGCTAATTCTTAACATATTCGGAGGATTGCTTTTATTTCCCTTTTCCATGGCTTAGACCATACAATTCAAGTAGTGTGACTAAACTCCTATGAGTTCTGCTAAAAGACTTGCTGTAAATATTTACTTAGAAGAGTTCTGAATCATCCTTTGTGATGACTGTTTTAAACCCAGTCTCAGTATGGTGCCTTAACTTTTAACGCTGACGATTGGAAAAACATAACAAGCAAAGCTGGAGGATTTGTAATAACAAATTTGGTGAATGTATAGGAAAATGAATACAGGGAAGCCAATATTTTCCCATCTTATGTAAAATCCATCATCAATATTTCGAATGTACTTCTATCATCTATATTATAACACAGATGGGCCCCATATTCTTTATTATAATTTAATAGTTCTGTTCCTGGTTATGTTTAGTTTTAACTCCACTGAATTGTTGCTGTGTTTCTAATTATGCAAGTGTTTTATTGGAGACATGTGGTTTAAAACTAAAATACTTTTTCATAGATTTTTATTTGTTATTTTATAAAAGAACCATTGACACATGCATAAAATATAGTATTAAAGTTTTTAAATTACAAACAGGTTTTATGATGTTAGCTTTTTGATCTATATTTATTGCCATTCTGTTTTGAACTAAACATTTAATATATAAATTTAAAAACAGATATAAGATTCAAGATAAGGTGAGAGAGAGAAGTGAGACATAGAAAACTTGTATAAGCAAATTAAATACTGACTTTAAATTTGTCAAGTCTTTTCTTTTTACCTAAATACCCTTGTATTTAAAATAATTAATACATTCTGAGCAAAATAATCTTGATTTTAGCTGAATAACTAGAAATAAAACACCTTTTGACTTCATGCCAAAATTTAAGGACCAATATTCAATGCGAGCTATTTAAAATTTCTGAGATGATAGAAATCAGGTCATCATTTTATAATCTTATATTTCTTATTTGAAATAACACATATCTGAAATTTTGTGTAATTATTTTTGAGAATCAAAGAAAATCTACTAAAAGTTAGCGATATCACCTTATCTAAAAATTTTAGTTCTTTAGCTAGCAGATCAACAGTTTTCACAGTATGGCTAATTATAAAATAAGTTTTTAATTTGACATTTCAGACTGCTAAGCCTATTGACCTTTTAGAAGACCTCCCTCTCAATGGTCTATATTAAAAAAAAAAACATTTAAAAAAAAAAAAAAAAAAAAAAAAAAAAAAAAAAAAACAGCAACTGCTTACGTCTCCTTTTCTAAATGAGTTAAGAATGCAGACATTTTGCTTTTTAAATAAGTTTCACACAATGAAGTTATTTGTAAATATTCAGAATGTCATTGGAATCTTTTATTGGTATCATTATCCATAATTTTCAGTTTTCTTCACTCACCGGCTTTTTGCTCTACATTTATGATGCTTTGTTCATCTCTTTGTATGTTTTCACAGACCTGGGAGACTTTTTGTTGAAAATATGTTGTTCATCATCTTCAAAATTTTTCCTAGATAAGTGAAGATTTGCCTAAGATTCACCAGGTGGTCATAAATTCTAGTGTTATTGTTCCTTTTTAAGTCCCACATATATGACCTCTTTTTACTCCCAGACTTAGAAACCAGTAGAGTGAATGAGATCCTCCCTAGGTCAAGGTAGATTATACATGAAAAAAGTTGCAAAATTTTACAAATGTATAACAGTAGAAATCTAGAAAATATAAATATGAATGGATTCTAAAGGTTTAAGATCAGGGAGGAAGGAATATAACATCAGATCAAGCCACGCTTAGCAACATAGGAACAACACTCACCATAAAGTCAGAATTTCATATTAATTCAAGCATCTAGGAGTGGCAGTAATAGCTCACTCAGTTGTTAGCTAAAACCTGGACACCATAGTCACCTACATTAGAAAAAGGTGAGATGCCAGAAATCCTTTGGTATTATTTAAAGCAAGGAATACAAAGACTAGAGAGATAGGTGTGTTAATGTGCATTAATGACGGTGAATTGCTTACCCAATTATTTCCCTGGGAGGGCCTGAAGAACTGTAATATAGCATTAAGAACATTGGTGATAGAACATCCTTTAAAACTTCTGAGAATGAACTCAGCAAGCAGGAACAAAGGTGAGAACTGTCACCATGGATATAGCCTTACTGATATTTATGTTAAAGTTAAGATTCTAAAGTGGCAGAGGCCCTGTGCCAGAGCTTAATTGCAAATGACACAATAAGCATGATAGCTGTAATGGAAAGCGGGGCCTGAGGTATAATCAGTAAATTGGGCAAGCTGCAATTTGGCCATGGCTAATTGATCATGAGGTTCGTGGAAATGAAATAGATGGACACTCTATTAAATTCTTCCTTAATTCGGTAATAGAAAAAAAAAATCTTGGTTGGTGAATATAACTCACTGAGTCACTATAAGGGACGATCATGAATTTTCACCCAGTTCCAGACTTGAGACAAATTATGGTCCCATGTGCCTTGAAAGAAGAGGATGATGGGTCTGCTTAAAGAAGGAGCGGAGACACTGCCATGCACACGTACTCTAAATCTTCCTTCTATTTCTCCTAAAATATCCCTGTGGCTATTTAAGAGGGTGGTTGTGGTCTGAGAAAAAGAAAATTTCCAAGATTTTGAAGAATTAATAAACACTGGGTTTGAAGTGAAAATAATCTTTAAAGATCAAAAAAAAAAATCACTCTCTGGGCCATAAATCAGAGAGGGTATTGTGGCAGTCTGGTGATAAATGGCGTTTTGGATGGAGTGTATGTTAAAATGAGCTCAGTGTGTTTGTGGATTTATCCACAAGTTTTTCTCCTTATTTGGAAACTCACAGAATTCTTCCTTTGGCTAGTTGTCCCTTGAATCAACATTTATAATATTAGAAAGAACCAAGTGTAAGTTCCTGGAACTGGTCTCCCCTCTACCATTAATTTGTATTTTAGTAAATTGAAAAACAGAAACCAGTAATACATCCCTGGAGGAATGACAGAATTTAGTGCCACCATGAAAGACTTGAAAGGTGAATGAACATTGATTCGTGGTAGGTCTTCTTTTAAGTCATCTATTTCGTATGTTTAAATATGATGAAGAATGATGGGGATTATCATAAATACAATTAATTGATGACCCCAATATCAGCTGTTGTACCAGATGTGGTTCCTTTACTGAAGCAACCCACAGAATGCTTTTACCCTGATATGTGACACTTGATCCAAAGTCAATGTTGTTCAGGCAGAGAAATAAAGATCATGGACTTCAGCAGGCAACAGAAGTGAGATTTTCTTGGAGACAGTGTATGAATAGCTTCCTCTGAATCACTCATTTTTGTGCTCCAGGAAATTGAGATCATTGGTAGCAATTTCGTCTGATTTCTGCACTCTCTCGTATCTTGAAGCTGGTAGCACCTTTCTGTGATCTTTGTTCCCTGGGCCCTTCCAGCAGTCTTATCTTCTAATTCTCTGTATTAAATCCCAACCTGATGCTTTCTTATGAGTTGTAAAATGATTTCTGGTTTTTTTTTGGCTGAACTCTGACTAATTTAACCCAGAGCTTTACTCTCTACATGTTTTCTTAGGCTCTGTAATAAAACCTTCATTTATCCAATAGTTCAAGTCAAACGTCTTACAGACGTTCTTGACCCCAGCGGTATTTCCCACCATTCCTCCCACACAGCCTTCTTGCTGTCCCCTGAGTTCAGTGTTTTCTTACCAAAGGGCATTTGTAAGGCACTCTCCTTCCTATCTCTAGCACTTTCTCCTCAATGTTCTCATAACTCACTCCCTCACTTCATTTAGGTCTCTGCTCAGATCTCACCTGCTCGGAAAAGACTTGCCTGACTACTGCTACCTACTTCTTTGACTATTGGCTTTACAACATATATTGATTTTGATTTTGACTGATGTATTAATTTACTCTCCTCTCAACTAGAAGAAAAACTCCAAGAAAGCAAAATCTTCATCTCTTTTAATTATTAATATATCCACATCACCAAAAATAGGTTATACAATTAGTAGGATTTCAATACATTTTTATTAACATCAAAAATAAAATTTTATATATAAATTGTGTAGTTGTGAATCATTCTTTTAAATTTAGTATAAAATATATTCATAAAATTTTAAACATATAAATTATGATAAAATAGCATTATGGGAGGCAGTATTGAATTCAATGAATATTCTTACTGGTGTCCTCAAGCACACAGAAGAGAACTTCCAGATAAAAGTCAACCGATTAACACAGCAGCCTGTGGATTTTGTTGCTTGCCTGGCCTAACTTTGTCTGCTCTGTGTATGTGAAACTTTATTGCATTACTAAGAAAATGTCTTACATAGAACGTATCTCAGTCCTTGAAGTGATCATTTAATTCATCTTTTATGAAACCAATAAAAGATTCTCTTTTAATATTTGACCCAAATTCTGAAGTAGAAAATATATACTCTATAGAATCTTAGTCACAACAATTGAAAACTATATACAGTATTTTTTTCTTAACTGAACATCCGGTAAAGCTTATAATCAGAGGCTGATGTAATATCTCTGTCTGTTGAAGTCCAAATTCCTCCTCTTCTCTCTTTATACAAGTTCTGCTCCTCCGTTTTTGATGACACAATAATGTTCTCATTTCAGTTTGGTCTGCCCTGGGTGTCACTTTCTTGTATCAGGACAGTGATTGCTCAAGCTATACTACTTCACTTACTCTGCTGTCAGATTTTAAATAAAAGAGTAACAATTGTATTGTTCAAAAAACTGCATCTCTCCAATATGCTGTGAAAAATGCCTATCCTTAATTTCAGGTACCAGGAAATGATGTTTCTTTCAGACTTTTTTTTTTTTTTTTAAACATCTTTATTGAAGTATAATTGCCTTACAATGGTGTGTTAGCTTCTGCTTTATAACAAAGTGAATCAGTTATACATATACAATATGTTCCCATTTCTCTTCCCTCTTGCATCTCCCTCCCTCCCACCCTCCCCATCCCACCCCTCTAGGTGGTCACAAAGCACCGAGCTGATCTCCCTGTGCTATGCGGCTGCTTCCCACTAGTTATCTATTTTACATTTGGTAGTGTATATATGTCCATGACACTCTCTTACCCTGTCACATCTCACCCCACCCCCTCCCCATATCCTCAAGTCCATTCTCTAGTAGGTCTGTGTCTTTATTCCCGTCTTGCCACTAGGTTCTTCATGGCCTTTTTTTTTTTTTTTTTCCTTAGATTCCGTATATATGTGTTAGCATACTGTATTTGTTTTTCTCTTTCTGACTTACTTCACTCTGTATGACAGACTCTAACTCCATCCACCTCATTACAAATACCTCCATTTCATTTCTTTTTATGGCTGAGTAATATTCCATTGTATATATGTGCCACATCTTCTTTATCCATTCATCTGTCGATGGACATTTAGGTTGCTTCCATGTCCTGGCTATTGTAAATAGAGCTGCAATGAACATTTTGGTACATGACTCTTTTTGACCTATGGTTTTCTCAGGGTATATGCCCAGTATTGGGATTGCTGGGTCGTATGGTAGTTCTATCTGTAGTTTTTTCAGGAACCTCCATACTGTTCTCCATAGTGGCTGTATCAATTTACATTCCCACCAACAGTGCAAGAGTGTTCCCTTTCCTCCACACCCTCTCCAGCATTTATTGTTTCTAGATTTTTTGATGATGGCCATTCTGACCGGTGTGAGATGATATCTCATTGTAGTTTTGATTTGCATTTCTCTAATGATTAATGATGTTGAGCATTCTTTCATGTGTCTGTAGGCCATCTGTATATCTTCTTTGGAGAAATGTCTATTTAGGTCTTCTGCCCATTTTTGGATTGGGTTGTTGGTTTTTTTGTTATTGAGCTGCATGAGCTGCTTGTAAATCTTGGAGATTAATCCTTTGTCAGTTGCTTCATTTGCAAATATTTTCTCCCATTCTGATGGTTGTCTTTTGGTCTCTTTCAGACTTTTGATGTTCTAATATAATTGGTGCCTTTTACATTCTTTGTCACACTGCAGTGATAGAGAATGTTACTGTATTTCATTTTTTATGGTAGAGGAAGTAACTTCCTACTGGGGTCTGAGTTAAAAATCAGATCCTTCACTGGACAGAAATAATATAATTCAACACTTTATGTTCAATATCATTAAAAAATGTCCTTCTGGCTTCCGGAGATCTTTCTGTTTTATCATTTTATCCTAACTATCAGTTTTCTTATGCTGACAAATCCCGACCATCAAAGGTACATACTTATTTCACGGTAAGACATTAAAGCAGGAGAGTCATTTACAAAGAAGTTAGATTGCCCATTACCAGACATTTCTCTTTTCATATTTCTCAACTTCCTGACCCTCTTCTACTGAAGACATTCACAGCATTTCTTCAATCATTGTGCACATCACCTTTAGACTCTCAACTCTGTGTCTCTGAGTATAAAACCTGGACCTATCTCAGGTACCCCAAAATAACCATACATACAAAAGCTTTCAAGCAAGTACATGTGTACTATGTCTAGAATATATGACGAAGCTCAGGCAAAGGTCCGGACTCAAGATGTCAATTTGGGAAACATCAGTGTGTTGGTAATTAAAACTAGGAGAATGGCGAAGGAGCGTGTGTTTTTTTGGTGAATCACAAGGCACACCAAAAATGCAAGCATAAACAACGGAACAGGTGTTCACAAGAGATGCAAAGATGTGAAAATAACTTGGAAATTTTGTGATAATGGAAACTAAAGGAATACGGAGTTTTAAGGAAGATGAAGTGGGCAGTGTTGTCCGAAGGAACAGTGAGTTTACAGCGTGATAAGGACTCAAATTATCCTTGGAATGTGGCACTGGGAGATTTTTGGTGACTCTGATAAGAATGATCTTAGTAGAGTGAAGTTACAGGACATGTTACAGTGGTGAGTTAAGGAAGTGAAGACAAAGTGTGCAGATCACACATTTAAGAAATTTGAGTGGCGAGATTATGAAGCAAATGATATCAAATGGCCTAAATTATTTCAAAATACTAGAATAAGCATGCAGATAATACTCTGAAATAGTCATTTCAGGGAACAGAACAGGGTTTCGACCAAGGACCAGTGAAATCTGGTAATAAAGATTCAAATGAGTTCTCATCTGATACAGTAACAAGTCTTCATTAGACCTTCATGAGCTTGGCCTTCACGAAACTTTCTTATCGAAGTTAAATGGGGTACTGGACTAGAGAAGGTATTTTGTAATGTAGATTTACAGTTGGGTTTTCCTGGGTGACTATATTAGAAACATATAGTAAAGAAACACAATAAATAAAGTATTAAAATGAAGACATAATAAAGTTAAAGTTCCTGACGAGAAAGTAGGTTATATGCTCAACCAAATGCTATTACTAATTGTAATAATAGCATATATTCACATAGCGTCTACAGTGTGCCCAGCAGTCCTCACAGTATCCTCTACAGGTAGCTACTAGCTCTTATCCTCACGTATCAAGTGAGGAAGCCAAGGCACAAGGAAGGGAAATAACTTGTCCAAGGTCAAATGGCTACTAAGTACTACAGCCAGGATTTGAACCAAAGAGTCCCAATCTAGACTCTGTACTCTTAAAAACCAGCAGATGAATGCCTTCATAGTGGGTATAATTAGTTGCAATAAATTTTGGCTAGTTTAGTCAGAAACAGAATTTGTTAAGAATGGGGGCTTCCCTGGTGGCGCAGTGGTTGAGAATCTGCCTGCCAATGCAGAGGACACGGGTTCGAACCCTGGTCTGGGAAGATCCCACGTGCCGCGGAGCAGCTGGGCCCGTGAGCCACAATTACTGAGCCTGCGCTTCTGGAGCCTGTGCTCCGCAACAAGACAGGCCGCGATGGTGAGAGGCCCGCACACCGCGATGAGGAGTGGCCCCCGCTTGCCACGGCTGGAGAGGGCCCTCGTGCAGAAACAAGGACCCAACACAGCCATAAATAAATAAATAAAAACAAGTACTTTAAAAAAAAAAAAAAGGGCCAGAATGCAGGACTTAGAAGCTGTGCAAAACAGAAAAGCAACCAGAGCCACCCTGCGAAGTGGCAGAGGAAGGTACACAACTTTCCAGGGTACAAACACTCCAGCACAGATAACACACAGATAAAATCACAATCACGGGTAACATCTGTGATAACACAGAACTACACAGATGACATCACAGTGATAACCAACACTGGATATCAGTTTCTATCAGGCTCTATCAGTTTCTATCACTCACAGGCTCCATTGAAACTGGATGCAGTTCAGGCTACCTTTGCCAGCATAGTTTCTATGTGGTGCCAGTTTTTCTCATCAATTTTTAAATCACTAATTTCCAATTTGGAAATTAGAAATTTCTAAACCAGGCTAGGAAACAACCCTATCTATACAATAGTGTCTGGGAAAGCAAGTGTCTAGCTTCTAGGCAAGTGGCCATAAGAACATGTCCAAGGGTCTTAGCAGCCAAAGAGAAACAAAATGAAACAAAAAGGCAAGTGTCAGCTGCATAGGTAATTCCAGCTGGCTAGGATGGCAAAGAAGTGAGGGGAGGAGCAAATGGGGAGCTCAAAGGACTATCCATGAGGTTAAAGAGAAGTTAGAGAGGGAGAGAGGTTGTGAGAGAACAAGGAAAAAAGCATGCTGTCAACAGAGTGAATTATTCGAGTTTAAGGTATATAAGGTAGATCTAGTCCAGATGATGACCAGATCTCAGGTTTGGCCCTGGAGGTTGTTTGCCAAAATTAATGGAGGTAAAGTCATCACACTAAATAGCGTTGCACACTTTAATACTAGCTTGTTAGATGAATTTTCCCTGTGGACTTCGAAATCTCTCAACTTTGTGATAAGATGTCAGAATGCAAAATGGAAGACACTGCCGGTTCTCAAAGGCTTCAGTGAATGAGGGGTACTGATTTCAGGTGGATGAGTGACAACAGGGAAAAGTAGGGACTGCTAAAGTCCCAGGGCAGGAACCTCAGACAAGAATGAGTGCTTCCAGAAGCGGCACATATACACAATGGAATATTACTCGGCCATAAAAAGGAATGAAATTGGGTCATTTGTAGAGATGTGGATGGATCTAGAGACTGTCATACAGAATGAAGTAAGTCAGAAAGAGAAGAACAAATATCATATATTAATGCATATATGTGGAACCTAGAAAAATGGTACAGATGAACCAGTTTGCAGTGCAGAAATAGAGACACAGATTAGAGAACAAACATATGGACACCCAGGTGGGAAAGTGGCAGGGGGGTGGGGTGGTGGTGGGATGAATTGGGAGATTGGGATTGACATATATACACTAATATGTATAAAATGGATAACTAATAAGAACCTGCTGTATGAAAAAATAAAATAAAATTCAAAAAAAAAAAAAAAAAGAAAAGAATGAGTGATTCCACAGGAATGGAAGCACCTTTGTTCGGAGAGGAAGGATTGCAGCTATGGGAGTTGTGTGCATGGTTGTCTGCCCTTACTTATCCCATCATTCTGCCCCCAAATGATCTCAGCATTTCAGGCTGTATATGAGCTGGTCTCAAGGAAAAGTTGAAAACCACTATATGGCTGTACTTCAGGAATTCCCACCATTCTTCAGTTTTTCTTTCTTTATCTTTTTCATTCATTAATTGATTCACATATTCACTCTAGGCAATAGATAGATGGAGAGATAGAGGATATTTATGATGAGCTATAATGCTGTGCGAGACACTGGGTACACCACCATGATCAGATACGTTGATGTACTTTATATAAAGAAAACTTACAGAACTAAGAGAGGAGGTAAAAGAGAGATGTAATTTAGACTGAAAGGTCAGAGACGACCCCCCTGAGAATTAACAGTTCAGCTGAAACCGGAGGAAGAGCAAATGTAAGAGACTTTCAGGTGGAGAAATTATCATGTTCAAAGGCCATTAAGTGGGGAAAAAAATGACTTCTTTGAGAAATTAAAAGAAGTCCAGTGTCTGAAGTATTCACGTTTCTGTTTTCCCTGTCATTGATTATGTTTAAGTATCTTATGACCTCAGACCACATATTATATATAATTGGAGGATTTAGAATCATAGTCTGCCCTGAAGAAACCCTGTAATTTCCTAAATCAGAAAAAAAGGGTATATTCTATATACCTTTCATATGTAATATAAATATATTACTCATGTATAATTATATAATATATAATATTTAGTAATATGTATTATAAAGGTTAAATCGATTACCGTATATATGTGTGTGCATATTTTGTGTCTATATCTGTATCTATGATCTGGTTTGATGGGTCAGGGTATTCCCCTCAACTTACAAGACAGTATACTCCCTTTATAAGTCATGTAGGAAGTCTATAAGCTGATATGAAGAAAGGAGATCTCTCTATATATAAATTGATGATTAGGCCCCCCAAAGCCAGCATTTATGTACCATCATTTTGTTGTGTGTGTGAAAGGCAGGCAGATATGAAAACATGATATGCAAGCACTCAGATGAGACAGGCAAAAAAATCAATAAGAGAGAACACAAGTGCAAGGGAACAACAATTCAATCTAGGTGAGAGGGCGCTGAAAATGTAAGGGAGGCATGGTCTGCACAGTTGAAAGCTTGTGCGGAAATCTCTCAAGACATCAAAGCTCAGCATTAATGTTCTCTGAGCAGTGGAGTTCTGAAGAGTTTCACATCAGAAGTAGATTTTAAAGACAATGAATCTTAGTTGTTCGGAAGAAATGTAATCTACAACTTTTATTTGCTATTTTAAAATATGTTTAGCATTGTTTTCTCCCAAGCCCATTTTCTATGAGACTAATCTTACTGCCACACTTTCAGAAATAGCAGTACTTTTTGAAAGGCAGCCAGGGATTTGTGTCCTTTTTTCTTATCGCAAATGAAATAATCCTTTGGGCTTTAACATTTCAAAGCATTAATATTTTATATTGCATTATAAAGTAAATAAACAGATTTGTTTGGTGCATTGATCTTGATGGAGAGAATTAATGGATAAGACAAGACACCTGGTGAAGGTAAAGAGAGCTGCTACTCATTAAAGAAATGTTCCTTGATACCCACGTCCAGGACTGCAAGGACATATTTTACAATTTCTGAAGTGTCTGATCAGTGAAATGATAAAATATTTGTATGATAGCTACTAAATGGATGATTATTATGTTCTTCACCTGCTTATGGAATACATATTTATAGATTGCCTCTGTAATTCTCTTTGTAGAAGTTGAAAGTTGAACACCATGAAAACCATGACTCATTATTTTGGGTCACATACTGCCAGCTCATATTTTTAATATAAACACAGTGTAACGGCCAAAGCCATCAGCAATTGATTATTTGATTAAGGTGTATTGTTACAAAGACCATAATTACACTGTCTTCTAAAGAGACCATAATCTCATTTGTTTTGGTTAGAATGTTTTGTTTGTAAAACAGAAACCTAGTGACAAGCAGAACAGGAACTTATATAAAAAAGAAAGATAGGGCCTGAAAACAGGAATGCATCTGGATTGTAAGAAATATCTGAAAGCAGAGAATTAAATGTCTTCTAGGTCCTTCTGTATCTTTCATTTCTGCTTCTGCCTGGGTATCCATTTACATGTCATCACAACCAGCAATCTTTTTGGTTCTCAGGCCCAGGTACTAGGGAAGGAAGCCCTTGATGCCCTTATATCAGAAGTCACCCTGGACCCATAACATGGCCATTACATGGCCAGGGGAGCCATGTAATAAATGCTGGAGGCAGCTCCACTCACATAAACAGAAAATCCCACAGAAGTGTTAAGGCGAAACCACCCAATAAGTTTCCACTATACCATTCGGTGGAAGCATAATGTGAACTAACATTTGTCAGCACTTAATATTCACCAAGCACTACATGGATAGTCTCTTTTAATACTCAATACAACTCACTAAGTATATGCAGTTATCACTATATAGATGAAGAAGCCAAGCTAACGGAAATGTGAAAAAAAGTCCAAGATCACATGTGTACACATTTAGTTGAAGTAAATTTAAATACAATTATCGTGTTTCCATTTTGCTAAGCAGCGTTCTAAGGTTTGAGGATTCAAAGTTCTCAGATATGATCAATTCATGACCTTGGAGAGCTCATGGCCAATTGGAAAAGAGAAGAGAAAAAAAAGATAATTATAACAAAAGTGGTTAAGCTTTCTATTTTAAAGAACCAATGATGTTTCAGAGGTTTATGTGTGGGGCATCAGACCCACTGTGACCCAGCCAGCAGAAAAAAAAAATATTTGGGGAAAGGAATATTCGAATTTAAAAGAGGAACTGATATTAACTGGGTGAAGAAGAAAGATAAGTGAATCCAGGCAGAAAGAGCAGGCATGTAAAAATGTGGTCATTTTAAAACAACACAGTATGTTGTTGGTGAAACATAGGCAATTTGGCAGAGATGGAATATAGGAAAAAACAGGCAGAGAACGTCAAGCAGCGAGAATCAAGAGAGAAGTGGAGGTTAGATTTTGATTAGCATTGAATATGTTTAGGACTTAGTTGTTATGAGGAAGCAATGAGAAGTTGTGGAAAGATTTTTTTAATAAATGTATGTATGTATGTATGTATGTATGTATTTATTTATTTATTTATGGCTGCATTGGGTCTTTGTTGCTGTGCCTGGGCTTTCTCTAGTTGCAGCGAGTGGGGGCTACTCTTCATTGCAGTGCGTAGGCTTCTCATTGCAGTGGCTTCTCTTGTTGCAGAGCATGGGCTTTAGGCACACAGGCTTCAGTAGTTGTGGCACATGGGCTCAGTAGTTGTGGCTTGTGGGCTCTAGAGTGCAGGCTCAGTAGTTGTGGTGCATGGGCTTAGTTGCTCTGTGGCATGTGGGATCTTTCCCACACCAGGGTTCAAATCCATGTCCCCTGCATTGGCAGGAGGATTCTTAACAATTGCACCACCAGGGAAGTCTGAAAGATATTTTAAAAGGGTATTGGTCTTCCAGGAATTGACATTTAAAAACAAATTATTCTGGTAAATATTAATAATTAATGGGCTGGAAGAAGGAAAGACTATAGGCTAGAAACTAAATAAGATTCAGTGGTGGAAAACTATGCAAAAGATAATGAAGTTCTGTCTGAAAGAAGTTGAGACAGTTGGTGAAGCTAAAATTCTAGTCACGGTGTGGGTTTTTAATGACACCACACACACCCCCCCCTCCATTATTGAAACAAATGCAATGGAGATTGAATTCAATTTGGAAAATTCGGAAATTTCACCCCCCAACCACCAAAGCAAAATATATATATATATATATATATATATATATATATATATATATATATATATATATATATATATATATATATATATATATTACAATGCCTGTCATTTATTTTAAAATAATTCAGCATAGACAGTAATTGAAATGTGAATATGCATTAGTTAAGCAACATGCAGGCAACAGTCATCTGACCTAGTGAGGAATTCCCTCTCAAGAGGTAGTGCTACACACCATAAGTAATTATACTCTGTGATAACTTCACTAGACAACTTTTTCCATCCTAAATATTGGGGTCAAAATATGGTTTGAAGCAAAACAGTAGCTTTCCATTAGAATTCTTTAAATTTCTTACCCTGTTCAGCAGTATGATCTGAAAGTTATCAAATGTTTTCCATATAATTTAACATACCAAATAATCCTAGTTACTTCAATATTTCTTCTGAGATGCCTAGGGGCCCTTTGGAATAATCAAGTTAGCTAGAGAAAGAAACTTACAATCTGTTATCAAAAGCAGTTCAATATTCCAGGAAAATTTTTTTTCTCTTAACAGGGAGAAAGAAAACCAAATTCCAGTCTTGTACCAGCTTACTATTAATAACAAAATTCATTTACCTAATTAAATCCAATCTGATCTTAATCACTCCTAACAACATACAAAATTCTTTTTTCAAAGTTCCCTTTTCTCACAAACCTTTTATTACTTTTTGTATCCATATGATTTGTCCCATATTTTTCCCCATCCAGAAAAAAACAGCTCTAGGACAAAATTATTATCATCATTTTCCTCAACAAAAATATCTTCATTTTTTATACCTCTGTCACCAACAACACATATCCTACTTGCTTTACACACTGAAATGCTTCCCTTATCATTTTTAGTAGCTTTAATTACATATTACAGTTTTTAATCCTTAAAAACCTTAACAAAACCAAGAAACAAGTAATTGAACTGTTATACCAGCATTTACTGATTGGCAAACTTAAGAATATATTCCATAACCTCTAAAAACATACATTTTTCTCATAGCATAATTTCTCTTCAAAGTGGTACAAGATGCGTTAATAAACCAAAACATCTTTAGTGTTTTTTCTCTCAAAAGAAGGCAAAAGTATGTAAACTTAGATTTGTTCAGCAATGTTCCAGTATTTTATCTTAAAAATGATTTAGACATTCAATTAATTTTCTTCATTTAACTTAATTTAGCAAAACTCTAAAGTTTCAAGTTACCAAAAATCTGGAATAACTATTTTTAGATAGACATCCCTGAAGCATAATTATTTTCAAAGAGTTTATCCAAAAGCTTTTGATCCATTTATGA
Source organism: Eschrichtius robustus (assembly GCF_028021215.1). NCBI lineage: Eukaryota > Metazoa > Chordata > Mammalia > Artiodactyla > Eschrichtiidae > Eschrichtius > Eschrichtius robustus. Next base: position 135,690,284 of record NC_090827.1, read on the forward strand.
CAATATCACATATAGACATATGATATTCAGACAGAGATCTCAAACCAGATATTTCAATACAGAACTTATCAGCTTATAAATAACAGTTGGAATAAGTTCAATTTATTCACTTGATTTTAAAAGGCTTCTCCCACCCCCCTTTTTTTTTAACCTTGGCTTGAAGTTCTACTAGTTAACCGAAGACTGAAGTCTCAGGCAAAGTGGGCTGTTTGTATTTCAAGGACAGGATAAGAGTTAACTTCAAGCTTTCTCATAGGCATATTTTTGTTCTCTCAGGGTCAGAATTCCAAAAACAGTATTTATCAAGCTAGCTTTCTCTAACTGCATATGCAAAAAGAAGCAGTTTTGGAATTTCAAAAGAATTTCATCTTAACCAATTTTCTCTGGAGTCTGAAGAATACTGTTGGCAACACAGTGATAAAAAAAAAATCATCTTTCTGTTTTTTTAGTCATAGTTTCATAGCTTAAATTTTCTAATGAATTGAACCTGAATTTCCCATTTTACAAAAGGCAACAAGTCATACAAATGGAATACACACTCATGCACCAGAAGACAGAACTGTCACATAACCTCTGATAGGATGACCAATGACCAATACAGAGTCCCAAACAAATACTTCCCCAAAAAGTCAGACTTATGCCAGAACTAATTGGAAAAATTAGCACTTCGTGCTCAAAAAAGAAGTTTGTCCAGGTGCACAACTGGGGGACTTACTCGGTCTTGGAGCTCATCAGCTTATCCAGATGCATGTTTCCGTTCCACCAAGGAAAAGTGTTAAGTTGGCAGACAGTGGCAAGAAGGGGAGTAAGAGGGAGGATCCCCGAAACAAATGGTTTTGGCAGCTGCTAGGAACACCCCCCCCCCCAAATTTCCCTCTCGGGGCCAGCTAGCCCCCAGCAGCGGGACCCTCGCAGCCTTTAGGGCGAGTTGTCATGGCTGCAGCTCTACTCGGGAAACCCCGGGGAGCCAGACGTCATGAGAGCGCAGCAGCCCCACGTTGGGTGGCAAAAAACTGTTACCGAAAGTGGAGCCCGGCTGCTTGCTACTCTGAAGCCAATAAAGAGGCAAGGTTGGTGGAAAGGAAAGTTTGTTTTGTTTTGGAGGCTGGCAACCATGGGATTCCTGTCCAACTGCTGACTCTCCCCACTGACAATCAGTGGGCAAGAGCTTTTATAGATGGAGGGAGGGGGCTCTACCTTCAGGAACAACACGGTCAGCTCTGACAGTCTTCTTGAAACGGGTCATGCAGTTGTCTGATCAGTGTCACCTTGATTGTTTTAAGTACAGTTAGCCTTTAGTTCCAGGGTCAGTTTGTTCCCATTTCTTTAGGCCAGTTCTTGGAACTGTGGCAGCTTATGTCATGGCTACGGTCTGGTCATCATGTAGTTAACTTCTTCCACCTGGTGGGGCTTTCAGTATCTATAAGACAGCTCACAGGATATGTCTCGGAATATTATCTATAGCCCTTGAAGAGGAACTAAAGGTCCTTGACTATGTTTAATGACTAAACTGTTATTATTTAGTCTTGTTGGACTGTTTTCCTTTGTTTTTGCTTTTTTTTTTTTCACTCCTCTCATTAAACTTTTTCTTTAGCTGAAGTTTTTCGACAGACAAAAAGTAGGCTGAGGACATGGGGGGCAAGGACCACAGGGTCCTGCTGCATTTCAAGGGGACATTTCTTTATTATCTATTTCTTCTCATGGGTGTTTCTCATAAAAGATAAAATCTAGCGATAATCTTAATAATGTGTGTAGAATTAATATTAGGTGCACCAAGCCAGTTTTAGAAGAGAACAACATAAACATTTAAAATTCTTTTGTAAAGATCGCCTAAATCCTATCCAAAAAAATTAAACAAAAATCAAATGCATCTATTGGTTAGCTATGTGAACAGAACTGTAGAATGGTTTTATTTGATCCTGCCCTCATTTTTGCAGAGTCGGACCACCTTGTCAGATCCTTTTTACCGACCTTAGACTGTTTTCCTCCCAGACTTTTATCTTGCATTCTAGCACTTAATAGTTTGTTAGAATTTTTATAACTCCTTAAAAAGGACTCTGAGAATATTTCACAGTAATGAATACTGAGCCAGTTTTGACAACCTTGAATAGATGAGGCAAATTATTAAAGTGTATTTGCCACTTTTATAAACTTACTCAAATGCTGAAAAATGGTTGGAGCACAAAACACTGATTCAGTCTAATAACTTCATTCTGTCATTGATATATTTACATGTATATCTTATTGTTAACTTTCTTCTTAACTCATATTTCAGTATATCATGTGATGTAAGATAATTCTCATTTTTATAAATATCACAGAGTTGCTGAAAATAGTAATTTGCACTGATTGTATATAAAATACTCATAAGAAGTCTAGTTTATTATATGCTTGTGTGAATGTTATTTTTATCATCATTTTTAACATGGATATCTCATAAATTTAACACATGCCTCAAATAGTATGGATACAGGTTATTTGATGTTCATCAAACATTTAATCTGTGACTCTTATATGTTTCATTCTAACAGTTATTAAAGGAAATATTATTCATCATTAATGACAGGCAAGTTCTTCTGCCAGTTTCTTATTACCAAAATGACACATATTAGTTGTGAAGAATTTGAAAAACATTACACAAACTCTTACTGACTTTTGCTTAACTGATTACCAAGTATAACTTTTCGTGTTCTGAGACCAATCTCCCAATGTGAGTGGGGAGAGGGCTCCCCACACCACCAAGCAACTCTCCTACACCAAGAGACAGCATCAGATTCCACAGGTTAAGGGTTCAGTCCTACAAGACTGTCTCCTGCCCCTTCAGACGCCTATCGCAAGCCCAGGTTGTTACCTATGCTTCTGACCAACTGGCTATAAACCAGAGGTTCCCAAGACCCCCTCCTTGGGTTCAATTAATTTGCCAGAGCAGGTCAAAGAACTCAGAGAAATAATTTACTTACTAGATTGCTGGTTTATTATGAAAGGATGTAGCTCAGGAAGAGCCAGATCAAGGAGTATATAGGATAAGGTCTGTGGGAAAGATCTCAGAGCCTCCACGTCATCTTCAGGCACATCACTATCCCCAGGTTCCCACATGATCACCAACCCAGAAGCTCTCCAAACTCAGTGCTTTGGGGGTTTTATGGAGGCTTCACTACACAGGCACAATTGGTTAAATCATTGGTTGAATTAATTCAACCTCCAGCCCCTCTCCCCTCCCTAGAAATCAGGAGGTGGGATTGAAAATTCCAAGCCTCTGTTCTTGGTGGTTTTCCCTAACAACCAGCCCCCATCCTTAGTGCTGGCCAAAAGTCCCTCATTATCATAAACCCAGTTGTGGTAGAAAGGGGTTTGTTTTGAATAACAAGACAACATTTTACCTTTATGACTCTGAAGCTTTTCAGAAACTGAAGACAAGAGACCAAATATTATGACAGAAATGCTGCCACTGCTTCCAGTTTTGGACTGTGATTCAGGAACTGTGGACATAAAATAAATTTTAATAAAAATAAATTTTTTATTTTTTAATAAATAAATGTTTTTCTTATAAATCATAATATCACAATAACCAAGTCTCCACTGCCTCTATAAAGTGCTGAACACTCAAGGTTAGTAGGCCCCAAGCCACTGGAAATGTTTGCTTACTAGAGTTTGCTAAACATGGGTTTATTCTCCAAACTGTGTGTGCCAGAGTTGCTTAATATTGCAATTATGCAATGTAATTCAATAAAACTGTGATATATGATTGTCAGAAGAGAATTACTTTCACAAAAATTAAATTTAAACTAAGAAAATAATAACTAATAGAAATTTTCTTGAAAATAAATTGCAGATGAAATAGGCATGGGTGAGACAACCATAAAATATTGGCAGGAAAATTATAAAAATCTCCAAGGAGTCTCAGTTTAGATTTCTATACAGATGTCTATAGTTCTTGCTACACATAAGAGAAAGCAAAACTTGGAATCATAAACATAACACAAATTTGGCAATGTCAAATCAGTTGTTGGTGGTTGCTTCTGCAATATTTTGTTTGATTTTCTTTTTTGTTTTCCCTGGTAATAACCGATCTGAATAAAAACAACAGACTTAGTCACAATAAGAACAGAAAACTTTTTTAATGTTAAAACACTAATCTTACTTAAATGTTTACCAAAACAGTTACAAAGAATTTTTGACACACAAAATATATTACTTTCATGTTGTAATAACAATAGTTATTTAGATGATGAAAGCTGATGTTACTGAATAGTTGCAAAATTGTCTGTCTTATTTTCATTGTGTTCATTTCTCTATCTGACTATGAGAAATTATACTTCTATTAAGATGGCCAGCCTCCTTAACATACATGTTACTTGTGCTTAATTATAGCTTATAAAGTATAGAACTCCAAATATGGCGTTTTCCAAAAATACATTATCAAAAGGATAGAATCAGGATGCTTCTGCCACAGTATAGAGGTCTTTCCATGTCATATTAATGAAGTAAATTAGAATTTAAAAAATTCTCTGGTCAGCAATGTATGAGTACCAAAATATACACCATTCCAGAAGATATAAGCTCTACTTAAGCTACCTCTGCACTAAACCATTTATTTAACAAACATTCATTGACTGCAGTGTGTCCCCCAGGCTCTGCTTAAAGAACTAGTAACAAAAGCATTGATGACTTGGTAAACTGATGCCCTTGAGAAGTCATTGGCATTGTATGCCAATGAAAAAAATTCCACTGATGCTTACAGGTATACATGAGAGTGCTTTCATGAGAGAAAGCAGGAAAAAGCAAGCAACATGACAAAAATAGAGTTCAGCTCTCAAATCTAACCATTTATCATCACATCCATTATTATCCATTATTATTATATCATCTAACCATTTTCAGCACACTGAAAAAACCATCCGCAAGATATATTCATGTATTACCACTAAAGAATATACCATTCTCAATTACTACCTTTAGCTGTTTTTCCTTTGAAATCTTTGTAATTATTTCACTCTTGAAACCTTGCTCAAAGCCTAGTTTTGTTTTATTTTGTTTTTAATACATAGGAAATAACCAAATATCTAATACTTTTTTCATTACATTCTATTGAAAGCTATGAGATATACTTGAAAGTGTATCATATTCTTTATTCTGTCAGTGCCAAAGCAGGATGTTCTCTTTTCAAAATATGTACTCTTTATTTAGGTTACTTCATACTCTTAAAAAAATTATTTATTTATCATTCAAAGTATTTATATGCAGCCAGGCAAATATTTTTCTGTAATTATTTTTAATCATTCTGTAATTTTCTGTAATCATTTGCCAGTAATTCTGGCAAATAAACCAGAGTGAGGGGCACATGTTCCTAAGTTATCATATAAAAATCACCTTTCCAAACTACATCTATAGTTTGAAATCATGGAAAAAATTAAGAAAATCAGAATGTGTTTTAGAGGAAGGGCATCCCATATTTCAGGACACTAATCACCAGAAAGGACAATTTAGATTTACCTCTACATTTAAAAATATCATTAAATACTAAAATGTTTCATTATTTTTAAAATGATAACATTAAATGTAAAACCCAACACATAAAGTTTATGAGACTTAGGGATATATAGACCCAAATTTATTATTTAAATGGCTAAAATAAAGAGCCGAAAGAGACATTATGATACTTTGTAAACATGGCTTATATTGTCATGTTATTAATCATATAGATTCACTTAACATTTTATTAGCAACATCATTATTAAAAATTATGCTATAATACAATGAACATAGAACTGTTTTTATATCAGAGATTCCAGTTACTAAGGTCTGGATGAAGATTCCTCCCCCTTTGTGGAAATTGAATTATTAAATCTATTCTACCCTACTAATGTCAGAAATAGCCTCAAAAAACCAATATCACATAATCAGGATTGGCATGGAAAATAAAACCTATTGTTAATCCAGTATAAAGTACATCTTTCAGAATTAGGGTTACTTAGGGTCTACATTTCTGGCCCTTATGATTAAGGAAGGATGCCAAGTCCTTTCCTTTCTATATCAAAGTCATCCCCATTCTTCCTCTGATATATAAGGAAAGTACAATCATGTTGGAGTTCAGTCACTCTTACCCTTAGGCCTGCTATCCAGAAATTACCTAGAATGGAACTGTAACCCCGAAACTCACTGTGCAGAAGAGGCTGGTGTGAATGTGGAAGAAACTAGTGCATGAGTTAGGAGAGGAATAATAATATTGCATTAACTGATTCATCACAGAGAAAATGGTGGAGGCAACATCTAAGATCTCTCAGGACACAGCTTTCACCTAGCTCTTCTGCTGTGAACTGAATTGGCTGCATGGCCCACCTGGGTTTCTGTATTTATGTTTCATGCTCAAAGTGCAGACCAAAAGAATCAGGTGAACATATCATAGTTATCTGATAAAATGTCAGACTAGTTTTCTGTACTTAGATAACTAGCTCAGTGCTTCCTGTTGGAGCCTTGGAGAGCGATGGTAAGTAGGTCTTATGGGAAAGGCCACAGAAAAATGCCGCTCTCACATGGGAGAAAAGGGGTTTACAGGAGGTGTTTTGAAATTCACGAATGCTTCAAACTATGTAGCTTTTCTATTTTTTTAGGTACGATAAAATTGCGATACATTGAGAGTGTTTTAATATGCCAAGGTCAGTTTTCTCACATCAAAAAAATTTCATGTGGTAATTTTGAGAAAATGATTTAGACTTCCCTAAGAGTAATTAAAATTTTATTTTATTTTACAAACAACTTAATTGTTAATGAAATACAACATATTGTTTAAGATACTATTTGAAGCTTTTACTCTGTGAAGAAATCTCTCTTTAGTAATAAGTGTATTTTAAAATTATGATATAGATATCTTATAATAAATTTAAAACTCTATTTTCATTTATAAGCCAGTAGTACAGCTTACTATTAAGAAATGCTAATATTAAACTTTCATTAGTTATATCTCTCAATCTTAGGCAGTAGTCAAATAATTTTAAATATAATTATTGAACGATTTTTATTAGCAAGATCCTTAATTTTATAAATGACAAAACTCATCACTTAGAATAAAGTTATTTATTATACATAAACAGCTACAGAAAGTAAGGATCAAAAGATAAAGTAGCATAATTACTATATTAAAGCTAAATATAGACAAAATTAGAAAATGATATTAAATAAAAATAAATAAAATCTGTTTTAATATTTTATTCTCTTTGGTGGATGTTTAAAAAACCTTGTTTGGTACATGAAATTTTATGATATGACAGTCTGTGTGTGGGTGTGATATGGGTGTGTGTTGTGTGTGTGTGTGTGGGTGTGTGTGTTTTGAAAATTCATCGCGCACTTGGAAGGTTTAAATTTTTCATTATGCTATGATGTTATTTTTTCCTTTGGATTTCTTGTATGCAATATCTGGTATTGATAAATTATTTATTATCATATTCTCTCCATATCCCAAATGTAGAATTGGTCCTATATATTGCTACCATGAAAAAATATGATACACTGATTTTCTGTTTCTTTCTTAGAGCTCAGCCTTTACTTTTCTCATCATTTAATGATCACTCTTCCAAACTAAGCTCATTTCCTTTTCTGAATTCATGCTCTCAACTCTTTCCAACCTCCCTGTACACCTGCCTAGACTCATTTTCGTGCTGCAGTTGCCATTGCCACTACATTTCAGAGGTTCTTAATATAAAAGACTGAAAATGTAGAAAATAAGGTCAGTTTCCCATGTGCATGTTTGGATTATGGTATGTTCTTAATGTGAGGTTTAATCCCTTAAAAATAGGTAATTTTTTTCAGGAGAGGCAATGGTTACAGAAGCTCAATGATATAAAATCATTAAAAAATAATATAAATAGGAATCTAAAGGGATGAGGGTTGATGTGAAGAGTCAATAGGAAAATCTGCAGAAGAGTCTACAATAAGAACAAAACCAGTAAAAACCAAGCAGTAGTAGGGGACAGGGTAAATGGCTGAAGTTAAATAAACAGATTGGGCTATACTTAATAATGGTGGGTGAAAAATAAAATAGTTTATAGTATTTTCCTAAATAAATATTTATTAAGTAGTTTTACAATAGTTCAATTTTATATATTTTCTAATCCTTTTATTTTATAATTAGTTTATAAATTAATAGTGATGATATTTGACCTCACTTTTGTCACTGTATTATTTTTTCTGCCTTTAATGCTTTGTCTTATATCTTTTGCCACATAGATTTTTTTCTGGTTTGGGGCATGTGTAAGGCCAGTAAGTGTGTGTGTGCATAGGGGAGTGTGTGTGTGTGTTCATGCACACATACGTGCATATGGTTTCTTTTCACTTATAATTATTTTTTCCCTAGCAGTAGTCATTATGTCACTTATGTACTTTATTTATTCCCGTCAGCCAAAAAAGAGAAACAGGAAGGAAAGAAGCATGGTCCTTCTTTTTAGAATACTTCCCCTAAATTTCAGTCACTTCTTTCATCTATACCCCATTGTCCAAAATTTGGTTATTTTCTCTCACTTAGATGTAAAGAGGACGGGGGTGGGGTGCAGCTTTTCACTTGGCAGTCATATTCCCAGCTATAATTTTGAGTGCAGTTACTGAGGACAAAAGAGGAAGAGATTAAGAAATAATGAGCAAACAGCCTGTCACACATGACTACATGTATGTTATAACAATCTGGAAATTAGATAATGTGCTTTTAATTTAATAATCAAAGTTTTCACAAACATTCCTAAGTTTGTATTCATTTAATCATCTCAATGTAAAAGACAACAATAATTTTTAATCCTTCTGACAAAAGACATTGTATTTCTGCTTTTGCTCTTTCCATCCTCAACTCTTTCAACTTTGCAAATTGTTTTACAATCATCTAAGGTCATAAATCCAATTTTTTAAAATTTCTCTCTTTTTCATGTTATTTTTAATAACAATATATTCTTCCTTCAGTTGTGGACACCCAATGTCTTAGGTAGACATAAACCTAAGCCAGGGGAGATCATTGGAAATCAAACCCTGCGAATAAAGATGGGAATAAACAACCCCAAATAAGTATTTGTGTTTCTCAAAAATGTGTGCAGGTGAGTCGTCCTCAGTGGATTCCTACCAGAGCAAGAGTAGCATCTCTGAGTTTGACTTAGGGCCCCCTCAATCAAATAAAAATAAAAATTAAATAAAACCTTCACTTGCAAACCCATCTGTGTGGTCTTTTCAGTTTCAGAATCTTTTCCCTGACTGCTTTATACTTTAAACTATTTCTGTTTCTATGGTTTAAAAACGTGAAGGTTTACCACCACTGACCTTTAATTCTTATAATTATTAGTTACATAAAAAGTTTGTTGTATATTTCTGTATCTTTTCATCCTATTTTAACACCAGCTATCTCAGAGAGAACTATATTTTCTGATTTCTCTTACAGTGATCTCAAGTGTGTCACTGAACATTCACCAGAGGCTTTCATTCCTGAACACCTGTATTTTCAAATGCTTGGCAGTATTTGAAATGATCATTACTCAACTCTTTCAGTGAAAATTTTATGGATTTTATATGTTTTTCTTCAAAAATTTATTTTACCCAAGGAAAGATCTGAATCTAACTTGATTTTAGTGATCTGTAGGCAATCATTTCTAAAAAACTTTTAAAGTATTTATTATTATCTCTCTTACTCATTTTTGACAACTGATTTGTTTTCTTGCATGTTCCCATGCCTTTCACAGTTCCAAGTAATGGCTGTCCACCTCAAACTCGATGTTAATGGCACTCTTCAGAGTTGTACAGTGTATAGTTTTCAGGCCGTGAGAGCTGGCCCAAGTTCCAATCTGATCATAAAAGGCTTCTTCACTTATATCTTTGATTATTAGTTCTGATAACTTATATTTAAATTTTCTTGTTCTTCAATCATATCTTAAATTGCTATGGTTAATTTTCTATGTACACTCACTTCACTCAAAATTTTCATTTCTATTTTTTTCTTTTTTAGATTCTGGAAATGCTTTAAAAGTCTACTTTATTATTGTTAATTTGAATTTCTTCAGTGTAAATCTGCTTTTTAGGCTTCCAGCGAATGTTCTATTGGGCAATTATTTCTCATTGAATTTTGTACTTTTCTTATCCGGACCTGTCCTTGTTTAACAGAACTAAAGCTTTCTTTTATATTACTAAGAATAAGGAACAAATGTGTTCTGCATTTCCTTTTGTGTCATGAATTCATTTCAGGGAAGGATTTTCCTCTGAGTCATTACCATTTTACTTTTCTTTCTCTGTATCTCATAATGCCTTCTTATATACCAGTTGACATTTTCTATTAACTCCTGTTAGAACTTGATTTGGTAATATTTGTTCATGTCATGAGGAAGGCTGATGCATCTTATTTTCATTTCTTTCCCCTGGATCTTATTGCAAAAGAAGGGAATGATTCATGCCCGGTGTTGGGGGAAAGTAAGGATGTGGGTTTTCAATACTCATTCCACAGTAGTTTCCTGGATGCTGGCAGAAGCCCCCAGTTGACTTGAAACCAGAGAACAGAGCATCATGTAATGCAGGTAGCACACTGGTGCCCACATCGTGGCATTTAGTGAATGTTAATTTCCTTAGTAACTCTGCGTGCCTTTTCAAATTGTTCAATACATACAACAACCTACTCAAAAATAGGTGAAAAATAAATTTCTATAGATCTATAGTCATGGTTCAGAGAACAACGAGAAGTAGACCAGAGGTTATTGATGCCGCTCCCAGGTATATACCTTACAGGGCTTGTAGCTGTGACTAAAAGGCTTAAAGGCAAAAAAGCATAAAGTACTGGAGATTTTTCACTATGTGACTTCCTCTGTCAGTGTTAGCCAGAGGCAGTTAAGGTCACAAGCCTGGAGAATTAGTTGTGCAGACTTTCATGGGCAGAGGCCAACGCACAGACGGCCAGGGGAAGCTGGTAATGATTATTCCTAGTATATTTTGGTCAAGAAAAATGTCAAAGAAGTAATAGAGGGATGATTTTTAATTCTAACTTATCTGCATAAATATGCAGATAAATCTGAAATATGCTCACTTCTTGCTTCTCATTGCAAAGATATTAATCTGTCTTTCATTTCCAGATAGAATAATGACTGTTTTATTTACAAATAAAATGAAATGAAAAGCCAGGAGCAAGTGTTCCTGCCAGGTCCACTCATTCTTCCATCTTTCTTTCCAGAGGTAAAGTATGCAGAAAATGTGTATCTCCTAGCTAATACTTTGGATCCCTTCCTCCAGAAACTACATCAAAAAAACCAAGAGTGTAGACCCCAGAAAAACAAAGATTACATTTGAAGATCTAGCTGGAAGGAGGGAACAAAAGCTGCCTTTGGGAGAAGATGAGGAAGCACATATTGAATAGTTTAAAAGCCATGGTACCTGCAGGAGATGAAAGGACATTGTCAAACCTGAAGTAAATTACACAGGACACCCTTCCGTGAGCCTGGGGTGACCAATAGAGGGGAGGCTGGCAGCATAAGGGCTTCATCAGTCAGACACTGAGCTCTTCCACACAAAGACAGACAAAAATGTGTCCCAGTTTTCCAGAGAATTCCTCTACAGTACCCGTAGAGGTGAGATTACACAGAAGACTGACCTACTTAGAAACGCTTAGATCCCAGCAAGGAACATGCAGGTTGGATGTGCGCTAGGTGGGTGTCAGGTTCCACTCCAAGCCAAAGGCAAATCATGAGGCAGAGTCAAGAGGAATATTAAAGATTTGGAGGGAGAGCCTAGAAACTGAGTGGAGAAAAATGTCAAATACAGGTCTGAAGATGTAGCTAAGAACCAAGGAAAATTTAACCAGAGAGAGAAAAACATTGGGATAAAACCTATATAATTCTGTTAATTTTCTCTCTCATCCAGAGCTAATTTTCATAGTCTACTCATGCATGCAATGGTTTTGGCTTAATGACATCTTAGCAATGACGCACAACATTTGACATTTACCACTTTGTCTTGATTTTTTTTTTTTTTTTATCGTTGGTGGGATCATCAAGAGGATATGAAGATGTCCAGATTAAAATATTGTGAAAAATTTTTAGAGACAGGAAGAAAATTCCCCTGAGCATTTAAACGACCTTTCTGACAAGGGGTGTGTACACACATGTGTGTATATAGAATTCAACTTACTTAAGGGGCTGGGATAGAGGCACATCCTACACATAAATGTTTTGTGGTAGAACTAAAATGTCACAACTTGCACACTGAGGATAGGCCTGAAAATAATTCCTGAATAAAAAATAGTAATGTAATATCCGTGCGATTAATAATAATACTTAGCATATTGCATGCATTCAGTATACCAAGCTTTGTAATAGGCATTATATAAGCATTTTTATATCAGGTTTCTAATGTTTTTTTTTTAAATAGTTATTATTACTCCAGCTTTATCCATGAGGAGAAAGAGGTTCGTGAAGGAGATGTAACTTCTCCAGATAATGGACACAGTAGGTAAAAGAGCTGGGATTTTACATAGGTGTTTCTGAATCTAAAGCCCATGATTTCTCTACTACATTATAGCAGCATATCTGAGGAGTCACCTTAAGTCTTCCAGACCTGAGGTAAGCCATAAAATTTGTCCAAAGTTTTTGTATCTCAAGTGTCCAGGATATCCAAGAACACAATGGAAACTTGGAGAGAATAATCAGCCAGCATCTTAGTGAAGCTGGGAGAATCATACACACCCCTCACATCACACATCAAAAAAAAAAAAAAAAAAAAAAAAAGCCAATTCAACCATCTGGAGAACAGTTTAGCAATTCCTTCAGAATTGCTAAAGTTCCCTTCAGCAAAGTTCCCTTTAGAAGATCTTTCCCATACCATATTCTCTTGGGAGAAATGGATAATCGTGGTGATGACAGCTTTTCTGAGCTGGATCTGAGCTGGCCACACAGGTAATAGAGAAAATATGGGAAAAGTTTTGTGTAATTAGTGCAGGAAGAGTCATCATATCTGCACTGGAGGCCACTTGTCAGTTTGTTCCTGACACTGCAGTAAAAGAAGAAACAGGCTTTATTTCTTAAGGAAGAAATCCTCTAACATACAGAGCTGGACCAAAAGCAAGCACATGGAAACAAGAAAGACAAATAAAAGAAAAAACCGGAAGGAGACAGACACAAATCCCCCTCATGTATACAGAAGGGAAAGTTCTCATAGACATTAGCAGCCCCTCGTAGTCTATCTATAGGCAAAGCTGCCTCGGAGGAGGGATGTGGAATCAGATGTGAGCCAAACAGTAGCCTTGCAAGTCCATTGTTACCACCAGTGTCACCTTCTGTTGCCATGGCACTACTTTGACTCCGACTCAGCTTCACTCCCTCCAAGAAGCTAATCAAAGCAGAGATTCCAATAGCTCCATTTTCTGACTGGGCTTTTTTTTTTTTTTCAATTTAATTCTTTGAATATTTTCTATTGAACCATTGTTAATACACCAATTTTACACTTTAATGAACACTCCCTGGGTAAATATATTAGTGAACCGGAATCTTATCAGATTCTTCCCTCACCTTCAAAGTACTGAGTGAATAAATGAAATTTATTAAATTATGGCATGGATTAACAAATATACCTATTCAATAAATAAGAGCAACTTGAGGGATGCAACAATAAAGCACCTTTTTTTTTTGTCTCCAACTGTTCATTTGATTTTTTTAGTGGGCTTAGGTTTTTTGTCTGTGGATGAAAACTCAAGGATGACCTATGACATATCTGATCATTCATAGGCGATATAATTCCTTTTTCTCAGCTATGCTTATAAAATATGTATAAATTCAGTACTTAAAAGACTCAGACTTGAGAATTCCAGTTTCAGGGCAGTGATATAGAGCTTGAAAGAACATCACTTCTACACTTGCATAAAGAAAAAACCTGAAAAAAACCTGCAAATGTTAAGAATTTTTCTTGCACCTATTAGAGAAATGAAATTTCAGGGAACCAGTTAATCTGCAGTCTGGAGAAAGACAAATGCTTGCAGTGAGAAACAGAACCTGATCTTAAATATACCGAAGCTTGTCCTAACATAATATTTGTCAGTAAAATATCTGCAAGTTCCTTTTTAAAATTCTCTTATTGATAAATTGATGCATCTATTAAAATTGAACAAATTTAATCAAAATTTAATAAATTTCATTGTTTCTTTTCAGGTTCATTACAAATATAATAAATTTAGACAAATAAAAGTTACTTTCTGCTACTTGCAACTTTGTATATATATTAAAGTTTTGATTTTAACTATTTTCCCTCTCATGCAGCCAGACCATTTACTAATTTACTAGACTCAGTCGTATTTAATAAATAAAGTATGTACTATTGTCTTGCATCCACATTCAAACATTTCTGCTACTATACTTCCAGTAGAATCTTAATCACCCATATTAACTATAATTTGTATTACAAAGAACTACATCTACTTTACAGAGAAAACTGGGAGGTAGGTGTTCAGTAATTGTCATACAAAGCATCTTAGCAAACCAGTAGGACTCATAAGCATGCACAATATGTTGACCTAAGTCCACTCACGTTCCTCCTACATATTTTTAAGTGGTAAAACATGAACATACCCATTAACATGAACCATAAGAATAAGCACTCTGTAACATCACAAAGTATTGATAAAAAGCAAATACACACACACACACACACACAAACACACACACATGGAACATGATCAACTAATTACTTGGTGACCAAAGCTTCAGTATTCTATCTAACTTGGAAAGTATCTGGTTATCAAAACAACGCCCAAGAATTACCTTCATTTAATATTAGTTTGGGATCTTAAATTAAGGGTCTTGGAAATTACATTTAAGTCCATATGCTTCTGAACCACCTTTCATATAAAATGTTTTTGTAATTACAAATAAATTTACTTCAAAAATGTAACACTTTTCAAAATCATAAGCATTGTGTAGAAATTGTCTTACATTAACTGATAATAAACCAATATACTAAATGTAATGACTCAGCAGGTTAACTAGTCTCTTAGTGAAAATACAAATCTTATTTGCAAAAAATTCTGTATTGTATACACAGAAAATCAAAGAAAAAACATAGTTATTCTCTTGAAAGAAAAAAACATTAAATCAGTCTGAATTGTTCAAACTTTTAGCCTTTCTTACATGTATTTGGATTCTTACATAAAACTTCTGAGCTAGCAGATTCTATAAAAAATAAGCTCTTTTTAAAAGACTACCACATTTAAAGAATTAGAAGTTGATTTTCTAGGTATTTGTTGGGAATGTTAGATTTATTTATTTATTATTATTTTTTTAATATTTCATTTTACATTTTTAATGTCTTTCATTCTTGTTAGTGCTAATTGATTTTTTAACATCTTTATTGGAGTATAATTGCTTTACAATGGTGTGTTAGTTTCTGCTTTACAACAAAGTGAATCAGTTATACATATACATATATTCCCATATCTCTTCCCTCTTGCATCTCTCTCTCTCCCACCCTCCCTATCCCACCTCTCTAGGTGGTCACAAAGCACCCAGCTGATCTCCATGTGCTATGCGGCTGCTTCCCACTAGCTATCTATTTTACGTTTGGTAGTGTATATATGTCCATGCCACTCTCTCACTTTGTGCCAGCTTACCCTTCCCCCTCCCCGTATCCTCAAGTCCATTCTCTAGTAGGTCTGCGTCTTTATTCCCATCTTGCCCCTAGGTTCTTCATGACTTTTTTTTTTTTTTAGATTCCTTATATATGTGTTAGAATACGGTATTTGTTTTTTTTTCTTTCTGACTTACTTCACTCTGTATGACAGACTCTAGGTCCATCCACCTCACTACAAATAACTAAATTTCGTTTCTTCTTATGGCTGAGTAAAATTCCATTGTATATATGTGCCACATCTTCTTTATCCATTCATCTGTCGATGGACACTTAGGTTGCTTCCGTGTCCTGGCTATTGTAAATAGAGCTGCAATGAACATTGTGGTACATGACTCTTTTTGAATTATGGTTTTCTCAGGGTATATGCCCAGTAGTGGGATTGCTGGCTCGTATGGCAGTTCTATTTTTAGTTTTCTAAGGAACCTCCATACTGTTCTCCATAGTGGCTGTATCAATTTACATTCCCACCAACAGTGCAAGAGTGTTCCCTTATCTCCAGACCCTCTCTAGCATTTATTGCTTGTAGATTTTTTAATGACGGCCATCTGACCAGTGTGAGATGATATCTCATTGTAGTTTTGATTTGCATTTCTCTAATGATTAATGATGTTGAGCATTCTTTCATGTGTCTGTTGGCCATCTGTATATCTTCTATGGAGAAATGTCTATTTAGGTCTTCTGCCCATTTTTGGATTGGGTTGTTTGTTTTTTTAATATTGAGCTGCATGAGCTGTTTATATATTTTGGAGGTTAATCCTTTGTGCGTTGATTCATTTGCAAACATTTTCTCCCATTCTGAGGGTTGTCTTTTCATCTTGTTTGTAGTTTCCTTTGCTTTGCAAAAGCTTTTAAGTTTCATTAGGTCCCATTTGTTTATTTTTGTTTTTATTTCCATTACTCTAGGAGGTGGATCAAAAAAGATCTTGCTGTGATTTATGTCAAAGAGTGTTCTTCCTATGTTTTCCTCCAAGAGTTTTATAGTGTCCAGGCTTACATTTAGGTCTCTAATCCATTTTGAGTTTATTTTTTGTGTATGGTGTTAGGGAGTGTTCTCATTTCATTCTTTTACAGGCAGCTGTCCAGTTTTCCCAGCACCACTTATTGAAGAGGCTCTCTTTTCTCCATTGTATGTCCTTGCCTACTTTGTCATAGATTAGTTGACCATAGGTGCATGGGTTTATCTCTGGGCTTTCTATCCTGTTCCATTGATCTATATTTCTGTTTTTGTGCCAGTACCATACTGTCTTGATTACTCGAGCTTTGTACTATATCTGAAGTCAGGGAGCCTGATTCCTCCAGCTCCGTTTTTCTTTCTCAAGATTGCTTTGGCTATTCAGGGTCTTTTGTGTTTCCATACAAATTGTGAAATTTTTTGTTCTAGTTCTGTGAAAAATGTCAGTGGTAGTTTGCTAGGGATTGCATTGAATCTGTAGATTCCTTTGGGTAGTATAATCATTTTCACAATGTTGATTCTTGCAATCCAAGAACATGGTATATCTTTCCATCTATTTGTATCATCTTTAATTTCTTTCATCAGTGTCTTATAATTTTCTGCATACAGGTCTTTTGTCTCCTTAGGTAGGTTTATTCCTAGATATTTTATTCTTTTTGTTGCAGTGGTAAATGGGAGTGTTTTCTTAATTTCACTTTCAGATTTTTCATCATTAGTGTATAGGAATGCAAGAGATTTCTGTGCATTAATTTTGGATCCTGCTACTTTACCGAATTCATTGATTAGCTCTAGTAGTATTCTGGTAGCATCTTTAGGATTCTCTATGTATAGTATCATGTCATCTGCAAACAGTGACAGCTTTACATCTTTTCTGATTTGGATTCCTTTTATTTCTTTTTCTTCTCTGATTGCTGTGGCTAAAACTTCCAAAACTATGTTGAATAATAGTGGTGAGAGTGGGCAACCTTGTCTTGTTCCTGATCTTAGTGGAAATGGTTTCAGTTTTTCTCCATTGAGGACAATGTTGGCTGTGGGTTTGTCATATATGGCCTTATTATGTTGAGGTAAGTTCCCTCTATGCCTACGTTCTGGAGGGTTTTTATCATACATGGGTGTTGAATTTTGTCGAAAGCTTTCTCTGCATCTATTGAGATGATCATATGGTTTGTCTCCTTCAATTTATTAATATGGTGTATCACATTGATTGATTTGCATATATTGAAGAATCCTTGCATTCCTGGGATGAACCCCACTTGATCATGGTGTATGATCCTTTTAATGTGCTGTTGGATTCTGTTTGCTAGTATTTTGTTGAGGATTTTTGCATCTATGTTCATCAGTGATATTGGCCTGTAGTTTTCTTTCTTTGTGACATCTTTGTCTGGTTTTGGTATCAGGGTGATGGTGGCCTCATAGAATGAGTTTGGGTGTGTTCCTCCCTCTGCTATATTTTGGAAGAGCTTTAGAAGGATACGTGTTAGCTCTTCTCTAAATGTTTGATAGAATTTGCCTGTGAAGCCATCTGGTCCTGGGCTTCTGTTTGTTGGAATGTTTTTAATCACAGTTTCAATTTCAGTGCTTGTGACTGGTCTGTTCATATTTTCTACTTCTTCCTGGTTCAGTCTCAGAAGGTTGCGCATTTCTAAGAATTTGTCCATTTCTTCCAGGTTGTCCAATTTATTGGCATATAGTTGCTTTTAGTAATCTCTCATGATCCTTTGTATTTCTGCAGTGTCAGTTGTTACTTCTCCTTTTTCATTTCTAATTCTATTGATTTGAGTCTTCTCCCTTTTTTTCTTGATGAGTCTGGCTAATGGTTTATCAACTCAAAGAACAATCTTTTAGTTTTATTGATCTTTGCTATATTTTCCTTCATTTCTTTTTCATTTATTTCTGATCTGACCTTTATGATTTCTTTCCTTCTGCTAAGTTTGGGTTTTTTTTTGTTCTTCTTTCTCTAATTGCTTTAGGTGTAAGGTTAGGTTGTTTATTTGAGATGTTTCTTTTTTTTGAGGTAGGATTGTATTGCTATAAACTTCCCTCTTAGAACTGCTTTTGCTGCATCCCATAGGTTTTGGGTCGTCATGTTTTCACTGTCATTTATTTCTAGGTACTTTTTGATTTCCTCTTTGATTTCGTCAGTGATCTCTTGGTTATTAAGTAGTGTATTGTTTAGCCTCCTTGTGTTTGTATTTTTTACAGATCTTTTCCTGTAATTGATATCTAGTCTCATAGCATTGTGGTCGGAAAAGATACTTGATATGATTTCAATTTTCTTAAATTTACGAAGGCTTGATTTGTGACCCAAGATATGATCTATCCTGGAGAATGTTCCATGAGCACTTGAGAAGAAAGTGTATTCTGTTGTTTTTGGATGGAATGTCCTATAAATATCAATTAAGTCCATCTTGTTTAATGTATCATTTAATGCTTGTGTTTCCTTATTTATTTTCATTTTGGATGATCTGTCCATTGGTGAAAGTGGGGTGTTAAAGTTCCCTACTATGAGTGTGTTACTGCCGATTTCCCCTTTTATGGCTGTTAGTATTTTCCTTATGTATTGAGGTGCTCCTATGTTGGGTGCATAATTGTTTACAATTGTTACGTCTTCTTCTTGGATTGATCCCTTGATCATTATGCAGTGTCCTTCTTTGTCTCTTCTAAAAGTCTTTGTTTTAAAGTCTATTTTGTCTGATATGAGAATTGCTACTCCAGCTTTCTTTTGATTTCCATTCGCATGGAGTATCTTTTTCCATCCCCTCACTTTCAGTCTGTATGTGTCCCTAGGTCTCAAGTGGGTCTCTTGTAGACAGTATATATACGGGTCTTGTTTTTGTACCCATTCAGCCAGTCTATGTCTTTTGGTTGGAGCATTTAATCCATTCACATTTAAGGTAATTATCGATATGTATGTTCTTATTCCCATTTTCTTAATTGTTTTGGGTTTGTTATTGTAGGTCTTTTCCTTCTCTTGTGTTTCCTGCCTAGAGAAGTTCCTTTAGCATTTCTTGTAAAGCTGGTTTGGTGGTGTTTAATTCTCTTAGTTTTTGCTTGTCTGTAAAGGTTTTAATTTCTCTGCCATATCTGAATGAGATCCTTGCTGGGTAGAGTAATCTTGGTTGTAGGTTTTTCCCCTTCATCACTTTAAATATGTCCTGCCCCTCCCTTCTGGCTTGCAGAGTTTCTGTTGAAAGATCAGCTGTTAACCTTATGGGGATTCCCTTGTATGTTATTTGTTGCTCTTCCCTTGTTGCTTTTAATATTTTTTTTTGGATTTAATTTTTGATAGTTTGATTAATATGTGTCTTGTGTTTCTCCTTGGATTTATCCTGTCTCTCTGTGCTTCCTGGACGTGATTAACTATTTCCTTTCCCATATTATGGAAGTTTTCAACTATAACCTCTTCAAATATTTTCTCAGTCCCTTTCTTTTTCTCTTCTTCTTCTGGCACCCCTATAATTCGAATGTTGGTGCATTTAATGTTGTCCCAGAAGTCTCTGAGACTGTCCTCAATTCTTGTCATTCTTTTTTCTTTATTCTGCTCTGCGGCAGTTATTTCCACTGTTTTATCTTCCAGGTCACTTCTCCATTCTTCTGCCTCAGTTATTCTGCTATTGATCCTTTCTAGAGAATTTTAAATTTCATTTATTGTGTTGTTCATCACTGTTTGCTCTTTAGTTCTTTTAGGTCCTGTTAAACGTTTCTTGTATTTTCTCCATTCTATTTCCAAGATTTTGGATCATCTTTACTATCATTATTCTGAATTCTTTTTCAGGTAGACTGCATATTTCCTCTTCATTTGTTAGGTCTGGTGGGTTTTTACCTTACTCCTTCATCTGCTGTGTGTTTCTCTGTCTTCTAATTTTGCTTAACTTACTGTGTTTGGGGTCTCCTTTTCACAGGCTGCAGGTTCGCAGTTCCAGTTGTTTTAGGTGTCTGCCCACAGTGGCTAAGGTTGGTGCGCTGGGTTGTGTAGGCTTCCTGGTGGAAGGGACTAGTGCCTATGTTCCGGTGGATGAAGCTGGGTTTTGTCTTTCTGGTGGGCAGGCCCACGTCTGGTGGTGTGTTTTGGGGTGTCTGTGGCCTTATTATGATTTTAGGCAGCCTCTCTGCTAATGGGTGGGGTTGTGTTCCTGTCTTGCTAGTTGTTTGGCATATGGTGTCCCGCACTGGAGCTCGCTGGTCATTGAGTGGAACTGGGTCTTGGCATTGAGATGGAGATCTCTGGGAGATTTTCACCGCTTGATATTACATGGAGCTGAGAGGTCTCTGGTTGACCAATGTCCTGAACTTGGCTCTCCCACCTCAGAGGCACAGCACTGACTCCTGGCTGGAGCACCAAGAGCCTTTCATCCACACGGCTCAGAATAAAAGGGAGAAAAAATAGAAAGAAAGAAGACAAAATAAAATAAAATAAAGTTATTAAAATAAAAAATAATTATTTAAAAAAATTTTTTGAAGTAATAAAAAAAAAAGAAGGAAAGAAAGAAGAGAGCAATCAAACCAAAAAAATTCACCAATGATAACAAGCTTTTAAAAGTATAAAAAAAAAAAAAGGAAAAAGAAAAAGAAAACCAAAAATGGACAGACAGAACCCTAGGACAAATGGTAAAAGCAAAGTTATACAGACAAAATCACACACAGATGCATATACATACACAGTCACAAAAAGAGAAAAAGGGAAAAAATATATATATGTCTTTGCTCCCAAAGTCCATCTCCTCAATTTGGGATGATTCGTTGTCTATTCAGGTGTTCTAGAGATGCAGGCACATCAAGTTGATTGTGGAGGTTTAATCCGCTGCTCCTGAGGCTGCTGGGAGAGATTTCCCTTTCTCTTCTTTGTTCCCACGGCTGCTGGGGTTCAGCTTTGGATTTGGACCCACCTCTGCATGTAGGTCGCCTGAGGGCATCAGTTCCTACCCAGACAGGACGGGGTTAAAGGAGCAGCTGATTCAGGGCCTCTGGCTCACACAGGCCTGCGGGGGAGGGAGGGGTATGGATGCGGGGCGAGCCTGCGGCGGCAGAGGCCAGCGTGACGTTGCACCAGCCTGAGGCACACCGTGCGTTCTCCCGGGGAAGTTGTCCCCGGATCACGGGAGCCTGGCAGTGGCGGGCTACACAGGCTCCCGGGAGGGGCGGTGTGGAGAGTGACCTGTGCTCGCACACAGGCTTCTTGGTGGCAGCAGCAGCAGCCTTAGCATCTCCTGCCTGTCCCTGGGGTCCGCGCTGATAGCCGCGGCTCGCGCCCGTCTCTGGAGCTCCTTTAAGCAGCGATCTTAATCCCCTCTCCTTGTGCACCAGGAAACAAAGAGGCGAGAAAAAGTCTCTTGCCTCTTCGGCAGCTCCAGACCTTTTCCCAGACTCCCTCCCGGCTAGCCGTAGTGCACTAGCCCCCTTCAGGCTGTGTTCACGCCGCCAACACCAGTCCTCTCCCTGCCATCCGACCGAAGCCCGAGCCTCAGCTCCCAGCCCCGCCCGCCCCGGCGGGTGAGCAGACACGCCTCTGGGGCTGGTGAGTGCTGCTCGGCGCCGATCCTCTGTGCGGGAGTCTCTCCACTTTGCCCTCCGCAACCCTGTGGCTGCGCTCTCCTCCATGGCTCCGAAGCTTCCCCCCTCCGCCACCCGCAGTCTCTGCCCGCGAAAGGACTTCCTAGTGTGTGGAAAGCTTTCCTCCTTCACAGCTCACTCCCACTGGTGCAGGTCCCGTCCCTATTCTTTTGTCTCTGTTTTTTCTTTTTTCTTTTGCCCTACCCAGGTACGTGGGGAGTTTCTTGCCTTTTGGGAGGTCTGAGGTCTTCTGCCAGCGTTCAGTAGGAGTTGTTCCACATGTAGATGTATTTCTGATGTATCTGTGGGGAGGAAGGTGATCTCCGCGTCTTACTCTTCCGCCATCTTGAAGCTTTATATCGGATTATTAGATTTATGTAGGTAGGTAACAAACTCTCTATACTAGTAAGAACATAGCTTTTTTTTTTAGTAATAATAACAATGTCTAATAATAGGTATGGAAGTGGAAAAATATTTCACAGAAACACACAAAAGAAGTCAAGCCTTTTCTGACTTATATAGACAAAGAATTCTTAGAGTTCCATTTGTCCAACCTCCAACATGGGTCAAAAGTAAACACTAAATGCAAAACTAACTGGATCAGGGTGCAAAACTCTGTTCTCATTTCCAGGTGACACGAAATATTTTCTTAATCAATTTGAGCTTACAAATACGGAAAATAGACAAAATAACCAAAAATAGATTAACAAATGATATTCTCTCTTGTCCCTCATCCAACAGAAAATAGGCATCTATTTTCCTTATAGAAATCACCAAATTGTCAGATGATAAATCCAGATTTTCAAACCTTGTTGCCACTCATGGGGAATAACTTCCTCGTCTTGCACAGATCAGATATATACAGAGAAAGCTTTCTCTGTATATAGTTGAGACCAACTCAGTGTTCTGAGACAAGACAGAGTCACTAAGTCTCTGTTGTAGAAAGAGACACAGCAATTACCTTGACTTAGACAAGAGAGGGAAGGAATAATAGACTTAACCAGAAACAAAAACAAAAAGAAAACATTAGAATATTAGTAACAACAACAACAACTAAAGAAATGGAATGTCAAAAAAAGTAAAGTGCTAGTCCTACTTGGGAATCACACTGAAAGCCAAGAAAACAAACCTGAGCATCAATTGCCCATGAGGTGCACTCAGTCAATGCACTTTAACTGTCTCCATCAGGTAAATCCACTTGGAGAATTTCAGCATCTTGAGGAACTGAGCATTTACAAGTATTATTTTTAAATAAAAAGATTAGAATAAGATTGTTAAGTTAAAAATAAAACAAATCAATGCCATACAGAACAATAAAACTATAGCCTTTGGAATTCTCTTTCCAACTGGACAGAAGTGTACACGTTGACATGTAACTTCTCAGTGTGTGGGCTCTGAGTATTAGAACACGGGTGTATTCACCTAGACAATTAAATAATCTTCCAATCTTCCTTTCAAAAAAATGCCTCAGTATGGTACATACTCTGTTGTCTTATTTCCAAATTTTTGGTAACTTTTCTAAACACTAGAAAATTCAGTCTTTCTAGTTAGTGGTCATTTGCATATTTTATTTTTTAAATAATATGTAATAGAGATTCTTTTTAAACCCGACTAAAATTGGAATATGTGTCTCAATATGTTCATTTTTATGTTCTGAAATTATTACTTTCATTGTCTCATTGTTCAAGATTTCATCTTATACACTAATCATTAAAAAGCTCAAGAATTTGGGACAAAAATTGATTGAAATTTAATTCAATTTGAATTATCATACTTTTCTAATTCAAAGGACATCAATGTGTCCTTCTTGGGGAATGAAAAGTAGTTACTGTAAAACCCATAAAAACAAAATTTAGTGATCACACAATTTGATATACACACACAGTCTGCCAGAATTTTTGATATATATGTAGATATATATCAATGTTATCTACATATATGCATATATATCAAAAATTCTGGTATTGACATCATACACACACTTTACATAGATATATAAGTAGATATATACATATGTCATGTATACATGTAAAGTAGTATTTTAATATATAAATTTAGGTGTTTAGTATAGTTATATATATTTATATATTATACATTTTGTGTATTTACATAAATTTAGTATATAGATTTAGTATATTTATATATACATAAACTTAGGGGGTTCATACCATTATTTAATACTCTTATTAGATGTTTAACACTAACCTTCACTTTTGTCGTTTTCTTTCATTCAAAATATTGTAAATCGAAAGTAGCCAAGAATTTTCAACTATTAAAACACAATATGTTCACAAAACTTACTTTGCAAAGGTGACGTCCCTCCTCTCCTTGACAACATATGGAGTTGGGTATCTGTTTCTGTCATTTATGTCTAGTGTGTTTAAGAAACAGAGAAAGAGATAATCCCTGGAAGTACCATCCGTAATGAACACTTGACATGTTTCATATAACAGTTTCATTACTTTGTCAAGAGCATTATTCTAAAACAATGGAAACTTGAAGAAAATCTCCCACCTCTTTGAAGGGAATAGATTCTGAGACTAAAAGAGCATACAGAGAAGGAATACTAATCTTTATTTCTATTTTAAAAAGCAATTGTTTTAATAAATGCTGGAGAGTGTGTGGAGAAAAGTGAACCCTCTTGCACTGTTGGTGGGAATGTAAATTGATACAGCCACTATGGAGAACAGTATGGAGGTTCCTTAAAAAACTAAAAATGGAACTACCATATGACCCAGCAATCCCACTACTGGGCATATACCTTGAGAAAACCATAATTCAAAAAGGGTCATGTACCACAATGTTCACTGCAGCACTATTTACAATAGGCAGGACACGGAAGCAACCTAAGTGTCCATCAACGTATGAATGGATAAAGAAGATGTGGCACATATATACAATGGAATATTACTCAACCATGAAAAGAAACGAAATTGAGTTATTTGTAGTGAGGTGGATGGACCTAGAGTCTGTCATACAGAGTGAAGTTAGTCAGAAAGAGAAAAACAAATACCATATGCTAACACATATATATAGAATCAAAAAAAAAAAAAAGGTTCTGAAGAACCTAGGGGCAAGATGGGAATAAAGATGCAGACCTACTAGAGAATGGACTTGAGGATACGGGGAGGGGGAAGGGTAAGCTGGGACGAAGTGAGAGAGTGGCATTGACATATATATATACTACCAAATGTAAAATAGATAGCTAGTGGGAAGCAGCCGCATAGCACAGGGAGATCAGCTCGGTGCTTTGTGACCACCTAGAAGGGTGGGATAAGGAGGGTGGGAGGGAGACGCAAGAGGGAGGAGATATGGGGATATATGTATACGTATAGCTGATTCACTTTGTTATACAGCAGCAACTAACACAATGTAAAGCAATTATACTCCAATAAAGATGTTAAAAAAAAAAAGCAATTGTTTTTTCTTATCTCAAACTTACACACATAGAGGAATGTGCTTCCATAAATAACTAACCATTTTTTGAAGGTGATTTCTATATTTGCACTATTATCCTTTTATTCTTCTTATTCTTTTTTCTTATTCTTTTTATGAGAATTGAATAAACTGTAAGTCAAGTAAAAGTAAGGGAATTTTGCCTATCAATTTCCTAATTATTTTTATATACTTGTTTGCATTTCAGGTTAGACACTCCCATGCTTACTTCTTGAGAATAATGGGAAATTTGCTTTGAGCTGTATATTGGCCAGTATTCACCAATTTAGATGAGGGAGGAGATAGGAGAAGGGAAGGTATTAGTCAGGCTCTTCTGCCCTGGTGGAATGCCAAGAAAGATGGAGAGGGGGTGGGCTGGGCTGGAAAGAAAACTCTATGTTTGATTCATAACAAATTGCTCTTTGAAGGTTTTATAAAAATCAAAAATAAGAAGAAGTGAAATAAACTAGGTTAAATAAATTAGACTTAGAGGTTTACATGTTCTCCTATGGTTGCTGGAAAATTGCTTTTTCTAAGCAATGCTGAGACTTTATTATAAGGTTGCAGAAAGCTCATTAAGCAAGAAATTCTTGGAATCTCATTTTTGGTTTATAGCAATTAGCTGTTTGAATTCAGCCTTATTTTTTGTAGCAATTAACTTTGTGGGAAAATCCCCTGTTAAATTATCTTTGGACAATATTCACAAAACTATCAGTGATTGTTTTCTTATAACTAAATCTTTGTTATTTCTTTGGCCCTTGTGTTGCTGTTGTTACAAAATAATTTTTCCACATAAGAGGGCCAATTTCCCATTGTTGTTGAACTAAGTCAGAGACTAGAAAGATGGGATTATAAATGCATTATATATACATTTCCCTCCCTCTGCTGGGTTAGCTATGAAAAACAATGTGGTATTCTGACTGTCACAATCTTGTGACTTGTCATTTAAATACCATTCCCTATGAATGCTGTTTCCTAGAAGAGGAAATCAAAAAATGTTCTTTTGACCACTGAGAATTTAATTCATATTCATGAGTCCTCAAAAACTACTTCTAGGTTATTAAGATTGATTGAGCTTGATTCTTCCAAAGATGAGGGGCATACCTCCTAATTATTGAGACATTCAGTTATAAAAGAATGTCATTTATCTATCCATAGCCGTATCTTTATTAGTTTGTATCTATCAATATGCAGCCATCTACTTATGTCTATCAAAGCTGATTCTGAAATATTTATCCATAATATATCTATCATAATATCTATCCATAACTAATCTATAGTTAGCCTGTTTCTTTTGTTTTTACTCCCTTTGCCCATTATGGCTCCCAGACAGGGACAGGGCTAACATATTGGAACAGAGAAAGACAGGCTGAAAGGTCACTTCCTTCCAGTGGGAAGCAATGGAAAGTGTACCGGTCCACTTCAAGTGGACTTCGGAAAGGAGAGGAAGACAGAAGCAGAGCTAGGAGATAAGATGCTGCAGTCTTTTCTCGCGGTCTTGTGAATCAACCTTGGGTAGCATGTATGGAGCTAGGAAACACCTCGATAAAAATTATGAGACATCTGTGGACATCAAAGCGACAGGCCTGTTTCTCAAACACACTTTGTGTTACAGACTCCTTGAAGAAGTCCAACAAGCCCAGGTGGAGGTGGACAGATGAATCGGAAGCCATGTTCTTGGTTCCCATAGTCTGTAGTGGGGTGAGGATTATTGGTGGTTGAGGTTCCTACTTCTTTGGTGGGGAAATAAGGAAATGCTGAAATGATCAGTGGACCACTGGAGGATCGATGTAACCATGAAGGCCTCGGGTTTCCACAAAGACAATATAAGGGACAAGGACTTCCCCAAAGCCAATATGCTTGTAGGATTATGCAGTGCAGCAGGGTATGTCCAAAGGGGGCCCCAGAGTCAAAGAGGATCTTAGATAGAAAAACATCATATTGAAAATCAGATTGCATGTGGGTCTCTTTCCTCCATAAAACTATGAAAACTCCATCTACCTGTACACCATCTTACAGAAGAACACGGGGAAGCTGAGACTGTCAATCTTTACTTTTATGTTTAACACAATGCTCTGAAGGTTCAAATGAAATAAAATATGACAAAAAATTTAATATATATTTTCATGTATATATTTGGATCATTTTTTATCCTGACAATTTCACTCAAGTCCAAGACATTCCATAAAGGAGATTGTAACTAAAAGAAACATGTGAAGTGAAAGACGCTAAAATACTGACACATTTTAAAAGTCTCTTTCCCGCCTCAATCACCACTCAATGATGTAGGAATCATGAGAAATGCTAAATAAGTTGTAGGAATGATTGGAGCTAACTTTCTTTTCTCACCTAAATGATAGTGGATATAAATTTGTGATCTCACATATACATAATATATACGAAAAGTTTGGAAATCTGTGCAGATGGTGGAAGATAAAGTAAGAGGCTTTTTAAAGTTATTTGAAAAAACTGTTTTGAAAAAGTCTCTGAAAGCCAAATTAATATATTTCCATTGTAAAAAATTTAGAAATACAGAACTTCACACAGAAGAAAATAATCACAATGTGAATACATTGCGTTGTAATCTTATTGGGAAGAGTGTGAATGAGGGACAGTACTGTATTTCAGAGAATTCAATAATTACAGCCACAAAGCTACTTCATTTTTGTAGCTTTTCTTTGTTCACATTTCAGGTAAATTCAGGTTCCTTTTACACAAACCAATAATCTGTTTCGAGCTATTTTAAGACTTCCTTTGTGTCTTGGAAAGTGCTTTTGCTAAGTATGAAAATGTACCCTCATCCCCATTCAGCTTCTCTGTGATGAGTTAGTGCTGGATTTGCAGGTATTTTTTTAAAAACTGAAGTCATAAGAGGAGGAGGCTGGTTCTGTAGGCCACTCAACTACTTAGCTATCGGAAGAGTTAGAGCCACATCTGGTGTCTCCTGACCACCTGTCTGTGTCCTTTCCAGCACACTGTCCATCCAACAAGTTCATGAAACATAATTTCCAAGTCCAACCCAAGTTAGAACTTTCTGTTTAGAAGGATGAGCCTTACTCACCTCTGGCGATGCCTGGGAAATTCTATCATCACTACTGGTGGCTTCTGATGACAGGAGAAATCTGCTCTGAAATAGCCCAAATACACTGGTAGGCATGGTTCTTTGAACGGTTAAGCTGATCTCTGCAAAGCTCCCGGTAGAGATGAAGCAGAGGAAGACACTTTATATCCCTCGTTTCCTTAAACTGCGTGGGGCAGGCAGTATAACGGGCTTTGTTAGTATTGATAACTGGGAGAGTGTCCCATAGGGAAGTTTCCTCTCCCAAACATTCTCTTTCCACTATTGTCTCCACTTCCTTCCTCCTCTACTCTCTTCCTAGCCCTTCCACACCTCTTCTATCTAGTATCTTACTTTCATTAGGAATGATTACCCTTCCCTGGACTAAAAGAAGAAGCTCTTTTAAATTCCAAGATAGTTCCCCTAATAGAATGATGGGGGTTGCAGATGTCTTAATTCAACCCTCCACAAAGAAATAAATAGTTTTCAAGCACAGACTTAAACATGGACCACGTTAAACAGATTTTTTTTTTACTGTTACGTATTAAATTGTGTACTTTCCTGCTTATGCATGTGACATAGGTATGAACATTCTCACATAATTTCTTAGATAGTTAGTGAAACAAGTACCTAGTGTATTGTTCTAATTAGAGGCTGAAAAATGGTTAAAGATGTGTGTGTCCTTATTAGAAAGACCATATTATCCACGTAAAAGTGACTAAGAGAGGTCTCAGTGTTTTTATTGTCTTTACGAATAATGACACTAAATGATGTGCCTTGAAGTTTCACTGCCTTCACAGCCCCAGGACAAGGTAGCAGCAGTACCACCAGCTGTAATTTGGATTCTGAATACCATCACACATGTTGTTCAATAAGCATACAAAGGATAATTTTCTGGTTCTCAAATACAATATTTCTCTTAAAATCCCAAAATACTCTCAAGGTTCATATGAAAGAAAATATAACAGTACCTTAAGGTAATTTCCATGTATAAATTTGCTCCAGTTTTTACCTTGAGAAATTTTAAGTTAATATGGGTTTAACCTTAGTAATTATGCATGGAAGCAACCTAAATGTCCATCAACAGAGGAATGGATTCAGAAGATGTGGTACATATATACAATGGAATATTACTGAGCCATTAAAAAAGAACAAAATAATACCATTTGCAGCAACATGGATGAACCCAGACATTTGTCATACTGAGTGAAGTAAGTCAGACAGAGAAAGACAAATATCATATGATATCGCTTATATGTGGAATCTAAAAAAAAGGGTACAAATGAACTTAGCTACAAAAGAGAAATAGAGTTACCAATGTAAAAAACAAACTTATGGTTACCAGGGGGTAAGAGGGGGGATAAATTGGGAGATTGGGATTGACATATACACACTACTATATATGAAATATATAACTAATATGGACCTACTGTATAACACAGGGAACTAAAAAAGATTGGATATATGTATATGTGTAACTGATTCACTTTGCTGTACACCTGAAACGAACACAGTATTGTAAATCAACTATACTCCAATAAAAATTTTAAAAATAAAATAAAATAAAATCTGGGGACTGAGAGTTTTAAAAAATATATATAACAGTACTTTAATGTAACTTCCATATATAAATTTGCTTCAGTTTTCACCTTGAGAAATATTAAGTTAATATGGATTTAACCTTAGTAATTACGCAAAAGCATTGTAATTGGTATGAAAGGTTCCCTGATCATATTATATATACATAAAACAACAGTCAAAATAATAGCAAGGGAGAGCAACAAACTCAAAACTACTTAAGCAAAATATATATATATATATATATGTGTGTGTATATATATATATATATATATATATGAACAAGAAAAAATAACCAATTTATTCCTTGGCATGCCTGGTCGGATGGCCTTTAGCCTGTCTAGACATGCAGACTTAAACAATGTCATCAGTACTACATTAGCTTTCTAGGTGTTTAGCTCTGACCATACGTCCAGTAGAAATGGCCTCTTTCCAACAAAAACTCCATATTTCTCACTGGCTTTTATTGGCCTGTCTTGGCCCTCGTGCCCACACAGTGATCACTGTAACTGGAGATACCCTACGTATGGCACAGAAGTCCCTGCAAACAGGGTAAGTCACAGACTCAGAGTTAGAAAATAGTGTTCCCAAAGAAATTTGGAGTCCTATTACAAGAGGAAAGAAAGATGGTTGGTAGGAAGGAGAGAATTGCTGTTCATTCACTCATTTATTTAATTAACATTTATTGTATGTCTGTGATGAGCAAGACACAAGTCTTGGCACTGGGAACAAAGCAGTGACTAGAACGAGAAAGCCCGGGTTCTCCAGACACTTTCATTTGTGTAAGAGGATGGACAGTAAGCAAGTACTCAGATAACAATATAATAGATGAGGTTAAGGGGCATGAAGAAAAGTAAGAGACTAGAGAGCAACAGACCACATTATGTTCAATAAAGTGGCTGTTAAACAGTATTCAGAGAAGAATTCACAACAATGTTAAATGTAGGGTCTACTACTATTTTTCAGTTGTAAATTAAAATGACATAATTCTAAAGTATAAATATATTTCTACTAAGCCTAAAAGAAATGTTTGAATACCTGTGATTTGCAGTAATTTATATAGATTTTTCTGCACGTGTATACACACAGACACATATATTCCCCTAAGTATGTATGTATATGTCTGAGACAGAATTTAATATGAGAGCCCATATAATAAAAATTGTATTATGAATTATCTTCATCATTAGTGAGTTATTTGTAAAAAACTATCTGTGGTCGCTAACTTGCCTTTGATAGAGAACAATATAACTGGCCTTTACATGTTTCAATCCTGTGACTTAGCCAACATGCTCTCTCAAAGAAATAAATTTTGAAAATATTATTATGAATTTACTTCCATTAAAAGAAAAGTAAAATTATAATAAATTCATTTGGGGGCATAAATAAAATATTTAAACTTAATGTTGTTAGTTTTAATAAGCTTGAGGCTTTTTCAACATTTTTGAATTGCTATAATGTTCTGAAAAAAATTAATCATGAAAATGCATGTAAACACTGATATAAGAATATATATTTTTCCTTTTGCCTTATTTTCCAATATGATTTGAAAGGGCACTTAGAGCTAGCCCACAGATGTTCAAAAAAGTATTTGTTGAATGACTGCATGAACAGGTAAATCGTAGCCTCCAGTTACATCATTCATGGAAAGGAATCCTAGGCTTCTGTTGAAATTTTTTGCTTTCATTTCTCATCTTAAAAGTCCAAGTAGGCCAGATATTTAGCTTACTAAAGAGTAGGTAATGAAACAAATGGTCAGAATAGCATCATAGAATGAGTTAAGAAAGTTTTATGACAATACTTTGCTCCTGGGATATTAATTTCATAGTTCTTTTTATGAGACTAGAGTGCATTTTTGGTATTTTAATATTACTGTTAATTAATATTTATCGAGCATTTACTACACTGTCCTCAGTCCTTTACACACATTGAAATATAAAATCTTTTTAAAACTTTAAGAGATGAGGAAATCAAGTTACCCAGAGGCTAAACAACTTCACACACTTATTGGGTAAAGTCTGGTACAAACCCAGAGAGTGGGGCTTGAGAGTCAGCGATATTAACCATGTTGTTCCTATTCTGCCTAGGTGTATCCAGTTTTTTAAGTGACCATAAAATATTACACAAAACATTGACTCTTACAAAAAAAGTCTGTATTTTCTTCTAGTGACAAAAAAAGACTTTACCAAAAAAAAAAAAAGGCTATAGGCTTCCTACTGAGTACGACTAATCTTCTTAGAACTCCATAAAATTTTAATAAACTAAAAAATTTATTAACTATTATACAGACTCCAAAATCAATATTTAGCACACATACCTGGATAACACAGGAGCTCTTTTTTTTTCCTCTCTTCTCAATAGAGCAAACAGGTAGAACCTAATAATTTCATCTTATTTCCATAGCATTTTTAACATGGTTTCTGCAGACTGTTGCTTGCTGTTCATAAGATTTAAAGATAATGTTGCAGGGTTGTCATAGACATAGCTAAATAAATGAACTAAGAAAGTTTTCTGACGGCAGTGTTCTCCTGAGCTTATAATATTTTATGGCTTTTCATGGTCTTAGGTGAGATACCCTAAACTCTTTCAGATTTACTCTGAGGTTTTGTTTTTGTTGCTTAAGCTATTTCAAATGAGTCTCCACTTGAGTACAAAAGAACACAGACATATGTGAGATGCTCTTTACACTAACTTAAAATTTTTATAAAATTAAAAAATGTCTATTGAGCACTATGCTAGCAGTTCTACACTTGCCTTGTTTCATCTGAGAAAAGTACAACTCAGAGCCCATTTCACAGATGAGGAAGTGGACACTTTTGTGAAGTAGCAGGTGAAGATACAGGATTTGGGTCTCAGTCTGTCACACTCATACTTCAGAGTCCAAGCGTTTAATCATTGAGCCCTACTGTCTTTCCAACTTTTTGAAGTAAAGGATGGAAGTTTTTCATCACTGAACATTGACATGTTCTCAGATGTTGTATAGTGAAACTAAGGCAATATTTTCTCTGTAAATGGGTACAGAAGTTAAAATCATTATCGTTTATAGAGTTTTAAAATTTCAAGAACTAGCGTGACTTGTATGTGAAACTAAGAGGTAGAATTAAAAGAATTAAAAAGTAAGAACATTTATTTAATTAAAGAGAATGGGGATCCAATGACAGCTGCCTAGGTGGTCGATTTGCTTAATGAGCCTCAACTTCACAAGAGGGGTAATAATGATATCTATATGAAGGATTTCCTGAAAAACTTAAACTTATATACATAGATTAAATGAGTGTTTTGTGTACCAAGCACACAGTAAACACTCAATAAACATGATTGTCACTCTTCCCCCTTTCCTTTCTTTGTTTTATATCTTGAATTCTTGTGTATGGAATTTCTAATTTTCTTGGCATCCAAAGACATTGTTTTAGTGATTGATTAAATGTGCACTACATTTCAAGTACCATGCAAAGCACCTGAGTTATTTTATACAATCCTCTAAAGCTATGATGTAGGTACTGTTCTCATTTTACAAAAAATAATCTAAACCTTAGAGTGTTAAAATAACATTTTCTAAGGTTATTCACTTGCAAATGTAGGCTTGGATTTAATATGTTTACATAGACAGGCATTTATGTCAAAAACCTACCATTTACTAGCAGATATCTTGCATACAAAACATATGAAAGATATAGGTTAGATTCTGATTCCCTGCTCCAACACTTCCTCACTGAGGAAATGATCATAATCTAATCAAAATAAACATCAGAATAATATTAGGCTAGTATGGGTTTGGTTTCTGTGTATCCCATTTTGCTTTATCCCATGTTTTTTTCTCTGTAGTATCTGTTTTTGGGGGGCAGCAAAATCTTTTATTACCAATTACCAATTTGGTTATGAAACTTGCTTATAAAAACAGTCTTTTAGAATTAAATGTTTACCAATTTACTTCCAAAGATATACTCCCCTACAATATGCTCTGTAAGATGTTTATTATCACATTGTAAACTTCTGGTTTCTCTAACCTTTCATTCAAGTGTACATTTTATTTACTATGAATAATCTTCCTTTCATGATATAGTGATGAATCAGTATTTGAACACTTTCTTGGCTGGAAGAATATCATCCTGAATCAAATATTGTATAAGCATGATATTATAATCAAAAGTCTTGTAGCTAATTTTCTGGAATAGTTAAGACATGTTAAAGAACTCTCAAGTGTATGGAAACAAACACTACTGTCTTATAATGCATTGTAAAACAGCTAAAGGAAAGCGGGTTTATCTTCAAAATCCTATTATAGGATTGAAATATAGTTTAATTTACATGGACTATTAAACCTTTGATTAAAGTTGAAAACTCTTCTGAGTTTATAATATTAACTTACCTGAATGTAGAAGAAATTCTCACTATGTTTCAAGAGGCAATTATCCTACACGACACCTCTTTTTATGGTTCAAGTAGAGTTAGTTGCATTGCTCTCCTTTAAAATGTATGTTTTTTTCACAGACAAGTTATGCCATTATGACTGAACCTTTTCTCAGAGACTTCTATCACTTTAACAACTTGAGATTTCAAACAAAATTTAAGAAATTATTTTTAATGAAATTTCTGTCAGTCAGAGGACTCAAGATATACCAAAAGCACAATGATTTCAAACACATTTGATCTTAGGCACTTTACAAATGATGGAAATCTTGATCTTTTAATATATCAACACAAGTATTAATTTTTTCATAGGAAAATACCATTTTTGATTAATGTAATTAAACACTAATGAAAATTATAAGCAAGTTCATCTTTTAGGATCTGAGTATAATGATTTTTAATAATCACTCAGTTATTTAAATTCTTATGATTTTAGTGTGTTTTGAAATTATCTGTGAGGCTCAAGATGAAAAATGTTTGTGTCATTTAAATTTCTTTCAGAAAATGGATTCATCAAGAAAAGTGTTTAAAAAATCATTGATAGGGCTCTGACAGAATAAGTAGTCATTTACAAAGCAGTGATTCTTAATCTTTTGGGGTCATGGATCCCTTTAATAACGTATCAACACATACATGGTGAGTGTCTGCTGTCTGCCAGCTCCAGGGCTGGCTTGGAGGGTGTACAACCCTTCCAGTCACACAGGGCTCCATTCTCAGAAGCACCTCACACATGATTTAATGCTGCTTCTGTCTTGAAATTCTTAGTGACTTCTGAACATGGAGCTTCACATTTTCATTTTGTACTAGGCCTAGCAAATTATGTAACTGGGCCTATCTGGTCCTGTGTTCTGCCTGAGCTCTGACCTCAGGAAGTTCCAGCCTACCTGAGAAAGACAACAAAGAAGTAAACAAATAAACCTGTAATTAAAAATTACAGTGAGTATCATGAAAAAAAAAAGGAGTGTTATTATAAAGATTAAAGGGAAAGAATGTTAATCTCCTTTAAATTGTTTGGTCTAGAATGGCCTATCTAAAACAGTGAAATTTGAGATAATACCTGAAGTATGAACAGGAAATATTCCTACAATAATTCAGGGAAACAGCCTTCCATGCTTAGGGAATACATTGATCAAATGGCCTAAGACAGGTGTGACAATCAATCAGAGTGATGTTCTTTTGAGGAGCTGCCCACCTGTTGGACTATTCCAACCATCAATGCCTTCAGAGTCTACCTCAACTTCAATGAGCCACCCCTCCCAAAGTCCATCTCCTTCGCAGGGCATACCATACATTGCACATCAAACTCCATCTTAACATCTACTTCTGGAGAACCCAACTTGTACCAGTTGGTACCAGAAATGGTCCAAGAATTCAGACTATGGGTGTTACTACAGCCTCTATATTGGAAGACATGAAAGCTGATAGCTTTGAGTGGGACCCAGGAGGAAGTGTCTCTATAGCAAGTCTAGGCTACAGTACAAGCAATCTGTGGTTTGGGCCATAAGATACATAAGACCCTACGTTGTTGGGAAAAGGTGCCCATGGGGAATTTATGGCAAACCCAGGTGAGAGAATTAGATTGACCATTGTGATTCTATACCAAGAATCACAATTCTTGAATCACAATTCACAAGGATCAGCAAATTATATATTTTTTGAACAATAGCTGCTGGCATATTACTTGGCCCTGATAGCGATGGAATGTCTGACCAAGGGACACCAAGTGACCATGAATCCAGAACTGCTCTCCATATATTGGGCTCTCTCAGACCCACCAAAACATAATCAAGAAGACCCAGCAACAATCCAATGGAAGATGGAAGTGGAACATCAAGTATTGAGGACAAATAGGACTACAGCACACAGGCAAGGTGTCTGAGGAGGAAGATGGGGCCCCATGACACACACCACCATTGCTGAACTCAATGGCTCTCCCTCAGCTCATGCCTGTGGCTGTATAATGGACCATATACGAGCAGCTGGGAGAGGAGAAAAAGGCCAAGCTTGTGTTATAGATGGATCACCTTGGCATGTGAGTACAAGCCAAAAATGAACAGCAACTACACTACAGCCTGGTCTTGAAAGATCACAGCAAAGGAAAATCCCCCAATAGGCCAAGCTTTGGGTGGCACACTTGGTCATACACTTTGTGTGGATATAAAAGTAGCCTGAGGTTAGAATATATATGGCCTGGCTGGATTAATTATTGCTTCAGTTCATATAATATAATCAAATATAACTATGACTTTAAAAAAGAACATTGATTGTTTTAACATCCAGGTTTATTCACCATTTCATATTGAGAAAGGTCTAAATTTACTATGCTATATTATACTATACACAATATATATATTATACATGCTAGTATAACATATATACTATACATATGATACTATACTTACCTAATTTACTATGTAGGTTGAGAGTTAAATTTTGCATAAAAATAAACATATATGTGAGATGTTTGCACAATTTAAAAAGAAAACACATGATTAAAATTGATCAATTTATGAGCTCTTTCAATTGAATAAACTCTTTGAATATGGCTGATTTGGTGGTAGGACATATACTTAACAATGTTACTTTTAATAACTGTAGCAAAATATCATTAATTTTTAAATGATTTAATGTTAAGGAAAACATTAGTGCTGATAAGTGTCATTCATTATTAGTGTTTTGCTTTGAGTGTATAGTAGTATTAGCTATTACTTGTTGCACTCTCACTATATGCCAATTAGTTAGGATTTTATTATTCTTGTTTTACAAAGGAAGAAACTGAGACTTAAGAAGCAGTTTCCCAAGATTACACAGCTAGAAAATGGTAGAACTGAGACTGAAACATGGTTGTCTTTGCCAAAGCCTGTGCCCTCATGTACTGTGCTGTTCAGTGCTAGTACAGGGAGTTTGAATGGATTTAACCTAATACAGTTTTTAGAACAATACATTCTCATCAAAGACCTAATTATCTATATAATTCTAAAAATTGTAATGTTTAAACAGATGGTATAACTCTGTAATAGAATTAATGTTTTCTCATTATACTTGTAAATTTATAATTAGAAGACTAAATATATTGGTATAAATGCACCTTCAAAAGACCTACAATATGATTAGATTATTTTTCTGTCCTAATAAAATGGGGCTTTGAGAGGTTTTATTGTGGCACATTTGTGAGTTTTGTAATTTGTCATAAGTTGTTCCACATTTCTCTTTGGGGTTTGAGTCTTGTTTGTTTCAGGAGAGAATGAGACTGTCCTTCACACTGACTAGAAGACTGTGTTTAGTTTCCCTGAAGGGCAAA
The DNA here is from genome assembly GCF_028021215.1 of Eschrichtius robustus. Lineage (NCBI taxonomy): Eukaryota > Metazoa > Chordata > Mammalia > Artiodactyla > Eschrichtiidae > Eschrichtius > Eschrichtius robustus. The sequence goes on from NC_090827.1 coordinate 135,728,189, forward strand.
GTATCCTGTACCATAGTAGTCACTGTAAGAGGGCATGGTAAGAAGATCTAATGGCTGTTTCCACCATTGCTTCCATTTAAATTGTTATAGAAGGCTCTGATTAGCCACCAGATGCTAGAAGCTGTCAAGGTGCTAATGGTTTACCTCATAAAAGCATCACATAGAAAACTGAAATATATACAAGCAAAATTCCTTGATATTTTCATGAGGGTTGATTAGTTTCTTAGCAATCTCTATAGTCATCCCTAAACTTACTTTTTTTTGTAAGGTTTTTTCTAAGCTAAATAACATAACTGTTTCCAGATATACCAAAGTCTTAAGCAGAAAACATGTCCACACACAAACTTGAAAGGTAGTAAGGAATTCTGATTCATTGGACCATATCTGAAAACATACCCAAGACTATCTGTTTTGTACCATCTCTTTTGGCACTTCTGGAGTTTCGAAACTATGTTGATCCATCACTTCAGAGGAGAATATTCAAAGTGGAGGGTTTTCTTGATAATAACTTTTCAATGTGACTCAAAGAACATCTAATACAAGCTGTAAAAGACATGGCTCGGTAGTGGTTATTTGTAATATAGTGCAATGTCTTACAAGGAATCTTTATCTGCCCTCAACTGAGCTTGAGAAATTTGTGAATATGAATCTTATCCAAACTTTTGCAGTGATATCCGACTCCTCTGTAAGAACTATGGAAACTGTGAAGGTCTCCATGAAGCAAACTGTCCGCAAGACAGCACAGGCTTCTTCCCCTTCCAAACCAGAAAGAGAGATCGATTTTTTGGTGTTCACATCACAATGTTATATATGACCCCCTTTTACACTGAGTCAAGAACATCTAGAAGATTGAAAAAGATTCATTAAGGCCATGGTTCCACCTCATATTATCTTGTTTCATTGTTATTGCCGGAGTAGTTTTACTAGAATAATGAGTTGCATAAAGATGGATTCTTGCAGTTATAACTGGGGACACAAAACCTTTGTAATAGAAGACCAGAGTAAACTTGAGTCAGTCATTAAGTAAGGGAGGGATTTTCAGGATGATTGGATACATATAAAACCCTTAGAAATATATCTGAGTACACTAGTAATGGCTTTTGATTATGCATGCTGCAGTGTTACAAAAGAACTATTTCTTCTCTGATAACTCTGGGGCAAATTCTGAAAATGTAGGTACTTGATTTCTATATCTATTACTTATAACAAAGAAATGGCTTTGTAAATGTTTAAAGAGTTTGCTTAGCTAAGCAGAAATACTTGTTTACAGTACAGGGATTCACAACTAGAGCTCTTTTTGATTTTTTATCATGGTTACTTTGTTGTTTGGTTTACCGGTTGTTTTATAAGTTATAGAGTTTTAAGTGTGGTTTATTTCAGAGTATTAGTTGTAACAACAAAGCATTGTTTTCTTCAAAATCGATCTTGTTCGGAAGTTAATTCCAAATAGTATCTATAAAGAAACATTGTTAGTCTTTTCGAGAGTGCTATTTTGTGAGTATCTTAAGGTTAAAGATTCTGAACATACCTTTAAAAATAAATTTGTGAAACTTTCATTTTGAAAAAAAATCATTTTATATTCACATCATCTGTTCCTGTGTTAGAAGCAGAAAGCCAAGTTGAGTAGAAGAAACAACCGTTGAAAATCAACAAATTATACTTGATTTCAGAATCAGAATTTTCTCAACCCATCAGTAAAAATTCTAAGAAAATATTTGTCACATATTGAAATACTCATTGGAATTTGGAATATGTCTTCAGTTTGAAGCCAACCCACCACTTTCAATATTAATGTGTTAACAGCTGCTATAAATCTAGTAATACAGACACTGAGAGATTTTGAAATAATTTTAATAACATAGAAATTATATATCTTTGGGACACAGGTAAGTTTGTTTTAAGTATAAAGATGGATTAGCTTTCTTTAAATATTTTTTAAATCGAATTCAATAAAATGTCTCTTAAAACTTATCCCATCACATACTTAATTTTTTATTTATGCTGAAATCTTCATGCAGATTTATTATGCAGAAGGAGAAATGTAACATTATTATTATGGGTCTTGAAATCCCTCCTAAAGCTTGAAAATTTGTATAAGAAAATTTCTCGTGAACAGAAGAGAATTATTCTTTTAAGACTATGTGTGCAATGCATCCAAAGAGGAATGTGTAACCTACTACTGTGCTACCAAAGTCACCTGCAGGTCTTAGAAAGAGGGAATGCTAAAGGCCACCTGCTCATTCTTGATATTCAAGTTCATTTATTTAAGTATATCTCCCAGCGTAAATCACATAGCCTCTCACAAACTTTTAAGTAGAAAAGGAAAGGCATGAGAAAAATTTTTCTTTCTCTGGTAGCCTTGAAGAGTGAAAAATTCAATAGCGTTTCTAACTCCTGAATCTTAGTATTTTTATTGATTTTTCTTGAATTATTAATGCAATAATATTTAATTTTATGTCTTTCTTCTTTCCCAGACTGTGTGTGTATGTTCCATCTGTACCTCAATACCAAGAAACCAAAAAGTGTTTAATTTTAGAGATAAGATGAGATACATTTCCAGTCTCTATTTGTATACTTATGTCTACTTGCAACAAGTGGTTTCTAAAAAGCTATTATCACCTTCATAATATGAAGGTGTTCCAGTTCTCTATTTTTGTATAATAAACCATCTCAAACATAGAAGCTTACACAACAATGTATTATTATCTTTCCTAGTTTGGAGGGTTGACTGGGCTCAGCTGGATGGTTCTCACTAGTGGTCTCTCATGGAGTTATATGCAGGTGGAGGGTAGGGCTGGAGTTATTTGAAGGTGCACTGCATTAAAGATTCAAGTTGTCTGCTTCGCTCAAATGTCTGGATCAGAACTGAGATAGCTGGAAGAGTCAGGGGCTGGCCAGTCATATCTCTAAGTGGCCTTTCCAGATGGCTAGCTTGGCCTTCCTCACAGCATGACAGTTTCAGGGTGGTGAGAATTATTACATGTCATCAGCTAAATTCTCCCAAAGCTAGCTTTCTAAGAGACTTAATGCAGAAGATTCAAGGCTTCTTCTGTCCTTGCCTTGGAAATCACTCAGTATCATTTTCTCCATATTGTATTGGTAAAAAAAAAAGTTACAAAGTCAGCCCAGACTTAAGGCAGTAGAGGAGAGCACACAGATGAGTACCAGAAGGTAAGATTCGTCGGTGGAGAAGAGCTACTACACAGGATATGATAAAATTAAAATCGGCTCCTTAAAAGCCATTAAGAAACTCAAAATAGCTTAATTACTTTCATAATATCCAATTTGACTCATTAAAAGAAAAAAGACATTACCTCTCCCTATTTTATCAGTGACAAATTGTAGCCAAGAAGATGAAGTGATCTACTGAAATCAAGGTAGAACCCAGTTTCCAACTCCTACATTAAGGATTTAGTTGAATTCATTAAAAAAAAAAAAAAAAGTATGGTGTACTTTAATTTTTTTTTTAATTTAAAAAAGAGTTTGTTAATATTTTGAATTTAATTTATGTATTCATGTGGCTACGTGCACCTTTTTCTATTTTACAGGGATTCCTCAGGATTACTGACCATGAAGTTTATCTTATTATGAGAGTGGGCAGCTGCTAGATTCAATCAGATGCTACTTAGCACAGGAAAAGATGGAAATGTTAACAGAGATTCTCACTCTCTCCCAGGGCTCTGGACTAACCACCGCCTGCTCAGGATAAACTAAACTCACTTCAGGTTCAATTCTGTGTTCTGGTCATCAGATGAGAGAAAAATGCCAGAGTGCCAAACAGTGAAACTAAACTCTTCAAGTTGGCCATTCCATTTTCTAAAATGAAAAAGTAATGTTTTTACATAACAGAAATGTGTTGAATAATAAATGTTGAACAGCTCACTAAACACATTAATCATTGTGAAGTAAGAATATTAACTTACACTTTTAACAACCAGAGTAAGTGGCAGAAGTAGTCCTTTTCAAAAAATTGTTTCTCCTCCAGGAAATCAGAGGTAATTAAAGAGACTTGAATGATAAACAAGTGAGCCTCAGTTCATGTACATGTTATGAAGGGTGGAAAATTTTGGAAACTGTTTCTACATCTTCTTGATCCTTGGATGTAGATTTTCATGGGAGAGAGTGACGAGCTCTACAGTTGAAAACCATGAGAGTCCACCAAGAAAAATAAAAGACTTCAGTCACCATGATCCCAGGATAATTGCATGGCTAGTGGCTTGCCTCCGAGATGAGAAGGCTGAATACTGTGAAACTTTATGGTATTATGAAACTCTGTTTTCCTAATTCAACTCAAGAAGGTTATAAACTTAACCTTTCCAACTTTTAATTTATTTTTTGATTAAATGGAGCTAGAAATAATACTGCAGTTAATGACATAGAGCACGTAGAGGAGCTTCATGCAATGACTAGAAGATAGTTTATACTAAATAACTGGTTGTAGCAGTTATAGGATTAATTAATTCGTTCTTCTAAAAAAAGACTGTGCTCTTAAAGAAATATCTATTTTAGAAAGCTGTATGTTGAAGACCTGTGAAATACCCATCAGTTGTAGACCAAAGGAAATAAATTCGTTTTAAAAATGTTATTCATTTGTCTAGTATTTGTTGAATGACCTCTTTGTGTCAAGCAGTGCACTTGGTAAGTAAAACAAATTCCCTTCCCTTTTGGAGCTGAAAACAATGAGTAAACAAAAAATCAGCTGTAAATGCCCAAATGCTATAAAGGACGCAGATTGTCCTGAGAGAGTAATAGAAGGAGGGTTTTTTTTTTAATTACTATTTACTAAAAGCCATCAAGGAAGTTTCCTTAGAAAGTGATATTTCACCTTATTCAGTGATCTGACAGTTGCCTAACAATAGTTAATTGAAATAAAAGCTTTTATCAAAGCAAAAACTGTATTTTCAAAGGCTCTAACAAGAGAAATAGCTAGCACATTTTAAGAAGTAAGCAATGTTTATGTAGAAGGAATGTGGAAAAAGGGAAAATAATACGAGATTGGATAAGTTAAGATGAACCAGAGGAGCATTCAGGTTCCTGAATGCCAATATTAGAAATTCAGATTTTCTCTGAAGGAAAATAAAAAAGCCATTGGTAAATTTTACTAGGATATCATATGGTCCAATTTGTGTTTTTTAAAAAAATATTATTCCACAATTGTTTGAAGAATGAGTTAAATAAAAGTAATAGAGGTAGAGTGCAGAGACATGAAGAGGTGACTAGGGCCATGCTGGGAATGATGGGAAAATGTACAGATGTGAGATATAGTTTAGAGGAAGAAATGACAGGACTTGATAGATTGGACATGGGGATAAAAGTAAAAAGAAGAACAATTCCCAGGTATATTGATTTTGGAACTAAAGAGATGGTAGTTCTATTTGCTAAAATACAATAGATGAGACTTTAAGAGTAAAAGCAGAAAGTCGGTTTTAGAATTTTAATTTTGAGACCCTAGTCTGACATCCAAGGAAATTTTCAAATATATAATTACCTGGGTCTGGACTGCAGATATAAATTTGGGGATCATCAAACTACAGACCATCTCTAAACCCACAGGATTAGGGCAGCTCAGCACAGGAGAGGATATACAGAGGAGAAGAGACCTAGTACTGAGTCCTGAGGGACTGCTTGCTGTATTAGGGAGAGGGGATGAGCTCAAAGGTAAAGAATAACCAGAGAAGTGGAAGAAAAACTGGAAGAAAATGGTGTTATAGGATCTGAAAGAGGACGGTGTTCCAGAAGGAGGGAGTGGTATATCCCGCCAAATTCTGTCAGGAGATCAAGAGACAGGAGGACAGAAAGAGAAATATACCCACTGAATTTGACAACAGGCAAACCAGTGATGATGGGTGCAAGTCATAGAGGCCCCCAGATGGACTCCCGTTTGGCTCAGGCTAATTTTAGTGACCCAGTTAAAGACACTGTCAAGTTGCCAACAATAATTAAAAATCTTGAAGCACATTTATATAAGAATATTAAAGGAGATCCAATGTATAACCTAAAATGAAAGTTCTTAAAACCCCATTTTTCTCTCCATTTTCACTCTCTCACACACCTGAACTTTCTCACATCCTCACATCGGCTGCTCATTTTCTCACTCTCCGTCTCAGTTCTTTTTTTACTTTAATAGATAAAGTTAAAAATCTCTGAATTTTTGTTGATTTTTTTGTGTGTGTGGTTGTTGTTTTTGTTTGGTTGACTTTATGTTTTGAAAGAACAAAACTTTACTTTTTCCTGTTCTTTGTTTTCTATTCCCATTTTCTGCAATAAAGGAAGGCCTGGGCAATATTGCAACAAATAATACTATTATAGTCTTTCCAACTCTTTCTTTGATCTTATCTTACCCTGATAACATGTTTTTACTTAAGGCCACCAAAAGCTTGGGACATAGGCTGACAAGAACAGACCTTTTCTCAGAGGACAATGGGAGAGTAGTAGAATGAAGAGGCAGAGGCACAAAGACAAAATTCATACCATTACAGGGGAGGAACACCTGTAAATGTGTAGAAGTTAATAAATTTTGTGATTGTCACATGACAATCATAGAGATTTGCTACTCTAGGGTGACCCAGCCTGCAAGAAGCATCAGTGTCAAACTTGCTTCAAAGAGCCAATTCGTTGCCAAATTCAAGGGGAGAGGAGAGACACGTGATCTTTCCTTATAACTCATTTTAATGGAGTGCAAATTATAGCTTATTACAAGAACTCTTGCACAGTTAGTTGATGGTCTTAAGGCTGAGTGATGGCATAAATTATTTAAGAAAAAACAAAACAGCAGTGTGGCAAGCAAAGTATAGCCTAAAACTAAGCAAGCATATTTAGAGGGGGTTCATCAACTCAAAAGTTAGAAAGCCAGTATTTGAGATATATTCAAAGACTAAAAGCATCCTGGCATTCAGCTTTTGGTGTTAGGTGTGTGTGTTCTAGAATACTGAAACTCTCAGAGCAATGAAAAGCCACACTTACTTGGAATATGATCCACTGCTATAAAAATGGGATTTACCGGGCTTCCCTGGTGGCGCAGTGGTTGAGAATCCGCCTGCCAATGCAGGGGACACGGGTTCCAGCCCTGGTCTGGGAGGATCCCACATGCTGCGGAGCAACTGGGCCCGTGAGCCACAATTACTGAGCCTGTGCGTCTGGAGCCTGTGCTCCGCAACAAGAGAGGCCGCGATAGTGAGAGGCCCGCGCACCGCGATGAAGAGTGGCCCCCGCTTGCCACAACTAGAGAAAGCCCTCGCACAGAAACGAAGACCCAACACAGCCATAAATAAATAAATAAATAAATAAAATTTTTTTTTAAAAAAGGGAATTTACCTGTAGAACTCCAGACCACTGCCTCTGGACACCAACTTAATCATCAAAAATAGTATCCTAATGAAGGTTATCAAGTGGAGTAAGCTGTGGGTGATTTTAGATTCAAAACTGAGTTGTATCAAATATCTATTTTGACACACCATTAGAAATAACATATTCTCCAAACCAAAGATTTAAAACATTTATAGTTTCCTTTCTCTCATTTTACAGATAACTAAGACATATTAAAGATCAGTGACTAAGAAAACAAGTTTGCAAAACAAGAAAAGTGTTAAAAATGTTCAAGTATTCCTTAACTAAAAAAAAAATTGATTAGTGAAAAAGAAAACCCCAAACAGAGAAATCTTACATGATTATTGCATCCCTGCAGCCTTTATGAATGGGAATTATGAGAACTATGGAAACTAGTAGGTTGAAATTTTTGATTCTTCTACACAGATGTTAATTACATTTTTGTAGTTAACTAAGGTAACTCACTAATGATGTTCCCAGATATATAATGGCTCTTATCATAAGTTCCTTCCTAGGTGTCTACTATTTTATTATTCTAAGTATCCTAATTTTATTCCTATCCTCATTGATTAGAATTTTGAAGTTCTTCTGGCCCTGATTTTCTTCAAAAGCTTTCAGATGGCAATATGACTCTAGCAATGACAGAGATATGGATTTTATACCTTGTAATTTTGAATTTTTTCATTTAACTCAGTGAATATTTTATCATCTGTAGCCCATCATTTCCATACATAGGAAAAACACAGAGAGAGGGGATTTGATGGCAAAGGGAACTATTCTAGGAAATAAATTGCATGTTATCTGAAGTTCTATAGTTTTTGTATTTTTCATTAAAATTTGTGGAAAGGGGAAGAGACAGGAAAATGTGACTGTTAATTAAGAGAAAAATATAAAATACAAGCAGCTCCATGGATAATCTAGAGAATGGATTTAAAAGTCAAAGGCTTTAAAATAATTATAACTAACATATTTTTTAAAATACAGAAAAAAAGATACAAAATAGACGAAAATAGAATTTCAACAAAGAATCAAAATGTACATAGAAAACAAAAACAAATGGACATCCCAGAACTGAAAAATCCAGAATCTAAAATTAAGAACTCAATGGAGGGGTTTAAAAGGAGAATAAATAAAACAAAGATTAAATTAGTAAACATATGACAGATTATAAGAATATATTTCAACTGAGACAAGAGAAAAAGCTGGAAAGAACCAAGCCTGAGAGATATGATGATCAGTCAAATGGTCTAATGTATATTTAATTGGAGTTCCAGAAGACAAAAATAATGAAAATGGGACAGAAACAATATTTGAAGAACTATATGTGGAGAATTTTTCAAAATCGATGCAAGGCATTTGTCAATCCATGAATCCAGAAGTTCTGCAAACCTCAAACAGGATAATTACAAAGAAAGCAAACCCTAAGTATGTTGTAGTCATGTTGCTATAGCCAATTGAACATGAAAAAACCAATTCAGCTAGAGAAAAAAGAAACATTAACCTCAAAGAATAATAATGAGTGACAATTGATTTTTAATGAAAGGCTAAAAACGTGGAATATTAGTGTTAAAATGCTAAAAGAAAGAAACATAAATTACTAACCTCAAATTCTATAGCCAGCAAAAATATTGTTCAAAAAGTAAAGTAAAATAAATGTGTTTGTATGCAAACAAAGACTTAGGCAATTCATCACCAAGATCTGCAGCAGAAGAAATATTAAGGGAAGTTAATTCAGGCTGAGGGTAAATAAACCCAGAAGGAAACACAAAACTTCAAGATGGTTATGGTGAGCAGGTGAACAAGGGATGTGCTACAGAAGTCTGGTTGAAGTTGCAAAGTTGCTTGCCTTGAAGAGGAAGGAAGGGGTCATGAGTCAAGAATCTGGGCAGCCTCTAGAACTTGGAAAAGGCAAAGACACAGAAACAGATACTCCTGAAAGGAATACAGCTGATGCCTTGATTTAAGCCCAGTGAGATCATATCAGACTGCTTTTTAAAACTATTAATTGTATAGTAATTTGTTAGAGCAACAGTAGAAAACCAATACAGAAAGGCAAATTGAAAATACAATAAAATACTATTACACACCCACCAGAACTGCTAAAACTATGTTTTGGCAAGAACATGGTATGACTAAAACTGTCCCATTGCTGGTGCCAGTATAAAGATGGCACATGTACTATTGAGAAGTTTGGCATTTTTCTCCTAAAGCTAAAGTATACCCAAGTTATAACTTAGTAATTTCATTTCTGAGCATATGTCAAAGAAAAATGAGTAAATATATCCACAAAAAAACATGCATATTATCAGTCATTTACAATAGCCAAAACCTGAAAGCTCATCAACAGAAGAATGGATAAAAGTTGAAGTATACCCATAAAGTGGAACACTACATAGCAATTACAAAGAATGAACTATTCATGTACACAATAACATCTCTCTCTTTATATATATGTATAAATATGTATGTGTGGGTGTGCATGTTTGTGTGTGTGTGTATAAAATCAAGGTGAAAACCTAAGATCACAGCACTTTATGCACCTTTTTGTATTTTATCCTTCAATAAAAATACAATGGCCTATGGAATTATAACCTACACTGTGATGAAATAAATAGCAATGAAGGGGAGTGAAATTTGCCACCCACCCCCAAAAATATGTCACTTTAGCATGTTGATTATTTTGAATTAAATTTACTTAAGAAACAGCTAGTATAAGAAGGACACTCTGACCCTCCTTTGTCTTTCTGAAAGCAGGAAATAAATCCCCCATGTGAAGGTGCCCTTCCTATACCAGGAGGGTAGAAGGCATCCTTATCACCAGAGATAGTGAATTCAAGGCTGAAAAGGCTGTATAAACAACTTTGTTACTTCTTTATTGATTTGCTACCACAAACCCAAACCCCTTTGTCAACTCTTCACAAATATTTGTTTGTCTAAAAGGTATAAAAGCTTCCTGCTTTGGTCACTTCCTTGAGTTTCATATTTTTATAAGCTCCATATGTACAAAATTAAATTTGTTGTTCTCCTGTTAATGTGTCTCATGGCCATTTAATTATTAGACCAGCAAAGAACCTAAAAGGGAAGAAGGGAAAAGTTTTCCTCCCCTACACTAAGAACAGCAAAAAGGGCAAGAGACAATGCATGAATTAAATCATGTTAAGTTTCTTGCAGAAAGCCATAAGAAACATTTAAGGTAGATTGTACTATGCCAGAGGAATACATTAAAGTATAGAGAAATCATTAAGAGTGATCCAAGAATAGATTACTAAAAGGCTAGTTCAAGGAGAAAAATAGAATAAAAATACTTGCTTAACCCAAAGTAAGTCAAGAAAGGTGAAATAAAGAAACAAGTAACAAAGTGAAAACAAATTGCCAGGTGATAGACATGAATTATTACATCATTATTATATTATTACATTGAATGAGAAGAAACTAAACAATCCAATGGATATTAAACACTTTTGAATGAGTAGAAGCTGAAAGTAGATTAAAGTTAGATATAAGCATATAGCACCGGAAAACTACTCACAACAACAACAAAAAATATCATCATCAGTACAAAGTTGAAGACAAGGGCATTATTTTCGTAGTTTAGCAGGATAATGTTAAACGGTATTATCTTAGACAAAAAATACAGAATTAAAACAAGAAGACAGGAGAGTTTTCCTTCAAAAGAATCATTCAAGTGGGAATCAAATTAAGGTTCTATAAAATGGTAATTGTAATTAGGCATCCATTATAGTTTCATTTCTTAAAATAGTTTTGAATACCAGCTCTGGCTTTCAGAATTGCCTTCATTGGCCTAACTTTTGTAATATTGCTTTTTCAAGAATGAAATCTTATTAAGGATATGAAAAAAGATATTACCCCCATCTTATTCCATATGTCTTTCTTAAACAGATGTTATATTTATTTTAAATTATTTTGAGAGAATTATCCTTTTGACATCATGAGTAGGGCTATATCCCTTAGTGATAAATTAGTCTACTTTGAAGAAAGGGATTAATCTTACTGTCAATCAACCAATGTCAAGTGTTGAGACGGGAAATTGAAACATACAATTCAGGTCTTATATACGTGTGCTGAAGGGAACCTATTTCTCTTTCTGAGACTCTTTCTCTTGGCTCTAGATTTTGAAGAAGTGGCCAGGTTTTAAATGTCTCATAAAACCTTTATCATACAAGGGAGGCTAGCATCCTATAGGAGAAATCAAGTTTAAGATTATAGAGCTTTATATTTAAGCTAATAATCTAGTTATATGTTTGTTCTATGTTCATCTTTTTGGTAGTTAGCCCTACTATTCTTTGGTAATAGCCATTTTATTTCCAATTATTAGGCTTGTGTCATTTACGTCCCTGGAGTAATGTGAGTGATGGCAGAAATAAGTAGAGAAAGCCACATGAAAGCTGGGCTCTGGAAATCAAGCACTGGATCTACAAGCTTCAAATTACCCTCCTGACATGCAAATTCTCTGTCCATTACCAACCACTGAGAAACAGGATTTGATTTCAGGTAGAAATATACTGATTTTCTTTGCAGGATAGACAAAGGAGATTTTAATTAAAGAGTGGAGGTTGATGGATGATTCCACTTAACCCAAATTGAACATTTTATTTTTGAAGGAAATAAAGTTCTTCCTCTGAGTCATCTTGACTAAGATTTATAAAATTGTCAAAGGTATACAAAGGGAGACTCAGACACAAAATATGAGGTACCTGAAAGCACTAAGACTTGGTTCCTAACATTTCCAAATAAAGAGCAGGCGGGGATGAAGAATGGATGAAAGCAGGATACAGAGACTGATTTCACTGTAAATAGACTGACATCTGTTGCTGTGTGAAAGTTAATGTTTGATATTATACCATTGACATAGAAAGAGCTGGAATGGATAGCTTTCGCTGAGATGAGTTAAAATAACTTTACCTTAAAAATTAAACATCCTGTGTGATCACACTCTCATGCCAGAAAAATCTGCAGACTCTATAAAATCCATAAAATTAATTCACTAAGGACATCTTTCTCTATTTCATTTTTTCCTAGATAAACAGTCCGATTTAGTTTATTGAGTGCCTCTGCTGTCATGTGCAAAAAATATGTCAGCTACAAAATTTATTAAGTGTATTATATGATTTTATAAATGCAAGATTTTACTCAAAATATATTTTAAATTACGGGAAATCATTTCTTTTCAAAATGAATAGCCTATGGTCATTATAAGATAAAGGGATGACTTCTAGAATAAAATATAGGCTTCCATATAACATTATAAGCCTTCATTTTCAAATAAGGGACCTAAGATCTAAATAAGCTATGTGATTTATAAAAGATAAAAAACTAAATAAACTAAAATCTACATCTTCCGATTCACAAACATGTTTTTAAAAAACGACTATACTGTGTGAATGTATCAAATTATTTTTTATAAGTAATGACAAAATATATGCTAAGCCCCTGGGAATTCCTATCTGCTCCTCCTCTTGGCCCTTGAAGCCTGACTATCCCTCCTAAATATTGTGCTCAGGCTGCCCTGTAACGTCTCTCAGAAATTCTTTTTACTCTCTCAACTGATTTCATCCCAGCTTGCTTAACTCACTCCTCCTTCCCCCAAATCTGAACTCTAATCCCAATGTGTTTGTCTTTAATCAGTTTTCCACATGCTTTTCTCCTTGACACATCTGTTGGCATGTTGGTTTCATCTTTCTCCCAAGTCTCTTTGACTCACAGCTCTAATGCCAGCATCGTTGGCTGTCTTGGTTTAGGACTCCCAGTTTCAGCCTAATAAACCCCTATGGACTCCTGATAAACCTCCCAATCTGTGGAATGAGAACATTAATGATAGCAGCAAGTGACTGTTTACTGATTTAGGCACCGTGCTACCTCGATAACGCAGGAATTTCTTCTGAATAATTTGTCGTTTCTGCTTCACTGGCAAGTCCTTAAGGGCAGGGTCCTCATCTGCATTTTTTGCTTTTGGAGCCCCAGTGATTAGAACAGGGCCCGGCACAGAGTAAGCCTTCAATACGATATTAGTTGGTGTAAATCTTTGGGTGTTATTATCTCCGCTTTTTACTCACTAGCCATAGAGAAGTTAAGTAGCTTGTTTGACTTCTCCAAGTTGCCTTTGGACTACAAGCCATGCTTCCCAGGTTATTTTTGGAGCAACTACTACATCCTTCTAAAGATGTCTTTCTAGTTCTTCTAGTGCTTAGGGAGCAAGCACGCAGTGGAGAATAAGACAAAGTTCCTGTCCTGTGGCATTTGCATAAGCAATAGGCAGATAAATATGTATAACATAAAACGCCACGAAGTCATATGTTAAACCAGGGCAATGAAGGGTGTGCCATTACAAATGGGGTGGTCGGAGAAGTGATGGGAGATGGTCCTGTATAATTGTAACTAAACTGCCAAAGCAGTACCTGTAACCCATGTCACCCAGTTAATCGTTTTTTACTTTTTGTAACTGAGTCCAAAACATAAGGATTTGATTTAAGAGCGCCATCCTACCTTAAGGCATATGCCAGAATAACTCATTTTCTGTTGACCTCATGGATAAAAATCCAAATTTACATGAATAAAAGTTAAAAGTGGTGATTAAGGAATATTACAAAAAATATTATTCATGTTTTTCAAATGATTGACTTATATAGCATTGCTATATAAAGTGAGTAGTGAATTAATTTTAAACCTACCACATTTGTGTACACATAGGAACCACTATATTGTGAAGGGAAGCAGTGACTTTTTGTGTACCACTGAGTTCACACTACAAAAAAATGACTTACTTAGAGCATGTTTTATAAAATTATGGGTAATCAGCATAAAATTATTGACCCTAAAGTTGAAAAGGACCACAAAAGATCAACTAGCTAGAACTTGTGAAGGTCTGAAAGATTTAGCAAAATACTCAAGGTGACAAGCAGCTAATTAGTTGGGAATCATCGAAGGGAAAGGGACGTAGACCCCTAGCCTCCTCCCTTTTATTGTGGAGTCTTAGAACAAGCGTAATCCCATACCAACCATATAAATTGGCAGGAAATTTTAGTTGGAGATGCAATGAAAGTTACTGCAAAAGGCTAAGGAAGACACATTCCTAAAGGCTCTTGTTTTGTTTTGTTGCGGTATGTTTTTGTATTTTGTTTTCTGGTTGAATCATTATGAGAAATCCTATTTCTTCCTCTGTTCAAGGACATTCTGTTCAGGTGGTGCCTGCTTTAGATTCATATCCTTTCTTCCTCCTTGCATTGTTCAAATTCAGTTAAAGTATCTTTTCATGCTTAAGCAGCCTACTTATCAACATAGCTCAGTGCTATACTGAAAAAATGCTAATGCACATTACTCACAGAGAAACAGTACTTTTATTGTTTTTAGGAATCAAACAGATCTTTTAAAAATAGGATTCTAGTTTTGATTTCATAAAAAGTGAACATTTTAGGAGTTAAAATGAAGTTAGACCATACTCTTGGGTGTTACAATGTTTCCCTGGACATTTTATTGTATTGATATGTGGAATTTTTCCAAGCAAAATAATTTATTGTGTAGCACATTTCATGAAACTATAATATATAAATGCAAAAAAAATAAGCCTTCACTTATTTAAAGTATTAGATATTATTTATGAAAATACAGAATCTCATAAACTGGCTGTTAATTAGATACTAAAAATAATCCCTAGTGTTGCTTTGGCAGTGTATTTGCAGGTTATGTGGAACATTTCCTTTCCATCTCCTTTTACCGAAAACTCAGAGATCCATTTTTCTATGACTGAATGGGGTCACTCAGCGCTGCACCGAGGTCTGGAGGGAAGGGGTTTCAGACAGAATGGCTGAGCAAGCAACAGCTGCTCCCCTCCACTGGCTCCATCTCCGAGGGTCACATGTCAGGGTCTTGAACAAATAATGCACCATTGTCCACATTTACAAAACTGAGGGTCTGGCTTTGGGAGGTAGCAGGGCATTCGAGCTTAAGGAATTGTGCTCACACACACCAGCATGCTATTCAATGCCTCACTGATGAACTTTAAGGAGGAGATGGAGAAAGCAGTCAAGCCCCTCCTAAAAGTCCACGCTTGAGCTGTGTTGTTACTTTCTTTGCTATTTGGCATAGTAATTTTTTTTGTATCATGGAAGGTAGCTAATAAACATCTTTGTTTAATTAGTTTGACTTAAGCAATTTTTCTAATATTTGTAGAGTAGTTTAACAAGTGCCATCTTTAAGAATGATCCAAACTAACTACTTCATTCATTCTACTTTTCTATCTAGTCCACAGTTTCACACACAGTCACCACCAAAGGGATAGCTGGAGGAGTGCAACTTCTATTCTTTTAAGGATGGAATTTAGCTGTTGATAATTTAGCAAACAGACCTTATCAATTTGACCTAAAAGTCTCTGTAACTATATGACAGGAACCCCTGCTGACTGGCTATATGGTTTTAGAAGCGTGTGCTACAATTATTTCTTTTGTTTTCAGAAGCTCATGCAAAATTTGATATTCACAGCTGCTAGGCATCAATATGGTTGAGAAACAATCTCACCACAAAAAAACAGAAGTGACTGATTCCAGATTATTGCCAGATCATGCATTGTAGTGCTGGAGAGGATTCAAGTTTAAGTGCTACAAAAGTAACCATGACCCAGGTGGGCTATAAGGTTTCGGTAAGTCATGCCAGACTCCTGTCTGCTGATACTTCTTGATAACATCTGGGAATTCCTAGGAGTGGAGTTAAGTATGGTAGCTACAATTTTTTTCTCCTCAGAATGACTATGTTGAAGCAGACAACTGATAGAGGAATTACAAGATTGAAACTAATACACATTTGTTTGCTGAGAAACTCAGTCAAAATTCCTATTTACAATATTAATAAAATTGAGACTGGACATTACAGCACGAAACCTATAAGTAAGCATCTTTTCTGCAAACTGATCTGAACTAAGTTAAGAAACCACATATAGAGAGAGCCCTGAATACAAAGCAGGAACATTGTTTAGAAAGCATTTTTATTATTATTTTAATTGCATCTCTTTAAATACCATTCTTTGAGCATTAGTTAACAGTTTAAAAGAGGAACAGTTATATGAGAAAATCATCCTAGCCTCATACAAAGGTGGAAAGTTATAATGACAAACAACAAAAAGGGAGAAAAAGTATTTACTGCACTCTTTGGTATTACAATAGGAGTTCTTATCAATAACTGTTCAAGAATTAGGTTCGTTTTAGGGATTACTCATGTCCAACAGTATGTGTAGTGTGTTTGTTGTACAAAAGACTTATTGCTGTAAGACAGATTAAACATACTAAAAAATAATAAATATAGTTTAAAATATCAAACTTTTAAAACTTTAAAATAGGCATTAATTTAAATGAAAGCATTACTGAAAAAGATTTCTACATAAACATTGTTTTGTTTTTGTTCAGTGTGTGTCCTGGGCCCTTAGGAGAAGAGATCTACTTCATTTTCTGTCCTTCTGCTGTTACACAGAGATTTCCAAGCACCATCATTACCATTTCCACATGTTTATGGACATTACTTACATGCATTTCTTGTGCTTCCACCCCCCACCCCCATTCTAGGCATGTCTGATAATAGTTACATTTCAATGTTAGATTGTACCTGTGTACTTCCACCTCTACCAAGAAAGATTTCTGTTGAAGCAAAATAAGCATTTTTTAACTCTCTATGTGGCCTTTTTTCCAGCCATCTACCTATCAAATACAGGAATGCTAAAAATATCCAGAATAAGAAATATTCAGAAACGCTGAATCTAGATTCCCAAACTCTGCTGTGCTGTGTCCCTTGCTTTAACGGAAGAGTGATATTTCAAATAAAATAAAATGAAAGAGGGACTTCCCTGGTGGTACAGTGGTTAAGAATCCACCTGCCAATGCAGGGGACACGGGTTCGATCCCTGTTCCCAGAAGATCCCACATGCCACGGAGCAACTAAGCCCATGCTCCACAACTACTGCGCCCGTGCTCTAGAGCCCACAAGCCACAACTACTGAGCCCACATGCCACAACTACTGAAGCCTGCGCACATAGAGCCCATGCTCCACAACAAGAGAAGCCACTGCAATGAGAAGCCCGTGCACTGCAACGAAGAGTAGCCCCCACTCACTGCAACTAGGGAAAGCCCGTGCACAGCAACGAAGACCCAATGTAACCAAAAATAAATAAATAAATAAATTAATTAATTAATTTAAAAAAAGAAAGAGTATGTGGTTGGAGGAACAGGAAATCAGGAGCCTTATTTGCTGCATGCTGTAAGCAAGTCAATTTCCTTACATGAATCTTACATGACTTATATGTAAAATAAGGAAGAGGAAAATACGGTCTCTAAAGTCTTTTCCAAATCTAGCATGCTGGATATCATTAATTCAACAAATATCTTTATTTACACAGCATTATCATGAGTTAGAGAATTCAAAGATGAACAGGATTTGGCCCTGCCTTAGCCAAGCTTTACATATAGATACATATAGATATAGATATAGATACAGATACAGATATAGACGATATAGATACCTGTGTTGTTTTGCCTTTTCCCCGCTAGGTTTCTATTAAATATCTATTCTCTCTTTTTTCTTTAATGAGACACATGACTTTATTCAGGTTTGCGATGTGTCCTATTAAAATTCTTAGTTCCCAAAGCCTCCTTGTTCCTAAGGATAGCTGTATGACATGATTCTGAGCCACAAGATTTAAGTTGAAGTCAGCCAAATGGATTGTTTTGAAAGCAAATTATTTTTTATATTAAAAAGTGACAGATATAGCTAGGAAATGTCTCCTTTGCAATCCACTTTCCATCTGGGGTGTGGAATCGATGTTTGGAGATAAAGCAGCCACCTTGCACCCATGAGCAGGGAGTGAGGTGGAGTCTCTATCTCAGTGTCTCCTCTTGGACGGCTCTCCAGTCCTGGACTGCCTACAGTCTGGACTTCTTCTATGAAAATTACACTTACAAGTGGTTTCTATATTTTCTATTTCTGATGTTTGCAGCCTAAGCAAACCTAACTGGTATATTTGTTGTCATATTTTTCAAGCAGAAGTAGTTCATGTTCTGTGTACAAGCAACATATTAGGTATTGATAGATTCTTTAGAAAACTTAAAATCTAAGCATATACACACAATTTTTTATGCTTTCACTAAGGTAATAGCTTTTTTATCTCTCTAGAGTGTCTGTCTTCATTCTGTTAGTTGCTCTTATATTATTTGTCATATTTTTCTTTCATTCAATATTCATGTTAGAATTTCTAATTATTTTATCAAAGAACTTCATTAGGGAATTACTATTTTATTTACATGTTTGTCAAATACTATATCTGTTTCCTCAAGGAACAGATGGCTGCGAATTTCCTATGCTTTGTTATCCATCCCTTTCTTATTCTATTAATTTAGTATAATACCTCACATATGCATTTGATTTGTTTAGCATCTCAATGTATGCTTTATCCTAATCAAAGAATTATTCATAATTTAAAAAATTTTTATTTCCTTATGCTTTATTTCTACCCTTTATAATCTTGGTTTTTATTTTTCCATATTGTTGTTTCTTTCCTGTGTAATTGTCACCTGTGTTCTCATTTCCCTTTGAAATTATCTCTGTGTGACTCTGATCATCTGCATATATGGCCATATTTTTCAATTTGTCATTTGGGACTGTCTTTATTATGTACATTGTGTTTTAAGACAATAGATGAGCAGAATGTACATGAACATTCTCTGTGGCTTATGTACTAAGGAGGGAGCTCTTGTCTATTAAAGATCTTTGGTGAGTAGTACATAACTGAAAAGGATTGTTGTGGTTTTCTATCCTGGAACTACTCTTTAAAAATGTTGATAAGAAAGATGGGATTATCTAAGGTATATAATAGCCTAGAAATTATGTCAAATGTTAGTATATGTATCCTGAGAACTATAATAAAACTCACCAAAATTTATTAGTATGTTCTAAAGTATAGCTGTTGATACAAATCAAGCTTAGTATGAAGCAACAATTTGGAGAATTATTAGAAATTATTTTATAGTGTATACACATTTAATTTTTAATTTAACAAATTTTATTAACTCCTCCTATCTTCCAGGTGCTATGCAAAACTCCGCAGATCAGAGGGTAAGCAGGACAGATGTGGTCTCTGTTTGCATGACACTTAACTTAAACGCTTAAGCTAAAACGCTGTGATTGGTCTAATTCAAGGATAGGTAAACTATAGCTCACATTCCAAATCCTACCTGCTAACTGTTTTTTTGGTAAATAAGTTTTACTGAACACAGCCACTCCCATTAATTTACATATTGTCTCTGACTGTTTTCATGCTACAACGGCAGAGTCAACTATTTGGGACAGAGACCTTATGACCCACAAACCTAAAAATACTCAGTATCTGGTCCTTATAGAAAAAGTTTGGGGACGTCTAATCTAATTGTTCATTCAGTAATTAAATAACAGTAACTGGTTATTTAAGTCAGCTGTTTAAAATATGATCGGCATGTGTGAAAGCAATGGCCATTGAAGGTTGAGTTAATCAAAAAGTCATAGCAGTTTGTACAACAACCTTTATTCGGTGCCACCATTGCTGCATTAATTTGCTCATAACTCTCTCCCAAATATGCAATATCATCAGTCTAAGGATCTTACCAATTTTATGATCCTCCCATTGAGGTGCAGATACAATACTGTAATTAGCATAACAGCTTGTACTTATAGTCATTATATTAAGTATCCTGGAGAAATATCCAATAAGCTTACTGTGTCAATAGAGCACCTTAGAAGAATTCTTTTCTCTTAGAACTCACAATGACTTTGAGGTGTTTTAATCTGTAAAGATAAGAACATTTACGGACCTATTTTTCATTGAGCAAATTTGCTGATGTTTATGGGACCTTATAGATTCTAGTTGTAAAATATGATTGACAGGAAAATAGCCCTTTTATGGAATGAACTCTAAACTCCCTCACATTTTCAGGAAGTCTGTAGTCTAAAGCACATTCTTCTTCCTTCTCCTAGTAATTAGCTACTTAAATAGCACTGATAAAGCCTCCCAGGTGCCCCATCAACTCCCTATCTAATTTTATAGCAGGGTTTTTTGATAAAAGGTGTACAGGGAATAATCAATTATTCCTTTTGTTTTCAAAGGAATGTATGTTTCTAGCATTATTTAATCTTATGTCACATTAGATTTCCAAAGAAGTAAACTTATTCAATTGATAGAAAACTTGCATGGAAATTAAAAATAGTTATAGCTTTATCATCATTAACTAACAGGTAAAAAATCCCTGCCCCCAAAATGATAAATTTGTAGTTGACTCTCCACTCTTTCAAAGAAATAGCTGGTGAAATATTTTTGAATTATGTTTACTGATACAAAAAGAAATGACCTTTCCATAAATATTTTAGAGTAGCTTAACATGGTTATATTTCTTTCTTTCATCATTTAGAGTGCTGCTGTTAATTATATTATTTAAGGTCCTATATTCTCTCTGTGCACAAGATAGTATATGTGAAAGTTATAGAATTACCCTGGGCTACAAAGGCATCATAAAAATTGATGTAAGGGGGATGGCAAAAGAAACAAGAGTAGCTAACACTGACTGATTTCTAGGCAGACTTCTACATCCCTAACCTGTGTTATTTCATGTGATGAAGACAATTTTATCTTTCCCACATCTTCACTCTGATATTTTAAGGATAAGAAAGAAATGGAGAAAATTGAGATTCAGAAATATAAATACCAATATTTTTGGTTAGTAAATGGCAGAGCTAATGTTGCAACTTTTATTTTAGCACTATATTTTTCCCTCTACAATATGATGTTACTCTAAATTGATTTAAAATATTTGAATGAACAGGTTTCAGTATATTTGTATTATATGAAAAATAAATTTGGACAATTTCCATGCAAAGAACAGGTGGTGACCTCATAAATATATTTGCAGGCACATCTTCCTCTCTTAATTATGTGGACAAATAGAAGAGCAAATCCTCAAGGTTTCTGCTAATTATAAAGATCTATAGTTTCTCAAAAAAATTAAGTTCACAATTGAAATTTAATAACTCAAGAAGTGGAATATTGGAATTTTGATTAAAAGTGAAAAGTCTTTCACTGTACAAATGTATATTGAACAATAAAATGCATATTCTCTTTACCAGTATGTTAATTATATTTTTTAAATTCCAGAAAAACTCTTCAATAATACTTTTAAACTTTATTTTCCCAGAATGGATGAAGGTAAGCATGACTTGAACAACCCAATGTCATATAACTAATATTTGATATTTGGGATTAGATCCTGCCATTTATTTTTACCAGAAAGAAAGATAAATTAGTATGGATTTGGATAACATGCCTATGTTATCGATTCCAGTATTAAGTTGCCACAATCTAAAATGTATTCTATTTTCAGTTATATTCTCTGATTTTTGAATTTTGAGGACATTTTGAAATCCATTTGTGAAGTCAGCTTTCTTATTCTATGATTTTCAGTAAAAGTCGATGTTCAGAATGTAAGATAATGGTAACGTAAAAACATTATTTCTTTCGCAAAATTATTATTAATAGTAATTTCAAATTATTTTATCTTGAAAACCACTTTTTAAACTATTGAGAATAAAACTGTTTTAAGAAAATACTACCAGATTTCAACAAACAAATAGTTAAAAGTTAAAGCTACTTTACAAAATAAAATCAGAAACAATTTTAATGAAAAGATGTTCATCATCACTAATTATTAGAGAAATGCAAATTAAGACAACAATGAGATATCACCTCATACCCGTCAGAATGGCTATCATCAAGAAGTCTACAAATGACAAATGTTGGAGAGGATCTAGATAAAAGGGAATCCTTGTCCATTGCTGGTGGGAATGTAAATTGGTGCAGCCATTATGGAAAACAGTATAGAGGTTCCTCAAAAAACTAAAAATAGAGCTACCATATGATCCAGGAATTCCCCTCCTGGATATATATCTGGAAAAAACAAAAACACTAACTCAAAAAGATACATGCACCCTAGTGTTCATAGCAGCACTGTTTACAATTGCCAAGTGCCCATCAACAGATGAATGGATAAAAAATTATATATTTATAATATATGGTCAGAATGGCCATCATCAAAAAATCTACAAACAATAAATGCTGGAGAGGGTGTGGAGAAAAGGGAACCCCCTTGTACTGTTGGTGGGAATGTAAATTGATACAGCCACTATGGAGAACAGTTTGGAGGTTCCTTAAAAAACTAAAAATAGCACTACCATATGACCCAGCAATCCCACTACTGGGCATATATCCTGAGAAAACCATAATTCCAAAAGAGTCATGTACCACAATATTCATTGCAGCACTATTTACAATAGCCAGGACATGGAAGCAACCTAAGTGTCCATCAACAGATGAATGGATAAAGAAGATGTGGCACATATATACAATGGAATTTTACTCAGCCATAAGAAGAAATGAAATTGAGTTATTTGTAGTGAGGTGGATGGACCTAGAGACTGTCATACAGAGTGAAGGAAGTCTGAAAGAGAAAAACAAATATTGTATGCTAACACATATATATGGAATCTAGAAAAAAAAATGGTTCTGAAGAACCTAGGGGCAGGACAGGAAAAAAGACACAGACATAGAGAATGGACTTGAGGATACGGGGAGGGGGAAAGGTAAGCTGGGACGAAGTGAGAGAGTGGCATGGACATATATACACTATCAAATGTAAAATAGATAGCTAGTGGGAAGCAGCCGCATAGCACAGGGAGATCAGCTCGGTGCTTTGTGTCCACCTAGAGGGGTGGGATAAGGAGAGTGGGAGGGAGACGCAAGAGGGAGGATATATGGGGATACATGTATATGTATAACTGATTCACTTTGTTATAAAGCAGAAACTAATGCACCATTGTAAAGCAATTATACTCCAATAAAGATGTTTAAAAAAAATAGACAACAAGGATATACTGTATAGTACAGGGAATTATAGCCATTATTTTATAATAACATTTAATGGAGTATAATCTGTAAAAATACTGAATCACTATGCTGTACGCCTGAAACTATAATATTGTAAATCAACTATATTTCACTTAAAAGTAGAAACAATTTTAGTGGTATTATAGCTGCTAATATTCATAAAATCAAGGAGAAAGTTTATAAATGCAATTTGTCTTTGATACATCATACTTGATATAATGTTAAAAAATATTGGGACCTTCTCATATATTAGATTTTTAAAAAACTACATCTTAAATAATTAGATGAAATAAAATTTCTATTTTGAGGTTATGAAAATGTTCTTAACACAAAATTTTACCTGCATAAAGTAGGCACTGAATAAATATTTACTGAATGAATGAGAATGTAACAAGACAGAATGGGGAAAAAAACAACCCATGCTGAGACTGCCAAGCAAAATTAATACAGACTACGAGAAAGGCACAGAAATGCATTTGAGGGAAATATATTTACCTTTGTCTTGCTTTTACAGCACTGCTATATTTTCCATTCCTCCATCCTTGAGGATTGAGGAGTAAGCCATAAAAAAGTGTAAAATAAAATAAAATATAAAAAAAATAAAAACCTCTTTTTATCAACAACGAATGATAACTGTTTGGAGAGGCAATCTGCCATAGTATCTGCATGTTCTTGCTGGGTATTCTAAGAATTTAACACCCTGACAAGCTCTTTACCTGAGCCATTTCTCAAGGTAGTGACTGCAGTGAGAAACCTTGAGAGATGAGGTAGCATCTCTCCCTCGACAGAGAGCAGGCTTGTTCTCACATGCTATAAAAGCAGTAAATCCCCCAAGTTGGGTATTCCTCTGCTCTAATGCAATCCACTGCATGTGCAGGAATCCATGAGATCTGGAGGGCACGGGGAAACTGACACAAATATGAAGCTCTGGTTATTGCTTTTGCTGGGAGTAATAAGGTCTTTTGTCTCTGACCCAGGAGTTTCATGTTTTCTGTCAGCATATATTAAATAGTAACAGGTTAATTTTCTAGCAAGTAGGGTAAAATCTCAGACCCTGTACAGCTCTGGACAATGATATCATTATCAAATTTGTGAGTGTGTGTGTGTGTGTATACACATACAATTCTATACATATAACTTCATATACACTTATATACATGTACAGCTATATCCCACGTCTAATTTTTTTTTTAAGGTAGCCTTTGTAACATAATGTTAATGGCATACAATCTTCGGCCATTTATTTAAACTCTCTGTCCCCTATTTTCCTCAACTATACATTGAGAATACCATTGGTAGATAACTCACAGGGCTGTAATGAGAACTAAATGGTGTAATGAATGTAATATTCTTAGAACAATATTTGGCACTCAATAACTTTAACCATACTATTTTACCTTTGATGGATCTTTTAGAATCCATCATTTTTCAAAGATATTTCACTGAAAGTAGGTTTATAATCCTTCTATAATTATTGAAGAACATTGATTTTGGGGAAAACAAATATAGTGTGAGGAGTAACATCTATATTTGTCATTTGGTATAAATGACAACTTTTAAATAAAGATTTCACATTTTGCTTTGAGTATTAAAAATCATATTTTATTTCAAATAAGCTGACTTCACAAAAGATAATACACATTTTTCTCCTATTTCTAAAATCCATTGCTTTCGAGTTACTCAGACACTGTATTTAAAGACCTCCCTAGTTATGAAATATATTGAAGAGACAACAGTGGCCTCTAGTGATACAAAAACTAAAATAACAGGATGGAAATCTAAACCATTCAAAGGAAAATAAATTTCAATGATTTACTGAAATAGTCTAATTGATGAGAGATTAATATAGTCTTCACAGAAAGTCTCTTCCCTCAAAAAATAACTCCTTACACACTGATAAATTAATGTACACACTTTTACACTCAAACAGAAACTGGCATCTTCACTTCTACTGTTTATAAGGGACTATAGATTCATACATAGATAAATTGTACATAATCACAAGAATACTAATTTACTTGTCAAACACATTTGATCAGCAATAAGTTAGATCTTGCTTGTAAATAGTAGCATTGCACCGGCATTTGGAAACTCACCTAAGATTTAATTTATTAAGACTTGTTCAGAAAAAAACTGTCATGGAAGTCCACTCATTAACTGTTTATATAGATTTAGAGTCAAATAAATTTATTATTATTTTGTCATATGTAAACATATGCACATGTATCATGCAGGTATATATACAAGAATCATATGTCTACATGCTATATACTTGCAGATGTACACATGTATCATATCGATAACATATTCCCGCAGAGGTATAAGTATCTTTTAATAACTATAAATCACTTTGTGAGAGTTAAAAAATACTTTTAACTTTTCTAAGAATTATTCTATAAGATACCTGGAAGTTAACATTTACTCCTTCAGCAGAAGAGTTTCTAAAGGAAAAAAATAAATAAAAACCTATGGAGGAGAATGAATATTTGATGTATATCTAGCCAAAAACTAGACCAAAACAATGCCTAGACTAAACAATAAATCAGCATTATCAATATTTTTATTTTACTTTTAACTGTTCCAAAATTTATTTTCCACTCACTGTCTTACAAAAATGAATTTTTATTTTTTGTCATTCTTTATTTTTTAAAACAGTAAAATAAAATTGACTGAATCTACCCTCTAGCTAGACCTGAGGGGTTTATATAGCCTGAATTTCATTTGGATAATTGATACAATAACTATTTTTTGGACACATTCTAGGGGCCAATAAATAGGTAAATAAAAGATCAAACGGAATATATTCAGTGTAATAGTCTTCAATCACCCGGAACACCTGAACACACAGACTGCTGAGCGCCAACCCCAGAATTTCTGATTCAAGAGGTGGTGGGGCACGAGGTCTTGCATTACTAGCAAGTTCCAGAGAAATGCTGATTCTGCTGTTCTTGGGAAGACACTTCCAGAACAACAGATTGAGTGTGTTAGGGCTTAGCAAGCGTGCTATAAAATGGGCGTTAACCCAGACTTGGAGAAGTTAGGGAAGAATCCATAGAAGACCTGAACACTGAATCTTGAAGAATGGTGAACAAAGCCAGATGAAGCCAGGCAAATTTTACTGTTGCAAGAGCCCTATTGATAGCTGAGCTTTAATAGCCTACTAATCCAGACCAAACCGAGTCTTCCACTGAGCTGGGAATTTTATTCACTTAAAAAGAATAGCATTTATCCTTTTCTGACAACTGCAGTTTCAATGAGGTTGAAAGTATGCATGATAGGTGTAAATGGAAATCTGATCTCTTAAGCTTTGGCTAAGCTGGGGTATTTTTGGTCTCAAAGAAAATTTAATACTCAACTTTTCTGAGAGTTGTAGTCCCAAAGGGCTAAACAGGACTTTTGACCTTAAAAGAGGAGGCTTTTATGTCTCTGAACAATAATTTGCTATGTTTCCTCAAACAAAAACAATTATCAAAATAGTGTTATTAATAAATTAATTAAGTCAACCATTTTTTTTCATATGTTTGAGCAATGCAATGTGTAGCACATGTACAAGTCACTAAGGCGAAATAGATAGGAACTAATATAAAGGCAAATATGCAAGATACCCAAGAACCAGAAAAGACAAAGAAGAGAATTAAGATTAGCAATTTATTTAGTAAATTTCTTAGTCTGTTCTTAGCACAACTCCTAAAACCATTGGAACTTCCTGTGATGAGAGGAAGAAAGGTTTCTTTTGTTATGTTAATGAGGTGATCTTTGGATTTTGTCTAAGGATGGGGGCTAGTTGCCTGAAGAACCAACCTGTGATTAGGGGGTTGGAATTTTCAGTCCCACCCCTTGACCTCTGGGGAGGGGAGAGAGGCTGCAGGTTAAATCCATGCCCCAAAGCCAATGTTCTGATCAGCCATACTTTTGTAATTAAGCCTGTACAAAAAAACCAAAAAGAAGGGGTTCACAGAGCTTCTAGGTGGGTGAACATACATGGAGATTTGGAGAGTGGCACACCAGGAAAGAGCATGGAAACTCTACCTTTCCCCATTCCTTGCCCTATGCATCTCTTCCATCTGGCTCTTCCTGAGTTATATCCTTTTATAATAAACCAGTGATCTTATAAACGAAATGTTTCTCTGAGTTCTGTGAGCCACCCTCTAAGAGGGTGGAAGGGTCAGAATGTCAAGGGAACCTCTGATTATAGCCAGTTGGTGAGAAGTACCAGTAACAACCTGGACTTGGCACTGGCATCTGAAGTCCAAGGAGGGGATTATTGGAACCGCCAATCTATAGCCAGTCAGTCAGAAGCACAGGTAACAACCTGGGTTTGCTATCGGCATCTGAAATGGGGGCAGGGAGAGAGCAGTCTTGTAGGACTGAGCCATTCACCTGTGGGATTTGATGCTATCTCCAGTTGGGTAGTGTCAGAATTCAGTTGAATTGTAGGACACCCACTGGTGTCACAGAATTGCTTGGATGTGTGGGAATCCCCCCACCACCCCCACGATTAGAATTGAGTGCAGAGTCCTTACCTTGTTATTCTCATGTAGTTATAGTATCCAATTCTGAGTTTCAGAAATGCAACTTCCGAGAGACCAAGGAGGAGGCCAGGCACTGAGCTTGACAACAGCCCAGGGAATCCTTGTCAGAGAGAAGTTGCACCTAACCTTTAAGTTTTTGTCCAATACTCAGAGTCCCTGATTCTATCTATTATAACTTCCCTATTTTCTATCACACATTTTTATTCTTTAATTACCCATGTATTTTATTAACATAATCCCTCTTTTTATCAATATAAAAGTATAATTACCTGGAAAACATTAAAGGGAAAATAACCTCAACATCTTAAACAGAGTTCTTAGCCAAAACTAAAATCTCAATTATTTGAGTGGCTCTGGAGAAACTATACCAAAGGAAAATAAAGATGAAATGTTTCAGCATGAATTGTTGATAAATCTGAACAAATAATTTATTGAATAAGGTAACATGTGGAGTAAATAGCCATGATAAACATCTGCTCATTAATATCTAATAATCTTTCTGGGAAGAACTCACTAATAGAAACCATAATACATTTTTTATATATGATTTTAAAACCTCCATATATCAAAGACTGCAATAAATAAACTTAAAGGGGGAAAAACCTTGAAAAATACTTATATACACAGTTAAAAGTTATCAACATTAACATATAAAAAGATTTTTATTAAGCAATACAAAGATAACCACTCAATTGAAAAAATGAGCAAAGGATGAAAAATGGAGTTTCATATAAGAAAAACAAATGGCCAACTACGATTAACCTTAATAGTAATAAAGACAGGCATAAAACAAGATATTCCATATACGGACATATTTCTCAAAATTAAAACTCAGTTTTGGTGAGAATATAGAAGAAAGGCATTCTTCAGCCCTGTTGGTAAGAGTGAATTAAAGTGAAAAATTTTGGAGGAATTTGTCAAAATATACTAAAAGCTAAAAAGATATATCCTTTGGCATAAGTAATTCTAATGTTAGAAATTTATCCTAAGGGAAGTAATTGGACAATTGTACAAAGATTCAGTCATATTTATCATAATATTGTTTATATAAAAATAATTAAAGCATTGTAAATGTCCAGTTATAATAGATTGGTAAATAAAATTTGATGTATGCAATATAAAAAATAATCTAATTATCTTCACTTTGTTTTATATTTGGAGATGCTCAATCTGTTGCATTTTTTTGAATTTTTTTACAGTAATTAGTCTAAGGTTTTATAACAGATTTCCATGAATTAATTTGAGGTATGTCTGGACTAAAAAAGATATGAAAAGAATATCCTCAAAAAAGGTGGGGACTATATATTCCTCTCTTCACTGAGCAAGTCTAATGTTGTGATAGCAAACAACCCTCTTCTTTCCTAGAAGAGACTCTTGGGATTACTACTGATAATTTACAATTGTATCATGTGTTAAATTTTCTAGAAGATCTGGGGCAAGAATGATCTCTTTAGAGTAAACCAAAATACACACACATACTTAATTTTGAAAACATGGCCTGATGTGACTCATTGTTTTATTAAGATATGTGTTGTTTAGAAACCTGAGCAAGCACATGTTTAGTCATTATTCGTATACACTTGTCTCAAAATTTGTTATAACCTTTTGTTCTAATCTCCAGGAAGCACATTTCTTTACATACCTAAGTGAAAAAACTAACACTTATTTTCAAAAACCGTATCAGTATATAAATTCTTATCTATAAAAGAATAAATAATCTATTTTACACTTCAATATTATGAGGAAATATTTTATATCTTAAGTTTCTTCAAGTCTGTAATTTAGACATGAGATACTAACATCCATTCTAATATTTTATTCTTTGTTTGCTATCAGCCACCTTGTTTTCAGAGCAGCTCTTCTGATTTTCCAGTATTTAAGAGAGAGAAAAAAATTTAGGTTTTTCTTCAAAATGCATGCATTCTATTATTTATCTATACAATTATTGAAAGCCTATCTTATGTAAACACATAGTGGTAGGATAATGAAGGTTTACAGATATAAACTCTACCCCTAAGGAACTTCTTATTCATTTAGAATGAAAAGTAAGACATGCATACGTAATTTAGGACTGTAAAAGGCAGAAACTAATAAATGCTAGATGGAGAGCTTGATAAAACACTGTGAGAGTTTAAAGGAGGGACAGATAACACCCAGCTGAAAGAATCAAGGACGGGCTCATGGAGGCCATGATATTTCATACTGGACTCAAAAACAGTGACATTTGCATAAGCAGTTGGAATGGAAGCTCCAGGTAGAGATAACAATGTAAGAAACAGCAGCAGTGAAACTAAACAAAGAAAAGAGAAGGGAGCTACATCCAGCCAGTGCATTTTGGTAATTATTTTATATTCCCCATCAGCTTGAAATAATATAGTTTCAATGCCTATGGCCACAGCTCTACAGAAAGGATTCAAGTGGCAGTCAAGAACACTATATATGCCTGGAGAGAGAACTTGGCCCTTTGTCTATTCTTCTACCACTACAACTACAACTATCTGCTCTGGGGCCATCTGCCTTGGGACCATCAAGACAAAGACCTTTACTCACTTTTCTCCTGTTTTTACAGATAACCTCATAATTTGCAAGTCTGATGCGTAGGGTGACCATATAATATAATTTGCCTGAGATAGTTCCAGTGTATGCTTTTTATCTTGGTGTAATTATTATTGGGGTCTCTTTTTAGGTTTTGATAATAAATTATATGGTCTTGTTGCAGGAAAGAAAGTGGGGCGCAAGAAGATGGTCAAGTCCCAGGTCTCAGGCGAGTCCCTGGGACAGCCACCAAGTGTGGGTTCTTGGCTTGGCACAGGAAAGAATTCAAGAGCAAGCCATGGTAAAGTGAAAGAAGGTTTATTCAGGGAGATACACACTCCATAGACAGACTGCAGGCCATCTCAAAAGGCAAGAGGCCCCGAAATATGGCGTGGTTAGTTTTTATGGGCTAGGTAATTTCAAAGGCTAATGAGTGGGAGGATTATTCCAACTATTTCAGGGAAGGGGCGGGGATTTCCAGGAATTGGGCCACCACCCACTTTTTGACCTTTTATGGTTAGCCTCGGGACTGTCATGGCACCTGTGGGTGTGTCATTTAGCATGCTAATGTATTATAATGAGAATATAATGAGGCTTAAGGTCTACTGGAAGTCAAATCTTCCACCATCTTGGACCTAACTAGTTCTAACCAGTGTATGTGTGTACTCAATGGCTGTCATTCTTTTAAAAGTTGTGCCCTGCCCACTCCCTGTCTCATTCTTGCTACTCCTAGGTTCTATAAATAACACTTCTGGCCTCATTTCCCATATCTCCCTAAACTGCCAACACTCCCTTGATACTTTCTGGATTAACCAAGGTCAATTACCTGAAAAATCCCCTCAAGTCTTTCTCTGAATGCTCTTTTCCTCATTTGATCTAACTGAAACCAGGCTCACCCCTGAGTATATATTTCCAATAAAGTCCCCTCCACTGGTGTGGTGTCAAAGGCATCCTTCTTCATTGTTGTGTCCAGGCCCTTCTCTCTTATTCTTCCCTGAAACCATCACCTCAGAATTTTATGATATAGGATTAATACAAAAAGACTATCCCTCATTGTTGTAGTCATTTACCAACTCCTGGTTCATTTTCCCTTTTTCCTTAAAGATTTAGTGTTTTGTTTCTTTATACATATCTACAGTCACAATTCAGGGAAGGAATCCCACAAAGCTTGACCTCTCAATTTCTGTCTTCTCTCCACAGATAATCTTTCTCCCCACTGCCCCCCACACCTCAGCCACATACTCTCTTAGTCATAACCTAGACCTTGTCAATTTTAGCAGCTATAACCTCTCCATAGCCATGATCTTAAGCATCCTAAACTTCAACCCAATCTTCAGTTCACTTACCACAGTATCCTGACTCCAATAATTTGTTATCCCCACTGGGGCTTTGACACTGCCATCTTTCATTGTTTCTTACTCCTTTCATGTTCTCATGTCCCCCTTACCTAGTTTGTCTCATGATCAAGAATTACAATCACTGTCTTACTTATACCCCGATGCATGTTCTATTTACCCCATGCCCACACACCTATGATATTTGGGATAAAGGAAACACACACACACACACGTTGACCTGTCCTACCTCAAATTTGTGACCACTGACTCAGGTTGCGCCCTAACAATATGACAATCAAGTTTTCCTAATCTACTCACTCCCCTCCCCTAAACAACAACTTCATATTTACTCCCCATTTCTTAGTTCACTGAATGATCTTGCTTCCTGTTTTGATGAAACTCTCTGAAGCCTCAGAAAAGAAGTACCACAATCAAATATCTCCATCTACCTACATCTAGCCACATTCAGTTGCTAGCTCTCTTGTTGCCATATAAGAACTGTTGATGTTCCAATTTACAGAAGAACTTCCTCATGTGTACTCTGTCCCATTAACCCTCATCACCATTCAAGGGCATTTCTCCTGCAATTCATGCTTTCTCCTGCATTGTGAAGTTTTCCTTCTCTCTTGCATTTCTCCATAATATGCCACAACTTCTCTCTTTAAAAGAAGAAAACTAAATAGGACAAAAACAAATCCCTTCAAATCCACTTCCCTCTTCAACAACCACTTCAATTCTCTCATTCTTTTTAATAAAATTCTTTGAACACAGTTTTCTATATTCACTCTTTCCAATTCCTCGCCTCCCCTTCTTCTTGGAACACTTGACCAGGATTTCACCGTTGTCTTTCTCCTGTAACTGCTCTCGTGAAAGTCCTGAGTGACCTCCACATTGCCGGCCCCTCAGTCAATTCTCAGTCACCGTCTTACTTGATCTGTCAGCAGTATTTGATGTAGTCAGTTACTCTTTTCTCCTTTGAAACACTTTCTTCTCTTGGTTTCCAAGACATGACCCCCCCCCCTCATGAATTTCCTTTCAACTCACTGGCTGTGTTTATTCTTTTCTTCAATAAATGAGTTATCTCCTTCACCTGCTAGTGTTGAAATGAATCATGCCTTAATCTTAGGTCTCTTTTCTCTTCTATCTAGACTCAATTCCTTGGCAATCTCATCTTCTTTCTATATGCCAATGACTCCCAACTCTATATCTTCTGAGTAAACCTATCCCCTAAATTCAAGACCCAGGTATCCAACTGTTTACTCAACATCTTCACTTGCGTAGGCATCTCAAATGTAAATGTCAAAAAGTGAGCTGCTGATTCCCTCACCTTCAAGACCTACTTCTCTTTCAGCCTATATCCCATTTCACTTAAAGTCAACTCACTCTTTCATGTTGCTTGGTCAGAACTTTAAAGTCATTTTTGACTCTTGTCTTTGTACTTCTCTCATTCAACAAATATGTGTATCATGTGCATTCTAAGTTCTATCTAT
The DNA here is from genome assembly GCF_028021215.1 of Eschrichtius robustus. NCBI lineage: Eukaryota > Metazoa > Chordata > Mammalia > Artiodactyla > Eschrichtiidae > Eschrichtius > Eschrichtius robustus. The sequence goes on from NC_090827.1 coordinate 135,761,368, forward strand.
TCTTCTATGTGCTGAAGCTATAGTAGTGAACAAATTAGACAAAAATCTTGGTCTCACAGAGCATATATACTAGTGGAGAAAAATAAAATTGTAAAATATAGTACTTTATATGTTACTGGTAGTATGGAGAAAAATTATCAAGGGTGGGGGGTCAAAAGTGTTATGGGTATAGTTTGAAATTTTCAATAGGATACCATGGAAGGCTTCACCAAGAAGGTGACAGCTGAGTAAAGATTTGAAAGATGTGAAAGATTGAGGCATGTGAATATTTAGGAGAAGAACATTCCAGTAAGAAGAAATACTAAGCACAAATGTTCTGAGTCAAGAGTGCTCCATGTATTTTCTTGAAACAGCAAGGAGGCCAGTGTGGCTAGAGCAGTGGGATCCCAAGGAAATGAAGGTAATAAATTAGCTCAGAGCTAGATCATGTAGGGACTTACAGGTCATTGCAAAGACTTCGGTGTTTACAGAGTGAGATAGGAAACTACTGGAGGGTTTTGAGCAGAAGAAAGGCATTATTTCACTTCTCTTTTAACAGAATTACTGTCTCCTCTTTGGGAAGAACCTATATGAGGGCAATGGTGTAATCAGACAGATGTGTTTCACAGCTACTGCAGTAATTTTAACTTTACATAGTTCACTTTATTGAATTCTAACATCAACTCTTAGGAAGGAATATTATTTTTCAAGAATCTTGGTGAAGGAATATTCAAAATATGTAATAAAGGGTTAGTCCCAGGCACTTACTAACTCTAAGAGTCACCAGTCTTAATCATCTAACAGAGCCGTGCCATGCAAATGAGGTAAAGACCAGCCCCACTTGGCTGAATGTAGAAAGTATGGCCTCCTAAATCAAAGAGATTGGAGCTCCTATTCTGTAATACTTATTAAAATATTTTTATTGTAGGGCCTTATAATATATAGTCAACCTCAGTTCATTGCATAAAAGTTGAGCTTTCAAGACAATTCTATAATCTCTAGAAGTTTAAATGTCCCATATGTGCTAAAAAGCTAAATCAATTATAACACAGAGACAGGGCATTTAGCAAAATTATTAACTTTTAAAATTCATCAGCCACTTAACAGAATTGAGATCCTATTCTAAATAAGTTTTTAACATTTAGTTTCATTAATTTTTTAATACTCTATGCTATTTTATATACATATCACTAAATGAGAACTTTAACACACACTGCACCATACACCATGATTTTAATGACTTCAGAGAAGGAGGATTGATTCTTTACAGGCTAAAATTCCCTTGATCTAAATGTCATTTCTATATTTAGTTAAAGTAACTTATTTTGTCAGCAAAAATAGATGAATACTCCTCCTACATTTTAATTACTCTCTTTGCAACGTTAATTAATTGAGTTAATACATTTTTGCACCTAAATGTTAATCACACATTTTGTGAATTGCTTGCCTCACCAGAGAATTTAAAGCAACACTAACTACATTCTTGGCTACAAACTATCTATAAATAGCCATATTGCTATAAACCAAGCATGTGAGGTCAAAGTTTATGATACACTCAATAAATCCTACTTTATTTTTTAACCTTCCTATTATATTGTGATGATTTAAAATTATATTTTACAACTGTCTTTTGTGCAGACATACTTCTATACATTTTCCCATGCTTATAACAAAATTAAAAATGTAGAGATGCAGGTGATTTTTTCCACAGAAATGAGATTATACCATTCATGTTAATCTGAAAAATTATTTTTTTTCCCTTTACACAATACATCACAGTCATTTTTCCAGGTCAACACTTATAAATCTAACCTCATATTTTAAATAGAAGCAGAACATTTTCTATAGATATTCAGATTATTCCTTTTTAAAATTTACTTATAGGTTCTCAATAACTTATTTGCAATTCCAAAATTAATTTTTTTTCTAATTCTAATTTGTTGGGAAACCTGATCTGAAGCAATATGAGGCTATTTATAATCTTTATTTAAACTACTTAATTTGAATATTCTTACATTTTGCTGCAGAAATATAAATGTGTTTGATTATGAGGCACTGCCCCAGGCACCCTAGTGGTATTAATAATATATGGAATATGCTTCATATTATTGTTATAAAAATCCCTAAACATCAGAATTCTTAAACAGATTTGGCCCCAAGAGTTTTAGTTAATTGTTTGTACATTTGTATAAAGAATGATGCAATAAACATCCTCTGATCTATCCAATTAAAGACTGGGATTTTTGTTTTTATAAATTAGATCTCTAGAAGATCTTACATGCCCTTACATGCTTCAATTCTTACATGCCCTAAATTGCTTTCAGAAATGTTGCAATTCATACTTTTATCAAATATGTGTTAACATGTTTCTATTTCTCATGGTTTTACTGGCAAAATATTTTGACAAACCTTTAATACAATAACTTCATAGACTACCTTAATTTGTATACTGCTATTTCCCATGGTGAATCTGCCCTTCTAGAAGTGCCATGCACAACATTTCATAAACAGTCCTGATACATCACAGACAGTTTAAAAGAGGCAACTCAGGATGCGTAAAGCATAAAAGGTCACTTGTTTTAGTAGTTACGTTACAAAGAGGTTTTTCTAACCATTTCCAACATCTGCTTGTTACTTCATTTCATTATTTTTATGCCCTGGATTACTGTTCTTTTTATGCTGCTGTCTGTTAACTGTGAGCCTAAATACTAACCCATATTAGTCTGCTGTCTCTTCTTCCCTCCCACTTCTCTCCCTTCTTCATTTCCATTTCATTTGGAGATTACCATTTTTCCAAAGCACCTTAACTTTTGATGTTCCCTATTCGCTTCCCCAGTGGTCTCGCTATGTGAGTATTTTCACTTACTATGATACAGAGCTAATAAGCCTATATTTATTTCTCTAGAGTGAACTATTCTCCCTGTTTCACACACATATTGCTATAGGATGTACAGTAGAGGATGAGTGTTATATATGCTATTAGAATATCACATAGGCATTTCATACCCATCTTTCTCTCAGCATCTGCCTTCTAAAAATTCCCGTTTTACTCCTATGTACTCCAAGAGCTAGCACTGCCTGGCATTTAATGAACTCAAGAAATGTTTAATAAATGCATAAATGAAAAACAATAGTGGTTTAAATTTCTAGAAAACATTTTCACAGTCATAATTAACATTAAAAACACAATCCTAATAATTCTTTGGTAAGGGCAGAATGTAATTTCAAAGAAGTTAAGCAGCTGGAAAAATGATATAAGACTCAAGTGCGACAGAATCAGGAATAGAATTGAGTTTTCTGGTTTTAAATCTACCTCTATTTCATCTTGTAGATTTTTAACTGATAAGCCCTTATTTTATTCATCTTGATGAATTATATATTGATTTTTGTGTTGCCCTGTAGCTTAAACACATTGTAAAAAATATAAAATACTAAATGCTAAATAGACTAATTGAGAGTGAACAATTAATGTGAAACATTTAAAAGTATTACATGTGTATTGTGTAAACAAAAAAATGTATGAATATGAGCATGCATTCTAACTTCCATTTTTCTTGACTTACAACAATTTTCACTGGAAATCAAAGGCAATGTGGAGCATTCTGAGCTAGAAGTTGATGCCTTTTGTGTTCATCTGCCTGTGTCGTATCTAGTGATTATGTGGATATAAGTATCAATAGATGGAATTGATTTTTCAAAGAGAATATATTTTATTGTATGCAGCATGAGCTTGCAAAGAAATACCGCTTTATTCTTACGACTGGTACATATGAATCATAATCAGTTCTCTGAATTTTTTCAAAGAGGTCAAAATCAATCCAAGGATACAACCTTTCCTTATTTCGTAATATTCCTGAATGTGTATGCCCAGCAGCCATCACTGTGCCTGTTTCCACATGTGGGAACTCTGCATCACATCCAGGAACCAGTTGTTTCTTGTTTCTTCCCTACATTGGCAGAATAGAATTTTCCCACGCTGGTTTTCTTCAGATGACTCAGTAAATCTTTCAGCTCATCCATAAAGCTCTCTCACACCACCCCCTTCCCAGAGTGTACAGAATGCACACCTGTGGTGCATACATGTTAGGATTTGATCAAGAAGCTGAAAATGGCTCTGTGCCTGGTTGTATTTTATAGTCACAACAGACGTTGGGCAAAACCATTATTCTGTAGACTTTTTACCTGCCTGGAGTGTCACGCCACTTCTGAGCTCACTGGAGTTCCAGAGAACTCCTTGGCCTTTCTGACTTCTCAGCCTCATCCAGATCATCATTTCTCACTGCATTTTTAGAGATATTGCTTATTAATGACTTTTTAAAAAATCAGGGAATTATAAAGATCCATAATCCCTTCAGCAAATCTAACAGAAACTTATCTGAAGATAAAACCTAACCTGACTAGGCATGAGGTTATTTATGACTGCTATCCTATTTAACATGACTATGCACTCAGGTCCCTGCAGAAATATGAATTTGTTTGATCACAGTGCCCCCCAAGACATAATGGGAAATGCTATAATAATATACCGTATGTGTAGCATAATACCTTTCCAAAATTAAAAAGAAAATCTGAAATTCAAAACACATCTAGTCCCAAGGGTTTCAAGTAAGGGAGTATGGACCTACACATATATGTTGAGTTACATCTATGTACTAGCCTGAAAATATTATCATGATATATTAGATTTTTAAAAGTTTTTTAAATGTGTGGCATAATCCAATTAAAAACAAATACATATGTAACTTTGTGTGCATAGGATGTATGCATACATATAAGTATGAACAGATAAATGACTAGAGGTACATATTATTCTATAGTATATCTTATTTTATATTGTTTTATGCAAATCAATGTCTTCATATGCAAGTACAGAAAATTTCTTTAAGAAGTTGGATTAGGTTAGCAGGGCGGTGTGCAAAGGGGTGAAGGCAGTCACCCAATATTCTTTTACTACAAATATAGTCCTAATTCTGCTACTGTTAGCAGAAACATTTACGAAGCACTTACTATAAGGCAGATGTTAGAATAAGCATTTGCATTGATTATTTAGTATTCAATACAATTTTTTAGAATAGGTGCTATTATTATTCACATTTCATTTATACACTTTTTACTTTCTGAACTTCTTAGAGGTGGCCAAAAAGCATAGGACCTAAAAACTGGCAGAAATTTCCATTTTGACTGTATAAAATTATAAAAATTGTTTATTATTTTAAGCTGCTTTGAAAAGAGATTTAAATTTTTAAATGCAATAAATCTTTCTTAACATTTATCAGAAAGTATTCATAAAAAAGAGCAATAAGTAGTAATGTTTAACAACCAGCTTACAGGGTGTTTGGGGAGGGGGTGGAGGAGGTAAAGGTAAGGGAACCCTGATACATTGCATTTTTTCATTTATGTGATATAAGTACTCCCATTACGGTCAATTTCAAGCTATTTCAACATGACACCACTGAACATGGAGTTGCAATGAGATGTGAATAATTGATCTTGGGACCCAGTGCAGCCTGACTCTAGTGCCCCTTAGAAGGATAACTCAATAACCCTAGAGATGATGAAGTTAATTCTACAGCATAAATATAAATGCCAGGGCTAAAATGTTTTAGATGTGTTCGTTAAAAAGGAAAGAGAGATACAAGTAAGATAAAGCAAAGCAAACAAGTACAAGCAAGATTATTCTACTTAAGTTCATTATATTTTTTAACATACAAATAATTTTTAGACAAGAGTTTTTAAAAAAACAAACTAGGAGCTATAATTATTGAATATAATTGCATCTATCTGAAAAGTCAGCATGATTAACTATGTTAAGGAGTTTTAAGATGTGGGTTTCTTTGTGGTAACACTATATACTTCAGTTCACAGGATTCAGGGAGTGAGCACATACAAACCATGTCACTTCAACAGCATTTTCAAAGCTCTGATTCCTTAGGCTATTGCTTATAAAGTTCTGAACTATGTCACCTAGTTTCTCCATAATAGACATTTGGAAGCTTCTTTTAAGTAGAGTGAATGAGAAGGTTAGGAAAGAAAAGAAATTCTGGCTGTCATATAGACTCCTTAAGGTAAAGATAGAATTGCTTAGATCTTTAAAGTGCTACGGGTAGAGTCATGAATTTTAGAATCCAGGTAAATTTTTCAAGAGAATTGGTACATAATTATTAATGAGATACATGAAAAATAGAATTCCCTTATCCAGAAATTACTTATGAAATGTCAGATTAGTACATATGGATTTCTTCTAAATAATAATTTAGATATAGAAATATTCGTAAGAAATAACACTTATGAGAGTTAATGTTATGTGTCAACTTGATTGGGCCATGGGATGCCTAGGCATTTGGCCAAACATTATTCTAAGTGTGCCTTTGAGAGTATTTCTGAATGAGAATAACATTTGAACCGGTAGAATGAATGAAGCAGAAACGGCCTCTCTAATGTGGGTAGACCTCATCCAATGAGTTCAAGATCTGAACAGAACAAAAAGACTGAGTGGGGAAGAATTCCTCCTGCCTGACTCTCTTGGAGCTGTTACATTAGTTGTTCTTGTCTTCAGACTCAAACTGAAACATAATTCTCCTGGATCTCCAGCTAGCTGACAGCAGCTTTGACTTGTCAGCTTCCATAATTGCCTAAGTCAATTCATTTTATATATGTATATATTCTATAGGTTGGTTCTGTTTCTCTAGAGAAACCTGAATGGTAAAATATTTAATTTATTTTGTTTGAAAAAATATCAATGCAGAAGTTTAAAGTGAAGATGAAATCCAAAGTCCTTACTATGGCCTACAATGCCCTACATGATGACCCCCTTCCACCTTGTTAGCTCTCTGACGTCATCTCTTCATTCTTCCTTTTGTTTGTTTCACTCCTGCCACATTGGCTTCCTTCCTTTCACTCATGCCAATCAAGCCATGAAAAGACACGAGGAACCTTAAAAGCATATCACTAAGTAAAAGAAGCCAATCTGAAAAGGCTACATACTATATGATTCCAACTATATGACCTCTGGAAAAGGTAAAACTATGCAGACAGTAAAAAGATCGATGGTTGCTAGGGGCTGGGGGGAGGGAAAGATGAATAGGCAGAACACAGAGGATTTTTAGGACATTGAAACTATTCTGTATGATACAACAGTGATGGATACATGTCATTATATATTTGTCCAAACCCAGAGAATGCATAACACCAATAGTACACCCTAAAGTAAACTATGGACTTTGAGTGATTATGATTTACCAATGTAGGTTCATCAGTTGTAACAAATATACCACTGTGATGTGTCATAATAATAAGGGAGGTGGTGCTTGTGTGGGGACAGGGGTACATGGGATTTTTTGAACATTCCTCTCAATTTTGCTGTGAACATAAAACTGCTCTATAAAATAAAGTTTATTGAAAGAGAGAGAGAGGAACTATTGAGAAGCCATCTATGAAAATATTACCATTCGAGTTTCAAACAGACACTCTGCCATGAAGATTGTTCTCTATTTGTTCTTCTATTCTCACTTTCCTCATTTCCTATTCCAAGAAACCAGAACTGTTTCTAAGCCTCTGTTTTGTCTTTCAGTATATTGATAGTATACTTACATAGATTCAAACAATTTCCTCCATATTTTATCCTAAATTTTTTTCACATATTCATCTGTGTTGTATATAGCCTAGTAATTCAAACACAGCCAATATCTATTAAATAAGTATTGATTGATTTTTATAAGACATATACACACGTTCACTGATTCCATTGCTTGATACTAAATTACAAGTTCATGCTCGAGTGTATTCCCTACTGTGATGGTTTTACCTTACAAAGTACATTTTAAAATATTAGATTTAAAAATAAATCTTTATCTGTATCTGAAGATCTCCTTATTTCTTTAAAACAGCCTCAAAGGAGAGTCTTTGTTTAAATTTTCTAGGTCTTATTTCTAAAATTTGGCATCACCAACTCCAAGTTGCATTACATGATTTTGAAAGATACCCCAGTTTCTACAATGATATAATACCGTGATAATAGAACACTTCGCATTCATTTCATTTTAATTAAGCAACTGAAAAATGATGATTTACTTCACAGGGCACCATACCACGCTTCAGGATCTGTGAATTCTAAAATCGGTTCTTCCACTTACTAGCTGAGTGGTTTTGGTGCATTGCTTTACTTTTCTCTGCCTTACGTCTTTCATATGTTGGATGGGAACAAATTATTTCTAAAGTTCCTCAAATGCTAATGCTCAATTATTCCAGCTTAAGAGAATGGACATTTCTAGGTACTAGCCTGCAAACTATGTTAAAATACCATCAACCCAACGTAATAACATGTATTCACTAGGTTTAAACATCCCCAAGTTTTTACAAAAGTCATTTTCTTGTCTTTTGTAACTTTCCAGGATTTACAAATTCGGCCTATAGCAATGTAAAAACAGTGCCAGAGAAATTTTAAAAGTGCCTTGTAATTGAGCAATTTTCTTCCTTGGCATGTTTGTCTTCTTTATTTGTCTTGCTAAGAGCCTCATTTTTCTATTTTATTACCTACAAACCCTATGCCCTCTATTCCTGGTTTACTATCATTACTTGCTAAATGTTGCTTTTTAAAATTTTTGCTGGATTATTTTTGGGGCCCTAAGGTAGTAAGAATTAGAGAACTACAAGTATGGTTCAAATAAAGATGTTTGCCTTTGTCTTAAAGAATATTTGAACCTTAAAAATCTGTAAATACTGTGGGTATTTACAAAGAGAAATAAGTCCTTTTCAAGGCAGTGAATTTTTTACAGGAAATTTCTATTTCTAATAGAAAATACTGGTCTAACTGGTATAACCAAATGGCTATAAACAGGGTCCATCATTCATATAATCCTTATTAAAAATGTATAGTGAGCTTCTTTCTTGGGAATAACGTTACTTGACAATGTATTAAAGAACAAAAAAAAAAAAGATATGAACTCTTCCCATAAAGAAAACATAGTCTGACTGGTTGATGGAACATTAAAAAGGTAAGTAACAATACCTGCACAATCTTAGAACAGCAAATAAGTATTAAGTACAAATGAGTATTGTAGATACGATATAATGTTAAGCATTGGGAAAGAGACTTTTCACAGTTGTCTTGACCTCGGTCCTTTACAAAGTAGACCCTGAAGCTTAGATGAAGTGTTGACTCCTTACTTATTTGGGAGGTGTAAGCCCAGACAAATGAGGCTGATGGAAAAAAAACAAAAACAAAAAAACAAGACAGGGAAAGATGAAAAGCTGTATAGTATGATAAGAAGCATTACAGTACCGGCCCCATCTTTAGGACAATCTCTGGGACACAGCAGCTGCTGGCAGGCATGTTCACACAGCACATGTGACACTGGTAAAAGAACCGTAAAATGCAACTACTCCTCAGACGGGTCCACAGGAGAGAGAAAGGAAGAGGAATTTATCTCCTATTTTCACCGGTCAAGGTTCAACCCATGGGGAGCCACTCCCTACATGTCTGCCTTGCTCAGCAACCAGTATCCCAAGCTCCTAGGGGTATATTTCCTTCACATCTACAAGAGGAGTGACTCAGCTTGGATGGTGTGCCGACTAAGAGAGAAAAAGGAAGACATTAAGGAGATAAGCCTGAGAATACAACAGGTTTGAAAGGTCAGGGAAAATTTATGGGCTTAAATATGAGCTTTCAGATGAGAGAAATTTGGATAATTAAGGAAAAGAGAGAATGTGTTTAGTAGGGAAAATAGTACAAGCAAAGTAGGAAAGAAAAGAATGCACACGTGGAACATTATAAACACACTGAGTATGGTAGAGAGAGAGTTTTGGATAAAGATATGACTGGACGGGGTGTTTGGTAGAGTTTGGACAGTATTGCGTGTTAAGCTAAAACACTTAAATTTGACTCAGGCCAGGAAGACGCCACTAATTCCTAAGTAAGCTAAGCTAAGCTAAGCATGTGGGATGTTTAGAGCATCAATTTGAAATAGCATATAGGACCAGTTTGAGGAGTGAGAGCATAGTTGCCGAAGAACAATGAAATGGAAATATTTTTAAAACCATCATTTATTAAATGTGCTTAATGTGCTAGATACATGTTAAGTACTATTATGCATTATCTCATTTAATTCTATACAACAAACATGTGAGGCAATTCCCTCTTACAGATGAGGAAAATGAGCTTCTGAACAATTAAGCAACTTGCGCAAGGTCACACAGCTAATAATCTCACTCTGCATTCAAACCTAGACCAACTACAAAATTTATATTTTTGCTACTACATTAATGGTCTAAAAATTTTTTTTTTATTGCAATCATTTTTAACTTAGTAAAATCCTAACATGTATACATAGAGTTTAAATACGAAATTTCCATTGTATTATAATTTCATCAAAGTCCCAAATACTGAGATCAATAAAACAAATCCTCAAAACCATCATATTCTAAAGTGAGATCATAAACCACCTACTCAGAACATTGTGAATTTATTTTTGTCACATCAGCCCATTACCCACACCTAGCCTACACAAGAGAAGATCAAGAGTGAATGTGAAGTTCATTTGAAAAAGCCCTTTGTGTCTTGCTCTCCCCAGTCCCCTACCCACCCGTGAAGAGAAGGGCAGTATGCATTTTACCCTAGGCTAAGCCAGAGGGAGAGCTTGACATGTGTGCTCTGGAATTTGAGTAGGAAAGAGACAGATCTGGAAAGTCTGAAATCAAAGGGTTGTTTCTGGAGTGAGTGTTTCAGGAGAGCTTTCTGTGGGAGTGAGCTATACTTCCACTGACAGAGAGCCAGAGGCATGTTCTCCTTGGACATCGTGGACATCTGGATGTAGCAAGTGTGCTTGAATAGGATGCATGAAGAAGGTTTTCCTGATGCGAGGGAGGTGGCCTCAGCAGAGAGGGCATGCACATTGAGATAATGGGGCAGGGAGTTGTAAGTGAGAGGCCAGAAAAGGCAGCACCCACAAGAGAGCTTCACCTGGAGGCCACAGCAGGGAGGCCCTAAGGAGCCCTGAGAAAGGGTCAGCTGTGGACCTCTGTCACCTCTGATTACAGCTCTGCCCCTCAAGAAGACTTTTTCTGTCCTTCACTGCTACTCCTCCCCACTCTCCAAACCTGGAGATGAAGAAGCACAAATAGAGTTGAATAAAGAAACAAAGAAGTTGTCAACGACGACCCTCTCACTGCACTGCAAGCACCGTTGAGGCAGGCCCAAGGTGGGGCAACAAAAGGGCTTTAAATTGGTAGAGAGTCTGAAGATTTTATATTAGATCGGATTGAACTTGAAATATCCACACCTCTGCAACTCATCAAGATTCTATCCAGATGACTGAGGAAATAGTAGACTGCAGATGGGGTCCATGGTGTGAGCAGACATGAAAAAGAATAAAGTTGCCTTCTGCTAGAGCCCCTCAGAGACCAGTGTTTTCAGTTACTGGCTAAGATGTTTATTCACTTATACTGCAGTTACTTCTCTAGTACTTTTAAAACCAACTAACATATTAAACATAAATAATATATGTCTTCAATATATTAAAGATAAGACTAAAAGTAGTAGAAATTCTAACATTGTAATTCCACTTTGAAAGTCAGTCAGTTGTAATAATCCTTGTATATACTGAAGTATGTATAATATGTTGTAATAATCCTCATATAAGACAAGGATATTGTATATATGCAGGCGGTGATGTGCAATGAGAGAGAAAGATATGGTTGTTACATGCATATGAAAGAAAATACTGACGGTTAGGGAAAATTACTTTGATGTGGCAAAAGGCAAAAATCTAGACGAGTAGTAGATTACTACTAGAACATATTGTGATATATATCACATGTGTGTTGAGCATTTAAAAAACTTTTTAATGAAAATGAGACATTAGAGAGTATAAGTAGCAAAAACAGATTAATAACCTACTAGTCTTTGTGATTTTAACCCCAATATTCGTGTTTTTAAACTCATATTACAATTGATCTTTCATCTTAGGCATAACCTGTCTCTACCTGGTCAAAAGAAGAGATTCAAAGGAGAAAAACTATCCAGTGAAAGGAAAGACCCATCTCTTCCACTCTACAGGACAGCCTTTGGGGAGAGAAAGAGGCCCCCTATCTGATACCAAAACAGAACTCTCTGATACATGAAATTCTATTTCTAGGTTTTTAGACTATAAAGATGAATAAGATATAGTGCCTTCCTACGTTTAATTTTGTAAACTTTTGTCTTTTACAAATTGTTTAAAGCAAAATATATTGCAAATGATTTTTAAGGAACATTTGCCCCTTTTTGGTTAAAGGCTGCCACCAAGTGGCTAATTTAAAAAACAACATTTTCAGAAGTGATTTTTCTTAAGCATTTAGATCTAGAAGGGAAAATAGGAGGGTATGCAATACACTGTGTGCGCTTCTGTCTTTGTTAATCTAATTTAATCAACATACAACATCTGTTTGTGGTAATATTATTACCATGCAAAGCATTCCACATAAGTTATTTATTTCTTCCTCACTACCAGCCTTTGAGGTAGATACACATGACATCTCTATAGTCTGCAAGTATTATTTCTGTCACCTCTCGTAGAGTCCTGACACAAGCCCAGAACAGAATCCTCACATTCTAGATTGGTCTCTAATGTCAATGAACTGTATCTATAGCATCACTTGACTGTATGTGGCAGAACTGGATTTTAACCCACTACCGTCTGACACTGGAACTATATATATCAGGACCTAAACTATTTTTTCCCCATGTCTTGAAGTTTCTAGCTGTTTTTTAGAATATTAATTACATTTTTCAAATAACAAAAATATCTAAGCTTTACTTTGTACTAGGATGACAAAATTAATAATACTACTAGTATTAGTATAGTGTAGCACTAACAGTGAAAGGAAAAAATTATCATCTTATTAAGAATTAGTGCCTAAGTATTTCAATTTTTTTCACGTTATGGCAAACAAACCACAAGGGAAAAATAAAAATAACACTCATAAGCTAAATAAAAATGGTTTCTATAAATACACACAGAATGCTTGTTTTGTGATCTTACGGAAATGAGATGAAAAATTATTATCACTATGTGAAGAAGTGTAACTAATTTTACATAAGAGCAATCTATAACAATATACTTTGATTAAGGATTCTTGCTAATTGTTGAGATTTATGTTCTGGACATAAAAACAAATTTTGTAAAGGCAAGGTCACCTACTTCTTATCCTCATAATTATTCGTACCACAGTGGTGCCTCTCCTCTTGTAGAATCACATGGAAAAAAAGAATCTATTTCTATACAAACTAATTGTATATGCTTTACATTTCATTGCAAAATTATTTCAGTTGTTGTATAATTTAGGTAAAGGATCAGTCAAGGAAAAGATAATTTACAATTCCAAATGCTTTTTCTTTCTTCTTCTTTATAATGTAATAGCAGAAAGACATAGAGAACGGTTACCACTCTGTTTCACTCCCTCTTAAAAGTTACAGGTTGAGGGACTTCCCTTGTGGTCCAGGGGTAAAGAATCCACCTTACAATGCAGGGAACGCAGGTTCGATCCCTGGTCGGGGAACTAGGATCCCATGTGCCGCGGGGCAACTAAGCCTCAACTAAAGAGCTCGTGCACCTCAACTAAAGAGCCCGCGTGCCACAAACTACAGAGCCCACGTGCTCTGGAACCTGCGTGCCACAACTAGAGAAGAGAAAACCCGCATGCACAACTAGAGAGAAGCCCACACACCGCAACGAAAGATCCCGCATGCCTCAACGAAGATCCCGTGTGCCGCAACTAAGACCTGATGCAGCCAAAAATAAATAAATACATAATAAATAATCAATAAAACTTTAAAAAAATTATGGGTTGAGGAAAGTCCAAAACGTCTTACATAAGGGTTTAGAGTTTTTTGTTGACCTCTTTCCCCAAAAAAATCATTGACAAGAACGGTGGACTCCAGAAAAAAATATCTGAAAACATTTGAATACATTGTTTTGTAAGTCACAATGAAAAATCACCAAATCTAAGACTTACTGTTCTGATTTGATCTTTCTCCACTTTTTTAAGCCTAAAATATACACTTGAAAAGTTAAGGTACAACTCTGTTACTGTTAATATTTGCTATCTCAGGATTGAAGTTGATTTGGCACTAGAGACATCAGTTGCCAAAGCAATCCTGAGGAAAAAGAACAAAGCTGGAGACATAAGCCTCCCAGACTTCAGACAATACTACCAAGCTACAGTAATCAAAACAGTGTGGTACTGACACAAAAACAGACACGTGGATCTATGGATCAGAATAGAGAGCCCAGATATAAGCCCACACACCTATGGTCAATTAATCTTCAACAAAGGGGATAAGGATACACAGTGCAGAAAAGGCAGTCTCTTCATTAAGTGGTATTGGGAAAGCTGGACAGCCATATGTAAATAAATGAAGTTAGAACATTCCCTTACACCATACACAAAAATAAACTCAAAATGGCTTAAAGTCTTAAATATAAAACAGGACACCATGAAACTCCTTGAAGAGAACATAGGCAAAACATTCTCTGACATAAATTGTACCAATGTTTTCTTAGGTCAGTATCCCAAGGCAATAGAACAAAAAGCAAAAGTAAATAAATGGGACTTAATCAAACTTACAAGCTTTTGCACAGCCAAGGAAACCATAAGCAAAATGAAAAGACAACATCTGGACTGGGAGAAAATGTTTGCAAATGATGTGACAAACAAGGGCTTAATTTCTGAAATATACAAATAGCTCATACAACTCAACAACAAAAAAAAAACAAACAACCCAATTAAAAAATGGGCAGAAGGCCTAAATAGTCATTTCTCCAAAGAAGGCATTCAGATAGTCAATAGGCACATGAAAAGATGCTCAACATTGCTAATTATCAGAGAAGTGCAAATTCAAAACTACAGTAAGGTATCACCTCACACCAGTCAGAATAGCCATCATTAAAAAGTCTACAAATAACAAATGTTAGAGAGGGTGTGGAGAAAATGGAACCCTCCTACAGTGTTGGTGGGAATTTAAATTGGTACAGCCGTTATGGAAAACAGTATGGAGGTTCCTTAAAAAACTAAAAATAGATTTACTGTATGATCCAGCAATCCCACCTCTGGGCATGTATCTGGAGAAAACTCTAATTTGAAAAGATGTATGCACCCCAATGTTCATAGAAGCACTATTTTCAATAGCCAAGACATGGAAGCAACCTAAATGTCCACGGACAGATGAATGGATAAAGAAGATGTGGTACATATATACAATGGAATACTACTCAGCCATAAAAAGGAATGAAATAATACTATTTGCAGCAACATGGATGAACCTAGAGATTATCATACTAAGTGAAGTAAGACAGACAAATATCATATGATATCACTTATATGTGGAATCTAAATGTGATGCAAATGAACTTATTTACAAAACAGAAACAGAATCACAGACATAGCTTATGGTTACCAAAGGGGGAAGGGGGGAGGGATAAATTAGGAGTTTGGGATAAGCAAATACAAACTACTATATATAAAATAGATAAATAACAAGGTCCTACTGTATAGCACAGGGAACAATATTCACTATCTTGTAATAATTTATAATGAAAAAAAAAATATATATATGTAGAACTGAATCACTTTGCTGTACACCGAAACTAACACAACATTGTAACTCAACTATACTTTAATTTAAAAAAATAGAGTATCAATACTCTATGAATCTTATGTAAGGATTAAGTGACATGATCTAAATAAATGATCAGTATCATGTTTAGCATAAAGTAAGTACAGAAATAGTATTGGACCATTGGGTTTTGGGTATCTGAAGATATTAAAGAAACATTTAAAATTTATTTTAAGTGTGGTAATGGCAACTGGATATGTAAAAATGAATAGCCCTTAAGAATTAGAGATATGTATTAAATTCTTATCAATGAAATGACATATTTTCTGACATCTGTACCTGATAAAACTTTTAAAAATATTTTTGAAGAGATAGATGAAATAAGATTAGCACAATGTCAATGATTTATTTTGAAGCTGGGAGATAGGTAATATTATCTGTATTTTTGAGTATGTTTTAAAATTTCCATTAAAATTAAGAAAAATATATTCTGCAAGCTAAAGTTGAGCACAATAATTCCAATACTCATTCACTTTTAAGGAGGGTAAGAGCAGAATTGAAATCTCTGTAAGACAGGAGATAAAGTTCAAAAATGAACAGTTTAATATTAGCTTAAATTACACCCCTGTGACATTTATTATCTAATTGGAGGTTGGTACATCTTAATCACCATTATCATTCTACCTCCCTAACCCCTCCCTTCTGGCAATCACCCTTTTGTTCTCTGTATCTATGGGTCTGTTTTCATTGTTTTGTATATTCCTTTGTTTTGTTTTTTAGATTCCATATAAAAGTGAAATCATGCAGTATTTGTCCTCTTCTGTTTGATTTATATCACTTAGCATAATACCCTCTACATCCATCTATATGTTGTCACAAATGGGAAGATTTTATTTTTATATGGCTGAGTAATATTTCATTGTATATATATATATATATATATATATATACCACATTTTCTTTATTAATTTGTCTATAGATGGACACTTTGCTTCCATATTATGGTTTTTGTAAATAATGCTGCAGTGAGCTTTGGAGTGCATATTGAATTAGTGTTTTTATTTTCTTCTGGTAAATATCAATAAGTGCAATTGTTGGATCACATGGTAGCTCTATTTTTAATCTTTTGAGGAACCTCTATTCTGTTTTCCATAGTAGCTGTACCAATTTACATACTCCACAAGAGTGCACAGGGTTCCCTTTTCTCCACATACTTGCCAACACTTATTTCTTGTCTTTTTGATGGTAGCCATTCTGACAGGTATGAGGTGATATCTCATTGTGGTTTTGATTTGTATTTCCCTGATGAATAGTGATGTTGAGCATCTTTTCATGTGTCTGTTGGCCCTCCATATGTCTTTAGAAAAATGTCTATTAAGGTGCTCTGCCCATTTTTATTTTTTTAATATATTTTATTTATTTATTTATTTATTCATTTATTTATTTTTGGCTGTGTTGGGTCTTCGTTGCTGCGTGCAGGCTTTCTCTAGTTGCGGTGAGCGGGGGCTACTCTTCGTTGCGGTGCGCGGGCTTTTCATTGCGGTGCCTTCTCCTGTTGTGGAGCACGGGATCTAGGCGCACGGGCTCCAGTAGTTGCAGCACACAGGCTCAGTAGTTGTGGCTCGTGGGCTCTAGAGCACAGGCTCAGTAGTTGTGGCGCACGGGCTTAGTTGCTCCGCGGCATGTGGGATCTTCCCGGACCAGGGCTCGAACCCGTGTCCCCTGCATTGGCAGGTGGATGCTTAACCACTGCACCACCAGGGAAGTCCTGCCCATTTTTAAATTGAGTTATTTGGGTTTTTTTCTTTTTTTGATGTTGAGTTTATGGGGTTCTTTGTATATTCTGAATATTAACCCCTTTTCATAAGGTTTCTTAAGATGGAAACTTAGGTTATTGATTTTATATCTTCTTTTCTAGTACATGCATTTAATGTTACATTATTTGTTGTATAATGCTATATAAATTTTCCTCTAAGCACTGGTTTTATTGCAGCCCACAGATTTTGATGTTGTATTTTCATTTTCATTCATTTCAAAATATTTTCAATTTCTCTTGAAACACTGCTTTCACCCAAGCTATTTCAAAGTGTGTTGTTTAATTTTCAAATATTTTAGGATTTTCCAGCTATCTTCCTATTTTTTATTTCAAGTTTAATTCCATTATGGTATGAGAACATATTTTGCATGACTCCCATTCTTTTAAATTCATTAAGGTGTATTTTATGACCACTTATATGGTCTACTTTAGCAAATGCCATTTGATCTTGAGAAGAAGTCATTGGAGAAAATTAGATCAAGCTGATTGATAGTGTTGTTCAGGTCAATTATATCCTTAATGGTTTTATGCTTCCTTTGTCTATCGATTACTAAAAGAGGAGAGTTGAAGTCTCTAGCTACAATAGTTGTCTGTCTATTGTTCCTTTCAGGTCTATCATTTGTTTCTTCACGTATTTGGATGCTTTGTTGGTAAGTACACACATGTTTAGGATTGTTATATCTTCTTGGAGAATCAATCCCCTTATTATTATGTAATGCCCCTCATTATCCCTGATAATCTTCCTTGTCCTGAGGTCCATTGTCTCTGAAATTAATGTAGCTACTCTGGTTTTCTTTTAATTAGTGTTAAAAATGTTATACTTTCTCCATCCTTTAATTTTAACTTTTCTGAGTCTTTATATTTACAATGGGTTTCCTATAGACAAAATATGGTTTATTCTCTCTGTCAATCTCTCTCTTAATTGGTGCATTTAGACCATTATCATTTAAATGATCATTGATATAGTTGGACTAATATCTCCCATATATGTAACTTTTTAATATTTCTTGTACTTATACTTTTTCTCCATTTCCCCCTTTTTTTTCCTGCTTTCTATGGCTTTCATTGAGCATTTTATATAATTTGAATTTTGTCTCCTCTCTTAGCATATCAATTATACTACTATAAAATTGTTTAATGGTTCCTTCAGAGCTTGAAATAAACATTTTAAATTAATCCAAGTCACTGTCAAGTAACACTGTACCACTTCATGTGTAACACAGGTGTCTTAGAGAGTATTCCCCATCCCTCTGTCCTTTCCTTATAACATTTCTGTCACTCATTTCACTTATCCATATGCCATAATCACCCAATACATTGTTATTATTCTTAACAGTTATATTTTATATCTATTAAAATAAGAAAATTAAAATATTTTATTTTTATTCATTTGTTCCTTCTCCAACCTTCTTCCTTATTTATGTAGATCTGAGTTTTCTGACTTACATCATTTCCTTTCTCTCCAATTCACTTCTTTTAATATTTCCTTTGGGACGGGTCTGCTGGGGATGAATTCTCTAAGTTTGTGTGTGTGTGTGTGTGTGTGTGTGTGTGTGTGTGTGTGTCTATGCACAAGAGAGAGATAAACAGTCTTAATATCCTTTTGAAGGACATTCTTCTGAAGGGTAATTTCACTGGGCGTAGAATTCTAGGTGCTTTTTTTTCTTTCAATACTTTAAATATCTCACTCTGCTCTTCTTGTTTGCATAATTTCTGATGTGAAGTCCACTGTAATTCTTATTTTTTTTCCTCTATAGGTAAGGTGTTTCCCTTCCCTCCCTTTGACTTCTTCACAAATTTTTGTCTTTGTCTTTGGTCTTCTGTAGTGTGAATATGATATGTCCAGGTGTAGTTTTTATGAGTTTGTTTGTTTTGCATTTATCCCGTGTTATTCTCTGAGCTCCCTGGATCTGTAGTTTGGTGTTTGCTATTAATTTTGGAAACATTTTGTCCATTATTACTTAATATTTCTTCTGCTCCATATTCTCTTTCTTCTTGTTCTGGCAATCCTAATACATATATGTTACTTTTCGAAATGTCCCAAATTCATGGAGTTTCTATTCTTTTTTTTAAAAAAAAATTCTCTTTACCCTTTGCATTCCATTTTGGGAAGTTTCTATTGGTCTACCTTCAAACTCACTGAATCCTGCCTCAGCTGTGTCTATACTGATGAGACGTTTAAAGGCATTCTCCATTTCTGTTGCAGTGTTTTCAATACTTAGCATTTCCTTTTCATACTTTCTTAGAGTTTCCACCTGCCTGCTTACATTAGCTATCTATCCTTGGATATTGTCTTCTTTTTTCAATTGAAGCACTTATATAATTCACAGTTATTTTAAATTCTTTTTTTAATAATTCCAAAATTTGTGTCATGTCCAAGTCTGGTACTGATGCTTGCTTTGTCTCTTCAGATATTTTTTTTCTTGCCTTTTGGTATGCTTTGTAGTTTTTTGTTGAATGCCAGTGATGCTGTATTGGTGAATAAGTATTGAGGGAAATAGGCTTTCAGTGTGAGGATTTATGCGAATCTGAATAGGAGTTGGGCCTAATTAATGTTTGCCGTAGCTGTTGTTGCCAGTGGCTTCATATTCCTCTGGGGTCCTGATTTTTGTCCCTCTTCCTCATTGTGGGCTTCCCTCAGTACTCCCTCCTCAGGGTAGGTCTGCATCTTGCAGCTCTGTCAGCTGTATTACACTGTCATTTTCCTGGAATCCAGTGTGTGGGGCAGAAGACCAATACTGTCATCTTATGACTCAGTCTCAGTCTTTTAGTGTGCCTGAAACTCTGGGCTAAAACACTGACTGGTATTTCCACAGTAACTGTTTAGCTTCCCTCCACCGTCTAGGCTAGGCAGGAAGGCGAGAGTGATCTGGGTCAGTCAGCATTCCCTTCTGCTGCCTAGGATAAGGCTCTGGGTAAAATTTTTCCCCTTGAAAAGTAGGCCCTTGTTATGGAGAATCCTCTGGACATATTACACAATGATTACTCATATCTCCTCCTCCAGCCAGAATCACAAGGTTAGAGAATTTGCATGTGCACTAGGAAAACCCAGGGGGGTGCTCCTGGAGCTAAAACCTGTGAAGGTATGGGGGTCGTCCAAGACCACAGCCCCCATGGGCTTTTCCCTCTCATGCTAGCCCACACTCAGCCTCCAGCAATTCATCAAAATGATTGTTTAAGTGTCGCTACCAGTTTATGGCTCCAACAGTTTCTGCTCCAGGTAAGCAGATCTCATCTGTGACTCTCTGAATTTGCTTGTCTCTACAGATTTCAGGGTAACAAGTTTCCTTATAATCTCAGGTCTCTGATGAGTCCAAGAAAAGTCACTGATTTTCTGCTTCTTCTTCCTTTTCTTGCAGGCACAGGAATGACAGTTTACAAGTTCTTTGCACATTGGAGTTTAAACATTGGAATTCTGTAACCTGAAGACTTTTATCGTGGTGTTCATCAAGTTTCTTTTTATGAGGTAGCATCTTCTCTATGAGTTCATCACATACAGATGGATTTCATGGAGGAAAACTAATTACACAGGGTCTTCTAATTTATGTTTATCAAACAAACACACAGTGTACACTCTAATACTGTTGAGCATTTTTCTTTCATAAAGCTAACTATCTTTTTATACAGTACTGCAGCCTTTGGTTTTAGGAGGCTTGCTGTTTCAACTCTCCATGGATACATAAATACTTAACAACTATGTTTATGGTTCCACCTGCATTTTGCAAATGCTCTCTGAATATCTAGTTGACCTAAGTTGGGATCAGCTAGTGGGTGAAAGATAGAAATATCAAACCCCCTGTGGACAGTCACCATCTGGAGAATTATCACTGATAATCACTATAGACTTAAATGTGTCATCTTGATAAAGTCATTGCCATATGAATGCTACTCTGAACCACATTAATGAAGAGCTACAAGATGGCTACTCATAGACAGCAAGTAACTTCTGCTTTACAACCAAGAAGAGAATACTTCAAGAAGAGAGTATTCCAGAGGGAAGGGTCTGTAAGAAACATGGTTGCCATTTGTTTACTGCTGGGGCAGGAGATACAGTCTTAGTTATGAGGGAAACAATTTGAGATTAGAAGGCAGCTGTATTTTCGAGCTGTGCATGGTGTTCTGGTTTGTAGGTCCCGTGAAAATATTCTCTTGACCACCAGATCTTTTGCACACAGTGCTTGTAGACATGCTCCAGAAAATGGTTCATAACATGTATTTCAAACAAAGAAATGAAAAGATCTGTGTCACCAGTTTAATTCATGCTTGGCATACATTTTCTAGTTGACCTGTGGCGCCCTTCATCTTGATGACTTCAATACAGTGCTCTCTGCACTTGACTCTCCCGGCCCAACAGCTTATCTGGCCACAGTGCAAGCCTGTCTCTGCCCACTCCCCTACCCACCATTCCATCCACTATGAATTATTTTTAACTAAGAAAGTTATTAAGAAGAATGGCCCAAATCAAGAGAGGCGCATATTGAATTCATCAACAGATACATGGCAGGATGCTGTAATTAAGGCTTCACTTGGAGCCTAAACTCTGTGTTGTAATCTTGAAATCAATATCAGTTCTACCGTCCATTTTCTAGTCTGAAATAATAATAGTTATAAATATCAATACACTGTGAACTCTAAAGTGCTATGCAAACCCAAGATATTATCTCCTTCCAGTGTTATAATACTTAAAAATTACAAAAGAGTTCTTTTTCCTCAAATGTTTTAATTAGAAAAAAATATTTTTCCTAATATAAGGGCAGCAAGAAGGATTTTAATGAATTTAAACCATGAAATATAGCCACTACTTTGTAATTTTTGTTCTCATGGAGTGCGGTCAGCAGACTCTAAGGTGGCCCCCCTCATCATGCTCCTGGTATTCATGCCTTGTCTGACACCCTCCCCTCCAGTGTAGGTGGGACTTATGAGTTGCTTCTAACCAACAGAATATGCCAAAGGTGACATGATGTACTAGATTATGTGTATATATTACAAAAGATTGTAACTCATCTTGCTAAGAGACTCTTTCTTTTGCGGGATTTGAAGATGCAAGCTGCCATGTTGTGAGCTGCCATGTGGAGAACAGCATGTGGCAAGGAGCCGAGGGTAGGCTCCAGCTCAGAGCAAGCAGGAAACTGAGGTCCTCAGTCTGGCAAACTGAAAGGAACTGAATTCTGCCAATAACACTGTGAGTTAGGAAGCTGATTCCTCCCCAGTTGAGCCTCCGATGGCCATCACTTGGCCAACACCTTGATTGCAACTTTGAAAGACCCTGAAGCAGAGGACTCAGCTAAACTGTGCCCAGACTCCTGACCCAGAAAAACCGTGAGGAAATACATGTGTGCTGTTTTAAGCCACTAAGTTTATAGTATCATTGTTAAGCAGCAATAGATAACTAATACACTGAGTTTTACCATGTTCTTTTTAAAGACTGAACATAACTCCTGTAATTGATTTTATTCATTTGCTCTAAATGAGCACTCCTGTTGAATTTTGCCACATGAATAGGAAAAATAGCTAACATTTATTGAACTCTTCCTTGCACTTAGTACTTTACAGACATTATCTCATTGATTCTATTTTCAATATTTTCCAGCATGGAAGATACAGCTCTCTATCATCATTCATTAAATCAATCAGTCAATCTGAAAATCACAATGTACCTCCAGGACAGATAGAAAAGAAAGCACTTAATTCTAAGAGATATCTGGTGGGCTCTAAGGATTAGAATTCACTGAGAACAAAACTGAACTATTAATAATACAGAACGTTGCAAACAAGCAAAATTATCTCAAACTTTGCCAGAATTATTAAAGAAATAAACAATTGGCAATGAATTGGTATGGCATTTAGATCATCTTATTCAATCTTCTTAATAGCATCAATTTAATGTCTTGAGTTATGAAATTATATGATAAATGCAATCATCAAAAAGGGCTGAAAAACAGAGACAAATTTACCATTTGCAAGCAGTAGTCTTCAATGAGGCAGTAATCATAATGCACCTTTCAACAGGCAAAGATGAAACACAAGTTATCAAAGCAAAGATGCTTATTTCAAATCATAGTATTTTTTTAAAAGAAAATTCTTTAAAAAAGAAAAAATAACATGTCACAGACCCACTGGGGATCAGAAAGAGTTTGGACTATCGCCTTAACATGATTGATGTAAACTTCTTACTACCAATCTCCTGACTCAAAAGCAACAAAACATTTTTTATAAAATATGGTTCAAATTCAATATATAGATTCCCCAAAAAACCTAGTGATAGGACTATAGAGTAGTATTTTGGTTGCAGTGTAGTAATTCAGGACGTATGTGGTTTTACCAAAAGTATTAACATGACAGTGGAATTTCTTTAAATGTATTTTTTAAAATTTGGAGCCAACAAAACTTTTAGATTTTCTGAAATATTTGTCTTTGTGTTACTATGACTACTTATATAGGCTCTGTTTCAACTTTATATGGGTTATTGTTTTCTTTGAACTAAATTTTTGAACAAATTGTTCTGTCTGAGTCTACTCCATTGAACTTATTCAAATTCATTTAAAAATAAACACACTATTAATATTGTCTTTCACACAACCATATTATAATATTTGACTTTACCCATAAATATTTCAATATATTTATTTTATATCATTTTTATTTTTTGTTCCAAGGTTTTTCGAAATTTATGATAATTCTTGAAATTCTATACATATAACAATGCAATGCTGTTTTGAAATGAATAAAACTGTTTCTTTTCCATGAAAATTAAAATTATATTTTCAATTTTCCCTCAGTATAGGTATGATGAACGGTATTTAACTTTTATCTAGAACTTTTTCTAATTAAATTGAGGTATGTCTCTTGCTCTGATAGACGATGATCAACTTACAGTTACCATGTGAGCTGATTTCTCTCATTTTACAAATGGAGAAGTCAATTGTGGAATGCTGAAATGACTTACAGTTGACCCTGTAGAGAGGAAGAAGCAGAGTCAGTAGGATTGGATCCAGTGATTGTCAGATTCTAAAACTGATCTTTCTTTAAGAGCAAAAATTAAGAGTCTTAACCACAATAATATCCTATCTATGATTGTCTGTTTTATTTTAGCTGAACATTGTTTTGTAAATATTAAACTGTCACTTTTGTTTGTTCTTTCAGAAACCTCTCCTTGGTATAACCATACAAAGTATTTGAACTGAAAAGTAGTTCATTTTTCTATGCTTTGCTTGCTTCTTTTGTGTTTACTATTACCTTGAGTCTTGTTATAAGTTCATGAGTAGGCTGGAAAGGAAGGGGTTAATATGTCTGCCACTCTGAAATTACTACCCACAACCGAAATCACAGCTTAGTTTCTCTCAAAACACATGTTTGCCATTTTTAATCACAGACTCAGTGATTAAGAATGGAATGAAAAAGAGACATGACCAAGGAGCAATTCAAATAAACAAAGATTAAGATGTTGTGATATGTTTATAAAGACTAGAGACATCTGGAATATTCCAACTAAATAGTACAGATAATGCACTCTTTCTTTTAATAAGGGCTTTGAGTACCATAAAATATCAAAATGCTTAAGTACTACTGAGATCCTCTGTTATTTTTCCTTTGTCTTCTAGTATATGCCAAGTCCTGAGATTTTTCTTTATTCCAATTATATAGTGCGCACTACTTCTGACTCATTTTAGATTTTAATCTTCTTTAATTAAGGAGACTCTATATTGTGTTCAAACAGTACCATGTTAATCAAATCTCCATCAATTATGCTTGTCATATGTGTCTATTCACTTAGAACACTCTCTATCAAAAAGGAAGATATGTGATGTTAAAGAGGAGGTAAACATTCTGATTCTAACCATAGAATTTCTCCTTTACTTGAAAGAGAAATGAAAGTGGAATAATTTTTATCACTTGTGATTGTATCAGTCAACATCCAGTTGCAGGAACTGTTAGGCAGTCCAGCTGTTTCAAGAAGAACATTTAGGGATTTAGGTGCTTTCAGAATTGTTGGGGGCATGGTGATAGAAACAGAAAAGCCCCACTGTGGGCACTGTGACTTCTGCCACAATCAGCAAGGTAGAAAAACAGGAGGTCACCATTGGAATAATTAACTTCACCAACACACCATAGTAGCTGCGATTCAGGGGTTAGGAATTTGTGGCAACAGCAAATGATACAATTGTTGGTTCTCTACACACATAGACTGGACACTTGCACACCACTGTGGAACTGCATCCACGACTGTGCTGGCTGGCAGAGAAAGGGCTAAAGTAAAATGAAGACGGCCTCTGCCCTTGTTTGCCTAACAAATTCCAAGTGCTTGCATTCAAATAGAGGACCATTGCATGAAGAACCATGGATGAGAGGGTGTCTGAAGAAAAGCCTCTAGAAATGCACACTAGAGGTAGGCTGGAAGGTTTGAATGGAAGGTGAATGTCAAGCCACAACATTCACCATAGTGTTTTGATTTTCTTTTTTTTTTAATGTCTCATGTTTTTTACTCTTTTCAGCACCTTCTTCTGAGCCCCCTGGAAAAATCTGTGAGTACCACCCTTTACCACATTTTAGAAAACAATGTTTTAGACTGTAGAGTTCAAAACACTTATTACTGCTTTTTAAAATTATATATATTTAAAAAATTTTAGGCATCCTATCTGGGATGAAATTGAGCAGACTTCTGTTGAATACTTTCTGAATTTCAGACATGATGCTAGATTCAGAGAAAAGAAAATTATTTATCTGTCCTGCTCTGGTGGCATTATGCCAATTGATACAACATAATTAGGACAAAGAAGTAGAAGGAAGAGCAGAAAGAGGAAACTAGAATTAAAGTTTTATAAATAGTCGCTGGATAAAGGAAAGAATTACAAATTTAAAACAAAGGTAGGTGTTTATAAAGGAGAACAAATTGATTAACATTAGCAGCAACAACCAAAAAAAATAGATCTGAGACCCCAATTGATTAAATCGACAACAAACATGAATAATTTCTTTTAAAAAAAGGAAAATAAATAGCTAATATGTGAAAAATATAATAGAAATACATGTTGAAAGAAGACACCTTTTTAATCCCCCGTAAATAGACCAGGATTTAAGACATGTTATATTCAAATGTATTTGTTTCTTCGTTTTGCTGGGAGGAGAACTCTGATATACTTTGGTTTCAATTATAAATTGATACATTATTTATGGAAGGTGACTTGGCAATAAGTAATAAAGGTCCTTAACAGTTTAAATTCTTTTAAAAATTTCTGCAATTTGACTAAACATGGCAGAAGCTGTGTCTGTTTTATTCACTGTTGTCTTCCCTCTGTAGCTTTTAAAGCACCTGACACAGTTACTTTTCAATAAATTTTATTTGGAGGAGTGAGGGATAATTATCAAAGCATGCATTTAATAGCAAAATAAGCTGGAAAAACCCTAAAGGTCAACATTGAAGGAACAATTAATAATTATTGGCCTATTCATATTACAAATAGTATCCATCCAATAAAACAATATTTACAAAAAATTATTACAATGGCAAGGAAATGCTCATTAGGCAATAACACAAAATAAAGGTATCTTATAGTAGTCTATATTTCATCATCTCAAATAAAGTTAAAATAGAAAAAAGATAAAATGTTAGCTGTGGGTCAAGATTATTTGTTTTCGACTCCCTTTTGCAAGAGCACCAGAATCACAACTAACTGCTGAACAATCATCGACAGGAAGACACTGGAACTCACCAAAAAAGATACCTCACATCCAAAGACAAAGGAGAAGCCACAATGAGACGGTAGGAGGGGCACAATCAAAATAAAATCAAATCCCATAACTGCTGGGTGGGTGACTCACAAACTGGAGAACACTTATACCACAGAAGTCCACCCACTGGAGTGAAGGTTCTGAGCCCCACGTCAGGCTTCCCAACCTGGGAGTCTGGCAACGGGAGGAGAAATTTCTAGAGAATCAGACTTTGAAGACTAGTGGAATTTGATTGCAAGACTTCAACAGGACTGGGGGAAACAGAGACTCCACTCTTTGAGGGCACACACAAAGTGGTGTGTGCATCAGGACCCAGGGGAAGGAGCAGTGACCCCATAGGACACTGAACCAGACCTACCTGCTAGTGTTGGAGGGTCTCCTGCAGAGGCAGGGGGTGGCTGGGGCTCACTGTGAGGACAAAGACATTGGCAGCAGAAGTTCTGGGAAGTACTCCTAGGCATGAGAGCTCCCAGAGTCTGCCATTAGCCCTACCAAAGAGCCAGGGTAGGCTCCAGTGTTGGGTCGCCTCAGGCCAAACAACCAACAGGGAGGGAATCCAGCCACACCCATCAGCAGACAAGCAGATTAAAGTTTTACTGAGCTCTGCCCACCATAGCAACAGTCAGCTCTACCCACCACCAGTCCCTCCCATCAGGAAACTTGCACAAGCCTCTTAGATAGCCTCATCCACCAGAGGGCAGACAGCAGAAGCAAGAAGAACTATAATCCTGTAGCCTGTGGAACAAAAACCACATTCACAGAGAGACAATATGAAAAGGCAGAGGGCTATGTACCAGATGAAGGAACAAGATAAAACTCCAGAAAAACAACTAAATGAAGTGGAGACAGGCAACCTTCCAGAAAAAGAATTCACAATAATGATAGTGAAGATGATCCAGGACCTTGGAAAAAGAATGGAAGCAAAGATCGAGAAGAGGCAAGAAATGTTTAACAAAGACCTAGAAGAATTAAAGAGCAAACACCTAGAAGAATTAAAGAACAAACAAAGAGATGAACAATACAATAACTGAAATGAAAAATACACTAGAAGGAATCAATAGCAGAAAAACTGAGGCAGAAGAACGGATAAGTGACCTGTAAGACAGAGTGGTGGAATTCCCTGCCATAGAACAGAATAAAGAAAAAAGAATGAAAAGAAATGAAGACAGCTTAAGAGACCTATGGGACAACATTAAATGCAACAACATTCACATTATAGGGGTCCCAGAGGGAGAAAAGAGAGAGGAAGGACTCGAGAAAATATTTGAAGAGATTATAGTCGAAAAATTCCCTAACATGGGAAAGGAAATAGCCACCCAAGGCCAGGAAGCACAGAGTCCCAGGCAGGATAAACCCAAGGAGAAACACGCCGAGACACATAGTAATCAAA
The DNA here is from genome assembly GCF_028021215.1 of Eschrichtius robustus. Taxonomy (NCBI): domain Eukaryota; kingdom Metazoa; phylum Chordata; class Mammalia; order Artiodactyla; family Eschrichtiidae; genus Eschrichtius; species Eschrichtius robustus. The sequence goes on from NC_090827.1 coordinate 135,789,871, forward strand.
TTAACAAAAATTAAAGACAATGAAAAATTATTGAAAGTATCAAGGGAAAAACGACAAATAATATACAAGGGAGCTCCCATAAGGTTAACAACTGATTTCTAAGCAGAAACTGTACAAGCCAGCAGGGAGTGGCATGATATACTTAAAGTGATGAAAGAGAAGAACCTACAACCAAGATTACTCTACCTGGCAAGGATCTCATTCAGATTCGAGGGAGAAATCAAAAGCTTTACAGACAAGCAAAAGCTAAGAGAATTCAGCACCACCAGAACAGCTCTACAACAAATGTTAAAAGAACTTCTCTAAGTGGGAAACATAAGAGAAGAAAATGACCTACAAAAACAAACATATAACAATTAAGAAAATGGTAAAAGGAAAATACATATCTATAATTACCTTAAACACAAGTGGATTAAATGCTCCAACCAAAAGACACAGGCTCACTGAATGGATACAATAACAAGACCCGTATATATGCTGTCTACAAGAGACCCACTTCAGACCTAGGGTCACATACAGACTGAAAGTGAGGGTATGGAAAAAGATATCCCATGCAAATGGAAATCAAAAGAAAGCTGGAGTAGCAATTTTCATATCAGACAAAATAGACCTTAAAACAAAGAATGTTACAAAGACAAGGAAGGACACTACATAACAATCAAGGGATCAATCCAAGAAGAAGATATAACAATTATAAATATATATGCACCCAACATAGGAGCACCTCAATACATAAGGCAACTGTTAACAGCTATAAAAGAGGAAATCGACAGTAACACAATAATAGTGGGGGACTTTAACACCTCACTTGCACCAATGGACAGATCATCCAAACAGAAAATTAATAAGGAAACACAAGTTTTAAATGACACAATAGACCAGATAGATTTAATTGATATTCATAGGACATTCCATCCAAAAACAACAGATTACACTTTCTTCTCAAGTGCGCATGGAACATTCTCCAGGATAGATCACATCTTGGGTCACAATCAAGCCTCAGTAAATTTAAGAAAATTGAAATCATATCAAGCATCTTTTCCGACCAGAATACTATGAGATTAGAAATAAATTACAGGGAAAAAACTGTAAAAAACACAAACGCATGGAGACTAAAGAATACATTACTAAATATCCAAGGGATCACTGAAGAAATCAAAGAGGAACTCAAAAAATACCTAGAGACAAATGACAATGAAATCACGATGATCCAAAACCTATGGGATGCAGCAAAAGCGGTTCTAAGAGGGAAGTTTATAGCACTACAAGCCTACTTCAAGAAACAAGAAAAATCTCAAATAAACAATCTAACCTTACATCTAAAGGAACTAGAGAAAGAAGAACAAACAACGCCCAAAGTTAGCAGAAGGAAAGAAATCATAAAGATCAAAGCAGAAATAAATGAAATAGAAACTAAGAAAACAATAGCAAAGATCAATAAAACTAAAAGCTGGTTCTTTGAGAAGATAAACAAAATTGATAAACCATTAGCCAGACTCATCAAGAAAAAAAGGGAGAGAACTCAAATCAATAAAGTTAGAAATGAAAAAGGAGAAGTTACAACAGACACCACAGAAATACAAAGCAGCATAAGAGACTACTACAAGCAACTTTATGCCAATAAAATGGAGAACCTGGAAGAAATTTTCAAGAAATTCTTAGAAAGGTATAACTTTCCAAGACTGAACCAGGAAGAAATAGAAAATATGAACAGACCAATCACAAGTAATGAAATTGAAACTGTGATTAAAAATCTTTCAACAAACAAAAGTCCAGGAACAGATAGCATCACAGGTGAAATCTATCAAACATTTAGAGAAGAGTTAACACCCATCCTTCTCAAACTCTTCCAAAAAATTGCAGAGGAAGGAGCACTCCCAAATTCATTCTATGAGGCCACCATCACCCTGATACCAAAACCATACAAAGATATTACAAAAAAAGAAAATTACAGACCAATATCACTGATGAATATAGATGCAAAAATCCTCAGCAAAACAGTAGCGAACAGAATCCAACAACACATTAAAAGGATCATACACCATGACCAAGTGGGATTTATCCCAGGGATGCAAGGATTCTTCAATATATGCAAATCAATCAATGTGATACACCATATTAACAAATTGAAGAATAAAAACCATATGATCATCTCAATAGATGCAGAAAAAGCTTTTGACAAAATTCAACACTGATTTATGATAAAAACTCTCCAGAAAGTTGGCATAGAGGGAACCTACCTCAACAAAATAAAGGCCACATATGACAAACCCACAGCAAATATCATTCTCAATGGTGAAAAACTGAAAGCCTTTCCTCTAAAATCAGGAGCAAGACAAGGATGTCCACTCTCGCCACTATTATTCAACACAGTTTTGGAAGTCCTAGCCATGGCAATCAGAGAAAAAGAAATAAAAGGAATAAAAATTGGAAAAGAAGAAGTAAAACTGTCACTGTTTGTGGATGACATGATACTATACGTAGAGACTCCTAAAGATGCCACCAGAAAATTACTAGAGCTAATCAATGAATTTGGTAAAGTTGCAGGATACAAAATTAATGCACAGAAATCTCTTGCGTTCCTATACACTAATGGTGAAAAACCTGAAAGAGAAATTAAGGAAAAATTCCCATTTACCATTGCAACAAAAAGAATAAAATACCTAGGAATAAACCTACCTAGGGAGACAAAAGACCTGTATGCAGAAAACTATAAGACACTGATGAAAGAAATTAAAGATGATACCAACAGATGGAGAGATATACCATGTTCTTGGATGGGAAGAATCAACATTGTGAAAATGACTATATTAGCCGAAGCAATCTACAGATTCAATGCAATCCCTATCAAATTACCGATGGCATTTTTTACAGAACTAGAACAAAAAATCTTAAAATTTGTATGGAGACACAAAAGACCCCAAATAGCCAAAGCAGTCTTGAGGGAAAAAAACGGAGCTGGAGGAATCAGACTCCCTGACTTCAGACTATACTACAAAGCTACAGTAATCAAACAATATGGTACTGGCACAAAAACAGAAATATAGATCAATGGAACCGGATAGAAAGCCCAGAGATAAACCCATGCACCTATGGTCAACTAATCTATGATAAAGTAGGCAAGGACATACAATGGAGAAAAGACAGCCTCTTCAATAAGTGGTGCTGGGAAAACTGGACAGCTACCTGTAAAAGAATGAAATGAGAACACTCCCTAACACCATACACAAAAATAAACTCAAAATGGATTAGAGACCTAAATGTAAGCCTGGACACTATAAAATTCTTGGAGGAAAACATAGGAAGAACACTCTTTGACATAAATCACAGCAAGATCTTTTTTGATCCACCTCCTAGAGTAATGGAAATAAAAACAAAAATAAACAAATGGGACCTAATGAAACTTAAAAGCTTTTGCAAAGCAAAGGAAACTACAAACAAGACGAAAAGACAACCCTCAGAATGGGAGAAAATGTTTGCAAATGAATCAACACACAAAGTATTAACCTCCATAATATATAAACAGCTCATGCAGCTCAATATTAAACAAACAAACAACCCAATCCAAAAATGGGCAGAAGACCTAAATAGACATTTCTCCAAAGAAGACATACAGATGGCCAAGAAGCACATGAAAATCTGTTCAACATCACTAATTATTAGAGAAATGCAAATCAAAACTACAGTGAGGTATCACTTCACACCAGTTAGAATGGGCATCATCAGAAAATCTACAAACAAAAAATGCTGGATAGGGTGTGGAGAAAAGAGAACCCTCTTGCACTTTTGGTGGGAATGTAAATTGATACAGCCACTATGGAGAAGAGTATGGAGGTTCCTTAAAAACCTAAAAATAGAATTGCCATATGACCCAACAATCCCACTACTGAGCATATACCCAGAGAAAACCACATTTCAAAAAGACACATGCACCCCAATGTTCATCGTAGCACTATTTACAATAGCCAGGTCATGGAAGCAACCTAAATGTCCATTGACAGAGGAATGGATAAAGAAGTTGTGGTACATATATACAATGGAATATTACTCAGCCATAAAAAGGAACGAAATTGGGTCATTTGTAGAGACGTGGATGGATCTAGAGACTGTCATACAGAGTGAAATAAGTCAGAAAGAGAAAAACAAATATCATATATTAACGCATATATGTGGAACCTAGAAAAATGGTACAGATGAACCAGTTTGCAGGGTAGAAATAGAGACACAGATGTAGAGAACAAATGTATGGACACCATGGGGGGAAAGTGGCAGTGGGGTGGTGGTGGTGTGATGAATTGGGAGATTGAGATTGACATATATACACTAATATGTATAAAGTGGATAACTAATAAGAACCTACTGTATAAAAATATAAATTAAATAAAATTCAAAAATGCAAAAAAAAAATTATTTGTTTTCTTAGAATCAACTCTTCTGGCAGGACTCTTCTAATTCTCCATACACCCATTGTTGATGGAAGTTACAGTTCAAATTGTTCTGTATTTTCAAATGTTTTCACATGTTAAAAGTCTAGTAAACCTAGAGTGAATATCATATCATTTCACTTATCTCTTCTCCATGACAAATATATATATATTAGAGGTAACTATTTTCTTAATTCTCTTTATATTCTAGCATGAAATTCAACATCAGAGTCATTTTAATGTTAATGCAGCCATTAACTATTACCCATATTAATATATTTTTGTTTGAGATAAATTGTATACCTATACCTAATAAAGATTAAAATATAACCAACCTATGATATGCATATTTCAACAAAAGAGTAGCTTGTCACAAACAGTTGTTGGACCGAGCAGTTTCTCCAAATTATGGTAGGTAATTACTAGTTTGTGGCAAATGCCACAGTATTCAGAAACCTACTCTCACATTTAGTGTAAGCAATTTCCATTCCAGTGGGTTTGCTCACATATTCACATGTAGTATATTATGAAGGATTTTAAAGCTAACCCTTCATTTTGTTTCTCCCATAAGTGTGATGTTAAAAAATATGATTTTAGTTTCCATGATGTAGTTTCAGATTTATTTACATACACTGGTGGTTCCACAATCTTTGGAAATTGAACACTGGCCAGAAAAAGATGGGTAAACATATATATTGTATAATTATATATATATATATATATATATATATAAATTATAAAAAGGGGATATGGAAAATGGAAGGAGAAAGCTAAGCACCAAGTAATAAGGGCCAGAAAATTTTTATAGAGACTAGAAAAGATAAGTGTTTAGAAAAAAATACTTTTTGCCTCTACTGTATGTTGCCTTGAGGCTATTATTGCCTGCTTCACTGCAGAAACTGGCAGCAGTAGCAAAGACATCAGTGTTCACATGAAATAAGTGCATTCTGAAGAGTTGCCCTTAGGTATTGAATATTCCATCTTACTCTCTAAAAATCCCTAAGACCATGGATTACAATTTAGGGAGACTGTCACTTCCCAATCATACTATACCTCAAAGTTTAAAATTTAAGATTACAAAAGGTCAGATGGTAAAAAGAAAAGAAATGCACTGTTTGTAAAACAGACAGAAATTTTGAATCATATTCAAAATACTGACTCTATATACGTGTACATATATATGTAAAAATAAGATTACAAATGGGAATGATCAGCAATGGTCATCTGGTGGAGTTTTCAGCACAAGGCTTATCTCCTATGCTCTAAAACAGTGGTCAGCAAAAGACAGCCTGCAGGCCAAATTGGGCCTGGTTCCTGTTTTTGTAAATAAATTTTTATTGGAACGCAGCCATACCCAATAATTTCTGTAATATCTATAGCTGTTGTCACATTATAAGGGGAAGTTTAAATGGTATGACAGAGACTGTCTGATTTTCAAAACCTAAAATATTTACTATCTTCTCTTTCACAGAAAAAATTTGTCAACCCCTACCTTAAACTCACACGCTGAGATCTGGCCTTTGATTCCTCCTCAGCACAGATAGACAATTAATGGATAGACAGTAATCGTCAATATAAAACAAGAATTAAATTTCATTTAAAAATGAGTGAAGTATAAATATTTGGTCAGTACGAAAAATTTTGAGTTGATATAAAGAGAACAAAAGATTAAACAGTGGTAGATTGGATATACCTGAAGACCGAATTAGTGAGTTGGGACATCAGATTGAGGAATTTTCCCAGAAAACAGCAAGAAAAGCTAAAGAGACCTGACTTACGGATAAGTACCAAATAATAAGATTTCCCAAAGGAGAAAAAACAAATGAAAAAAGGAAACTATTTGAAGAAATAAGGAAGATAGACTTCCTATTCTGGTAATATGCCAGGCTATTATTTGCCACTAAAAATGACTAAAATTACTAAATTTTAAAATATTTTCTTAAAAGATCAAAAAGCTGACATGATATGAGAGTTAGGAATTACCATATCTAGTCTAGATGAGAACCCGTAGAGGTAAGCTCAACATTGAAATAGTTTTTGCCTTAAGGACATTTGCCAAACTTCACAAATATGAGCTTTGACTTTTAAGGTGTGGTAAAGTGTGAGAGCTAAGAGAAAAAGCCCAGGCTTCTCTTAAGGTGTGGAGTTTAATAGGAAATTTTTCTTATTAAAGCTGGAGCTCCTAAATCATAAGTCCTAAGTAAACTAGTCCTAAGATAACTAGTTATCTATGCAGATATACCTAGTCACCCTGCCTTCTCCAAAATATTGAAAATAATACTGCCTTGGCAATCATTAGACTGAGGTGTGGAGAAGGGGGAAACCATCCCTAAGAAGTTGAAGCCCCAAGGCAGCACTCAAAATCACATTACTGAGGAGGTACAGAAAAAAACCCTCAAGTTGTAAATTCACCATATTTAATTATTCTAAGATTCAACTTTTTTTTGGTCCTATTTTAATATTTAGCAGTTAGGATGTGTATTATATCTGCTAAAGGCCTGGCAGCAATTGTGACTTAATTATCATTGACTATACAGCAAACATGCAGTGTTAGAAGGTTAGAAAAAAATCACAGACAAAATGGAACACTTTTTCAATAAATGCTATACCACTTTGAGCTGGATTTTCAATGTGAAAAAGATCTAAGATTGCCTTGTTCAATTTATTTTGCTTATAGTTTCCTTCTCATACATATAGAAGAATGACATGACAACAATCTAAATGAGGGTAAAACTGTCTTTAAATAAAACTCCAAAGTGATGAGAAAGCATTTTTTATGGTTTACTTGGCAGTGTTACCTTGTGATTCATAAAGTGTTATTGCTCTTTTGCTGTTGCCATCTTAGCTTCAATGAAAACAGTAGTTGTTGCAGACAAGTAGTAACCCACAAGAACCTAATGGAAGCATACTCAGCTCTTCTTTACAAGAGCACACCAACCCCAAGCCTCAAGGAATAGCATAAATAATTTACCAATTAAAATGACCAGTTCAGGGACTTCCCTGGTGGCAAAGTGGTTAAGAATCCACCTGCCAAAGCAGGGGGCATGGGTTCAGTCTCTAGTCTGGGAAGATCCCACATGTTGCGGAGCAACTAAGCCTGTGCACCACAACAATTGAGCCTTCACTCTAGAGCCTGCGAGCCACAACTACTGACCCTGTGTGCCACAACTACTGAAGCCCGCATGCCTAGATCCCATGTTCCGCAACAGGAGAAGCCACCACAACGAGAAGCCCGCACACTGCAGCGAAGAGTAGCCCCCACTCGCTGCAACTAGAGAAAGCCCACGCACAGCAACGAAGACCCAATGCAGCCAAAAATAAATAAATAAATAAATTTATTTTTTTTTAAAAAGACCAGTTCTTATTCAAACGTAAATACTCACACAAGGAAACAATTTACTATGACCTAAAACTAGCAATAAAAATGGAAAGCATAAACATGATTAAATATGTCTGATACTGGAATCTTCAGATACCTATCTAAATAACATCTAAAACTAGGTTTAACATGCTCAAAGGAATGAAAAACAAGCTTGAAAATATCTGAAGGGGATAGTTAACTTCAAAACACATCAAGATGTTAAGGTATAAGAATTCAGTAATTAAACTTATAATTAAATAGATGAATTTAAAAGTAGGTTAGACACAGCTAAAGACAGAATTAGTGAACTGGAAGACAAGTCAGAAAAAATTATTCAAAATTAAGCATAGAGAAAAGAAAAGAGAAGATATTAAACTGATAATTGAGATATACAAGATATCGTGAGAAGTCCTAATATGTGTCTAAGTAAAGTTCCAGAAGGAAGAGCAAGGAGAAGGAAACCAGGAGTAATATCTGCAAATACAAATATAAAGGCTGAACATTTTTCAGAAATAATGAAAGAATGATTTGCATCATGAAGACTTCAATTTCCAGGCATGATTACAAAAACATTTCACACCTACACATATACCAAAGCAAAACTGCAAAACATCAAAAATACAGAGGCATTTCAGGAAGAATCAGTGAAAAGTGACAGATTACCTTGAGCAAGAGATTAAAAAGAAATAATTAGATTGACAGCAAAATGAAAGTCAAACTTCTATATAATTAAATTGTGCTGATAAATATAGTGCTGATTCTGAATGATGTGAATTAAACTATCAATGTGTAGTATTAGAAATACCCTTATTTATTTCCTTTAAATACCTTTTTTCATATTTGCACTAGAATGGCATATGACAAAAAATTTAAATCTAAACGACTCATTAATTTTGAATTTATAATTTTATTCTTAAAGAAAAAATATTTCAAGAATGGGGCACTATAAAGTGTTTCTACCAACAGCTTCCATTCCAAAGGAAATTCAGAAAAACATATTTTGGGCAGAATGCAAGAGATCCAGGATAGAATGTTTGTGATAGAGGAAAGATCAAAACACAACAAACTGTGTTAAATACATTGTTGCCTTTTTAAAAATAAAAATGTTATGCAAGATTAAAATTTAAATAAAGCATTAAAAAGCAACACCAAATTAAGAGGTAAATTGAGAAGTAAATGAATGTATTTAAAAATGTATTGTTCAAGAAGTGTCCTTTTTCCTTAAGGCATTGACTTTGAGAAGAATATTTTTGCAATTTCTTGAAGTAAAATGAAAATAGCCAAAACAGAGCATATATCACCCAAAGTAGTAGCAGAAAGTGAAAGAAATATCTAATTAATTAAAAACAGGTAAGAAGCACAGAAATAAACAAAAAGATAAAACTAGAGAAAAATAGCAACACACAAAGATAGATAGGAGATTTAAACAGGAATGTGAGTAGTTATACTAAATGTAAATAGACTAAACGCTCCAGTTAAGAAGCAATGATGATAAAAAAAAAATCAGTGAATGCATTTTCAAATATAATGTTGTGTCAAAAAGACTTTTAAAACATTAGGGTACAGAGAATACAAGGTGAAAGGATAGGGAAAAAATCTGTCATGATAGTACCAAAGAATGCTGGTTACCTGTACTTGTATCAGACAAAAATAGACTTTAAGGAAAATATATTATTTGGGATAAAGAGAGTCACATCTTAATTAGAAAAGGTTTAATTCATGATGAATATATTAAATTATATATATGTACTTATAAATATATAAACATATAAAATGAGGAATAAATAAAATATAAAATATATATAGTAAAATGCCTTAATATGCAAAACAAGAATAGCTACATAACTATAAGGAGATTTAAATTTGCAATCATAATGCAGATTTAACATGCCTCCATGCTTCTTTTAGTATCAATACAGGAAGCCAACAGAAAATCAGTAATGATATATAAGATCTGAATAGCATAATTAACAAACAGCTTAATGGATGTGGACAGAACACTGAACCCATGAACTGCACAGTTCACATTCTTTTCTGAGTGTAATCAACTTATTTGAAGACTTGTTACAAGATGAGATCACCAAGAGGCAGAGCTTTAGAGAATGGACGGTGGCAGTTTGTCCCATGAGCCCTGAGGTGCTACATAGTAAAATATCTGAGACTGAAAAGATGAGGCAGGATGGCATCCTGGAAGGGAAATGAATAAAGTTAATCAAGGAGAAGGAAGTGATCAACTGAGACCTTGATACGAAAAATTTCGGAGGATCGCTTTGGGTAAAACTGATTGGAGTGGGTTAAGATAAGAAGAGAGGACAGAAACTGGAGAGTTTTTTTTTTTTTTTTATCACAGATACTTTGTTTTGTTCTGTTTTTTTGATATTTAACACTTTTTTTGTTGTTGTTTTGAATTTGTGTTAAAAATGACTGTGGTACACCGGCATGCTGAATTCTTAGACGTGCATAGTTACTGTTTCATCTGGGATGTGTTCAGCAACCTTGCAATTAAAAAATGTTTCACAGTCAACCTTTAAGAAGGAGGAGATCCAGAAGAATGAGAAGCAGAAGTAAGTGGAAACCACTTACAAATTAAAACTGAGCACTTTTCATTGCTATCATATATTCCTTCACATGAGTATTCTGTGCCGTTTGAATGATAGAATTCTTTGAAGAAATGCCACCAGATGGCAGGCACCTTCCCTTTGTATCACAGACACTTTGAATATAACAATGAAGAAAATAGTAACAAAGGGAAGGTGGTGAAAGGCAGCAGGATTGCTGAAGGAGAGGGCTCTTTATTACTCAACACATATTTAGAAATGTATTTATATATTAAATACAATCTTGTGCTACAGAGGAAACCATAAAATAAGTTTCTAAATATTTAAAGTTAAATAAAAATGAGATCATTACACGTAGCATTTTGTAATTAATGTTTTGTGGAGTAAGGCTCATACAATACTTTGAGGGAAATTTATAGCTTTAAATATATTTATCAGGAAATAAGAAAGTCTAAAATACTGAGTTAAACATTTAGCAAAAGAGGTTGGAAAGCAACAGAGCCAGATATAAGAGTAAGAGAAATAACATAAATAAGGACAAAAATCCTATCCACCTGTGTCAATGATACCAAGAGCCAATGATAAGAACCAGTGTTAAACCCATCCCAAATCATGTTAAATTCACATTGGTAATCATAAATATGAAATTTAGCCAATCTGCAAAAACTACAGTCTACTAATTTCAATTCCACACTCAAAAGTTAACCAATATCTAACCCTTCCTACTTCTGAAAATTTGCCATCTCTGAACTCCATGCTTCCCGATCTTAGGATCAGTCTTCTTGCTCAGAAACACTGTATCCCACAAACACAACTCTCTCTTGTTTAGCAAACAATCAGCTCTTCATTTCAGATATGGAATGGAGGCCTCTTCTATTCCCCACTACATATCCTTAAACTATTCATTTCCTTTTGAGGACAATTACAAGGATGTTCATTGCAGACTAATCTTTGATGTCAGGGAGTTAGAGGCAACCTTGATGCCTATAACCATGTAAATAGACAGGTTAAGAGTTATGAATACATGCCTTACAGTAAAAGGCAAAAGTCAGAAACAATAATTTAGAGGAACAAATAACAACATGGGTAAACCTTAAAAATAGCGCTTGGTAGAAAGATAAAGAAGAGGATCAGACACATACACAATATAACCCAAACCATTTATCTCAACTAAAAATACAGGACAACTAAATAATACATATTTTGCAAAAGCATGGAACCAAAAAGTACATATTCCACTTATTAGAATGTTTGTCTCTGGGAGTCCTGTAAGAGGACTGAAGAATGATAAGGAGAAAAGAGTAAAGCAGAATAAGGTAAGGTGAGCAAAGTATAATAAAGAGTAAAGTGAGGGACGGGAGGGGAAGGATGGGAGAGAAAGGGAGAGGAGGGGAGTGGAGGGAAGGGAAGGCAGGAATTGGAAGGGAAGGGAAAAGAGAAGAAGGAGAGGAGAGGGGAAGAAGGAAGAGAGGGAAAGGAAGGGGAAGAGAAGAACAGGGAGAGAAGGGAGAAGAAAGGAAGAAGGGAGAAAGGAAGGAAGAGGAAGGGAGGGAAGGGGAGAAGAGAGGAATGGAAAGGAAGAAGCAGCGGGGAGAATCCTTTTCTGGGACAATGTTGCTGATGTGATATGAATTGTAGAGTATGATTAACCTAAGCTTCTTTACCTAGGGTCTAAAACATGAAAGTAATTTCAGACATTTAATGAAGTAATGATGGTAATTGTGTACAGACCAGGATAACAAATTATTACAAAAACTGTTTGTTTTAATGTATGCTCTAAACTTCAGATGAGTTGTGTTCTCTAGTTTCTTTCATGCTTGGACATAAAAAAATACAATTTTCCCCTACAGTTTACTAAAATTGATGAATATCTTCTCTCTTAGAAGCATGTAATTTTATGTTTATTGAAAGTTTTCACTAAATAACCCTTTTCTTAAAAGAATTAAGCTTTTGGTGGAAGAGCAAAAATAAACTTTGCTTTTTCACACGTATAATTACAATGTGTCTTTGTTTGATTTGATTTGATTTTGTTGGGGGCATCCTTACTTTTTATCATACATTATATTACTAGAATTTCTGAAATCCAAGGGAGAAAAATTAAATATAATAAAAGCTTTATTCTTTGTCTTTTATTAAAACCATTCTCTGTATTATACCTTAAATTATGTACCTATGTGTACATAGATTGTAATTTTATGTGTAGGTTTTATCTGTAAACGAATGTGTTACTTTAATGCAGTTATCATGGAAAGTTTCCATTTATTTGAATAACCATGCCATTGTCTAAATCATTTTTGATAGTCTTCATTCAGAATGTTCAAAAAATTATTTTATGTACTGAATATATGTACATTTTTTATATTACTTAATTTTGTCATATCTTGTTTTTTTACTTAAGAATATATATTACACTTCCTATTCCACAAAATGAATGATTTTTACCCATTTCCCCAATATTAAATTCACTCATAAGTGATGCAAATTTAATACTATTGAGACTAAATATGAAGATGATCCCACAGGCTTTCCAAACAAACAAGAAAACAAAAAAAAGTACCTGATCCCCTACAAGTATCTAAATGTTTTCTTTCTACTCTTTCCTACCTGAATGACTGAACTGTGACACATCAGTAAACAATATCATACAAGTAAGAAAACCCTCTTAAAATCACACATCATAGCCATGGTTTGTAAAAATTTCTGCTTTCACTTTAGTTAATCAACAAATCTTTGTGTGTTAAATTACATCAAAATAAAGACTGTAATTTATTGGCAGAGATATGAGTGTTGAGAAAATGCTTAAAAATATCTCTCTTAAAAGAATAGCTTCCAATGCTTTCACAAGTTTTCAAGGCCTAAAAATACAAAAATGGTGAAATTTAACTTTCTTGTCTGTTTCCAATTCACCCATTATATGTACCGTATATATCAGTATCTACAGTAGAGGGAAATGCAGAAGTAAATATTCTAACCTAAACAAAGGAATTGGTGATAGAGATTTTACCATTCATTTTTCCGTATATCAGTTTTGGGCTACAGGCTGTCTGGATCAGAGGACTTGAATTTGCTCTCTGCCTTATTGCTTAAAAAAAGTTTTGTTTTTTTTTTTTTAACCGTAAGTAAAGAAAGGCACTAGGAGATTCCTAAAGATCTTTTTTCTTTGCTACTATCCCTAGGCAAGAAGGAGGAATTAGCCTTGTAACCAGATCCTTCTAGTCTCTGCATTTAATTTTAAGCAAGAAACCAGACTGCTAAAAATGTAAGACGGACAGCGAACAGCAGAGGGCAGTATTTACTCATGGCTGAATCATCTCCGAACTCAGAAGTTTTAAATTTGGAGGGGTCACTGTGGCTGAAACGTATGACACATGCCCTATATTTGCATTACTTGGTTTAAATTCTTATTTTCGAAACGGTTGTCCTTAAAGGGGAAATAATACTGACCTGATTCCTAGTCCTTTTTTTTTTTTTTTTTTCCTTTGAAGAATACCACAAAAATTAGCTACAGTAATCTGAGTGACTTGCGTGGCACGTGGGTAATTTTAAAATTTAAATTTCATTCTATTTATTTCTATTTCCTCATATCTGTCTTTTCCCCAGATAAAAACCAAACCAAAGCAAAAAGAAACAAACCTTCATCAGGATTCCTTTGGCTTTAAAATGTCTAGGGGGAAATACTCCAACGGAGATCAAAATTCCAAACTTTGCTATAGGAAGAGACCTCCATCTTTCAAAAGGGCTACCATTTGTTATTGTTGAAACTCTAAGGTTTGGCTACTGGCACCTGGGATCCATTTGGGAAAGGAAAAAACAGAGTTCCCCTGGCTTTTCCTATAGGAAATCCAAAGTGCGGTCGGTACCGAGGCCTTGGTGCCCCTACTCACCTGGAAGTGGAGACAGGCTTAGGGTTAGATCTGGACTGCAATTAGCTCGCTCTGTAGACAGAGGAGGAATGGGGAAGATTTGGTTTGGATGCTGCCGGATCATACTGTAGAGCAACTCCCTCCTCTCCCATCGAAAGAGAAGGGGCAGGAAACGGTTAAAGCAAATCTGCGCTCTGCATTCCCAGACAGGCTTTGCTTAATCCTTCTTCCCGCTCTAATAGACCTTCACCCCCTGACTTTCTTTTATTTCCCTCGACCCCCCCCCTTACCCCTGAGTTATTACTAGCATAACAACCTAACGGTCTTCCCCCAGAACCCATCACTAAAGTTATTTATCTGCAAACCTGACCCCACCCCCATCTATTCGGCGGCAGCTTTTTGCTGTTATTGCTCAGATGCCGGCCAAGATGTGACCAAAAAGAAAACAAAAGGAGGGGGGGAACCTCACCCCACCCCCTTCTCAGCGCCTCCTACTCGCCGAGCTCCCACACCCTACAGCCTACAGTCCTCCGGGAGGCTGGAGTGATTAGCATCCCGAGAAGCCAGTCGGAGGCGGAAGAAGTCGGAGAGCGCTCGCGGTAGGAGTGCCAGGCGGGGCTGCTTTAGCTCCGGCCCAATGGGGCTGGGGCGAGGGAGGGGCAGTAGGTGACAGCACGGGGAGCTAGGGGGAGTCCGGGCAAACTAAAGTGCGGGGATCAATGAGTGGCGAGCAAAGTTTCTGAGTCCTGCTCCAGCTCGCGGTCTTCCCTCCCCCTCTGTTTGTGTTTCGACAACGCGGTGTGTGTGTGTGTGTGCGCGCGTGTGCGCGTGTGTGCGCGCGCGCGTGCGGCGGGGAAGGGGCGGGGAGAGTGTGAGGGAGCAGCCGGAGGTTGAGAGGGGCTCGCGGAGCTCCAGCTCCACAGCGGTACAACCTTCAGCCCGGGCAGGCGAGAGGGAGAGCGCTGACAGCCGCCGTCCCGAGCTGCCGCGGGCGCCGCCAGAGCCCAGCGCCGACTTCCCCGCCTCCACCGCCAACGGTGAAGGAGAAAGAGGGACCCACCATCCCCCCGCCCCAAACAAAAAGCCTTGTGGATTACAAAGTGAAACTGACACGGGACAATAAAAGCAAAGGGCACGAGGTCAGGGGCGAGGCGCACTAGAGTGGGCTTCTGACTGGGGCCGCCGGAGAAGGAGCCCCCTGGCATGGTGAGGGGAGGGGACTCGGGGACAGCGCGCTGCTCCTGCCCGACCCCGGCGAGGCCGAGAAGAAAGCGGGACCTGCGCTCGATTTGGATGTACAAATAATGGGTCGGCAGGCGTCCCGGCAGAGGTAAAAAAAAAAAAAAAAAAAAAAAAAAAAAAAATGCTGAGGAGCGCTGGATTTTGCCTGTGCCCGACTAAGGGCTCGAAGCCGCAGCTGGGGCGGCGGCGGCTCCTGCTGGAGGAGAAGGGACGGAGCTGAGCGCTCCCGGGTACCGGAACCCTAGCGCCAAAGCGAGCGCTTGGAACGCAGTTTGCTAGCTGCCCGCGCTCAGACGCCGCCGCCTGGGCCTCAGCGGCCACTTCTGCAGCCCTGTTGGAGGGGCGTTGCAGGCTTGTTCTTGAGGAGAGGGGACTCGAGGAAATCCCTCGTCTCCAGCTTTTGGGAAAGCAATTTGATAATCTCCAGGTTCCCCATCGCCCCCTCCCCAGTGTGCAGTTCTTTCCACACACCGCTACGGACGTTTGTCCTTCCCTCTTCAGTTTCTTCGCCTTGGGTAAGTTCTAAAGTTTCTGAAGACAATTGTTTGCAATGATTCCTCATATACCTTAAATACAGGCAACCTCTCCCAACTCACATCCACCCAGCCGAAAACGCTCAGGCTTTCTGGATTCGAAAACAAAGTGAAGGGGGAAAATCTAGGAGGTTTGAGAAACTTTTCTGGGGACTCGTCAACAAACAGGAGTGCCCCGAGGAATGCCCTGCCGCTTTTTCCTTTTTCCTCATCTCTCCCGCGCTACGCGTCCAAATGGCTACCTGGAGCCTTTTGCTGATGCGACTTGCTTCTGCTGGACTGGAGGTTCTTTGAAATAGCAGAGCTCTCAGACAGATACATCGGCTGCATGTTTGCTGGTGCCTACTTGATCCCTGTCATTATCACTCTTTTTTGCCTCACCTCTTCCTTCTCTTTATCACACCGTTCCAGGGAGCCAGGACCATGGACTTGGCAGCAGACAGGGCTCCTGGCCGCCCGTGGCTCCCGCTGCCCACTTTATCATTATTTCAGCTCCTTCGCGTCTGTTGGCTGCTGTCACTGCTACCGCGGCCGGCCCGGGTCAGCGGGGCCGAGCAGCGCCAGGTGTTTCAGGTGCTGGAGGAGCAACCTCCCGGCACGCTGGTGGGTACCATCCAGACGCGCCCAGGCTTCACCTACCGACTCAGCGAAAGCCACGCCCTGTTTGCCATAAACAGTAGCACCGGGGCCCTGTACACCACTGCCACCATCGACCGCGAGAGTCTACACAGCGACGTGATCAACCTGGTGGTTCTTTCCAGCTCACCCACCTACCCCACCGAAGTGCGAGTGTTGGTGCGGGACCTCAATGACAACGCCCCGGTCTTCCCTGAACCCTCGATTGTGGTCACTTTCAAGGAGGACAGTAGCAGCGGGCGGCAAGTCATCTTGGATACGGCCACCGACTCAGACATCGGCTCCAATGGTGTGGACCACCGGTCCTATCGCATCATCCAGGGCAACGAGGCGGGTCGCTTCCGCCTGGACATCACCCTGAACCCGAGTGGCGAGGGCGCGTTCCTGCATCTGGTGTCCAAGGGCGGGCTGGACCGCGAGGTCACGCCGCAGTACCAACTATTGGTGGAAGTGGAGGACAAGGGAGAGCCGAAGCGGCGGGGCTACCTTCAGGTAAACGTAACTGTGCAGGACATTAATGACAACCCCCCAGTTTTTGGTAGTTCCCACTACCAGGCGGGGGTGCCTGAGGACGCGGCGGTGGGCTCCAGCGTCCTCCAGGTGGCGGCAGCGGACGCGGACGAGGGCACCAACGCGGATATCCGCTACCGGCTGCAGGACGAGGGGACCCCCTTCCAAATGGACCCCGAAACTGGGCTTATCACGGTGCGGGAGCCCCTGGACTTCGAGGCCCGGCGCCAGTACTCGCTTACCGTGCAGGCTCTGGACCGAGGCGTGCCTTCCCTCACCGGGCGCGCCGAGGCGCTGATTCAGCTGCTGGACGTCAACGACAACGACCCCGTGGTGAAATTCCGCTACTTCCCTGCCACCTCACGCTACGCCTCGGTAGATGAGAACGCTCAGGTGGGCACTGTGGTGGCTCTGCTCACCGTGACGGACGCAGACTCCCCCGCGGCCAACGGGAACATCTCCGTGCAGATCCTTGGGGGCAACGAGCAGCGCCACTTCGAGGTGCAGAGCAGCAAAGTGCCGAACCTGAGCCTCATCAAAGTAGCCAGCGCCCTGGACCGGGAGCGCATCCCTTCTTACAACCTAACAGTTTCTGTCTCTGATAACTACGGGGCGCCCCCTGGCGCGGCGGTTCAGGCGCGCTCTTCTGTGGCGAGCTTGGTGATTTTCGTCAATGACATCAATGACCACCCTCCCGTCTTTGCCCAACAAGTGTACCGAGTGAACCTGAGCGAGGAGGCGCCCCCGGGAAGCTATGTGAGTGGAGTGTCTGCCACTGACGGCGACTCTGGTCTCAATGCTAATCTGCGTTACAGCATTGTCTCTGGGAATGGACTCGGTTGGTTCCACATCAGTGAACACAGCGGCCTGGTGACCACTGGGCTTGCTGGGGGCTTGGACCGTGAACTCGCTTCCCAGATTGTGCTGAATATCAGTGCTCGGGACCAGGGGGTTCACCCCAAGGTTTCCTATGCCCAGCTTGAAGTCACCCTCCTGGATGTGAATGATGAAAAGCCAGTATTTACCCAGCTGGAAGGATATGATGTGTCTGTGGTTGAGAATGCCCCAACAGGGACTGAACTACTGGTACTTGGGGCAACTGATGGGGACCTGGGTGACAATGGGACAGTGCGTTTCTCCCTACAAGAGTCTGAGACTGACCAGAGGTCCTTCCGCCTGCATCCTGTGTCGGGGAGGTTGAGTACTATCTCCTCCTTGGACAGGGAGGTGCAAGCTTTCTACTCCCTGTTGGTTCTGGCCACAGATCTGGGCTCCCCTCCCCAGTCATCAGTGGCTCGAATAAATGTGAGCCTCCTGGATATTAATGACAACAGCCCTGTGTTCTACCCAGTCCAGTACTTTGCTCATATTCAGGAGAATGAGCCTGGAGGTAGCTACATCACCACAGTGTCTGCCACTGACCCAGACTTGGGTCTCAATGGAACTGTCAAATATAGTATATCAGCTGGGGACAGGTCTCGGTTTCAGGTCAATGCTCAGAGTGGGGTTATTTCTACAAGAATGGCCCTAGACAGAGAAGAAAAAACTGCTTACCAGTTGCAAATAGTGGCTACTGATGGTGGCAATTTACAATCTCCAAACCAGGCAATAGTAACCATCACTGTATTGGACACTCAAGACAATCCACCTGTATTCAGCCAGGCTGCCTACAGCTTCGTGGTCTTTGAGAATGTGGCTCTGGGATACCATGTGGGTAGTGTGTCTGCATCCACCATGGATCTCAATTCCAACATCAGTTATCTCATTACTACTGGGGATCAGAAAGGTATGTTTGCTATCAACCAGGTCACTGGGCAGCTTACCACAGCAAGTGTGATTGACAGAGAAGAGCAATCCTTTTATCAGCTGAAAGTAGTAGCCAGTGGGGGCACAGTGACTGGAGACACGATGGTTAACATCACAGTTAAGGATTTAAATGACAACTCTCCCCATTTCCTTCAGGCAGTAGAGAGTGTGAATGTGGTAGAGAATTGGCAGGCAGGTCACAGCATTTTCCAAGCCAAAGCTGTGGACCCTGATGAAGGTGTCAATGGCATGGTACTCTATAGCCTGAAGCAAAACCCCAAGAACCTCTTTACTATCAATGAAAGGAATGGTAATATTAGTCTGCTAGGACCCCTGGATGTTCACGCTGGTTCCTACCAGATAGAGATCTTGGCATCTGACGTGGGTGTTCCCCAGCTCTCCTCTAGTTTCATCTTAACAGTTTACGTCCATGATGTAAATGACAACGCACCAGTGTTTGACCAGCTTTCTTATGAGGTCACCCTTTCTGAGTCAGAACCTGTGAATTCTCGATTCTTTAAAGTGCAAGCTTTTGATAAGGATTCAGGAGCAAATGGTGAAATTGCATACAGCATTGCTGAAGGCAACACAGGGGATGCTTTTGGCATATTCCCAGATGGTCAATTGTATATAAAAAGTGAACTGGACCGTGAACTTCAAGACAGATATGTTTTACTGGTTGTTGCTTCTGACAGAGCAGTGGAACCCCTTAGTGCTACTGTGAATGTTACTGTAGTTTTAGAAGATGTAAATGATAACAGACCTCTTTTTAACAGTACCAATTACACATTTTACTTTGAAGAAGAACAGAGAGCTGGGTCGTTTGTGGGCAAAGTAAATGCTATAGATAAAGACTTTGGGCCAAATGGAGAAGTAAGGTATTCTTTTGAAATGGTGCAGCCAGATTTTGAGCTGCATGCAATTAGTGGGGAAATTACAAATACTCATCAGTTTGACAGGGAGTCTCTTATGAGGCGGAGAGGGACTGCAGTATTTAGCTTTACAGTCACTGCAACAGATCAGGGGCTCCCTCAGCCTCTCAAGGATCAGGCCACAGTACATGTTTACATGAAGGACATAAACGATAATTCTCCCAAATTTTTAAAAGACTTTTACCAAGCGACAATATCAGAGTCAGCAGCCAACCTGACACAAGTTTTGAGAGTATCTGCCTCAGATGTTGATGAAGGTAATAATGGACTTATTCATTATTCTGTAATAAAAGGAAATGAAGAAAGGCAGTTTTCTATAGACAGTACCTCTGGTCAGGTGACACTTATTGGCAAATTAGACTACGAAGCAACACCTGCCTATTCCCTTGTCATTCAAGCAGTGGATTCAGGGGCAGTTTCCCTCAATTCGACTTGTACCTTAAATATTGATATTTTAGATGAAAATGACAATACCCCTTCTTTCCCTAAATCAACACTATTTGTTGATGTTTTGGAAAACATGAGAATTGGTGAACTCGTGTCCTCTGTTACTGCAACTGATTCAGATTCAGGTGACAATGCTGACTTACATTACCGTATTACTGGGACTAACAATCATGGAACTTTCAGCATTAGCCCAAACACTGGGAGTATTTTTCTTGCCAAAAAATTGGACTTTGAGACACAGTCTTTGTACAAATTAAATATAACAGCAAAAGACCAAGGAAGGCCTCCTCGTTCATCTACAATGTCAGTGGTTATACATGTGAGAGACTTTAATGACAATCCTCCTAGCTTCCCTCCTGGGGATATTTTCAAGTCTATTGTTGAGAACATTCCCATTGGAACGTCTGTCATTTCAGTGACTGCACATGACCCCGATGCAGACATTAATGGGCAACTCTGCTATACGATTATCCAACAGATGCCAAGGGGCAACCACTTTGGCATAGATGAAGTCAAAGGCACTATCTATACAAATGCTGAAATAGATCGGGAATTTGCTAATCTCTTTGAGTTAACTGTAAAAGCCAATGATCAAGCTGTGCCCATTGAAACTAGACGGTATGCTTTGAAAAACGTGACCATTTTGGTTACAGACCTCAATGACAATGTTCCAATGTTTATATCACAAAATGCCCTGGCTGCCGACCCTTCAGCTGTGATTGGTTCTGTTCTGACAACAATTATGGCTGCCGACCCAGATGAAGGGGCGAATGGAGAGGTGGAGTATGAGATCATCAATGGGGACACAGACACCTTCATTGTGGATCGTTATAGTGGAGACTTGAGAGTGGCTTCAGCGCTGGTGCCTTCTCAGCTGATCTATAATCTCATAGTTTCAGCAACAGACCTTGGCCCTGAAAGGAGGAAATCAACCACTGAATTGACCGTCATTCTTCAGGGCCTTGATGGACCTGTTTTTACACAACCCAAATATATAACTATTTTGAAGGAAGGAGAACCCATTGGCACCAATGTGATATCAATAGAAGCAGCTAGCCCTAGAGGATCTGAAGCCCCAGTGGAGTATTATATTGTTTCAGTCCGTTGTGAAGAAAAAACTGTGGGACGTCTCTTTACTATTGGACGACAAACTGGCATAATTCAGACTGCAGCCATTCTGGACCGCGAACAAGGAGCCTGTCTTTACCTGGTGGATGTTTATGCCATAGAAAAATCAACTGCTTTTCCCAGAACACAGAGAGCAGAGGTAATGATTTTGTCATCCCTTATGATTATTTGTTGATGTGTTTTTTAGGAAGATCGTTCTCTTTATATTTACTTTCTAGAGTAATTTACTGTTGATTGTTCATTTTACTGACAGGAGCATATAAAAATGTTCTGTCACACAGACTAACAAGAATTACATGCAATTTAGCTTTAATCCTGATCAAAACCAAACAATGAACAGTTTTTACCTTATATTTCATCTCACACCATCATATGTGTAAGGCTAATGAGAACTCTTTAGCCATTTCAGAAGTGCAAAAAAAAAAAAAAAAGAATTCAGTTATCTAAGTTACATCACCACGCTAAACTAAACACCTCACAGTAAGGAAGTCTACCAGAGAATGAGCAATTTCAGACTTAAGAAATCCTTATTCCAAAATGAATAACTTTGGTAGAAATCAGCATTATAGCATGGCTTTCAAGGGGGAGTGGCTGTGGACTGACAGTTTACATCAGGACGGTATTAACTTTCACATCCTCAGCAGTCTTGGCAGTTTCTTTATAGACAGTGACTAATTTCAATGTGCTGGGCCAAGTTTGGGGAGATTCCTGATATCATCTGCCTTCACAGTTTAGGCACTATCTTCTGATTTAGAGTAATCCTCTCTCTTCCCTCTTGAACTAAAGCATGTAATGTGCTGTGAATGATCAGAGATTAGAAGCTGTTTCTTGAGACAAAACTGTGTTGTTCAATGCCATGGTATAGGTACAAGTTGTTCTGTCTGCTGATGGGCGAGAAGCTAGTGTTTCAAAGCATAAGCCAACAGATTTCAAGCTTGGCCTTTCCCGGGGTATATTTTTGGCTGTTACTACCTCAGTGTTTCATTGATTTGCTTTTTAGTTGAACTACTTCCAATGTTGTTTTGATAATCAACTAGAAATGATATAGCTATGCTCTGGAAAGCTCGTTTGCCATTTCCTAAGTTCTCTCTCCTCACGCCCTTCAAAGAGATTCTGGTGTCACTCATCCAGAAACACAAAATATCAAATGTAGTTTGTGATACTCGGCAGTAACCCAGGCATGACATGCTGGTGAAACTGAGGCTCATGTGTTTGTTTTCTTGCGTTCTTTTCTTTTTTTTACAGAGGTGAGGGGTTTTCTTCATTTAAAATGTTCATTTATTATTATTATCTTTCTGAATCCCCTGTGATTTTTTTTTTCATGTTAGCTAGCTATGTCTATTCTATGGATGGAACAGTATATTCATGGCCTAGAGGATGTTAGAGATATAATTCGAGATATAATTCTTAATAGAGAGATAATTCTTAGAGATAAAATTTTAAGTGGAATTCAGTTTTATCTTATACACATAGCCCTGAAGAAACTTCTAACCCATATGTCCTCTTTTACCTAATTAGTGTTTTAAAGATCTTAACATAGGTCTTACTTATTGAGCTATTTGGTTTAACTCAGGCTATGATTTACATGTAATTTTATTTTGATTTGGGGTTATTCCTCCCCTAAACCCACTCCCTGGCTCTACCTTCCTTCTCTGGAATTATTTCTTAGATGAAGAGATTTAAGTAGCTATTAAAGACAGGCAATTAAGTCATTCTAGACTTTAAATTTGTTAAACTGTAAAACAAATTATGTTATTGGTTGTTTGGTTCAATGCATTACATTTGCTCTGCAATGAGAATAAATGTCCATTGTTTTCATTAGAAGATTTATTTAGTCTTATTATTTATCCATGAGATATGCAAAGATTAGCCTAGCTTAAATTTGTTAAATAGTGCTGTTTCTGCATTAGGCATGAGGACTAAAAAATAATGATTATAAACCGTTTTGTTAGTAATAGGGGATCATATGTCTGTTACCTTTTTTAACCTCCAATAGCACCAATATGAAAAGTTATTCATATTTACTGTAGCCTATTTAAAAATCTGGAGAGAATTCATCATGATGATTTTTTTATGAGAAAAAAATTGTTTGTCAGGGTACCTTCTGTGAACTGAAGTGCTGAAATTGTAAACCGAGTTTGAGTTCCCAAGCTCCAACCACTCCTAAAATTAAAAGCAAATGTGTTTCTCCAAAGAATATTGAAAGCAGTAGTTGGGAGCTAGAATTTCATATTATTATTGGTTGTATCTTTCAAGTGTATACAATAAAGTTTTTTTCCTTCTACTCAAACAGTTAATTTACCATGATTCTGCAAAAAGAAGCTGTAAATTACCTCTGGTTGTCAGAGGTGATTTTTCAGTTGTTTGTTTCTAAGTGTAAACTTTGCTCCAATGCATTTTTTAACAATTTATTCATGTACACTGAGAGGAGTCTGGGTTGCTTACTCAGGTTTCTGGCTAGAGTCATGGCTAACTACGTTCCATGGGCAAGCAGAGGGTCAGTGGGTAAAAGAGAAATGATTTAATCTGCATTCTTTTTCAAGCTCTGACACTTGTGTGTGTGTGTTTGTGGGAAGGGGGCGGTGCTGGGGACTTGGCTCTGATACTTCTCATTCCAGAGCTGTGTCCAGTTGTACACCTTCACTGCCCCTACCTGTCATAGCTAAAACTTTGGCATGGATGAGAGTGTCTTTGAAGGATGGCTTTTGTGTTGCAGACACAAGGTTTATTATCCTTTTATTTTATATCTTTGTATTCTAAGAAGAGTCTTGAGTATGTTAGAATAGCTCATATACATTTTGTACCACTTTTTTAGGTTCAACAAAAAAAATTGGAGATGTAGCACATCCATAAGCATTTCTCTTTTAATATGTGTTTTATGGGAACATGCAACTTCGGGACTGGGTTGGACTTCTTGAAGGTCAAAGGCTTTGTCTCATTGGTCTTTATTTCTTTTATTTTTATTTTTTGCATCTTTATTGGAGTATAATTGCTTTACAATGTTGTGTTAGTTCCTGCTGTACAACAAAGTGAATCAGCTATGTGTATACATATATCCCCATATCCCCTCCCTCTTGAACCTCCCTCCCACCCTCCCTATCCCATCTCATTGGTCTTTATTATTTCCTAGTATAATATCTCCTTGATAATAATATCTCCTAGAGCCTGGTGTATAGTAGGTGCTCAGTACATGTTTGCTGAATGAGATGGTAGAAGAGCTAAGACTGGTGTGTGCATTCTTGTGCTTCAGCAATAATCAGCAGAGAGAAGCCGGGAGAATAAAGGAGGTTAGTAAATTTGATCTCGGTCATTATTTGAACTAAGGACATAAAGACATAACCAATTATGTCTGTTCTACAAATGAACTGAGAATTGTCAGAAGACTCAAAGAGGAAAGAGGAATTTAGGTGGATGGTCTCACATGGAACTTAGGGTTTAAATGGAGAGAAATACTGTATATGCTTCTAGGTTGCAGTTCTCCAATTTGTTGGTTGCAGGACCCCAAAGAGCTTTTGCTTAGGTGTGTCTTATCTGTTAATATTTATATTTTGAACATTAAAACTGAGAAAATTTAAAAATGTTTATTAATTTCTTTAAAATCACATTAACCACATAACATATTTTATTTTATTAAAAGAACTTAATTTTGCCAAACATAAAAAATAATGAAAGGAGAGACATTATTTTACATTTTAATAAATCCCTTTAATATCTGGCCTAAGAGAAGACAGCTGGATTCTCAAATCTTCTTATTCCATCTATTGCAGTATGTTCTTTTGGTTAAAGTATATGAAAATTATCCGTTCTCACTCAGATAGACAAAGCTGGATAAGGGAAAGATATTTTGATATCCTTTTCCGATAACTGATGATTTTCTTTTGATAACTACACCAGAATTCCACAACTGGTTGTTTCTTAAAACTTACTTGCAGTTAGGAATCTGAAACCCTACCAGTGAACTTTTCATACTTTGTTGCATGAAAATACTGATCTATCTTGCATTCTGAATGGATATTTTACCTATGTGTGACTTAGAAATATCAGGCATTGATCATTTGGAAAATATTGGTTATAACTGATAAGGATCTTATCAAAAGAGTCGTTAAATATATTGACTCACAACCTCATGGTGATGGTTCGAAGTTTTCCAAATTTGAATTTTCACTGGAAAGCTCAAATTTTATCATTTGTAACATATATTGTTAGCTGTTGTCCTGATGTATTAGGCTCCCTTTGTTCATTTCAAACTAACAAACAAAAAATGTCTGTCACATACCAAATCTAAAAAAAGCGTAGTTTCTCTGTCAGTTGTTCTTTCAAGTAAAAATTGTATTCTGTAAATAGAGCACCTAGTTCAGCCTTTAACTCAATCCATCACACACATGCTTTTCTTTGAGACTACTTACAGTGGTACAGATTAATGGTTCTTTATGCACGTTTCACTATTTGTCAACCAAATATTGAAAAGACATCAGGATTTAATGGTCTAGATGTAATAATATTAATCATTTTACTGTTTCTTCAAGGAGAGTTCTTCAGTTTTTAAGTGAAACTGGCATTTTATTTTTACTGTGACTAGTAAGTGAAGAATACAATTAGAGCTGAATACTTTGGAACTACTGCTTTGCTTTGTGCTAAGGCACCAGCAGTTTTACCTGCCCTTTGCTTTTGAACCTCTAGTGTAAATGTCAACATAGTGAAAAGGCAAACAATGTTTTGTATAATTATGAACACAGTTTTTATTTCCCAGGCATCTTTAATGGGTCTCTGGTATGCCTAGGGCCCCATGTTCCACAGTGGGAGAACCATTGGCCTAGGCACTGAGATTTTTGCAATTCAGTAAAAAAAACAACAAAAAAAGCAACTAGAAATATTCTATTAAAAGTGTGTTTAGAATGTTAAGTGAACAAATTATGATTGCATTTAGATTAGAAATGAGTTTTAACAATTGATAATAAATAAATTTATTTTTAGAGTGAAACCATCAAGAGTTCCAGGAGAAATGATGGAGACATTTGTAATATCAATACTGAATATCAAGTTTAGAAATGATTTTCTTCCAGAGGGTTTAGAAGAAGAGTTAGTGCACCTTATATTAAATGTCTGTATATCTTGTGTGTCATTCCTCACGGGCAAAATATAAGCAACAGAACTGAATATTTAATAATAATGATAATAATAATTATTATTATAAAATTTATTGCATATCACTATGTTCAGTCATTGACCTGAGTGCTAAGTGCTTCTTTAGGGATTTTTATCATTTGAGCCTCACAACAACATTAGTCATATCACTCCCACTTCGTAGTTGTGGAAACAGTCTCAGAAAAGTTAAGTGATTTGCTTAAGTTCAGATTGATAGAAAGAAAAATCACAACCAGACTTGCAAAATCCATTATTTGTGTTCATAGCTACTGTCCTATAAAGACAGGGCAATCTGTGGCCTTCATTAAGAGAGGGGCTTTTTTACTCCATAGATAAAAGTATAGATGTATGCTTTTGATAATCTTGTTTTCACACCCTTATTGGTGTTAAAAACTCTTTGAAAAGTGGTATTATGTATTGTCTGAACCAAGAGAAGCATGATTTTTGCCGCCTCAATCAAAGCCATCAGCAGATGCTGTACATTCCTATGGGTCAGTTACTGGTAGCAGCAAGGATTCCAAGTTGAGGACCTGTGGAGGTGTTTTTGGAGCAGGGAAGAAGGGTGAGAATATGAGAGAGGGGCACTGGAGACAAAGGAAGGGCACACGTATATGCAGTGACTTTCCTAATTTACAGTACTGTACAGGTTGGGAACAGTTGCTGTACTTTATGAAGGTGGAGAATCCATTTTTGGATTTTTCAGATGATAAATCTTACTCTCCTAAGGAATAATGTTGAAATTGTGTGGGTGGAGTGTGAAGATTATATTAAAAGGAGGAAAACATTTTCTTACTTCCTCGACTTTTGACTTCCACAGTGTTTTGGTTTTTTTTAAACAATCGATGATTACTTTCTGATTCTATTTTTTCCCTGTTGGTATGTGTTTAAATTTATTAAATTTATTAAACTGTGACTTAAAGGCCTCTGTACGTTTTCAAGACATGTACAAATGTGTATCACAGACAGGAATATTGATGGGCAATTAAGCTCATGCTGCATATTTTCATATATGGCTTCAGGATGCTTGATTTGGTCTCTTCTTTTGTTGATATATTTCCATAGATACAGTTTATTTTCTGACAAAGTTATTGTTTATTTCTTTTTTTGCCTTTATTAAAACCCAAATTATTTTAATCCTTTATTGTTCCATTAGATTTTGAGGCAACTACTCTAGGAATAGTTTTGAAAAGATGTTTATGTACTTCATATTTTGTGGAATCAATTTTTCATTGCACTGTCTACAGCTTGCACTTTGGCATCATTACAATGAAGAACTGCCAAAGAACCTCATTAGCTGTGAGGGACTGTTGAGTTAGTGACTATAAAGGATTCCACAGGCCCTGAGGTATGTCCTCTCTTCCAAGAATTAATATAGCTAAGGTTCAGCTCTTGATGAATACCCATGAAATTAGTATTCAGAAGAAGGAGCTTGGGAGTGGAAATTGAAGAAGAGTAACTGGCAAGTGACATGGCCAAAATGAATTAAAGCGTTTCTTAAAGTCTCCTAGATGTGGAATATGGTAAATATATTCTAATGCTTTCAGACTTTAAGTAGTCTGTGACGACAGCAGCCAATTTTAGTAGTACAATAAATAAGGAGGAGAGAGTATGAAGAAGGCAGAGAAGTGAAAATTTTTAAAAATTCTGTTAGACAAATATCATTTATAAAATATATATATATATATATATAAAATACCATGTACTAACATGTATGCAACCATTGTACAGAGATTACTGGATTTTCCCTGGTGTTAAAATCCTGAGACAAAATGGGACAATAAAGTCATGAAGATGACAGAATCTAACTGGAAGATAATTTACATGTGGCAGTCAAGAATTGACTATAGGGGTGCAGTTTCCAGACATGTATGCATATTTAGGAAACAATTAGGGAATGAAAACCAAGTTTTAAGGTATTGAGGAAATGTTGAGAGACATTTATAAACCCTGTTTGACAACTGGCAACTGGGAGCCAATGGCATTGTTATGGATGATTTGTTTAGGATTATTGACATTTTTCTGAAATGTTTTATCATCTATAGATTCTAACATATATAAAGTGTTTACATTATGTCAGACACTGGTGAGCACTGGGCATTGTCTTGCCTTCACCATAATCCACGACATCTCACCATTTGACAAATGAGGATACCGAGGCTAATGGAGGTCAAGTTTATGGAGCTGGTTTATGGTGGAATCGAATTTGAACCCAGCAGTCTGACTTGAGTATGTATGTTTAATCCCAACACAACATGTTATAAGAATGGTTGATACTTTCTATACTCTCATAGGCATACAAGTTTTACTGTGTAAAAAGTTGTTTTCATATTTTTATATTTCTTCATACTGGTGACTGAAGAAATATAGGGTAAAGTGAAGTTTAGTTAATGACCCAATAGTAGGGTTACTTTAGGTCCCTATTAATCTTTATTTAGGTTAGGCTTGAATAAATGGGCCTATAATGTCAGTTCTTCATTTTATTTTTCGATGTGCAGTGAGAATATGTTTCCATTCTTCCAGTTACTGCCTCATTTTCTTTCTTCCCTTTTCGGCAAAATTTTTGAAAGAGTTGCCTATACCTGTCTTCTTTCTTCTCATTATCTCTTAAATCCACCCCCATCAGGCTTGGCTTCTGCCACTCTAGTAAAATTGCTCTTACCAAAGCCACCATGATAGCCACATGTTTACATCCATTGGGCAGGTCTCAGTGCCCATTGTATATATACTTCTAAGTAATCAAACTCTCAGGATTGTTATTCTGTTTCTTGGACCAGTTCCTTTTCAGCCTCCTTCACCAGCTTCTCTCCATGCCCTCAAATTTTAACTGTTGGAATATCCCTAGAATCAGTTCTTGAAAAACTCTTCCTTTTTAATCTACACTTATTCCCTTGAAGATCTCAATCAAGCTCATGATTTTAAATAACATATGAACAGATGAGTCCAAAATTTTGTCTCCACCCTGTATATCTCTCCTGAATTCCATATTCGTATAAGCAACCACTTACTCATTACATTTGATTAGTGTCTTAATAGATATTTAAAATTAACATTTCCAAATCTGAGCTCTTGATATCTTCCCCAATAAAAACCGACTCAACAACCCTCAGCCATCTCCTTTTCAATTGATGGCAACCCCAATCTTCTAACTGCTCGGGTCAAAAAACTTGGTGTTCTTTGACTTCTCGCTTTCACACCCTATGTGCAATCTGTCAGTTAATCTTGGCTCTCCCTTAAAAATATATCTAGGACTTCCCTGCTGGCGCAGTGGTTGGGAATCCATCTGCCAATGCAGGGGCACGGGTTCGAGCCCTGGTCCGGGAGGATCCCACGTGCCACATAGTAACTGAGCCCGTGTGCCACAACTACTGAGCCTGCGCTCTAGAGCCCGCGAACCACAACTGCTGAGCCCGCGAGCCACAGCTACTGAAGCCCGTGTGCCTGGAGCCCATGCCCCACAGCAGGAGAGGCCACCGCAATGAGAGGCCCACCCACCGCAGCGAAGAGTGGCCCCTGCTGTCTGCAACTAGAGAGGGCCCGCACACAGCAACAAAGACCCAACGCAGCCAAACAAAAACAACAACAACAGCAAAAATATATAATATATCCAGAAACTGATCTTTTCTCATCACTTATACTGTTACTCCCTTTGTCTAAGACGCCATCATCCTTCCCTTGGATTATTGAAGACAGACATCTTCTTACTGATCTCCATTGTTCTTTCCCACTCTTCTCTTTCCTTGCTCATCTTCTTTACTCATACTGGCTTCTTGCGAGTCCCAGAACTTGCTAGGAATACACCTGCCTCAAAGCTCTTGCTCCTGGCTCCTCACCCTGCATAGAATGCTCTTTCCTCCAGGGCATCTACTTGGATAATTTCCTCCCACGCTTCAAGGATTTGCTCATATCTCACATTCTAAGTGAGAACTAACCTTCCTTTACTGACTTATTACTGTAGCTCCCCACCCCCTCATCCTGCCTGATCTCCATTTCTCTATTATAGTGTTTCATATTCCTCCCCCGTAGAATTGATCAGCCTCCTTCACCAGCTTCTTCTCATCTCCCGAAATGCTGAATACTGGGATGCCCCTGGAATCAATTCTTGAAATTCTTCTCTTTCTAATCTACTCTATTCCACTGAGGTGAGGAGCCCAACCAATCTCATTACTTTGAATAATATATATACACTGTACAGGTATAAGTGCATGTGTGATATAATTTGCTGATCTGTAATTTTGCTTATGTTTTATCTGTCTTCCTCCTGCTAGAATGAAGTTCCACAAGGGCAGGTGTATTTATCTGCTATGTTCACTGATGTACCTCAAGAGCCTAGATCATCAGTTGGAACATAGTAGGCACAAAGTGAATTTTTGTTGGATGAATGAATGAATAAATGAATGAATAACTAATGAATGGATGAATTGATTTCCCTGCTTCTGTCCTTCATCTCTTTGATTTAGTCTAGCAGGTGGAGTGATCCTTTAAAATGTAGGTCAGATCATGTCACTCCTTTGCTCGACACCCAAAGCTTTCCATTTCACTCGTAGTAAGAGCCAGATCCTTACAGAGAGCCCCAAGGCCCTATGTGGCCTGCTCTCATCAGTCAGTCATTTCCTGACTTCTCTTCTTCTTGGCTCTCCCTCCCTAAGCTCGCTCAGCAGCTTCACTGTGGGCTGTGGCCCAGCCTCGGGTGCTCCTGCCTCACAGCCTTGGGCTGCCTGGGCTCTCAGCCTGGACTGCTGGCTTTGTGCTTCTCTCACATCTTTTCTCAAAGTCACCCTGCAAAGTTCTCATTCGCTCAACCTTCCCTCTTCTCTTTTCTTCTTTTTGTTTCTTCTTAGTCCTTATCATCACCCAACATAACACATATGTTACTTCTTTATTTTGTTTATGGTATGTCTTCCCTCTAAGATATATGTTCCACCAGGGGAAAGGTTTTCATCTGTTTATTATTGCTGTATTCCCATCACCTTCAATAGGGCTGGATCAATGCAGCTGCTCAGTAAATCTTTGATAAAGTGAGGAATTACTGTTGAACATGCTGCAAATATGCTGCTTAAGGGCCAGAAGCTCAGTCAGTGATGCGTGCTGAAGGAAAGGAGTCATTTTTCATATCTCAAGCCAAGCCATGGAGCTTCTCCTGAAATTAGTGAAGCTAGCTAATTGGCCAGGACTGATTTTCCTGGGTAGAATGACCGTGGCTGCGTGACTTGACTGGCTAAGAGCCTGTAACTCAATATCCAGAAATCGGTATTGTCTAAAGTACAGTGAGATCACTAATGCTTATTTTATAGACAGTTTGGTAAAGTAGAACATTTTAGAGTATATATAACAATGTATGCTACTCTATTACCATGTCTTCTCATTTCCTTAGAACTTATCAAATTTTGCTTTAGAG
This sequence comes from Eschrichtius robustus, assembly GCF_028021215.1. Lineage (NCBI taxonomy): Eukaryota > Metazoa > Chordata > Mammalia > Artiodactyla > Eschrichtiidae > Eschrichtius > Eschrichtius robustus. The sequence continues at coordinate 135,821,851 of NC_090827.1, forward strand.
AGCAAATCTTAACTTACTGTAAACCATGTTTTTCTTTCTGCAAAAAAGCAGGATAACAATACTCTACTTCGGATATTGATATGTTTAAGTACTGTCATTCCTTTTTCAAATTTACACCGTTGCTCAATATTTAACATCAATAGTATTAGTAAACTTGATTAATAAAACGCAGCAAATAAAATATTGTTTAACATTTCATTCTGACTGAAGTTTATGTGAAATAGTGCATGCTTTTGATTGGGAAGAAGCTTGATTCAAACGTTTTCATGGTTACTCTCTGAATTTCATTTTTCTCATCTGTAAAATGGAAATGATTACCTGTTTCATGGCTTCTTGTGAGGGTGGTAAAACAAGGTGCTCACTAAAGTTTGTTAGTTTCCTTCCTTTTTTTCCAAAATGCAGATATGCACAGAACTATTAACATTTAAAAAAACGCTTTCTATTTCCAAAGTGTTTTAGAACTCTATCCCTCCTTTTTATTATTATTTTTTAAAATTTCCCTAACAAGTCTGTACAGAGGCATATCAGGTGTTTTTTGCTTCATTTTAAGGAAAAGACACAGAGAATTTCATGGTTTGCATGTGATCACAAATCTAGAGTAACATGTAGGTTTTTTCTGACTTTGGTCCACATGCTTGGAACTAAACCACACTGCCTGTCTGTGGTTAAATTGATGCTATTTACCCATCCATCATTTTATTATTGTTGACATAATTAAATAATAGTTATAGTCTCTTAAGGGAATTAATTTACTAATCCAGAAGCTTTGTTGAGAGGCTTAGTTGCTTATGAAACAAGCAAATTAAAATAGATTATTCAGTGTCTGTTTCATTTTAAAGCCTTCTCTCTCATTTAGATGAGAAATGTGCATCTCTCAATTGTCAGATATTGACTACCATGAAATCATGTGTGTTTATCTGAGAACCTAATTTGAAAAACTATTTTTTGTCAATTACTTAATGCAATTCTATTAATTGAAGTCAAATTGGCTGGTCCCATCAAATATAGGTAAAACTATCTTTTCTTCAAAACTACTTTGTTTTTTACAAAACATATAAATTCTGGTAACTTCTTAAGTGAGAATTTTCTAATTCATAATTAAAATATTTCCCTGAAAAGAAAAATGTTTTATTACTTTCTGAAATTGTTCAAAAAAAGCAAATACCCAAAGAAGATGTGCTTCCCTTCTGCTTGACATAGTGTTCTATAGTATGTAACTTTGCTTTTTAGTCAAGATATTTACTCTCTCTTTCCCTCTCTCTCTCTCTCTCTCTCTCTCTATATATATATATATATGCGTGTGTACATATATATATGAAGCCACTCCATGCTACAGTGGGTTTGAAGCAGGTTACAAAAGTATATATACAATGAAAGGAAGATAAAATCGTTAAATTAACCTCTAGGAAGTAAAAATAAGTGTAGCTAAAAAGTAATCCTGGAATATGTAAGATTAGCATACAGAAATGTATGACTTAGGTAGTCCACTAAGTTTAATTTTCTAAATGCCAAATCAAACAGAGAAATAAGATCAGGTAGATAAGTAATGGTGTCCTAGACTAAACAAGCACATACATAAGACAGTTAACAAAAGAAATATAGATTTTCTAAACCTTAAGGACCTAAGAGGAATTTATCTTACAGATGCTCAAAAGAGATCTATTTTTAAGTGATGATTTTCTCAATGGTACTTTTACTAGTACAATGACAGATTTTCAATATCTCCTATTGTGATGTCTTTTATTTATCTATTTTTCCACCCAGTTCTCTTTTTTTTTTTTTAACATCTTTATTGGAGTATAATTGCTTTACAATGGTGTGTTAGTTTCTGCTTTATAACAAAGTGAATCAGTTATACATATACATATGTCCCCACATCTCTTCCCTCTTGCATCTCCCTCCCTCCCACCCTCCCTATCCCATCCCTCTAGGTGGTCACAAAGCACCAAGCTGATCTCCCTGTGCTATGCGGCTGCTTCCCACTAGCTATCTATTTTACGTTTGGTAGTGTATATGTGTCCATGCCACTCTCTCACTTTGTCCCAGCTTACCCTTCCCCCTCCCCGTATCCTCAAGTCCATTCTCTAGTAGGTCTGCATCTTTATTCCCGTCTTGCCTCTAGGTTCTTCTGACCTTTTTTTTTTTTTCTTTTTTTTTCTTTTTAGATTCTATATATATGTGTTAGCATACGGTATATGTTTTTCTCTTTCTGAGTTACTTCACTCTGTATGACAGTCTCTAGGTCCATCCACCTCACTACAAATAACTCATTTTCGTTCCTTTTTATGGCTGAGTAATATTCCATTGTATATGTGTGCCACATCTTCTTTATCCATTCATCTGTCGATGGACACTTAGGTTGCTTCCATGTCCTGGCTATTGTAAATAGAGCTGCAATGAACATTGTGGTACATGACTCTTTTTGAATTATGGTTTTCTCAGGGTATATGCCCAGTAGTGGGATTGCTGGGTCGTGTGGTAGTTCTATTTTTCATTTTTTAAGGAACCTCCATACTGTTCTCCATAGTGACTGTATCAATTTACATTCCCACCAACAGTACAAGAGGGTTCCCTTTCTCCACACCCTCTCCAGCATTTATTGTTTGTAGATTCTTTGATGATGGCTATTCTGACCCGTGTGAGATGATATCTCATTGTAGTTTTGATTTGAATTTCTCTAATGATTAACGATGTTGAGCATTCTTTCATGTGTTTGTTGGCAATCTGTATATCTTCTTTGGAGAAATGTCTATTTAGGTCTTCTGCCCATTTTTGGATTGGGTTGTTTGTTTTTTTGATATTGAGCTGCATGAGTTGCTTTATGTTTTGGAGATTAATTGTGATGTCTTTTAGAATGTACTTATGACAAATTGTAAAACTGTGATTCTAACAAATAATTTATTTATGGATCAAAAGAGATTCCCCTGTTGGTAAAGTGCTCTTGTTTGGCTTTATTTCACGTAGTGGATTAATATTTTATAATCACATGATGAACATTCCTGCTGAGGTTTTCACATTAGCATATCTGCAGCACATCACAGGGGTAACCAGATGATAGGGGTTTCGGTAAGATTACAGCTTAATCCTTTGGTAAGATTTTAGCTTTACTTGTATTTTTTTAGAAGTTCATTTAAAGCAATTGGTTAAAATAGTTGGCCCACATCAAGCAACCTGTGTCTTAGATTGTGGCCATTTCTTAGAAACATAATTGAGTTACTAAATTCTGCTTGAATTAATTATATTGCTTTATTGTAGCATTTTTTCCTCACCCGTAGCTGTATGGCAGTCCTTTAATTGCTACAAAAAGTTGACTCAGTCTCTTTTTTTAAGATGGTAACTTCAGTTCTCCAATAAAAAGATTAAAATACTAATTCATGTATATGACTAAATGGGACAGAACTGCCTGTGTTGCAACTACAGCTTAGTATTTTATTACTTTGCATAATAAAATAGGTAAAGTTATTTATTTATCCATTGAGGTTGTCATTAATTACAAGTAAGTAATGAATCCTTAGTATTTCACATCCACAGCCTGGCAGATTTAGAACACACTTGACCCCAGACTTGCTGGAAAATGAAGAAAGTGGGAGTAAAAATTTTCTTTATAGGACATGATGCTTTGGGATAGGAGGGACCACATAAGCTTGCCAAAACTTTGGGTCAAACTGAGCACAGATGGCCATAGCTGATAGAGGTGTCTATTATTGTATTTTCTTCTAGGCACTTTTCTGCCTGTGTGTCAGTGTGTTTATACTTAAATGAAGAATTTTTGTTGCTTGGCAACCAAGAGAATACATTTTTGCTAAGGAAAAAGAAATTGGTAGTTTTAGATACTGGATAGCGGAGTGTAGGGAGGTGTTGCTTTGAGCAATATTAACATTAAGCAAAGGCAATTTTCCAGGAGAAAGGTGTTTGTTATATATGTCTAAAATTAAATAATTCACATTGTACATTTACTTCTTAGCTTGTCTCTACCTTCTACCTCAAATACTATTTGAAAAAATAATGGCCTAAGTAAATGCATTATGTTAGTTAATCTAACTTCTTATAGTGCACAGGGTAAACATTTGATGAAGTGAAACTCTAATTGAAATTTTATTTTCTGACTTTATTTTTTTCTAAAATGAATTATTTTAAATCCTCAATTAAAAGATTTAATATGTACTTCAATTTCTGAAGGAGTTCTGTGTTATTCTTAATATTGAGTGTAGTTGTGCACTGCATGATTAAATACTGAGATAAACATAAATTTGAAAGTTAGACTAATTTTATTCAAATCCTGGCTTTACCCTTTCATGCTGTGTGACCTTGAAGCAGAAGTTAAACTTCTCTGAGCTACAGCGCCTTCATCTGTTAAAGGGAGAGAATTCTAACCATTTATCTTAACCACTGAACATAGCAGTGCATATTTTCCTAAAAGTCTGTTTGGTTTACTTTTATTGATGCTGCATTCAGTTATTTACTCCTTGTGTGGTCAAGAAGGCAATGATTAAAAAGAAAAAAAATGTAAACAGCTACTGGGCATGTAAATAGCTACTGTTCATGTAGGAACTGTGATGACATTTCTAATGATACCATGTAGATGGGAAACAAAACCAAACTTACAAATTACATTTCCTAATTTTAGGGAAATTACTCAGGAAGCACATTGAAAAATACTTCTTTGGTTATTTTCTCATTCTACTATATCAGGTAGAAAAATAACTTTTAAATGATGGTGACTAGTAAGCTGAAAGACATAACTCAGAAAAGAAAGGTTATTACCTAAGATAAGGAAATGGGTGTAGTGTTTAAATTGTTTATTTGCATATAATTTAATTTAAGTAAATTTCAGGATTCTTCTTTTAATTTTAATATAATGTACAACCAGATAAGCATCATTCCAGTTTATGGACTGTGTTCTTTTAAAAGTATCAAATTTTGAAGTCATTTTAAAACACAGGCAGCCTACCTGGGGAAAACAATTAAAATAAAAACTTTGTTGAAAGACAGCCTGTTAGAAATTGGACTTCAGAGACAGCTCTAAAACACCTTTATTTCAATTTAATACCATATTTGAAACATCTAGAAGAGACAATTTTAAATATTCCAACAGTGCATTGTAAGCACTGCAACTTTACAAGTTCTATTTCTAAGAAAAATTATGTTGAAAACTGTTCATTTTACGTGTGCTTTTCTGAATAAGGAGTCTTTCTGTTTTAAAAGAGGAAATGAAACATGGTACTGCTCTCTTAATGTGTTTGTTCTGATGTCAAGGCACTTTTATTGGAACAATTTTAAGCGTACTCTGATTACGAAGGCAAATAAATTTAAGCAGACCTGGAGTGATAGGAAGATTCCAGTTTTTGTTGATTTCCAACTTGTCTCATACACTGTATCATATGCTTTGCAAATATATCATTTACTCCTCTTGAAAATTCTTTGAGGCACATAATAGTATCTCCATTTCACAGATGGAGTATCAAGGACCACGACAATTTGAGTAAATTGTTTTGTGGTACAGCTGGATTTGAGTTCATTTGGTTTCAAAGCTTTTGTTCTTTCCACCACACTCTACAGCTCTTTAATTATTACAAATTGTTGTCTGTTAATGTAATAGAAAGAATGGGATTAAAAGAAAAAAACCCATAAATGTAAAAGAAAGCATTGGTTTGAATCCTGGCCTATATCATAACCAGATCTTACTTTTTTGTTTGGAATATTTATAAACTGAATATTCACTTTTTAAAAACTGAACAATACAATCAAATAATATTTTTTAAAGAGTTAATAATCTTGCTTCAAAGATCGTTACTTGCTTCAAAGATTAACCATGAATCTCATTAAAAGGCAAGACATGCTGAGGAATCACAGAAAATTTCTGTTTGCTAATGGTTGAACTTATGATTAACTGAATTAAATTAGATGTTGACTATCTTTGATATACCTAAACCGATCTCCTAATTAAATACTTAAAAATGAATGAATCCATTTTTGCTTTTAATAATGGCTCTAGAAGAAAGAAAAAATAAGATAATTAACGTCAATTTAGTAACTGATAATTAATATGGATTTAGTCATGGAAGAAGGGGTAATATGGAGCCTGCACTTATAAATACATTTATATATTATAAAACACCTATGTACATATAACCAGGTATATTTATACGCGGGTTGCATTGAAGATTAGTGCTATTTCATGTGTAAAGTTTTCCTTATAAGAGCAGGTGAACAGGAAAAGACTGTTGAATTCAAATTTAGGAAACAGTGGGAAGAGCAAGGACTTTTGGTATAGACACAGTAGTACAATTCATGATCTTAGGGGAGCTGTTTAATACACTAGTGTGCCAGCTACCTCCTTGTGAAGTCTATTTCACAGAGCTGTTTTGAGAAATAAAATAAATAAGCGTACCCAGGATGTTCACCCCAAATAAGTATTAGTTCACTTCCTTCTCACTTTTTCATTTGGATAGATGCTAATTTTGTCTTTAATCAGGCAAGATAGCAAGGTTACAGCATTGAGAGATGCATAAACGACACCTCAGTTTTTCATACCTGCTTTTAAATGAGACCAAGTTTGAGAGCTTTCTTGCAGTGTTTCTCAATGGAGAATTCAAGCAACTTAGGATTTCCAGTTTTCTTCTGAGGTGGTAGATGGACACAGAAACAAAAGAGTTGTTAATCTTTTTCCTGGCCATTTGCCCAGATGTATATGTTCACCTTGCTAAAGTCTTGTTTCTCCACATTGTCACATAGGCAATAATCAAGGACTTCTAAATTAGAAGGGATAAGTACTAGGACTTTTTTCTTATGTTTTATTGTGAACAATTTATTTGCCTTTATATTGATTCCCATCCTTAACGTTCATCCCAGTATTCAATATGCCAGACAGGGTGTTTCGTACTGGAGATTCAAATTTGCGTTTTACAGATCTGTGGCTTCGAGGGACAAACAGTCCAACAGGAAAACAAACATCACATAAACCATTATCAGAAAATGTAGAAGATTGCTATGATGAAATTAAGTTTTACCAATTGATTATAGTAACTGGTTTCACACAATTGAGATGATTTATCTTACTTAAGAATTCAAAAAAAAAAAAAAGAATTCAGTTATTGTACTTCATAAGGGGTTGTCTGCGTTATTGTACTTCATAAGGGGTTGTCTGCATGTTTTAAGTTATTTGAAGTGCAATCATTTTCTTGGTCTACAGTCGGAGAAGACAGCTGTAAAACAATACCTATTTTTCATATTTTCCTGTTTTTAAAATATTTGATATGAGATATCATTGTGTAACTAAATAGAGTTTGACTTACAATATATCCATCTTGGGCCTCATCCCAGAGATGCTCTAGTATCTAAGATACTCTTAGATAGTTTGAGGCTGCCACTCAGTCCTACCGTGCCTTTCCTCCTTTCCTGCTAGGACACTGGTCCATTCTGGGCTGCCTCTCTGCCCTTAGGAGCTACCTTTGCCCTTAGATGCCTCTATGCATGCTTACATTTGACGAACGTGTGTATCTTGGTCAGGAACTATATTTATTCATCTGTCTTCAACATTATTCTTTATCTCTGATAATGGTTATTAAACAATAACAGCATGGTTATTAAATAATAATTATTGAACAACAATGGCAACCACCCCTAAAACAATACAAACTGTTTATTAAGAAAAGATGGCTATCTGTGCTTTTTAATTCAGATCTCAAAATAATGCTGTGAAATAAATGCTGTTACTGTCATTTTACAGATGAGAAAACTCAGGCCTAGGGAAAGATAAATTTACTTCCTTTGGGTCATACAGTTAGCAAGGCATAGATCCAGGACTGAAGCCCAGGCACTAACTCCAAAACTCATCCCTACCAATAGCACATTCTGACAAAGTTTCTGACAAAGATATCAGTATGGGAAATTTAAATAAGTAATTCTTGTTTTCACTGTACATGGTATATTATTTGTATAATTTTATATGTGTATAGCATAGATGGCTTTTAAGATCACTTTAAGTCTCTTTTGGAATGAATCATAAATTTAAAAATAGATTGAATGTGGAAGCAGAATTTTCATCAAATGAATCTGGAAAAACATTCTTTAAAATATCACTGACTCATACAAAATATGAGAATGTATGAAAACATTTTCTTCAACATAGTTTTTCAAAGGCTTTTATTGTTTCTGTTTTGTATATCCAATAAGCAAAATTCAAACTTTTGAAAATATTCCATTTTCATATGGTGATATGTTTTAGTTTGATTAGTTCTCAAAACAATGCATGTGAGGATTCCTTACGTGGATGCTTATTTAAAATGCAGATTATTTTTCAGAAGATTCAAGGAACATCCTTGAATCATGTCATTTTAACAAGTTGCACAAGTGATTCTGATGCAAATGGCCCCCTGACCTTGTTGTAAGAAACCTTTCTTCTTTAATTGGTTAGGATTTTTATGAGATTAATTATACTTTTGCAAATTTGGAAACTTCTATGAAGTAATAGTAGTGGTGGTAATAGTAGTAAGCTCAACACAGGGAGCCCCAGTGGATAATTACCTTTTCCCCTTTGATAGCGACTCAAAAATACCAGAACACTTTGGCTTTAGTTGACGACAAATATCTGCGGCAACTAATGAAGTACTAAAATGTAAATTGAATAAATAAAAATGTACACCGTCCTAGTTATTGATTAATTAAGCTCGTGTAAATGTGTTATAAATAGCTATGTAGCATTCAGAATCCCCTCCCTGCCTTCTCAGAAATTACCTTACACAAGATAGCTTTTATTTATTTATTTTATTTAATTTATACATTTATTATACATTTAGAAAGAAGATGAGAGTAATAGATTTTTGTTGGCATAAGCCAAACTTTCAGAGATTAAATCTTCTTATGGAAAGCAATATTTCCCAGAGAGATACAGGAAAAAAGAACAATATGAAAGAACTAAGTAGTGTTCCAAGTACAAGGGGATGGCTCTATGCGTCAACCCTGGGAGAGTATATTTAAAAGGACTTGAAATAAGGACATTTTGCTTTGAACAGAATCTATGGGGTGTTTTTAAAAATACATGAGGTGGCCTGAGACAGTAGGTATATGGCAATTTATGCTAATATTAAAGATTTACATTTAATAACAAATAATATATTATGTACTTTACTGACTTATTTAAGAAAGACCTCTTAGTTTTCATATTATGGTTCTATAACTGTGGAATTACTATTAGCATAGAGGCCCAAAGTATTTCTTTTTTCTGAAGTCTTCTGAGACACTGAAACGCAAGGTATAGTAATATCCACTTATGAGAAAATTGATTAATAATTAATAAAACTTTAACAACATTTTAGGATCCCTCATTTGCTCAGTTATATTTTCTAACTTTTGACAGTATACTGCACAGTGTCTTTTAATTCATGTATATTTTCCCTTATCCAAAAAGCATTTACATTTACAAATAAGAGTATTTTTACCTGCCCACTCAAGATACAATCAATAACATTCTAGATGTAAAAGAGTAAGAGGACACTTGAAAAAAAACTGCAATTCAGCGTAATTGAAACATGTGCCTAGCCATCTGGAGGACTTCTGCATAAAATAAAGACATTTGGCATGCTAAATAAAGGATTTTGAATTAAGCCAGAAATCTTTTGTGTCTTCCAAAGACATTGATTTATTGAGACTATGTGTGGCTTTCCCTCATATCCAAAAGATTAATGATTTCCTAAATGTTCTTTCATTCCTTCTTTTTATAAAATGAATACATACAGTTAAGCAAAATGACATCTTTGAGGTTGTATGCACAAAGGTGACAGAAATATTGCAAAGTGTTTTGTTTCAACAATTTATCAACGGATACAAAATATAAATTTTCCCAAAGTAAAAAAAAATGAGCTTGGCATTACTGAATGTTGATTGAATGAATGAATGAGTAAATATATGATTATATCCATATTGCATAATATGTAAGTGATTTTTATGAAACACATTAAAGATACTGTAAAATAAGTCAAATTTTGAGCTAAAAATTTCTAAAATAGCAGCATGCGGTGATTGGTGTTGATAAACTTAAGGCATCAGACAGATCTGGTCTTACCAATATGAAGTAGTTTACTTCTATAAAGGAATTTTTAAGAGTAAAATATTTATTAAGTTCAAATAATTCTAAATCTTATAGTTCAAGTGATTAAAATACCTTTTATATTACGAAATTGAAGTTGCTATGGTTTTTATTATAATAGCTCTTGGTATTTTGATTTTTGAAAATTTAAAATTTTTATTGAGATTACATAACTGATGTTATTCATTTATTATTTACAGTCCAAATTAGAACTGAGCTGCTTCTTCAGTGACCTATATTAATGTAAAATGTTTATGTGGAGTGGTCACCAACGAGATAGATTTTTGTTATTTCTTGTCTAGGAAATATGCAAATCTCCATAGTTAAATTATATAGTTTTATGTAACTACATATACATAGGGTTGGGCAAAAGGATTAAGCCAAGAAAAACAGGAAAAAAAAAAATTTAGGACCATAACAAAAACCTGAAAACCTACTTGAAAGTGAATGAATTTTATCAATTCTTTCTTGGCTGATCAGAGCTCCCTTTCACTGACTGACATTTATATATTCTGAATAAAAAGTAGAACGACCATATTATTATATTAAATCAGGGTTTTTAAACAGAGAAATGTTTTATCTGTGTGCAGTTCTTTTAAATAAGTATTCTGAAGTAAATAAATCAATACTCTATGATTTTGAAACTGCACAATGGGTTGTAATTAACAATACAGGCCAATATTAGTTGTATGAGTGTTTTATTTACTAGATAGCAAAATTTCTGCCAGACTTTAACATAAGTTAAGTAGAACATACATAAGCTTTAGGTAATCCATCATTTTGCAATTTTCAATCCCATCCAGTGGACTCTTTGTAAAGAAACGCGTGGTTTTTATAATCGGGCCTCCATATTTTCCTGTGTAAGCTGACATATGTCATTAAATTCTCTGTGTCTACTCTTCTGCATACTGAGAATATACTCTCCTTTGTCAGTGCAGACATTTTCAGAAACAAATCAGTGTTTTATCCCAGTTGTGTTGAACTATCTTTACTGGTTTAAAGACAATGATGAATGAAGCACCTTCAGTTCATGGACCTGGTTACTTTCCGGCTGCCAGGGCTGCAGACCCCCCTGCTTCACCTCTAGAATGTGACCATCTACTTACTGTTCTATTTTGACCCCTAAATCAGTCAAGAATTTTCATCTCATTTACAATTCCAATTGTTTAAAAAAAATGGATGAAACTTTCATTTTATTTCTTGATATTGTTTTAATAGCAGTTCTTCATAGTTTTATCTCAGACTTCTGAACTGATTTTTAAGTATTGACTATCTAATATGTGAAGAACTTCACTGCTCAAGAAAATAAGTTGAAAATAAATATTGGCCTTGATCTGACAAAAATTGAGAAGCCACACGATAGAAAAAAAAGAAATGTAGCGAAAATTGTGTGAGTAGACAGAATAAATGTGTTAACCATATTATTAACCGGGTTAATTTGAAAGGGCTTCCTGAAGAGAAGTTTGATCTTGGACTTACATGGACTGCTAAACATAAATGTGCATGGAGGAAACACCAGGAATTTTCCAAGGGGTAACTGAACCCAGGACTGTGTAAAATGAGGACCAAGAACAGTTAACTGAGCTGGTCACAGGACCATATAGTGTCGTAATGGAGGAACTGATACAGGTTTGGTTTGTGATGTGAGTTAGGCAAAGTGAGCTGGAGGAGTGCATTAGGACCGAGAGATTTTCTTGCTAAGTTAAGCAATTTATACTTTTTAAAGTTGGAGGGATTTCTCATAACTTAGTTACTACAGTGCAGAAAGTTTCTGATGAACGTTGAACAGTTCTATAAATTTTGCCAGAGCATATCCAAGACATATCGTATGTGGACTTTTAGAAAGATTACTTGCTTTATAAATTTATTATTTTAATGTATTTTACCCTTCCTGTGATGAGTGAAATTCCCAATCACCTTGAAAAATTCAGAAGCAAATTTATTAGGTAAATTATTTCATCTTTGTTGTAACTGAACAAGTAGCATGTGCATAGCAAGAATAGGAGGCCTGGTACCAATTTAATTTACTTTTCCTTGTGAGCTTACCCAAGTGGAGATGCTCCCCTAAAACCAAAGGTTTCACCCTGGAAAGTTCAAGAGCATACCCCAAACACCAGTCCTCAGTTCAGGAATACCTAATTGCTGCTGTTGTTTCTTTGCGTGCTCTAGCTGATGGACATGACTTACCTTTCCTGTTCGGAAGATTCCTTCTCATCATTCACTGTTTAGGTCAAGAACACCTCTATGAAAAAAAAAATCCTCAGTTGCCCTCCAGGTAGAATTAATTATTCCCTTCTCCTAAATTCCTTAACATTTTAGTCACGCTACACCTGTAATGCTTACCATATTGAATTACAATGACTAGCATTCCCAACTGCCTCCCTTTCCAGATTATGAGGTCTCTCTGTGCCTGGTCCATTCCTCACCCATCCCTGGATCTTCATGTCTATAGTGGTACCTAGCACATGGCCGTGATCGATAAATGCCGAGAGAATGAATTCATGGAAGTGAGTTGTATGAATAACTGGCTTTAGTTCTCTTGGTACTGTGGTAGCTATTATTTTCAGATTATTTCCCTTTTACTTTGACAGGTACATTTGTAATTTGGTCATATGTAAATTGTTAATAGAAAAAAAAAAGGACTCTCCTTTATTTAAAGTCCTACAGCAGCTGACCCTTTCTTTTACACAGTATAAGTGATCAACAAGTGTTTGTGAAATTGGTGAACTAGGTGAATGTCCAGGTGCCCCCAGAGGAGAGAGTGAATGGAGCAGGTCATTGTCCTGCTTACTCACCTCAATGTATTTTTTTCCACTGGAGTAGGACTCTGAGAAGAATCTCTGTAAAAGAAAAATACTGGGCAGTGAAGGTGCTGCTAAGTTTGACCCTTCTGCGTTTTTGATTTGAAGGCTGTATATTTGACATGACACAGTACACTTCCAGTTTCTTCGCTGTCAACCTTCTGCTTAAGGCCAAAGAGAAATATCTAAGAACCTCTTAGGAACCATTGGAAAAGAAAGGGAAAAGTGATTACAATGATACATATTGTTTCCCTTTTAGTGAATTCTTTTCGTTTCCTTTTTTTCTGGTCCTTTTTGATGTTGTTATTATAACCATTTAAATATAGCTAATATTAGAGATAACCTTTGATGCCACCAAAAGAAAAATTATATATCACTTCTTTTTTTCTTCACTTTCCTATTTGTAGGAGAAAGCCTAGCTTTTAAAAAATTCCTTATCTCTCAAGCCAATAGCTAGGGTGTAGACTTTTGGTAGCACTCCTGAATATTATTCTAGCATGCATTGTTAATGGACTTTGATTTGCATTTGCATGTTGGAATTTCTTTGTGGCTTATAATTAAATTAGAATGCACTTAGAGTTTCAAAGTGTTGTAGTTTACATAACTTACATTATTAGCTACAAATGAAGTTCCAGATTTATTCTTGAAACGAAGTCTTACTGACAGCTATATTTTAACTAAATCTATACATAGAGTGCGTTAAAAGTTAACCAGGCAGATTTTCCCAGCTGCCCAGACAAGGGGCACAGTGCTCAGTGTCACCGTTCAGCTGAGCTGTCGTTATCTGTATGAAATCAATCTTTTGGAGAAGGCGATGAAGGTTTTTTTTCTTGTTTAATTTGCTTTCAACCAGACCTTCTTCTTTTTTTTTTAATTTTAAGAAATGCTCTTGGTAGGTCATTAGACTTTGAGAGTTATTCACTTTTAGGCCAAACACTAAAACCTTCCGTCTTTTAACTCTGATTAGTGGCACTTTAATAAAGTCATTTGAAGTTCAGTGAGCTGAATTTTCCAACTTTTCTGATGTTTCTATGGTCACAGAAAAGCAACCTGTATTGAAGCTTGTATACAATCTTTTAAATGCAAATCTTGGAAAACTGTGCATAATCTTGTATATCTGACTTCAACGGTGACTGCAAAATGTGAGGAATTAAAATAAAAGCGATTGCAGTGTTTTCCTTCTTTTTTTTTTAAAGTTGGGGTACAGTAAGTGGTGGGAAATAGAGAGGTTGTCACTTGACTAAACTTAGGTCTTTGTGGATATAAAGTTTGTAGGTAAAACTTTTATGGCTATACTTTTGTTCTTGACAAACCAGTAGGACAAAACCTTATTTCTTTCCCACATGATTAGATAATAAGGATAATGCAAAACTATTGAATGAAAAATCTCTTAGAGCTAGAGCCTTGAATTATTTTTTTAGAAAAAATAAAGGAAAAGTATGTCCAATTGGCTATAATTAAATCATGCACGGTGAACTCACTTTGGAGGAATTAATGCATTTTGTATTGGATTGTGGACTTGAGTGAACATTTACAACACGTGAGAATGGAAAGGATGAAAAATTATGGTTGTCTTTTGGTTCACAAGAAGCCAAGGAGGCAGGTCATTGACTTGATTTTCATGGGAAGACTGATTCTTGCCAGCTCGCATATTCAGGGCCTGAACAACCTGGTATTGACAGCCGCGGTTTGGGAGGGGAACATGCAGCAAGCATTGTGCCATGGTTTGTTGAGGAAAAACAAGGGTAGATTTAAAACAAAGCTGTGAATAGGAACAGTAGTCCTTGTGTCCTGAAGCTGACTGATTTTCCTCTGTAGTGCTTCATGAAAGTGTTACCCTTTTCTCTAAATAAGGTCTATACTGTGCTAAGAGGAATACTTAAGTTATAATTCAGTGACTCTAAGGAAGTGGAAGCACTTACACTCTTTGAAGGAAATAAGATGGGAGAAATTAATTGCAAATGCTATAAAAAAGCATGAACCTGAGAGGTAGGCTAAGGGCTGGTCAAGGAATATATAAAAATACTAATACAAAGAGGTTAATTTTTCCAAACCAAAAGAATTTGTAGCCTTGCATATTTTTGGGGGGATTTCTAAATCTTGACATTAACAAATGTGAATATTTGTATTATATATTCAACTGTACAGGAAATATGGCTCAGCATTTCGTTATTGCCTTAGTGAATTTTAACAGGCATTTTTTTCTTTTACACCAACTTAATCTATGGATATTTTCTATGAATTAATTTTATGGGAACTCAACAGAAGTGTTATTATGTAGGTGGGATCTACTACCAACAATATCAATATATTCACTAGGGACTTAATCCATGTTTGTGCTTAATAAGTGAGAACATCAATAAATTATGACAAGGTAATGGAGAAAGTAGTGGCTAACAGTGAACATAGAAATTTGTTGCATTTTTAATGAGTAATAAAGTATATTGTGCAATGATGAAAATGAATATTTATTTAGAATGAAGCAGTCTTCTGAAAACTGATAGAAGAACAGAGGTGTTCTTTGAATTGATATCTTGTGAGAATAACTGATAAGAAATGCTTTACTTTTGGTTCCTATAACTTCAATTAATGAACATCAGCTATAGATATATATTACCAACTTTATATAATATATAGTTTATACCCTATACATACATAATATACAACATATATTCTCTGTCTCTATATATTTCAATCATATGAGTTATTTTATATAGAGAGATATAGACATATAGATGGGACGACCTACCAATTAATGGTACTAATTAAAAGTGATACAGCAAAAGGTAAAAGAAGAAAGATAAGAAATGCCAGTTTAGTAACGTTTGCACGTTTGCAATATCTAGGGTACATGCTTCGGAAACGTGGGGGGATTCTTTCTGTCCTCATTTGTCCTCTCATCACTGTATCCCCTGCAGAGTCCAATGCCTGACAGCTAGAGGGCAATCAACAATGACATATTGAGGAAGTGCATAAAGAGCACAGGATTAGAGCAGGAGAAAATTCAATAATGTGAAAATTATATTCTTAGCCTAGATTGCACACTGGAAGGGCTGTATTTTTATCGTGTAATTATGTAAAGTACTAATTCTGGAGAATATGTGTATATGATCTAAGTAAATATTCAAACTTGGAACCATATAGAGCTGTCTACATGGATAATCTCAGCCAAAATGACATTGATAATACTATATTTTACTTGTGATTGAAGGCATTTTTTTCCCCTAAAAGAGTGTGCTGTTTATTTGAAAACTGAGGATAATTTACCTTAAAATTATCACATCCAAGAGAAAACTGCATTTGTATTTTATGACGTTAAAGAATATGAGAGAATCTGGGAGTTCTATATAGATAATTCTCTGATCTGAAAATAGTAGTTATTTTCCAAAATTCCAGCTAAATTCAGGAAGAAGATTAGAAACTAAATATATCATCATATAAGTAATAATGAATCTGTGCATTAGGAATACTGGATATAGTTTTGGTTGCTATAATTGAGAAAGATACAATGATACTGAAAAAGGGACATAAATTATCTAAGCGGGTTTAGAAAAGTATAATAAAAATATAAAAATTAGGGCTCTTAAGTCTAGGGAAGAAAATAAAAGGCATTTTTGTTGAAATTTATAAAATGATGTAAAGTATTGCTGAAACTGGCATTTGTTAAGAATTTCCCAGTATATTAAAGATAATGGCTAACCCTTGTAGCTTGACAGAGTTGTATTGAGGAAAAGTAATATAATACACAGTATTCTATTATATATACTGTATTAACATGTGTTATAGATTGAATTATACCAATATCATGAGATGAAATGGGTTGAAAGTATTGTATAAGTTTAAAAGAGGTTTAAATTAGTTTGTGAACGGCTTTCACACTCTTTCACAAATGACCCAGTGCTCCCATAGCCAGAGGTAGAATATTGGGTCTAGTGCACTGAAGATCTGATATGCTAGGTTAACGTCATACTTAGAGAGGTTTATGGGAACTTAAGCAGGCAAATGACACAAATAAAATTATATATGTAATATATGCAATGGCTCAATTTAATATATATGCCCACTTTTAAACTTTTAAATATACCAGCAGTGCATTTTGTAATATAATAATGAATTCATTTAGAATATTGTCATTTAGTTTGACATTCATATGTCACATAAGCTGGGTTCAAATCATATGAAGATGTACAAAGGCTCATTTCAGAAATAAAATAACAAATAACATTAATTTTTACAAAGGCGAAGGACAATGAAAACTGATTAAAATCCACCTTAATTCAATTCAGAGTGCTTTCACAGGACCCTAAGCTCAATGTGAAATTTCAGGCGTGTGTATTGAATTTACAATTACTGACTACATTGCATTTATTTTGCAAGTATGGTCAAGTTTTCATGTGTGAATCCATTAATTTCAATTAAATTTGGATTTAGTAAATTTCTGGTTGTTTGGCACTTCATAAAAATTCACATTTCACATAATAAGTGAATAATTTCCATTATGATCTCTTTTGGATAGGACAGCTTTTTTGAAAGAACACAAAGGAATTGTAAATTTCGACTCCCACAGTTCACACACTTTAGAACCAGTTGAATGCCTAAGTAACGTGGTTGTGCTTATCTTTGGTCACACTCAGTGTTTTCTTTCTTCCTCCTCAACGAGATGGGATAATTGAAGCTTTTTCTGTATTTGGGCCATGTAAATTCAAAAAAACCTGAGAAAACTATAGATTTTGAGTTGGCCCTATAATCTCTTTAATTTTATCTTTATTTTCCAAGTACAAAAATCAAAACTTCATCCTACTTTATTTAGATGATCTTCCCAAGTTCTGTTCCTTAATGCTGCTTAAAAAAAAAAAAAAAATATATATATATATCTATATCTATATCTATCTATATATATATATATATCTATCAGTTCAATGACTTAGTTTCTTGTGTACAACGGAAAGAATCCAGTTTGGTCTTTGTAAGCAGTTCAAGAGTAGGAAGGAAGTATGTGTTGTATAGCCAGTGTTTCGAGTTGGTAGTTTTTGCTTTTGTTTACTGTGTTTCTCATTCAGTCTGAATGTCCCTATCTGTAACAGCTTTGGAGAAGCACCTTTGTCCCCAGAGCTGGCCTCCAGGAAGGCTTGGATCCTTACAAGTTTGGAGAAATGGGTACTGGCTGTCATCCACAGGAAAACAGAACAAGTTTACAGAGCTCCTGCTGACTTCCTTGAAAGTTCTCTCTCCTCATGCACTGCAGTAAGCCATTTAATGTTACTAGGGACAGACACTAAGCAGAGCTTTCTGAGGTATCTATTCATCCTTCCCAGCTAGGCAGTCCATTAAACTTGAAGAAGAATGCCTGTCCCTTAAGGCAGGGTGGTTCATCATGTTTCCCTCTCTGACCATTTGGAATGAAAAGACCCTTAAATGATTACTGGTATTAGTATTAGTGTTTTCGTATTAGGGCATGGGGATGGTGACTGAGGTTTCTCAGTGGAAGATTCCTTACTCCAGGCCTTGCATCACATGGTAGCCAACCACAGCCAATACTCAGTGGATTTTCATATGGTCATGTGATGTGGTTGATTGGTCAGATGGTACCAATTCCAATTTTAAATTCTGTTTTACATCATTTTTATTTAATTAACTTAAACTCAAAGGCGATGAATCATAAATTTCTAACTTTAAGATTAAAATATTTATAAAATACGCTTGGTGCCATTAATTTGGAATTTAAATGTACAGATGAAACATAGGAACTGTTGCTGATACAGTGACTAATTTTGAAGGCTTCATAACTTTCATTTCCTGTTGATTTTGGTCCATGTGCTTTTTTTTTTTTTTTTTTCCACATTTAGTTTGGCAACTTTTAGTTCTAGCAGTATTGGTCGTAAATAAATGAGCAAAACAGTATTTTACATCTTTGAGAAACCATGAATAATGTGATTCATTTTCTTCTGTTATCTTCTACTTTCTTGACTATTTTTTCTAGTCATGTTATTTGTATCAGCCAGTCTGCAATATGATGAATCTTCACACTTCACTTTTTTATCAGAAAAACTTCAATTTTATTGTGTGTACAAGAGCTCTTGTTCGTGCCGCAGCTTTTTAGCCGTTTCAGGTGACAACTTGATTGTGCTAATATATAGACCTGAACTGCATGTAAAGTTAGCAAGTGCATAATGAGTGAAGGGACACAATTTTGTTATGATTTTTCAACACTGGTCAGTGAACATCAGAAATATTCGTTCAAATTTCCTTTTGATCATGACTGATAACTAAATTTTTGTATTCACAATTCTCCCTACCATGAGATATTATTCTTCATTCTGAGAAAGATGGGCTCTTCAGAATTCTTTGGAATTCCTCCACTTCCTACAGAATTCTAGACTCTTCCCAACTCAGGATAAACTTGTTTTTGAAGGATACCTCACTTTGGACACTGGATTTTGTGCAACAATTCAAACCATTTCAGAAAGATAGATTCTACCTGTTCAAACATTTCATATTGGAATTTCAGCAAACAGTAGCTATATTAAGCTTTTAACTTTATTATAGTGTAACTCTTATTTTCTCTAACAAAGCCTTTTAATAAAGGAATTTAGATTGTTGCAGAAAGTTGTTACTTTAATTTTCAGGATTTGTATAACATATAGAATAGTCATGATGTTGATTCATACATTGAAGTGCTGCTCTTAAATATAGTATAATTCTAACTGATTATATGAAGGGAAATTAAAATATTCTGGAAGCATTTTTGATTGCCTAATGCAGTGATTTCCAAACTAGAGCTGAAGAAGCCTCACGGGCCGGGCAGAACTTTGTCACCAACATTTCTCTTGCTCTTCATTATTTCAACCAGAGTAGCTCCAAGTTTAACTGTTTCAAATGTTTTCTTCCACCTACCATTTATTTTTAATATTACAATTCATTTTTCATGACCAAAAAAAGTCTGAACAGAATACGTAATCACTAAGTGTTTGGTTTGAAAATGTAGCAGCACACAGGTTGCCAGCAGATTTGGGAAATACATCTCCTCTGCTTGACTGTTCCTCTTAAATAAAGCATTCTCTTTCAATTGTTGCGTTTTATGTCTATCTGTCAGTATTTTCAAGTATTCCATTTGTTACAGTAAGGACATTTTTAAAGTGGGATTTTGAGGTCCCTGATTTCAAAGAGTGGCTTTTCAGATCACTTCCCCATATAGGTAACTAATGACAGGGGTGCTTTCTTCTGTGAGCTCTGCCAGTCTTCTCCTTTGCATGTTCAACATGTATAAATTGTCCTCCTGTGAAACAAAACTGGGGCTCTCTTATGCTTCTCCAATATACTGCAACCTTGACACTAAAGGAAAAAAAAAGCTAGCATCAACTATATAGGCCATAAGCCTATAATAAGTTCTATAAGATACAATGGTGGTATTAGAAAAATGATTTATTTCTGTATTTCCCTGTCCCCAGCAGAGTGCTTTGCACATAATGGGCCTTTGATGAATGTATTTTTAATTCATAATTAGCCCTCTTCTGTATGGTAATGTTAAAATATGATTCCACTCTAATTTGAAGATGTTTCAAATCCTTCTAAAATTTTAGAAGGATGCAAAATTGAGAAGGATGCAAAAGGTGCATTCTTAATGACTAATAAAGGTTTTAAATGATGCAAATCAGACCTCATTTTTCAAGAAATGTTCAGTTCTATAGAAAGGTTGGCATTCAGTTAGAATGACTTATTTATTCAAGCAGTTTTACGATAATTTGAGAATGAAAACCAACCAGTATTTAGTGATGATAGTCTACAGAAGTTTCACCAAAACCTTATTTCATCACAAACAAAGAAACTAGTCATTGCCTGTTAGGCATCATCTCAACATCTGTCCACTATTGACTTGTCCATTTATATTGTTTGTGAATATGATGTCAATTAAAAATTTCATTGTTTTCTTTTTTAGTTTAAAATTGTATTTTGCCCCATTGGAATTGGCCCAGAAATGAGATAAATATGTTTTAAAGTAATCCTTTTCATAATATGTTTACTGTCCTTCGTCAATCTGTTAGTTGATCAAGGACTTGATATTATCTTTAAAAACAGAAATTAATATGTCTTTAGAATACAACAGTGCTGTAACACAGCTTATGGTTACATAGATTTGGGAGGACCATGAGTCAAATTATATATATCACTAAATAAGAAGTCTCAGGGCTGGTATTGTGTTATAAAGGCGGTCTGTTGTTTCTGTAATGTGAGTTGCACTCACACATCTTTACTTATAAAGGAACACTTGATACATTTTATTCTTTAGAGCAAAATATTTAATGACTGCAAAACTCCAAATGAAAGCTAAGTAAAATATGCTTTGGTTGAACTGGTGTCTGAGAATTTGCAAAGCCATCATGTTCGAATTGACCCAAAGGTCTCAGAAATGTTATATAATCAGTCATCCTTTCTTCAGACTGAATTCAATTTTAATTATCATAGTCAGATAGATATCTGTGCTGTTACTCAACAAATAATTCATAAGGTGAAAAACTAAATACTGAAAATATGCTATTTAAAAAAAAAGGCATGTCTGTGTTTCAAAGACAAAGATAGGAGATTAGTTGCATCTTACAATACTTTAGAAAAATCCTATAAATCACTGTAACTAAAGTGGTTTTAAAAGATTTTGCACCATATTTTCACAGGTTTTAAATGAGCAAATAAATCATCATTTTCTGTAATCAGCTGGTGTTAAAATTAACAGAAAATTTTAATTTATAAAGGATTTTTATTTAATGAACACTTCTGTTTGTAACCCTCAACATATATTTTATTTGCTTTTAGCTATAGTTTTTGATTTAAATGCAGAAAGGAATAACCAAGATACTTTGGGGTTATACGTAGACAGAATTAACTTTCAAAATCCTACACATAGACTCTTTTTATTGTGGTTATCTATAAATTAATTGTGATTATTTCTTTGCTGACGGAATACAGAGCAAATTCTCACTCTTTTTTCTTCTCCAATGTGCAGTAATAGCATATGACAAATAAGAAAAGAGAGTCTCAGGCCAATTTAAAGAGTGATGGAATTTACCATTCTTAGTCCTAAGAAGCCAGTTCAGGGAGAGAAGTGAAACCACAGTCTGGAGGGTCAAAGGCTGTAGCTGGGAAATTAGTGTCGTCTCAAATCCAACAGGAAAATGCAAATCAAAGAACAAAAGAAAGATTGGTAGATGGGAGAATAGTGAACAAGCCATTCAGGGTTTAATGAAAATAACTTATTGGAACAATTGGGTAAGAGGGAAAATAAATTTAAAGTTTAGTTTTTAACTTGATCAGGGTCCTGGATCAAACATGGTATCCTAAAGGAACTGGTCAAAGCAGTATTCTTAGAGTGGTTTCTGAGACTTTCTGAATTCTTGCATTCAAGAACTGGGGAGAAAATCATAATAGTTTAGCTTCAATGTACACTTACATCATGGCAGCCTTTCCTATGATCCACATATTTTTCCATTCAGATATGCATATAAAGAAATTTCGTATAACCTCTACTTATTAATAATGTTGATACTTCACTTTTTCCAAATGATTTCCTGCATATCATCAACAATTTATATTTTTTATCCCACTAAGTTATAGAGGACCTTCATATGATAAGAAAGTTAAAGACCTTTTTAAAGAAATATTGATTTCCAAGCAAATGATCTATAAATGCATTTATTAATTCCCTCTAATCCTAAAACATACTTATTTACAGTAAAGTTAAATAGCTTCTGAAGTATCTATTAGAGTTGGCTAGCTTTAACAGAATACTTGGAAGGTACTCTCAGTAAATTGACAGCCTCCATATATTTTAATATAACAAAATATAACAAAAATAAAAATTCCTTTGATCCATCTTTTTACAAGATACATTCCAGATCTGACCCCAGATGCATTTGGGTAAATTAAAACAAAAATTTGATCCTGGTGTGGTGATGGTATGATGGGAAAATTATTATAGATATGTTTTGAATCTCAGCTTTTTACCAGCTCTACACTCTTGGTCAAGTTACTTAATTTTGTGAACAATTTTCTTATCTGTGAAATGAGGAAGACACCTACATTTAGGGTTTTTATAAGGATTAAAGGATTTAACTTATGTATTGCACATATAACAATGCCCTTTACGTTATATGTTAAAATATTTTACAGCTTTATCTCACTTGTTTCTGGTGATGTGGAGATGGTGTGGTTCAATCTTTTTTTCCTCCACAATCAATGGACTCAAGTGCATTGGGATGCATGGTGCTTTCCTTTGTAAGAGAGAGAAAAATATGTGATAATGATGGTGATGATGATGAAAGCGATTTCCAGGATTTTTAAAATACAGATCATCTTGCTACAGGGCCATTGACAATTTGCCTAACACAGATATATAGAAGCACAAATAGTCTCTTCCTACCCCCAAATATATTTGCGTTAGAGGATTTTCTCTATCACAGCTGCATCCCTTGATTGACATAATAATATCCTGTGGGTAGCAGCCCTGCTGTTTGGATCATGTTTTGTTTTCTGTCAGCAGTGTATCACAAGTATTTTCCTCAGTGGGCTAAACAGACCCCGAGTGGGAGGCTGATAAAAGCAGCCTCGTCCTCATGCATCACTTTGAATGATTTCAAAGAGAAAAGAAGCAGCTGTGACAGTGTTCACACGAGCCACTCAGGGTGGTCTTATCTTTGTAGTCTAACAATAATAATACACCCTGGTTTGCATTCCTCAGCTTGAGAAGAGCAAAGTCGCCTAAGAGTCATACATTTTTATTCCTTGACATGTCTTAAAATTGGATCTGTGATAAAGGAACTGACATCTTTACCTCCCTGGGTAATTTGTCTTCAAAGTAAATGCAGAGAAGTGCTGTTTATGAATTTATTGCACGTCTGAATCAATATTTATTTTAAACAGATACTTGAACTAATATGTAACAGATTGGTATGTACACACACAATCTGAAGGTTTTTGTTTTATTTGATTCATTAAAGGGATATGAAAAGAAGTCTTCTACCTATGTAGAAGATCATTATAGTAATAATATTCTGCTCTAAAATTGTAGATCTATATTTTTTTTGCCATTTTCTAGATCACGAGCCATGTTTACATATTTGGAAAGGTCCTATGTGAGAATTATTTTTAAAAGTGACTGTATAATACAAGTGATAAGACCAGATAGTAAAGTAAGATATAGTTGAGTTAGAGAATATTTAATAAATTTAGCCTAATAACACACATACAAATGAAAGTCATTCACCAAAGATAGATGGTGGGACATTGCATTCAATCTTTAATAGTTCCATTTTGAACATTCATGAATCTAGAAATATGAAAATTAAGTTTCCTGAGGGTGTGGCTATGTTTTTGCATTTCTTCTATTTTGTCTTCTCACCCTAACCACTCACCCCCCACAGCAACATATCCCGTTGGCCACTGTTATACAAAGTGCATGGCACTAATGATGAATGACTAAAATAAAAAGTAAATACACCATATGATGTGCTATATAAAATGCAGTTTAAGGCCATATTCAAATAAATGTAATAATTGATCATCAGTGTGCTCAAGTGTAAAAGTTGCTGTTTTTGAGCATCTGTAAACAAAAAGAGACATTAAAACCTCTCAGGTGTGACAGGTGATCATAGAGCAAAACACTAAATTTGCTTCTAGTGAATAAGTATGTCTGAATAAGATGTTCTTGATTCCAGTTTTTATGAATTTAGGCAGATGTACAATCTTTTGCTCTATAATAAAAATAGTCAGTTGCTCACTGAAATTGATACAGATTCCTACAGAGCAAAAAAGACCTATAAAACAAGATCTGGGATAGATATATATTTTAACTCAGACAATTTTGGACCTTTAAGTAATAATAACCAAACCAAGGAATCAAATGGAATTTTAATAGAAATTATTTTACCAATATGCCCACTGGCATTTAACTAAGTGAAATATATCAAACATTCCAGCTGTATTTGATCACATTAGGTTTTCACACAAAGACATAGTAGGTGTTATTTTACTGCTCATTCTGGTGGATTTTACTCCTCTCACTGAAGAAAAGCAAAATATTTTATCTCCTTGTTGCAGCTCAGATCTGAAGTGTAACAGCTAAAGCATAAATTGTTGGACACGGCTGGCATGTGCTCTGTGGGTATGTTTGAATCAAGGGAGTTTACAAAGGGCTCAGACCTTCCTCCTAGGGGGCTGTCATTTACCACAGATGCTCTTGTTCATTATGGGGCATAGCCTCAGAAAACCTCTCAACATTGTTTGTCAAATCCTACAGACTAATGAACTAGGCCATATATCCCTTCCCCTTCACTTATGAAGGGAATAGCTAACTGCTTCGTAGAGCTGTAAGATTATTTCCTTTTGCCCTTTGGTATTAGTTTCTTTTGTAGTTATTTAAGCTTGAAATACATAAATCCAACTAGAGTTCTTTTAAGTGAGCCAGCAATGGGGAAAAAGCCCCACTATTATTATGAGTGTGTAGTTAGGAAAAAGTAAATGGAATTTCTGTTGACTGACATTAGCCATGTTGTTTTCTTTAGGATAATTGTGTTTAATTTTACATCTTTATTTTGAAATAATTTGGACTTGTTATTATAAAGAAATCACCTGTTATGTTGTGAGATATATGATTTTCTGTTACCATTTACATCCACATGTTCTGTCTTTTGTGAGGATTTGGTGTGGGCTATGGATTTAGGAGCCAAAAATTACAAAAAGGAAGTCAACTCAAAGTGGAAAGTAAGGCCATGTACATCGCCCTTTGTTTAGAACCCACATTCTAGGTATTATAAATCATACAAACTTGTTCACTATACAAAACGTGATTATTTTACCATTGTTTTATTTAGAAGGTAGTTAATTGTGCATGAGTAATAATCACCATTGTTGATTGGTCTATATTACGTTTATGATCAAACAGAAGTTAAATGTTCAACAAATAATAGAAGCAGCGGCACAAATATCTATACGTACAGCATTTACCAGGTTCTGCTCCCACATGTTGACACATACTAGCACATTTAATGCCCCCAACAGTCCTGTGAGGTAGGTACCACTATTCTCTCCATTTTCCTGATGAGAAAACCATCAGAGACAGGTGGAGATAACTCACCCAAGGTTGTTAAGGCCAAATGAAAATTCTTCTTACTGTAGTGACTTAGGTTATTTGTTAAATATCCTTGATTTTAGGGATATTACTGTTTTCCTAATAAGTTAGTTATCTGTATTAAAACGCTAAACTGGCAATACATGCTGAAGACCAATATATCCCCCAAATATACTGCATTCATACATCTTTGCTAAACGGGATATTTTAAGACAATACACTGTTTATTTTTCAGTGCAAATAATTTATTTCACTGTGGCTTGTCATATTATTCCTCAGTGAATCAACTAATGAGTAGTGTAAGATTTATCAGTTCTGAAAATATAATTATTTATGAGATCATTATTTATAATTCTATTGTTGTCTAATTTTCCTTTTAAATCAAAAATATGTGCCTTTTTGTTGGTATAAGTATAGTAATGCAAAAGGAAATAGAGGCTTCAAAGGAAAAACTGAAATAGTGGAGAGTAATTGTCAGAAGAAAATAATAATTGCATGTAAGTTAATATTGAAACATAACTGTGATATTAGCATACAGGGAATGAAAGCCATTATGTTTTACCTAGTTTTGTGTATTATTTTATTTTCTCATCTGTTTATGTTTTTTTTTTTACTCATGGGCCCTAGCCTGAATCTCTGCGGAGAAATAATCCAAAGTTTGTGCTTCTTAACCTTACTGTGGAAACACTATGTATTGACTCTCCCCTGGAATCCACTCACCTGTGTATTCCTAGATGGATTTTCCCTTGGAACACAATAACCTAAATTTGAGTGTCTTAAAGCTCTCTCTTTCTCTCCCTCTTGCCATGGGCTTTCCCTCAGTTTTGCCACTCCAATTCAACTTATCTTTTATTCTTTTCTAGGAACCCTCTGACATTCACAAAGCTCTCCTATTCCTTTACAATGTTTCCCCTGTACGAATTACCAGTATCAGCACTTCTTTCACCCTGGGAATTGGGTAATTCCCAGGTGGTAATTGGGTAATTCCCAATTCCCTGGGAATTGGGTAATTCCCAGGTGGTAATTCAAACCACCTCCTTCCCTCTTTCCTAAGCAGTTCAGAGATATGGAGTCACAATGTCTGGTTTCATATCCCACTTTCAAAATTTATTGGCTTTGTGACCTTGGCAAGTTAACTAACTTCATTAAGCTTCCATCTCTTCATCTTGAAGACATGGATCACAACATTTCCCTCCTAGACTTGTAAGGAGGATAAAATTATGTAATGAATACAAGGTGGTGCATAGATTCACATGTTAGCCGCTATCATTATTGCTCCCACAGTACAACCCCTCTGTTAAGTTGTTATTTCTAAAATAATTAACTAATTCAGGAACTATTTAATCAAGTCTATTATGTCCAAGGACCTGAGTAAACAGGTACTGCCCTCAAGGAGCTCACAGTCTGGTAGGAGAGGCTGACCAGCTCAGGGATAATTGTAATGCACCTATACTTTTTACACTGAACTGCAGTACATGCACACTCAATTGTAGTCATACCTCTGAATATACTTACAAAACTCAGCATACCTTTAGAGGCAGAGGATGGATCACAGATATGATGTGGGAGGCATAGCCATCTTTATTTCATTAAAATTTGAACTTACTAAAGATGAGGAACAGGTAAAGTACGGTTTTGCTTAATTCTGGGGTAAATATTTGTGGATATAAATATAATAATGTGTATTACTTCAAATACTTTTCCTTACATTCAGTATCAAATTGCTAGTTACTGTGAGGCTAAATACTGCATTTTTTCCCTTTGGGGCCAAGTTCAAATCAATTAGCTGAAATGAATATACATTAGATCTCAACTCTCTCACAGAGGTACTGTGTTAGATGTTGGAGGGAATTCAAAGATAATGAAGAAAAAACTGTCTCTGTTCTTTGGGGTTTCAGTCAATTATTAGCTAAGCATATAAAGCAGTTACACATATGAAGCAGGTCAGTATAACATGTACAATGAATGAAATATAACAAGGTGCAGTGGGAATAAAGGGAATGAGATCCATCAAATTGTGGTAATCTGGAAGGCGTTGTGAGGGAGATGGCATTTGACAGAGTAAACAAAGGATGTTGCATTTTCAATAGTTAGTGATGGAGTAGGGACCTGCATGCCCCAGAGAGGTTTGGAAAATCTAGTCATTGTCTTTGTTTTAAACCTAGGATGGTGTGCAGGCACTGATGCTGAGAGGTGATCTAACAAATGCTCATTCAAAACCTGCCACCTTGAACAAGGGACCGTGTTAGAGGATATAAAAAGACATTAATTTTGCCTTAAGAGGGAGGACAGACAAATAAACAATTGATTTTAAAGCTGTGATACTTACAAACTGTGGGAAATTGTAAGCCACAAAGCCACACAGAGAAGGGGTTATTCACTTCGTTGGTAGAACAGGATCTGACAAGGATGACTCTGTCTAACCTGGATTTTGTGATAAGAATAGGGACGTAAAGTAGGGGAGATGTTGTGGGAAGCAAGAACATCCATACAGACGAGCGATCATTTTCTTCCTTTTAATTGTTGCTGGTCGCCCGTCCTTCTCCGCCATACATCAGTCATGAGCTCAATTAATTTATCCTCATGTGCACGTCCCAGACTCACTGGGATGAGCTTCAGTTACCCATGAATCACAGGGACTCCCACAAGAAATGGGAGAAAAGGACTGTTGGGTTCAAACCAGACTTCGATTGCGAGGGTAAAATGTTGCCCTGTTTATTTTGAGTTTTACATTCTATTTTATTCCTCACTAAGCATGGGTGAACTTTGCAGTTTTCTGACATTCAGTTGCTGGCAAAGTCCTGTCTCTCACTGGAAGCTCTTGGTTGTTGCCCCTCACTGGATTCATGACCTGCAGACAATACCATTTACATTCTTTCCAATGTTATTCCATAATACTACCCCCTCTATTACCAAGGTTACTGATTAAGAGTGTGTATATGTGTGTGTTTGTGTGAGTATGCACACGTATGCATTTTCCCCCTTTCTCAACTCTGTAGGGAAATGCAGTCTCTATATTTCCTTTCAAGAAGACAAGAGTCAAACTCTTTGAAGGCAAGCATTGGATTCTTTCCAGCGTACTAGTCTGAGAACCTCAGGTATATATTGAAAGACATTAGTTGAAAGAGTAAGTAGAGATATCATTATGACAAAAGTAAGGAATATTTTATGAAGTTCGGTGAAGAGAAATGATTCCTCTCTTTTGATAAGAAGTAAAAAAGGGATAAAGTTTTCCAAAATATGAAAGTGAAGAATCTGTAAGCAGAACCCTTCAGTTTATGAGCATATGTGGAAATGAATAGACTTACTATTTGATCTTTATTACATGGTTGAATACAATGTGAATTTATTAGTAGAATATCCAAAATTACTATTGATAGATGATAATTTATTGAACTACATATTCTTTGAGCAGAAAACTCTGTCAAGTGAAAGAAGAAAAAGTACAGCAAAACTTCTATTAAACATATAACATTCTAAGCCTGTGTGAATGGATCTAGCTATTACGACCAAGTCAAAAGAGAAGATAATTTTTTTCTAGCTTAACATTAATTGGATGGTTTATATAAAGGTTGTAAACCTCTTAGCACTCATTAGAAAAAATGCTTCAATTAAACAAAAATAAATTTCTCCTTCAGTTAAGAATAAATAAGACCAATTATCAAACTAAATTTCGCAGTAATTGAAATGCTGGACAATGCAAACTATATATATATATATATATATATATATATATATATATATATATATATATATATATATATATACACACACACATTTAGATAGACAGGAATAAATGAATACTTTTAAAGAAATTTAATTTACATGTATTAGTTATGTCTCGGCTGCACTAAAGCAATATATTAATAAAATTGGATACTTATTATTATACATACCTTAGTTTGAAAGAATAAAATAGAAGCACCCATGTAAGTACTTTTGCAATATTCATATTCAACTATAATTTCTTCTAATTTGTTCCTTGTTTTAGAGTGATGTCCTGGGAACGGGGTCTGTCAGTTTTAGGGTTATCCTATTACTTTACCCAGTTAAATTGAGACTTGCTTTTTCTTTGGTTACTTCTCTGAATGTTTTCATTTATATTCTCTCTCTCTTTCCCTTTCTCCCCTAACCTCCCTCCTGCTACAAATTCAATGGAGGTTTTCTCAAAGACTTTTCCTTGGACTTCCCCTCCTCTCTCTCTACAGTGTCTCCTTAGAAGTCTCATAGTGTCAGCTGTCACATTTATGCTGGTCACTATTTACCTCTCTCTCTTTATTTCAAGAGCATCACATTCTGAATATTTGCTGGATTTCTACCTGGAAATTTAGCCACCAATCCACTTCAAATTCACTCTGCTCATTGAGAAAAATAGTTATTAATAAGGTAGTTTAATAAATTATGATGAGTGTGTGATAGAAAAACAGGGCACTTTAAGAAACTATTGGAAGGGAACTGAAACGACTATGGATCACTGAAAGAGTCACTATGGAAGTGATATTTACACTGTAGCTTGAAGGATCACTTGAAATTAATGAGGCCAAGTTCAGTGGTTAGGAGGCAGTGTTCCAAGCAAAAGGAATACCATGCATAAATGACCTGAGAGAGTACAACTCTGAGTAACCGAAAAAAGAGAAGTTTATTGAACTGACAGAGCTGAAAGGAAAGACGTGAGAGATGACCCTGGGGAATTAGCCTGGGTATGAGCGTAAAGAACTCCAGAAGTCAGGTTAAATGTTTGGTATTTTTCATGTCGAAAGGAGAAGCCATTGAAGAGTTTTCATCCAGTTATTGATTTGATCATATCTGTGTTTCATAAAAAGTCTTCTACCTGAATGGATGTAAAGAGACCAGTTAGAGGTCAGGGGCGCTGTGGTCTTAGTAGTTCAGCATAGAGAACATGGAGCCATGGACTAGGAGGTGACAGAGATGTTGGAGATCGGGCATTGGTTTGAGATGCGTTGACGTGGTGGTGCTAGTGTTTCTCGGTGATGAATTGGATGTGAACGTGGAAGATGGTGGCAAGATGTTGGGAGTGGCAAGATGCTGGCTAGGTTTCTGCCGTGAACAGCTAAGTGGTGAGTTAGGGAACATGGGAGGAGGGGCAATACCTGGAAGGTGATGAATGCAAAAGTGAGGTTACTCTGAGACACCCAATGGAAATATCAGTTAGGTGGATATTTGCATCTGGAACGCAACAGAACGGTCTGGGTTAAAATTTAGATCTGGAGTTCAGTATTCATGAAAGTAGCCGATGACAGCAGATGTGTTATCCAGAGGAAAGTAGACTCTCTTTTGATATTAAACACCATCACTGCAAGTTCAAAACCTCAACTGTGTCCTGTAACTCCTCTTCCTCTTTCTTTCTTGCTTCCTGTATGAAATCAATTGTCAAGTCATCAGTTTAGCTCTCCATTTTCTTTCTTGTTCATACCACCATTTCTATTTCTAATAGTCTAATTAGGTTATTTTTATTTCTCACCAGAACTATTACATATTTGAGGGTAGCAAGACTGGTTGCCAGATTAACAGACTAGTGCAGGAGAGTTAGGAGACTAGGCTAGGAGAGTTATGACCGTCCTTTGAACAAGGATATTAGCTGTGGGGAAGGAGGAAAAAGGATAGAGTTAATAAATATAGAATATGGCATGGAAGAATGGAAAATGAATGTTTGATTAAAACTAGTAGGGGAGACATTTGAAATGCCTCAACATGTATGTATACAAGAACTTTTTTCCCTTTCATTTTTAACATAGCAAATATGCATCAAGTGATATCAATTTATTTTACCACACTGCTCTACACAAGCCTTATCTAGCAATAACAATTCTTTCAGGTAAAATTGATTTGAAGCAATTTTTGACAGAGCTAGGAGTAAGTACTTACCAGACATTTTTTTCTAAACACTTTGCATATATTAAAGCATTTAATATTTATACAAATTCTATGAGATGCTTACTTATAGTACACATTTAACAGATGAGGAAATTGAGGAACAGCAAGATTATGGTGTTTCTATCCCAAGGTCATACAATTTGTAACTGTCAGAAATAGATTTAAACCCAGGTGTTCTGGTTCCAAAGTCTGTATTCTTATCCAGCAGAATAAAAGATGTCATATGGTTAAAGAACCTGCTAATGTGCTAAGGAAGAGTGGGGTATATAAAAAATGCGTAACTTAATATTTAATTATACATAGATATCTAATAGATATTTTAAATACCTATTGAAATACGCGTAATATTTAAAAACTCAGAAACAGAGAGCAGAAAAGTGGTTTCCAGGGGCTGGAGTGTGGGGAGAATAAGGAGAGGTTGGTAAAATCATACAAACTCTCAGCTATAAGATGAATAAGCTCTGAGGATCCAATTTAAAACATGCTGACTATAGTTGATAACACTGTATTGTATAATTGAAATTTGCTAACAGCGTAAAACCTAAATGTTCTTATCAAAAACAAAAAGATAAACACGTGAGCTGATGGATGTGTTAATTAACTACATGAGGGGAATCCTTTCACCATGTATACGTATCTCAAATCACCACAATTTATCCTTTAAATATCTTACAATTTTATGTCAATTATACCTCAGTAAAGCTGAAATTAAAAATATACTCAGCTTAAATATCAGGTTGGGAAAAAAAGAACATTCTGTAACTAGTTTTAAAACGTATATCATAGAAAATTAAGAAGTTATTTAGTTGTTCAAAGTGAGTAGAGTTCAATGGAAGATGGTTGAAATGAAAAAGGTTTCCTGTTGGGAAATTCAAGGGTGACCGTTACCATTTATACCCAAACATTCACAGCATTCACCTTTCCTTAAGTAACACATAAGGAACAGCTGCAAACAATATATACAGAAATGGGTTTGGAGACTTTTGCCAACAAATCTACCACAGTTTTAAACAGGAGAAAGGGTACCTGTGTGTGGAAATTCCACCCCGTCTCAGGTAGGTAGATATTATGAACAAAAGAGGAAAAGGCAATTTCCTATCTGAGGGTGTAGAACTCTCTAAATCTGCCAGTGCAGTTTTTTTCCCCCTTCTGTTTTAGGTTTCATAGGGCTTTCTGAATAGTCAATTTAGTATTTGTCACTAGTTTGGAAATGAGTTTTCTGGAGCCAGTATGAAGTGTTAAGTATTTATAGACAGAAACTTTGGCAAAGACTATAAGAGAATCTCAAAATGGCCTTTCACTGTGGCAGAAGAGCTTGAACATATTCAAGCGCAAATCCTGATTTGTAGAAAGTGTAGGTTTGTGGAAATAAAGTATATGACTGAGAAAGTCGGCTTAGCCAGTATGACTGACTGATCATTAAAAAGCTTGTTTTTTATCTGAGTCTCTTGGAGGGAAGCCCCATAGCATTCGTAGTAAACAATTTATGCAGTTAAAATATGAAAAAGACAAAGAAAAGCAAACTAAAAAGACGTTTTAGAGTAGAATGGGAATTGAGCCAATGAGCCGACTGGTAGAGTCTTTGGAGGGAAGCCAGGAAGTCTGTGATATTTCTCTAGTTAGGATATATATATGTGGTATTGGCTAAAAAATGTTAACTCTTTCCATGGAATTTGAGACTCCTGATTCTGAAACTGAAAACTTGAGGCAAATTAAGATGTTTTTAAAAGTATGATTAAAAAAAATACCACATGCACACATGACATTTGACAATGCCTTAGATCTCTCTAAAATGTCAAGATAGGAAAATATCCAAAAGCGCTTTTTTTTTTTTTTTTTTTTGGAGAAAGAGAAACTTGGATTCTAGCCAAATGCCTGCTGAGGAATTCTTATGAGAATTTCTGGAAACTGTACTGTTTAAGGTAATCATATTCTCCATGCTTGCATAGCCCCAAATGTTCCTTGAATGAATTTAAAGTCTCATCTATTTGTGCCTTTTTGTTGTACATCTTTTAGACTTCAGTGGTCAAGTTTCACTTTGGCGAAAGGATGAAAAAAAATATTGTGTTTGGCACTACACCATCTTAGAATACTTTAAGAATAAATATGCCAAGAGAGAATCATATTATGTAGCTTGAATTATATTTTTCACGTATGATATGTATGTCTTCTTGTGTTAGATAAATCGATATCAGCCTTTTGCTTTTCCATTAAAATAAATGCACATCAAATATCTGATATACACATGCTATGGTTGGAGGGCATAAGTGAGATATGATTTCAAGTAAATAACGTAAAATCAGCAGAACTCTTATCTAAACGTAATGTTTTAAATCTTATCAACATAGTTTTTTAAGGAATCGGGAACAACTATCTACAATGAAAAATGACCAAGAAGAAAAATGCCTAACTTTCCTGAAACAATTTGGGAGATTACTATCACCTGTATTAATTAATTCATTCTGTTGTATGATATAAATGGTGAAACTGTGGCCATACCATTGAGGGTCTTTTTTTTTAATTCTGATAAAATGTACATAACATAAAATTTATCTGTAACTGTTTTTAAGTGTACATGTCTGTTACCATCATCCACCTCCAGAACTCGTTCATCTTCCCAAACTAAAACTCTGTATACGTTAAATCTTCACTCCCCATTTCTTCCAACTCCTAACTCCTGGCAACCACCTTTTTGTTTTCTGTCTCCGTGAATCTGACCACTTTAGGTAATTTATATAAGTAGAATCATACAATATATGTCTTTCTGTGGTTGACTTATTTCACTGAATGTAATGTCTTCAAGTTTCATCCATGTTGTGGAATGTGTCAGAACTTCCTTTTTAAAGCTGGATAATATTCTATTGTATGTATATATCACATTTTGTTTATCCATTCATCTATCGATGGACACTTGGATTGCTTTTATCTTTTGTTATTGTATGCATTGAGCTTTAATATTATGTGATCCTTAAAGAAGACAGGTATGGGGCAATAAAATCCATAGTAGTTTGGAAACAGAAAAGCTAGACTTAGTTATGCCTCAATTAGGTAAATTAGGTAATTTCTCTCTGACTTAGTTTTCTCATCTGTAAAATAGGGATACAATTGTATTTTATAGTATTATAGTCTTATTGTTATAGCTAATAATTGTTAAACTTTCATGTTTTTTTTTTTAATGTATTCTGACAGAAACCGTATAAAGCGGGGACAGTTCCATTTCCCAGAGTTGTGAAATTGTGACATATGTGAGAAACTTCCTATTAAACTGTAAAGCACTAAACCATGCAATAGGCTATTCTACGCAATGCCTGGCATACATAAAAATACGAGATATACTACTGGAGAATAAAAACTGTTCTGTTTCATAGCCATAGGTGGCACACTTGGCAGGCATTGGAAAAAGGTGTGCCTTGATAAGAGATTATTGCATTTGGATTAATATAGATAATCACCATGACTAAAGAGTAAATTAAAGCAAAAACTACAAAGCATATATAGAGAAAATATTCAAAATGTTTATAATACTAAAATTGTGTAAGGTGAATCTTATTTCCCAATACAATCAAATTTTTAATGGTGATGGTGGGGCTAAGGGGGTTGGGGGGAGGATGGGTATCATCTTTCTAATGTCACAATTTTATAGAAATCATTACGAGTCTCTTTATTAATCAGCAGTTGAAAAACCTACTGATATGTTTTTGAGTTGTTTTATAGGAACTTACTTTTTTTCTACATATCAAATATGTAACACAAATACTGGGTCATGTGATGCATATTCATTATATTAATAAATCTTTTTAAAAATACTGCACATGCCTTTTAAGAGACCTCCTTCCAAAAACCAACAATGGAGAGTATGGAGAGCCATGAAATCTCCCAGGATAGCTGTTGTGAAGGATGGCAGGAGACTGAGGGCTAGAGCCTTGTGGGATGGGGTATACTTAGCAGAGTGCATCCAACTGAGAAACTGACTTGATTTCCTGCTGTCTGCTGTAAGTACCATAAGTAATAATACAGAAATAGTTGGCTCACAATTTCATTTATTCAGTGAATAATGAGAGAGCCTCTAGTATTTGCTAGACTTAGTCCCAGAGGCTGGGAACATAGAAGTGAATAAGATGAAAGATGTCTCTTCTGGGGGGAGGATCAATTGTGGGAGAGTTGTAGGATGATTCTACAAATATATAAGTTGGATAATTATGGATAGTGACCTGTTTTATGAATAAAACTAAATATAGTGATGTACTGGAGAATGATGGAGGTATGTGGAGAATACCCGTTATATCAATATAAGGTCATTTAGAGAACTGCCTCCTGAGAACGGGGCATCATAAATGTCAATCATTCAACTAGTCTGCTCCATCAGGATGAGAATCATGTTTTCCTTGTTGGCTAGTACATCCAAAGTGCCTAGTACAGAGCCTGGTCCTTGGTAAACATATTATGATAATGCTCTATAAGTGTAAATTACTTTTTAAAAATATTTTAATAGATGTCATGTTACTTAATTTTTAGAATGACCTGAGGTAGTGTGCCAAGAATTATTAACTACATTTGATGAGTTTGAGATACTTAGATCACACAACTAGTAAATGGCAGAACTGACCAAAAAAAAAATAAAAGGTACAGAGGGAGCTTTTCAAACAGTCCTCTTCTTAAATATATGTCACAATGATTCATGATTAATTGTGTTGTTAATATTGAGTATGGAATTTTTATGAGTGAAAATCACATTTATTTACATAATAATAGTGGACTGATTTCAAATCAGTTTTGATATGCTTGCACCCTTACAATAGTCCAATAAGAAAGACAGTATTATCATATTCATGATTATAGACACAGAAATAGTAGTTGAGAAAAGTTGTCTTGATCAATATCACATACACTAGCAAGTGGAAAACCCATGCTTTTAATTTAAGATCGAATAGGAGGAATCTTTGCTTTTATGGATTTCTTTATGTATTTAAAATATTTTTATTTTAAATTCTAAATCTAACATCTTTACTTTTTAAATAGTATATATTTTTCCCTTTTTACCAAATGTTAGCTCTTCATTGTATTGAATTTAGAAAATATCCTAAAGAACAAAACAGAAATAACCACCATTAATAATCTGGTATGAGTAATTGAACTCCTTTTATCCTAAAAAAAAATTACAAATGTGAAATGTGTTTTGAAATTTGTGTAAAAGCTAGAGTATTATTTGATTTAAATCTATTATTTAAGTTTAATTTAGTGAAGTAACGGTAATTTTATGAGTTATTCAAATCAGAATTATAGTGATGTGGCCTCACATATATGAAGTAAGTCAACATGAGGAATATTTTGCTTATAGTTTCCTTTATTTATCCTGATTTTATCTTAATTGTGCTAACTAACAAAAGCATGTTTTATCTAAAAAGAGATCTGAATAAGGGTCAGATCTCTAAAAAATGTTGACGTTTGTTACTGTGAACCTAAAATATGTTCCTTCTAATAACTGAAGCTTTATTTCTTTAACTAGAATCTACATTTCTGTGTGTGTGCATTGAATGTTTGTGTTCTGTTGATTACAAACAACACTTCATCAGTGCACTATTCAATACTAGTACTAACATCCCTTTTCTTAATGAGCACTAAATGTGTGCCAGACACTATTCTATGTGCTCTACACCCTTTATCTCATTTAATCATCACAACAACCCACTGAATGTGGTACTTTTATTATCTCAAAGTTACTGATGAAGAAACAGGGGCACATGCAGGTTAAATAATTTTCTAAGGTCATATAGATAAAAATGACATATCCAGGATTTAAACCCACTAATAGCATGCTTGTCTACCTTTAGAAATAAGTTGTAGGCAAGGAACAACCCATGTTTAATATCTAATTTTAAATAGCCTCTAGATGAAGGTAACAAATGTATTAGAAAATAATGGGAATTATATGCATTCTATTTCAGGCTATTTTTCCACTTTAAATAAATTAAGATAAATGGCATATTTGTTAAAGTGTGAAATGTTAGGAAAAAATCTCAGTTCTAGTCATAGATCTCTACTAACCCTGAAATTAGGGATACCACTTTAACCCTTTGACCTGGAATTCTTTATTCAAAAGAATCAAAGGAGATGATTTCTAAAGTGTTTTCCAATTCTAAAATTCTATTAACCCACCTTCTATGTTATCATTTGATTGTCTGTGAGTCAGTGAATGTAGTCATGGCTTCAACCTTCTCCACATGTTTCTCTTGCATCCTTACTTGTAAAGTGAAACTGAGTGTAATGAAAGAATGATAAACCTAGTCACACAAGCCCCTATTTTC
The DNA here is from genome assembly GCF_028021215.1 of Eschrichtius robustus. Lineage (NCBI taxonomy): Eukaryota > Metazoa > Chordata > Mammalia > Artiodactyla > Eschrichtiidae > Eschrichtius > Eschrichtius robustus. Next base: position 135,860,056 of record NC_090827.1, read on the forward strand.
AAAACTATGAAGCATCAGTGTAATTTAACAAGCTTGATAGTATTCCATGACACATAACTAAAACTATTCTTTAGAAAAACTCAGAAAGGAAGATGCTGTCTATAAACAGCCGTCTTTGTTGGCTTCAGTACAAATAAATTATATAAAATAGGCATCACTTCCTTATTCTGTAGATTTACTGATTTCAAAGGCCTCTTACCTACTTTTTAAGAACTTTAGCAAGATATAATTCACTCTTCATAAAGTTCATCCCTTTAAGGGGTAAATTCCCTGGTTTTTAGTACATTCACAGACCTGTCCAGATTGACCCGTATTTTCTCTCTTTGCTTGTTGAAGAGCATCTATCCCCACAAGGTGTTCGGTAGTGGCATTCTACCAGTACTTGCTGAATAAACCACTTCATGGATATAAGGGTATACCAGAGGGAGCCAGATAATCCTAGCTAAATGCAGATGAAATAGCTTGTAAAAACACAAGGAGTAATTAAGTATTCAGATATAGATTCCCGGAGGCATGCAAATAGATGATTAAAATAACATGTTTATTTGTAATTTTAGCACCTAGAGAAACAGTGTGGGCTTGTTAGCATCAGATAAGTTGCCAAGTATGACATTTGTCTCATATATTTGGAATCACTTTATGTGGGGCTTAAATTCATAGACACATCTTAACATCTTCAGAGCAAAATGAATTAACACTCAAGAGTAGTTTTTTTTTTTTTTTTTAATAGATTGTCACTTGAGAAAGGGCAACATCATAACATTTAGTGGCAAAAGTTGAAATTTTTCTATGGGCCCTAGTGATTTAACAGCTCATAAAACCAACAAAAAGAAAGTTTGATCCTTATTTTAGGTTCCTTCTTGTTGATTCTAAGTTGAAAGCATAGCAAGAACGTTTTCACTGGCAGTCTCCTTTATCTTAAAATTTAATGGCACAACATATTTGTCAAAAGCAGCTAAATTATTTCTCATGTGTACACTTGGTTGAGGCAGTTATTACTATAGAAAAGATGAAAAAAAAATGAGATTTTATCCCCTATCTTGTTTCACCCGTAGCTCCAATGAGCATTTGCCTGAGTGTTCCTCTTCATTTCACTGAATGATTATTCTTTATGTTTACTCAGTCCTTGGTCACCCGCTTGGGTGCCCTAATGAGTGGGTTCCCTGGAGTTTGGGCCTGGAACTGTGTATTATGAAAATTCTGTCTGGTGATTCTAATTTGTAAACCTCGTTAGAAACCACTGCATTGAAAGTAAGTAAGCTCTTTTTTATCTCTGCCCTGGGTTCAGTAGTTTTCATTATCCAGTAGATGTCTTTGTAACTTACCTCAAGAGATTTTCCTGACTTTTGATGCCGTCCACAAAAGCATTTTAAGGAACTACTTAATCACTATTTTTAACTGATTCTAAGATTTTATTAAAAAACATTTTAATGTGTGATAATTACTAGTAAGTTTTTCATTTTAATAAGAAATTACTAAGATTTATAGTCACTGGCACTATGTGATGACTATGTTGATAGTCACCATCATTATATGATGACTTTATATTTGTCTGACATTCTGCAAAACTTCATTATTTTTGCACTTGGAAGCTTCATGTTATATGTGAAGAAGCTGAGGCTTAGAAAAGGTGACAGGTGCCTGGATAATAGCATCAAGATTAAAACCGAGGAATGTAGAGGTAACTTTGCTAAATCTCACCCTGCTGATTAACAGAGACCTTATTTTCAGCAAAACAACATATACAATTATTGCTATTAATTTGAATTTTATTGAGTATACATTTAATTTGAAAATTTTTATTGGTTTCTGATTTGTAAATACATTTACAAAGTTTTTACCAAGTTTATACTTTTACGTATTTAAGAATGTACTGTTTCCACTCCAGATTATGCTATTCTTCCTACGCTTATGTTTTCTTGCCTTACACTTAATGTTATTTCTGAAAGTAGACCCCAAATAAGCTAATTTTGGTTTCGCTAAGATTTTCTTAAATATAAACCACTAGTAAGTCTTAAATATGTTATTTTATGACTATTAACTAATACATACTTGAGTGGTTATTCATTCTTTTGTTACATATGTTCTGAGTAATCATGCACATTTTATTTTATTTTATTTTTTTGAGCTGGTTTCCTTTTTTTAAAATTTTTATTGGAGTATAGTTGCTTTACAGTGTTGTGTTAGTTTCTACTGTCCAGCAAAGTGAATCAGCTATATGTATACATATATCCCCTCTTTTTTGGATTTCCTTCCCATTTAGGTCACCACAGAGCACTGAGTAGAGTTCGCTGTGCTATACAGTAGGTTCTCATTAGTTATCTATTTTATACATAGTATCAATAGTGTATATTTGTCAATCCCAATCCCCCAATTTATCCCGCCTCCCCCCTTGGTATCCATGCATTAATTCTCTATGTCTTCTTTGTGAATAAGATTGTCTATACCAATTTTTTCAGATTCCACATGTATGCATTAATATACGATATTTGTTTTTCTCTTTCTGACTTACTGCACTCTGTATGACAGTCTCTAGGTCCATCCATGTCTCTACAAATGACCCAATTTTGTCCTCTTTATGGCTAAGTAATATTCCATTGTATATATGTACCACATCTTCTTTATCCATTCCTCTGTTGATGGGCATTTAGGTTGCCATTGTTACAAAAAGAATAAAATACCTAGTAATAAACCTACCTAAGGAGGCAAAAGACCAGCACACAGAAAACTATAAGACACTGATGAAAGAAATCAAAGACGACACAAACAGATGGAGAGATATACTATGTTCTTGGATTGAAAGAATCAATATTGTGAAAATGACTATACTACTGAAAGCAATCTACAGATTCAATGCAATCCCTATCAAATTACCAACGGCATTTTTCACAGAACTAGAACAAAAAATTTTACAATTTGTATGGAAACACAGAAGACATTGAATAGCAAAAGCAATCTTGAGGAAAAAAAACAAAAACAAACAAAAAAACAGAGCTGGAGGAATCAGGCTCCCTGACTTCAGACTATACTACAGGGCTACAATAATCAAGACAGTATGGTACTGGCACAAAAACAGAAATATAGATCCTGCACATTTTAAAAGACAAGTTATTAATCAAATTAAACTTTTAAATTTTAGATTTTTATAGGTAACATTTGCTTTTCCTGAGCACTGAACTTCTAAGAATTAAAATATACTCTAATTATGAATAAACAGATTAAAAAATGTTGGCAAAGCCTTGCAAACCAAGGCAAAATTAGAACATTTTAGTTGATTTTAATATTACCTTAGCAAATAGAAATAAGAAGTTAGATGTTTTAAAAATATTCATTAAAAGTAGAGAAAACCTTGTTCATTTATTCACACAACTATTGTCTCTAGTAGGCAATCGAGTATGAATTATAATTTGTGGTTTCCTTTAATGAACAGTTTGCTCAAGCAGAAAACCTGAAAGAATATTACACACAGGGTTGTGACAGCTTATTGAGACCTAGAGCATAAGACATGAGCACTCCTCTCCTCAAACACAATTTTAAAAAATTCATAGATGTGAGAATAGCCATTGCCAGACAAAAAGTATACCTACTCTGTTCCACACTTACAGATATATTTCTGGTTGCATATATTGTATTGACTTGGATATAAAGACCAATGAATTTAGGAATATAATCTTTAAAACCTAAGCTGTTTGCAGCAAAATGTCATTGTAAGAGCCCAAGATAAAGGATAACTTTAAGAATGTCATTAGGTCGATGAGGTCAGAAAAGATGGTTTTGATCATTGTTACACATCTACCACTTAAAATAGCACATAGTAAGCCTTAAGTAAATATTTATTGGATAAATTAATGAAAAACAACTAGAGAAGTATAGTTGTTGCTCAGAAAGGTAATACATGACACATCAGTCATTTTTAATATAAAAATAAGCTGTAATTTAATATTATTTCTTGAGATGGGTATTGGGTCAGAAACTTTTTTTCCTTATCACTGATGAGTCATAAAACTAATTTGAAAATCACAGAGAATCTCAAATTAGGTCCCTGAATAGACAATTATTAATTGTAAAGTATCTTCTTTTAAGGAGGTAATATTTGTGTTACAGATTCTTGGCTCCAGGAATTTTATACATATCTTCTAATCTTTGGTTTTGCAAATTTATTTTTTCATGTGACTAAAAAAATATTTATCATTATTCCTGCTCACCAAATATTGCAGTGCAATTTTTCAAATAGATATGAGCATATCCTTTAAATTTAACAACATTCAAAACACTATGCAATAAAATAAGAGAAAAAATTTCATGCTCAGTGTTCACCATTGTAATATAACTTAGATTACTTTCTCAATTGCTACTATGAAAACTTTAAATGTAGGAAGTAAACTGCACTGAGAAGATTAAGTTTTCCTAAAGGTGGTTTCATTGGCAATGTAGTAACTGGGAACTATGTTCTCTATTGTAGAATGTTTATGAAAACTGCTTGGTTTGCAATTTCATTGGTTTTATTGAAAGCTCATGATGTACAAAAAAAAAAAAATAGATGTGCTTTGTGAATAAGAACTGTATCTACACAAGGATCAACAGAAAAGCCCTTGATTAAATGAAGTGTGGAAAATGGTTACAGGCTCATTCCAATATCTTTGAGTTTGCAGTTACTTGGAAGCATAAAGTTTGTCGTGCCTTAGTTTTGACACGGAATATACTTTTTTAAAAAAGTGAGAACAAATTTTATTTTATTGCCGTGATTAAAAACATGTCAAAGAGAATGAAAAATGTTAACATATTAAATCAACTTTTAAAAAGTGAATTAATAGATTGTAGAGCTCTAAAACAAACACATCGATATTTTCTAGTAAATAAATTTTATGTATTTAATCTTTCTCTTCACTGAATTTTGAATTTAATTCATACTTGTTATATTTTAAAGAAGGAAATTTCCAACTTGTATTTCCTATGCTTTTATGGAGTTTATTCTTAGGGAAATTAGGTGGGTGAAGGTGGTTTTCTACTACAAAGACACAAATTGAAAGAGGTAAACTTAGCTGTTGTAAATACTATTACTACATTCAAATAACAATATTAACTTGCAAGGGTCTTTTTTTGTCACAATCAATAGTCTAATTTGAGGGTTTTGTTTTTTTTTTTAGAAAATACTTTACAAAGAAAGACTATGCAGTGTAATGGACAAATGTTTTTGGTAAAGGGGAATTTTATACGAAAATTTGCACAATGATTTTTCATATATATAAATAGAATATTAAAAATTGTCAATAAAAACATGACAATGCTTAATCACACTTTAGTATTAATAAAAAAGTTAATAAAGACTATTAAAACTGTAATTTATTCTCTTATTAAAAAGTATTCTCTGATTAACTGAAAAAACACTCATAGGCTCTAATATCTAAATACAATCACTAGAGGAAAGGGATAGATTTCCTGTAACATTTATTAACATAAGCAGACTGTGAGAATTCTATTAGTCTAGACAGGAGAACTGCAATGTTTCTTTTGTTTTTCTTATTAATTTTGACAGACTTGAAGTGCTTGCAATTCTGCACTACCAGGTTTCCATGAATCCCCTACTCTGATATAGTATAATTTTTGCATACTTACCATGGGTTTAAAAAATGCTTTAAAATGGTTTTTAAAAAGTTACTTAAATATGAGTGCAGAAAAAGCTAATTAGTAATGGAAGATTACATGAAACATTTTTCTTTTGTTTTGGTTTTAGTGAAAAGAATATGCCTTTGAAAAATAAAATCAAAGCATCTATTGATGTCATCCTTCTCATGGTTATAGAGTCATAAATTGAGAAAGAGTGAGAGTATATTTGGACAAAATAATCAAACCATGTTATTTCATGGAGATGATTACTTGTAGTCAGTAAGTATTTATGATTGGCATCTCTTTTTCATTACTCTTGAGTCTAATCTCTTAAAGTATAGAGATGTTTTATTGTATTCTGCTCATTTTTTTCTCTTTTCGAGAGAGTACACTTCTGTAGCAGTTCAATGATTTCTTTAAAGTGAAATACTTTTAAAAAAATGTATTAATCTTCTTGTGATACTGTTATCACACTAAAAAAGTTGGTACTTTGGCTTTGACAATGAGAAATAGAAGACAACCTTCCACACTGAAATATCTTTTTAAAGAAAATGTATTTTACCATTTATTTCTTTATTTTTTACATTTAAAAATATTCTTTCCTATTAATTAGTTTTTACTTTGATAAACATCAGGGAATCATTCTTAGGACTTTCGCTACTCAATGTAATTGTTACAGTTGATGGTTCACCCCAGCTGGTGTCCTCTGCTCTTAATTTTGCATATAAAATACCATTCTTTTCATTTTTATGTATATAACTACAAGATGTTCTACTGCAATAAGCATACTGGCTTTTAAATCATAGAATAAATGTAAATTAAGTGCCTACTGTACGCTAAACACTATGCCAGAAACTAAATGTTCCATGTTCCACTGAAGCTTAGAAGAGAAACTGTCCTTCTTAATTCATTGAAATAGGCTTTCTAAATATAATTAAGCACAGCGCATTGCAAAAAATTTATGCTTTGACAGTGAATTCAAAGTTTTCAGAAGATATATTTTATATTTTAGATTAAAGTTATATTCACTCCTGATTATTGATGAGCTAATGCTGTTTCATATGAATAGAATTGTTACATTTTTGAAGTTAAAAAAACACAAAACTATAAATGGGACTTCAATTTTACAGTGTGAAATAGTTGTTTAAAATATATAAAGAAATATAAGCAGTATAAACTAATAACCAACTAAAATAAGATAGAATAGCTATAAGTCAAAACATGATGTCTTTGGTATTGAGTAATAGAAATTTCTTTAAAGGTGAAAGCTAATGTGCAAAGGTGAAATGGGGCAGAGGGATCATTTTGGCATTGTAGCAATTCCATAAGAAAAGTCTAGCCAGGCCTCATGTGGGTACTAGAAAACCACTAAAGGCGGGACCACTTATTCATAGGAGCTGCATTGTAGTTGTGCCATTATTATTTTCTTGTAGTGTTTCCTATTTTTTTCATAAATTTCACTCTTAAGAAAGACGATTTCATTGACTCAACCCAGTCATAATTTGTTCCTCTTGGGTCAAGTATTCCCACCCTCTTGCTCTAATTTTTGGATTGTGGGAGGGGCGGGGGAGCTTGATCAGAACTTGATCATATCTTGTTTTGCGTTGTCCTTCTAAAGGGGCATGGTGTGTTAAGGATGGGAAGTTATACAGGGTAGGAAGATGTTAGTAAGTTCATAGCATTAAAAATTACCTCATAGTATAAGGTATACTACAGCTATCAGTATACGTTAACTTTTTTTTTCTTCTTTTTGCCCCTCATTTTAAACAGAACAGTAACCCATTATTTAAAACATAATAATTAACATATTCAATAAATGAATCCATTTTTTTTTTGCCTTAACGTATCTGTCAGCTATTGCCACAATAATGTTGCATAATATAGAGCCACACAATCTCAAAGCCCTACAGCAATACACATTTATTCTCATGCATCTTTGTGTAGGCAGTTGCGTTGATCTAGGCTGGGCTCACCTGGAAAGCTCTGCTTCAGGCTACAAGTCTCTCCGTGTCAATGTCTCCTCTATTCAATGTCTGTTGTCTGGTACTAGTGAACTAGCAGGGACATAGTATTCTAGTAACCATGGCAGATGTACAAGAAAGCAAATACATTTCAAATCTGCACTTGGGTCATATTTGTAAATATCCCATTGACTGAAACAGTATCATGGATGAGCCCAAAGTCAAGAGGCAGAGAAACTCCACCTAAAGGTGGGAGAGACTGTGAAGTTGCTTATAGGGATGGGTGAAGAATTGGGATCAATAATTCAATCTACCACAGCTTGTATCTTTAATATAAATCAAACTGCTTTTCTATTTTTCAGCAGTCTTTTTTTTTTTTTTTTTTCACACACACACACTGTATTTTATTTTTACAAGGGATAAATAGACTGACACCAAGCATTGTACATGGATGACCACAACAAAAGCAACAATGATTGCAATTACCAAACATGAAACACACTCATACTATGTCATAATATTGACATTCAGTCCAGTAATCCTCCACTGTAACAGCTCCTTTACTTTGCAGTGAAAATTGATTTGTATATTCTTTGCCTCTGAGTCCTTGTGGGATTTTTTTTTTTTTTAAATTCAGACAGAAAGTCACAAAAATTATACTCATCCTCATCAGTTCACTCAGTCCCATGTAATTAATTTTTTTTTTTTTTATCTTGATCTTTTGTTAGCACTTTTATGAGTTCATCAGTTTTTCATTAGAGTTCTGAAAATGCTTATTCGTTCAGTTCAGCAGTACAGTCAGTTACCAGAAACCTGTACTTGTCAGAGTCTTTTCCATGAATTTCTTGAAGATGAAACCCTTTTATAGGAACATATTTGCAAAATCATCAGAGTACACCCAGAACTGTCTGTAAATGACAAAAGACTTAAAAATGACCACGGTTAAAGATTTGATGAAAGTTCATAATAATGCAGTTGACAAGAAAATTAGTTATTTCTGAGATATACATTTTAAAGTAATAACTAGGATTATTACTTATAACATTATACCAGAACATATAAGATTTTTAGAAATTTCATGTAATGTCTGAAACATTTATATTAACATATTTCCATACATATTTCCATACAAATACAAATACAAGATTTTTAGAAATTTCATGTAATGTCTGAAACATTTATATTAACATATTTCCATACAAATAACCCAATGAAAGTTTAGTATTAGTTGTTTTGTTTGTTTGTTTTTTTATACTGCAGGTTCTTATTAGGCATCAATTTTATACACATCAGTGTATACATGTCAATCCCAATCGCCCAATTCAGCACACCACCATCCCCACCTCACCGCAGTTTTCCCCCTTTGGTGTCCATATGTCCATTCTCTACATCTGTGTCTCAATTTCTGCCCTGCAAACTGGCTCATCTGTACCATTTTTCTAGGTTCCACATACATGCATTAATATACGATATTTGTTTTTCTCTTTCTGACTTACTTCACTCTGTATGACAGTCTCTAGATCCATCCACGTCTCAACAAATGACTCAATTTCATTCCTTTTTATGGCTGAGTAATATTCCATTGTATATATGTACCACAACTTCTTTATCCATTCGTCTGCTGATGGGCACTTAGGTTGCTTCCATGACCTGGCTATTGTAAATAGTGCTGCAATGAACATTCGGGTGCATGTGTCTTTTTGAATTACGGTTTTCTCTGGGTATATGCTCAGTAGTGGGATTGCTGGGTCATATGGTAATTCTATTTTTAGTTTTTTAAGGAACCTCCATATTGTTCTCCATAGTGGCTGTATCAATTTACATTCCCACCAACAGTGCAAGAGGGTTCCCTTTTCTCCACACCCTCTCCAGCATTTGTTGTTTGTAGATTTTCTGATGATGCCCATTCTAACAGGAGTGAGGTGATACCTCATTGTAGTTTTGATTTGCATTTCTCTAATAATTAGTGATGTTGAGCATCTTTTCATGTGCTTCGTGGCCGTCTGTATGTCTTCTTTGGAGAAATGTCTATTTAGGTCTTCTGCCCATTTTTGGATTGGGGTGTTTGTTTCTTTGATATTGAGCTGAATGAGCTGTTTATATATTTTGGAGATTAATCCTTTGTCCGTTGATTCATTTGCAAATATTTTCTCCCATTCTGAGGGTTGTCTTTTCGTCTTGTTTATGGTTTCCTTTGCTGTGCAAAAGCTTTGAAGTTTCATTAGGTCCCACTTGTTTATTTTTGTTTTTATTTCCATTACTCTAGGAGGTGGATCAAAAAAGATCTTGCTGTGATTTACGTCAAAGAGTGTTCTTCCTATGTTTTCCTCTAAGAGTTTTATAGTGTCCAGTCTTATATTTAGGTCTCTAATCCATTTTGAGTTTATTTTTGTGTATGGTGTTAGGGAGTATTCTAATTTCATTCTTTTACATGTAGCTGTCCAGTTTTCCCAGCACCACTTATTGAAGAGACTGTCTTTTCTCCATTGTATACCTTTGCCTCCTTTGTCATAGATTAGTTGACCATAGGTGCATGGGTTAACCTCTGGGCTTTCTATCTTGTTCCATTGATCTATGTTTCTGTTTTTGTGCCAGTACCATATTGTCTTGATTACTGTAGCTTTGTAGTAGAGTCTGAAGTCAGGGAGTCTGATTCCTCCAGCTCCATTTTTTTGCCTCAAGACTGCTTTGGCTATTCGGGGTCTTTTGTGTCTCCATACAAATTTTAAGATGATTTGTTCTAGCTCCGTAAAAAATGCCATTGGTAATTTGATAGGGATTGCATTGAATCTGTAGATTGCTTTGGGTAGTATACTCATTTTCACAATGTTGATTCTTCCAATCCAAGAACATGGTATATCTCTCCATCTGTTGGTATCATCTTTAATTTCTTTCATCAGTGTCTTATAGTTTTCTGCATACAGGTCTTTTGTCTCCCTAGGTTGGTTTATTCCTAGGTATTTTATTCTTTTTGTTGCAATGGTAAATGGAAGTGTTTCCATAATTTCTCTTTCAGATTTTTCATCATTAGTGTATAGGAATGCAAGAGATTTCTGTGCATTAATTTTGTATCCTGCAACTTTACCATAGTCATTAATTAGCTCTAGCAGTTTTCTGGTGGCAGTTTTAGGATTCTCTATGTATAGTATCATGTCATCTGCAAACAGTGACAGTTTTACTTCTTCTTTTCCAATTTGTATTCCTTTTATTTCTTTTTCTTCTCTGATTGCCGTGGCTAGGACTTCCAGAACTATGTTGAATAATAGTGGTGAGAGTGGACATCCTTGTCTCGTTCCTGATCTTAGAGGAAATGCTTTCAGTTTTTCACCATTGAGAATGATGTTTGCTGTGGGTTTGTCATATATGGCCTTTATTATGTTGAGGTAGGTTCCCTCTATGCCCACTTTCTGGAGAGTTTTTATCATAAATGGGTGTTGAATTTTGTCAAAAGCTTTTTCTGCATCTATTGAGATGATCATATGGTTTTTATTCTTCAATTTGTTAATATGGTGTATCACATTGATTGATTTGCGTATATTGAAGAATCCTTGCATCCCTGGGATAAATCCCACTTGATCGTGGTGTATGATCCTTTTAATGTGTTGTTGGATTCTGTTTGCTAGTATTTTGTTGAGGATTTTTGCATCTATATTCATCAGTGATATTGGTCTGTAATTTTCTTTTTTTGTAGTGTCTTTGTCTGGTTTTGGTATCAGGGTGATGGTGGCCTCATAGAATGAGTTTGGGAGTGTTCCTTCCTCTGCAATTTTTTGGAAGAGTTTGAGAAGGATGGGTGTTAGCTCTTCTCTAAATGTTTGATAGAATTCACCTGTGAAGCCATCTGGTCCTGGACTTTTGTTTGTTGGAAGATTTTTAATCACAGTTTCAATTTCATTACTTGTGATTGGTCTATTCATATTTTCTATTTCTTCCTGATTCAGTCTTGGAAGGTTATACCTTTCTAAGAATTTGTCCATTTCTTCCAGGTTGTCCATTTTATTGGCATAAAGTTGCTTGTAGTAGTCTCTTAGGATGCTTTGTATTTCTGCGGTGTCTGTTGTAACTTCTCCTTTTTCATTTCTGATTTTATTGATTTGAGTCCTCTCCCTCTTTTTCTTGATGAGTCTGGCTAATGGCTTATCAATTTTGTTTATCTTCTCAAAGAACCAACTTTTAGTTTTATTGATCTTTGCTATTGTTTTCTTTGTTTCTATTTCATTTATTTCTGCTCTGATCTTTATGATTTCTTTCCTTCTGCTAACTTTGGGTTTTGTTTGTTCTTCTTTCTCTAGTTTCTTTAGGTGTAAGGTTAGATTGTTTACTTGAGATTTTTCTTGTTTCTTTAGGTAGGCTTGTATAGCTATAAACTTCCCTCTTAGAACCGCTTTTGCTGCATCCCATAGGTTTTGGGTCGTCGTGTTTTCATTGTCATTTGTCTCTAGGTATTTTTTTATTTCCTCTTTGATTTCTTCAGTGATCTCTTGGTTATTTAGTAACGTATTGTTTAGCCTCCATGTGTTTGTCTTTTTTACGTTTTTTTCCCTGTAATTCATTTATAATCTCATAGCGTTGTGGTCAGAAAAGATGCTTGATATGATTTCAATTTTCTTAAATTTACCAAGGCTTGATTTGTGACCCAAGATGTGATCTATCCTGGAGAATGTTCCGTGCGCACTTGAGAAGAACGTGTAATCTGCTGTTTTTGGATGGAATGTCCTATATATATCAATTAAATCTATCTGGTCTATTGTGTCATTTAAAGCTTCTGTTTCCTTATTTATTTTCATTTTGGATGATCTGTCCATTGGTGTAAGTGAAGTGTTAAAGTCCCCCACTATTATTGTGTTACTGTCGATTTCCTCTTTTATAGCTGTTAGCAGTTGCCTTATGTATTGAGGTGCTCCTATGTTGGGTGCATATATATTTATAATTGTTATATCTTCTTCTTGGATTGATCCCTGGATCATTATGTAGTGTCCTTCCTTGTCTCTTGTAACATTCTTTATTTTAAAGTCTATTTTATCTGATATGAGTATAGCTACTCCAGCTTTCTTTTGATTTCCATTTGCATGGAATATCTTTTTCCATCCCCTCACTTTCAGTCTGTATGTGTCCCTAGGTCTAAAGTGGGTCTCTTGTAGACAGCATATATATGGGTCTTGTTTCTGTATCCATTCAGCCAGTCTATGTCTTTTGGTTGGGGCATTTAATCCATTCACGTTTAAGGTAATTATCGATATGTATGTTCCTATGACCATTTTCTTAATTGTTTTGGGTTTGTTTTTGTAGGTCCTTTTCTTCTCTTGTGTTTCCCACTTAGAGAAGTTCCTTTAGCATTTGTTGTAGAGCTGGTTTGGTGGTGCTGAATTCTCTTAGCTTTTGCTTGTCTGTAAAGCTTTTGATTTCTCCATCAAATCTAAATGAGATCCTTGCCGGGTAGAGTAATCTTGGTTGTAGGTTCTTCCCTTTCATCACTTTAAGTATATCATGCCACTCCCTTCTGGCTTGCAGAGTTTCTGCTGAGAAATCAGCTGTTAACCTTATGGGAGTTCCCTTGTATGTTATTTGTCGTTTTTCCCTTGCTGCTTTCAATAATTTTTCTTTGTCTTTAATTTTTGCCACTTTGATTACTATGTGTCTCGGCGTGTTTCTCCTTGGGTTTATTCTGTATGGGACTCTCTGCGCTTCCTGGACTTGGGTGGCTATTTCCTTTCCCATGTTAGGGAAGTTTTCGACTATAATCTCTTCAAATATTTTCTCTGGTCCTTTCTCTCTCTCTTCTCCTTCTGGGACCCCTATAATGCGAATGTTGTTGCGTTTAATGTTGTCCCAGAGGTCTCTTAGGCTGTCTTCATTTCTTTTCATTCTTTTTTCTTTAGTCTGTTCCGCAGCAGTGAATTCCACCATTCTGTCTTCCAGGTCACTTATCCGTTCTTCTGACTCAGTTATTCTGCTATTGATTCCTTCTAGTGTAGTTTTCATTTCAGTTATTGTATTGGTCATCTCTGTTTGTTTGTTCTTTAATTCTTCTAGGTCTTTGTTAATCATTTCTTGCATCTTCTCAATCTTTGCCTCCATTCTTATTCCGAGGTCCTGGATCATCTTCACTATCATTATTCTGAATTCTTTTTCTGGAAGGTTGCCTATCTCCACTTCATTTAGTTGTTTTTCTGGGGTTTTTTCTTGTTCCTTCATCTGGTACATAGCCCTCTGCCTTTTCATCTTCTCTATCTTTCTGTAACTGTGGTTTTTGGTCCACAGGCTGCAGGATTGTAGTTTTTCTTGCTTCTGCTGTCTGCCCTCTGGTGGTTGAGGCTATCTAAGAGGCTTGATGGGAGGCTCTGGTGGTGGGTAGAGCTGACTGTTGCTGTGGCGGTCAGAGCTCAGTAAAACCTTAATCCACTTGGCTGTTGATGGGTGGGGCTGGGTTCCCTCCCTGTTGCTGTGGCGGTCAGAGCTCAGTAAAACCTTAATCCACTTGACTGTTGATGGGTGGGGCTGGGTTCCCTCCCTGTTGGTTGTTTTGCCTGAGGCAACCCAACACTGGAGCCTACCCGTGCTCTTTGGTGGGGTTAATGGCAGACTCTGGGAGGGCTCACGCCAAGGAGAACTTCCCAGAACCTCTGCTGCTAGTGTCCTTATCCCCACGGTGAAACAGAGCCACCACTCGCCTCTGCAGGAGACCCCCCCAACACCAGCAGGTGGGTCTGGTTCAGTCTCCCCCAGGGTCACTGCTCCTTCCCCTGGGTCCCGATGCACACATTACTTTGTGTGTGCCCTCCAAGAGTGGGGTCTCTGTTTCCCCCAGTCCTGTCAAAGTCCTGCAATCAATTCCCACTAGGCTTCAAAGTCTGATTCTCTAGGAATTCCTCCTCCCGTAGCCGGACCCCCAGGTTGGGAAGCCTGACGTGGGGCTCAGAACCTTCACTCCAGTGGGTGGACTTCTGTGGTATAAGTGTTCGCCAGTCTGTGAGCCACCCACCCAGCAGTTATGGGATTTGATTTTACTCTGATTGCGCCCCTCCTACCGTCTCGCTGTGGCTTCTCCTCTGTCCTTGGACGTGGGGTATCCTCCTTGGTGAAGTCGGGGTCTTCCTGTCAATGATTGTCCAGCAGCCAGTTGTGATTCTGGTGCTCTCGCAAGAGGGAGTGAGAGCACGTCCTTCTACTCCGCCATCTTGGTTAATCTTCAGCAGTCTTAATAGAAGCCTTTTCTTTTAAAAAAAATCCAGGATCTATTAAGTCAAAAAAAAAAGTGAAGAAAAATTTGGTGGAATATTTTAATTTGTTTTTCTTATACTACATTTTCCTTTTGATGTGTGTTTACCACATTCAGATGAACAACTGTTGAAAAGTGTACTCCAGGATGCTTTTGCAGGGTGTTTGTTTTGAAGACTAGTATAAAAATTTCCATAAAGTTTCATATGCAACCACAGATATTTTAACTTGATACTTTATTCTGCATTTACTTTTAGGCGTCCTTAAGAATCTGTTAAAATGCAGAAATTATGCGGTATTGATTTCAGGAAAAGTTGAAGTGGTTACACATGATTGCCTTTGCCTTAAAAGAAATCCTTATTTGGTTCTAATTTGAACAATATTGAAAGCACAACAAAACTAGCTTTTTATTATGTCACCACACATTTGGTGAGTTATGGAAAGCATTTTATTTCAGGAATGGAGTTAACTGTGTCTTGTCCGCACTTCTAGCCATTCTTGTCATTTCTGGCTACTGTCCAAGCCTGCCTGTGACTCATACATACTTCTTTCCTGGTAAGAAATGCATTGAAATCCCGGGAACATATGCTGCTGACTGCTAGAAGAGTTTTAGTGGTGAGAGATTAATGTAATTGCTTTTGTTTGAGAAATATAATTGGTCACAGTCACATACATGTAGCTTATATGTAAAATATGTTCTATTTTAAAACTCAAGACAGTCATTTTTATTTTGCTTTTAAAAATGACGCTGAAAGGAATCTAAAATGGATATGCTTCCTTCTTTCCTCTTATTCCAGAATAGTTGGAAGGGAAAAAAGTACAAACTTATGTAAATAAATGCACAGATATCTAAATATACACAAAACTTAATTTAAATTTCAGGTGTAAAGTTTGAAATGACAAAGTATTTGTTAGCCTAAAATTCCAAAAAGAGTATTCTAATTCCCAAATTAAATGTTGCTTCCTCAAATATTATCATTATATCATGTTTCTCTTATTAAAGTGTTTTCTCTTCAAAAATATAGTAAAATAATGTTTAGTATATAAGGTAATATGTTAGTGCTAAATTTCTGTGAAATACATGATTTTTCTATTTTTTCTTGTCATTCTGAAGAAACACTGTACCTAAATGCAAAGATTTCCTTTCCGATGATCCCTGAAGCTTCAGTAAAGCTGGAGCCTGCAACAGACCTGTGTTCTCAAGAATTTCTAGTTCATGTATACATGCAGTAGTGGTGCTATTAATTTTCTCTAATAGGTCACATCTAACCCCTACTGGTCTTCCATTGTATGGGATCATAGGTCATCTTTCCATAGTTTGATTTCCCCCATTTTCTTCAAGATTTCAGTTTCAAAAGTTCAGAAATACCATCAAGATGAGACAGTACACTATGATTACAGCTACCACAGACTCTTGTGTATAAGGGTGGTTATACCTCATAAATAAATAAATACCTCAAAGCATTGTTCACAGAGTATGATTGGACCTTCCATACCTATGCAGTCCAAACAAGACATTCCTGACATTTAGGGACTTTTAGATGGAAACTGTTCTTTGCTAGGGCTCTCTCATAACTAAAGTATGAGTCACTTGCAAACCATAATAGATTTTGGCTCTGCAATATGATGAAGTGTTCTGGATGTAGTGAAACACTTCACCCAGACTTATGGCAGCAGAATTCCCAGTGGTCACCCAAAATAGGGAAAGAAATGAAGAACAAAATTAAAGGAAATATGCAAACCCTGGCACCATCCCTTCATGGAAATACAGCTCTTTATTCTTGTTGTTAAGAGATGGAAGTACTTGGAGTTTAAACCCATAAATGATAGTACAAGTAGGTGTTGAATTTTCTTGTTCCTAATGACTGAACTTAACCTCATACTTGAAATTTTAAAAAGGGGTAAGATATATGCCCTACCAAATGAAATTATTTGGTTAGTTCTTCTACCAAAAGGCTAATATAGAATGTCAAACTTTCTGCAGAAATGTAATTAGACCTTCTGCTATGTATTCTCAATATATATAGGCTTTGACGTAAATTTACTAAATAAAGCCTTGTTATTGGAAGCCAACATAGCGTGCAAAATGTGTCAATCCCACTGAATTGGGTGAATCACATAGTATTTGGCTTCATTTGAAGAGAGGGAATGGGAAGTTATTGCCAAACATTTAAAATCTAAATTTGATTATTTACTAGAGCCATGGTTTTGATATTTCTATCTTGATGTCTTTGTTTAATGAATGTTGCTCTTGATTCCCAAGTTTAATGTCAAGTCATAGAATGTTTCTTTGCACACACCACCCTGATGTCCCCCAGCACGAAGCCTCTCACTGAATTGCAGGCAGACTCATACTTCACACACAGCCTCATCTCAGACAGGAAAGGTGGAGTTTTCCTTTTCAGAGCCAAAGGAAGTGACAGCTCAGGCTTGATAGTTGTACTGATCCTGGTGTGGATTTCAGTTTGGTTACTTTGCTTTCAGCTTCAACTTCTCACTTGAACCTCCATACCGAAAATTAAATGCTAGATTTCAGCATTTTGTTTCATGCTGATGAAATAAAAATTGTTTTGAGTGTAAGATTAGACTTTATCCTCACTGAATTTCAGTAGCACCTACACAGTATAAACTAGGGCATCGTTTAGCAAAGTGTTATTGGAGTGACATCATAATGACCTATTAAGGGTAATGCACATTTGAATGACCTCAGTTATTTTTTCAGGTTTATTCATGACTTTTGTGGCATTTAGTGTAGTTGTTTCTGAAGCAGTGATGGGCATTTCATAGTATCTTATATTCCAATCTCCCAACTGGGAGATTTCCTGAATTGTTATTGTATATGTTTATACACAAGATGTTTTTCCTGAAGCTCTTTTAAATCATTCTTCTGAGTATAAAGTTATTGAATTATCATCAGATATAATGTCATATTATAAAAATTATACATGATGGCATCATGGACACACAAGAACTAGGAAATCAGTGGAATTGGATTGGTTCTAAATATTATTGTAATATAGGGCAAATTTGATGAATACATTCCTTATATACCAGTAACATATCTAATTTATTAAATTTGCTGAACATGTGACTTAATAAAAATGTAAAAATAACCTGGGTTTTCTTTTAAAACAAATATCTTTGGAGAGAAAGTTACATGCTAGAGATGGATAAGTTGTGAGAATGCAAAAATGAGCAAGATAATTTTTGCCCTCAAAATTCTAGAAGTTACAAATTTGAGCAGTATAAATGATCTGTTAACCTTTGCAGCGACCAATTTCTATGATATATAAATGTGTTAAAGAAATCAGAGCAAAAAATACTTCCCTTGAAACAAATATTTTTGGGCAGAACTATTAATTAAAAAGGTGTGTTTAAATACAATCTGGTGGCATTATCACAATATCTTTGGAGGTAATACATGTGAACCCTAAGCATTATTTTTGGTGCAATGCTTTGTCACAATTTATGTGGCAATAGTAGTATTTGAGAAACTTGGAGTGTCAATTTCACAAAAAAATAAAAAGGCAGTAATGTAAATAATTACGTCTGGCACTTAAAAAAGCAACTAATCAAGCACTATTTGCTGTGATATGTCTTCTTTTACTGTTTTATAGTTTATATACTTTATGTCTGTCCCACCAACCATTTAGACTTTAGTCATTTCTGAAAATGAATATTACTGCATCTTTTGAGAAAAAGAAATAGCTTCTTTGTAGACATTTTAAAAGCAGTAACTTTTACTGGTACCTACAGAGAATTTAGCTATAGTTTCTTTACTTGTAATGTATATCCACCACCTTTTTGCTGAAGGTTTAATAGTCTTCCAGTGACATCGATAAGGCAAACCTTCACAGATTATTTTCCCTTAATGTAAATATATATAAAGGAATTTAAAAATGAGCAAGAATGTGGATAAAATAGTATTTGTAGGGTAGATAATCAAACATTAATTTCTTCAAACATTATTTTCCCGTACACATCAAATGCATATTTCGTTTGAATGATCTCTGTCTTCGTGCAAAGATTAGAGACAGTGGTCTAAGGCATATTATGCTGCTTGCTCCCTAGCGTGATTCTTTCCACAGATCTCTGCAAAAATCAGTGGACTAGAGTTAAGAGGCTGACAATAGTTTTTCTTAGATAAATCACTTGACATTTCAATGCCTTGCTTTTGATTAGGAGATGAACTTGATGAAATCTAAGATTCCTTCTAAGAATTTTAATATTTCTTCTTGCAAATGAATGGATTTCTAAACCTTTGTTGTATTATAAATTCTACAATCTTACAAAAGAAAAAAGAAAGATTATTTTTCAGAACATGTTATGTAGGTTGCAGGAAGATTGTGAATTAAAAATATGTTTTGGGGCATTTTTCATCCTGATTCACTAAGAACCACTTTATTTAGCTTGCAGAGAGATTGTGTATTTAAGAATATGTTTTTAATTGTGGTTGAGATAGTGACCACAATGCAATTATCAGTTCATTAACTGGAGAATGAGCTCATAATGGACCTTGATATTTTAGTCAATTCCTTAGCCTTGAATATAGTGTATTACTTCTGTAATATCAACTTAATTTAGTGAAATACCATATTTTATACTTACACATATGTAATGATTTGATAATTGCTATTGCTAACTAGCAATTGCTCATTTATTATGTAGCTGTATTCTGATTTATTGACTTAAAAAATTAAAAGTAAATCCCCAAGATATAACATCATTCCTGATGCAGTGCAGAATAAAACGATAAATTGCATATAACAGGAAAAAAATTTTAAAGAGAAAAGCATTGTACTCATTTCATAGCAACTATTTGCACAGTAAGAGTTTTAGTTTTTAAGTATCCATTTGGCTATTCAGCAAGTGGAATATCAAGGATTCTATTCCTTCAGCATAAATAAGTTTGGTGACAATATTTAAAGCCATATTTTTAATTAACTTTTACCTTTACAAAACTACCAAAAGACAGACCAATTTTTAATGAATTGATCATTAACTCCTTAATCTCAGTCATGTTTTTGTCTTTAAATATCATCATTTACCAAGGTTTCACTGCCTAAGGATCAGGTGCCTCAGCTTAGAAAGTCATTATTCTGAGGGTACCTAAATGGTAATGGAGTGATGGCCGTAGCCAATACCTATGGTTCAGCTGTTAGCTGTAGCTGATGTTTTTGCTATGAATAAGTCAACCAAAAAGCTTCCAACTGCCTTTGTAATTGTAGCAGGTGAAACCACATATGTTCCTTAAGGGTCAAGTATCTAAGCACAAAGGTCAACATTTGATAGGCAGGCATAAAATATGCAAGTACCTTATCTTAATGGTGTAATGTTTCTTTCATCTTTGAGGGTCAATTTTCACCAACTTACAGAATTGACACCTTAAAATGTCCCCAGACTTAAGTTATGGAAGCTACTGGCAGTTTGTATTTGTTTTGTTTTCATTTAAAATACAGCCACTTGTGAAGGGAAGCTTCTGAGTTCAAAATGTGATATTTTTTGGACTTTCCTGGTGGTCTAGTGGTTAAGACTCTGCGCTTCCAATGCAGAGGTCATGGGTTTGATCCCTGGTCGGGGAACTAAGATCCCACATGTGCACAGCTTGGCCTAAAAAATAAAAAAATATTTTAAAATGTGATAGTTTTTACAAAATAATATTTAAATGCAATTATTTTGCTTATTTCAGGTCCAAACAAATATAAAAATAGATGTAAAACACTAAAGGGGCAATGCTGGCACTAAAAGCTTAGCTATGCTGTAGTTTTTGGTATGTCTTTTAAAAGAATGGAATGTATTTATCAACATACATTTTTTAGTTTAGGAATTATATTTTAGACAGGTTTTAAATCGCAGAATTTTAAAATAAACCACTAATAGCCATTATCTGTATTATTTAAAGTTATCTAATTTGTACAGAAAGGAAGGACTCTTTAAAAATTATAATGTCTTAATACTTACTTCCAGATATCTTCTCTAAACTTTTAATGTTTGACTCCTGTGTTTTATATGATAATATTTCAAAACAAATCATACCAAATCTTAGTCCAAAGAAGGGGTAGTAATGGAATAAGACTCTCAGGTTGGTGGCAGATCCAAGAGAGTGAGCCAAGTGCATGTTAGGATCTGGAGTCATCAAGAAAGATGGTAACTGCCAAGGACAAGATGCAGGGCAGTTCAAAGAATTATCCATGGTGTGGGGGACTAACTTCTTGGAATCAAGATGTCAACAATGTGTTTTCCCGGAGGTAGTTGTAAATGTTTCTATTCATACATATTTCCATGATCAAACTTCATTTCTTCCCTGCAAGGGATGGTGGCCTTATTTTCATCTGTATTTTTAATGACTAACATATACCCCTTATGTGATAGATCCTAAAATATTACATGAATAAATATTGGAATCAGTGACCACCTAACAGGCAAACAGGGTCCATGATCTTGGAATTCTTGGTAGTAGAAACATGGCAGACTGAATCAGAAGTGAAGGGATTGCAGGATGACACCTACTTACACCAATGAGTTCAAATCTCCTCTCCTAGGTAATTCATACCCCAGGCAATTGAGGGAATCTAGAGGAGTCATGCTGAAAGCTTTTCAGGAATACTTGAGGAAGTGTGAAGTGGAGAAGAGAGACTGGACAGTTAGAGAAAATATCCAGATTTTTCTTTAAAAAGGAATATAAAGTTTCAACTTTTTGATTGGCAAGTGGACACTGATTTGGAAAAAACATAGTCTGGCTTATTAAATGGATGCCCTATTGTATCCTTAACCAAAAATATAACCTTTGAATATATCAGATCCAACGATGAGATGTTCTAGATCTGTGTCTATAGCTGGTTGATTCTAGATACATTCAGAAATGTGTAGTTTTGAACTCATTAATATTTAACTAAATTTATTCTTGCTAATAAAAAAGGAGATACTTTTCTGTACCTGAAGTGATGGAGTTGGCCAAAATTTCATAGAGAACACATGCTCACAGACTTTTAGAGCTGTATCTAGGAATCACCTAGTTCATTTTAATTTTTTAATTCTGACAAAGATTTATAGGCTGACCCAAGATTATATGGCTAGTTAGTTCATATGTAAGTGTTCCAAATTCCAGACAGGAATAATATGCATATTTGTAAAAATATATTTATATAGCTGTGACATACTTTTCAGATATGATTCATTATGTTTATTGAACACACACACAAGCGAGGGAGGTATGTGTGGAGACAGAGAAAGACAGATTTGCGTTGTAGTGAAGAAAACTTACTGACTTACTAGCTCTTAAACTATGTACCTTTGGTTAACTCATTTCTCTAATGGAAGATAATAGTACCTGCCTCATAGGGCTCTTTTGAGGATTTTATATGTATATATGTGTGTGTGTGTGGATGCATGTGTATATGTGTGTACACATACATATAACTTAAAACAGTGTTTGGCATGTGCATGTTAGTTATAACTATTAAAATATAGAAGGGTCTTGTTCAATTCATGCACTCATAATGAAGACTCTTTCTATTATACCCAACACGCTTCTAGTGTGTGGTACAGGTCCTGATGTATCTTTGATGTCATGTTTAATTGGTGCCAATCTGGATTCTCTTTACCCTCAATTTAGTGTTCTTCCTCCCCCCCACAGATATGCACATATACTTACATAAACACACACTCATATATGCATATTCTGTCACATATGCAGTCTCTCTCTTGTTCTGAGGAACACCTAGTTCTGTCCTGGTAGTTTGAAAACCAAGATCTACTTTTTATTGAATGCTTCCCTCTGTGCTAGGCATTTTGCTGGCATCATCAAGGTTTAGTCTTCATAAAATGGTCCAAGATAAATGTTATTATCCTAATTTTAAGATAAGGAGACAGAGGCTCAGAGAAATTAAGTGTTCCAGTTTCCCCAGTTAATAAGTTGCAGAGACAGAATCTGAACTCTGGTCTTTCTGATTCGAAAACTCATATTGTTTACAACCTTGCAAGGAAGTTGGAAATGCTCCTTATAGACTGCAGTTTTAGCCATTGTGGATCTTTTCTAAAGGAAGTGGTGTAGAGAATGATGTCAGCCAAAAAAGAAGTGGCAGATTTCTAACTACTGAGGCTGTCTTAACCATTTCCTAGACTAATTTGAACCACTAGCTATGATCAAAACTGTCCTGTTAAATGGTGGAACTATAATAATTATTTAGTACTGAATTTTGTATATTGTTTTCTGGGTTTTTCTTTTTTATCAATTGCTCATCTGTTTACTTGCCTAGCTTTCCTGTATTTCCCACTCATTCCTTGCCAGAGAATAATGACAGTCCTACCTATTACTTCTCCCTCCACCCAAGCCCACCCTCCTCTCTTCCTGGAAAAGAAGAAACCAGAATTCTTTTGCTCTCTCCTAATATTCATACTCATCACTCTTGGATCTGATGGAATTTTTACAGTATAACTATAAAAGATGACATTTCATCCTAGGAGAAAAATGTCCTGGTTATATCTGAGCTAAATGGATGGATGGATTTTTCTCCATGACTTGATTTTGTGACCCAACTGGGGAAACTTTCAGTTTTATTAGCAGCTGTCTCCCCTTTTCTTATCAGATATTCAGCTTTTAGCACCTAGCTCGAAAGAGAAAACACATGGTTTAAAGTTATTATTTAAACTTCACAAATTGTTATTTCTAAACAATTTTTCTTAGGTAGGGAAACAAATAACTCTGACAAGGATCTTTCAAACAAAGCTGTTAATATTTGCAATTTATATGAATGCTACATCTGAATGGAATGATTGTTTAGCTTTAGTCACATTAAGAAGTGTTGAAAGGAGTGGAAATAGAAAGAAAAGGTGTGTGTAGTTTTCTTCCCCCAAAGATTGAGAGTTGACTTTAAAGGGAAAAATGCTGAGTGTTTCTTAAAACAAAATGTGAACTTCTTTATTTCCTTTGGACATTAGTTGCCAATATGTAAACATTTCAGGAAGAAATTTTATACAACCTCATCTGTGTGTCAGGCAACATTTAATGGTTGAAAGACAGACAGTCCTAAGTCTGAACAATTCTTCACTGGTGCACAAATCTGGGGATTAAAATGACAGTTGATCGTGGACCTATTCTATTATAAACTCCAAGTTGATCATTTAAAATCAGTTACGATCAACAAGTCAAATGATCTTTATTTGCCTTTTATATTTTCCTATAAATATTTCACAACGTTCTCTAGGGTATTTTCTGTTTTTGATGTTGTATATGAAGGTTCTGATTCTTTTTGGAAGGACTATTTGAATAGACTCTTGGTATACAATTTAATTGGTATCTTGCAGACATATGCAATATTCATACATTGTTTCTTTCTCTCCTTGTAGGTAGAAATAACACTTCAGGATATCAATGACAATCCACCAGTGTTCCCAACCGACATGCTGGATCTCACAGTGGAGGAGAACACTGGAGATGGCTCTAAGATTATGCAACTAACAGCCATGGATGCTGACGAGGTAGTTTAGACACTCTCTCTGAATTTTTGAAACCTAGTATTCCAGTGATCTATCAAATTTCTATTGTATGTTGACAACATTTGTTTCCTAATAACTAAGGTTAAGCGTTGTGTGCTCTTTTCCAAAGAAATTAAGTAATTCTTGAAATGTGATATAGGAATGTTAAAATAAAGACTGTCTAGTCGTAATTTTCCTTTGATCAGCAGTTAACAGCTCAGTTCATTGCTGGCTACATTTTGGATTTCTATCCTATAGCATATATAGCTAAGAATTTATTTTTTATTTGTAATTGAAAAAAGCAAATTATTTAAAATTTAAAAAAATTAAGGCTACCTTGCAACTTTTCATTTAATTTGCATATATACATATATGCAAATATAAATATATATAATTTAATTATAGCCTTATATATTTTAAGGAAATTATCTAGGTAGCTAATGAGTTTTCAATTCCATTAATAAACAGAAATTTCTTTCCTAGTGGTAAATTGAAATTTGGGGGCACAATCTAGATTTCTATCTTCTGTATTTATATTTTAAGTTAGCTAATGCTCCAAATGGCATGGCAGCTTATATAATTTGTAATTTACATTTTTCCCATTAAAAAAATAGTATCACTTGTTTTCTCCTTCTTGCTAGGTAAAGGGTTTAATTAATGTTCTAGAGTTTTGGAAAGAGGAATAATGTTCCCCTACACTAGTATACCCTTTCCCTTTAAGCTAAGCCCCAAACAGGTCAGATAATTTAATATCCTTACCCTCAATTAAAATCCAGAAGTATCTGAAAACTTGATTTTTGGCTTATTTCTTTGACTTTAAAAAGGTAAATAATTCAATAGCAGACTAATTTTTAACAGCCAGTACAGAAATGTAATGACTTAGTCATTTATACATTTTGCCAAATTTCCTTTTCCTAAGGAAAAGGAAACAAAATAAAGCAAGGGCATTTAGGTAATTGTAGTTTTCTACTGAAAAAGATTTGGTGTTTCAAGTTTAGTACCTCCTCCTCAATTTTATGTAGAGAAAAGTTTATTCCCAACTCCAGCTACCATTAAGAGTTGTGTGCAGAATATTTCTATTATTATTGATAGATATGAAATATCATCAACTATAATTTAGTAAATACTGCATTTCCTTAAAGCTCATCATTGATAATATATATTTGGATAGCTCAATTCATAAAATTTCATTATCTCTTATTTAGCAAAATAGGTAAAAAACAACAACAAAAAGGAAGCTCATGCAATTGCTATAAGCCTACGCAATCGATACATGAAATAATTGTAATTGTAACAACTGCTCTGTTAGCTATACTCTCTGTAGAAACAGAACAAATAAACCTCATTTATTTCAAGTGATTTATCCAAGGCAGGAAGCAATAATATGTTAATTATAATATATATATATATATATATATATATATATATATATATATATATATATATATATATATATTCTGATGGGATACACTAGTCTCTTAAGACCTGATTGTTTGAAAGAGATGCCAACATTCAACCCTTTTAATACTATTATGTTGATACTGTTAAAATTTTATTTTCCTCTCTACTTTTTCTTTTCAAGATATGACAAAGAAGGGTTAATGCAAATGCAATGCTGCCTGCATGCTTTTTTTTCTCTCTTTAACTTTTCTGTGTGTGTGTATGCCCGCACACACTTGCATTGTCTTCAAGTTCATCTTTTGAGATGTGTTTATATTTATGATGAAATTTGAAGAAGGCTGGGAAAGTCCTATGTCTCTAGGTATTTACATCAACACGGTTTTAGTGTACTTTGTTTTATTTCATTGAGCTTTGTTTTTTAAGTTAAAAAAATGTAAGTAACCATGCTGGTGTTATCCTTAGGTGTTCCAGGTTTTTTTTTTTTTTTAATTACTAAATGTAAGGTGATGATAGCTAGGATATGCAAGAAGTGCATTTGAGGTGAGAGAGAGTGGGGAGTTAAAGGGACAGAAAGGGGTAAAGTTATAAAGCAGGAATAGCTAGGGAAAAGAAAGGAGAATTGTTTGCAATTCAGGGGGCTGTAGGGATGTTGACAATTTGTGCAGGATGTGACTGCCCCTGAAGACATAAAAATCACCACTGAGTATTTTGTAATAGGACCTGTGTGCGGGGGCAAGGAGCGGGGAGGTGGAAGGAGGAAAAGGCAGCAGAGGATGGGAGGAAGTAGTTTCACCTGCAACTTTAAAGAAAAGAAGGGGAGGAGACCTTCAAGATGGCGGAGGAGGAAGAGGTGGAGATCACCTTCCTCCCCACAGATACATCAGAAATACATCTACACGTGGAACTGCTCCTACAGAACACCCACTGAACGCTGGCAGAAGACCTCAGACCTCCCAAAAGGCAAGAAACTCCTCACCTACCTGAGTAGGTCAAAAGAAAAAAGAAAAAACAGAGACAAAGACTAGAGACGGGACATGCACCAGTGGGAGGGAGCTGTGAAGGAGGAAAGGTTTCCACACACTAGGAAGCCCCTTCGCAGGCGGAGACTGCGGGTGGCGGAGGGGGGAAGCTTCGGAGCCACGGAGGAGAGCGCAGCCACAGGGGTGCGGAGGGCAAAGCGGAGAGATTCCCGCACGGAGGATCAGTGCCGACCAGCACTCACCAGCCTGAGAGGCTTGTCTGCTCAGCCGCCGGGGTGGGCGGGGCTGGGAGCTGAGGCTCGGGCTGCGGTCAGATCGCAGGGAGAGGACTGGTGTTGGCTGCGTGAACACAGCCTGAAGGGGGCTAGTGCACCACAGCTAGCCAGGAGGGAGTCCGGAAAAAGGTCTGGACCTGCCTAAGAGGCAAGAGACTTTTTCTTGCCTCTTTGTTTTCTGGTGCGTGAGGAGAGGGGATTAAGAGCGCCTCTTAAAGGAGCTCCAGAGACGGGCGCGAGCCGCGGCGATCAGCGCCGACCCCAGAGACGAGCATGAGACGCTAAGGCTGCTGCTGCC
Organism: Eschrichtius robustus; assembly: GCF_028021215.1. Classification (NCBI taxonomy): domain Eukaryota; kingdom Metazoa; phylum Chordata; class Mammalia; order Artiodactyla; family Eschrichtiidae; genus Eschrichtius; species Eschrichtius robustus. The sequence continues at coordinate 135,887,273 of NC_090827.1, forward strand.
GCCACCAAGGAGCCTGTGTGCGAGCACAGGTCACTCTCCACACCTCCCCTCCTGGGAGCCTGTGCAGCCTGCCACGGCCAGGGTCCCGTGATCCGGGGACAACTTCCCCGGGAGAATGCACGGCGCGCCTCAGGCTGCTGCAACGTCACGCCGGCCTCTGCCGCCGCAGGCTCACCCCACATCCGTACCCCTCCCTCCCCCCGGCCTGAGTGAGCCAGAGACCCCGAAGCAGCTGCTCCTTTAACCCCGTCCTGTCTGAGCAAAGAACAGATGCCCTCAGGCGACCTACACGCAGAGGCGGGGCCAAATCCAAAGCTGAACCCTGGGAGCTGTGGGAACAAAGAAGAGAAAGGGAAATTTCTCCCAGCAGCCTCAGGAGCAGCGGATTAAATCTTCACAATCAACTTGATGTACCCTGCATCTGTGGAATACCTGAATAGACAAGGAATCATACCAAAATTTAGGCGGTGGACTTTGGGAGCAACGATATATATATATATTTTTTTCCTTTTTCTCTTTTTGTGAGTGTGTATGTGTATGCTTCTTTGTGTAATTTTGACTGTATAGCTTTGCTTTTACCATTTGCCCTAGGGTTCTTCTGTCTGTCCATTTCTTTGTTGTTGTTGCTTTTTTTTTTTTTTAGTATAGTTTTTAGCGTTTGTTATCATTGGTGGATTTTTTTGCTTTGGTTGCTCTCCTCTTTCTTTCTTTGTTTTTTTATTATTATTATTTTTAATAATTATTTTTTATTTTAATAACTTTATTTTATTTTATTTCATTTTTTCTTTCTTTCTTTCTTTTTTTCTCCCTTTTCTTCTGAGCCATGTGACTGACAGGGTCTTGTTGCTCTGGCTGGGTGTCAGCACTGTGCCTCTGAAGTGGGAGAGCCGAGTTCAGGACATTGGTCCACCAGAGACCTCCCAGCTCCATGTAATATCAAATGGTGGAAGCTCTCCCAGAGATTATAGGAAAATAATAAGACACTGATGAAAGAAATTAAACATGATACAAACAGGTAGAGAGATATTCCGTGTTCTTGGACTGGAAGAATCAACATTGTGAAAATGACTATACTACCCAAAGCAATCTACAGATTCAATGCAATCCCTATCAAACTACCACTGGCAATTTTCACAGAACTAGAACAAAAAATTTCACAGTTTGTATGGAAACACAAAAGACTCCGAATAGCCAAAGCAATCTTGAGAAAGAAAAACAGAGCTGGAGGAATCCGGCTCCCTGCCTTCAGACTATATGACAAAGCTACAGTAATCAAGACAGTATGGTACTGGCACAAAAACAGAAATATAGATCAATGGAACAGGATAGAAAGCCCAGAGATAAACCCACGCACATATGGTCACCTTATCTTTGATAAAGGAGGCAAGAATATACAATGGAGAAGAGACAGCCTCTTCAATAAGTGGTGCTGGGAAAACTGGACAGCTACATGTAAAAGAATGAAATTAGAACACTTCCTAACACCATACACAAAAATAAACTCAAAATGGATTAAAGACCTAAATGTAATGCCAGACACTATAAAACTCTTAGAGGAAAACATAGGCAGAACACTCTATGACATAAATCACAGCAAGATCCTTTTTGACCCACCTCCTAGAGAAATGGAAATAAAAACAAAAACAAACAAATGGGAACTAATGAAACTTAAAAGCTTTTCTACTGCAAAGGAAACCATAAACAAGACGAAAAGACAACCCTCAGAATGGGAGGAAATATTTGCAAATGAAGCAAGTGACAAAGGATTAATCTCCAAAATTTATAAGCAGCTCATGCAGCTCAATATCCAAAAAACAAACAACCCAATCCAAAGATGGGCAGAAGACCTAAATAGACATTTCTCCATAGAAGATATACAGATTGCCAACAGACACATGAAAGGATGCTCGACATCACTAATCATTAGAGAAATGCAAATCAAAACTACAATGAGGTATCACCTCACACCAGTCAGAATGGCCATCATCAAAAAATCTAGAAACAATAAATGCTGGAGAGGGTGTGGAGGAAAGGGAACTCTCTTGCACTGTGGGCGGGAATGTAAATTGATACAGCCACTATGGAGAAGTGTATGGAGGTTCCTTAGAAAACTAAAAATAGAACTACCATACAACCCAGCAATGCCACTACTGGGCATATTCCCTGAGAAAACCATAATTCAAAAAGAGTCATGTACCACATTGTTCACTGCAGCGCTATTTACAATAGCCAGGACGTGGAAGCAACCTAAGTGTCCATCAACAGATGAATGGATAAAGATGTGGCACATATATACAATGGAATATTACTCAGCCGTAAAAGGAAACGAAATTGAGTTATTTGTAGTGAGGTGGATAGACCTAGAGACTGTCATACAGAGTGAAGTAAGTCAGAAAGAGAAAAACATATACCGTATGATAACACATATATATGTAATCTAAAAAAAAAAAAAAAAAATGGTTATTAAGAACCTAGGGGCCGGACAGGAATAAATACGCAGATGTAGAGAATGGACTTGAGGACACGGGGAGGGGGAAGGGTAATCTGGGACGAAGTGAGAGAGTGGCACGGACTTATTTATACTACCAAATGTAAAATAGCTAGTGGGAAGCAGCCGCATAGTACAGGGAGATCAGCTCAGTGCTTTGTGACCACCTAGAGGGGTGGGATAGGGAGGGTGGGAGGGAGATGCAAGAGGGAGGAGATATGGGGATATATGTATATGTATAGCTGATTCATTATTTTATAAAGCAGAACTAACACAGCATTGTAAAGCAATTGTACTCCAATAAAGATGTTTTAAAAAAAAAGAAAAAGAAAAGGAGGACATTTTTGGAAAACTGCATTTGGACTCTTATGTTTAAAAGATTAAGCTCCTGAGGTTGTTTTCCTTCTTGGATATGTTTTCTCTTAAATTTTTTAGTAGCATTTTAATGACTACTGACTATTTCCAATACTGGCTTTAGAAACCAATTTCTTTGGCTGTATGCCATGCATAATGGATACCTAGGCTTCCTATGGCATTCAGAATTATTGGCTGTTTCCTTTTTTGAGTGGTTTATAATAAATTAATATTAATGCTTTTAGGTAAACCTTCTATCTTCTTCTCTATTGTCGGCTCCTTACCTCTTAGTTAAATTTGAAAATATATATATATATATATATATATATATATATATATATATATATATATATATATATATATATATATATATATATATATATATGTTTGAAATGTTTTCTCTCTTACCAAATCATGGCTCTGTTTTCTTTCTTCATCTAGTTTTGAGTAGGAATCAATATTGAAAGCAAGGAGTTGCTTTTACTTTTACTTTGTGGCCAGCATTAAATTGTCACACAACTATCCAGTAGATTGATTTTGCAAGATTAATAGAATTCTTGAAAATGCTAAGATTATGTAGGTAATCAGCAAATTATGTCCATATATTCTTTAGTTTATACACTTGTCCTTAATTACTAAATTGAACATAAAAATATTAGTATGTTAGAGAAACTAGTAGGTCACTGAAGAGTAATGCCTGGGTAAAGGCATCAGTTTTAGAAAGCAATATATACACATTGAACGTAATTTAAATATCTTTTGAAACATGTGTTGGATCAAGATACACATCTCTCAGAAGCATGTGACATTGTCAGTCTCTTGTTTCCTTCAATAAACAGAATTATTATGCTTGTAATTGGCCAGGATACTCAAGCATTGTTCCATGGTACCATACGTGTTTTTGAAAATACTACTTAAGTTCATAAAATGCATTTGCATTTATAGCTATTTACTTTTAGAATTCCTTCCACTTACTTTTGTCTCTGTGATTCCTCAGGAGAGTGGAATATTTTTAAACAGCATTATTTCCACTGGGCTACAGCTGAAATATGATATTTGTTTCTTGTAGCATTGCTGATACTGCATATTTGGAATATTAAATAAATAGACTTTTCAAAAGACCTAATTAAATCATTACTCTTGGCTACGCATTTTCAGACATTCACTAGAACTACTAATGCACCACATCAGCTGATTTTGAAAGTGAAAAAGATGGTTTATCGACTTAGTCTGATGCCTTTGCTTCTGTTCAGAAGAATTATCATAAGTTTAGGAGTATTAATTATTATAGTCATTTTACAGACAGGACATTTCTAAATTTCAAACCATTTGTACAATAGCTTGAAATATGTTTTTGTATCTTGGCTTTCCCCTAGTTTCCAAATTCCATTTTAATAGGTCAGAATTGAGTTGTAGCTGTTTTTCCCTGGACTGTTTTACCAGAATAATCGAATTCCTTGTGAAATAGAACAAATGGTACAGAACGTGGTCAGATTAGAAGTCTAAAATTCTTATTGAATGTTTTCGTTAAACCATACAGTTACAATAAATATGTTAGATACTCTATGTACACCTGAATATACAAGATATATGTGCATAGTATGTTAAACCCATCTGTTCCATTACTAAATTGAAATGTTCTTTGAGGTATTCACGTTACTAAATTTTAAGGTTGGCTTAGGGAATGCAGTACAAATATAGCAAATGCCACTAAACGTAAATTTTGAAAGAGTATTTTTGCCTTCGACTGTTAGAAATCATCCCCTTATATGTTTGGTCATGAAGATAAAATATATTTAATCTGTGATGGAAAAGATGTATGGAAACTTCAGCTGCTGAAATTTCCCAGCATGTCAGCTTTATAGTCTAAACACCCTAAATTTATATTCTTCCTAATATCTTCTGGAGAGTTCTTAGCCTGTATATTTTAATAAATACCTTGCTATAGCTTAATATGGTAAAAAAAGTATATTTGCTTTTTGTGAGTATATTTAAATCAAAAAGCAATTTTTGAAGTTAACAATTACAACACTACTTATACCTCAGTGTCAAGACTCAATATTACATATTAACAGGAAATCAGAAACTATTTTTCTTGGGATATATAGCAACTCTAATCAAATTTTTTTTTTATAGATTTAAAATTTATTTTATTTTATTTTATTTTATTTTATTTTTTTTTTAAACATCTTTATTCAAGTATAATTGCTTCACAATGGTGTGTTAGTTTCTGCGGTAAAACAAAGTGAATCAGCTACACATATACACACGTTCCCATATCTCCTCCCTCCTGCATCTCCCTCCCTCCCACCCTCCCCATCCCACCCCCCCAGGCGGTCACAAAGCACTGAGCTGATCTCCCTGTGCTATGCAGCTGCTTCCCACTAGCTATCTATTTTACATTTGGTAGTGTATATATGTCCATGACACTCTCTCACCCTGTCACATCTTCTACCTCCCCCTCCCCATATCCTCAAGTCCATTCTTTAGTAGGTCTGTGTCTTTATTCCCATCTTGCCACTAGGTTCTTTATGACCTTTTTTTTTTTTTTCCTTAGATTCCATATATATGTGTTAGCATACTGTATTTGTTTTTCTCTTTCTGACTTACTTCACTCTGTATGACAGACTCTAACTCCATCCACCTCATTACAAATACCTCCATTTCATTTCTTTTTATGGCTGAGTAATATTCCATTGTATATATGTGCCACATCTTCTTTATCCATTCATCCGATGATGGACACTTAGGTTGCTTCCATGTCCTGGCTATTGTAAATAGAGCTGCAATGAACATTTTGGTACATGACTCTTTTTGAATTATGGTTTTCTCAGGGTATATGCCCAGTAGTGGGATTGCTCGGTCGTATGGTAGTTCTATTTTTAGTTTTTTAAGGAACCTCCATACTGTTCTCCATAGTGGCTGTATCAGTTTACATGCCCACCAACAGTGCAAGAGTGTTCCCTTTTCTCCACACCCTCTCCAGCATTTATTGTTTGTAGATTTTTTGATGATGGCCATTCTGACTGGTGTGAGGTGATACCTCATTGTAGTTTTGATTTGCATTTCTCTAATGATTAGTGATGTCGAGCATCCTTTCATGTGTCTGTTGGCCATCTGTATATCTTCTTTGGAGAAATGTCTATTTAGGTCTTCTGCCCATTTTTGGATTGGGTTGTTTGTTTTTTTGTTATTGAGCTGCATGAGCTGCTTGTAAATCTTGGAGATTAATCCTTTGTCAGTTGCTTCATTTGCAAATATTTTCTCCCATTCTGAGGGTTGTCTTTTGGTCTTGTTTATGGTTTCCTTTGCTGTGCAAAAGCTTTTAAGTTTCATTAGGTCCCATTTGTTTATTTGTGTTTTTATTTCCATTTCTCTAGGAGCTGGGTCAAAAAGGATCTTGCTGTGATTTATGTCATAGAGTGTTCTGCCTATGTTTTCCTCTAAGAGTTTGATAGTGTCTGGCTTTACACTTAGGTCTTTAATCCATTTTGAGTTTATTTTTGTGTATGGTGTCAGGGAGTGTTCTAATTTCATACTTTTACATGTACCTGTCCAATTTTCCCAGCACCACTTATTGAAGAGGCTGTCTTTTCTCCACTGTATATGCTTGCCTCCTTTATCAAAGATAAGGTGACCATATAAGCGTGGGTTTACCTCTGGGCTTTCTATCCTGTTCCATTGATCTATATTTCTGTTTTTGTGCCAGTACCAAACTGTCTTGATTACTGTCGCTTTGTAGTATAGTCTGAAGTCAGGGAGCCTAATTCCTCCAGCTCCATTTTTCGTTCTCAAGGTTGCTTTGGCTATTCGGGGTCTTTTGTGTCTCCAGACAAGTTGTGAAATTTTTTGTTCTAGTTCTGTGAAAAATGCCAGTGGTAGTTTGATAGGGATTGCATTGAATCTATAGATTGCTTTGGGTAGTAGAGTCATTTTCACAATGTTGATTCTTCCAATCCAAGAACATGGTATATCTCTCCATCTATTTGTATCATCTTTAATTTCTTTCATCAGTGTCCTATAATTTTCTGCATACAGGTCTTTTGTCTCCTTAGGTAGGTTTATTCCTAGATATTTTATTCTTTTTGTTGCAATAGTAAATGGGAGTGTTTTCTTAATTTCACTTTCAGATTTTTCATCATTAGTATATAGGAATGCAAGAGATTTCTGTGCATTAATTTTGTATCCTGCCACTTTACCAAATTCATTGATTAGCTCTAGTAGTTTTCTGGTGGCAGTTTTAGGATTCTCTATGTGTAGTATCATGTCATCTGCAAACAGTGACAGCTTTACTTCTTCTTTTCCGATTTGGATTCCTTTTATTTCTTTTTCCTCTCTGATTGCTGTGGCTAACACTTCCAAAACTATGTTGAATAATAGTGGTGAGAGTGGGCAACCTTGTCTTGTTCCTGATCTTAGTGGAAATGGTTTCACTTTTTCACCATTGAGGACAATGTTGGCTGTGGGTTTGTCATATATGGCCTTTATTATGTTGAGGAAAGTTCCCTCTATGCCTACTTTCTGCAGGGCTTTTATCATAAATGGGTGTTGTATTTTGTCGAAAGCTTTCTCTGCATCTATTGAGATGATCATATGGTTTTTCTCCTTCAGTTTGTTAATATGATGTATCACGTTGATTGATTTGCGTATATTGAAGAATCCTTGCATTCCTGGAATAAACCCCACTTGATCATGGTGTATAATCCTTTTAATGTGCTGTTGGATTCTGTTTGCTAGTATTTTGTTGAGGATTTTTGCATCTATGTTCATCAGTGATATTGGCCTGTAGTTTTCTTTCTTTGTGACATCTTTGTCTGGTTTTGGTATCAGGGTGATGGTGGCCTCGTAGAATGAGTTTGGGAGTGTTCCTCCCTCTGCAATATTTTGGAAGAGTTTGAGAAGGACAGGTGTTAGCTCTTCTCTAAATGTTTGATAGAATTCGCCTGTGAAGCCATCTGGTCCTGGGCTTTTGTTTTTTGGAAGATTTTTAATCACAGTTTCAATTTCAGTGCTTGTGATTGGTCTGTTCATATTTTCTATTTCTTCCTGGTTCAGTCTCGGTAGGTTGTGCATTTCTAAGAATCTGTCCATTTCTTCCAGGTTGTCCATTTTATTGGCATATAGTTGCTTGTAGTAATCTCTCATAATCGTTTGTATTTCTGCAGTGTCAGTGGTTACTTCTCCTTTTTCATTTCTAATTCTATTGATTTGAGTCTTCTCCCTTTTTCTCTTGATGAGTCTGGCTAATGGTTTATCAATTTTGTTTATCTTCTCAAAGAACCAGCTTTTAGTTTCATTGATTTTTGCTATTGTTTCCTTCATTTTTTTTTCATTTATTTCTGATCTGATCTTTATGATTTCTTTCCTTCTGCTAGCTTTGGGGTTTTTTTTGCTCTTCTTTCTCTAATTGCTTTAGGTGCAAGGTTAGGTTGTTTATTCGAGATGTTTCCTGTTTCTTGAGGTAGGCTTGTATTGCTATAAACTTCCCTCTTAGCACTGCTTTTGCTGCATCCCATAGGTTTTGGGTCGTCGTGTCTCCATTGTCATTTGTTTCTAGGTATTTTTTGATTTCCCCTTTGATTTCTTCAGTGATCACTTCGTTATTAAGTAGTGTATTGTGTAGCCTCCATGTGTTTGTATTTTTTACAGGTCTTTTCCTGTAATTGATATCTAGTCTCATAGCGTTGTGGTCAGAAAAGATACTTGATACGATTTCAATTTTCTTAAATTTACCAAGGCTTGATTTGTGACCCACGATATGATCTATCCTGGAGAATGTTCCATGAGCACTTGAGAAAAATGTGTATTCTGTTGTTTTTGGGTGGAATGCCCTATAAATATCAATTAAGCCCATCTTGTTTAATGTATCATTTAAAGCTTGTGTTTCCTTATTTATTTTCATTTTGGATGATCTGTCCATTGGTGAAAGTAGGGTGTTAAAGTCCCCTACTATGATTGTGTTACTGTCTATTTCCCCTTTTATGGCTTTTAGTATTTGCCTTATGTATTGAGGTGCTCCTATGTTGGGTGCATAAATATTTACAATTGTTATACTTTCCTCTTGGATCAATCCCTTGATCATTATATAGTGTCCTTCTTTGTCTCTTGTAATAGTCTTTATTTTAAAGTCTATTTTGTCTGATATGAGAATTGCTACTCCAGCTTTCTTTTGATTTCCATTTGCATGGAATATCTTTTTCCATCCCCTCACTTTCAGTCTGTATGTGTCTCTAGGTCTGAAGTGGGTCTCTTGTAGACAGCATATATATGGGTCTTGCTTTTGTATCCATTCAGCCAGTCTGTGTCTTTTGGTGGGAGCATTTAATCCATTTACATTTAAGGTAATTATCGATATGTATGTTCCTATTCCCATTTTCTTAGATATTTTGTGTTTGTTATTGTAGGTGTTTTCCTTCTCTTGTGTTTCTTGCCTAGAGAAGTTCCTTTAGCATTTGTTGTAAAGCTGGTTTGGTGGTGCTGAACTCTCTCAGCTTTTGCTTGTCTGTAAAGGTTTTAATTTCTCCATCAAATCTGAATGAGATCCTTGCTGGGTAGAGTAACCTTGGTTGTAGGTTTTTCTCCTTCATGACTTTAAGTATATCCTGCCACTCCCTTCTGGCTTGCAGAGTTTCTGCTGAAAGATCAGCTGTTAACCTTATGGGGATTCCCTTGTGTGTTATTTGTTGTTTTTCCCTTGCTGCTTTTAATATGTTTTCTTTATATTTAATTTTTGATAGTTTGATAAATATGTGTCTTGGCGTGTTTCTCCTTGGATTTATCCTGTATGGGACTCCCTGTGCTTCCAGGACTTGATTAAGTCTTTCCTTTCCCATATTAGGGAAGTTTTCAACTATAATCTCTTCAAATATTTTCTCAGTCCCTTTCTTGTTCTCTTCTTCTTCTGGGACCCCTATAATTCGAATGTTGGTGCGTTTAATGTTGTCCCAGAGGTCTCTGAGACTGTTCTCAGTTCTTTTCATTCTTTTTTCTTTATTCTGCTCTGCAGTAGTTACTTCCACTATTTTATCTTCCAGGTCACTTATCCGTTCTTCTGCCTCAGTTATTCTGCTATTGATCCCGTCTAGAGTATTTTTAATTTCATTTATTGTGTTTTTCATCGTTGCTTGGTTCCTCTTTAGTTCTTCTACATCCTTGTTAAATGTTTCTTGCATTTTGTCTATTCTATTTCTAAGATTTTGGATCATCTTTACTATCCTTATTCTGAATTCTTTTTCAGATAGACTGCCTATTTCCTCTTCCTTTGTTAGGTCTGGTGTGTTTTGACCCTGCTACTTCACCTGCTATGTGGTTTTTTGTCTTCTCATTTTGCTTATCTTACTGTGTTTGGGGTCTCCTTTTCACAGGCTGCAGGTTCATAGTTCCCGTTGTTTTTGGTATCTGTCCCCAGTGGCTAAGGTTGGTTCAGTGGGTTGTGTAGGCTTCCTGGTGGAGGGGACTAGTGCCTGTGTTCTGGTGGATGAGGTTGGATCTTTTCTTTCTGGTGGGCATGTCCACGTCTGGTGGTGTGTTTTGGGGTGTCTGTGGCCTTATTATGATTTTAGGCTGCCTCTCTGCTAATGGATGGGGCTGTGTTCCTGTCTTGCTAGTTGTTTGGCATAGGGTGTCCAGCACTGTAGCTTGCTGGTCGTTGAGTGAAGCTGGGTCTTGATGTTGAGGTGGAGATCTCTGAGAGATTTTTGCCGTTTGGTATTACGTGGAGCTGGGAGGTCTCTTGTGGACCAGTGTCCTGAAGTTGGCTCTCCCACCTCAGAGGCACAGCCCTGATGCCTGGCTGGAGCACCAACAGCCTTTCATCCACACGGCTCAGAATAAAAGGGAGAAAAAAATAGAAAGAAAGAAAGAAAGAGGATAAAATAAAATAAAATAAAGCTATTATAATAAAAAATAAGAAAAAAATTATTCAGAATAAATGTATTCACAAAAAAAATTTTTTTTAATTTTTAAAAATAGATTCATTAATTTTTTATAGTAAAAAATAAGAAAAAAATTATTAAGAAAAAATTTATTAAGAAAAAAATTTTTTTTAAATTTTTTAAAATAAAAAATATGAAAAAACTTATTAAAATTTTTTTTTAATTTCTAAAAATAGAAAATAAGGAAAAAATTATTAAGAAAACATTTATTAGGAAAAAAAATTTTTTTTAAGTTAAAAAAAAAAAAAAAAAAACGGACGGACCTAACCCTAGGACTAATGGTGAAAGCAAAGCTATACAGCCAAAATCTCACCCAGAAGCATACACCTATACACTCACAAAAAAAGGAAAAGGGGAAAAATTAATATATCCTGCTCCCAAAGTCCACCTCTTGAATTTGGGATGATTCGTTGTCTATTCAGGTATTCAACAGATGCAGGCACATCAAGTTGTTTGTGGAGCTTTAATCCGCTGCTTCTGAGGCTGCTGGGAGAGATTTCCCTTTCTCTTCTTTGTTCGTACAGCTCCCAGGGTTCAGCTTTGGATTTGGACCCGCCTCTGCATGTAGGTCGCCTGAGGGCGTCTGTTCCCTGCCCAGACAGAAGGGGGTTAAAGGAGCAGCTGCTTCGGGGCCTCTGGCTCACTCAGGCGGGGGGAGGGAGTGGTACGGAGGAGGCGGGGCGAGACTGCGGTGGCAGAGTCCGGCGTGACGTTGCAGCAGCCTGAGGTGCGCCGTGCGTTCTCCTGGCGAAGTTGTCCCTGGATCACAGGACCCTGGCAGTGGTGGGCTGCACAGGCTCCCTGGAGGGGCGGTGTGGAGAGTGACCTGTGCTCGCACACAGGCTTCTTGTTGGCGGCAGCAGCAGCCTTAGCGTCTCCTGCCCGTCTCTGGGGTCCGCGCTGATAACCCCGGCTCGTGCCTGCCTCTGGGGTCCGCGCTGATAGCCACGGCTCGCGCCCGTCTCTGGAGCTCGTTTAGGCGGCACTCTGAATCCCCTCTCCTTGCGCGCCGCGAAACAAAGCGGCAAGAAAAAGTCTCTTGCCTCTTTGGCAGCTGCAGACTTTTTCCTGGACTCCCTCCGGGCTAGCACCGAAGCCCGAGCCTCAGCTCCCAGTCCCCACCCGCCCCGGCGGGTGAGCAGACAAGTCTCTCAGGCTGGTGAGTGCTGCTCGGCACTGATCCTCCGTGTGGGAATCTCTTCGCTTTGCCCTCCTCACCCCTGTTGCTGCGCTCTCCTCCGTGGCTCCAAAGCTTCCCCCCTCTGCCACCCGCAGTGTCTGCCCGCGAAGGGGCTTCCTAGTGCCTGGAAACCTTTCCTGCTTCACAGCTCCCTCCCACTGGTGCAGGTCCCATCCCTATTCTTTTGTCTGTGTTATTTTTTTTTTTCTTTTGCCCTACCCAAGTACGTGGGGATTTTCTTGCCTTTTGGGAGGTCTGACGTCTTCTGCCAGCGTTCAGTGGGTGTTCTGTAGGAGCAGTTCCACGTGTAGATGTATTTCTACTGTATCTGTGGGAAGGAAGGTGATCTCCGCGTCTTACTCTTCTGCCATCTTGCCCCTCGATCTCTAATCAAATTTTTACTTAAATTATTTATTTGCAAACAACTCAGTCATCAAATACATTTAACTGGTTGTATTTCCTTTATAAGAAAATAATTAAAATAGGACTAAAAGTAACAATTAGCATTGTCATACACTTAAAGCTTCTCAAGGATTGTTCTAGGTCCTTTACACGTATAAGCGCCTTTAATCCTCAGAGCAGCCCTATGTGGTAGGTATTATTACCAACCCGATTGTCCAGGTAAGGAAACACTGGCTCAAAGAGGTTAGGTAGTGGCCCAATGACACACAATTAATAAGTAGTAGAGCAAATATTCAAGCCCAAAACTATGACCCCAGAGCATCAGATCTCAACCAGTACAGTGTATAATATTTAACTCAATATTTCAATTATAATATACATATAAGTAAACATATCTAAATCAAACTGCTCATAATTGAAACAATATATAGGTAAGTTTATAAGAGATTTTTAAATACTGTAAAGTTAGCATACCCCATCATCAAATCCAGATGGGTGCTTCATTTCTTTTCATTAATTTTTATTTGAGTACAGTTGCTTTACAATGTTGTGTTAGTTTCTGCTGTACAGCAAAGTGAATCAGCTATACGTATACATATACCCCCTCTTTTTTTGGATTTCCTTCCCAGTTAGGTTACCACAGAGCACTGAGTTCCCTGAGCTATACAGTAGATTCTCATTAGAAAAATATGGAACACTTCACGAATTTGTGTCATCCTTGCGCAGGGGCCATGCTAATCTCCTCTCTATCGTTCCAATTTTAGTATATGTGCTGCCGAAGCGAGCACTGGGTGCTTTAATTTTAATTTGCTTTAATTTCTTTATTTTTGACTCTGCTAAAATCTGTTCTTTCTTGAAACCTTCCCTTTAACCTCTGTGGCAGGCTGTCCTCTGGGTCTCCTAGGTCCCTCCCCCTCTTCCTCCCTTAGTCCCTGCCCCTTTTTCCCACTCTCTAAATGTAGTATTCAATCTTTATGCTGCTGTTCCTTTCTTGATCTATTCTAATTTAAATCCTCAACAAATCTTGTGGCCTCAACTGTGACCTACATATATCGACCTTCAGATAGTTTTATGAAACCCCTTTTCAAATCTCTGACCACACAACCATTTCTATGGTTATGACCATTGCCACATAACCATTTCTATGAAACTATCCTTCAATCGCTTAACATACTATACATAAAATTATAAAATTTCACTGCATACTTTCTCCGGTGTCAAAGCAGATCCTATCCTGAGATGTCTTCAGCAAGAGTATTCTCCTAATTCACAGCCAAAGTAATTTGCAATTAAAGTTTTTTCCTTCTGTTTCACTTTTACACCCATTGCCTAGAGTTGTTAAAAGAAAGAAATGAGACTGAGTGAAGTAAGTCAGACACAGAAAAACAAATATCATATGATATTTTTTATATTTGGAAATTAAAGAAAGGGTACAAATGAATTTACTTACAATACCGAAGTAGAGTCACAGATGTAGAAAACAAACTTATGGTTACCAGGGGATAAGGGCAGGGGGGAGGGATAAACTGGGAGTTTGGGATTGACATATACACATTACTATACATAAAATAGATAACTAATAAGAACCTACTGTATAGCACAGGGAACTCTACTCAATATTCTGCAATGGCCTATATGAGAAAATAATCTAAAAAAAGAGTGGAGATATATATATATATAACTGATTCACTTTACTGTACACCTGAAACTAACACAACATTGTAAATCACCTGCAATTAAAAAATAAAGAAAGAAATGAGAATATAGGGGAATGTTGAACAAATGAGAGATATTGTTACTGTTACTTCTATATCCAGTAACCTATCAGATCTTACTAATTTGTCCTGTGTATTATGTTTGGTACATAATAATTGAGAGTCTCATTTCTAGAGCAAGATAGCCAGGGTTCATATTTCTTTGTCTCAGTTTCTTTATCTTCAAAATTGGGGTAATAATAGTACGTACCCAACTGGATTACCTTTAAGTACCTAAACAGTTAGTGCCCATGAAGTGATGTGCTCAGAGCAGTGCTTAGCACTTAATAAACACTTAATAAATGTTCTATTTTTCTCAACTTTTCCATTCCTTCTGCCAGATTCCTAGTTCATACCTCAGATTTTGAGTGCTACAGCTCTAAGATCTGAGAGAAAACAAGAATGGATCCCTGCTTTCATATTACAGAACAGGGACTTGGAACCAGAAAATAATACAGATTGTATAGAGTTTCATCTTGAGGAAATAAAGCCCCAGTCTCTTGGGACCAAACCTTACTCACTGTCTCCCTTCTCTGGCCTCTCCTCATTCTAGTCCGTCCTACACTATCGAGAGCCTTAAAAGATTGTTTTCAATTAAAACAAGATTAGTGGTTTCTTGGCCATACAATTCAATGTGTGTTACAACTGAGATTCTCCAACATATACCCATAATCTAATACTTTAGCTTGATTTTTCTTCTTTTATTTTAGATTTAAACTCTCCACACTACCAAATTGGTCAAAATAATCCCTGTCTTTGGTTCTTACACTGCTTATTGCAAGCCTCCATTTAGTGCTCGATTTGTTTAATTACCTTTTCATGAGCTCAGAGTCAGGCAGACTAGGGTTTGAAATCCACGCTCACACTTACAGCGTGACTCTGCATAAGTTAACTAGCATCTTGGAACCCCGTGTCTTCATTTGAGAAATAGTATGTCACGGAGCTGTGAATTGAAGCGAGATAATGCATACTTAGTGCTGTCACTAGGCCTGGCACAGAGCAAGCCTTTAGCAAACCTCTGGTTATGTGGTTAATAGTATTAGCATCATTCGTATTTTCCATGAGTATATTTTAAGAATTAAAAAACATAAATACTGAAGGTTGAGATTTGTTGTGTTATTTAATGGAGTGAATGGTATATATAAATACTGAAGGTTGAGATTCATTGTGTTATATAAACACTGAAATATACATATAAATACTGAAGGCTGAGATTTGTTGTTATTTAATGGAGTGAATGGTGAAAGACTATGTAATATACTACTCTGGCTTGTTACCTTTTGAAATCTTACAGTATCATGTGAAATTAAGCCCCAAAGCTTCACTTTGTCAAATACATAGTCAGCACAAGGAGTGGTACTCTTACTGTTCTATTTCTAGCAGTTCAGATACTCATCTTTTTTTCCTAGGGTGCAAATGCTCTTGTCACATACACAATCATTAGTGGAGCCGATGACAGTTTCCGAATTGACCCTGAATCTGGAGATCTGATAGCTACCAAGAGGTTGGACAGGGAACGCCGTTCCAAATATTCCTTGCTGGTTCGTGCAGATGATGGTCTTCAGTCCTCAGATATGAGAATAAATATCACTGTCAGCGATGTGAACGACCACACACCCAAGTTCTCCAGGCCTGTGTACTCTTTTGACATCCCAGAAGACACTACCCCAGGTAGGTGGCACGCCCGTAAGTGTATTGGCAAGGATCACCTTTGACTATAATTATGGACTATGTTTTGGCTACTCTTAAATTGTGACTAGTTTTTACCATATGCTACTAGGTATAAATGCTGGATTTTGAAATATTTTAATTAACCATCTTCACTACAATTCACAAACAAATTTCTAGACTTTTGAGAGCAAATGAAGTTAGCCAATCATCTGATTACTAATTACAGATATTTCTGTTTCTGAAAGTATTTGTGACATGCATTGTGGGTTTTTCTGGCAACCATAGTTTTGATAGCATTTTTCCACTTTAAAAATGTCTGATGTTCACTTTGTTATAAAGCAGAAACTAACACACCATTGTAAAGCAATTATATTCCAATAAAGATTAAAAAAAAAAAGTCTGATATGATTATGTTGCTGTGCATAGAAAGAGCAAAGAAAAGCACATGAAAACCTTTCATTACTGGTTCTAATACTTACTAGCTGTGTGAACCAGGGCAGTGTATTCATTTCTCTTAGCTTCAGTTCCTTCTTCTGTATATGGAAACAATCATTCCTGTTAGAGTTAGGGTAAAACATATATGAGTTTGCTAACATGGGGTTTGAGGATTAGCAGATGCTCAATAAATGTTAGTAGAATAGGAATCCTGAATTCCCACCTTGTCTTTTTGAACATATTATGCTGTGACTGTTGAGTTTGAGTACCCAAAATCCATGTAATTGGTGTGGGTATGCTTCCTTCCCACTATTGGAAATTCTTATCTAAAACTGAAATTGTATTCTGAATTACATTTGGAGTGAGTTTGGAATAAGGCATATGTTTTAGAAACTCATTTGACAGAGGACTGAAACATTTATAGAAGCCTACTTTTCACTAGTCCCCAAGATGAGTTATGCATGTCCTTCATGTAATTCCCATTACATTTCTTTCTCGCCTTAATTCTAGCAATGGTCATGATACTGACCAGGGTTCATGGCCTTCCCCAGGCAATAGAAATTGACTAGAGGCCAGACAAGAAATTCAGGCAAGGCTTTATTGGGGCCCCTGCCCCCGCAGGAAGGAGCAAAAACAAGTAACAGGTTCCCTTGCTCGCTCCCTGAGGGGGGGCAAGCTGGTTCCTTATGTGGGGTCAGGGTAGGGGTGTGCCCAGGGGTCGGGCCAGAGGGGTGGCTTAGGTGTTCTGCCCACCCGTTTGTGGTGCTGAGTGCAGGGGGCATGCACAGTACCCTGCTTTTGCTCCCAACACCCAGTTTTTGTTCCTGGCTCTTCAGAAGTGGCAGTTGGTTTTTTTGGTCTTCTTTTTATCTCTTGGTCCAGAATTTGTCCCAACTGGGCATGCACACAGTTATTTTTAGTCCCATATAGTTTCTCTGTATTTGTTTTGCTTGAGGAGAGGTGTGTGCAGGTGTAAGCACTGCAGCACTGCAGCAAAGGGCCCCAGGTCCCAGCCTGTCTCGGTCATATGAGCTGTCAAGTGGTATCCCCTCAGCAGAAGTTTGTGTTATTCCTTGGAATCCCCAGTTCCTGACACTAGAAATGGGCCCCAATATATGCTCATTGAATTCATCAATATGTTTATGATTTGGTAGTGCCAGGTAGAAAAATAATGTCCGAAGTAGTGTTCATTCCCCAGAACATTTACATTGCAACATAAGATCTACTGGATATCTAATATGCTATACATTTTGATACTATTTGGGAATGTTGGTATCGGTGTTAATGTAGAAATCTACAGAATGTTGTGTTCATTATATTTTCATAGTAATTCTCTAGTTAAGATACTTTACTGTAGAAATAAAGTTTTTGATATCATAAGTATTCTCTTAGCAATACCCTGTCCCATTAATTTTAGACTCTTATTTTTCTGATAGGTTCTTTGGTAGCAGCTATTTTAGCTACAGATGATGACTCTGGTGTGAATGGAGAAATTACATATATTGTAAATGAAGACGATGAAGATGGCACATTTTTCCTGAATCCAGTTACTGGAGTCTTTAATTTGACTCGAATATTAGATTATGAAGCACAGCAATATTATATTCTCACTGTTCGAGCTGAAGATGGTGGGGGACAATTTACTACCATTAGGGTTTATTTCAATATACTAGATGTAAATGATAACCCACCCATTTTCAGCTTGGATTCATACAGCACATCTTTAATGGAGAATCTACCTCTAGGATCTACTGTTCTTGTGTTTAATGTTACTGACGCAGATGATGGTATGTACTTTATTTTATATACTTAAACTTTATTTAAAAATATCATCAGCTTTATCTCGTATTTCTTTACTGGGTGCAGCTGTCACAAAATTGCATTTTGTAAGTATAGGTCCAAAGTTGAGGAATAGATTATAATTTAACTATAGAGGATGAAAAGATTAAGTATTTTATTAGTTAATTTCTTATTTATAACAGTTACACAGCATGCATTGTTATCATCTTATAAGCTTTTTAAACTTTATCTTTCTTTTTTTCTCCCTAACTGTATGACACTTTTGCAGGTTAGCAATGTAGAAGTCATAAAACAGCTTTTTGGTAGGTTTATGTCAGATAAATAACTACTTGCTTACATATATTCTTTTAACATGAAAAGGATAAAATATGGATGCAAAAGGAAAACCAAAGTCTCAAAAAATACTTAAGAATGCATGATTAGTTTTATATTTCTGACTGAAAACTCCTCAGAGTATTTTAGCAAGCTTTCATGCTTTGTCTCAAAGGACAGGTTCAGATCTCTTTAATTTATGCTATATAATCCAGTTGGGATTTTACATTAACTCTAGACTTTACGATGTTTGATTTTTGCTTGATTTTTATTTATTTATTTGAAAAACTTTATTTTAAAATAGGACTCCCTTGGTCTTTCTTCTAAGACTAACTTGTATATACAAATATCAGATAATATAGGCTCAGAGATAACATTGTATAGATTATCAGTCTTTAACTAAACTGTTTGGAAAGTTAATACCTTGTTTTCCTTTCCACTGGATGCAGCCAAACGTTCAATCAGTTGAGAAAACAAGGGACATTATTTTAAGAGGAAATGGGTCTCTAGCCCAAGGATATGCCTCGTGACATAGGCATATCAACCTTAATTTAGAATTTCCTGGTTCTTGCTGACTTAAATGATTTATGTAATCTCAGAGTACCATTCTATCTCAACATTCTGCTCTATACTTAGTTTCCTTTCAGGAGTGTCCAGAATTGCCACTTAGAAAGATATGAGAGGCAAAGAGCACGGTATTTTAATACATGAAAATGCTTTCTTTAGAATTCATTAAGTACATTTTGAAGTTTTCCCCTCTTATTTAAGCACAGTTAATATTGGACACATAAATATACCTAAAATAGAAGTGCCTATAATGTTAGTTCTAGAAATTGCTAATAATATTAATAACAATAACCGACAATTGTCAAATACAGGTCGTCCCTTGGTATCTGCAGGGGATTGGTTCCAGGACCCCTACTGGTACCAAGATCCAAGATGCTCAAATCCTTTATGTAAAATGGTGTAGTATTTGCATATAATCTATGCACATCCTCCCATATAGATCACTAGATTAGTTATAATACCTAATACAATATAAATGCTATGTAAATAGTTGCCAGTGCATGGAAAATTCAAGTTTTGCTTTTTGGAAATTTTTGGACTCTTTCTTTCCCAAATATTTTTGATCCATGGTGGTTGAATCTGTGGATGGGGAACCAACCAGCAAATATGATGGGCCACCTGTCCTTAGTATGTACCCAGTCCTGGCCTAAGAACATTGCTCAGTCTATTTCATGTACATCAGCCCAGCTCTGTAATTGTCTACCATTAGGCTTTATACACAACTGAGGTTAATCTTTATTTTGGATGTTGATTTCTCTATTATTATTGATATAAACTTAATTTACCTGGTCTCTGGATATGAACTTTTTTTATTGGTTCCAACTTTTCTGTAGTGAAGAATTATCTGCCAGGTTTCATTGTGACTTATTTATTATGTATTAGAGAGAGTCCATTGTATCATAGGATTGTGTGCAGCTCTAAAGTAAATTTCATTTATCCTCACACCTTGATTGTAGGGAACTGGGAAAATAGCAAATAAGACACTTTTTTTGTGAAAGCTGCTGGAATAATCCATGCAAGTATATGCACAGAAATGTGTTAACCATTGACTTCAAGTTACTTTTTATGGATTTTTTTTTTTGCCTTTAATTGTGTTAGGTAAAAGTTTCAAGCTACATTTTTCCATTGTTTTAGTTTAGAATACTTTTATCAGTGTAATTTCCTGTACTTTGACCTAAAATATAGGACACAGTTTCTAATCTCTCTGAATTACAAGGATCATGATAAGACTGTACAAGGGTAACCTTCTTTGTTTAAAACTGCCAACTCAGTTATACTAAATAGTCCTCAACATATTTTACAAACAATATTATTTAGACTTTTCTAATTAGCAAATTCATTTTAATCTCTGATCAAGAGTTTTCAGATGAGAGAATATTGTCATCTTAAATGAAGACATTTTATATGGAAATAAATTTAACATTTTCTATTACTTATATCTAAATTCTCTAAAAATAAAGCAAATATTTTATATCTAAAAATAAAGCAAATATTTTAATGTGTTCACAAGATAAGTAGCACATGTATTAATCTCAAGGCTTTGATGCATACAGTTAAGAAAGTATTATATTGAGGCAAAGTATTATAAAATGGAAGTTTCATGGAAATATTCTGGCTTTGATAATTATTACATTATCCTAGAAATAAATCCATAAACTCTTCAAAATATTGGGGAGTTGTAGAGTCATAAAGCAATTGTAATTATTGCTGAATAAATTTACTGATATATGCTTGGTACACAATGCAGATCATTTGACCTGTAAATGGGTTTCATATTCCAGTGACCTGATGACCTTGTTGGAACTGCTTCATAAAAGTGAATGCTATTTGCAAGAGTTCCATGTGTTATAGCTGTATGAAAAGTTGACAAATACTAATTCATCATAGAAATAGACAATATTTATGGATTGTGAATAAATATACACATTTCATAGCAGAGCTACATACCTATAGTTATATGCTATATTTCCTGGAACTAAATTATTCTTAAGATTGAAATAAAAATCAACCAAAAAAAAAAAAAAAACCCTAACACAACCACACACACACAATAAAGCTGCCAGAAAGAAAGAAATAGTCATGTAAATAAACTGCTTTCAGAACATTGAACACAAATGGTTAGAAATATGAACTTTTCTAAGCTTAAAAATCTGGTGCTATGAAAGCCCACTAAATTCAAGTCCCAACACATATGAATAAATTATAGAATGCTAAAATAATATATTTAGTGATTCATGATTGGGATATTTGATGCAAGGAGCAGAGAGAGAAGAATGGCCTGAGCTCTCTATTTTTCAGGATAGTACAAAAGTTCAGGGAGAATTTTGAGTTTCAGTATGTCTACATGTATTTTCTAGATGTAGAGCACATGCCCAGAGTCGCTTAGACTTGACAGGAATGAAAAGTCCTTTTCCTTACAGTAAAGTCCATATAGATGGCTTCCATGGCCTGTAATTGCAACCATAAGGTCTCAGTTCCTGAGATGACAGCTGTTTCTTAGATGATGCTGCAATATTTTGTGCAAAACTAGTTGTATTTCTATGTTTATTTTTTCAAAGATAATGATTGTTATCATCAGTTCATTTTTAATGTTATCACCTGATACATTTGTCATTATAAATTTGAATATAAAACCAAATTTTTCTTTTTTCATAATTCTAAAGTTTAATATTTATTACTTCCACCATCCACCTACTCCACTAAATGTTTTCCCTAAAAAGGAGGCTGTCCTGCTGTTTACAAGGCTATAAAATCTTGGTATCATGTTCTCTTTTTGCCTCTGCAAGTTAATTGTTTACTCCAGGAAGTAGCATACACAGTGGACCAAGGGTGTTCAGATCCTTGATTTAATTACTTGCATTCCAGTTGATTTATGTAGAAATGTTAGGCCATCACTTTGTAGCCATCTGTAATTTTGTAAGTATTTTAAATTTCTTTTGGTCTTGGGCATGAAAGGTTTTATATGCTTACAGGGAACTATATCTCTGCTTGTTGGTATTATTTTTATCCAGATGTCTTCATAACTTTTTTCTCAATAATAATTGTGTATGAATTTGTGCCTCAAAGAATAGGAATTAAATATTTACTGATGGAGTTAGCCATAGGAAATGCAAAAAATTTCCTTAGAGAGTAATTCTATTTAAAAATATATTAAATATATATATATATAATATATATGGGTGTATATATCTTTAAAATCAAATTACTTTCTAAGTAATATATACATATATTGCACCAGTTGATGAAACTTTTTTTCTTTGCATCAGTTGATAGAACTGTTCTTCCCCCCAAACCTGTGGAATTTTAAGTCAAAGAGTTGAAGTAGGCTGTTGACCTTGTTCTATCCAGATCTTAAAATTCTCTTTATCTCCTGCTGGTGAATTGAGCTGTGGCCTCCGTTAGCTTTATTTATTCATATTTTTCCTGATCCTCAGAGTCCTAAGTATTTTGAACTTTATAACCTCTGCTTTGTTCTCTTGTGAATAGTCTTAAATAAACTACAAAGATTAAAAGCCACAACTCTTAATGAGGAGAAAAATCCTACCTTTTCAAAGATCTACTCAATCCTTGTTTATCCTAGAAATTTTTGTGAATAAGCCAGTTCCCGAAAGTTATCTCCATAAATATTTTTCTCTGCATCAACATATTGACAAAAGACATTAGATAAGAGACTATTAAATCACAAGAAAACAGTAAGTCTAGCATTTTTAAAAAAAAAGAACAAGCAGACTTTACCTGGTAGAAAAAAAATCCTGCTACTCAACTAAACTGACCTTTATAACGATTGTAATGAGTTTAAAGAAAAGGCGAAAGCAAACTCAAATATTCGCAGAATCTTGAGAAAGAGTATTTTTCAAGAAATAAAAGAGGAAAAAGGCGATCAAATTGTTCTAGAAGACTTTTGGCAAAGAGTGGACATCATTTCTGACACCTGAATAGTTAAAATTAACTTCAGAAATATAGGAGCTGTTTGTAAGCAGTTTATGTAACTCAACAGACTTTCCCTAGCAGAAGATCCCAGAGTACAGTATCTTTATTAAGGATGAATTATCTAGATATACAATATGTTTCTTAGAAATTCTTATCCTATGGTTGCCCAACAGCTTTATGATAAAATATAAAAGTACACATGACATTGTGCACCAGTGAAGAAAATGCTATTCTGGGGCAGAAAATATGATTTTTCTTTCTGTTTGCACTGCTTATCTGTTGTTTACCTTTAAATTATTTACTAAACTAATAGGTTGATCCATTCTTCATATCATCTTTGTTAGAAGAATCTCTGCAATCATTTTATGAAATGAGGATTTTTATATAATTATTTTTTACTTTTTATTTTATATGGGACTATAGTTGATTAACAATGTTGTGTTAGTTTCAGGTGTACAGAAAAGTGATTCAGTTATACATATACATGTATCTATTCGTTTTCAAATTCTTTTCCCATTTAGGTTGTTACATAATATTGAGCAGAGTTCCCTGTGCTATACAGCAGGTCCTTGACACATGTTCCTGGGAAAAATAGATAAAATATTATCTAAAAATAGCCCCAAAATAGTGTGAACCTTTATATTTGGAGACTTTTACTGCTAATATTTCTTTCAAAAATTACTTTTAAAACACTGTACATATACATAATAAAATTTGAAAGAGAATTATTTTCTCAAAGGCCATTAGCCAGATGCTTAATAGGAATTAAAAAGTATTTATTGGTTCTGACAAGAAATGTAAAAGTAGACTTAAAGCATCCATGACTAATGCCATACATCAGAAAATTTTATTACCCTTCTCTGAAAATTGGTGTCGGCCTCAATAAATTACTAAAGTGATAAATGTTTGGCTAGTAGTATAGTGTGGCACTGTTAATGTTGAACTCTCAGGAATTATGTGACAGAAATAAGTAAATGCATAGAAAAATATCCGCTCTCTGGAATATTTTTTTCCTCTTTATTTTTGTAATTTAGCATTTCAACACCATGGTAAATAGCCCACAGTGTATAGATCATTTGTTCACCAGATTGTAAACATCTTTTCAGATCAGACGTTGACAAGAAAAGGATTATGGGTTATGTATTACTTATAAAGAAAATTAACTGTGGCTAAATCATCTGTAAGGTGTGTTTGGAGGCATCATATATCAAATGTGCAGTTTCATATCATGAAAATTTTGGTGCAGTTTAGTTTGCAATCAGCACATATTTCAGAAAATTTAATTTTTCCCTTCCATTTCAGGCATCAACTCCCAGTTGGCTTACAGCATTGCTTCTGGTGATAGCCTTGGGCAGTTTACAGTTGACAAGAATGGGATACTGAAAGTCCAGAAAGCTTTGGATCGGGAAAGTCAGTCCTTCTACAATCTGGTCGTTCAAGTGCACGACCTGCCACAGCTTCCAGCCTCCAGATTCACAAGCACTGCTCAAGTCTCCATTATTTTGTTGGATGTAAATGATAACCCACCAACATTTCTTTCCCCTAAATTGACATACATTCCAGAAAACACACCTATTGATACCATTGTTTTCAAAGCGCAAGCAACTGACCCAGACAGTGGCCCAAATAGCTATATTGAGTACACCCTACTGAACCCTTCGGGAAACAAGTTCAGTATTGGGACCATTGATGGAGAAGTGAGACTCACTGGAGAACTGGATCGAGAAGAGGTTTCTAATTATACTCTAACAGTGGTGGCTACAGACAAAGGTCAACCATCTCTCTCTTCATCTACAGAGGTTGTAGTTATGGTACTTGACATCAACGATAATAACCCTGTTTTTGCACAGGCCATGTATAAAGTGGAGATTGATGAAAATACACTTACTGGAACGGATATAATACAAGTATCCGCAGCAGATGGAGATGGAGGTACAAATGGACAGGTCCGCTACGGCATTATTGATGGTAATGCCAATCAGGAATTTCGGATCGACTCAGTCACAGGTGCAATCACCGTGGCTAAGCCCTTGGATAGAGAGAAGACCCCTACTTACTTTTTAACTGTTCAGGCAACAGATCGGGGCAGCACCCCCAGAACCGATACCTCCACTGTCAGCGTTGTTCTACAGGATATTAATGATTTTGTTCCCATATTTGAGCTATCTCCCTATTCTGTAAATGTCCCTGAGAATTTGGGGACACTACCCAGAACAATTCTTCAGGTCAGTATATTTAAATAAAACAAATATTGTGTTCATTATAAGACTCTCATTTAATTATAATGTACATGCTTCCCCCACTCTCTTCCTCTTTCTCATCCAAAAATGCTTACTTGCAGGTATAGCAAATCTTGAAAAGGACAGTTTTATGAAAATTATACCTAAGGACTTGTTGATTTCCTTGTAGATTAAATATTGCATTTCAGTTATATTCTTTTGTGTTTACTCATGTTGCACATATTTATGCATTTGTGTATTTTTGAATTTTGTTTCACTATAACAGTAATATCTGCACATGGTAAGAAAATAAAATGATGTAAAAGTTTGAAAACTGTTACAAATGTTGTTCTCCCTTCCGTCTTTACAAATCCAACTACTTGGATGAAACTGCTGTTAAAATTTTTTGTGAAGCCTTCCAAAAATGCAATGTATGGCTTTTATGCCTAGTTTTGCACAAATAATGCATAGTACTCTGTACCATTTTAATTTTTTGCTTGAAACTTACAAACATGTCTTTGAAACCTTTTAATATTGGGACATATGGCTCTACCTCATTATTTTTAATGATACACTTTATTTCATGATATACATTTTGTTGGTTTTACTCTCATTCATGGTGTGTATTATTCTCTCCTATAGGTCGTGGCAAGAGATGACGATCAAGGTTCTAACAGCAAACTCTCATATGTTATATTTGGTGGTAATGAAGACAATGCTTTTACTCTCTCATCTAGTGGAGAACTTCGAGTGACACAGAGTTTGGACCGTGAAACAAAGGAGCATTTTGTTTTGTTGATCACAGCTACAGATTCAGGTAAGTCTGTAATAATCTTGTTCAACTGTGAAGAATTTCTTCATAATATAAATAAATGGAAGTATTTTTGTCTATCATTAATTTAAATATTTGTTGAAATTTACTAATGCTTGGAACTCCAGTTGTATTTACATCATTTATAGAACATATATCACTTTATGAAATTTATATGTAAGTTGTAAGAGCTTAAGCACATTACAAGCAAAGCTCTATTCCTGTAAAACAAAATGTGTCCTTGCCTGGAAGGATGCCCCAGTACCTCTGGGGGTGACTTGATGCTCTACCACTTGATCTGCGGGGCATTGCAAATATTGGGTTGGCCAAAAAATTCTTTTAGGTTTTTGCAGAACAAAACCCAAACGAACTTTTTGGCCAACCCAATACTTTAGCTTTGAAAACATCCAAATTGTTCTAACTGGTCATGCAGATAAGAGAGTGGGTCCAGAGTTTTACTTCATTAGTCCTTTAGGTTCTGCAAAATTGTAAGTAGCCATAATAAGCTTTTTTTTTTTTTTTTTTTAAAGATTTATTGATTGATTGATTGCTATGTTGGGTCTTCGTTTCTGTGCGAGGGCTTTCTCTAGTTGCGGCAAGCGGGGGCCACTCTTCATCGCAGTGCGCGGGCCTCTCACTATCGTGGCCTCTCTTGTTGTGGAGCACAGGCTCCAGACGCACAGGCTCAGTAGTTGTGGCTCACGGGCCCAGTTGCTCCGCGGCATGTGGGATCTTTCCGGACCAGGGATCGAAACTGTGTCCCCTGCATTGGCAGGCAGATTCTCAACCACTGCGCCACCAGGGAAGCCCCATAATA
Source organism: Eschrichtius robustus (assembly GCF_028021215.1). NCBI lineage: Eukaryota > Metazoa > Chordata > Mammalia > Artiodactyla > Eschrichtiidae > Eschrichtius > Eschrichtius robustus. The sequence goes on from NC_090827.1 coordinate 135,913,947, forward strand.
AGCATTTGATGAAGCCTCACAGAGCTCCAAAAAGAGCAGTGAGAGCCCCGGGTTCTCACTGAGATAGCAGTGTAATGGACTACCATGGAGAGAAAGAGAAGCAGTATACGTTAGCTTTCAGTGTTTGGAAATAGTCATTACATAAAATTGTATAGCAAGTAGCATAAAATACAATCTATTAAAAAAGGAACATTACTGTTTACTGCTACATTATTTTGCATATATTGACTCTATTCATTAGTGTTGATCACTTCTAATTAAAAACTGAAACAACTAAAAGTTTGTTAAAGAACCATTATGCCTTGAAGAAAATAGGTATTGCTTAAATATTCTTTGAATGAATGAATGAATGAATGAATCATTGATCTACAAAAGTATCAGGGAATTATGAAACATTGTCTTTATGTAACACTCATTTATAAAAATTGTCACAACTTAGTATTTTAAGTATTGAGGAATTTAGTAATGTTGACATTTTAAAATTTTGTTGAAATTGTTTTAAGCCAAGGCAGATTTTGTTTGAACCTCAAAGGACTGACATTTTTTGTATATGTATATTCATGTAAATATGTGGCTCCTGCTATAGAAGAACAATTCTGAATTTTCAAATGAGCTGTTTTTACTGTGGTTGAAACGTTTTTGATGAATATAATATATCAATTTTTTTTATATATATATCCAGTTTCGAAGTATACAATTTCATGTTACCACTTCTCATTAAAAAAGATTTTAAGATTGAGTAATAATAAATTTATGTTAAGTATTCAAATGATAGTGCCATTGCTTATTAATCAAGGTGGCTCTGTCTATATATTATTTGCCATTTGCTTTTGGAAGTGTAATCATCTGAGACTATTATTTTATGAAAGAAAGAACTATTCTCTATATTTTTTAATGGGTGTGAATGACCATGTTACATTTCATGCAAACTATAAAATCCCAGAGAATGATGAACAGAATGTAGTGTGCTAACCACATAAAACTTAAACAAGTTGATCTGAAACATGTTTCATTATATGTGTAGGCAGTGCTTCTTGGTCAGTAGGTAAGCATTTTCATGTGAAAAATGCAGTCACTGCCACATTGCTCAAATCAATCCAGTATTCAAGAGTCACCTGGAGGGAAGAGAGGATGAAATGGAGTAGAAACTGGTAGAGGGTCAGATATTTAGAACCAAGGTTTTATTGCGAAAACACCCTAGTCTCAGCTCTCCTCTCCAGTTCCTGGATGTGTGCAGTCAATTCTAGGCATGCACAATAACAGCCTTTGTGGAGGTCAAGTGGGGGAGGAGAAACCAGAACCAGGAATCTGGTCGCTAAGGCATCAGTCACTATAAAACTTGTTGCACAAGATGGTGTGTCACAAGTAGGTCACCCCAGGGTGAGGAGCAGATTGTGATTGTGAGAATGCAGTGCGTGGCAGGGCACAACCCACAGAAGTTCCCCATCAGAGGATTTGTACTTTGGAACACTCTAAAGTCAAAAGCCATGGTAGAGAAAGAATGTAATCATCTAGACAAGAGTGCCTGTTTTCAATCAAATCATTCTGAGAATTTAAAAATCTTTTTGTGTGCCTACAAAGCCAAGGGGGGATATTGTGAAGGGGAAGGGAATGCTTGTTTTTTTGACATTTGGCAATCTAAGTCTTGCAGTTTGTCAGGTTTTACAGATATTAGCCCATTTCTATACATTACTTTTCTTTATTATTTCAAAGACTTTGGTGCTTTTATTTCCACCCTACTTACAGTAAACCCCAGCTCACAGTGGTTAAATAATTTGCCCAGGATTACACCTCCAAGAAGTAGAAGAGCAGGATTCAGACCCTAACATATCTGATTTCCAAGTTTAGTGTATATGAAGGTTTTAGTGTGGAGGTAAAGTAAATTTTGAAAAATATATTCATTTTCAAAATTATTTTATTTGCAAATTAAACCCAATACTATTCTATATAATATAATATAATGATAAAAGCTTTGAATATGAATTGATCTTGATTTGAATTCTGGTTCTGTCATAATTTTCTCCATGATTCAGGCAAAAAGTATCATCTCTCTCAATCTCAGTATCTTTCTCAGTAACATGGGGATAATAGTAATTACAAAATATTTTATTACAAGGTTTAATTGATACAACATATGTTAAATTGCTAAATATGCCTACCACATCACGTATATAATAATTCAAAAAAGAATTGTGATCCATGCACTTTAAACATTTTAAAATTCTTAGAAATATTTGCCCTGTTCTTTACTACATAAGTATTCTTATTAGAAAATATGTGAATTGGTGTTAAAAAGCATTTTTAAAAATTGCAGTTCATATTTTTACATTTTATACATTATTACATTAAAAACTTTTATTGTGGTATCAGAGTTTTTTTCAAACTTCCAAAGAATATATTGCTTAGTAAGTGAGTGCTTAACCATTTAAAAACTGTAGTTCAGCCAAATTATGGTTAAGGAAGCCTTTGTGGGCTAGCCAGCAAGCTTAACCACCACTTGTAATGCCGTTTCTCCATCAATATGACAGCACAAAAGGGACATTTCATTAGGAAAAAAAGAAAGAATGAAAGAAAAAGAAAGAAGGAAGGGAGGGAGGGAGGGAGGAAGAAAGAAAAAGAAAACTTGAAATGATAGAGTTAAAATTATTCTCTTCTAATGCTCATGGGTGAGTCAGCCTGTTGGGAGGAACTTTCGCAAGTAGGAGGTTCAATAGAGCCTTGGTCTAAGTGAGCAGACTGCGCAAGAACCAAGTCCTGGTTCCAGGGAGCTGAACTGTGTGCATTCCTGATGCCATCAGTCTTGATGCTGGGGAAAATTGGGGATCTAGAATTCTTAATATAAGGACAAATAATGCAAGTGCAACTCTAATTTCTATGAAGGACTGTTGCCATTAAATGAAACATGTGAAGACCAAGTGTGTGTATATTCTACCCAATATTGAGATAGGAGAGTTAGTTATAGAGAGTGAAAATTCATATCATCAGTAAAATGAAAGTATCTGGAAGTTTGTCATTTAGGCTAATTAGCATGGTGGGAGACATAAATGAGATTCAGGGACACTGGTGCCTTGGTCACAGTATTTTGGCAGTCTTGGAAATTAGAGAATTGCTTGAATTTTGCCCCAAAGCACAGATTTTTATGAATTCTTTTTTGGGGGTTGCCTTGAAATGGACTGGTGTCTATGAGGCCACGGGAGTGTAAGTATTCAATTAGGTGTCTGAAGGTCATTTCATACAGATCACATGTAAAGCAATCAGAAATTGTGAAGTAAGTTGACTAGATGCTTTTAAGATTATTAAAACTCATATGTGACCATAATTTTATAGTCAATTCCTTTGTATACTTTTGGTATCATCGATATCCACTAGTATGGAAGAATGTGAGAGTTTCAGATATCGGGCTTCAGAATCTGCAGTTTAATCCTATACTCCAGGAATGAAGTCTCTAACACAGGATTTAGAATACTTATTCACTGCTATGATTTAAAAGTCAAATTGGTAGATGACATGAGAAAATTCAGAAAAATATGGCAGCTTTTAGGTCCCAGATGCGATGTTATTCTCAAATTTGCAGTGTTCTAAGAACCAGGGAAATATCAGTGCTCTAAAGAAGGAAAAAAAATTGACAGTTTTATTCCTTAGCTCACAAATCACTTTTGCTTTGCTCTTTTAAAATTCTTACCCGATGGCAGCCCAAAGATGGGTCAACTTTGGCAATATGGCAGCGATTGAAGCAGCAGCTTACTTTTATCAGCATATCTCTAAATCTTTGAATATTTTTGGAGAAAATACTAGCATTCCACTATCATCATATTTTTATTTACTGACTGCATGGCTATAGAGGAGGACATCTGGAAACTCTCTGACTACTCCTGTCTACTGCTTAAAATGAGCTGCACCCACACTATCCTATGTGTGTGGGACTGACTGTTACAATGTTAAGTAACAATACCAGGACAGAGTATAATAATTCTACCTCATTTTTTTCCTATAGGATTTACTTACTAAAGATTAACTTAATGACTACAACTCAAAGATGATATTTTGTTTGGTGATATTTTGTTTAACTGGTGTAATGAAAAGTATGGACATTCTGCCTTCAGTCTGTATTACTCATTGCTACTTCTTCTAGAAATGTGTACCAAGTAGAAACTCCTAGGAGGTTGAGGCTTCACCTAGGTGTAGTCATGCAGGACCTGCAGAGAGCCCAGCTCTCCGTGGCTCCTTCTAAGAGGGGAGCTGGCCCTAAAGCTGTTAATGTCCTTAACATGGTTTGGCATTCTGTTCCCAAGGACCCTTCCTTACAAAAGTTTTCCTTACCATTTTCTCATAAGTGCAATAAATAAAAGAATATGTTTTAAATATGGTAAGTAGCAGGGAATTATCAGGGAACCCAGAGCAGTATACTTTCAAAAATTAATCCTAAGAATTAATTACAAAATGGAAGTATATCCTAAAGGTAAATACATAACTTTATAGTTAAAAAGAGGCTCAAATCCCACCTCCGCCACTTTCTAGGTACATGACCTTGAAGAAGTTACCATTGTGTTCATGTCTATAGAATGGAGACAGTAATTCTTATGTGAAAAACATATCGGCAGGAATAAATACGGAAATGACTTATTTTAGCTATTAATATTAGTCAACATACTTGCTGGACATCTTAAGCTTCGTAAGGCCAAGTAAAATTTGTTGACTTGTGTCCACCCTAATCTCCGTAAATTATTCTCTGTCCCTGATTTCACAGTTGCTAAAGGCAAACCTTGTTATCACTCTTCATTCCTCTTTCTCTGTACTCCACATTCAACAGGTCCATTGACAAGTAGACTCTGCCTCAAAAAATGTCCTGAATTTATCCACTTTTCTTCATTTCCACTACCACCACTTTAGTCTAAGCCAGGGCTAATGTGAGAGCTTCCTAACTGCCTTTCTCCCCACAGTACCTTCTCCAACAAGCAACTAATGAACCTTAAAACCATAACTTAAATCGTCACGCCCTGTTGCTTACTTAAAAACCCTTCAGTGATTTCCAAGAAGAAAAACTATATTTCTTACCATTGACCACATGGCATTAAATGACCTGACCTCTGTCCACCTATCTGACCCCTTCTGTCACCAACTCCTGGCTGCCTTTATCATGTGCCACCATTGGCCATTGTCACCTCCCGACTCAGTGTTCAGTATCTTCATGTTGGTTTGGCTGAAATTGGCCAATGCAGGAGTATTTACACCACAGAAGTCAGCAAACTTACGAATCAGGTGACTTGCTTCTGGAGAGCAGTTGCTAAACATTTATTGCAAATTGCCAGTGCCAGGTAACCTGGCCCCTTTATAAATGCTAACCTTTTCCTGCCCTTGGCCCTTTGCATTTGCACTTGTTTTCCATTCATGTCTTGGTCATTTTGTCATTACCTCTAGGTAAAATGTCAACTTCTCAGAAAGGACTTATCTGACTACCAATCTATGGTCCCACTTCCCATCTCTCCAGTGTCTCTATCACTTTAGCTTGTTGTGATTTCTTCTTAACACTAGTTACTATCTGAAATTATATGCGCATATAAAATATAATGTATCTGAGTATGTATAGTTTGTTTACCCCATCAATAGCTGCCATCCTTCCAGTAGCATGTAAGCTTCCTAAGTCTTGTTCAAAACTGAATTCCCAGAAACACTCCGAACAGAACCTGTAACATAGCACTTGCTTGATAACATTTATTGAATGAATGAATGATCTAATGAGTGAAAAGTGATGATAATTAGTTATCAATTAATCACCATCCTGTTATTTTAATATGTAAATATTAATTCATATTTATTTACCATACATATATTTATTTTATTATTATGTATTTAATCGCTTGCAGATTTTTCAAAGGACCTACCAAAAGGAAAAGTGCCAATATTTTTTAACTCACGGCTGAAATTCCAGAAGTTTTTGCTACATTGGTTGTGGTCATTCAAATTGACCCCTGCTTTGAAAAGCAGTGCAAGTGTTTTAAGGCTGTGTGGTGTTTAGTGTGATGTGATAAATTGCAGTCATATGTAAGGACCCACTGAAGCATTTTATGGCTTTAATTCACTTTCAAATGCTTAAAATACTGCTTGAGCTATATTCTCATGACTCTCCCCTGAACCTTCTGGCTCTTATTCAATTCTGTTATCTTGTAGATGTTTCTAGGTAGGTCTTATCTCTACTTTGTGCTGTGCTGCCTACCTTTTCTTAATCTGGTTCACTAACTCAAAATCTGCATAAACAGACACTGTGCTGTTGAAAAGTTTCAGCATTTGGCGATTCTCTTATATCTGGGCTTCCCAAAGCAAAAAAGTGTGAGCCTTCCATATCTCCTAAATACCCAACACCTTTTTAGCTACAAAAAAATATATCCTATATGTGGTATTTGGCTTCGCATAGCTTAATACTAAAGGCCTATGATTCTTCACATTAATGTAATATGAAAACTTTTGCTTGTTTTGAGTTTTGTTATGAAGATTTTGGTATTTAGACAAGCTATTCTAACAGATACATATCTATATATGTAATTTTCCAGGTCTCTTAGAATTTTTTTTAACCTTCGATGATCTTCTGCCCTCACCAGTAAATTCAGAGTCTGTGAGCCATTAAAATCTGCTAGTACTCTTGCAAGGAACTGAATTATATACAAGAAAGCCGTAAAACAAAATGATGTGACAATAAGGGGTTATTGCAGTTGTAACACAGTGTGTAATATGGAAGGATTTTAAAATAGAACTAGAAATGAAAAAATTCTAAGCTAGAAAAATCTGACTTAAAATGATAATTTCATAGCCAGTAGACTTCTTGGAGATGAGCCAGTCCATTTCCTTTATTTTTGAGAAACAGAACTGAGGCCTGCGATAATTCAGCAGTTTGCCAGAGCTTTGCACACCCAGAGAGTGGCAGAGTCGGGCGCAATATCCAGGACTTCTGCCTTTCCACCGAGTTCCTGCTCACTTATACTGTATCCAAAAAATCAGGATCTTATGACTGTCTGCAAAACGTGGATTTCCAAAAACGTGATTTTAAGAAAGCTTTTCTTCTTTGCATCTTCTATGCTATTCACTGTACTCTAATGCACAGAACGTTCTACTGTTATTTTTCTTTTTGCAAGTACACAAATAAATGTTTCAAAATATTTTAAGTGAAGTCAAATCAATTGGAATCAGTAATTTCAATAGTGATTGTTTGGAAATGAGCTTCAATTTAGGCACTGTTCAAATTAAATTGCTAAGTAGGAGAAGATATAAAAAATTCATTAGACTTTATGGGTAGAAGATGATAATATTGCCAGATATCCCTGCCAATTGTCATTTTGTATGTATTAAAACCAAACTATGATGGTAATTTAATAGACCTTATGAGTGAATTATGATTAGAGTCAGTGAGACTCATATGCTTCTATGGGCTGTACTGATGTGTAAAAAGCATCTTGACAGTGTTTTGTCAGAAAATATTTATGAAGCAGTCTCTCCCAGGTATTCTTCTAGGAACTGCAGATACAGTGGTGGAAAAAATGACAGTCTCTGTCTTCACAGAGGTTACATTCTAGTCAGAAAGATAGACAAAATATAATATGTAGGCCTAGAGTTATATGAAATGCTATGAAGTTAAATGAAGCAGGTTAAGTGGTAGCAAAATAGGAATTGGAGGTATTATTTTTGATAGCACAGTCAGGACAGTGAAAGGTGAAGAACTGGGTAAACTTGCAGATGAAACAGCCCGGAGGCAGAGATCAAGTTGGCTATATCTAAAGAAGAGCAAGAGGGCGTAGATGGCTGCACCAGAGTAAAAGAGAGGAAGAGTCTTGGAAGATGAGGTAGGCAGAGGCTGGATCATCTAAACTTTTTAGGCCAGGGTAAGGAGCTTTAATTTTATTCAGAGTGAGGCCAAGTCTCATTAAAGCTTTGGACAGGGGAGCAACAGAGGATTTTGGAGAGATCTGGCTTTGTGGAGAAGAGATCTGGTTTTGTGGCAGTGGTGAAGACAGCAGTGGGAATAGAGATGGTGATTTAAAGGCCATGACAGCAATCCCTGAGAGTGTTTGAAATTAGAGACAGTGTGGAGGTGGTGTGAATGAGCTAAATATTTTATCCCTTTTGAAGGTTGAGCCAATAGGACTTGATGATGGAACTGGAGGTACAGGAAGTTAGGAAAAGAGACAAATCAAGCATGAGTCCTAGAATATTGGCCAGAGAAATTTGGGGATGCAAAAACAAAAGTTTTTTTTTTTTTTTTTTCCTCCGCGCCACGCGGCGTGTGGGATCTTAGTTCCCTGACAACCAGGGATGGGACCCACGTCCTCTGCATTGGAAACACAGAGTCTTAACCACTGGGCCACCAGGGAAGTCCCACGAAAGATTTTTAGGGTGGATTATCCTTAATTATTTTTTGGATATACTGTATTTTAGACATTATGAGATCTCCAGTGGAGATGTCAGGTAGATAGATATAAAAGTTTAGTTCCCAGAAAAGACGTTTGAGTAGAGATACAACTTGGGCAGTCAAACTTTAGAGGATATTCATTCTGTGCATGCTGAGGGCTTGTATATACCAGAGTTTGTACTATAGTATCTCATTTAATCTGATAACTGCCTTGTAAATTGGATTCCAATATTAGGGATTAAAAGTAAAACAAAAGCAAAACTGAGTATTAGAGAAGGTAAGCAACTTGATTTAGGTCTGCAGCTGTTAATCAGTGGAAATAGGATTTGAAGCCACTAAACCTGATCAAGGAGACCATTTTTTAACCATTACTCAGTTTCCCACAGATTAGCTCATCTACCATATTATGTTTTATGTAAAACATGTTTAAAGAGTTTATTCTCTTTGGGTTAAATATTATTTTTACATTAAAAAGAGCACTGGTTTTTGCAGCAAAGGAAAAAAAAAAGGAAAGAAACAACTTTTGGCTCTCTGCCAATAAGACAGCAAGTAAAATAAGACTATTCATGAATTCAAAATCAAAGGATTGCTGTTCTCATCAGATCAGGAAATGCATATCCAAGGGTTTTATAGAGTGCAAAGCAAATGTTAAATATTATACTAAGAATATACAGTATGTACAATATACACATACATGCACATACAATAAGTCAATTGGGTTGTATGTGTATTTGCATTTAATTTGGGGGTGGGAGATTAATCTGTGTACCAATTAAATACATTACCTTTATTTATCTGTTCTCAGTCTAATATACTAAAGGAATATAGAGATATTCTGGCTATAGATGTGGCCAAAAAGTCTGGTAATGAACTGTCTATGTGTTAGCATAATTAATAGGTCTGAGGGGAAAAGTTCAGTTATTAACATTCCTAATTAAGGGCATTTATCATCTGACTGAAAGAGGGAATAAACTTCATTCTTATGCAGGGATTGGAAATTACTTTTTGATGGAGGGGATACATGATGCTTTTGCAAAAGTTAATCCTAAAATCTAAAAGGGCTAATCTATGCTTTATTTTCTTGGTGAGGATATGGTGACATTTAAATTAATACTATCTGTCACATTGTTCAGCTGAGAGTGCCGCAGCATTGCAAATGTCTCTATAATCAAAAGAGAGGTCAGAAATGTGGCATATCATATTTTAGATATGAAGAGAGTTGTTTTATAACTGTTCCAGGAAGATTGCATTTTGTCAGTGTTATTTGTGGGAAGATGTTGAAGAAGAGCTTGCCTTGTCTGTTATGAAGAACACTTTTAACAATGAAAATTGCTTGAGAACTTTCCAAAAGGCACCAATGATTTCATAAATCAGATTGTGCTAGCGTAATCTTCAATTACCAGAAATCACTTGCATTTCACTTAATTATACATTTGAGTTGAAGGAAGTTTTGGTTATTTCCATTTTGTTTCCAAGGTTGATAACTGGTTATTGTTTTACTTCCTCTTATTTCTAGTAAGTTTTTGTATAAAATCTGTTAGCAACTAAGTATTATCATAAATCATTTATTTAAATAATTTTCTTTAAATCAGCTACTCTTTAGTAGGAACAGTTCTTCCTACGTAGAATTTCATTTGTATATTCATAAGATAAAAATACAAAAAGAAAGATGATCTAACTTCCAAAACTCCACTAAACAAGATCTAGAATTGCCATCATGTTACATAGAATTAAAATTTGATAATTTCAGTCTACTTTTCATTTACTCAATTTAAGCTGTAAATCTGAGTAGACAAAGGAAACCCAAGTTTGAAATGGAAACAAACAATTTGAAATATTAAAGAGAATGTTTATATTACCTAAAGGATAAATATTAAATATAATAGAAAATAATGTCAGCTTATTATTATTATTATGAGGAAATTTTTTCTTTTCAAAAATCTTCTAAATTTCATCTTGTTAAAACGTGATCTTATTTTGTGGCCTATTTTGATAATTATTCCATAAATATATTAATTTGATATTTTCAGTAGGCAAGTAGGCAGGAAGCAGGTTGTATTTCAAATTTGGTGGTAGCCTCTCGTATTTCAGAGTTTCAACATGTGTTGAGAGGTTTTTTTAAAAAGTGTTCTACAAAAAGTAACTCCTCATGACATGCTTTGTGTGGGGGATAAAATATTTAGTTTCCATTACATTTTATTACTTTATAAACTCTTTGTATAAATAGATCTTTATTGGAGTATAATTGTTTCACAATACTGTGTTAGTTTCTGTTGTACAACAAAGTGAATCAGCCATATGCATACACATGTCCCCATATCTCCTCCCTCTTGCATCTCCCTCCCACCCTCCCTATCCCTCCCCTCTAGGTCGTCACAAAGCACCGAGCTGATCTCCCTGTGCTATGCTGCTGCTTCCCACTAGCTATCGATTTTACATTTGGTAGTGTATATATGTCCATGCTACTCTCATTTTGCCCCAGCTTACCCCTCCCACCCCGTGTCCTCAAGTCCATTCTCTATGTCTACATCTTTACTCCTGCCCTGCCACTAGGTTCCTCAGTACCATTTTTCTTTTTTTTTTTTTTAGATTCCATATATATGTGTTAGCATACGGTATTTGTTTTTCTCTTTCTGACTTACTTCACTCTGTATGACAGACTCTAGGTCCATCCACCTCACTACAAATAACTCAATTTCGTTTCTTTTTATGCCTGAGTAATATTCCATTGTATATATGTGCCACATCTTCTTTATCCATTCACCTGTCGATGGACACTTAGGTTGGTTCCATGTCCTGGCTATTGTAAATAGTGCTGCAATGAACATTGTGGTATATGACTCTTTTTGAATTATGGTTTTCTCAGGGTATATGCCCAAATTTATATATTCATATAACATAAAATTTACCTTTTTTACCATTTTTAAATGTACAGTTCAGCGGCATTAAGTACATTCACATTGTGGGCCACTTTTCAGTCTCATTTTCATAACATTACTAAGTTCTTTCTTTAGTTTTACTTGTCACCTCTATTTAGTATAGGAATTTATATTAAGGAAATACAGTGTTTTTGATAAAGATTCCTGAGAAATGATTAAAAATAAAAGGTTACCTAATGTTTATATACCTAATTTATATAAACATAGTTGCAAAACTAATTAGTGGTAATATATTATAAAATGAAATTTTTAAGATAAAAGCTGATGGTCATATTTAAAACGTTACATACTTACTTGCTTCATGTATTTTCTGGATTCAAATCTAACCATATAATTTAATGTTAATATTGAATGGCTGCTTTCAATACATTTTCAGGGGACGGCTTACTTAATGTGAGAAATATGCATTTACTGCCTGGGTAAAAAAAAAAGCTAATACTTTATTACAACAAAAAAACACCCACTCGGGACCCTTTCACCAAATGTTTGATGTCAAGAACAAATCGGCTTTGTTGCAAAGCAACATATTTCAGTTAAGCAAAAATACTATTTCGGCTGAATAGTTGTTCAAGTTTCAAGAAAGAATGTTTAATTTATAGGGGCTAACAAAAAATGTAAAATGTCTGCAGTTTGAACTTTAATTAGACGGTTAGGCTCATTCATTACACGTATTAAAGATGTATTTTCTGATAGAGCATTTGCCTGAAACACTTTTCTTTTAAAAATCTTTTTTTTTAACATCTTTATTGGAGTATAATTGCTTTACAATGGTGTGTTAGTTTCTTCTTTAAAACAAAGTGAATCAGCTATACATATAGATATATCCCCATATCTCCTCCCTCTTGCGTCTCCCTGCCACCCTCCCTATCCCACCGCTCTAGGTGGTCAAAAAGCACCGAGCTGATCTCCCTGTGCTATGCGGCTGCTTCCCACTGGCTATCTATTTAACATTTGGTAGTATATATAAGTCCATGCCACTCTCTCACTTCGTCCCAGCTTACCCTTCCCCCTCTCCATGTCCTCAAGTCCATTCTCTACATCTGCGGCTTTATTCCTGTCCTGCCCCTAAGTTCTTCAACCATCTTTCTTTCTATCTTTTTTTTTTTTTTTAGATTCCATATATATGTGTTAGCATATGGTATATGTTTGTCTCTTTCTGACTTACTTCACTTTGTATGACAGTCTCTAGGTCCATCCACCTCACTACAAATAACTCAATTTCGTTTCCTTTTATGGCTGAGTAATATTCCATTGTATATATGTGCCATATCTTCTTTATCCATTCATCTGTCGATGGACACTTAGGTTGCTTCCATGTCCTGGCTATTGTAAATAGCGCTGCAGTGAACATTGCGGTACATGACTCTTTTTCAATTATGGTTTTCTCAGGGTATATGCCTAGTAGTGGCATTGCTGGGTTGTATAGTAGTTCTATTTTTAGTTTTTTAAGGAACCTCCATACACTTCTCCATAGTGGCTGTATCAATTGACATTCCCGCCAACGGTGCAAGAGGGTTCCCTTTCCTCCACACCCTCTCCAGCATTTATTGTTTGTAGATTTTTTGATGATGGCCATTCTGACTGGTGTGAGGTGATACCTCATTGTAGTTTTGATTTGCATTTCTCTAATGATTAGTGATGTCGAGCATCCTTTCATGTGTTTGTTGGCAATCTGTATATCTTCTATGGAGAAATGTCTATTTAGATCTTCTGCCCATCTTTGGATTGGGTTGTTTGTTTTTCGGATATTGAGCTGCATGAGCTGCTTGTAAATTTTGGAGATTAATCCTTTGTCACTTGCTTCATTTGCAAATATTTCCTCCCATTCTGAGGGTTGTCTTTTCGTCTTGTTTATGGTTTCCTTTGCTGTACAAAAGCTTTTAAGTTTCATTAGTTCCCATTTGTTTGTTTTTGTTTTTATTTCCATTTCTCTAGGAGGTGGGTCAAAAAGGATCTTGCTGTGATTTATGTCATAGAGTGTTCTGCCTATGTTTTCCTCTAAGAGTTTTATAGTGTCTGGCATTATATTTAGGTCTTTAATCCATTTTGAGTTTATTTTTGTGTATGGTGTTAGGAAGTGTTCTAATTTCATTCTTTTACATGTAGCTGTCCAGTTTTCCCAGCACCACTTATTGAAGAGGCTGTCTTTTCTCCACTGTATATTCTTGCCTCCTTTATCAAAGATAAGGTGACCATATGTGCGTGGGTTTATCTCTGGGCTTTCTATCCTGTTCCATTGATCTATATTTCTGTTTTTGTGCCAGTACCATACTGTCTTGATTACTGTCGCTTTGTAGTATAGTCTGAAGTCTGGGAGCCGGATTCCTCCAGCTCTGTTTTTCTTTCTCAAGATTGCTTTGGCTGTTCAGGGTCTTTTGTGCTTCCATACAAATTGTGAAATTTTTTGTTCTAGTTCTGTTAAAAATGCCATTGGTAGCTTTATAGGGATTGCACTGAATCTGTAGATTGCTTTGGGTAGTATAGTCATTTTCACAATGTTGATTCTTCCAATCCAAGAACATGGTATATCTCTCCATCTCTTTGTGTGATCTTTAATTTCTTTCATCAGTGTCTTATAGATTTCTGCGTACAGCTCTTTTGTCTCCTTAGGTAGGTTTATTCCTAGGTATTTTATTCTTTTTCTTTCAGTGGTAAATGGGAGTGTTTCCTTAATTTCTCTTTCAGAGTTTTCATCATTAGTTTATAGGAAAGCAAGAGATTTCTGTGCATTAATTTTGTATCCTGGTACTTTACCAAATTCGTTGATTAGTTCTAGTAGTTTTCTGGTAGCATCTTTAGGATTCTCTATGTATGGTATCATGTCTTCTGCAAACAGTGACAACTTTACTACTTCTTCTCCGATTTGGATTCCTTTTTTTTTCCTTTTTCTCTGATAACTATGGCTAGAACTTCCAAAGCTATGTTGAATAATACTGGTGAGAGTGGGCAAACTTGTCTTGTTCCTGACCTTAGTGGAAATGGTTTCATTTTTTCACCGTTGAGAATGATGTTGGCCTGGGTTTGTCATATATGGCCTTTATTATGTTGAAGTAAGTTCCCTCCATGTCTACTTTCTGGAGAGTTTTTATCATAAATGGGTATTGAATTTTGTCAAAAGCTTTTTCTGCATCTATTGAGATGATCATATGGTTTTTATCCTTCAATTGGTTAATATGGTTTATCACACTGATTGATTTGCATATATTGAAGAATCGTTGCATTCCTGGGATAAACCCCACTTGATCGTGCTGTTGGATTCCGTTTGCTAGTATTTTGTTGAGGATTTTTGCATCTATGTTCATCAATGATATTGGCCTGTAGTTTTCTTTCTTTGTGACATCTTTGTCTGGTTTTGGTATCAGGGTGATGGTGGCCTCGTAGAATGAGTTTGGGAGTGTTCCTCCCTCTGCTATATTTTGGAAGAGTTTGAGAAGGAGAGGTATTAGCTCTTCTCTAAATGTTTGATAGAATTTGCCTGTGAAGACAGCCGGTCCTGGGCTTTTGTTTGTCAAAATATTTTTAATCACAGTCTCAATTTCAGTGCTTGTGATTCATCTGTTTATATTTTCTATTTCTTCCTGGTTCAGTCTCAGAAGGTTGTGCTTTTCTAAGAATTTGTCCATTTCTTCCAGGTTGTCCATTTTATTGGCATGTAGTTGCTTGTAGTAATCTCTCATGATCCTTTATTTCTGCAGTGTCAGTTGTTACTTCTCCTTTTTTATTTCTAATTCTATTGATTTGAATCTCCTTCCTTTTTTTCTTGATGAGTCTGGCTAATGGTTTATCAATTTTGTTTATCTTCTCAAAGAACCAGCTTTTAGTTTTATTGATCTTTGCTTTTGTTTCCTTCATTTCTTTTTCATTTGTTTGTGATCTGATTTTTATGATTTCATTCCTTCTGCTAACTTTGGGTTTTTTGTTCTTCTTTCTCTAATTGCTCTAGGTGTAAGGTTAGGTTGTTTATTTGAGATGTGTCTTGTTTCTTGAGGTAGCATTGTATTGCTATAAACTTCCCTCTTAGAACTGCTTTTGCTGCATCCCATAGGTCTTGGGTCGTCATGTTTTCATTGTCATTTGTTTCTAGGTATTATTTGATTTCCTCTTTGATTTCTTCAATGATCTCTGGGTTATTAAGTAGTGTATTGTTTAGCCTCCATGTGTTTGTATTTTTTAAAGATTTTTTCCTGTAATTATCATCTAGTCTCATAGCATTGTGGTTAGAAAAGATACTTGATATAATTTCAATTTTCTTAAATTTACCAAGGCTTGATTTGTGACCCAAGATATGATCTATCCTGGAGAATGTTCCATGAGCACTTGAGAAGAAAGTGTATTCTGTTGTTTTTGGATGGAATGCCCTATAAATATCAAGTCCATCTTGTTTAATGTATCATTTAAAGCTTGTGTTTCCTTATTTATTTTCATTTTGGATGATCTGTCCATTGGTTAAAGTGGGGTGTTAAAGTCCCCTATTATGATTGTGTTACTGTCAATTTCCCCTTTTATGGCTGTTAACATTTGCCTTATGTATGCTCCTATGTTAGGTGCATAAATGTTGACAAATGTTGTGTCTTCTTCTTGGATTGATCCCTTGATCATTATGTAGTGTCCTTCTTTGTCTCTTGTAATAGTCTTTATTTTAAAGTCTATTTTGTCTGATATGAGAATTGTTACTCCAGCTTTCTTTTGATTTCCATTCGCATGGAATATCTTTTTCCATCCCCTCACTTTCAGTCTGTATGTGTCTCTAGGTCTGAAGTGGGTCTCTTGTAGACAGCATATGTATGGGTCTTGTTTTTGGATCCATTCATCCAGTCTATGTCTTTTGGTTCGAGCATTTAATCCATTTACATTGAAGGTAATTATCGATATGTATGTTCCTATTACCATTTTCTTAATTGTTTTGGGTTTGTTTTTGTAGGTCTTTTCCTTGTCTTTTGTTTCTTGCCTAGAGAAGTTCCTTTAGCATTTGTTGTAAAGCTGCTTTGGTGGTACTGAATTCTCTTAGCTTTTGCTTCTCTGTAAATGTTTTAATTTCTCCATCGAATGTGAGTGAGATCCTTGCTGGGTAGAGTAATCTTGGTTGTAGGTTTTTCCCTTTCATCACTTTAAATATGTCCTGCCACTCCTTTCTGGCTTGTAGAGTTTCTGCTGAAAGATCAGCTGTTAACCTTATGGGGATTCCCTTGTGTATTATTTGTTGCTTTTCCCTCACTGCTTTTAATATTTTTCTTTGTATTTTATTTTTGATAGTTTGATTAATATGTGTCTTCGTGTGTTTCTCCGTGGATTTATCCTGTATGGGACTCTACGTTTCCTGGACTTGATTGACTATTTCTTTTCCCATATTAGGGAAATTTTCAACTATAATCTCTTCAAATATTTTCTCAGTCCGTTTATTTTTCTCTTTTTCTTCCGGGACCTCTATAACTCGAATGTTGGTGCATTTAATGTTGGCCCAGACGTCTCTGAGACTGTCCTCAATTCTTTTCATTCTTTTTTCTTTATTCTGCTCTGCAGTAGTTATTTACACTATTTTATCTTCTGGGTCACTTATCCATTCTCCTGTCTCAGTTATTCTGGTATTGATTCCTTCTGGAGAATTTTTAATTTCATTTATTGTGTTGTTCATCATTGTTGGTTTGCTCTTTAGTTCTTCTAGGTCCTTGTTAAACATTTCTTGTATTTTCCCCATTCTGTTTCCAAGATTTTGGATCATCTTTACTATCATTATTCTGAATTCTATTTCAAGTAGACTGCCTATTTCCTCTTTATTTATTTGGTCTGGTGGGTTTTTACCTTGATCCTTCATCTGCTATGTGTTTCTCTGTCTTCTCATTTTGCTTAACTTGCCGTGTTTGGGGTCTCCTTTTCGCAGGCTGCAGGTTTGTAATTCCTGTTGTTTTTGGTGTCTGCCCCCAGTGGTTAAGCTTGGTTCAGTGGGTTGTGTAGGCTTCCTGGTGCAGGGGTCTAGTGACTGTGTTCTGGTGGATGAGGCTGGATCTTGTCTTTCTGGTGGGCAGGACTGCGTCTGGTGGTGTGTTCTGGAGTGTCTGTGACCTTATTATAATTTTAGGCAGCCTCTCTGCTAATGGGTGGCGTTGTGTTCCTGTCCTGCTAGTTGTTTGGCATGGGGTGTCCAGCACTGTAGCTTGCTGGTCTTTGAGTGGAGCTGGGTCTCATTAAGATGGAGAGCTCTGGGACAGCTTTCACTGTTTGATATTACGTGGTGCCTGGAGGCCTCTGGTGAACCAATGCATTGAAGTTGGCTCTCCCACCTCAGAGGCACAGGCCTAACACCTGGCTGGAGTACCATGACTCTGTCAGCCACATGGCTCAGAAGAAAAGGGAGAGAGAGAGAGACAGAGAGAGAGAGAGGGAGAGACAGAGGGAGGGAGGGAGGGAGAGAGAGAGAGAGGAAGGAAGGAAGGAAGGAAGGAAGGAAGGAAGGAAGGAAGGAAGGAAGGAAGGAAAATAAGATAAAATAAAGTTTTTGAAATTAAAAAATAATTATTAAAAATAAAAAAATTAAAAAGTAATAAAGAAAAAGAAAAAAAAAGAAAGAAATAAAGACAAGAGTAACCAAGCCAAAAAAGAAATCTACCAATGATAACAAGCGCTAAAAACTATACACACACACAAAAAAAACAAAAAACAAAAATGGACAGACAGAACCGTAGGAGAAATGGTAAAAACAAAGCTATACGACAAAATCACAGACAGAGGCACACACATACACATTCACAAAAAGAGAAAAAGGAAAAAAATATATATATCTATATATATATAAAAAAAAAGGAGGAAGAGAGCCACCAAATCAATAAACAAATTGACCAATGATAATAAGCTCTAAATACTAAACGAAGACAAACATAAAATCAGAAACCAGTCAGTTGCATACAGCAAACCCCAAGTCTACAGTGGCTCCCAAAATCCACCGCCTCTATTTTGGGATGATTCGTTGTCTATTCAGGTATTCCAGAGATGCAGGGTACATCAAGTTGATTGTGGAGATTTAATCCGCTGCCCCTGAGGCTGATGGGAGAGATTTCCCTTTCTCTTCTTTGTTTGCACAGCTCCTGGGGTTCAGCTTTGGATTTGGCCCCGTCTCTGCGTGTAGGTCGCCGGAGGGCATCTCTTCCCTGCCCAGACAGGACAGAGTTAAAGTAGCAGCTGATTAGGGGGCTCTGGCTCACTCAGGCCGGGGAGAGGGAGGGGTACGGAATGCGGGGTGAGCCTGCGGCCGCAGAGGCTGGTGTGACATTGCAACAGCCTGAGCCACGCTGTTTGTTCTCCTGGGGAAGTTGTCCCTGGATCACGGAACCCTGGCAGTGGTGGGCTCCATAAGTTCCTGGGAGGGGAGGTGTAGATAGTGACCTGTGCTTGCACACAGGCTTCTCTGTGGCTGCAGCAGCAGCCTGAGCATCTCATGCCCGTCTCTGGGGTCCGCGCTGATAACTGCATCTCATGCCCGTCTCTGGAGCTCGTTTAGGTGGTGCTCTGAATCCTCTCTCCTCGCCCACCCCGAAACAATGGTCTCTTGCCTCCTAGGCAGTTCTAGACTTTTTCCTGGATGCTCTCCCATCTAGCTATGGTGCACTAGCCCCCTTCAAGCTGTGTTCATGCAGCCAACCCCAGTCCTCTCCCTGGGATCTGACATCTGAAGCCCAAGCCTCAGCTCCCAGCCCCCGCACGCCCCGGCGGGTGAGCAGACAAGCCTCTCAGGCTGGTGAGTGCTGGTGGGCACTGATCCTCTGTGCGGGAATCTCTCTGCTTTGCCCTCCGCACCCCTGTTGCTGTGCTCTCCTCCATGGCTCCGAAGCTTCCCCCCCACCACCCCCGTCTCTGCCAGTGAAGGGGCTTCCTAGTGTGTGGAGACTTTTCCTCCTTCACAGGTCCCTCCCAGAGGTGCAGGTCCTGTCCCTATTCTTTTGTCTCTGTTTTTTCTTTTTTCTTTTGCCCTCCCCAGGTACATGGGGAGTTTCTTGCCTTTTGGGAAGTCTGAGGTCTTCTGCCAGCGTTCAGTAGGTGTTCTGTAGGAGTTGTTCCACATGTAGATGTATTTCTGATGTACTTGTGGGGAGGAAGGTGAGCTCCACATCTGACTCCTCCTCCATCTTGAAGGTCTCCTCTTTTTAAAATCTTATTTTAAGTTTCCTTGAACTTTATTTTGATATATTTGATCTTTTTAGGCCACTAGTGTTAAACGGCAATACCAGTTTAATCATTTCTCAAATAAGAGTATAAAATATGATTCAGACAAAGCTTGGAACTTCCCAATTATAAGGGACTATCAGAAGATTAAGCTGTGAATAATCTGTGTGTGTGTGTGTGTGTGTGTGTATGTGTTTGTGTGTGAGATATGTTTTTGCAAATTTTATAAAATGCTTTTCAGAATCATATGTATTTTTTTCTATTTGCTCTAAAAATTTCAGAAGGTTCCTATCAATTTACCTATATTTATTTTATTTTTATATATGTATATACATATATACATATTTATACAGATTATGATGTATACAATACATATAATTTTTACAAAATGAAATTTGAGGTTCATTTTATCATCTGACCTCTAATTGTATTTCAAATATCCACTGTACCCTCCTAATATCTACAATTATAAATTTCTGAGATCTTGTCCTTTTATTTCATTTGTATCTTCAACCCCTTTCACTGGCTCACTGTCTTCTACCAGCAGCCTGTGTCATTACATCCTACCTCTTCTTTCTGTTTGCATCTGGTTCTCATAAATCAATTCCAGATGAAATCAAGTAATCTTGCCCTAGTACACCACTACCTATATAATTCATCCTTATCAGATCTATCCAAGCTAAACATTGGCCCCTGGTATTCTGATTCTTCTCATGAGATTCAGGATTAATTGGGACCCTCTGTTATAAGTAGTAGACTATCTCCAAAACTTTGACCTTTGTCGACAGTCTTGTTCTCTGACCCTGGCTGTAGGCTAAAACCTATATTCCCAGATGTATATTTCTAGAAGTGTTCAGCTTTTTGAACTTTCAGCCATGTAGTCACTAGATCAGATTTCCAGATATCGAGTCAAAGGAGAAGTTAATAAACATTGAGGACAAGGTCTATTGGTATGCATTATGGTTTTATATAAAGATGAATTAAACAATTATTTCTGCTCTCAATTAATTTGTAACTTAATAGAGAATATGGCAGAAGTACATTGATGATAATAATAATATAGAGTGAAAATGTGCAATAAGAGTGACATACTTTTATCTGAGCCTAATGAACTGAGAAAAGATATTTTTTTTAAGAGTTCAAAATTGATTTCCTTCTGCCACTATGGCTGAATGTAAATAAGTTGCTCAAATTCTTTGGGTCTAAAGTTCTTTATTTAAAAAATTAAATTGTAATACTTACTTCATGAATCTGTATATTAAATGAGTAATACATATATAAGATACTCATACATATATCTGTTATCAAATAAGTGTTCAATAATAGGCATCTATAAATATATATGCATATATGTATTTGCACATATGTTTTTCAATTTATATATAAATATGTGGACTAAGTTTACACAGAATAATTAAGACTTGAGTTTTTGACATACTAATATTGAGGCTCTGGAACCAGCAGAAAGTTCTGGACCAAAGATAAAGTAATAGTGAACATCATGCATCACTTCACACTGGCTATAACCACAAAGATGTTGGGAAACAGGAACATAAGTTCCAGGACCACTTTTTCACATAGTTAAGAGGAAGGGTTCAAAAACAAGCAAACAAACACAGAAAAGCAACAAGAACAACAACAAAAACAAGACTTCATCATTCCATTAGGAAATGAGGAAGCACTAAAATCTGTGTGGGCCAAGGACTAGGGAACTTGTGTCCTTCATCCGAGAAGAGTGTGTAGAGATGAGGCTTACTCACTTGGAATCCAGGGGCATTGCTGCTTTTTTGTCCCTTGATTTCATCTCCCTGCCTAAAGCTGAGAGGGAGGGCCTTGTGGACCTCCTGCTATAGTGGACAAGTCTGAGGCTGGAGTGAGGTGTGCGGTGGAAAGCCCCACCCCAAGAATAAATGAAAAATATTGGAGGCAGAGTTTGGAGTAAGTAAAATCTCAGCAAAAGACTTAGAAATGTAGAACGTTGTCTTTGTGAAGTTTCCTTGTAAAACTTTAAAAAGTAAATAAGACCCTCGTGCACATTCCCTGGGGCAACAAGAAAGTGAGGCCGCTGTAGAGATTGTGCTTCACTCTATCAATTCTTGAAGAAAATAGGAAGAGAAGAACCCCAAGTGCTTTGAAAGTGGGCTGAAAGAGAAAAGGGGACTCTGGGCATGGTTCTTGGCTTAAGAAGATGTCCCATGTGGATATGGGATTACCTATGGGGCCATTTCTCAAGCCAGGCCCATCTGTTGTTGCTGGTGCGCTTTTGAGATCTTGTGAAAAAATTATTCTCTGGTATGGAGACCGTGAGATTGAACTTGCTGAATATTTTCCTGGGTAAACAATGTTTTGTTCTTTTTGCTTACTAATTCAGAAAACACATCAACAACAATATTTATGTAGTTTATAGACAAGGAAAGAAATCACATGTTCCTGACCAAATGAGTTAGTCATCATTTTATGAGGTTTTCCATATGTGTGTCATCAGACACTTTAGAATACCAAAGATGAAACCTTTGTTTGGCAGTACTGTGTTATTTCTTAACAAGTTTAAGCACTGTTGATTAGAGAGCATATCAGACATATTCAGGTCTTCTTTAAACTCTCACTGTAAATTTTTAGATTTTGCATTTTTAAACTTTCAATTCAACGTCTGCCACAAAGCTGTGAAAGTTTTGAAAGCTAAGTATCTCATATACTTATAACTACAAAAAAATCATTAAAAGAAAAGAATGATTCAAAATCTTTTCCTGAATAATATTATCATAGGATTGACTTGAAAGTTTTGTGGAGGAACAAAAATCCTGAGAACTATGACACAGAAATCTGTAGGATTAAAAATGGACCTTTTAAAAGTCAATATTCCATTTTTTTTTTTGTTTCTAAAACAAGTACAACAACAAAGAGTACTATAGAATACGTTTTAACTATGTACCAGGCACTATCTTAAGCATGTTACATTCCCCTCAACACCTCTTTTGAGGTAGGTTCTATTTTCATTATTCCCATTTTGCATGTAAGGAGACAGATTTAGTGAGTGGAGTACAATGTCAATAAAAGAGATAAAAGAGCCCTTCACGTCCTCTGGGGCATTGATTTAGTTATCCCCTCTCTCAATTCATCAGATGTACAGCCTCCTTCCCATGATATCCCCTTCTGTCCACACAAAAGCACAGATATCCTCTAGTTAATTTTTTTAACGCAACCAGTGGGAGAAATACTAACATCATTCACATCATTAACTTCCATTTCATCAAACTGTATGTAATTAAACACATTCAAGAGCTTTAGGCCAAACATTGGCCAAAAATAATACCGCAGAAAAATTGATTTTGGTTTTAACACGTGCTATGAAAAATTCAGAATTCGTGACCAGACTGATGTCTCCAAATGCTCCACAAACAACCTCGACAATAGCTAGGGTCCCTCACAGATGGACCTTTTTCTCTAGCTTGTGCCTCGTGCTGGGGATCGGCTTGTCCAGAGTCCCAGAGCATCTCACTGAGCAGTACCTGTCCAGCTGCTAACACCTTATGGCTTTTTGCCAGTGGTCAGCAGCACCGCATTCAAGTCAAATCCCAGCTCCATTCCTCACTAAGTCTGTGGCCCTAAAATAGTTGCTCAGCCTTTCTCTCAGTTTACTTATATATAAAATGGAGATAACAGTTGTACTAACTTATGAAGATGAGACAATGCAAGTAAACTTCTTCAACCAGTACTTGAATACCTAAAGACTCAGTAAATATTTACAATTATCATTATTAGTATGTTGAGTGAGATTTTAAAAGTATTATTTTAATGTGCTTCTTCAGTGTTTATAATACTTCCAGATCTATTCTGGGTGTGAAATGTTTGTGACATCAGCCTACCATTGTTTAAGTGACTAGTAAAAAGGCAATTACAGTATTTTAGTATTTGTAGTCGATTATACAAAAAAAGCAAAAAGTGAGAACTAGTTTTCTTTCCTTTAATGTAAAATCAAACACCTAAAAAGTAGGATTTCTGCAGTCATGAATTTAAAAATATGTTAATGTAAATGGAATGCTTAATATAAATTACGTCACGGAGAAGGATATATATGGCAACAAAGATCAGCTTGCAGCCTAAATTTAATTGCATAGGTTTCCGGGAGGTATCATGCCTCATTACACTGCCCAGTTCAAGTTGTCTTACACATTTTTTATCTAACGTAGAATTTGAGCTTCCTTACATAGGGCACAAAAATACCAGATCACCAAAACCACTGCATTCCGTAATTTTCTAGTCTGTTGATTTTGGTTCCTATACATTTGAGCATAAAAGCTGATTGGTACTACGCCATCAGTAATAACAATCTAATAGGAAAAAGTTTGAATAGTAGTAAGGAAACACTAGCAAATCACAAGAATATTATTACGAAAAAATAATATTGGAAGGCTGTGAATCTCAACACCATTCTGATACTAAATAGTTACTCCATAAACATTTTACAGAGAAACAAATGAGCGAGTGAATGAATGGCTTTATTAACAAAATGTTGAGTACTAGAAATAAGTAGAATTTAAACTTCGTTTAACGGGAGATAATTTTATGGGAGAAAGAATAGTATCTTAAACAGAAAGTGAGAGTATCCAGGGCTTTATTTTATTTTACAGTTAAACAGACTTTCATTATTTCTATTTAGAGAAATTAAAGTTTGAAAACTGATTTTGAAAACACAACTAAGGGCAGATGATTTGCCATTTACCTGTGGGACAACCCGCAGAGTCTAACCAAATATGTCATCTGACCTTCACCACAAAGAGTCTGCTAACCTTGTGTAGTACAGACCGTGTACTCCAAGATTTTGTTAAATGCTGGGTTTTCACTATATGCTGATAACAGAACTGGAACAGGAAATAAAAATGAATTGTTTCACATTTACCTTAAATATTAAATACATGCAACAAAAATGATTTCAAGTCAGCTCATTGACATAGTGTTATTTCCAGCAAGTGGAAGATTAGAGTTTTGATGTTAACTTGAAGCTTTCTTCTTTAAGTTTTCTGCAAACAAATATTGTTTCGTACAGAAAAGGGGATTTAAAGGCCTCAGAAGCCCAGTTGGATTTTGTTGACAATAGCATTGAGAGTCACATCTAGGAATACAGTTTTTAACTCTGCCTTGTCAGCTGGCCAGCTATTCCAGGCCCAGGGGTATTCTCCAAATCTGGCTTGAGCTATTTTACTGTAAGTGCCTCTTTTGTGGCATTTAAATGATATTGTTGTGTTCTGCATTGCTGAATCAGCACCTTTAAAATAGAATAAGAGGTTGACGTATTCCTTTCGTGCAGTATCACTAGGAAAGAGTTGGAATACTATTCCCTAAATAAAAATATTTTTTTCTTGTAACAACACTAAAAATCACTCAATCACTTGCCTATGTGTTCCCAAATTTTACTTTGGGATGTTTTCTAAATTCTCTTCCGTAGTTCTGTCTACAGCTAATTGTTAAGTTTGCTATTATTTTTGTTATTTAGGAACATTAAGACTAGATTTTCTTTTCCTTCTAGGATCCCCTGCCCTGACCGGAACTGGAACTATCAATGTCATAGTGGATGACGTCAATGACAATGTCCCCACTTTTGCCAGTAAAATGTATTTCACAACAATTCCTGAAGATGCCCCAACTGGGACAGATGTTTTATTGGTAAATGCCTCAGATGCTGATGCTTCAACAAATGCAGTAATCAGGTCAGTACATTTTCCTTTGTAAATTTTAATTATTTTTCTCATTAAACATTAGTCTTTGGACTAAATGCATACAATGCTTCGTTTTGCTGAAATTCCGTAGCATTAACTCATAGCCCAATTGTGGTTATCTATTGCTGAATAACCAACTATGCCTAAAATGAGGATTAAAACAATAATGATTTTATGTATTGTTCTAAAATTTTATCTTATTAATTTTATTTATATTTTTATTGTATCTCATTATTTTGTAGTTGAGGAATTAGGGCATGGGTCAGTGGGAGATTCTTCTGCTTCTTGTGGTTGACTAGTGTCACTTATGGTATTTACCTGGTGACTGTGTCCTAGAGGGTCCAAGATGGCTTCACGCGCATGCCTGGTGGCTTGGCAGGGATGGCTGGAACTTTAGGCTCAGTTGGGCCCCTTCTCTGATCTTGTGGTCTCAGAGCTTCTCAGTGTGGTTCTTCAGCAGGGTAGTTGGACTTCTTTATATGGTAGAAGAACCTCTGGGTTACAAGGACCTCAGGTGAAAGCTGCTAATGCTCTTACAGGCCAGGCCTTGAAACGGCGTAGAATCACTTCCATAATACTTTCTTTGTCAAAGCAGCCATGGCCAGCCAAGAGTCCCTGGGCTAAAACCCATCAGTGAAAAGTCTTCAAATGACTGTGCCTTCATATAGTCAGATATAATAAAAATCCGTGCCATTTTTATCTTGCAAAAAACTATTATGTTCACTTTAAATTGACAGACAATTATTACAACTTAAATGAAAAATATTTTCACAGAATAGTAAGTTGTTATGCCAACCTAAATCTTATTTACTCTGGCTTGATATGTTTTTAATGGAATATATATTTTGGATGTTAATCACTCCTTGCTATTCATGGAATCCTGGAGAAAATCCACTTTTTCCTCTGGTTAACAGAGCTTTTATGTATTAATTTTTATATTGACTATTTAAGTATTACATATTTAAGTCATTTACCTAACTACTGATGGACTCTCTAAAAGCACAACCTTTTATGTGTGATGTTAATTTTCCCATATGGTCTAACATGATCTTTTACACAGCAGCTACCCAAAAAATATTTATTTATATTCTTCTTTCTACCAGTTTGATCAAGTTATGCATTTTAATGGATGGTATACTTATTTTGAGTTAAACACTTTACATAACTTTTAATATTTTCCCTTCTAGTAAACCAGCCTGCATTAATTACTAGCTTATCTAGTTTATATCTTTGTTTCCCAGACACCCATTCCAGAATTTAGCTCTTATAGAAATATATTCCTTTTTTTTCCCAACTGACCAAATCTCCATTCAAAAGCTCACTTTTAATTCTTTTATGTCATACATTGGAGAAAGTCACAAAACTGTATCAATAGGGTTGACATTCAAAGGCAAATCCCTTTCTCTGTGCTCTTAATCCCATCCCATTCGATTTCCCTCAAATCATTAATTCAGCAGTTACTACATTTTGCTCTGCATCTTCAAGTAATCCTTCTTTCCTTGATCATATCTTTATCCCTATAGAAATGCTCAGAATATCTGGTATTGAGTTCTGGTTCCTTTATTTACTTACATGACTTAGGAAAGTCATTTTAGTGTCTCTAAGGCTCAGTGTATCCGTCAGTAAAAGTGGAGATAAGAATTGCTACTTTCGAAATTTGTGAGAATTAAATATATATTGACCAATTACTAGGTGCCAAGTATCATATATGGAATCAGTTAATATGTGCAAATGTCTCTAACACATTATTGGGACATGAAAGTCGCTAAATTTATACTAGTATTTTTTTTCTTTTCATCATTCTAATATCTATTTTATTCCTAATATATTCTTCCTTGAAAAATGTCTACAACATAATAGTGACTGGCACCTAAATAAATGCATTAAATGAATGATTCTAGTATTCTTTACGACTGCTGCTTTTCCTCACGTTTTTCACACCACATTTTTGAGAGGGTGGGTTACTGCCTCAGAGTTTTCTCTGGCCATTTATTCTTGAAAATCTCTCAGTCTTTCTCCTCCATTGCTTTACCAAAAAAGACTATTCGAAGATTCTACTGAAATTTATCAAGTCCAGTGATTTCTGAGTCTTTATTTTCCTTTGCCTTTTGCAATATTTGCACCACAGGTCAGCCTTTCTTATTGGCATCTTTTTTCTCCTCAGTGTCTGTGTAAATGTTATTTCTTATTTCTCATCCTGTGTCTCTGACCACACCTTCTAATTTGCCTTCTGTGTCCCCTCTTTCTCTCTCTCCAAAGAAATTTGGACATTCCCCACAGCAATTTTTCTCAGTCCTTTTCTTTCCTTTCTTTGTTTTCCCGCACGTGTGTGTATGTGTGTGTGTGTGTGTGTGAGAGAGAGAGAGAGAGAAAGAGTAAAAGAGAGAGAGAGTAGAGAATCATCCATTTCCATGGCTGCAGCCATGAGAAAACTTACCCAGAAAACTAGACAGAAAACCTCTAAACCTGTTGTACCAACTCTGACTCCATCCTGGAGATTCCCACCCGTCTTTAAAACTCTCTAGGAGGCACTTCTACGTAGAGGTTCTGTTGTCATAAGACAACGTATCAGAAGCTCCTAACCTTTTCTGTTTCTCCTCTTGGTGTACTGCTCTCTTTTAATGATGTTGCTTTGCTTTCTTCATCCTCCCATCTTGATGGCTAACAATCATCCTCTCCCCCTACGCTCATTCAGTGGACAAGTTTTCATGTTTCTTCTTTCCTAATGCCTCTGGCACTCATTCTTTTCTGTGCATCCCTCCTGCCAAGATCCTAGTTCAGTCCATAATTACATCATGCCTGGACTATTATAATAAAAATTAACTTACTTTCCTGACTCTGGTTTCTAATCCTTCCAATCTATATACTACACGATCCTGTATAATCTTGGAGCCCTTACGATGTCCCAGATACTTTGTTAAGTTCTGAGGAGTTAAGCACTTCAGTTCTAATAACAACACTTTAATATAGAAGGTAGTTTTGCAATATTACAATGATAGTGCCTTGTAACAAGTATAGTTTAAACACAGAATGTGTGGAAAGAACAGCATACTCAGTGATACCTGAGGAAATAAGTATAAGCTTCAAGTAATTGATGAATTTTGGAAAAACAGAGGAGTTGCTTATGGACAAACAAGGGATGAAAGGCATTCTAGGCAAAGACAGTAACAGGTGCAAAGCCAAAGCTATGCAAAAACATAGCATCAGAAAAACAAAGCTGTTCAGTATGGTTGGTGTGGGTTAGGAATGGGCCTTGTATACCATAGGAGAAAATTCACATTTCTTTCTGTGTCTAGTGGGAGAAACAACTGAAATGTTTTAAGGTGGGCAATAACATGATTAGTTTACATTTTATGATGATTCCTCTCTCAGTGTTGTAGAAAGTGATTTGGATAAAGCAAAGCCTCAGTCTGTGAATGAAGGGAAAATGACAGTAACATGAAACAGCTAGCTCAGTGGCTCAGCTTTAACAATGATACTCCCCCCTCCTCAAAATCTTTCAACTTCCAGTTTGCCTAGGGCATAACGCCCAGTCTGCATATTCCAGCCCCTCCGTAAACAGCTCCAGCATCTTTCCAAGCTTATTCTGGACAAATGTATAGCCAAACTTTCAGCCTCACTGGATCACTTTCTGCTCCTGGGAAAAGGACCTGTGCTTTTCCAAGCACTATGGCTCTGTTCAAATCCTTCTATATCCTAGACCAGGGTTCTGCAAACAGCAGCCTGCAAGCCAAATTCGGCCCAGTGCCTAGTTTTGTAAATAAAGTGTTCCTGGAAAATAGCCATGCCCATTCATGTACGTATTGTCTGCAGCTGCTTTTGCATTAAAACAGCAATTTGAGTGTTGCAACAGAGATCTGATGGCCTAAAGAGCTGAAAATATTTACTAACTGGTCCTTTACAGAAAAAAAATTTGTTGACTCCTAGCCTAAAATACCTTCATTCTCCCTTTACAATACTATTGTAAGGTGGGTAACCTCTTTAAGACTTAGCCTAAATTTACATTTCTCCAAGAAAGGCTTTTCTATCAAAAGTGATCTCTTTGTCTTCTGAATTCCCAAAACAATGCTTCTGAGCAATTTCATAGCACTTAAACATAACGCCTGGTTTTGTATTTACTTTTCCATGTGTCTTTCTTCTATCTAGGGTATAAGCTTGAGCACAGAATTTGTTTACCTACTTATCCATGTCTCTATTAGTTCATCCATTTACCTAAAGATGGATTATAAGAATTATATATAATAGATTATTATAATTATGTACCTATATATACTGTTATGTGTGTAAACCTAAACTTTGAATTCCTGTCACATACTAATTACGATGCCAAGTGCTTTTCAAAAGAAATTACATCTGATGCTCAAAACTACCAAATGAAGGGAACACATATATGTATAATACTTCATAGATAGAGAAGACTTAGAAAGGCTAAGAAACTTTATGAATTTAATTACTTGAATGAGATCAAAATTCATGTCCAAGGGAACTGTGTTCCAAAGTCCAGTTTCTAAACTATTACTAAATCACTGTATTCTAGCAGCCCACCGTGCAGTGCCTTATGACCGTAGCAAATCTCAGGAAGAGGTAAAAAAGTTTCAAAAAATCAAATGGGGATATTTCAGCTTTACAAATGCAAAGACAGTTGATTTAGATTTTAGATAATAATGATCAGTTTATGTCAGTAATTTGAAACAGTAATTTCTTGAGTCAGAAAAAAAATTAACACCTTGTTGATTTGCATTGAACTAAATCATTGTAAACTGATTCTACGTGTACAAACCTGAGCAAGAGTCCCTTTTGGCCTTAGCAAGAGCTACAGTGTGCCTTGTCTCACCCACATCCCCCCAGGCTGTGTCTCACCTTCCATCTACTGTAGGATAATGGAAAAAGTGCATATTGAAGTCATAAAGACAGAAGTTCAAAGTCTCCATGTACCATTTATAGATTACATGTTTCTCTGTGCAACTCCCTTAGACTCAGATTCCTCATCGATAAAAAATGTAGTACAAAACCAAACTGTTAGGATTGTTCTGAGGCTTAAATGAGAGCGTATATAAAATGCCTTGTAGTCTGCTGGGTACACACGAAGAACACAGTAAGATGCTGCAAAGTTGTAAAGAACAGCGTAGGTGTTTAGCTGTTAAGAAGGTAGCACAAGACTTGATCTAAGTTCATAACCTTAAAAGAAATTAATGTGGACCAGAGAAGCAGGAGAGAGATGTATGAAAGGATGAGAAGTGAAACAAGACTCAAATAATACAAGTGGGGAAAACCTGGGCATGTGATCTCAGCAGTCTATCCATTTATATTGTCCCCTATGTTTCTTTTATCTCTTTCTTTTTTTGTAACTTACAAGAATAAATTTGATTGAAACTGGTATTATAGATATTGTGAGATATTAAAGAATATCTCATATTTAAAATACACTATTGATACACTTTTATTCTTTAATTTTAAAAAAATAATAAATATATTACCTACTTTTAAACAGACAATCTTATGTGCAATAGCATAAAATAAAGAATAAGAATTTACAGTACAAAGTTCCTCTATGGATTATTTAGTTCAACCTGGGCCAGAACTCACATCATTTGCCTTTCAACACATTGTTCATTCTAATATACCATGGTCTTCTCACATACAAAGCATCCAAATCAAATTTACATGCATTTTGCATCCTTCTTATTTTTATTTGTGAATGCTTAAGGGAACAAATATTTGAGTGAACCTTGTCCTTTGCTGCCATAAAGCTGTAAGAAAGCTTGTGGCACTATGAAGCACTTGTTCCAACCCCTATTAACTTATTTGGTCATTTCTACATCTACTGATAGAAGCAAAGTTTCCCAAAGTAAAATCACATAATTCTCATAATCCAGGTGTCTACAGACTTTCTCCAAACGGTAAGGCAATATGATTATTTCATGAGTCCTGAATTTCTAACTTTGAGAAATCATTTACAAATCTTTGATATTTTTATTTTGATAAAGGGAATAGATATCTTCTACTGTGTAAGCATAGTAATTAATTACACTTTGTAAAGAGTCATTTCTGGTCTAGGAAATATAGTCAGTGCTTTTCTCACTCCTGATCGTGGCATGTGGGTGTGTCAAAGGGTGTTCAAATCTGAGTGATACCAAGTACTTTATCAATACTAAAATCATTTCTCAACCAAATTCCTTCTCTATTCTTTTTCTATTTAGCTCTCATTTTATAGAACCTCTATTTTTTTAAAAAAATAGCTCCCAATTTTTCATTATGTCTCTAAAAAGGATGAAGATGCTGAAATGTTTGCTTTAACCGATGAACTTCATAGGAGAAATGTGCACTGGCTGCAATGCAAGGATTTTTCCTGCTGTTTCTATTAGGCACTTGCTGTTGCTATGTTTTTATGGACACAAACCATAGAGACACCAGTTAGTTCCAACAAGGGCATTTCTTTGTTGGCATAAAGGAGAAAACTTTGAAAGATGTCTATTAGCTCACTACCCTCCAACTTAAAAAATTATGGACCACAGCCAGCTTCTGAACCTTCAAGCTTAGCTACTTCTTTCCTAGCTGACCTCTCAGGAATATATACAGACAGCTTTTTTCTTCAGAAAGAAGAGAGAAGCTATTCTCAGTGGAAACTCCTCCCCGCTAACCAATCTGGTTAGCGTCAAAATATCCATGAAGATGTCATACCTCTCCTTACAACAAGAAAGCAAAGCAGCATGGCCATATGAGGAATAGCAAATGAGAGAATTAGTAACTAGGAATGTCTCTGTATAAATAATCAGTTCTTGAGTTGTTCTGGATAGTCAATATGTGTCAGATACAGTGTTTGGTCTTTAAAGACAAAGATCTTCCACTGACCTTTCTGGTATATTATGGCGCACTGCAGAAAAAATAATTTTTAGATTCATTTAACAGATGTTCATTTGTGATCCTGGCCACTGACCACTATATTAGAGCAAGGCCCTGATTTATGCTCTCAGGCTGGTTTATTTAAAACACGATAGTCTTCTGGGTATATTCTGGGGACTTGCATGATTTAAGAAACCCACAAACCTTGTGAGGACCTGCTTGAGGTCATGGGATATCTCACAATAAAGATTGTTAATGTGATGTTCACATAAAATTTGAACTCGCCATATCCTTTCGTTGTTGTGTGATGTTTTTCTTGACATTTCTGCCTCGGTCATTAAATTATAGCACATAGATGTTGCAGCATTAAAACTGGAAGAAATATGCCCATGTCTGCTCTCTGCTTTAGTTATAGGATCATTGGTGGAAATTCTCAGTTCACCATCAACCCCTCCACAGGACAAATCATCACCAGTGCGTTGCTAGACAGGGAAACAAAAGAGAATTACACTTTAGTGGTCGTTGCCAGTGATACTGGATCCCCGGAGCCTCTTTCCAGTTCCACCAGTGTGCTCGTCACGGTGACTGACGTCAACGACAACCCACCAAGGTTTCAGCATCACCCGTATGTCACACACATCCCGTCGCCTACTCTTCCAGGTAACCAAACCAACTGGGAGGTCTCATAGATAAATAAAAACTATACATTGGACACTTCCTATAATTACATTGCTGTTATTTTTACGTGTATATTTCTGATATAGCCAAAGTTGGCAAATCCTCTAAAATTCAACTCTTGCCTAAATACATGGAAGGAACGTCGAATCTTGCACAGTAATTCTTTCTTCCCAGACCAATTGTATTTAAGGTTTTATAATTGCCACACCTTTCCTAGTGCTGTTTCTTAATTTTACTTGAATATTGTTAAAGATTAGAATAGATTTCACCTTGTAGTCAAGGAGGGTTCTGTCCTGAGATGTAATTTGTGTGTTCCTTGATTGCAGGGACATTATCTCTTTTACCATGCCATATCCGAGCACCTGAAACATTATCTGGGAAGTAACAGGCCTTCAACTGTATTTCTTAGTAGAAAATAAATATTTTATTCAGTGCTTCATAGATAAGTTTTCAAAAGGTTTAATGAAGGAATCCTTCTAGTTAATTATTACTGTAAATATTTTACTCTAGTTTTGATGAGTGAAGTTTTTCTTCTGTTAGTATGAGTATGAAGCCGTTAATGAACCACTTTCGTATTGACAATATGTATTTATCTTTCTGCATCTCTTTTACATTTAGTTTGGTTTTGTTTGTTTCTTTGCAAGGAATGGCCTACTCTCTTAGGCACTACACAAATCATCTGCCATTGGTAATTTTTGAAATGAATTTTGAAACAGGAAAGTATACAAATAAAGGCCATAATTAATTTTCCTTGCTTTAAGATATTTTTAATTAGAAAAACAAAAAAACGGATGCAGGATTTCTCCTCTAGTGATCTTTGAGCTTCTATTCACTTGAGAAGGTATAATTGATACCAATTGCAAGTATAAAATCCATAAATTATTGTGCCAAATTTCTATCAAAAGGAAATGTCAATAGTGAAGTCATAAATCCCTGATGACGGCCTTCAGCTGAAATGATGCTGGCAGGCATGATTCTAATCACACCCAATGTGTGGTGATGCAATATAACATCTCCTGTACAAAGTGAGTAAGGCTTAAGCATTTTTTTCCTCATTAGACATATTATAATTAATCAGAATCACTGGCCTTTTTTAAATTAGAGACTTTTCACTTGTGTCACAAACTCTTCTGTTACGGGTAGGAGTGCAGGTTTGGGAAAGGTTTCTGAATAAGATTATCGAAAACATGTCCTTACGGCAGCTTTTCAGCGTATCTCCTCTACAATCTGTCCAACTGGCCCTCATCCCAAGCATTGACTTTTGGAATCCAAATTGAGTCCATTCTCCCTCAGTTCTTATTTCTTACTACTTTATAATTGTTTATATATATGTGTGTGTGTGTGTGTGTACTTTATAATTGTTCATATATGTGTGTGTGTGTAATTTATAATTGTTCATATACGTGTGTGTGTGTGTAATTTATAATTGTTATACATATAATGTATGCACACATACATATATACACTTCATCTCCGTATGAGAATGGTTCACAGATAAAAGAATTTTGCTGTAAAACAGTGGGTATAAGGAATCAACAGTAATTTTTTAAACATATTATTTTTGTTGACATGATTACATAAAAGGTAATTCAACAATATTTTAAGACATAATAGAGCAATTATTTTTTTTCCCCATTGGGCATAAAAATAGTTCTTAGCAGAACTCCTGTATTATTGTGTTTGTTGGAAGTTCTGTTGTTTACAGATTTTTCTCCTAGGAACTATAATTTGGAAGGATTAGCTGTTGCTCTTCCCTGTGCTTCTAGCAGAGGCACACTGAAAATTATTAAATTCAATAGACTGTATGGGTTTTAGGTAGATAATGGCAGGTCAGTTCCTGAAGACTACTGTTCGATTTGACTGGGGAACTTCAGAGACAATATAAGAGGTACTGTTCTCCCCTAGTAATCATGGGGAAATAAAGTTATGTCAGGTAGCAATATAGTGTTTTATATATAGTTTTAATATAGTGTTTTAACTTACTATCAAATGTTTTATTGGGGTTCCATGAGATTATAACTGCACACTCCCTCTTTTATAGGTTCCTTCGTCTTTGCGGTTACTGTCACAGATGCTGATTTTGGACCCAATTCTGAACTACATTATTCTCTTTCGGGTAGAAACTCTGAAAAATTTCACATTGACCCACTGAGAGGAGCTATTATGGCAGCTGGACCACTAAATGGCACTTCAGAAGTGACGTTTTCTGTACATGTAAAAGATGGTGGCTCATTTCCAAAGACAGATTCTACAACAGTGACTGTTCGATTTGTGAACAAAGTAGATTTCCCTAAAGTCAGAGCCAAAGAACAAACTTTCGTGTTTCCTGAAAACCAACCAGTAGGCACTCTTGTCACTACCATAACGGGGTCCTCCTTGAGAGGAGAACCTTTGTCCTATTATATTGCAAGTGGGAATCTTGGCAACACATTTCAGACTGATCAGTTATCAGGGCAGGTGTCCATTAGTCAACCTCTGGATTTTGAAAAGATACAAAAATATGTTGTATGGATAGAAGCCAGAGATGGAGGTTTCCCTCCTTTCTCCTCTTATGAGAAACTTGACATAACAGTATTAGATGTCAATGATAATTCCCCAGTTTTTAAGGAAGATCCATTTGTATCTGAAATATTGGAAAATCTTTCTCCTCGAAAAATACTTACTGTTTCTGCAGTGGACAAGGATAGTGGACCCAATGGACAGTTAGACTATGAAATTGTTAATGGCAACAGAGAACATAGTTTCAGTATCAATCATGCTACTGGTGAAATTAGAAGCATTCGACCTTTAGACCGGGAAAAAATATCTCAGTATGTGCTTACCATAAAGTCCTCAGACAAAGGCTCCCCTTCTCAGAGTACCTCAGTAAAAGTCATCATTAACATTTTAGATGAAAATGATAATGCCCCTAGGTTTTCCCAAATATTCAGTGCCCACGTTCCTGAAAATTCCCCATTAGGGTACACAGTTACACGTGTCACAACTTCTGATGAAGATATTGGTGTAAATGCAATTAGTAGATATTCTATAATGGACACAAGTCTTCCATTTACGATTAATCCCAGCACTGGGGATATCGTAATTAGTAGACCTTTAAATAGAGAAGACACAGACCGTTACAGAATCCGAGTTTCTGCCCACGATTCTGGATGGACTGTAAGTACAGATGTCACGATATTTGTGACAGATGTCAATGACAACGCTCCAAGATTTAGCAGACCATCCTATTACTTAGATTTTCCTGAACTTACTGAAATTGGCTCCAGAGTGACTCAGGTATCTGCAACAGACCCTGATGAGGGATCAAACGGACAAGTGTTCTATTTTATAAAATCTCAGTCAGAGTACTTCAGGATTAATGCCACCACAGGAGAGATTTTCAATAAACAGGTCTTAATATACCAAAACGTCAGTGGCTTCAGTAACGTGAACATCAACAGACATAGTTTTATAGTGACGTCTTCAGATCGAGGTAATCCTGCATTACTTAGTGAGACGACAGTTACCATCAACACGGTGGACAGTAATGACAACGCACCACGATTTCTTAAACCTGCATATTTTACTCCAGTCACCAAACATGTTAAAATTGGTACAAAGTTAATCAAAGTTACTGCAGTAGATGAGAAAGATTTTGGATTGAATTCTGAAGTGGAGTATTTCATTTCGAATGAACATCATTTGGGAAAATTTAAGTTAGACAATAATACGGGGTGGATTTCAGTAGCAGCTCCCCTGATATCTGACTTGAATCAAAACTTTTTGATCACTGTCACCGCGAAGGATAAGGGAAACCCTCCACTTTCATCCCAAGCCACTGTTCACATAATTGTCACCGAGGAAAACTACCACACCCCTGAATTCTCTCAAAGCCACATGAGTGCAACCATCCCTGAAAGCCATAGTATTGGGGCCATTGTCAGAACCGTTTCTGCAAGAGATAGAGACACGGCTATGAATGGCTTGATTAAGTACAGTATTTCCTCAGGAAATGAAGAAGGCATCTTTGCAATCAATTCCTCCACAGGTGTATTAACACTAGCCAAAGCTCTTGATTATGAGCTATGCCAGAAACACGGAATGACTATTAGTGCTACAGATGGAGGCTGGGTTGCAAGGACTGGTTACTGCAGTGTGACTGTAGATGTGATTGACGTGAATGACAATTCTCCAGTGTTCCTCCCTGATGAATATTTCCCCGCTGTTTTGGAAAATGCCCCCAGTGGGACGACAGTTATCCACCTAAATGCAACGGATGCCGACTCTGGAACCAATGCTGTGACTGCGTATACTGTACAGTCATCTGACAGTGACCTCTTTGTCATTGACCCCAACACGGGGGTCATCACCACTCAAGGCTTCTTGGATTTTGAAACCAAGCAGAGCTACCACCTTACTGTGAAAGCTTTCAATGTCCCCGATGAAGAAAGGTGCAGTTTTGCCACTGTTAATATACAGTTAAAAGGGACAAATGAATATGTGCCTCGTTTTGTTTCCAAACTTTACTATTTTGAAATCTCAGAAGCAGCTCCTGAAGGTACTATTGTTGGAGAAGTGTTTGCCAGTGACCGTGATTTGGGCACTGATGGGGAAGTACACTATTTGATTTTTGGTGACAGTAGAAAGAAGGGTTTCCAGATCAACAAGAAGACTGGACAAATTTATGTTTCTGGACTTCTTGATAGGGAAAAAGAAGAAAGGGTGTCTTTGAAGGTACTGGCCAAGAATTTTGGCAGCATTAGGGGTGCAGACATCGACGAGGTCACTGTAAATGTCACTGTGCTTGATGCCAATGACCCACCCGTTTTTAGTCTAAACATCTACAGTGTTCAGATCAGTGAAGGGGTCCCAACGGGAACACATGTGACCTTTGTCAGTGCCTTCGACTCAGACTCTGTTCCCAGCTGGAGTAGGTTTTCCTATTTTATTGGATCAGGGAATGAAAATGGTGCCTTTTCCATTAATCCACAGACAGGACAGATCACCGTTACTGCAGAATTAGATCGAGAAACCCTACCCATGTATAATCTCACGGTTTTAGCTGTGGATTCAGGGACCCCCTCAGCTACAGGAAGTGCCTCCTTATTAGTCACCCTGGAAGATATAAATGATAACGGGCCTATGCTGACCATCAGTGAGGGAGAAGTTATGGAAAACAAACGCCCAGGAACTCTGGTGATGACCCTTCAGTCCACGGATCCTGACCTCCCTCCAAATCAAGGCCCCTTTACCTATTACTTGCTGAGCACGGGTCCTGCCACCAGCTATTTTAGTCTGAACACTGCTGGAGTTCTGAGCACGACTAGAGAGATTGACAGAGAGCAAATTGCAGACTTCTATCTGTCTGTGGTCACTAGGGACTCCGGTGTTCCTCAGATGTCTTCCACAGGAACCGTGCATATCACAGTGATAGACCAAAATGACAACCCTTCACAGTCTCGGACGGTGGAGATATTTGTTAATTATTATGGCAACTTGTTTCCTGGTGGGATTTTAGGCTCCGTGAAGCCACAGGATCCCGATGTGTTAGACACCTTCCACTGCTCCCTGACTTCGGGAGTTACGAGCCTCTTCAGTATTCCGAGGGGCACTTGCAATCTGAGTTCCCAGCCAAGGTCCACAGACGGCACGTTTGACCTGACTGTCCTCAGCAACGATGGCGTCCACAGCACGGTCACGAGCAATATCCGAGTTTTCTTCACTGGATTTTCCAACACGACAGTGGATAACAGCATCCTGCTGCGTCTCAGCGTACCAAGTGTAAAGGACTTCTTGACGAACCACTACCTTCATTTCTTACGCATTGCCAGTTCACAGCTGACTGGCCTCGGGACCGCTGTGCAGCTGTATGGGGCCTATGAAGGGAACAATAGAACATTTCTTTTGGCAGCTGTGAAGCGAAGCCATAATCAGTATGTGAATCCCAGTGGTGTAGCCACCTTCTTTGAAAGCATCAAAGAGATCCTCTTCCGGCAGAGTGGAGTGAAGGTAGAATCTGTAGATCACGACTCCTGTGCTCCCGGCCCATGTCAGAACGGAGGCAGCTGTGTAAGGAGACTGGCCGTGAGCTTCGAATTAAAGAGCCATGAGAGCCTTCCGGTCATCATCGTGGCAAATGAACCTTTGCAGCCTTTCTTATGCAAGTGTCTGCCAGGCTATGCTGGCAGCTGGTGTGAAATAGACATAGACGAATGCCTTCCGTCCCCTTGCCACAATGGTGGGACCTGTCACAATTTAGTGGGGGGATTTTCATGCAGCTGCCCAGATGGCTTCACTGGCAGGGCCTGTGAGAGAGATATCAACGAGTGCCTGCCTAGTCCCTGCAAGAACAGTGCCGTCTGCCAGAACTTTCCAGGAGGCTTCAACTGTGTTTGCAAAACTGGATACACAGGTATGACAATGTTTGGCTTTTTTTTCCCACCAAGACTTTAGCCATATCAAGTATAATAGAAAGTCATGAACTTTGTCATTTTCAAATGATTTTCCCTGAAGAATAGGCAGAATCACAGCAAATGCTTTAAGCATTTACTATTGGCCAGACACTGTTCTAAGCACTTTATCTGTATTTATTTCACTTACTTCTCACAAGAAACCTACGAGATAGGGATAATGATTTTCCAGGTTTTACAGAGGAGGAAGATGATGTAGAGAGAAGTTGAGTTGGTTTTCTAAGGTGACCCGGTTGATTTGTTGTAGAGTCGGGATGTGAGCTTACACAGTTCATTCCAGAGGTTAAGTTCTTGTCTTGGACAAGAGCAAAAAGAGCATCTTAGCTTCAAAAAAGTGTTCTAAAGTTAAAGGACATGGTATAGTTAAAGTATAAGACCTGGACTCTTTTATGTTCTAAATATAGTTCTCAATTATTGTTGTTGGTTCCTTCATTTTATCATGATCATTTTTATGATTGTTTATCATAATTATCATTAGGATTATTGAAATTTGACCCACACTGTGAGGAGAATGAAGCAAGAGCTGTGATTTAGATTGAGATTAAAATGCCTTGTTATTTGTAGTAGTCGCTTAGAAAACATCATAGGCCTATTTCTAAGGTAACTGAGCCACAATGTACCTTGACATTTTAGAAACATATTGAGCAAATTTGTTTGACTAGTCTTTGGCATCCTAATAGGACATGATGTATGTTTATAAATATATCTCTGTTTCTATCCCTATCTATCTATCTATCACCTATTTATTTATTAGCTGATCTGTAGTTAGTACACCTTCAAATGTGTATAAATTTGTGCTATTGATAAGTCTGAGGAGAGACAATTTCTCTGCTGTAATTTGCACAGTATACATTTTTAGAGCATATATATTACATTGGGTTGCCCTGTAGTGTTTATGAACACAATTTAAAGTGTAGTGAAATAGGTAAAACCAGGATATATTTTTAAAGATGTGGTAGATGTTTTGCAGAATACTATTTTAAAAGAAGTTTTTCAGAAAATGTATTTGGATATCATATTTTAAAATGATGCCCATCATGTGTATACTTATAGTTTTATATTTGGAGAATTGAATTGCTTGGTGATGATATAAAGCAAGTTTGAATAAGCCAAAGCAGATCTCATAACCTTTGCCTTCTACAAAATACTGTCCTTGAAATGTAAAGAAAAAAGGGGCAGCAAACATATGAATGAAAGAATCAAGGGATTTGACAGAACTTGATTTAGCTATAGCTTTTGAGAAGTCACCTTAGCTTGCTGACCTTCAACTCCCCCATCTGTACAATGCGAATAATCATACTTACTTATCTTTTAGGGTTGTTATAATGAGTAAAAATAATGTTTTTAAAACACCTAGAACAG
Source organism: Eschrichtius robustus (assembly GCF_028021215.1). NCBI lineage: Eukaryota > Metazoa > Chordata > Mammalia > Artiodactyla > Eschrichtiidae > Eschrichtius > Eschrichtius robustus. The sequence goes on from NC_090827.1 coordinate 135,954,487, forward strand.
AGCCCAGCTTTCAATAAGTAGCAATGCTGATTAGTAGTGTTAGTAGTAGTGTTAGTATAATGGTAGATGTAGAGGTATGCCATAGGATTTCTATAAAGACAAGCCTCAGTGGCAAAAGGCAAGTCTGAGTCTTACCAGAGTTGTACTCGTAGGATCATGAATAACAGGCTTACATACATGTTATGAGTTCAGGGTTTCGAGAAAACCTTCCTCACTCTTTCGCACCCTTCTCACCCCCCCAACGCCCCCCCCCCATTACTTCCTCTGTTGGGAATTCAACAATAAAGATTACTTATTTGTCCGATTTTAGTATAATACACTGATTCACACTTAGAGTGAGTTTACGCTTAGTTCTGGAATGAAGAAAGTGTGACTGCTTTGGGTAGTAGATGGGGAAGAGGGAAAGTGTGTTAGCAAGGCACCCTATGCTGATCTCAGCATAAATGTTACTGCATGAAGGGACACAGAGCTAGCCCTTTCACTTCACTTCTCTGTAGTTTGTTTCTTTATTTGTTTCATTTTATTTAAACATACACAGCATCCTTTTCTAAATGTAGTTGTTGAAACTTTTAAGCATACTCTTCTTTCATCATGAAATATTAATAACATTTATCGGGTGACTGTTTAAAACACTGCTTAAAGCTCCTTGCATCACAGACATTGTTATTCACTTATTTATTCAGTTCTTCTCACAGCTCTATTAAATGAATATTTTTATCATTCCCATTTAAAAACAAAACAATTTGGATCTGAGAGGGATTGGAGATGAAATAACTTGCCTCCAGCATGGCACAGAAAGTGATCTGAGTTTTGACTCTAAGCTTTACTCCGGAGCCTCTGCTGTTTATATGCCTGTCACGTCTCATCACACTTTGATCTGCACTTGCTAGAGAGTATTGCTAGTGGGCCTGTGATATCTTCTAAGAATTTTTTTCCATGATTCTACTTAAACCGCACAAAAAGCCTACGAGACAGGTATTGGAATGCTCAAACTGGATAAGAGTGAAGGTCAGGAAAATTCACCCATAACCTCAGCAATAAAGACATTGCAGGTATTTCCAGAAACCACTGCTAATCATCACTGCAGTGTTGCAGTGAGTGATTCCCAGGAGAACAGTCCCTGCTTTGCTTTCACCCTTCAGATATCATTCAACTCTCACCCACTGGCAGAAGCTAAACCTGAGTCCTGCTGGGAGGGAGTCTGGAAATGTGATAGTTTTCCAACTTGCAGTCCCTGCAATACAGTAAGATGGAATGGAGCTGAGCGTCAGCAGAGAATATCTGACGTAGAAAGATCCTCCTATTACTTCTATTTTATGTTGTAGGAAGCTGAGCCTACACTCTGGTGACTCTAGGCCCAGAGCTGCCAAAAACGAGATCATAACCTCTTTCTCTAAGGAACATCATTTGAAGTAATGTATTAATTTTACATGCGGTCCCTCCTCAGAGCTCACTTTAGTCCCTGTTTGCATAAGTAGAGATAATCCAATTGATCAGGAATGATATAAGCAAACATATAACTGAATGCTTCATATAAATCTTACATTTTTAAATTAATGTTATTCTTTGTTTCCAAACTCTATATGCAAAGTCCATCCAGTAAAACTAGCAGATAATTAAATTCTGATAGTTTTATTTCTTTGCTTTGTTTTGCAGAAAACAGTATATGAAAAACCATGCTGACAAATTGTTAACCCACACACTAAATTAGGAATGCATTGTTTAAATGTCTGTAAATGTTTAATGTTCTTTGGAAAGGTAATCCCTCAAGTATCATTTTGAGTTACTTTTTTCCAGCTAGTCTTTACCAGGTAACCTGACTCAGGAAGGTGGAGCTAATGCACCAAAACATCTTAAAGAACCAATCAGAGCTAATAAGTCATAAGACAAAATTCATAGTTAATCACAAGTGTGCCTCACAGAATGAATTTTTAAATATTCATTCTGGCTAGATTTTACTTCTGTTAACATTAAGTATTAGTTCCTTAGTGAAGCCTTCTTCAAAGTCTGTATGTATTGTATTCAGATTTTTTTGGATCATCAGAATTATTTCAAAGCACCTATATTTTATACTCTATTTACTATTGTGGACTTTCACTGCATTTTTTTTCAGTGATTTTTAAAGTCGGTGGCATTACAAATTGGAGCTGTGAAAGTATATAAACTTTCTGATTAAAATAATTCTCAGCCGCTGCCCCCCCATCACACACACACACACACACACACACACATGCACACACACACACACTACTGAATATTTCATGTGAAGCTAGAGATTGTGCTAAAGATTAGATGAGTGTTTATGAATTGATGCAAGTTGAGAGGCTTTATCCTAAGAATACCCCACAGAGAGTGGTTAAATATTAGCTCAACAGGGAATCTTTGTGGAGAACATCCTGTAAGGATGCAAGTAGAAAAATGAAAATTATGGAATGATTACAACAAAAAGATATGAAGAGATATAGTTATTATCATATTGCTACCATATTCCTGATATATTTATTTTTTTAAGTTTATTTTCAAGTTTGTGGCTATAGGGTCACATAATAAATATGGAATAAGAATATTTTTTATTTAATGACTTTAGAGAAAACTAATTTGCTTGTATAACTTGTATTTTGGGTGGGTTTTTCTTAGTTACTAGAAAAAGAACCAAAAAGAGATTGAGAAAGAAAATACTGAGACTTCATTTTCCTTTATAATCACTTCATGTTTCACTGTTAAGAACATTTTCCTATAATTTAATTTTATATTAATAGCACTAAATGAAGCTTTGATTAGCTATATGTAGAGTATATTAGAAAAGATGAATAAATTTTAATATAGTCTAGAACATGTGAAAAATTAATGTCTAGATTTTCACAAAGTTTAGTAGTATAAGAAATTGCATCAACTGTCAATGTGCCCCAGTAAACTGAAAGAAAATATCTTCCATATTATTCGTGCCTCAGAAGTTCAGGGAACCCTGGAGGAAAACATCAGCCTAACAACTACAAATCTAATATTTCTTTTCCTATACGAATGAAAATTCCTTGCGTTTAATAGAACACTAATTAGAAAGCACAATTATATAGTCAGTAACCACACAGCATCTGTCTTCCTGCTCCCAGGTTTTCTGTTTGCAGTACACCCTGCATTAAATCCTTCAGAGTAATGAATGGTGTTATAAAGGGCAGCATGTATATGGAACTTATTTCTAAATCCTGGTCTCTCATAACAGAATTAGTTCATAGCACCTTTAACCTTGCCTGTTCACTTTCACACATCTGGATGCATTTTAGGTGTGCTATTTGTAGTAACGCCAGGAGTGTATTCCCACAAGGAGAAGTTTTCCTGTGCTCTCTAGTAAGTCCCAGTATTTCAGGGGAGGATGAGATTTGTCCATTCATCACTTTTATGTCACTTGACAGTATAAAAAGGCCCGTAAAGTTATTTACAGGTTGTGCATAGTAATTTTACCAAGAAACTTGGCAAACATTTGCTTTCACGAAGATGGGAGTTGTAACTAAGAGTCATTCTTTTAAAATCACAGCAGTCATATATTAATGTTGTCAATGATCATGTGACCAGGAAACCAAAGAATATAAACAAATTTTATTTCCAAGAGTGGAATTACACAGTTTGCCTCAAATGATACATTAACTTATTAAAGCATTAATAACAGGTTCTAGTAGCTTAAAAGCTTCTTATTTCTGTGGAAAATAAGCGTGTATTTGTAAGCTTATCGTAGCTATTATGTGTATCGTTATATATAATCATTTGTAGTCTCATTGAGATCGTATTTGTGTGTGTTTTAAAATACGAAGGTAAGACCGTTTTTTTTTTTTTTTTTTCTTTTTGGTTTTATTACTAGCAACCCTTATTTAAGCATAATATTTTTGCTTTGTTTCCATGTGAAAAACCATAATGCTAATTGATCAGGATATTTAGATGAGCTATCTTCATAGTGCCTTTCATTTACATAGCATGCAAAAAACAGCTACTTTCTATTAAAATAATAAAAAAGCCTATAAGCATAAACATTCAGAATATATAGCGTGTATGTATTATGGAATTATATTTGCTAATAAAATAATCAATTTAGATATCAAATGAACTTTGTTAGTTCCACATGGTCTTCCTTCTCCTCTGTGTAAAAACACAAGAGATTCAAAAGTATTACTTGTGGTGATCTAACATATATATGATCTAAGATATTAAATTGAAGCCTACACAAACTATGGGATATCAGAAATCATCATATCCCCATAGGGTGGCTGAATTTAACAGGCAAGAATAAATTTAGCACAATTATACCTAACTTAACATTAAAATGTGCTATTGCAATGAGTGAAACTTGAATATATATCCTTGTCGAAAAGATCATAGATGATCACATCAGATTCAATTTATGTTCAACACTTCATCACACCTTCTGCCCCAGAACATGAAGACACATGCTAAATTTCTCCTGTAAGTTTAAACTGTAATCTTGAAAAGTCTGGATTTACCTTGGCCTCCTATTATGCATTCACTTTCATCTTTAAGAATTCCCATTCTCCATGTGCTAGGAGCTTACACTTCCAAAAGCACATCTCTTTCTATTTATAATAAATAATGTATATCAACACCATTAATTGATGAATGTCAAAGCAATGAGATCACTTTATTCCTCTAAACAGCTGCTCTGACAGTTAACATATCTTAATAGAAAAAGGCTCCTTGAGTTCAGGAAACATAAATGCCTTTCTGTGTGCAAGCCCTATCAGCATACTTCCAAGCCTCAAGGCACTGACAAATATTGTTAATTGACTTGCAGCATTAATTAAGTTAATGATGCAAAATTTTGTTTCACGGTGCTCCAACACATCAGATTGTTTGTAGCAGAAGCATGTTAGAGTAATTCAAACTGCTGCATTCTCTGATAATCATTATGCCATTAACATAGATGTATGCAGAACAATACAGAATTTGTTGCTGACTTCTAACTGGGTAATAGAGCATAAACTTTCCAAACCCTAGAAACACGCATTTAAAGGCTTTTTGATTCTAAGTAAAATTATGACATCTTTCCCTCACATGTAAGAAAAAATGTTCTTTTAATAATAACTTAAATTGCAACATTGAGTTTTCAAACTGTATCTTGGAATCTAGTACGGCAACCTCTTTGAAATTTACTAATTGTAAAATAAAAATATTACTCAACAAATGGAGTACGCAAACTAAAGTTTTGAATGGTAAATAATTTACATACTCTAACAACAACAAATAAGACTATTTTACCCAAACTCAACAGTAAATTCATTTGCGTAACCCCTAGAAAATTCATTTCTTAAATTTTTGACAAATATGAAGATAAAACTCAGGCTTAAAATAGAATGTCAAATGAAAGATTGAATTTTCTTTCTCCTTAAAAGAAGTTCATTCTCAAACTAATATTTTCTCAGTTTGTAGCTGCTTCTATTTATGTAGTCAGTGTATGTTTTAACACATGAGTAAGTCGTATTTCTTTTTGGATTTCTTTCCACCTCTTGCTTTGGACTAACTGAAATAGCTCATAGTTTGTGTTTGAATTAAATTCAGATGTCTGTGTTAAAATCTTATTTTGTAAGGGGTAAATAAAATAACCATTTTATATAATTATTTTTAAAAAAATCCTAAATTTCTTTGTTGTTATTGCTGTAGAAACCAAGACTCAAGGTGGTCTTTTCCAACAAGATTCAAAAAAGTAGAGAGTGGAGATTTACAGGATCAGTGATTGGGGTTTTTATAGTCATACATTGTTCTTGGAGAGCACATATGTCCAAAAAGTTGAGTAAGTGTACATGACCACACCCGCTAAGCTGATTAGCCTTTGTTCCCCATTTCCAGTCTTCAAGAAGTGAAGTTTGTGATTTTGTAACCTACGTATATGATGTGTTCACAACATGAAGGTTATACTGACCATACCTGTAAAGAATATTAGTCTATATCCTTAATGCATGCTACTTTTAACACAACTCTAAAAGAAATTTTCAAAAAAAGAAAGGAAAAGAAGAAAATAAAACCTTACTTAGTACAACGGCACATGTGAAAATTATGCATAATCTTACAGTGGAAAAAATGGAAGGACTGGGATGTGACTTTCCTGATACTAGGTAAATAATCAATAGTATAGTCAATAGGTCTTATTTCATTCTCTATTGAGCGGTATCAGTATTGTATTAAGGGGGGAAAAGTACACTTCTCTAGAACAACCTGTCACAAATCCAGTTAGAAAACACCAGACAAGAGAGCTCTCCATGGCACAGCATCTCTCTGGTGTGATAGTTTGTATGGGCTTAGAATAAATTTGTCCTGCGTGTTTCTCCAGTATGACTCATTGCTAAAGTACTTAAAACTTAATTTCTGTGCTTCTAGATTGTTAACTTGTTTATTTTCACTATTTCCCCTTAGAATAGAAAGGTATTCTGAAATTGTACTGTTTTGCCTTGTAAGGAGATTCCCAATTTTATTTATAAAGGAAAAAAATTTTGTGTTTATGACCCTATGATGTAGAGAATCATGTTCAGTTAGCAGAGTCATGAGATCTGACTCACACTTATAATTTCAAACAAACCAGCAAGAGTGGCTACAACATCAAGCCACAAAAGCAGAACTAAATTAAACAAAAACTTTGACTGTGTTTCAAGCATAGTTATTATGATGAAATGGGTTATCTATGCACAACATGGTCTAGTTGTGCAGATAAAACTTACGCCCTTTCATGAGACATTGAATAAAGGCATTAGTGCAGTCATGCTGGGAAGTAGGTAATAGCTTTACAGAAATAAACTCTCCCTCCTGTCAATGAATGGAAATTAAGAACTCTAAGAAATGTCTTAATTTCTTAGGAAATTAAGAAATATCATTATTTCCTCAAATTAGAAAACTAAAAACTATTCTAACAAATATGTTAAATTATTACACTATTTATTATAGAACAGTGATATTAGAACAAAGTTACATTTGCATAAAAACCACACAACATCACAACGATAACAAAACACAGATGAGACTGGCCTTATACCCTAAGTTTTGCCTACTAAGTGATTAATTATTCAATTATAGCTGTCTGAAACCTGGATATGGGAACAGAGTTACAATGGTCTGTACCATAGTTTTATAATTTCTTAGGCAAGAGATTACCCTCCAAAGGCTTCTTCTCCGCCATCTGTGAAATATGTTTTCTGTTGTGTGGATCAATTTCCCCCACTAAAGTGGAGACACCATGTAAAGACACTTGTCTGCTTTTTAACTGTCAGACCTTCATCTTCTAGCATGCCTGGCCCATAATAGGCACTCAGTCAATATTAACAGATTCAATGAACAAGATGATGTATGAGAAGTCTTTATACACTGAAATATAGGCAGGGTAGGTATTATTGGTTTAGAAGAAAGACAGAGAATACATAATCTGTAGTCAAGAATAAATTTTCATAAGTATTTGAAAATGTGTTTGATGTGTCTTTTTATTTCCTATTCTACTTTACAACAGGTAAGTCAAAGTTAAGGAATATTTCTTGAGAGTGAAAGGATTGTAATTTGGCAAATAAGCTAAATGAGATTCATTATTACCTTTGAGAAATCTGAGCTAAGGAAATCTCGATGGCGAAAATTATACTGCAGAAGTTTCAACTCTCCAGTTATAATACATGAAAAAATTGGCATCGACAAGAGAAAATAAATTCAGTGAAAACATTTAAATATGTTCACCATTTGTGATTTCCCTGAAAACAGTAGTTCCTTCCAAGATGATTATGTAAATTACTTCCTAAATATTATAATGCATAACTTCACAATAGGACAACTGAATAAGACTTTGAACTCGGATATAATATTCCTACGTCCTCATGTCAAGTAAAATGTTCTTGTACTTCTTTTCTACAAAGATAGGCTCTCTCAGGATAGACTATTACATATGGTCATGCAGTAATGGTGTTAATATATTTATGTAAGGGTTTTTTTAATGAGTTTGATGCTTTTCAGGGAAAATGTGTGAATCTCCAGTCAATTACTGTGAATGCAACCCCTGCTTTAATGGTGGTTCCTGTCAAAGTGGTGTGGAGTCATACTACTGCCATTGTCCATTTGGTGAGCAAAACTTAGTGGTTGATATAAAATATCAATCTATTTTGGTGCACAGTTTAGCAATTTTGTTTTATTGTATCTTGGAGTGACTAAGAAAATGTTAGTCATTTTACACAAGAGATTTTAGCAAAATAAAATCTCAAAGGCTTAATATTTTCTAAGTTAATTATGGAAATTCCTTTGAATATATTGTTTTGATCATTACTAGAAAATAATCAACCAAAGATAATTAAATTTGATGTTGTCTCCTCAGGACATTTCCTCTCAAAAACTTGCGTATGCCTTTTTTTAACCTAGAACCTATCAAATGAAAAATCCTTTAAGAGCTATTTGACATCACTTTCTACTAAAATCTTTAAGACTAGTCAAAGCGTTTTTGTTTTGTTTTGCTTTTGCTTCTTTACTTTTGTTTTTTTTGCATTAATTCAACCACTTCCGTTAGAAGGATTTGGTAACTTGACGTGCAGTTTTCATATAGGCTTTGTAGATAGTGTCAAAATTAAAATAATCAAAATTCAGAATGATGTGTTCTGTTAAGGAAGAAAATTGTTAAAAGAATTTTTTCATATGCATGCATATTTATTCATCATAGTGGAATGAATTAAAAGATTCCTTCCAGGTCTCACCCAAATGTTACCCTACACTGGGACAGCCAAGAACTATGAGAACAGCTTTGCAGGAAGCTTTTATTTTAACTTGGTTTGTTTCATAGGTTGGTGATTATTCCATTTATTTAAAAGCTGCTTTACTCCACCATATAGTATTCGTCTCCAGAGGCCCTGCAGTAGTTAGAGACTCTGTCATTCTCCATAAGCAAGAGAGGAGAAGGATTTTTTTCTAGTCTTTCCTTGAATATATTTATTACAGTGCTACATGGACCTGAAAAGTGAATCTCAATGTATAGTAGAGAATAGAACTTAAAAAGAATTTCAGGTTTCTAGTAACCAGTAAATGTAACATTAATTCATTTTCAAGTAATTCTATGACTATCTAGTTTTGTTTTTCTAAAGCACAATATCAAAAGAATGATAAAGAAAAACAGAATGTAAAAATATCTAATTGTGAGCCTTGTATTTTAGCAATGGTTCTGAGGCCCAGAAATTGAGGGCTTTGTCTACAGTCAAACAGAGAAAACAAAACAAAACAACCCCAAAATGATATATTGACTAAAACACAATTTTATTTTCAGTCCAGGATGATATTCACAGTACCTCTCTTTTTTAAAACTTCTTCAGATTCTCACCAACAATACCCTCGAAGCAGTAAAAGGTAGATCAAGGTCGAAATAACCACAATGTTAGATCTCCTAAAACGTCTTTCTTTCAATTATCTCTGTTTTTTTTAACTTTTTATTTTATATTGGAGTATAGTTGATTAACAATGTGGTGTTAGTTTCAGGTGTACAGCAAAGTGATTCAGTTATACATATACATGTATCTACTCTTTTTTCAAATTCCTTTCCCATTTAGGTTGTTACATTATATTGAGCAGAGTTCCCTGTGCTATACAGTAGGTCCTTGGTTATCCATTTTAAATAAAGGGTGCTGCTTTCGACCGATAACCACAATCAAGTTTCATGGTTTTAACTTGTGTTTTGGAAGGAAAGATAAGGGGATTGGAGTGGAAAGTGGAAAAATTATTTTCAAGTGAATGAACCAAAAGTTTTTACATTTTTAGAGATTCTTTTGCATTCCATTTGTACATATGAGGATTTAAGATAGATAATTGATAACAAATAAGAGCAAATTGTTGCAGCATTGTAGGTGATACAACAGTGATTGCCTGTTGGATGGAAGTGTTTTGGTGTCCAAATAAACCTTCTCCTCACCATACCAGAGATCCTCAGGGGTGGGGGACTAGCACAATAACATAAATTAAAATAGAGACAGATCACATGTAGCCGGCGGAGCGCATTTACCCCCCTATTCTTTCCAGTGGCAAAGGCAAAAAAACATTATTTAAACTTAGACATTGTTAGTTGGGAACAGAAGCCTTAAAAAGAAAACAAAACAGAACAAAAAACCTTGAAACAATACAGATATGAGAAAAGAGAGATAGAATTAAAAGGAAAAAGTATTGTCCTTTACAAATTGAATGTGGGTGAAACATACAAATAAATGGCAGATGGAATGCCTCAGGCAAATAGCTGGAGGTAGTTACACATGCATCCTATAACAGAACATCTTAGCTATAATTCTGAAGTTGGAAAAACTTTTACACCATTTCCCTTCTCATCAGTGAAAGATTTGCTGTTTTGGACTAATTTTTTTTTTAATTTTTAGATATTTTTCAGCTTATGTTTTATAAAAAACATAAAGTGCTTAAGACTTTATAAAGAAAAACCTGTATAGCTATAACTTTATATATGTGTATAACTTCATACACACACACAAAATATTTCTTATTAAAGTAATTTAAATAATTTCTTTTAACCTTTATGTAGATTTATTTCATGGCATTCTATTTGGAAGACAGTTTTGAAATCCTCATTAAAATTATTTCAAAGACAAAAATTTATATTTCTCTAGAAACAATAACAAAAACCCTTAGAAAGATAATATATTCTATAAAAATATTATCATTTTTGAAAGTACAGTGTCAATTTAAATAAAATGTAGAACATATTTCCAGTATATACTTTCTACATATATTTATATTCAAATTTTAAATATATTTTCATAGATTTATTAAAATTTAATCATAAGAGACCTGAGGGAACACACAGTAAAAATTTCTCTCTAATAATGTGTTTCATTTGTATGCTTTATTTTTCCTTTCTATTTAACTTTGATTACTCTTTCTGCATATATAAATAATATATATAATAAAATATGTTTAATATAAACTTGAAAATTTATTATATATAAATATGTTTTATATAAAATATAAATACTATATGATAGATATATTTATGATATATAAACATATGCTGTATATAATATATATGATATATAATACATATAATTCCTATAATTTCTTTATCTTTTTGTTAACTTTATTTAATGATTAAAAAGAAATCATATAGATTTCCTACTCAGTTATAATGAATATTATCTAAGACTTTACAGAAAAAGGAAAGATAAATGACACAAGGAAATTCTAGGCCATTTTAATTTAAAGAACATTTGGATATAAAATGTGGTGTAGTCAAAACAACTAGACAATCAGTAGATCTGGCCTCAAATTTTGGCTCTGTCTCCCATGGTTCTATGACATTGGACAAGTTTTAAGTATTCTGTAAAATGATGACATTGGTTTCTTCTAGCAGAACAATTCCCTGCATCTAAATTTAATGCATTTACATGAGATGTACAGCCAAAATGAAGGAATGAAACCTTTGCAAGTTAATAAGAATTATGATGTGTTGGCATGGGTTAATTTTCTGATTATTTGCTACAGCCTACTAATATTTGTGGGAAAAGAATTTTGGCATAGAATTGTAACATCAGTAAAACTCACTTTTCAAGTTTGAAAAAGAACCAGCACAAACAAGTGGGAATGCTAGATTTCAGAAAAACAGAAAGCAGTTTCAAAGTAGCTGCTGTAAATCATACCCAAAGAGGGTATAAAACAAGAAAGAGATGAAAACTTAAGACAGTTATTTTCTTCGCTAAAGGCAGTATATTCCTTTCCTTAATTTTGTGACTTAAAAATACCACAAGCACAGGGACTGATTTTTTTAGGTCAAAACAAAATTTACCATCCTTAATTGAATTAAAATTGTTTTCAGGAATTGTTTATTATGAAGGAAATAACTTGGTTGAAAACTACAGCATATTAAACTTTAAAAAGATTGACAAACTCACGTTGAAAGCTTTCCAGAAAAGAAACCTCTTAAGACCTACTCCATTCTACTAATTCTAATTTTTTAAAATGAGGCATAGTTAGGTATGTTTCCATATTGGCCAAAGAAAAATAATTACACCAGTTTATCATTTCTTATATGCTTTAGAGATCATCACTTTTTTTTCTATTTCAAATAAATTTAGACAGTATTCTTTGGAGAGTAATAAAAAGTTGTTTAAAACGTGACATTATTGTAACTTAAAAATATTTTAATCAAAGTCATTTAATAAAACTTTACTTGAACGTGATGTGTCAGTTTGTCAATTTTCTCATTTACAGGTGTCTTTGGAAAACACTGCGAGCTGAACAGTTATGGATTTGAGGAGTTATCATACATGGAATTTCCCAGCTTGGACCCCAATAACAACTATATTTATGTCAAATTTGCAACTATTAAAAGTCATGCTTTATTGCTTTACAACTATGACAACCAGACAGGGGACCGGGCTGAGTTTTTGGCCCTTGAAATTGCTGAAGAAAGACTAAGGTTCTCTTATAACTTAGGCAGTGGTACCTATAAACTCACCACCATGAAGAAGGTGTCAGATGGACATTTTCATACTGTGATTGCCCGGAGGGCAGGAATGGTAAGATATTCATTCCACATTAAAACTTGTTTTATTGGATATCCAGTCAATCAGGCTGGAAACTTGAAAAGTTAAAGCATGAATTGTGGTGCAAATTGAGCTCAGTTATATGTATTCATTATTTGTCCAATTTTGTTATGAACTACAGCAGCAAATGGGTAACATTCTTCTTTTGCTCATGACAGCGTTGTTTGTCTCAAAAACAACTCACCTCAAAAACAAAAAGGGAACAAAGGAAAGAAAATACCCTAGTGCATAAACATTCCATTTTATACATTTCTTATATTGAACACATTTTTAAGGTTGTGTCAGAACAGTATTTAAAATGGCTCCTTTGCTTTTCTAAGTATCCTTGACCAAATTGAAGAAACGACTTGAAAACAAACAGGGAAAACTTTTCTACAAATAAATTACTGGTAAAAGATGATACTTAACACAGATTTCCATATAGTAGGTAATAATCCTTATTATACCAGCACTTCAGTATACTGTCATCTGTGAGGTCTATGACATGAAATTGTGTTAGGATGAAATATTGGTTTTTGACTATTAAAGTATTCTCAAAATTATAACTCAGTAATATCCAAGATTTCCATATTATATTCCATTTCATTATATGGCTCTCATAACAAGCAGGGTACATATTTAGCACTTGTGTTCATTAAACAAGTATTTTTCTTTATAAAGGGAAATGCGTCATATCTTTTCCAAGTTAATGTTTGAAAACATTTGACACAGAATAATAGAATGGAAGGATTTATTTATTTATTCATTTTTTTATTCCAACTCTCTCTCCATAGTTCCCCCAGTCTTCAACAACAATCAAAGATTTTGGAAAAAGTAATTTGTAACAAAAACTATTTTTAAATATTTTTGGATTTTAACGCTGACCTTTTAAAACCATAACTGCTCTTTAAAATTTTTATTTCACCCTAAAAATGGAATAGAATGGTTAAAGTATTAAACCAACTATTAAAAGAAAAATTAGCCAAAAGAACAAAATAAATACTCTGAAATTTTTTTTAAATGAAGAAACTGGGATCTAAATGATTATAATTTTACCTCTTGGCTCTATGACAAGCTAGAAAAATATGAAAAATATGGTAATTATATAGTTCTGAGATGGATGAAATGAATCATATGAGAGAAGTATTTTTGCCACTAAACTTCAGGAATACTTTTTATTGTTGTACTACACGTAAGCAACTTGCAGAAACGATATTGAAAATGTTTTTACCATGTTTTTGCTAGCTTTTTCTGTGATCCATAATTAACTTTACAAGCAAAAATTTTGTGCGCTCTATAATTACCAACTTCGTAAAGCTATAAGACAGAAGCTACCTTATAACATTAATTTTTTTTCTGACAAATATGAATAACAAGTTGTCCTTATCAAAGGACAAAATTCTCCATTTGCTTCCAGGAATACTATAAATCTATGTTGAATTGGCATCAGATACAATGGCTTTTCTCTCCTCCACTCTAATTTATTACATTAAAGAAGATCTAAACAGCTTTAAAATACAGAACTATTTGCAATTATGGAAAAAAGAGAATAGTGATTAACCCTAAAGTGACCAAATGATTTTGTCAGCATGGTCAAGGTTAGCTGTTCAGATATTTCATCAGGTACATTCACCACATCCATTGTGTTGCTTTCAGAACCCTACTAGATTATTAGATGTATGCCATTTGAATATAATGAGAGGTGAGAAAACAGAAAAAGGAGTACAAATTTATGAATTATTTTAATTCTATATTGTCTTCCATTTCCTTCTGAACTTGGTGTTAATATCTGTAGCTATAACTTTTTTCTAATACATTTAATTTATAAAGTGTTTATAAAATTACCCCAACATTTTGAAAATGGGAATGAAACAAAAATAAAATTTAGTAAGAATAATTATAATTAAGATCATTTAGATTCTAAAAATAATCTATTTAAAAAATCTATTGAAAAGCACTCATTGGAGGTCTGATTTGATAGTAATTCAGATGGCTTTGTTAATTGGACAGAAAATCAAAATGTGAAGATAGTATCTCCACATTTTTAGCATTATCACAAATAGTAATATAAATTATATGTAAAATTGCATACATTTTGTATGAAAAGGTGCTTAATAAATTTAATAGAGGTATAACAAATACATCTTGGAAATAATTTTTCAGATTAGTAATAGGTAACTACACTCAGTTCTGCCTGAGATTTTTTACACCAACATAATATGAAACCAGTGTGCTTAGAGGACGATCTCTAGGAGAATAGGGATTTAGAAAATTCCAGTGTCCCTGATTATTGATGTACCCAGTCATATTGAATCTGACTAAATTAGGACAAACGTGGAGTCTGGTGTATATATGTAGATTGGTGCTTATGTTAGCCATAATGATTTTCTAATACTGAAAGGGAAACCTAATGGGGTTGGTAGATACCACTCACCACAACCCTCCAAGCATGTGTAAGGTAACCATATTGCTAAGATGTTGTCAATGGGCTCTTATATAGAATAGAGGATTTTACGTGGTGACCTCTAAGGTCCCCTTAAACTTCATGAACATTTGATTTTATCAAAGAAGGGCTTGGGAGCAAGAGGGAGAACAGAGAAAGAGGCACCATGAAATATGCCCAAAGGGAAAGAGAAAGAAGTATTTCAGTTCATTTGTAATATGTCACCATAGTCATGAGGTTTTGAATAATACTAAATGTGGGAAAAATGCCCTTGTCATTATTACTTCAGTCAGAGGAAAAATCTCTCCCTATTTCAGAAAACATCCAAAATAAGGCCCTACTGGATTTTGAATCTGTTGTTTTCTACGGTTCAAAAGGATTTTTTTGGAAACTGGCAAAATCATTAACTTCTCAGCTTTGAATCATTGCATAGACAGGATAAAAATATCTCAATTTACAGTGGTAGTGGTAGAAAAATTCAACAGTAAAAGAAGGTACATTTAACTCTGAAGATTAAATTGAATGAGCTATTATTCAAATAAAACTTTCCCTCAGGTATTTTTTCCTTTGAGTTGTATCACTAAGCTTTTAGAAAATAAGAAAAAATATATTAAGTATTAACATTCATGAAAATATGATACCATTATGCAAGGTTTTTTCCCTAATTAAAGCATTCATAAATATCCATGTGATACTCTCTAGCTTGTAATAACTTTAAGGATCTCTAGAATGGATGGATAGCTTACATAGTATACATAAAGATGTGTTAACATTTTGTTTTAGAAGTAAATTGAAAGGAATTGTGCTTAAATTAATAGTCAACATAAACATACACTGTATTATGGAAACCTAATACCTCTTTTGAGATTGAATGTCCCTCAAATTTATAGATCACTGGAAAAAATTAACTTCTGAAAGAGTTAACTAAATAGGACATGAAAGTCTTGATATAGAATTGGAAGGTAAATGTTCCCTAAAAATGTTAGTATTTATTATAATTTCTTTGAGAAGGTGGTAAAAAAAAATTACATGGCTTATGAGAGTTTGTGGTATGGAGTTTATAATCAGTTAGAATAATTAACTTATAGAAATATTTTTAAATAGTTTAGACACTAATATTTGAGGCACAGTAAGTATAAATTGGCCCTATTTATTATTTCTGAGATGTGAGATATTTAAGATATACTTTTACAAATCCTAAATATATACTTTTATGGACAATCCCTTAAAGTCATATGCAATATCAATAAAAAGGTGATATTAAGGAAACCAATCATTTCCATACATAATGAAAGAAGATAGAAAACCTGATACTTTTGCATTTAAGTCAAAGGTAATGTTAACTTGCTTAACTTCTCTGTGCTGTGTTTCCTACATTTGCTTTGCTTTCATTAAAATTAACCTCAAATGACAATTATTCTCTTTTTTTTTTTTTTGTTACTGAAGAAACTTTATTCCCAGAACAAGTGTGAAAATGTCTTTTTATTGGTACTAAAAGGGAATTTTAAGGCTGTAATACCAGCTCTTTATTCCTTAAAGGGAAGCAGTTACTATAATGATGTACTTGGAGCCACACGGCTAGTTAGCACCTTCCCTCTTCTTCGGGCAACCATGAAATCTATTATGTTCCCGCAGGAGGGCAGTTTTCAATGAGAAATTGCTACATTTGTAAAGAACATATTGACCGTGATGAAAAGATTTTATCCACATCTACACGATGATGACAAAATTGGACATGACTAAAAGGTTTGGGCAGCCCAATTCTCAGGAACAAAACCTAGAAACAAATGTCATGATACCCATAAAAATGCCTTGATGTGTCACAGGACACCAATCTAAGCCTTTAATTCACATTCCAGTGCAGATGGCCTCAAAGGTGTTTTGGGTCAGAGGTTTTTAATTTTTTTTTTTTTTTTTAGCAGAACAGCCCTTTTCTCAAAATTTTACATGGAACCCAAATATGTAAACAAAAAATATATATTGCTGGGCCAGTCTAGGTTGAAAATCATAGGATGGCAGTTCTACCCAGCAGTGGCCCCTGAGCTTCTGAAAGAATTTTCCAGGCACCATGAGATCTCATGAGCCCCCCCACCCCCCGCCCATAAACTCTGATACTAAATTGGAGAAGATCAGGAAAAATGAAGGAGGGGGTATGGCAATAGAAGAGACTGTGCAATTATCCCTCAAAGACTGATCACACCCTAAAGGGACTTTACAATTACTGGATCCTACCAAGTTCTAAACCACATTAGACTTAATAGCATTAATTTTTTTCCTTCAACCTGGTAAGTGGGAAGACAATTGTCCTCAAGACAATTATTCTTATAAATGCTTTCATAGTATTTATTTTTCTGCTATACAAATGG
The DNA here is from genome assembly GCF_028021215.1 of Eschrichtius robustus. Lineage (NCBI taxonomy): Eukaryota > Metazoa > Chordata > Mammalia > Artiodactyla > Eschrichtiidae > Eschrichtius > Eschrichtius robustus. Next base: position 135,971,823 of record NC_090827.1, read on the forward strand.
ACAAAGTTGGATTAGTCTTGTCCTGTGGTATTCAAGTAAATTTACGTAGAACCTTTGATTTTCTGCATTAGGAGAAACCCTTAGTCCTTCTGTGTTTCTGGATTCAGGGTTAGGCCTCTTCCTATGAATTACTGGCCATGTTCTGAAATACCACATTCTGAATATCAACTTTATAATCTCACCAATTAAGATATCCAAAGTTTTGCGGAATTTCACTGCAGTTTGGGAAACAAAGGGGGGGGGGCATCATTACAGCCTTGTAGAGCACAGAGTAACTTGGTTATGCAACAGCCATGGTCTTAAACTGGACCACAGCCATCCCCAATGGCCATTGCCCAATATAGAGAGCCCTGACTTCATCATATTCTTGGTCCTGGTGACCCTGACTTGATGACTTTGTTTATTGATCAAATGGAGTGTTAATCTGTCCTACTAAACAGAAGACTTTTGTCTCAGGGGAATATGCACCCCTTAGGATACAAAAATAATTACTGTTAGTTGTGGTTTAAATATTATTGGTGAGTTTCTACTGTATAGCAATATATAATAATGCATTCAGATTATACATAAATATGCTGTCATATGCCATTTATAAACAATGATTCTTATAAATGAAAAGAGAATCTAATCGACTTGTTTAAATTATCTCAAACTTTATCTTTTATACAAGTATTACGATCTTCATAGTTTGCAGTAATAGTATTTATATTATACTTCCAAAATCTTTTTGTGAATATGACTGAAATATTATTGGAAATAGACATTTGAAAATTAGGAAACTAATTTTTTTTTATTTGTTGGAATAGTTGGATAGTCGGATAAACATTTTTCTTAAGATTGTAATCCCAGGAAGCTGTCCCAGACTTAATGTATGATATCCTAAGAGACATTAATAACATTTTTATTCTTTCATCTATAAAACAAAGGGGCCGGAGATTTTTAAAAGTACCCTCCCACTTCTTACATGCAATAATTTCACAATTTTACCTTTAGATATATCAAAGAAATATGTACCCCTAATTTGAGCATGCATTATAATTATATAATATTATAATATACTACATCAAAAATGTATTTCAACTTTAAAATCATGTCCATATAGAAACAAGTCCTGGGTAGTGTTGGCTGAAAAGGACAACAGGGTCAGTAGAATCCAAACTGAACATTTCTTTCTTTTGCTTTATAGGCAGCTTCCTTAACTGTGGACTCTTGTTCTGAGAACCAAGAACCAGGGTACTGCACTGTCAGTAATGTGGCAGTTTCAGATGACTGGTAAGTACAATTTTTAGTTTGATCTTTATTATTACTTGACATTCAAAATGAAATTATACCTTAACAATCATTTTATCATGCTCAGTATTATATAAAAGTTTAAGATATTTTGTCTTCTCCAAAGGGATTTTCGTACTGTAAAATGAAAAGTTAATAATTAGTCTACAAAATGTGTAAAAAGGGTGTAAAAATGAAGTGGTACAGATGAGGATAAAGTTAGAGAAAGGGAAGATGAACATAGCCTATCCTCTTTGAGAAGCTTCATGAAATAGTTGCACGTGACCTGGGTCCTGCAAAAAGGTTAGGATAAGGATCCCACCTCTTTTAAATGTATTTTCTGAAAGTTGTATGTGACAGTGATTGGCAGATATTTTTCAATAGCACCTGAAGGTGAAATACAACATTACCTCACCTAAAACATAAGTGATTTTGTTAGAAATAGTAACAAACAGAGAAAAAGAAATAGTGACACATCATTCATTTGCTTTAATCAACTTATTGGCATTCCTTATCATCTCTGTAGTGAAGGAAAATGTAATCTGACGTTAATATGAGAGTTGTCACTTGTACTGCATTTTATTTTCTTTCCGATAATATGCTCCTTCTCTAAGACTCAACATTGTTATATACATCACATGTGACTAAGTGAACATATTATTTCCATTAGTTTTGTTATTTTTCATACCCTGAAAATCTAACAATCACATGCATCCATAGGTAATGTTTGCCATTCAAATATACCATGCTTTAATACATGCCAGAAAAAGTTATAGTCACCTCTTCTTTTATTTATTTGTTTGTTTGTTTATTATTTTTTTGGCTGCATTAGGTCTTAGTTGAGGCACGCAGGATCTTTCGTTGTGGCGAGCAGACTCTTCGCTGTGGCGCACGGGCTTCTCTCTAGTTGTGACAAGCGGGCTCCAGAGCACGTGGGCTCTGTAGTTTGTAGCACGCAGGCTCTGTAGTTGAGGCGCGCGTGGGCTCAGTAGTTGTGGCACGGGGCTTACTTGCCCTGCGGCATGAGGGATCTTAGTTCCCTGACCAGGGATTGAACCCATGTCCCCTGCACTGGAAGGTGGATTCTTTACCACTGGACCACCAGTGAAGTCCCTAGTCACCTCTTCTTAAGCTAAACATTGTACTGAAATCTATTGCTTTGGTATTAATACACGTATCTTTCCTTTCTTATGCAGGACTCTTGACGTTCAGCCAAATCGAGTCACAGTTGGAGGTATCAGAGTGCTAGAACCAATCCTTCAGAGGAGAGGACACGTGGAAAGCCACGATTTTGTCGGGTGTGTAATGGAGTTTGCCGTCAATGGAAGGCCTCTGGAACCAAGCCAAGCTCTGGCAGCGCAAGGCATCCTAGATCAGTATGGCAACCTTATTTCTTACCATTTTAAAGAAAGACACCAAAAGTGTATGATGATTGAGCATCAAAAGATGAAATTCTTGTGCCCAAAGCCCTAAAAATACCAAATGTATTATGCTGTTTTGAATTTTAATTTTTTACTTATAGCTGTGAAATTTGGGAAAAAACAAATGGATGTGTGCATATATGTATGCATATACCTTTTACCTTACATAGTTGTGAAGAATATATGAGTTAAGTAAGTAAATCACATTGAAAGGAACCTGGCACATAGTAATATATAAGTGTTAGCAATAATATGTACAAAAACTATTTGAAATTAAATAGTTTTACATATAAATGTACGTATTCCCTTGGCCTGGCCCTAGGCTCAACTAAACAGACACGGCAGATCCTTGCTCTTGAGGGGTTCATAGTCTCTTTAAATCCCTGATTGTTGGCCTCTAGTGCAGCCATAATTATTGCCTGGCAATATATTATATTCCCCTAGTTTAGTCACTTTTCACTTCCTCAGTAACTATTTCATGCCTGTTCTTTCCATAAACCTCAAACATCATCTCCTGCATCCTTTTCCCAGCTAATGAATTTGCTTCCTAACTTGCTCAGAAAATTGGGGCAATCGAAACAAAACTCCCCAAAGCTCATTCCTCCACATCTGCCCATGCAGCCTAGAGTCTACCCTGTATCCTATCATTGAATGAACTGTTCTTCTTCCCACGAAGACCAACCCCTTTTTATGTGATAGACTCCATCCCCCCAAACCTTCTTAAAACAGTACTCCAGCTTTCTAAAGTGTTTCTTTTCTCATTTCAATTCAGGCTGCTATTTCTCTCCCCCCCCACCCTTTTATTTTAAACTTGGTTAATCCCATTTTCACATCGTTCTGTCTTTGTCAAGTGATCAATAACCACTGTGTTGCTAAAATCAATGGTCAAGTCTCATCTTATTTGAACTTCAGCAACATTGAGAACAACGTTATTAGTTTGTCCACCAGCACACGGTACGCCCCCGGTTTTCTACTCTGATTCTTCTTCTCATCTCCTTAACCTCTTCTCTTTTGTATCTATACTCATTTTTTAAGTCATTTTTTATAGTCCTTGCTTTTAAGTACTATCGCTAAAGCTGATGACTTTGAAATGTTTATCTTAAACTTGACCTCTCCTCTGAACTTTAGACCCTCATATCCAACAGCATACGGAATATCCTGCGTGTACTTCTAACAAGTATTTAAAACTTAAGTTTGAAACTGAACTTGTGGCCTTCCTTCCTGACTTCTCCCAAACCCACTCCTTCCAGGTTTTCCCATCTCAGGTAATAATAACTCAGTCTACCCACCTGGTCAGCCACAATTTGTAGACCACCTTTGACTCCTTTCTTTCTGACAAACCACATTCAATCCACCAACAAACAGAAGTCATGTCAATCTGCCATATTTAAAATGGATAACCAACAAGGACCTATTGTAGCACAGGGAACTCTGCTCAATACTCTGTAATAACCTAAACGGGAAATGAATTTGAAAAAGAATAGATACATGTATATGTGTAACGGAATCACTTTGCTGTACACCTGAAACCAACACAACACTGTTAATCAACTATACTCTAATATAAAATCAAAACCTTTTAAAAAGAAAAAAGAAATAAAATAAAAACAGAGGTCAGTTCTTACCCTGACTTATAAGGCTGACCTCCCTCTTGTCAACCAAATGGACCAGGAACTGTAAAGAGGCATAAAGGCAGTTTATTTGGGGTCTTAGAATTGCAACTCAGGGATCACAGATTCCAGCAGAAACCAAAGTAATGTCCCACCAGAAGAAAATGGGCAGGGGTTTTTTATAGGGAAAAGAGGGAAATTAATGCAGAATTTGGGTTGGAGGGTAAAATTATTCTGTACATGTGATTGGCTTATGGAGCACATCTCATTTGTTACTGGGGAAAGGTATGTTTTCTTTAGTCCAGAAAAAGTCCAGTTCTCAGCATTATTCTTTCCTTTTTGCAACTTAGCAACTATTCAGCGGTTTTAATTTAGTGCGTTCAGCAGACATCCAGCATGGGTGGCAAACGTGGAGGTCCTTAGGTCATGTCCCAGCCATTTCTTTTATTTATTTATTTGTTTATTTTTGGCTGCATTGAGTCTTCATTGCTGCGCGTGGGCTTTCTCTAGTTGAGGCGAGCAGGGGCTACTCTTCGTTGTGGTGCGTGGGCTTCTCATTGCGGTGGCTTCTCTTGTTGCGGAGAATGGGCTCTAGGCGTGTGGGCTTCAGTAGTTGTGGCACGTGGGCTCAGTAGTTGTGGCTTGTGGGCTCTAGAACGCAGGCTCAGTAGTTGTGGTGCACGGGCTTAGTTGCTCTGCAGCATGTGGGATCTTCCCGGACCAGGGCTCGAACCCGTGTCCCCTGCAATGGCAGGCAGATTCTTAACCACTGTTGCCACCAGGGAAGCCCAAGTCCCAGCCATTTCTGAGATAGTTCTTTCCACACCCTTTACTTCCTCACCATTATCTACCTATTCTTCTCCTTGCTCATGCTGTTCTGACGATATTGGCCACTTGATGTTCCTGAAACATGCAAAGGACACTTTCACTTCAGGACTTCCTCACTCGGCTCTTTCCTCTCCCTGGAATGATCTTCTATCAGATATACTTTGCTCTCTCTCCCTTTGTTTAGGACTTTACGAAAACAGATCCTTCCTTCACTGCCTAACCTAGAGATCCAGCAATCCCCTCAAAACTCCCAATCCCCTTTCTCTGATTAATTTTCCCATAGAACTTCCTTCTTTCTAACATACTACACAATTATCTAATTTTTTTGCTTTTTGTCTGTGTCCCCCACAAGGAAAAAGAAATATTCCATGAACACATGGATTTTTTTCATCACTTTATCTCCATGCTTAGAACCACGCTTGGCAGGTAGTAGCCATTCAGTAAACATTAGGTGCGTGAGTTGTCTGGTAGAGGAGATGGGTATTCAGATAAACATGTGGCCCCTAGAGCACATGAACCAAAGTGTTTATTTGACCAAGAGGCTCAATTAAGAATTAATTAAAAAAAGGGGGACTTCCCTGGTGGCGCAGTGGATAAGACTCTGTGCTCCCAATGCAGGGGCCCAGGTTCGATCCCTGGTCAGGAAACTAGATCCCACATGCATGCTGCAACTAAGAGTTCGCATGCCACAACTAAGGAGCCCACAAGCCGCAACTAAGGAGCCCACATGCTGCAACTAAGGAGCCGGCAAGCCGCAACTAAGACCTGACACAACCAAATAAATAAAAATAAATATTTTTAAAAAAAGGAATGATCACCCCTTTTCTTTATTGCGTAAGTTGTTATTTTGTTTAATCTTCTCCATTATGAATGAGACAGGGCATGTGTTATAGGACACCTTGTTAGATTAGATGCTCCAAATATAGTTGTAACCTGAGTTTCAAAGATTTGAGTTCATGAAAACTAAGCAGGTTCATAAAAGTTTATATCTAATTTTAACAAATTCCCGCCACCCGATTTTGTGCTTCATGCGTCTTTATTCTGTTTATTTTAGGTGCCCTAGACTAGAAGGTGCCTGTACTCACAGTCCCTGCCAACACGGTGGCACGTGTACGGATTACTGGTCGTGGCAGCAGTGTCACTGCAGAGAAGGACTGACTGGGAAATACTGTGAAAAATGTATGCAAGCTGTTTCATCTTCTGCCAGAAATTATAGTAACCATTAAAAGTATAAATATATGCACCTAAATATGTAATTGAAGTAAAAGAATTATGTTTTGAGTCTAAATATTGAAAAGATTAAATGGGCAATACTTGGTAAAACACAGTGACCTTTTTTAATTCATGTTTTCACCTGAGAAATAGTGAAATCCTTTGAGAATTATTTCCTAAATATGTCCTTCATTTCCATTTTATAAATATATCACTTAGTTATTTTTGTTTTACCTATTGGAATGCTAGACAATTTACAAGGTCAGGGGCTATATTCAGGCTTTGGCTTAATATTATCTGCATTTAGGGGATATCTCTGGTGAATATGTTGTATTTGGTTGAAAAGTATAATACTAAATCACTAAACACTGAGTTCAAAACATGCAATGGCAATAAAATCTGTTATAGTTCAAGGTGATACTTAAATTTTAAATTGCAATTATTGGAATTGGCTTCAAATATTACTTTTTAAATTCTTTTATTAGTTATTTGTTTCTAAAGCCTAATTTTATTGTTATTAAGACATTAATGATGTTCAAGCCATCATTAAAGCATGGCATTCTCTAATTTCAAGTTGTATATCCCACTAACTAGCCCTAATGGAGTCTCTTCTATAAAAATCGCTTTATTTTCAGATAAGTGGTTACTGCTTAAATCATTGCACTTATCTGATCACTTTTTAAGTAGTCATTTGATTCTATTATAATATGAGAATGAATAGAAATTTATGATTAAATTACGTATATACTATAATCGAAAAGATCTTAGTAGCAGAGTATAATTGTGTTTATTTAGGATAAAATCAAAACATGGGAAAAGTACATTGTCACATGATATTTTTTAAAGTAATGAGTATTTAGTAGGTAGGAACCCAACTATATTTGGAAAATAAAATGTCACTCACTTGAGCAATGCCTGCAGTTTTATTTTTTAGTTGAGATATAATTCACATACTACAAAGTTTACCCTCTTAAAATGTACCATGCATTGCTGAAGCCCTTTTGAGCTCATTTTCTTTATGTCCTTTCTTTAGCTCTATTAACTATAACACACACTTTTATACTTCAGAAGTGTGAACATTTTATCAGATTATGAAAAATTATAATTACATATGATGTTTATACATGATGACAAATTAAATTCGACGTGATTATTACTACTAATAAAGTTACTTACAAATGTGAATGTTTGTACCATTCTTTGTTCAAATTTTCCATGTTAGAGGCTTTAAAGATTACAAATCATTATAACTGTGAAAACATATATGGATTTATTAATTTTAGAAACACAGTGAAACTTATAATCAGATTCTTCAACTGTATATTTTTAACATGAGGCTATCTCTCAAGGTATTCATAATGTATGTAGCATGTATCAAATATTTTAATGAATATTTTCCAAATGAATAATTATCATAAAATGTTTTCTATTTCATGGTTCCAAAATGGATTTAAGCATTTGAAATCAACTTACACAATAATTCACAAGTGGGAATTATTTTTTCAGAGGAGGATATAGGGACGCTAATTCCAAAATCTTAATATTTTCATTGTCCTTTTTTTATAATTTTTTTGTCACCAAAGAAACTCTTTAAGAAATGCCTATTGGATGCATTCATGCTTCCCTTTCTTCATTGGCTTTCAGCTATTACTCCTGACACGGCCTTATCATTAGAAGGCAAAGGGCGCTTGGACTACCACATGAGTCAGAATGAGAAGCGAGAGTATTTGTTGAGACAGAGCATCCGAGGCGCCATGTTGGAACCTTTTGGTGTGAACAGCCTGGAAGTAAAATTCAGGACAAGAAGCGAGAATGGCATTTTAATCCATATCCAAGAAAGCAGCAATTACACTACTGTGAAGGTAAGATAAAAGCTAATGGTGACTTCATTTGATTAGACCGCCTGCTGTGTCATGGTTTAAATCACTTCTCCCATAATTTCTATCCTTTTCTTCACAACCCATTAGAGTTCCGACTGAGGCTGGGCACTATTCCAATATCATCTATCTTAACTATTCCTCAGGCATTGGCCAGAGTAACAAAGAACTGAATGGTCTGGTTTCTAAACACTTTTGTTTAGAGTAGAGAGCACTGCTGTGTAGGCCAGCAAAGAAAGAATTTGTTGCAATCTATTTTGCCAGATAAAAATTTATATTGTTTTTACCCTACTTTTAAACAAAGTGAAACAAAAAGATAATATGTCTTTGAAATGGAAAAATGTGTTTTCCCAAGAATTATTCCAAACACTGTTATGTATATATTAATTGGAATGACTAGAATAAAAAACTTTTTGAAATTTTCTGGCTTTATTCTGGAACATATATTCAATTCACTATCCAGGTAAATCCTGTAAAGTTAAACACCTTTGGAATTTATAGTAAGTAAAATTTCAGTTAACTCCTCCAAATAATTTCTAAATAAATATTTTTGAAACATTATATTTCATGATTGATTTATCATTAGGCTTTTACACATTTTTTTTCTCAGCTATAAATAAGATGCTAAACTGGTGAATAATTTCATTACATATGCATTTCCTGTCAGCTCTCAGCTTTCTTAATTTCTAAAATGATTATTCTGCTTTCTTTCCCACAAGTAAGACTTCATCTTTCAGACCATCATTTTTTTTTAGTTTAGTTATATCAACTGCTTTTTTATTAATATCATTCAGTCTATTATAAATCTGCTGGTAATTTTTATATGAATTTTAGTTAATTCTTAAGAAAACAAATCCAGATTTCCTGAATTATTTTCACTTATAACTCAATATTTTGAAAATTACTGAAAGCTTAGTTCATAAAGAAAAGAGCAATATGCATAGAAAATTACTAGGTTTAATTCACATAAAATACTAAAAATAAAAACAGACATTCACCTTTGAACTTCAGCTTCTTTATTCTCAAAATTTCTCTCTGTCCATGCCAACTCAGTTGGTATGTGGCCTGTACAGAGCTTTAAATAGTATAAAAAACAATCTTTTTAAAATTCTCATAATCGCCATAGTCCAGCCATTCTCAGCTGGGGGTGATTTTACCACCCCTCCACAGGGGATATTTGGCAAAGCCTGGGAACATTTTTATTGTCCTGGTTGTTGGGAATGAGAAGGGTACTGCTGCCAACATCTAGTGGGTAGAAGTCAAATACGCTGCTAAACGCCCTTCAATGCACACCACAACACCCCACAAGAAAGAACCATCCAGTCTGAAATGTCAGTGCTGAGGTTGAGAAGCTCTGCCCTAATCCAGTTGGAGAATATCTTCAGGTTATAATTTTACCTCCATCGTTGAAACAAAGAGCCCAGATCCAGAATTAATAGAGTAACTGCTGCAAAACGAAAACACCCAAGTCACTGTATAACGTTATTATTCGGTGTTTATGGTTTTCATTGAAAAGTGTATTGGAAGTAAAGAAAGTAAGGAAAGAAGTAGATCACCATATTCTACCAGAAACATTTTTTATATGCATTGAGAGGCTTTGACATTGAGGTCTGTGCGTTATCTGTTAGGCTGCTTCCAAGTCCTCGTGCCATTTAAATGACATATGAAATATTTCTGTATGTTATCTCTTTAAACCAAGAGATACAAAAACAATGTGCTTGAAGAAATTGGAGACAGAATATTTTTCTTCCTCAAGGAAGAAGCTGAATGTCGACATCCGTTTTTGTCACCATAAAATCTTGCATTTCCAACAGGACAGCAGCATGCAACTTCTCCAGATTTCGTTGCATTGGTAGCAAGCACTTAGAAAGAGATTTCTTTTTCCTTGAAGGGAAAATGAGTAAAAATAATGACTAATGCAGACCCAAAATGCACATTTCTTTTGTATGAAAATTTTGAAAGGCGGTTTTTCAGAGATTCAGGGGTTTGGCAGGTGGAGTAAATAGATTAAAATGAAACAGTGATTAAGAAGAACTGAATAGACAGGAAGAGAGTGACTTTTGTAAGTAAGCAAGTTACTTGGATGACAGGAATCCGATCTGCTTATCCAGGCGAGGAAGCAAGTTAGAATGGACTGTTACTTATCAGTTAGCTTATCAGTGACCAAGGCCCCTGGTTTTCTTCTGTCTTTCTTTTGGCTCAGTTTCTGACAGTTGCTTTTTCTCTCTCTCTCTCTTTTTTCCCCTTCTTTTCTTTCTTTCTTTTTTTTTTTAATTCAGATAAAAAAAGAAACTAAGGAGAGAAAATTTCAGAGAGGAAAACAAAAGAAAAGCATTCTTATGTATAACGGCTTTTGAACTGTATTTAAAGTGTTTCACAAATCTCTCTTCTTTCATGGCACATTGGGTATCTCCATATTTGGAAATGTGATAATGCCAGATGATGGGCTTTGTTTCTACTCCAAGTCAATTCTGGTTTTTGGTGTATTGTTTGTTTGTTTGTTTTTCTTTTGAAGTGAGGCCAGGTATGCCGTACAGAGTTAGGATGATTCCGAGCTCTATAGAGTCAAAAATAAATAAATGAGCAAATCAATCTATGAATAAATAAAACCAAGCAAAAAATGAGCATGACGTTTCAAAAGTTAGGGTGGGTAGAAGAGTTAGGTGGAGTATTATTGGGGAGAAGGAGAACATGAGGAATGTTGTAATGGAAACATATATTCTTATTCATCCTACTCCATGGTATGCTCCAAGGACCTTTTCATCAGAAATTGGTCGAATGAAAGGATGACATGGTGTGATCAATTAGGAGAGAAACACAAAGCTTGTGGAAGGCTCTTCGCAAGGCTTCTTTCCAAAAAAGACTCTGGCTATAACCAAAGAGGAGTTGCTGTTTTCACTGTCTGTTTCATGAGACATTGCCCATTCGATGAAATGTTATTGTCATTTAACCACAATTTTCTTTTTTTTTTCCCCCCTGGGTTCAGTACTGGAATATATTACTATCTGGAGAAACTGCTTTAATAAAATATTACATTATGAATAACTTATGTAAATGTGTTAGGCATATTTTCCATAAAGTAAAAATGAACTCATTTTTAATTCTACCAGATGTGTTTGTTGCATGCAGAAAAAGCATTTGATCTGAGTGACAAAATAAACGGATCCATCCTTTCATTCCCGTCATTTGATACGCGGTGCCACTTTATCCGCCGGCCGAGGCACCAGCTCTGTCTGGCAGTAGTGATGGGATTATGCTCTTTTCATCCTGCCTTATAAATTATTTCATTTTCTAAGTGTCTACTTAGAAAACTGCAAACTTGGGAGCTGGAAACTGGAGTTAGAGCATCCTGTTACCCGATGTTCTACTGGGCAAAGTAAAAGAAACCAAATATCCCTTAGATAAATTTTAAAAGACAGCCAAAATAAAGACTTGTCCAGATGCCTCATTATTAAGAACTCACCCTTTATTCATCGTCGTGGTCATCTTAATAAATAATAAGCATGATTTTTTATGATAAAATTCCAGTGTGTAATAGATGACAGGTAAAACAATTTCTTTATGTCTTCACTTTTCCAACTGTGCTTCATTTATAGTTAATCATTGATTTCTCTTTTTGGATATAGTTTTAAATTTTTTTGTTAGCTATGGGCCACTTATTAAACAATTTTTTTAAACTTGCAATTGCCATTAAAATATAAGTACTCATAAAAAGGTGTGATTTACCTATCTTAAAACTAGTATTCACCCTGTTATTTATCTCAGTTGCGTTCTGGAGAATAAATCTATACATCTTGAAAAATTAGTTATAAATATAAGAATATCTTGAAAACTATTGAACCTATTAAATGTGAAGGTATATGTTACCTAAAATTGTAAAGGCATACTCTAGCACAACCAGACTCCTCAACTGTTCTCTCTGCTTTATACTGATCAATGTTTTAAGGTTTCTTGACACTTTTATTTTTATTCAAGCATATCATAGTTTAATTGTACACTACTTTTAATATGTTTCACAGATTAAGAATGGCAAAGTACATTTTACGTCAGATGCAGGAATTGCTGGGAAAGTGGAGAGAAATATTCCTGAAGTCTACGTTGCTGACGGCCACTGGCATACTTTTCTAATTGGAAAAAATGGAACAGCCACAGTATTGTCCATCGACAGAATTTATAACAGAGATATCATTCACCCTACTCAGGATTTTGGTGGCCTCGATGTGCTCACTATATCTCTTGGAGGAATTCCTCCTAATCAAGCTCATCGAGATACTCAAACAGGTAAAGGCTTGTGTTGAGTAGAGACACAAAAGAAAGGTAAAATTGTTCCTCTAAAAGTAGTTGGATATCTGATAATGTCCATTATGAATATTCTAAGACTATCATAACTATCTTTAGAAAGCTGGTAATAAATTATTGGTCGTCACTTTCTTTAGGCATTTTCTACCAAGTTCATAACTCAGCCCAGGGTGTTTTGATCCTTTCCTTGTGTACCAAATATTTATTTATACATTCATTCATTTACTCATCCGTTTGTTCATTCACACAATACTTATAGAGCCCTGTAGGTACTTGGCATGAACTACAATGGTGGACTCTTTCCATAGAATACATGGTCCTGTAAGGAAGACAAACATCAATCAAATCATTACACAAGTAACTATATTATTTTAACCTATGGTAAATGATGTGAGAAAGAATATAGAATTCTAAGAGATTGCCAAAAACGTGGAGAAGGGGAAACTTCTCTGGAAATTGACATTTGTACTTAAATCTGAACTGTGAAGATGAGGATGGGAAAGTATGAAAGTTAATTTATATTGATGGGAACTAAAGGGGAAGAAGTAGATTAAGTCAGGATCACAGAACCCAGAATATTGGGGACTGATGTCACAGATGAAACACGAAGTTGGAGAATGAAAGTTCTCCTAGACTATGTGGCAATTTTTGTCTCATTCTTGGAACAATGGGAAGTTACTGAAAAATTAATCACAGAAGTATTAAAATCAGCTATACAGTGACATTAAAGATCTTTCAGGCTACACCATGGAAAATACATTGGAGAAGGACAAGAGGGGACTTGCACAAATTAGCTGGGAAGATATTGCAGTGATCTACGCAAGGTATTGTGTGAGCTTGGACTAGTTTGGTGGCACAGGAGTTTAAAAGTAGTGGGTAGGGAAGAATATTTTAGGAATGAAAATGAGCCAGAGTGTTGATGCTTTTGGTAAAATTCAGGAAGGTTTCTGACATTCCAACTAATGGGTAGTGCCACTAAGAGAGGAAACTGCGGAAGGGTGCAAAAAAAAAAAAAAAAAATCTATGGGGAACATCAAGATTTTGTTTGGAGCTTTCTGAGTTTGGAGCACCTTTGAGAAAGACCTTTGGGTAGATGGGTTAGAAATCAGGAGTAGACCAGCTGGAAATACTTATTTAGGAGTTATGAGTATCGAGCAGGTAACTGAAGTACTGGGCATGGATGTGATAAGCAAATATGAGGGTGTAGAGTAAAAAGCAAGCCCAGGGCCTCACCTTGAGTAATTCTAAGAACCAATGGTTGTTTAGAGGAGAATGAGACAGAAAGGGGACTAAGCCATAGAAAGAAAACCAGGAGAGGAGGAACAAAAGTAGATGTCCCAGGAGCTCATGGAAAAAGAGTGTATCAGGGATGGAAATGACACTAGGGTGGAATGATGCACCAAATAAGAGGAAAAGTGAAAAATGTGTTGCAGAGTAAAGGAGGCAAAGCATAAAAGTTAAAGCCTAGGTAATAATTAGTTCTTATATATTTAGCCTGTTTTAGAATATGGATGCTAATTCATTTGGATGTTGTAAGAAAATAAGCCAATGTAAATTATGCCCTTTTGTTAGTGTCAAGATATATTCTTGGGCTTTGTGACTGGTGCATTAGCAATACTAGCACACAAATATTAGTGTAACAAAGACTTTCTCAACTTTTTAAAAAATCATCGCCCTCTAAGGAGCTGTGTTAGATCTTCTTTTCCAACCCCTGCCATCACTACCGCATATAATGTTAATTGAATGAGTATACGCCATTTTTTTTTATTGAAGTATAATTAACTTACAACGTTCTATTAGTTTCAGGTATACAGCAAAGTGATTCAGTTATACATATATATGTATCTATATATATACACACAGATATGCACATACAGATTCTTTTCCCTTATAGGTTATTACAAATTCTTACAAAATATTGAGTAGAGTTCCCTGTGCTATACAGTAGGTCCTTGTTGGTTATCTATTTTATGCATAGTAGTGTTTATCGGTTAATCCCAACCTCCTGATTTATCCACATCCCCGCCCCCCGTGCCCCCGCCACAAGTATACTCTATATCTGCCCTTTGGAGGCCCACAAGTCATGGTCATAGCTAAGATTTTTCTTTTGCTCCTTAAGACGCTATGTTCAACTCCCCCGTTGGGAGCCGTACCACCTCCACTGAGAGTGCAAGATCTAACGCTTGAAGCTATTGGCCTATTTTGGTTCTTTTTAAGTAGTTTTAAAGTAAAATTTATTTTTATGGATGTAATTCTTGGTACATAGACTATAAAAATAAAACCAACAGATAATTAAAGGAGGGATAAAACGAAGACGCAGCCTGTTAGAGCCCTTCATGAATGTTCACCACGTTTTGTTATGGAAATCTTACTCATCTGGCTAACTTCTGTTGTAAGATGCACAGATTTATTGCCTTCGAACGGGGTGATGGCGCTGGGACTGTGGTGTCTAAACTCTTGTGATGTGATTGCGAAGCTTCTCTTGGGCAGATCTGTGCAGCCTGTTAAGCCTTTGGTTTTCACTAAAACGCCTTATTGCCCCTTCTCGCCCGGGCAGGGTTTGATGGCTGCATCGCTTCTGTGCTGTACGGCGGAGAAAGTCTTCCTTTCAGCGGGAAGCACAGCTTGGCCTCCATTTCGAAGACGGATCCCTCAGTGAAGATGGGCTGTCGTGGCCCGAACATTTGTGCCAGTAACCCCTGCTGGGGGGATCTGCTGTGCATCAATCAGTGGTACGCGTACAAGTGCGTCCCCCCCGGGGACTGCGCCTCCCACCCGTGCCAGAACGGGGGCAGCTGTGAGCCAGGCCTGCACTCCGGCTTCACCTGTAGCTGCCCGGAGTCACACACAGGCAGGACCTGTGAGACGGTGGTGGCCTGTCTCGGTGTCTTCTGTCCTCCGGGGAGGGTGTGCAAGGCTGGAAGTCCCGGAGGGCACGTCTGTGTTCTGAGTCAGGGCCCCGAGGAGATCTCCCTGCCCCTGTGGGCCGTGCCTGCCATCGTGGGCAGCTGTGCCACCGTCCTGGCCCTCCTGGTCCTGAGCCTGATCCTGTGTAACCAGTGCCGGGGAAAGAAGGCCAAAAATCCCAAAGAGGAGAAGAAACCGAAGGAGAAGAAGAAAAAGGGAAGTGAGAACGTTGCTTTTGACGATCCAGACAACATCCCCCCCTACGGGGAGGACATGACCGTGAGGAAACAGCCCGAAGGGAACCCGAAGCCTGATATCATTGAAAGGGAGAACCCCTACCTCATCTACGATGAGACCGATCTCCCCCACAACTCAGAAACCATCCCCAGTGCCCCTTTGGCTTCACCGGAGCAAGAGATCGAGCATTACGACATCGACAACGCCAGCAGCATCGCCCCTTCGGACGCAGACATCATCCAACACTACAAGCAGTTCCGCAGCCACACCCCGAAATTCTCCATCCAGCGGCACAGTCCGCTAGGCTTCGCCAGGCAGTCCCCCATGCCCTTAGGAGCCAGCAGCTTGACTTACCAGCCTTCCTACAGTCAAGGTTTAAGATCCAGCTCCCTGAGCCACTCGGCTTGCCCAACTCCCAACCCTCTGTCTCGACACAGCCCCGCCCCTTTCTCCAAGTCCTCCACTTTCTACAGGAACAGCCCGGCCAGGGAATTGCACCTTCCGATAAGGGATGGAAATACTTTGGAAATGCACGGCGATGTGTGCCAACCCGGCATTTTCAACTACGCCGCGAGGTTGGGAAGGAGAAGCAAGAGTCCTCAGGCCATGGCATCTCATGGCTCTAGACCGGGGAGTCGCCTGAAGCAGCCAATTGGGCAGATTCCTCTGGAATCTTCTCCACCAGTAGGACTCTCCATTGAGGAGGTGGAGAGGCTAAACACCCCTCGCCCTAGAAACCCAAGTATCTGCAGTGCAGATCACGGGAGGTCTTCTTCAGAAGAGGACTGCAGAAGGCCACTGTCCAGAACGAGGAACCCAGCGGATGGCATTCCGGCTCCAGAATCTTCCTCTGATAGTGACTCTCATGAGTCTTTCACTTGCTCAGAAATGGAATATGACAGGGAAAAACCGATGGTATATACTTCCAGGATGCCCAAATTATCTCAAGTCAATGAATCTGATGCAGATGATGAAGATAATTATGGAGCCAGACTGAAGCCTAGAAGATACCATGGCCGCAGGGCTGAGGGGGGACCTGTGGGCACACAGGCAGCAGCGCCCGGGGTTGCTGACAACACACTGCCCTTGAAGCTTGGGCAGCAAGCAGGGAATTTCAACTGGGACAACCTTTTGAACTGGGGCCCGGGCTTTGGCCATTATGTAGATGTGTTTAAAGATTTGGCGTCTCTCCCGGAAAAAGCAGCAGCAAATGAAGAAGGCAAAGGTGGGACAACTAAGCCAGCCCCCAAAGATGGGGAAGCAGAACAGTATGTGTGACCTTTGTGTGCTGGCATTATAAAAATATAAAAAACAAGAAACACTCAAACCATTGTAAGGTTGCCGAATAGGGTGGGTCACATTTGCAAAACAGGCCAGTATGAACTGGTGTTAGAGGAAAACTTAAAAATAATAACCACAATGCTGCTGAAACAGACTCAAAACAACTCTTTAATTTAAATATGTTTGGTTGAATTTCTTTTCCTGCATGCATTGTATTTTGTAACTAGTCATGTGGCATGCAGCGTTTGGAAAGGTTTTTCTTACTTACCAATGTTTGATTTGTGACTTTTAAAATTAATACCGTTGCCATTGCCGAAATGAACTTGTGCTTTCACAGTGGGGTATGTGTATTGTTTCCATTGTATTATTATTGTCATGTTTTGCATTGCAAGATCCTTGAGGTTTAACCCATCTTTGTAAAGTGTAGAAAGAGCCCTCCTATCCTTGAATGAACGACTAAGTATTAACACTTTTCAGAATTATGGATTCCGCATTCGATGTTGCTCGGAAATGTCTGAATATTTGAATATGTTTGTCATGACAGTGGGTACTAAAATTAAGTCATTTTGTTCAGCACTTTAGAACTTTCTTACAAAGTTTTGTTAAAAATTCCGAATCTTTTTTGTAAACAATTTTGGTCTTCTGACTTTCATGAGGCTTCCACTTGGAACAAAATGTTGTCCCCAGAACTCTGCCGCTCTCCTGCTGTGGAATGATGTCCTAGCAGCACTTCTCAGAGACACTTTTAAAAGTTATTTATTGAAAAATGTTCTATGCTTTTAAAATTTTAAAGAATCAACCTAAAGAAAGCCTATGATTGGACTTAGTTTTCAGCCATTTAACATTTACCCCAAGTACCCAGTTTTTATAATTTATATAAAGTCAAATTTCAACACTTCTTAACTTTCTGTCATTTTGTAGACCCTTTTTTTAATACTGTGTAAAAACTTTTCTTTACACCGAAGCTGTGTTTTTGATACTGATATTTTCCTATGCTGAATGGTTTTCTTACTTTCAGGGAAGGTAAGAAAATACCTTTTTTACATTTGTTACTTATGTAACGTTCATATTTTTCGCAGTTTGATATTTGTAACATACTGTATGCTTTCTACTTTTAAATGCCAACGATAGAATTAAAATATTTATTTAAAATACTTTGCATTCATAGTGTACTATTAATTTTTCATTTTCCCATACTCTTTCCATGCCCAATTGAGGAAAGTCTTTACTTGTCAATAGGGTATGACAAATTGAATGATAAATGGGCAACATCATTTTCTTTTAAAAAACTTGAGTATGGATAATTGCCAGAACAGATATTTTAAGGTCGCATTAGTGCATTCCCACCTGTCAGGATTCTTGGACTTCCCTAGAGCATAATGAGTCTAGACTAGGTTGGACCTTAGGAGACTAACTTTGTTATGAGCCTGGTTTAAGCATTCTGATAAAAAATGCTTGGAAGTTCCCCCTAGATATGTTCACTAAAGGCCAGCTTTGGGCCAGGCTTATAATAATAGGAGTAGCAATGAATTAAAGCTAATTATGGGAAAATGTCTGGGTCTCATTTTCTCCAAGGATGCAGCCCCAAATTTTCTAAGTCCAGTAGTGGGTAGGAAGAATGACAGTGAAAGCTCTGTAACGCATACCTGTGTTTAATTTATTGATCACTCTGTGGCATAAATTCTAAACAAATTTTACATACTATCTTAGCCAAGACAAACCCCTGTAGTCACATAGTCACCCAAGAGTGAAACAATCCAGGAGAAGAGACTAGCCCAGAAGAAATCCAGTGGTGTATAAATAGTTACATCTGTAATAACAGGACTTCTGCAAACTATGTCACAACCTCAGCACTTTTTGTAATTAAATATCTGCCCCACACCTAATTTGTGCTGAGAATATTATCCTCTACCACTAGTTGCCCCATAATGAATAAAGGTTTTAACTGTATGTAAAAGTTCTCAGTACATAAAATATGAAAACGCTTTTAGTAAATAAAATATTTTAAATGAGTAACAACAGATTGAGATCTGTGGCAGAATGATTGATAGAAAATAAAATGTGGGTATAATTTAAATTATAGTATTCATATAACACAATTTAGGGACTGAGTGTAAGTTGCTAATCTAATTTGGGGGGTTTTTTTGGTCACCTGCAATAAGCCAACATATTTTAGTATTTCCTATGAATTTTAGGATTATGAATCTATGCACCAAATATGGGAACATGTTGATAGCTTTGCATAACTCAAAACAGGATACATTTTTCTTTCTGAGAAACTCTGAAGCATCTCAATGTCCTCAAGAATATAAACTCTATAATTGAGAACAGAGCTAAAAGTAAAATGATAGACATGATTATAGCTAAGGGTTAAGGAGAAGGAATCTGATGCCAGGATTCTGTATTCTAATTCTCTAGGAATTCTTTGTGAGATAGAGAATTACTATTCCCTTGATTAATCAATCCCAGTTTCGGCATAAGATAGAATTTTTATTGGAAAATTTCTAGCCTTTGGTTCTTCTTTAAATCTTTTCCATTGAAGCAAGAACAATACTTATATAGCAAAACAAATCAGAAATGTATGCAAGGAAATTTTCACTCAAGATGGAAATTAATCCTTACCGAAACAGTGACATGACATAACATTACTGTAGTGGAATGGGGATTGAAGACAAACTGACAAGGTAACAATCCCCACAAATTAATTGCTAGTGGTGACCTGCAGTTTCGCACATAAAATCATGCCTTCAGAATTTTAATCCAGCCCTTGCAAGGGTATATTGGCTTGCCTGGAATGCAGTCGCTCTTTGGGGCTCTTCCTGCATGTCTGTTGTGGAGGAAACGTTACTTTCCTTCAGGTACACATAGAAAATACCTTAGTGGGCATGTTGCCAGGAAAAGCAGCTTGTGATCACTCAGCCACAAGATCTGTGGGCTTAGATTGGCGACATGGCACAGGACTCCAATCACTCAGCTCGTAAGGAGCCCATTGCTGTTGCTTTCAAGGCCATTTCCAAAATCTTCTAAGTTAGCTGATTTCATTGACCACTTGTTCAGATATGTTAAAATCATTTGAGGAAAACAGAGCATCAGAAGGGAGTGGAGCACAGCTTCTGCCTCACATGTTGCCCTTAAAATGTTTACCCACCCAAAGGGTGATGAGAATGATAACTGACTTAAACTATTGAAAGCTATGTTCTTTATATTTTATTTATAAGAAAAAAATAAAATATATCACCCTGTGACTTCATTACTTCCCGACAACACATCTAAGAAATCACTATTTTCATGCAAATACATTTTTAGTCACTTGAATTCAACATTATGATAAAATTAATGTGTAAAAGGTGAAAGTGATTTTAAACTTTTGAATCAATAACTCAGCAATGCACTTTTCCTTTTCTCATTATTTTATGTCATAGATTCAATTTTAAAAGGACTAACATTCTAAAATGACTACATTTACATTCCCCTTAGGAAAAATAAACCTAGAAATGAAATGTATTTTGGGATATATTTATTAGACCTTTCAGTGTGAAATAAAATATTAAAGTCTGTGATTAATCTAGTATATATTCCTTAAAGGTATTTTGAGTGAAATGTCACATTATTAGTAATTTATATGGTTACCATTACTGAGCCAGCCAGCAGTTTTAATGGTTTATCAGTCCAAGAGTTATAGATCAGTATTATACATGATTCAGTACTTTCATTTATTGTTAATGAGGCAAAAGGCACTAGGTTCTAATAAATTTTGGTGCATACCATTTTCATGCATACAGATAAATATCAGTGATTCAATTCTAACATAACCTATGCATCTATGATAATCATTGCAAACAAATATATTCTAGACCGAAGTCCATGAAGTACAACATTCTCCATCAACAGAGAAATAAACTGAGATATAAAGAAGTTCAATGTCCTGGGTAAATCCATTTAATCACAAACAATATCAAATGTTCTTTACAAGTCAGGCACTCTTCTAGATCATGGGATAAAACAGTGAAGAAAATAGACAAAGACCTTCCTCAAAGGAACTTACATTTTGGTAGAGGAGCTAGACAAGCCATCAATAAGTAACAAATACAGTAATAACTATGCAGTGTAATATCTAGTGGAGACAAATGCTTGCAAGCCAACTAAAGCAGTGTAAGGGCTAAATGTTGACTTGGGAGTGTGCCTGCTACTTTATTTTATTTATTTATTTGGCCACGCAGCACACGGCACGGCTTGTGGGATCTTAGTTCCCGGACCAGGGATCGAACCCAGGCCCTCAGCAGTGAAAGCACCGACTCTTAACCACTGCACCACCAGGGAATTCCTGCATTCTATTTTAGATGGGTTGGTCAGGGAGGGCCTCTCTGGGTAGGCGACATTTGAGTAAAGCGCTGAATGAGGCAGGAAAACAAGCCACGGCCACGCTTGGGTGATACTGTTGCAGGCAGAGGCGGTGGCATGGGGAATCGCCAAGTAGGAGAACATTCCATGTTAGAGGAACAGCCAGAGAGACAGGGAGGCCAGATCATTGTCAATACACCAGCAAAGACTGCACCCCAGAAACCTTCGGGTCGAATGGATGTGAGGATAAAGAGTAAGAACGGTAATTCAGAACAGGCCCAGAAACAGAATGATTGTTGAAGCAAACCTTCATTTATGCATATTCTCTTGCCAAATAAGTGCATCTCCAAATGCAAAGGATACCCTGAGAACGTGGATATGCGCTCACTCTGCATTGATGTCTAAGATCCCGAAGACAAAAGGAGAGATGTTTTTAACTGAGGCGAATGTCTGTGCTAACACTGATTGATTCATGCGACCCTCCATGACCAACCCAAACCTGTACGTGTATTAATAGGAAGCATATTAAGATATATAATAGTAAAGCAGTCTGTTTCCTTACTGCTGAGGCATTGATATATCCAAAGTATGTAATTCCTACCTTTTAGAAGGTTGCATAAATTTTAATTTTAAAACTTGACTTCTATTTTTATGAAGTAGATCATTTGCGAGGAAACTTTTTCAAGTGGAAATGAGATAGATTAATATTGGTAGGAAATGGCGGCAAACGAGATATCTCTAAGACATGACGATAAATTTATGCCTAAATTTAAGGCAACTAAAGCTTGTCCAAATGTCTTACAATGAGTGTTTGTTTGTAATGAGTGTAGTTAACCTCCATCTTTGCATCACTAATAAACCTTTTTCAAAGTATGTTAGAATTTTAATAAGGATCCAAGTTGAGTGTAGTGAACTAGGATTAAGATATAAAGACAGGGGCTTCCCTGGTGGCACAGCGGTTAAGAATCCGCCTGCCAATGCAGGGAACACAGGTTTGAGCCCTGGTCCGGGAAGATCCCACATGCCACAGAGCAACTAAGCCCGTGCGCCACAACTACTAAGCCTGCGCTCTAGAGCACACGAGCCACAACTACTGAGCCCACGTGCCACAACTACTGAAGCCCGCGCGCCTAGAGTCCGTGCTCTGCAACAAGAGAAGCCACCGCAATGAGAAGCCCACGCACCGCAACAAAGAGTAGCCCCCGCTCGCTGCAACTAGAGAAAGCCCGCGTGCAGCAGCGAAGACCCAACACAGCCAAAAATTTAAAAAATAATAATTAAATAAATAATTAATTTTAAAAATAGATATAAAGACATACGTTAGGCATTTACCAGGAAAACTCTTGGAAGTCTTTTTTTTTTTTATGTACATATGACATACATAAAATGTATACATGTCAGACCCATAATTATGTTAGAATTCACATAGACAATTCTGACAAATGTGTAACTGACATCATATAGGTAACTTAAGGACTCTTTGTATCTCTTAAAAGAATATGTTGAATGGATGGACAGACTCATCAGATCCTCATATATCATGTGATATATTCAAGGTAGAAATACTGAAAATATTTGTGAGAGAGTCTCCATATCTGAAGATATATAATTAAAATGAAAAGACCCCAGAATGTTTAAAAGCACACTGCATAAAGGCAGAAAATTTCCAGGTGACCCATTTGGATACTTCCAATTTTATTAGTTTATGAATCAATTTGCCAAAGACCCAAATCAGTTTGCAAAGTACAACGTGCAGTCATCATGGTATTCTGGCAGAAAGTTGGGATCTTAATCTGTGTACCATTCTAGCCCAAATAAAATAACCACCAATGTACAAAGATCTTTGGCAATGTCAATGAGTTCCCCGTTTCCAATTTAAACCATATTGTATTTGGTACAGATGTTGATCAAAATAAGATTCTGTTTTGCCAGAGCTGACTGCTCACTTAAGTCATCCTTTCCTTACTGTATTCACACAGTCTTGGGCCAGAATGCTGCGGAGGATAGAGTTATAAGTACCTGACTTTGATGTCGAAAAGTAAGACATCTAGGGAATTATCGCTTCAGAAAAACAGTATGATTAAGACAATAAGTGCAGCATAACCTGCTCCAAAAATGTGTTAATTCTTTTACAGCTATGAGTCTGTAGAAAGAGACGCTGTACCGAATGAGGGGTAATGCTCATCAGAAAGTCAGATCGTGAGATGGACTCTTTATGGGAAACTGATAAATATGAGAAATGGCTTTGGATAAATAGAAAATGAAAAGATGGCTGCCCTCTTTTGCTTTGGGAGAACTGTCATCATGAAACTTGATTTGATGATCTCTACTAACAGGAAACCATTCATGTCTTTAACATGTTTCTTCTAACTGATGCAAAAAGCTTATGATAGCACGAGCTGCACACACTGATACATGGATCTGGAGAGTGAATCAAAACCAGAATTTTTTTTTTTTCTTTTAAGTTTTATGGATAGTGATTATAGAATAGTGTTTCCTGAAAGAGGATGGCTTGGGCTGTCAGCATTGTAAGATAGAAAAAGTACATTCGCATTTGAAATTGTCTTAATTTATGCAGCTTCAGATCAAGAACAGAATGAGACCAAGAAATATTCAAGAGATTTTGAAGTGGCAAAGTCAATTATCTATAATTTATAGGGAGCTTTCTATCCACATTAAAGCACAATTCCTGGCCACTCTGCATTTAATGGGCCTTTCTAAATAGATACTTGTGGGACATTGAATTAAAGTTGAACTATTCCTTATAAATTAGTCTGTAAGTGAATCTTGGTTATGCATGCTTTTTAAAATTTGCTCAGCCTTGTCTGCCAAGTGCTGGGAAGAACTTGGTGAATAAAGATGACTTTTGCCTTCAAGAGGCTTGTGATTTTTGGTGACTAGACTCTTCCTTTCCCAACATACTTTAAAATTTGCATAGCTCTGTTTTCGGAGAATTTTTGCAATATTTCCAAAGACATTTCTATTTGTACTCATGTGTGCTCCACATGCATTCTTTTGGACAACTGATGTAATCAATAACTCCCTAAACTTTGGTAATCTACTGCATTTCTAAAGTAACAAAATAGTAGGTTAGTGAGTTTTAAAGAACACAAGTTCTTGAAGTAAGACAATTGTCTAATTTTCAGCAGTTCCTTCATAGTCTAATTATGTAAGACTTAGTTAAAATTCCTGGCATTTGAGAGCTTTTGCCCTGAACTAACTATTATCAGCTTTGTCTTATCCTTTACTACTTATTTTGAAACTGGTTCATTTGGTTTCAAGATTATACTTTTTCACAGAATTTGGTGTCATCCATCCCCAGCAAAAAAAAATATGTTATCCAGATTCATCATGGTTTGCTGAGTTTGTGAGAAATAAAGCTGAAGTATAATTTGGGTAAAATTACTGAATAATTACCTCTGACAAGTTGTCTAGCTATCTCAAAGTTCCATTTGCCTTCCAATTCCAATGATTTTAATTTTCCATTTTAATTTCTCTGGACTCCATTCAAATTGTTATAGGATCCATTTGTGGCTGTATTCTGTGGAAAGGAAACATTCAAAACTGTGAAGAAAAAAAGAATAACCAAATGGTTCATGCTTTTTTCTGACATTTTTGTTTTTCCAACCATATATTTTTCTAATTATTCATGAGAAACTGAATAAAATACCTCTATGTGTCCTGTTTTGTTCTGTTTTTTTTTCTTTTTCTAAATTTCCCCTGGAGTATTCAATATAATTTCATGTTACATTTTAAGTCTTTCATTTAAGCAGATTACATATCTCCTAAAAGGTACTGCATGAAATAACTGGCAAAAAATAGTTTTATAGACTCAGTAATCATCATGAGATAACTTGAAAAATATAATCTACTATCGTCAGAGTATAAATGATACTATCACCATTAATGTCACAAAACAAAAGAAACATATCTTTATACGCTGAATTCTACTCTGAATGCATTTTAGATAACAATTCATTGCTGCTTTTTTTTATAGTATTAATCAGAAAACTTAGTTTTACTTTATGATTCTACCAACCTTAGTTATATTTTGTTTAATAAGTACTAGTAAAGGCCAATAACAAAGTAAAATACTGTAATAGTTTAACAGTAGCACTCTGTAACAAAGACAATATCAGAATAATGAATGGGGCAACCTGATGTAGAAAAACATTTTGCCTATAGTATCAAACACGGCAAAAAATTTTTGAGGTGTTTAAAATATTGTCTCTCATAGTAAAGTCTTTTAATTCTGGGGATAATTGAGAATTTTGGAACAATTTCAGAGATAAGTACAAGAATATTAATTTCTGGTTTCATTAAGCTAAGGTGACCTCTTTAATATTTCCCCTAATATTAAAATTGGTTTTAAAACATCAGCATACAGACAAGATTAGTTAATAAAGGAAGTGAAAGATAGCAATAAATCTAGCAGTTGAGATACACTTTCTTGTGACTACACTCTTTGGTACAGACACATGTTCACACACAGCTTAACAAAGAAAATTGTGACCCTTTTTTAAATCAAAGCTTCTTGAGTGTTTTTGCCAATTTGATACTGTTGAGACTTGAGGAAATAGTCTAACTTTCTCAAACAAGGATTTAAGAAGAATGAATTTGCAGCCAGTATACTGAGTGTTCTCTTAATTCTAAAAGGATGTGATGTGGTTAGTAAGTTACAGACAGGGGTGGTTCAGAGCACCTACTGAAGTTAAGGTTTAGAACAGGCGCCTGTCGGGTGAAGAGCTGGATGGAGCATCTGACACAGATGGAAGGGAATGAACAAAGTCATCACAGTGCGAGGAGTTGCTGTGTTCCAGGACTTGAGAAGGGCCAGGGTGTTGCCATGTGGTGAGGGAAGTCTCAAAACGAGGAGTGAGGAGAAGCAGCCTTCAAATCACACAGATCCTGGGGGGATGCATTTGCGTCGTATTCTAAACTCTCTTAAAGGTTCCCCACAAAACAGTCCAGTTAATCTCATCTATATCTTTGGTTGCTCAAAGTAACTTTGTCCTATTTTAATCTTAGACGCTACATATAAGATTTTGATAGCAGAGACTTCTGCCATTTGGCTTACCAAAAATGGGACAAGCAGGCAATACACGAATCCAAGTTACCTATGTATATCTTTTTTGAAGAATGAGCACTAAGAACCCTTACGGCGAGTATCTTTCTTCCACGCACTGAATATTCACTGATCGCTTCATTTGTGTAAGCTACAACACCATCAGTCTAAATCAGGGCTGATTACCCAGCACTTGATTTCTATTACAAACTCTGTAAGACACATGAAATGAAAATGTATCTCTAAATTATAGTTAATTCTTAATTTGTCTTTGTATTTTGTTTTTTTAAATAAAAATTTATTAAAGAATTAATGACAAAACATAATAATAAGCATAAACAGTAAAACAACGAACATAGAATTACCAAGAACCCAATACCTATATAACACTGTGTACATTCTTACTGTTAAACATGGTCTTATCCAGTGTGATTGAGTTTTGTCAGTAGTTGAAATAAATCTCTTCTCAGTAATTGCCCTAGGTGTACCCATGTGACAGTTTAAAAAATAATAACTTTCGCACACAATTTACCTTAAGATGTTTCTTTGATAAGCAATTGAGAGCCACGGCTCTTCAAGCCTGTCCTGCTACAATCATTACCATCATCATCTGTGACCCTGCCTTTTGCATTCAGTGTCATTAGGGATTCTTCAGTGTCAAGTGGTGAACTAATGCCTTCCTGCTTCAAACCAGGCCGGCTTGTCAGCTCTTTTTATTTCTCTGAAGTCTATGGCTAAGCCAGTGTTTGATGCTTGCCCTCACCGCTGGCAGCCAACCCATTTCATCCCATCTTATGACAGCTGTCTGGGCCTTACTGTCATCCATTCTCTACACAATTCGAATGCAATGAAATTATGTCATGGTAAACAAATTTCACTCTTTATAATCGTGCTGCATAATTAAATCGTCATGGACTACAAAAGAATCCCCCTTTCATTTTTATTTAAGACTCCAGTGAATTTCCTTCCTTTGGAATCAGGAACCTATTAGAATCATGGTAAGCTCCGGCTAAAAGTTTGGAGAATAATGATCACTATCCTATCAGGATATCAGGTTTTTTGTTTGTTTGTTTTTTTATTTTTGTTTTGTATTTACTGTATGTTGTGTTGATCATAGTGGAGCATGTAAGAATGGTATAAAATAATGTCTAAGTCCTAGGGACAAAGTGATTTATTGATAAGACATACTTATGTCAGAAATTACAAAAATCCCACAATATTTAGCAATAGGATTTTCCTTTGACAGTAGAGATTATTCTGCCCAATTTTATTTACAAATACTGAGTATCAAAGAGGGTAAGTGACCTCTAATCTCCACAAGGTTGATAAGGGTCAGAGCTAGAATCTGAACTGGGTTTGAACTAGATTTCAAAGTTCCTTCTTTCTCCACTACTACCTAAAACTTGTATATGTCTTTTCAGCTTTTAAAGAGTTTTCAAATTAATTTGAACATTATATCACACCTGTGGGGTTGATCAGACAAAAATAATGATCACATTTTACTGAGAGGAAAACAGAGACTTAAAGAGACTTGCTCAAAGTTACAGTTAATGGGCTTCCCTGGTGGTGCAGTGGTTGAGCATCTGCCTGCCAACGCAGGGGACGCGGGTTCGAGCCCTGGTCTGGGAAGATCCCACATGCCGCGGAGCAACTGGGCCCGTGAGCCACAACTACTGAGCCTGTGTGTCTGGAGCCTGTGCTCTGCAACAAGAGAGGCCGCAATAGCGAGAGGCCCGCGCACCACGATGAAGAGTGACCCCCGCTCGCCGCAACTAGAGAAAGCCCTCGCACAGAAACAAAGACCCAACACAGCCAAAAATAAATAAGTAAATAAATTTATTTGTAAAAAAAGTCATAGTTAATAACTGACAAAGTTAATGCTTATCTCGAACTGACAAAATTAATGCTTATCTCAAAATAGACATTAGCCCCCTCTGGAGTATTTTTTTCCAGTATATTATGATAAAATGTGGAGAGAGTGAAACACTGGCATGATATCTTTGATATTAAACTGCAACTATCTGAGAAACATTGAGCCAGGAATGATCATACTAGAAATAACGGTGTTGGAGTGTGAATCTGGCAATAGTGAATATTATTGGAAATTAGGAACCAATATTAAAGAATCTATAAAGAAAATATGACATCAAAAAGCTAAAAATACAAAGCCATGTATAGAGAAGATCACCAGAACATGTTAAGCACCTATGCACATTACTCTATTCTATTTAATTAATTGATTTTACTTAAGTCTCACAACTACCATACGAAGTAGTAATTTCATTCTCTAATTTACATACAAGGAAATAGAGGGTTAGGGCTTTGTTCAAAGTCATATAACTGATGAAGAGTAGAACTGGAATTCTGTTTTAGATTCTTTTCAATTATAGGTTATTACAAGGCATTGAGCATAGTTCCCTGTGCTATACAGTAGGTTCTTTGGGATTAAAATATGCATACTACTATGTATAAAATAGATAACAAACAATGACCTATTGCCTGCATTTCTTAACATGGTGTGTCTTTGTCCTGTTTTCCACAACAGGGCTTATAATACAATTGAACATTCCTCCTATTTCTCTTTACTTAAGATGTTGATCCTGAACAAAGAAAAGGAACATTTTCAGGCATATCACAAAAAGAAAAATTAATAAGGATTAAACATTTTTCACATGTTGTTCAAAAGTGCATATTTTGATTTTGTTCTCACTTCAGTAATGCTAAATTATAGTATGAAGCCCACCAGAGTAACTACTCTTCAAAAGCCACATTATCTGTAATTACTGGCATTAAATACTAAATTAGCATTAGCTGACTGCTATTGTATATAAATTAATTATTTTTTTCTGTTTCTCTGAGTTCTATGAATTACATTGTATAATCTCCTTTCTCTCAAGGGACAAAGGGTGTTACAGTGAAAATAACTGTGGCCTAGAAACAAACAAATAAACAAAGCTTTTATTTATTATAGAGCATACTTATTTAGGGAACTGTATTGTTATAAAATCCTGAGTTTCCTTGTGCCCAATATCTGCAAATTGAAAATGTCATTGAATACTAATTTCAGTAGAAACTGAGGTTTCTAAATACAAAGCAGCATTTACCTTCCATGAATTCTTATAACGCTATTAAAATGTTGTGCCGGAATTCTCATTTCTTTCGCCCTTATTTGATTACCTGTGTACTCAGTGTTTCATTTATTTTGTTCTTATTTCCTCCTGAGCATGGTTTAGTCAATTGATGTTTCACAGTAACTACAACTACACCTGAGAAACCCACTATGGGGAAGAAAGAAAACATTTGGTTCAAATGATATTTGAAACACAGTATATAAAACACATGAACAAAAATGCCACAGCTTCTCTTGATGAAGCTTCTCTCTTGGGTGTAGGTGACAGTAGAAGGAGACTTGGGAAGCTGGAGAATTGGGAGGGCTACTCCTTTCACACTTCTTATTGGACCCCTTTCGCACCCAACACAGCCTCTTATGAGTCCGGGCTATGGAGCAAACCCTTGGCTTGATGTCTGCTCTCATCTCACATCCTTCTTTAAAAATCTCTTTGCCACTCTACCAAGTTGCTCAAGTTTTCTGAATGATAGTGTCTTTAATCCTCTGAATGACTGAGAGACTTAATTAAACAGAATATATTAAAACACAAATGTACACTGTAAAGCAAAATACAAATATATTTAGAGTTGCCTCACAGATACCATACTTTCAACACACCATTCTTGCGTGTGTGGATACTAGTAGGTCTAGTAGGTCTGTGTCTTTATTCCCGTCTTGCCACTAGGTTCTTCATGACCTTTTTTTTTTTTTACCTTAGATTCCATATATATGTGTTAGCATACTGTATTTGTTTTTCTCTTTCTGACTTATTTTCTTCTAAATCTTTCTAAAGACTAGATAAATCATTTCTCAAGGGAAAAGAGAATAATTTAAAATATCTAATTAGAATTTGCTTCAAAGTAATAAATTATACTTTCCTATTTTGAATTTTGTGTGTGTAAGGAAGAGTCTAATATAGAAAATGTACGATATAATTCTTACTGAATTCTGCCTTTCATGACATAATATGTGGTCCATACGTACAAGAGGGAGAAGATATTTTGAGATGTAGTTACTGTATTTTTTTCGTTTTGTTCTGACTAAAGAATATAGATGATTAGGGTATAGTGTCCTCAGACAAGAAATAAAGCAGGTGGAGATAGGATAGAAGATTTACTGGGGTATTAAAGTAGCTTTGTTGTACATGATGTGATATTAATTAAGACACTAATAAATGTTCTTCTTTTTCTTGTGAGTTTAAAGACTCAGAAAACGTTGCTCTCAGGCATTGGGAATGAGCTCTTGGGGTCATGCTCTGACTTTAACAACAGCCAATTGCCAATCCCACATCTTTGGCTTAAAGCTAGTCTTGATTGCTTTGGGTGATGAATCGGTAGACTCTATGAATGACTTCATAGTTGGAGAAGTATCTTTCTGCTCTGACATTGCTTTGGTATTTAGTAAACTGTGAGCTGTTCTTAAAATATTGCCAATGATTCTAAAGAAGCCCAGTGCTAGGATTAGAATATGGGTTTAACGTAAAGATTTTTTATCACAACTTCTTCATTTACAGTAACGGGAGAGCCAGATCATTGACCCTATTTCCAAAACTTTTTACCCCCTGGTACAGGATACATAAATTTATTTGTGTATTTATCCATGCATTAAGCCATGTTACTGATTAAATTTCAGAATAGGAAGTGAACTGATTCTGATTGCAATCTTTTCATATAGCCATATAAACCTGATATAGATCAGATTAACTACAAGCAGAATAGTCTAATGAAAATACCTATCCTTTTATGGAAGATACTTGTGTGATAATATCAGGTTCTTCTCCATTTTAGCCAGACTTGGAAACACGTAAATAAATGGCAGAATATTTTATAATCAGCTATAATATTTCCTCATTTTTCTGTCATGTCTACTCAAAGTCTTTCTTTCAGAATTAAGAACTTAGTTTCAGGACTGGTGAAAAGTGTTATAAGTTTATTTTAGAAAAAATAATTATAAGACAGATTGTGTTATCATCCAAATTTCTGTTGCATCTTCTTGCAGGGACGATCCCTGCGGGAAAACTTTCTCATCTTACCGACATCAGGCTGGGTCATGTGAGCTCCCTTTGCCGATTAAATGTGAACGGAAGTAATGACACTTCTCAGCAAATGTTTTAAAGTAGCCCCTAGATCCACCATCATTCCTTTCTTTCTGCCATGAGAACAGCTCATTCGAGATAGAGGATGCACCTTCCACCAGGTATTAGAATGGTGAATATATGAAGCAGAGCTGCAATGAGCATTCACGAGAGTGCGGAGAAAAACAAACAAACTAAAACAACCTTTCTTTGCTGTAAGCCGTTGAGATGGGGTGATTTGTTACCGTAGCACAGTGTACTGAAAACTGACAGATCCAGACAAGCTCATGAAACAAAGACTTGAATAGTTCTGAACTTCAAGTTTAATAATGTAAGATATTCTTAGAACTAATTGTAATGAGGATATTATGTGGTATAGAAGTTGCAGAATAACCCTTTATACTCTTTTATTGCTTATATCAGATTATTATTATGAAATATCTTGGCATATGGGTAATGTAAATATATTGATAGAAAGTCATATTTCTACTTTTACCTCCCAATAGATGAGAGCAAGTGAGAATTAATTTGTCTGCATTTTTCAGAGGTACACAGCCATCTGTTGATTGAATTATTAATACTCCCAATGAATCCGTGTGTTGTTGTCACTTTTCCTTTGATGACAAGTAAGAAGCACCAGTTTGTAGATTCTCTTCCTTCCTGTAATATAAGTTTAATTTATTCTCTATCATTAACAATTGTATTGCAGAGGAACATATTAAAATATTCAACAGAGGGTAATTAGCCTCCTGTGTTGTATATGCAGTAATAATGCCTGAAACTACTTCGAAATTTAGTAAGTAAACTCAGGCTAGAGCAAAACAAACTTGATTGTCTTAGCAGTTAATTCAGACAAACCAAGAGACTTACAGTCCCCTATAGACGTTTTGTTTTCTCCTCTCATATTGCTCAGTTTTCTAATTAATAACAGAATCAAAATTACGGAATTTTCTTTTGCTGAGATAGAAATTTCCTCAGTGGCTCTCAGTGGAGGGCAGAACAATCAGCAATGTTCCAGAAAATCTGATAACAGATATTGCCGTTCTAATAAAACAGAATTTAAAATTGCTAATTAATGTTGTTACTTAAAAGTCAGGGACATTACGGTGTCAAAACTAAAAGTCTCAGAACAAAACTTCTCCAAAAGAGTAACTTCAAAATATTTTGATTAACTAGTCTCTGCCTTCTTTTTATAAAAGAGAATACATGGAGCAAAAGACACAATCCTGTTGCCAGCTGATCTTTTTACCCCCTCATTTAGCAGCAAATTAACCTTCTGACTATTTTATTTCCAAGGCACAAGTATAATCTGCCAGCTGAAGTTGTATAGCTTGGCAGCAAACTAGATAAATTTTAAATGCATAATTGTACATTTGTTATAACCTTTGAAGGTTTTGGATTCTAGTATCTTACACTCAGCTGGACTTCCTGTAGAGAGATGAAAACTTTCTTCCTCCAAACAATTTACAAAGGCCAAAGGTTTCTAAGGAAAAAGAAAATAAAGCTAAAGAAAACCTGATATTTTGCACAACACTGGTGGAGCATAGAAGAAAAGTTTAGAACAGAACCGAAAATCCATTAAATGATTTGTGTCCCAGGGGATAACTATGGCTAGTCTTGAACGCTCAACAGATTTTTCCATTACAGTTGTTTTGGAATGAGTATTTTATCTTTTTATTATTATTATTATTATTCATTTATTTATTTATTTATTTTTGGCTGTGTTGGGTCTTCGTTTCTGTGCGAGGGCTTTCTAGTTGAGGCAAGTGGGGCCAATCTTCATCGCGGTGCGCGGGCCTCTCACTGTCACGGCCTCTCTCGTTGCGGAGCACAGGCTCCAGACGCGCAGGCTCAGTAGTTGTGGCTCACGGGCCCAGTTGCTCCGCGGCATGTGGGATCCTCCCAGACCAGGGCTCGAACCCGTGTGCCCTGCATTGGCAGGCAGATTCTCAACCACTGCGCCACCAGGGAAGCCCAGTATTTTATCTTAATAGTAAAATAGTTCTCTGTGTTCCTGTGACTCTCATTAAGCTACTCAAAGAAAACACTTGTTCACTGTCCTTTATCCTCCTTAGGTAGAAAAGTCTGGATTTAAGTTTTTTGTTGTTTGTTTGTTTATATTTTTCTGTTTTATAGTCATTTTCCATGATCAAGAAGTCATCATAAGTCCCCGTGAACTTTTAATAGAATTTTTAAAAAGATTATAGTATCTTGTTTTTAGATGGGGGAATTTCTGGGAAAATATTATTTTTGTAAGACTAGATCAAGCAAAAAGAGGATCTGAGATTTTATGATTTCATGAGCTTTCATAAACAATCCTGAAGAAAGCTATTCCTAACTTTTAGTTCATTAATAAGAAATAGTATAGTGTGACTTTAATAAATGTAAAAGATTTTAAAGCTAGCAAAAAATGAACAGTATTTTTGTGAAATTTTAATATAAAAGCATTGCTTTCAAAAAAAGAAATATTTTTCATACTTCATGGTGAAAGAAAAAAGTCTTAACGCTTTTAAACCTGGCATAAGTATTACTCATCAAATAAAATAATGTGGCTTCACTATATTCATACTTTGCTTGAAAATATATTTAACTATTAAAATTGTTTCTTTGCACAAAGAAAGTATTGTTCACATTTTTTAAATAACCAAATTAATCTATAAAATCATAGTTTAAAAAACAACAGCAAATGAAAATTATATGAGAAGATATTTAATAAAAAAGTCAAGATCCAAAAGTTTGTCTCTTCCTAATGTATTGCATAAAAAGAACAGCGTATACATTTTCATATAGGGACTCATACTTGGATATGTTAAAATATAGTTTGTAAAATAAGAGCAGCTCAAATTCATCACCTTCTGATAGTGATAGTATAGGTTAGCAACGTTTCTAGAAAGAATTTTGTATAAAAACATAATAGAGGGCTTCTCTGGTGGTGCAGTGGTTGAGAATCTGCCTGCCAATGCAGGGGACACGGGTTCGAGCCCTGGTCTGGGAAGATCCCACATGCCGCAGAGCAACTGGGCCCGTGAGCCACGATTACTGAGCCTGCACGTCTTTAGCCTGTGCTCCTCAATAAGAGAGGCCACGATAGTAAGAGGCCCGCACACCGCGATGAAGAGTGGCCCCCACTTGCCACAACTAGAGAAAGCCCTCGCACAGAAACGAAGACCCAACACAGCCATAAATTAATTAATTAATTAATTAATTTTTTAAAAAAAACATAATAGAGAAGGCCAATATGTTGTCTGATGGAACTAACTGAACAACAGGAATTTATTTTATTGGATATAATGTGATTGTAAGAGGAGGTACAAGAGAAGATCCTGGCACAAGTTGGTCAGTTGGTCCTAAGACAATGGGGATTAATTTGCAGCATTTCTGAAAAACGTGAAGTAATTTCTCCTTGTAATATTTTCCCTCCTCAAAGGGATATTTGATAGAATAATGACCAGTCAAGTCCTCTGAGAGGTCAGCAGTTAGTGATATCATGGTTAGTAGTAGAGGTGGGTTGCTTGTGTTTGTAGTACGGTAAGTCCCCTACACACGAACCTCCAAGTTGCAAACTTTCAAAGATGCGAACGTGTGTTCGCATGCCCAGTCACGTAAGTTCACGTGTCTGGCGTACATTGTCACACACGTGCGTCCTCTACAAGTGGTTGTACTTCTGTGTACTTTCTGTACTGTGTTTTTTATGTATTATCTATGTGAAAAGTATTATAAACCTATTACAGTACAGTACTACATAGCCGATTGTGTTAGTTGGGTCCCTAGGCTAACTTTGTTGGACTTACGAACAAATTGGACTAAAGAAAGTGTTCTCGGAACAGAACTCGTTCATATGTAGGGGACTTACTCTAATCAGGAGCTCAGTTATCACTTTTGAAGAAAGATGAGTGATTCATATCCCATTGCTTTCATCACTTCCTTTCTATATGCTTTCAGTAAAGGGCCCTATGTATGGAACAGAGCGAGGGGAATAAAAGCTGAGACTGTTTCCAGTATACACCGGTTACTTAGTCGTTTCCTGCTTACGCTTTTCTAATGGATCCTGTGTGGAACAAGAAAAATCACACTCCTGAACCAGTTTCCGAGTGTATACATTTACCTTCTGACGTTCTATTTCAATCATTCATTTATCTAACACATTTCAGTTCAGCACCTTGTTTATGCAGGAGACAAGGATGAAGAAGAGAGGGAGATTCTCCTTCATACATCTTAGAGTCCAGAGATACTGCGAATCCCTGAGTCAAGGAAGGGTTTTGCATATGTGAGAAAATGAAAGAAGGCACTGTGTCTGCATTCATTTCCTATTGCTGCTATAAAAAATAACCACAAACGTAGGGGTCTAAGATAACATAAGTTTATTATCATACATCTACAGAGGCCAGAAGTCCAAAATCAGTTTCCCTGGGCTAAAAATCAAGATGTCAGCAGGCCTGTGTTACTGCTAGAAGTTCTGAGGGTGAATTCATTTCCTTGCCTTTTCCAGCATCTAGTGGCCTAAGAATCCCTGGCTTGTGGCCCCTTCCTCCATCTGTAAAGCCAGCATCATGACATCTTCTCTCCTCTCTGACCCCTGTGTCCACTTGCACATCTTTTCCCTCTGACTTGATTCTCCTGCTTCCCTCTTATAAGGATATATGTGATTATATTGGACCCAACTGAATAATCCAGAATAATCTCCTATCGCAGGATCCTTAACTTGATCACATTTGTAGAATTCCTTTTGTATGTAAGGTAATGTACTCACTGGTTCCTGAGATTAGGATGTGGACATCTTTGGGGACCACTATTCAGCTTCCACAGTGACCAACGACCTGAGATTGAGGAGTGAACTGTGACACTAGCAGAGGTTGATGACTGAGGCAGGGATCAGGTCTTCTAAATTGTTTGGACTCCTGTATAAAGTTTGGATTTATTATTAATACCATGAGGAACCCTTGAAGTTTTTTTCTTTTTTTAATGAAGACGTTTATATGGCCTAATTTATGTCACATGATCTGAGAACAATGGATGGAAGTGAAGCAAGAGTAAACATAAATGCTTACTTGTTTTCTATATTTCCATATATTACTTTGGAAAATGACATAAGTAACAATTAGGCTGGTATTTGTGAGGTAAAATACTTTATTTTACAATCTTAGTTCACTGTAAAAAGGAGCATTGACTTTTAGCCTCTATACTAGAAAAGTTATTAACTGAAATTTGGGAAATTAAGGCCATACTACACATTAGATTTTACATGAGTTTAGAGTTCAGTGATAAATGCTCAGGAAATGCATGGGTTGCTGCACACAGTTAATTGAAAAGAAAAAAAATAGTTCCAGCATTATGTAACTCAAACCAATTACTCTAAGACACCATAGTCACAGCAGTACTTCTCCACCATCATTTAAATTACCTCTGTAATTTGAATATTGTTCCAGTTCCACTACTTACTTGAATGCTCATAAAATTTTGAAATGGCCTCCGAATTCTTCTTCGCTTGGCTTTGTGATGAAATAGAGTCTTCCTACAGGTTGACAACCCCAAATATCTAGGTCATTAATTTCTTCCTGGGATATATTTGGAAGGTACTTTGCCTGAAATTCAGGCATCCTATGACTCCTCGATATTGTTATCAAAGATTGTCAAATCCAGATCCTTAGAAATAGCACTGCTAGGCAGATCCTGTGTTGCAAACTTGATGTGGCTCCTGTCATTTCAAAGCTGCATGCTCTGCACAGCTGTAACAGTTCTCTCACCTTGCAGTTCTGCCACTAGGTGATTTCTCCCAGGAAAAGTTGCGTTCACTTCTGGGGCACGGGTTCAGCTCTGATCTCTGTTGACTAATTTGAACCATGTGAATGAAGGCTGATTGTTGACCTTTTCTTAAAAGAAAATAAAAACGTAGTGGTTTTAAAACAGCTTTATGCAACCGAAACTGTAAAAAACAAACAAACAAAAACTGAAGAAAAGGCAGGGCCAGTACTACCAGAAAACTCAAATGTGGAGTATAGCTTCACGAGTGTCACATATCTGCCCTCTAAAAATTCTTACTGAGCTCAGGGCTGGCTGTGCCCGCGTGTCTGATTAAACGCTGGAAGGAGCGTGGCAACGAAGTTCCTCTGCGCCTCTTGATGTGTCTGAAGCAGTAGAAACTTAGTCATGTGACGCACGTGACCTGGTTAATGTGGGCATTCAGTCCT
The DNA here is from genome assembly GCF_028021215.1 of Eschrichtius robustus. Lineage (NCBI taxonomy): Eukaryota > Metazoa > Chordata > Mammalia > Artiodactyla > Eschrichtiidae > Eschrichtius > Eschrichtius robustus. The sequence goes on from NC_090827.1 coordinate 136,009,541, forward strand.
GAGTGATTGTCCATCTACGTATTACATCTATGTCAGTAAATAGATAACTGCGAATCTAAATGATACCTAGAAATAATTATAATTACAAAAGGAAGGCTAGGCATAAACATGAGGAATTCCAGTGTGCCAGGACAACTTTCCTTTAATCAGCTTTTAAGAAAATCAGAACAACTAGTAAAGAGGCCAACTGGGACGCATTCTTTGACACATTTAGATTTTCACAAATATTAAGCCCATTAATATAATTTCTTTTTACCTCTCAAAAAATTTTGAGGGAGGGAGACACAAGAGGGAAGAGATATGGGAACATATGTATATGTATAACTGATTCACTTTGTTATAAAGCAGAAACGAACACACCATTGGAAAGCAATTATACTCCGATAAAGATGTTAAAAAAAAAAAAAAAAGTATATGCGAGGAAAAAAAAAAAAAATTTAAGGAGCTCTTGCAGAAAGAGGGATGGTGAGAATATTGCAGCTTCTCTTGGTCACCAGTCTTTACCTAGTGATTAAATAGTCTGGCTCCAGACCACCCAGCTCATTGTTTTTTTACCCACAGTGTGAAAGAAAAATCATCTTTGTGCCAACCTCACATCATATAAAGCCCTAACAATGTGTTGAGTGTGACTTAAGAGCCCATAATGCACTTTTCATGAAGGTAAGGAAAATCCATTAAAGAGATTAATTTGTGTTTGGAGGGCCTACCTCTCTACAGCCAAAAATATTTTTTCTGTTAACTGTGGTTTGCTGATACCCTGTGATAGTACTGAGACCTAGTGATGGCATTGTTATCATACCGTTACGTCTTCCACAGATGGATCATTTATAAATTATTTAAACAATTATTTCTCAAAGAGTACTACTGATTTGGTGCTAAACTTTCTTTTTTATTTTTGGTGATTATTACAGTTAAAGGTTAAAAAAAAAAAAGGCAATTCTAGGCCTAGTAATTTTTTCAGGAACATTCATGTTGAAGAAAGCTGCTCTTTTACACCCAGGTAATGTTTATTTGCTACCACTCTACCAGAACTTTCTGAAAAGAAAATTGTAATGTCTATAATACATTTTTAACTGATTAGCAACAACACAGATTTAGCCATTTTGATAATCTTGTTGAAGAAATACAATTAATAGGCTTGAGTTGAATTCTGTAGTTAAGCATTTTGAAGTAATAAAATGCAACTTTTATGTTATAAATAACTGAAGTCACACAAACATTACAAGGAGGTATGGTCTGAAGGAAGGGAGCAGAGAGCACAGTTTTATCCTTACACTACCTCACAGCTCAATTATTTGTATCTTCAGTGATTCTCAATTTAGCTCCTTGGAATCACCCGAAGCACTCAGAAGATATACATGCCTGGGTCCTACCCTTACAGTTTCTGATCTAACTGGTCTGAAGTTAAGCCTGAGGATCAATTGTTGTCCAAGTTCTCCAGGTGATTCTAATATCCAGCCAAAGTTGAGAACCATTAAGCTAGAGGAAGAATAAAAGATCGAAAAGTGGAATGCCCTTGCAAGAAATGGGCAAGAAGAATAGAAGGAAGCAAATTTTATTTTTCCCTCAAATAATTCCATTGACCAGTCTGCTTTTATATTTTCCACTTAGGACTCAGATTCTAACTATAAAGAATTCCCATTGAATTGTTAACCAGAAACGAAAGCCTCTGAGACATGAGGTCCTCATGCTGTGTAGCTGCTTTCGTCTGCAGATGTAGCTGCTGCGTATGGCGCATGGTGTCTACTGCGCAGGGACGGACAGCCAGTGATGAAATCTGGCCTGTGTTCCTTCCCCTCTTCAGGCAACTCCCCGATGTACTGAATAGAACTTTTCCTCCCTGAGGAAGGATGACCTTTTTCTAATTCATACAAAGTGTTGCACAGGATAGTGGCAGACCTGGAAGACATGGAAGATTCATGTTGGAGATTAGATTATTGGGTTAGCTAGGAGGCAGTGCCCTTCACCAACCTGTAGGCTGCCTCAGAGGGGAAGGAACAGCCTCAAAGCAAAGAACAGATCCAGCCTGGCCTTGGGCACCCATTCAGCGGCCATACTCTACTGGACCCCAGAGGCCAGAGTAGGAAAAGCAAGAACTGTGCAGTCATGGCAAGAAAAGAAAGGAGCTCGAGAAAACTCCCAGTCTTCCTAGGCAGCATAAGCCGAGCCTTCATTGTATGGGAATACCACTGTAATAATTATTCTCTGACATATGAGTAATAAATTTCATGTGTAAGGGATAGGTGTTGGGGATGGCTAATTTTGCTCTGGGTAAACTCATAAAGAAGAAAAGTGATCCTACAGGGTCTTGACAGAAAAGAGTAGGTTAGAACATAGAATACCGTAGGATTTATGGCAACACACACACGCAACAACAAAACACACACCCCGCATGCAAAAACTACAGAACAAGCACACATTTATTTTATTAGACTTCCTGGATGGCCCAAGCAAGCTGACCAAGCTGTGTTTGAAACATAGAAAAGGGAGAGAGATAAGACAGCAAAATAGTTAAGGATATGGGGCCTCGAGTCAGATTAAATAAAATTTTAATTCTGTAAGCCTTTGAGGAATTTACCTAACTTCTTATACCCTAGTTTTCCTCAATCCGGTAAAAAGGATGATAATGGTAACGTGTTGGCTGTTGTGAGGGTTAAATGAGATAACTCATATAAAAAGCTGAGCTCAGAGCTTGGCACATTATAAATGTTTAATAACAATTAGTTATTATGTCCTTAATTAATCAGTCACAATCTAAGTTTAACAAAAGAGTAAACACCTTGACATTAATTCTGTGCCAACATATTACAAAATGCTTCAGAACTGTCCTCATTACAAAGTAGTCTTCTTCACTGAGGGAGTTCTTCTTTTTTAAAATTATGCAGTTAAGTAAAATCATAAGCTTGGAGAGAGAGAAGTTTCTAAAATACTGGCAGGGAGCCTGGAATTTTAAAAAATAATAATTCTTATCACCCTTTCAATCATCTGAGCCATTCCAATCACTGCCAAAACACTTCTTTGTTACCATAGAGACCCATAGAGATATTCATATATTAAATAACAAACATTGCTCAACAAGAATAGAAATCAGAATGAGACACTCCTGTTTAAGTTCCTGAATTAGATTTCTTTTTGCCAGAAAATGGGCATGAAGGAGATTGGAACATATGGAGGATTCTGCAAGTTTACTTATAGAGCAAATTTTGGTACTTGAAATACAGGATAGCCGGTACATTGAATAAGTGGGGCTCACTGCTATAATCAGAAATTATATTTTCTTCTATAATGATGCCCCCTACATAGCCATTCTCTATGAGGATAATTCTTGCCCATCTTTCTAAATACAGTGAAGAGATTTTTCTGGATGTTCTCAGAATAAAATACATTTTGGTGACTTTAACCCCCTACTTCATAATATACTTTTATTATGTTAATATGTTTAGTACTGTAAATTTGTCAAAATTCTGTACTCCTTTCAAAGGAAAAATGTCCTGATCTCTACTAGCTTTGGGTGTGTTTGGCAGGGGGTGGGGTGGGTGTCTGAGGCGCACGATAATTTTACTCTAAAGAAATCCTCCCAATTCCCAGCACTCCTGCCCTTTCCACTTTATCCTCTGTTATACTCTAGAAAGGTGACATTAAGAGCCAAGACCCATAAAGGAGTTCACTCCTTTCCTTTGCGCATCACCCACAGGTGTTCTTGAACGTCTTTTTGGAACTTAGGAGAAGCTGGTGTTTAATGTTTTGAGGCCTTGGTTGAAATTCTTTCCTTCTGAATACTCTTTTGTGTAAACTGGTTTGTTGGAAGGTATATCTTCTTAGGTAGGACAAGGGCCAGCTATTTTAAGGCTTTTTTTCCCCCCGGTTCTTGAACTACTGTAGTGTTCAGTTTAGCCAAACTAGCTTTGTTTGTGTGTTTTCTAATTAGTAAAGTGCCATTTAATATGACACAGCCGTTCTTCACTCGGTGATGTTACCAGCAAACGTGAGATGTCACTAGGAAAATTAATACAGCTTCTCTAAATCACTGAGTGCTGTAGTATTTTAAATCTTCTACTTCCTCCCCCTCCTCCCTCTCTTTCTCCTTCTTTAACAAAAATAACAAGAACAACTAGTAACTTAAGACTTTCTGTATCTCAGGCAAAGTATCCAGGTACACATAGTATTCCTTGAAATTTGGCTAAGTATAATACTCAACAACATGAAATATCCCCTTATAATGTATATCCAGAGAGTGAAACCCCAAAATCAAACATTAAACATTTTAGCCAGTACTTCAGAAAACTGATTCCTCTGAAACCACTCCATCAGCACTAGTATTTATCAGATTTTCTGAAAGAATTCTGGGCCAGTCTTGCAAAGTTGCCATGGGTAATTCTTATTATTTCAAAAAGAGTGGAAGGCATTTTCTTCTTGTAAGAATCCAGGAAAAGTTTTTGTTCAACTGAAAATATTCCATTCTTTCTTTACAAACTGCGACGGCAACCTCCCACCTGTCAGAATTATATACACACCAACAAGAGGATTTAGTCATGTTCCCAAGCTTGTGTGGTGGGATCGGGCCCCTCCTCATCCCGTGTACAATGTGGAGGGAAGTCCGTATGCATGAGGAAGAGACTCATTAACTCTATGGCAAGTCTGTGGTTCAGAGTATCTATTTGGGGGAGGGTCAAAAAAGGTTATGTAACTCTCATTTTCATCAACATTTCCAAAATGTTAAAGTAGGCTTGTTTTCTTTTTAAAAGGACGGGGGTGGAAAGAAGTAGAGATAATTCCTCTAATAGTATCAAATACACTTACAGACAGACATTTGGGAATAAAAAATGTTATGTGCAGATTTTCAAGGGCTTAAAGCTTTTCAAATAAATGTATGCACCATTAGCATTCACTCAGCTATAAAGGCTTTGATCCTCCTTTAAAAGAAGCTAGAGGAAAAAAGAAGGGAGGGAAAGAAAGGAGTGAGAAAGCGAAGCTGTCAGCAGTTTGAATGCTGCCAATTATTACACCACTTATAAAGAGCTAATTAAACACGATTGCTTCCAAAAAGAATCATCTTTACTCTTTTTGTGTTCTCTTTATATTTATACTGTAAAGAAACTTGATTATTGATAAGACCCACGTTGCAAGCTGAATGGGAATGTCTTTCTACAATAATGGAACCATTTCTTTAGTTTACTCGAGGCCAGTCTGTATGGTATTTCGGGTTTAGGAATTCTATTCTCATGACTTCAGCTTTAAGTTCAGTTTCAACAGTTTGCAAATAAAATGTAAGATTACTGGGTTTCTCTCTGTATCTCTAGTTCTCTCTGTGTATTCATACCAGGACATAAATCTATTTATTAATATTTCTAGCAATTAATAATTATTGTCCAGCCATACACTCAAGGCCTACCCATCACTCTAAATAAATCCTTTCTTCTGTCTCATCTTCCCATTTTCAATTAGTCATCAAAGCTTATTTATAACTCCCTCCTAACTATCTCTATAGTGGTTTCCTTCCTCTCTGTGTCTACTTCCACTGTCTTTGTTAGGTCCTCATTACCTTTCCCAGGTATTAGTGAAATTTGGTCTCAATTGCTGGTTCCCTCTTCATTTTTGAAGACTCTCCTTCAATAATTATTTTCACACTGAAACCTAAATAATCTTGCTTTTAAGACATTTCCAGTGAATACATGAAATAAAATAATACAGAAAAATGTTCAAAACAAAATTGTACAGCTTCATGAGTTATATCACAAAGCCAACATCTGCGGAACCACCACTCAGGTCAAGAAATCAAACATGGCCAGAACCCAGAATTTTCCTCGTGACCTTAACCTCATAAACCCAGTGACTCTCCAAATATTTTGTTCTATTTTCTACGGGCTTGTTTGTCTTTTTGCTTATTTCTAGGAATTCTTTACATATTATGCACATAAGCCCCTTTTTCATACACATAACACATGACTTCTCCCTCTCCTTTGCTTGCCTTTTTATTCTCTTTATACTCTCTTTTAACAAACAGAAATTTAAGATTTTGAATCCAATTTATCAGTCTATTTCTTTATGGCGACTGCTTTTTGGGTCCTGTTTGAGATATCCTTCCTTACTCTGATAGCGTGAAGACATTCTTGTATAGTATATTTTAGAAAGTGTACTGTTTTTTTAAACCACACTAATCTATAATTTACCGCAATTTGGTTTTTGTGTATGGTGTGAAGCAGTGGTCAAATTTCTTCCACGTGGATTTCCAATTGTGCTATCACCATTTATTGAAAAGTCCATCTTTTCCCCACTGCCGTGTATTGCCAAGTTTATTTTATGCCCTGTCCTTATATCTGTTTAATCTGTGCTTGGGCAATCTATTTTATATACTGTTGCATTATTTGTCTACTCTTATAGTACAATGTCTTAATTAGTATAACTTCATAATAAGTCAAAATCGATTGGAGTAAGTCCTTCCCATTAAAAAAATTAATGTTTTGTTGGTAATTTGCTATATATCATTTTAGATCAACTTATCAAGTATGATGCTTGTTAAATGTTGTTTTACCCTTTATCATAATAAGAAAGTTTCTGTGCATAATGTTTTATAATCTTTTTCTTTATCGTGAGAAGCTGTTGAATTTATCAAATGCTTTTCTGTATCTTTTGTTAGTCACATAATTTTGTCTTCTGTTATATTAATGTGATGAATTTCACCAATTTTTTTCAAATATTAAAATAAGCTTATAATTATGAAGTAAACTCCAAATAGTAAAACAGTATTATCCTTTTAAAATATTTATTGGGTCTGATTTAATATGCTTGTTTAAAATGTTTGCATCCAATTAATGAAAAGATTGCTGTGTAAATGTTATTTTTTTATAATATTTTTCATGTTTTGGTATCAAAGCCTGACTTCATAAAAACAATGTGGCAAATGTTCTTTCTTCTATTTTCTGGAAGAATTTCTGGGAAGATGACATTATTTATTTTTTAAGACTTTAGTAGCAATTGTGAGTGAAATCATCTAAGCACATGGTTTCCTTTGTGAAAAGTTAATAATGCTTACAAATACTTTCACTTTAATGGAAGTGCTCAGATTTTCATTTTTTACCTTGTCAATATTCGTTAGTTTTGTTTTCAAATTGTTCAATTTCATCTAAATTTGCAAATTAACTTACATAAGATTATCCATATTATTATTATTATGTATTATATATAAGGTATATGTCAATGATGCAATAATATAATAACTAGTATGATAATATGCTATTATTTTTGTGTGGATGATTTGTAGTGTTCTCTCCCATTCATTACTGACATTATTTGTGCCTTTTGCTTTTATTCTACTAGTAATGTCTTAGGGGTTTAACATTTTTAAAGTCTTTTCTTGAAAACAACTTCACCTTTGTTGATTATTTAGTATATGATTGTTTTCTATTTCACTAACTCCTGTTCTTATTTTCATTATCTTCCTTCTTTTACATTTTTTTTAGATTCAAATTGCTGTTTGTTGCTAAATTTCTAATTGATTTTTAGGGTTTTTTTCTTTCCTAATACATTCATTTAAGGCAATAATTCACTTTAAACATGACAAAGTATTGATATGTAGCATTTTATGTACTATTAATTATTATTTGTTTATGCATGATTTCCAATATTCAGTATGATTTCCTCTATGACTTCTGAGTTATTTAGGAATGTATTGTTTTCTTTAAGAACATACGATATTCTGTAGTTACATTTTTCTATTGATTTCTTGCCTTATTATATTGTTGTCAGATTAAATTTTCTGTGTGATTTAAATTTTGATATTTATTGAAACAAGCTTTAGACCTGGCATATGTTCATTGTTTTGTTTATGTTTTATGTGTGCTTGAAAATAATAAGCATATTGCACTTTGGGGGATTATGATTCTTTATACATTCATTAGTTCAGATTTGCAATCCTGTTGTTCAAATGTGCTATGTTTGTAATACTTATTTTTTTTTACTTTTTCAATCGGTTATGGATAGAAGTATCTCAAAATCAACCACTATTCTGAAATTGTGCATTCCCTTTTAGTTATGCCAGACTTTACATGTTTTTAAGTCATATTTTTAGGTACATACAAATTTAAAATTTTTATATCTTTCTGCTGAATTTTTTTTAATATGAAGTGTCCCTCTTTATTTCTAGTTATGAGCTTTGACTGTGTATCTTTTTAATTTGTATTAAAATCAAAATTAATTAAATTTGATTTGTATTGCTGTCTTTTTTAGTATTTTCATGGTATGTCTTTTTCCATTCTTTACCTGTAAGCCTTTCTGTTCATTTGATTTTTTTTCTTTCTTTCTTTTGTTTTTTTTCACACACACACACACTGTATTTTATTTTTACAAGAGATAAACTGACACCAAGCATTGTAAATGGATGACCACAACAAAAGCAACAATGATTGCAATTAACAAACACAAAACATATGATTTTATATATATGACATAAAAACATTGAACATAGTCGGGTTTTGTGTTTTATCCAGCCTAATCAACTCCCCATTTAATGGCAGCATTTCTCCAATTTTTACATAATAATTGACATAAACTAAGATCATGTTGCTCAGTTTATGAAATCAAACTTGCCCATAATAGCCTTTAGAATAAAGTTCAAATGTATTACCATAGCATAAGACTTTATCACCAGACTCCTTTATATATTGCTGATCTTATCCCCTTTATTTTCACCACCAGGGCAGCATATGTCTGTTTGTCACTCCACATGACTCCAAATTCCAATTGTATCTTGAATATAAATATATGCATGTAAATATACATATACATTTCTCTCTCTCTATATATATATATATTTCTGTGTCTTAATTCTATGCTGATAATATGCATATACATGAATTCATATTGTTCTGTACTACTTAAGATCAGAAATGGGTTAAAGTTTTCTGCAACATAAAAAGTCAATACAAATTAGAACTTCATAAATTTATACCAATAAGAAAAAAAGAACAGCTATAAAAGATATTTGAAGCCAGAAAGCAAACTGAAAAAATACAATAAGATTATGCCACTGACCCTTCTGACATATTTAACAAACGTATAGACATACATGCACATATATAGCTATGTATATAAGCATATAACTACAAAGAAAGTTAAGGTATTTTATATCAATACTTAACATTTGGTCTTTTCTCACACATATTAAAACTGCTTTTTTTTTTTTTTTTATTAGAACAAACACAACTAAAATTCAATTCCAGGAGATATTTTTGGAGACAGAGATAACTAACTGTATGAAAAAGAAAAGGTTTACTTATGCATTCCCATTTCATTTACATTATGTAGTGACAAACAGCCAGCATGATGTGGGCAATGAGAAATAGTTCAAAGAATGTCTAATTATGATGCAGATTAATTAAATGGAGGGGGGATCTCCATTACTTTTTAATATGATAAGCCTCTGCTGAACAAATGGGACTATAGATTTTCTTTAAATAACAAAAACCAAACAATAAAAATAATCTTATCAGTAGCAATTACTGAGTGCTCATTCTTTGCCATGCACTATTCCAGGTTCTTTACCAGCATAAACTCATTGCTCCTCTCAATGGCTCATAAGGTAAGTTATTATTATTATCTTCAATTACAAATTAAAAAAAATAAGTATTAGGTAACTTACCCAAGTTCACAAAGCTATTAGGTATCAGAGCTGGGGTTAGACTGAAGGCAGATTTGTTTTAAATGTTTCAAAGTCTGGGCTGTTAAAGATGATATTATATTGTGTCAAACAGTAAAAAGCGTTTGCATTTTATAATTCAGCGGTTCCTTAACTGGAGTCCTGGAGGCACTGGGACCTCAGTGGAAATAATATATATCTCTGAATAACTTTCATGTTTCTAACTAGCGTGATAATTACTCATGTATTCTCCTGTGATAGAGTGTATCTGTTTAAATACTTCTATGTATGGAACTCTATTCTAGGGCCTGGTAATAAGACAGTGAAGAAAACAAAATTACTCCTCTCAAGAAGCTTACATTTTAGTAGAATAAGAGAGATAATACATAAGTAAATAAATATAAGAGACAGCATGGTGGATATATGATCAATAAGCAAACAAATATAGTAGACAGTACTGGCTCTACCACTTTCCAAACGTGTTTTCTTGGGAAAATTACTTGAATTCTCTCACCTCTTTCACCTGTTCTGTAAAGTGTGGAGAATCATAGTATATAGCTCCCTGAGATGTTATGAAAACTAAATGACTGAATGTTTATAAAGATCTTAGAACTGTGCCTGGTGCCAAAATAAGCAGTACCAAAGTGTATGTTAAATATTTTTTTAAATTTGTTTGTTTATTTTTATATTTATTTTTGGCTGTGTTGGGTCTTCGTTTCTGTGCGAGGGCTTTCTCTTGTTGCGGCAAGCGAGGGCCACTCTTCATCGCGGTGCGCGGGCCTCTCACTATCGCGGCCTCTCTTGTTGCGGAGCACAGGCTCCAGATGCGCAGGCTCAGTAATTGTGGCTCATGGGCCCAGTTGCTCCGCGGCATGTGTGATCTTCCCAGACCAGGGCTCGAACCCATTTCCCCTACATTGGCAGGCAGATTCTCAACCACTGCGCTACCAGGGAAGCCCAAATATTTTTTTAAAGGATGTTATTAAATGCTTTAAAATAAGAGAGAGTAAAGAAATTACATGTTAGGGTAATTAAGGAGGAAGGAACTTGGTATTTTAGGAAAAAGTGATCAGGGAAGGTATCTCTAATAAAAGTTCCATGTGAATAGAGATCGGACAAAAAAAAAAATTGCTGTATTTGGTGAAGAACATTCCAGGCTATGGAAATAGCAGACACAAAGGCCTTGGACTTGTGGTTGAAGGGTTGCTGAAGCAGGCTGGATTCAGGATGTCCGCAGCCCAGGATGAAGGGAGAGAATGGTGCAGATGAGACCAGAGAAGATGTTACAGGCCAAATAAAAGAGACCATGGTAAAATCTGCTTTTAAGGTAAGTGAGTTTATTGGCCATGGGAAGGTTTTGAGCAGTAGAAGTGACATAATTTGACTCACTCTGTATAATTTTCACACTAATTGCCACCAAGAGCTGACAGAATTGATTGTAGGAGGCAAGGACAGAAGGAAAACATTAGTCAGGAATTACTGCAGTAGTCCATGCGGAGGTGATGTGGGCCTGAACTAGCATATTACAGGAGGAGGGTGTGGGAGGTGATTGGATTCGAGCAGACTTTACTGCTTTAAACTTCGATGCCTCAAACTGAACTCATATGTCTCCCACTGAGCTGCCCTCCTAATTGCTGCCTTACTAATCTTCCCCATCCTGGAAAATGAGGACTCCATTCTTTCAATTGTTTAGTACAAACATCCTGAAATCATCCTTTTTTCTTCTCTTTCTCCAACACCTTGTTTCACACTCACTGAGGAATCACATCAGTCTACGTTTAAATCATCCCCTTCTCTCCCACTCTCCTGATACCTCTGGAGTCTAAGCTGCCATTACGTTTTTGCCTACATCATTAAAATGACATTTCAATGGTTCTCCCTTCTTTCATCCTTAAATATTTTCTCAGTAGAATGGGCAGAGGGGGGAGAGGGAGAGAGAGATTGACAACCCGTTTAGACACGTCAGATTTTTTTTTTTTTTAACATTTTACACTTTTTATTTATTTTTGGCTGTGTTGGGTCTTCGTTTCTGTGCGTGGACTTTCTCTAGTTGCGGCGAGTGGGGGCCACTCTTCATCGCGGTGCGCGGGCCTCTCACTATCGCGGCCTCTCTTGCTGTGGGGCACAGGCTCCAGATGCGCAGGCTCAGTAGTTGTGGCTCACGGGCCTAGTTGCTCGGCGGCATGTGGGATCTTCCCAGACCAGGGCTCGAACCCGTGTCTCCTGCATTGGCAGGCAGACTCCCAACCACTGCGCCAGCAGGGAAGCCCCGACACGTCAGATTTTATCAGTCAAAACCCTACATCAGCTTCTCCCCTCACTGGGAATGGAAGCCAAAGTCCTGCTCATGGACCCCGAGGCCCTACATGCTCTGCTCATCTCCCGTACCTGGTCTCCCCTCCCTCTCACTTTCACTAGTCTGGACTCACTGTCTCTTGAATATTCTAGGTACATACCACCATCATCTTTGGGATTTCTTTCTGCTCTGCTTAAAATATTCTATCCAAAGAAATTCATATGACTGGATCTCTCACATCGTTTAGGTCCTTACTCAGAACCATCTCCATGAAGTCTTCCCTGGCAAACCAATCTAAAGTTCCACACCTACACACACACACACACACACACACACACACTGTTTCCTCCCTTCTCTGCTTTCCTTCTCAGCATTGATCACTTATCATTACTTACTACAGTATGCATTTTGCTTAGTCATGTTGTTTATTGTCTGTATCCTGTGTGAAAATCTAGATTCCATCAGGCCAAAAATTTGTTTGTTTTTTTAACTGCTGTCTCCTCAGCATCTAAAACAGTGTCTGGCATATTCTAGATGTCTAATAAATATTTGTTAAATAACAAACAAGTTATTCACAGTGGATCCAACTTCCAAGAATAAAACCATACACTTTTTTTTGTTTGTTTCTTTGCTTGGTTGTTTAATATATAGAGAATGTGAGGATGTGAGGGTTGTGTGTGTGTGTGCATGTGGTTTGTGTGTGTACCCAGACAATTGATATAATCATAATTCTTATTAAAATAAATATTCTGTTTTCACTTTGGGGGAGATAAATGAGAATTTTTTTTTTAAAGTGTGCATGCATGTATCTATATGTATATACAACAGAAAAATAATTTAAGGAAGCCAACATTTATCGAATACTTATATGCCCCAAGTCTTTTTGCTGGGAGGTGACAGATATAAAAATTAATAAACTATGCTTCTGTACAGAAGTGTTTCAGAATTTGTGTTTCTTAAGATGCTATTTTGTGAACATTTCATGCATGCCAAGAATGAAGCTGTTTCAGTTACTTACATAATCTCATATTATATTCGCAACAGTGTCATGTACTTTGAAAAGCATAGGCTTGAGATGTACCTCTAGTTTTGTCTCTAGTTTTGTGAATTTGGACATAGTATCTACATTCCTAGATCTCATTTATCTCATTGAAAAACAAAACAGAGTTACTGAGCATATACAAAGTATTAATACATAGAATCTACTTAGCATAGTGGTTGTAAAATAAGAAGCTTTTAATTATATTAATCATTATTTTACATCTATTCTTTAAGTTTACAGTTAACAATCCTGCAAACTAAGTAGTTTCTGAAAACAACTATAATATGAATACATAACTAGAAGATGGTATTTACTGAAAACACACAAAGTTATGCAGTTTGGGCAATGATGTATGGAAACACCTCCACTGCTGGTGGTAATGGTATTTGTTACAATACCTCAGGATAAATTTGGCCACAGGTATCAAGAGACTTAAAACTGTGGAACATATATATGGGGGTCAGATAAAGGCTAAGAATGGAGAATTTGTTCAGAAAAAAAAATTCAAAATGAATTTTGTAACATAAAATAAACTGATTGGAGGAGTAGTTTTAATTGTGATGAAAAGCTGTGGTCTTGATCCGCTAGATAATAGAGTAATTAAAAAATTTTTAAAGGTCTATTCTCCTAGGATTATGTAATCTGTATTAGAAAAAAGGGACACTGAAGGAACAAAGAGGCTGTTAAGAATTTATACCAACTGTCCAAGTATTTAGTGAAATGGTATTGAGCTAAGGATAACAAAAATGTTTAAAGGAGAAAATTTTAAGAAATATTATAAAAGAAGAATTAACAAAAATTTGAGGTAAATTTTTTTTTACTTTTTAAATTTCAGTATCACTGAGCTTAAAACATTCAGCATCTTTAACTTTTCCCTATTTACAGAAACTTTGAGTCATCTTTAACTAGAAGGGATTAGAAAGATCAACATTTTCTTAATTAAGGGCATATCATCAAAAGCCTAACAAAAACCGCACAGGTCTTTCAGAAAATTTCATTAATTCAATGTAAATTTGAAAAGTAAAAAATAGATAAAATAATTAAAAAATTAATGCTATATGGAGTATTCAATTGAATCAAACCATTAATTTCATTTTGAGAAACTGAATTGAATTATTGAGTTCACTAATTTAATCCAGAAATGGTTTCCCTGTCATAAAGAAAGTATTCTCCCTTTTTTAATAGCATCAATATTTTGTATAAATTTGCATCCCTTAATATTATGTGTGTATAAAAATTTTATGATGTTCAAAATATTTTGAAATTTTACTTTTAATTAATGTTTGTTGCCAGTAGCAAGTAATTAAATGTAAAATGTACTTTTGTTTGGGATACTGGTGATATTTTATTATGAATGGAAAAATTTAACAGAAACTTATAAGTTTCTTCACTACAGATTTTCAGTTTAATCAAACACAGATGGTTTGTACGAAACTAAAATGTTTATCTTTTTTTTTTTTTAGTGTTTATTAGAATCTAAACCAATTGCTTATCAGTTGAGAATCTTCCTTTAAGTATGCATTTGAATAATAAACTATTATAACATAATAGGGACAGATGGATGTTTACACCTAAACTGAATGATATATAATTTTCATGGTCATCGTTTTCCCTTTCAAAAGTCTATTTTGGCTTTTTTCCAGTTTCCATCTACTTTATTAGTCCTTCATGAATTGTCCAACATGACAGTTATTTGATTTAACCAATTCAAAGACATCCTACTGAGTGAGTAATCAAGGCCTGCTGATTCAACACTATACTGTGGGGAATAACCGTTTCAAACTATATTATTTCTCAGTGTATAATAAAGAACACTTGGATTGTAAGTTGAATAAAACCTGACAATTTTTCAACTGAAGATTCCAACTAGATAAAGGTTTATCCACTTATGATTAAAAATCCAAGACCCTAACAATTTGCTTAGGAGACAAGTAAATATCCTGTGTTCATTTTATATTTTAAAATTTTATGCAACTTGATTTTTTTCAGAAAAAAAGAATTCTGGATACTCTATCAAACTGCTCTTAAACTCTGAAATAATACCAATATTCAACAACTGTCTTCATAATTACATTGGTGGGTTTTTTAGTTTGTTATTTTCCTTTTGTTTTGTTGTGTTTTGTTTTGTTTTGCTTGAGGTTCTGGGCAGTGTTCCACAGCTCTACACAGTTCTAGCAAGATGTAAAAGTTGAGATATTTCCAAAGCAACAACTGTATGCATATTAACTTTTTTGTTTGAAACCAAAAATGATAGAAATGATCTATATATGAATGTACAATCTTTCTACTCAAACCGCGTTTCTTAAAAACATTTAAAGCACATCATAGAAATGTTCTTTTCTTCTGTATCAGTTGGTATCCAGCACATGGTATATAATTCCAGCCTTGAGTTCATTGCATTTATGATCCTCGTGCATCTTAAGCTGTCATTCAAGTCATTGCCCATAGGCTTCATTATCTTCATCAAGAGAAAGGGAATTTAAGAATGTTATGGAAGGAGCTACAAGTCTTCCTTTTAGGGTCTGGCTCAGTCTGGAAACTGCTCTTCCAATAAAAAGAAATATTATATTAGGCCTCTTTCCAACACTTTAACAGGCTCAGAAAATAGAGAATAAAAGAATAGGTGGCACCACCAAGAATAATAAGGAATAATATTTCTAGATAATAATCAAAACATGCCTGGCATTTTGAGTACAAAGCTGTAATGAAATGCAATTAGTATTGAAATCTTAACACAAGAAATAACTATTTCTGATCTATATGACACAAGACTATCCTAACTAAAAGTTTCAACAGAATATAACCAAGAAAAGAAGTGAATTAAGAGTTAATGTGGACAGAGCAAATAATCTGTAGAACATTAAATTTAATAATTCCAGAAAGTGTATTTTGTCACTCTCTTTCTATCTGCTGTCCTTATAAAAGCATAATTTAAAAGAATCTTTTCATCATTGCTAATAAAAATACAATAATGGAACGTGAAATAGTAATTGTAGTCAAACTCATGTGGTCAGAAAAGACAGCCATATAATTATTACTCCTTATTGAAGAATTTTCACCTGATATTGGGTATTATTAAGTTTGCTTTCTCTAAAGATTACCTCTTCTTATCTATCTGCAATGGAATGAAAGTATTCTTAACATTAATTATTTAAAAATTTAAGGGGATTGTACCAATTTACATTCCCACCAACAGTGCAGGAGTGTTCCTTTTCTCCACACCCTCTCCAGCATTGATTGTTTGTAGATATTTTGATGATGGCCATTCTGACCAGTGTGAGGTGATACCTCATTGTAGTTTTGATTTGCATTTCTCTAATAATTAGCAATGTTCAGCATTTTTTCATGTGCTTTTTGGCCATCTGTATGTCTTCTTTGGAGAAATGTCTATTTACATCTTCTGCCCATTTTTTGATTTAGCTGTTTGCTTTTGTGATATTGAGCTGCATGAGCTGTTTGTATATTTTGGAGATTAATCCCTTGTCGTTCGCTTCATTTGCAAATACTTTCTCCCATTCTCCCAACCACTGTGGAGAACAGTATGGAGGTTCCTTAAAAAACTAAAAATAGAAATATCATATGATCCAGCAACCCCACTCCTGGGCTTATATACAAAGAAAACCATAATTTGAAAAGATATATGCACAATACTGTTGATTGTAGCACTATCTGCAATAGCCAAGACAGGGAAGCAACCTAAATTTCCATAGACAGAGGAATGGATAAAGAAAATGTGGTACATATATACAAGGGAATATTACCCAGCCATAAAAAGGAATAAAATAATGCAATTTGCAGCAACATGGATGGACCTAGAGATTATCATACTAAGTGAAGTAAATCAGACAGAGAAAGACAAATATCATAAGTTATCACTTATATGTGGAATCTAAAAAAAAATGATACAAATGAACTTATTTATAAAACAGAAACAGACTCACAGACTTTGAAAACAAACTTATGGTTTCCAAAGGGGAAAGGTGTGGAGGAGAGATAAATTAGGAGTTTGGGATTAACATACACACACTACTATATATAAAATAAATAACGAACAAGGACCTACTGTATAGCACAGTGAACTCTACTCAATATTCTGTAATAACCTACATGGGAAAAGAATCTGAAAAAGAATGTATATATGTATATGTGTGTGTGTATATATATATATATATATATATATATATATATATCTGAATCACTTTGCTGTACATCTGAAACTAACACAACATTGTAAATCAACTATTCTCCAATATAAAATAAAAATTAAATTAAAAAAAACTTTTAAGGGGAAATGTACCTTTGGCATCATAGATTATATTGAAGTTTCCAAATCACTGTTATGTTCCAGATTTCCTTCATTTTTGTTTTTTCTCTTGCCATAACATCCATAAATAGAGCGTATCAGGCACATTGTTACCTTATCAGTGCATTTCAGGAAAGGAAATGTGTATATTTATGAAGTTATTTTCAAAAACATGAATTTAGATACTTGGCTGGAAGTTTATAACCCGGAATGGAGAGGGAATTGAAACATAAGCAAAATGTTCTATTAGTTTTACAGAAAGAAGATTAAGTTCATTTAAAAATATCAGACTGTGGGATCTAAAAATAAAGTCTTGAAACATAAAGAGAAGAAGTAATAATTGACAGAATGATATATAGGACATTGAACTTAAAAACCTTGGTTCTGGGCATCACCTAAGTGTTTATCTGAAGAAAACTAGGTGACTACAAAGTTCTAAAGATACGCAAGATATCAACACATCAACAACTTGTGATTCATTCTTAACATTATGGAACTCTTAATCCTTTTTAAAAATAATTATCTCCAACTATCCATTCTTTCTTTCTTTCATTAGGCGATAACATTAGAATTTAACGTTTTCATCTATAGTAAATTTCTTGAAGGCATATTTTCAAATATAGATGTAAAACAAACAAAACTAATAATGTAGAAATTCCACTTCATACCAAGTTTTCCACCAAATATAACTAGAAAATTTATCATCCAAAGCTGGATATATTCTAGGAATGTAGAACTGATTTAACATACAGGTATCTGGGTAAATAATTACTTCAATAGAATTAAGGAGAAAAATCATAGGATTTTCCCAACAGATGCTAGAGAAACATCTGATCAAATTCAACATACATTCATTATTAAATAATTAGATAAATAAAGCATTTGGTAAAACCAGAAATAAAAGAGAACTTCCCTAATATGATAAAGGAAAACTACATTAAAAGTCATACTCAAAGGTAATATAGTGACATTTTTCTTATGAAGAATGGGTATGAGGTAAGGATATACTCTGTTATCTCTTTTATTTAACATTATATATTCTCTAGTCAGTGAAAAAATGTAGGAATAAGAAATAAAAGCTTTAAGGCTGCTTAAAGAAAGAATAAAGTTGCCATTATTTATAGATAATATGATTGAGTACATACAAATCTAAAAGGTCTACAGAAAAAATTTTAATATAAATAAATGTTCTTAGCACTGTTTCTGGATAAGAGACTAATATACAAAAAAAGCAATTTTATTTCCTTCTTGATTTCCTTGTAACTATCCTTACAAACAATAATTTGAAAATAAAATTTTAAAGATGATAATCTATATAGGAGCATCATAAACAAATTAACTAGGAATAAATATAATAAAAGATGTACAAAATATCTACATAAAAATTTATTAAATATTACTGAGAGAAATTTTAAAAATAAAAATAAAGGGAAAAGTATATCATATTCATGGAATATGAAGACTCCTATCTTAAAGATGTCAGTTCTTCAGAAATTTTTGTGTAGATTCTATGCAATTCCGATAAAATTTCTGAAAGGTTTTATATGAATTCACAAATTAATTCTAATTTGCATATAGAAATTCAAAGAGTCAAAATTACAGGAGACCATTTTTAAGAACTGCTAAATGGAAGAGCTTCCTCTACTGAGTATTACACTTCTCTGTAAGTCTACATGAATTATAACAGTGCAGCACTGGCGTGATGATAGATTAAGAGACCAATAAATCAGGATAAAGAGTCCAGAAACTGACCCATTCATAGTTGGATGCTTGAATTTTGACAAAAGTTGTACTGAAAAAGAGTGAGAAGAATTATCTTTTCATCAATTCTTCCAGAATGAAGTGTATAGATATAAAAATTAAATAAAAATTAGTCACATCCTTCACACTGTACTCAAAATCATTTCAGTTGAATTAAAGATATAAATGTAGATGGTGCAACAATGAGCTCCTAAAAATTAATAAAGGAGAATATTTTTATAAACTCTGAGTAGGGAAATATTTCTTAAACCAAATATAAAATGCATTAACATTAAATAAAAGATTGATAAAATGGATTACATTAAAGATAAGGGATTCTGTACATCAAAAGATAGTATTTAAAAATAAAAATAGAATTAAAAATTGCAACATATATAACAACAACAACATCAACAAAACCTCATATAATCTACAAATCAACGAGAAAAACAGTAAATAATGGTCTTTGGACTTGAATAGGCACTTCACTAAAATTATTCACTTGAACAATTAATATAAGAAAAGATGTTTGACTTCATTAATAATTAGGGAAATGTAACTAAGAACCGAAATAAGATACTATTATACACCTAGAAGAATATTGAAAATTAGAAAGTTTGCCTATGACCAAATTTTGTCACCATAGCCAGTGGGAGTGTAAGCTGGTACAACCACTTGGGAAATTATTTGACTGCATCTGTTTTATTTGGACATATATACATACCTTATAATCCATAGGGGAAGCATTACTTTTTTACTCCCAAATAAATGAATGTAAATATGTACATAAGACGTGTATAAAAATATTGAGTGTTGAATTATATATTAAGAACACATTAAGACTTGAGAAGAAAAGAAAGAAAAATATGCTTCATAGGATAAAGTACAAGGAAATGAGTTTAGAGTCTTTAGTTTTGTATGCAAATAAAATACCCAACTAAACTCTCATAAGAAGGAGAGAATTTCAAAGTAGAATTAGTTATATCTACAAAAAGTGTCTAAAACTTAGAACTATAAAAGGATCAACTCTATCTCTCAGCACCTTACTATTTAATCTTTTCATATGCCAAAGCATCTTTCACATCCTAGTGGAAAAATAATTAGGTATATATTCACATACACTTCATCTTTCACAATTCTGCGTGCTTCTTTTAATATTATCTGTTTAAGAAAATATTGCTTTTTTGGTAGTCAAAAGAGTAATATTTTATCCTTAACAGGTCAGCGTGTAATATTGTTTTCCTCAAATATAAAAAGGTTGGAATGTAAAGAAACTTCTACAACTTTGTAAAGAGAAAATGCAAAGAGTTTTTTGAAACTGTTTTCTCTTATCCAACTTCAAGTTCATAGTGCTGACAAGATCTTCCTTCCTTGTTTTGGTCCCAAGAGTTAACTTGAAACAATACAGGATAACATTCAAACTGAAAGGTCTAAAGCTCTAGCAGTCTACTTTCCTGCAAAACAAAGATAATCTGTATCCACATTCCAAGATACAGTCAAATAGTAAAGCATCATAAGGTACCAAAGAGATGAAACAAATTTTGTCTCTCATGTGAAGTTATTATCCTAACAGTACTGATTTTTCTCCATATATATGCTATTCATGTATGGCTTTAAGGAAGACAAGACATTTTGAACTAGTGTATGTTTCCTATTATGGAAACTTTAAGTACACATGCTGATGAATATTACTCTATGATAAAATATAAAATACACAATTTCCTTCAGACTTGAAACTGTCTTTGTTTTCTATCTAAAATTACACTGATCATTCTCAAAGTGTATGAAGAGAGGACATAACTAGCTTTAAAGAAATTTATTCAGCCAAAGTTATAGTAATAAGATGGAGATACTTTTTTTTTCTGACAGTTAGTATTAAAACCTTAATTTTTAAAAAAATCCTAAACTGATAGCAGTATGGCTGAAATAACAATAGAATTCCAGTATAATAATTTACCAGGTTTCTTGGTATGGTTTTAAATGTTTTGCAATTTTGGTGAAAATTTTTTAGAAGGGAGATAAAGTGAATTTATTTTCAAGTAAATTTCTCAATACTTTTTTTTCATCTCTTTCACTTAATCTATCCAAAGTGATAATGTATAAATTTGTTTCAGACCTCATTTTATAAAGGAAACATCAAGGTAGTCCTTAAAAGTTTTTACTTATTTGAGCAAAAGAGATAGAATATAGTATCCAAAATTTGCCTTTTTAAACTTAATAGATTCTAAGGAATTTAAATGAAGACTGTAGCTAATTAATGTATTCATCTTCTATTCAACATAAAATATTCAGTATGTATCTGGCATTGGTAAGTACTAGAATTATAGTTCCTTCATGTCAAGATGTTAACAGGTTTGCTATGATCTGAATGTTTGTGTCCCCCCACCCTAACCTATTGAAATCCTAACCTCCAAAGGCAGTGGTGAAATCCTAATTCATGTTGACATCCTAACCTCCAAAGGCAATGGTGTTAGTAGGTGAGGCTCCAGGTGTTAGTAGGTCAGGAGTGGGATTAGTGATCTCATAGAAGAGCTCTCACGGAGCTCCCTAGCCCCTTTTGCAATGTCAGTGTACGAGTTAAGCACTCATCTGAGCACGCTGGCATGCCCATCTTGGTCTTCCAGACTCCAGAACTGTGAGAAATAAATTTCTGTTGTTTATAAGCCAGCCAGTCGGTGGTGCTTTGTTGCAGTAGCCTGAACAGACTAAAACAGTAATGAATGAGGAAATTCATTCAACTATTTTTAATGAGGTAAATAAAAATAATGATTTTAAAGTGTGTTGGGAACACAGAGATAGAAGTACTGATTCCAATGAAGTAGAAGAGGTGATAAGAGTCTGCATGTGTGGGAGAATGGGTCTTCTAGAAGGGGGTGAGATTTCAATTGATCCTAAAAAATGAATGTTTTATGGGAAAAAAATGATATTGAGCTATTCCAAGCAAGAATTAAACTTAGAGACATCATGGATTGGGTAGGTAATATGCTTCTGCTCACATTCAGATAGTTAAAATCATATCATGGACATCCCTGAATCCCAAAAGATCTGCAAAATACAGCTCATGGCTGCACAACTACTTCTAGCAAAAATGACACACAATTTTGCAGAGTCTATGGAAATTGTTGGACAGCAATAAAAGAAGATAGTTCATTTTTCCATTTGTTTACTGCTGTGTTATATACCTCACAAACCACAGTGGCATAAAACTAGAATTTGTAATTATTTCTCATGGTACTGAGGTTTGACTAGGAGCAGACAGGTGGTTCTTACTTGGAGTCTCTCAAGGGATTACAGTCAATTAGTGGCTGGGGAAGAAATCATCTGAAGGCTCAGCTGGGCTGAATATCCAAGACGAACTCAGGGCTGTCTACTGGGGTGCCTTTACTCAGTGTTTCTGTGTGGCTTCACCTTCTCATAGCATGGTAACTGGGATCTAAAGGCAAGCCTTTAAAGGATAGGAAATATATGCTGCTAGTGTCATAAGGACTGAGACAAAAATCTAGCACAGTCTCACTTCTGGCTTATTCTGTTGGTCAAAGTACTCAGAGAGTCCTCCTACAGTCAAAGGAAGAGGAAGTAAGCCCCATCTCTTGATGACAGAAATCTTAAAGAATGCTTGGCCGTCTTTAATTCACCATGGTTCTCTCTCTAGACACATGTTGATTATATTCTGGCATCCTTCCCCTAAAAATATACATTCACTCCATCCCAACATCCTTAAAGTTTCATTCTAATACAACATTATTAGCTCAAAGTTCTGTATCTTATTACCTAAGTTAGATCCAGGTGTTGTGATGTTCCTTCGGTATCATTTCATGAGTATGGTTCTTCTCACTCTAAAATTGTGTAAACTCAATTGATAAGTTTTCTACACCGTTTCTCCCCTTCTCACCAAAAAACCTACTACATAGTGATAAGAACGAGACAGGAGAACCACAATAGGCATTCCTATTCAAAAAGGGAAAAAAAAATCCTTCGGCACATAGCAGCCACTGTTTCACAGAAACTCTGAGATTCAGCCTGGAAAATGTCACCAGATCCTTGATTAGTTCTGAATCCTGCTTCCTGGGAATATTTTCTGTGGCTCTTAATTCTATCCTATTGGCTCTTGGTTTTGTCCTCTGAATTATCCTTCTTGGCACGTGTTTGCAACCACACGGTCTTCTATGCCTGTTTGGAAACTAGGGAGGCATAAGATCTCTTTTCATTTTGTACTTTCTCTGTCCCTTTTAGTCTAAGCTATTGTTGCTTCTGATGATATAATTCTCTTAAAAACATTACAGGTTTTCAATGAATATTATCAGGTCACTAGATTAGATAGATAGACCCTTTCAATCTTGTGAAAGACCCTGTGTAAGGTATCTGTGAGACAATGTCTTTAGGATTCTTAGAAGCTTTCTGTCTTAGAAGAGAAGATTAATAAAATAATCCCTTTGGCTTTTGACTAGCTGAAAGTGTGTTGCACTGCCACAGATCTTTCTGCGGTCTTAACAAAGAATCTTTCAGCTCCATGCTGGATTTGATATTTATCCTGACGCCATTTTTTTTTTTCTTTAAAAATGTTTTGCTGGAAGAGAATGTGGATAAGAAACAGATTGGTTTTCCAACCCAGGAAGACTTTGCTCCTTTATATTTCCTGTATACTATGCTCAAAAGTGAGCAGGTCCTTCTTTAGTTCATGTCTGCCTTTCATATTTTCTTATAGGAACTAAGAGAAGTGACTGGCACCTTTTACCTTCTGCTTGAAAATCTCCAGAGCGAGATCGGTAAGTTGATTAGGTACCCTTTTTATTTTCCACATTATTGCCAAATTTTCTGCTACACATTACGAAGGTATCATTTTCTCTAACTACCGACTGCAAATTCTTCTCTGTTCTCTCAGCCCTCACCAAAAATCTCATTGAGATGCCTCCAGATTTTATTAAGAATCTCCTCTAGGGCCATCCAACTTTGCTTACCACGTGGTCCGGAAGTCAGTGTTATTTCCAGATTCCAAATTCCATCTCTTGTTGCACAACAAATTACCTCCAAAATTAGACACTTAAAACTCTAAAAATTTTATTTTATCTCATGATTTTGTGGGGCAGAAATTCAAGCAGGAATCATCTGGCCAAATCTTCTCCTCCATGTGGTATTGATTGAGGCCACTCAATAGTATCCAGCTGGTGGATGGGCCAGTCTAGAGGAATCAGAGCAGCTTCACTCACATGCCTCACGCTTTGTCAAAGAGGACGGGAAAGATAGGCTCAGCTTGGACTATTAACCATGTTATAATGCGTGGACCCCAAGAACGGTTGTCAAGATAGTCAGACTTCTTACATGGTGGATGAGGACTCCTGGAGGGAAAATTTCCAGAGGCAGACATAAAAGCTGCCAGTCTGTAAAGACCTGAGCCTGGACTCTGGCACGGTGTCATTTCATCATTTTTCACTGGTGAGGGTAGTCATAGAGCTTACCCAGATTAAAGGTGTGTGTGCATGTTTGTGTGTGTGTGTGTGTGTATGTGTTGGGGGTGGGAGATTTGTAAAGGAATTAGCACCCCTCTTTAATCCATCATATATGTATTTGGAAAATGAGGCAGGAGAGATTGACACATGATATTAGGCTTTAAGGAAAGGCACCAATGTGGAAGGAGAAATTGATACATATGAATAAAAGCATAATGGATGGGACAAGGTCCTGGGGTGAAACCAGAGGAAATGAGATCACTAGTACAGACGTTAGGATTAGTCTTGCAAAGAAGTAAGCTTGCTCTTTTCCTGGAGTCCAAAAAATATGGTAACTATGGCTAAAATATTAATAAATTTGAATTGGAATATGTGATGGCTGAAAAAGAATTCACTTCCTAATTCTTGGATCCTGTGAATGTTGCTTTATGTGACCAAAGAGACTCTTGGCAGATGTGATTAAGGATTTTGAGATGATGAGATTACCCTTGATTATCCAAGTGGGCACTAAACGCAATCAAATGTATCCTTATAAGAGGAGGATACAGGGTGATTTTACTATACCCAGAGGAGTAAACAATATGAAGACAGAACAGAGAGAGAGAGAGATTTGAAGATGCTGGCCTTGAAGATTGGAGCAATGAAGCCAGAAGTCAAGGAAGGCAGACGGACACCAGAAGCTGGAAGAGGCAAGGAAAGGATTCTCTCCTAGAGCTTTCAGAGGAAATGCAACCCTGCCAACACCTTGATTTTGGTTCTCTGGCCTCCAGAACCCTGACAGGACAAAGTTATGTTGTCTTGAGACTCAAAGTTTTTGGTAATTTGTTAAAACAGTCACAAGCAACTGAGACAGAATGGATTAGAATTATACAATTATATTTTGGCATTCTCGTTTTTGAAATCCCTTAGGTAGAGTCCTGTATAGACTTTCATTTACAAATATTCAGAGACATCCTGAGAGTTTGGTTAGGAATGAAACAATGGCATGGAGCAAAAAGCCAGGCTTTGGAGTCAGAAATTGCTGGGTTCAGACCCTGACTCAGTTGCTTATTCACCTAGTGACTGTAGACAAGTTAATTGGCCCTTCTAAATGTTAGGGCTATTTATTTATTTACTTTTTTTTGTGCCTTTTGACCCCCTTCACCAGTTTCTCCCACCTCCCCACCCCATCCTCCACCTCTGGCAACCACCAATCTGTTCTCTGTGTTTATGAGCTTGTTTTTGGTTTTGTTTTTAGATTTCACATGTAAAAGAGAGCATATGGTATTTGCCTTTCCCCGTTTGACTATTTCACTTACCATAATGACCTTGATGTCCATTCATGTTGTCTTAAATGGCACGATTTCATTCCTTCTTACGGCTGAATAAAATCCCATTGTTATCCATTTATCTGCTGATGAACTCAGGTTGTTTCTATATCTTGGATTTTGTAAATGACGTTGCAATGAACATGGGGATATGGGAGTGCAAATGTCATTTTGAATTAGTGCTTTCATTTTTTGCTGATAAATACCCAGATGTGGAATTTGCTGAGTCATGTGGTAGTTTTAGTTTTAATTTTTTGAGGAACCTCCAAATTGTTTTGCATCTTGGCTGCACTAATTTACATTCCCACCAATAGTGCACAAGTGTTCCCTTTTCTCCACATCCTTGCCAACGCTTGTTGTTTCTTATCTTTCTGGTGATAGTCATTTTAACATGTATGAGGTGATATCTCCTTATGGTTTTTTTTTTTTAATTAGTTTATTTATTTATGGCTGTGTTGGGTCTTCGTTTCTGTGCGAGGGCTTTCTCTAGCTGCGGCAAGTGGGGGCCAGTCTTCATCGCGGTGCGCGGGCCTCTCACTACCGTGGCCTCTCTTGTTGCGGAGCACAGGCTCCAGATGCGCAGGCTCAGTAATTGTGGCTCACGGGCCTAGTTGCTCCGCGGCATGTGGGATCTTCCCGGACCAGGGCTCGAACCCGTGTCCCCTGCATTGGCAGGCGGATTCTCAACCACTGCACCACCAGGGAAGCCCTCTCCTTATGGTTTTGATTTGCATTTCCCTAACAACTGATGATATTGAGCATCTTTTCATGTGCCTATTGGCCATCTGTATGTCTTCTTTGGAAAAACGTCTATTCAGATCTTCTGACCATTTTTTAATGGGATTGTTTGTGGGATTTTTGCTGTTGAGTTACGTGACTTCTTCATGTATTTTGGGTATTAACTCCTTATCAAACATATGATTTGTAATTATTTTTTCCCATTCAGTAGGTTTCCTTTTTATTTTGTGGATAATTTCCTTTGTTGTGCAGAAGCTTTTTAGTTTAATGTATTCCCACGTTTATTTTTGCTTTTGTTGCCTTTGATTTGGGTGTCAGATTCAAAAAATCGTGGCCAAGACCTATGCCAAGGAGGGTACCACCTCTGTTTTCATCTAGGAGATTTATGGTTTCAGGTCTTACGTTCAAGTCTTTAATCCATTCTGAGTTGATTTTTGTGTATGGAGTGAGATAGTGATCCAGTTTCATTCTTTTGCAGGTGGCTGTCCAGTTTTCCCAACACCGTTTATCAAAGAGATTATCTTTCCCCATTGTATGTTCTTGGTTCCTTTGTCATAAATTAATTGACCATATATTATGCATGGGTTTATTTCTGGGCTCTCTATTCTGTGATTCTAGACAAATTAATTAATCTTTCTAAATTTTAGGTTTTTAATTGTAAAATGGGAAGAAAATAATACTTATTTTATAGTGCTACTGGGAAGATAAAAATACAATGTATAATATAGCAGGAAGTATAGTGGCAAAAATGTTTTTTAAAAAAACTGAGTGTGTGTGTGTGTGTGTGTGTGTGTGTGTGTGTGGTTCAGGGGAGGGAAACATATAACCTAGAGGCAGTGTGAAGAACACCATGGTTGATTTGGGGCTTTGGAGTCAAGTTCTCTATGTTCAGTTTCTGGGATTACCGCTTTGTGGATTAATAACATTGGACAAGTTATTGAACTTCCCTGTTCCTCAGTTTTATTCTCTGAAAAATGGTATTAATCATAAAACCTACTTCATGGAATTGTTTTGTTGATAAAGCGATGTATAATTATAATCCATTTATAAAATGCTTGGAACTTTGTACAAACCTAACTTATACACTGATAATTTACTACAGCATAAGGAAGTTCTAAATGTTGTTTAATAATTTTGAAGATTCTCTTTCTCCATTCCAGGATTTTAAATTTTAATTTGAATGATCCTGTATCTATATGTTAATTTTATTTGTTCTGGCTCATATGCCAGTTTATGGGTATAGCTCAAGCCTGGGGATTTAATTCTATCAGCAAACTAAAGCAATTGATAGAGCTAATGTGGAACATTAATTCCTTATTTTGACATTTTGTACAGTGCAAAAAGGTCTGCATCAAAATTTAAATTACTTCTGTGGAGTCTGTGAGCTGAGAGGTAAGAAACCTATGCAAGGGTTATGTTTTGTGGTTAACTCTTCAGAAATCTGCAGTATTAAATATAAAATTATCCTCATCACTAAGGATAATTGTTCTCATTTTATCTTCAGTCATATTCATTATGACTGAATGATCAGGAAACCTTTAAATAACATGTGGGTTTTCGTATATTTTTTCTTTTAAACACCCAGTCAATAAATGGATATATTCTGATAATTTATCACAGCTATTAGCACATAATTTAAAATACCCATGTTACATCTGATATGTGTATATTTGTTCTTAATGAAAACAATGAAACTTCAAATGTTGAGAGTCATGAATTTGTAAAAACACTATATCTGAAAAATTTCAGCCTCTGGTTTCCATACTTTCCTGCCTGCTGTGATCACTTTTATTTTTTTTGTTGAATTATGGTTGACTTACAATGTTATATTGGTTTCAGGTGTACAACAGTGATCACTTTTATGCTTCTGAGCACTTGGTTACTCCACTCTGCTGGTGGAAGGAAACGCAAGCTAGTAAGAAACTTGGAGAAAATTATCTACATTAAACAGTAAATTTATACCTGTCATTTCAGGAAAAAGACAGAATGAGGGAAAGTTATATTTTTAAAAATAACGGTGAAAGAAGAGTTAGGTTTGAAATTTTGGTAGTAACATAGATAATTATAAATGAATAAGACAGAGAGGGCAAAAATCCCTCATATAGACTTAGTCATTATACTTATTGCAGATTATTAATTAAGGTGGTGGAAGGCACAGTCCAGTCTTCTAAGCTATGGTGCCACCCACTGCCAGGGCGAGATGGAAGAAGTTTGTTGAAGGAGGAAACTGGGCTGCCAGAGCCACACAGGAAGCCGGAGCAGTGTGGGTGTGTTGGGGTATAACACACCTGCCCTTTCAAATATCCTGATAAAAGAAAGGACTAAATAAAAGACTTGCAAGCTTCAGGGATCTGATGATGAAGAGCAAAGGTAAAAAGCCAGAAATACAAGCCTTCTATTTCTTAGCCTTCGAGGTATAGTGAAGATAAGATTTGTTAAATAAATGCATAAAACAAAGTAAGCGTTAGTGTTCATCGCAAAGTGTAGCAAATCACTTAAGCATAATTCTCTGAAAGGGAGGAGAGAAATGGAACAGTACATAGTACACCACCAAAAGCTGGACCCTTAATTTGCCCACTTCTTTGGTTAGAAGACCAAAAAAGCACAGAGGGGTGCTTGGTTCCAACATTCTACTCTTCTAAATGCAAAATGCTAAATGCATTTTTAAAGAACAGGATTATGGGAGTGTGAAAATCTCACCCTCTGATTGAAAATGGAAATAAGTTAGTGTCACCAGCTTTGAAAAATATGACTGACTTCCTTCCCGAATTTCCCACTCTATAATCAGTGTGTTGTTCTAATGCATCACCTTTTCCAAGCAAAAGAAAGCCTCAGAAGTTGTGTGTGTGACCAGAAGAGATTAATCCGGCAGTTTATCAAGAGCTCATAATACCACTTAGTACTTTTCTCTCTTTTTTACTTTACTGTTTTTCCTTTATGAAATTGTAAGTTTGTCTTTTAGTTAAAAGTTAATTCCAAGTTTGATACTTTTGAGATAAGAGAAGCAGAAATTCAATTTCAAGGACTTTACAATTCCATTTATTTCAGTTTTTTACATTGTGAGCAGCAATTGATTATTTTTCAGAGCAGAAATTTTATTTTACATATTTATTTACATATTCAGAGACTTTATTCTTTCAATAAAAGATAATTCATAGGCACCTACTAGATGCCATGTACTCAGCTAGGCTTGGGAGTTGCAATAAGGCATACACATTTCTCTGTCTCACAGGTTCTATATTCTAGTGGGGGAGAGAGACAAACAAGCAAACAGATACATCAATGAAATAAACAAGATTTTAATTACTGTTATGAAGGAGACCTTGTTAACTGTACAATTTAAAAGTAAGTTAAAAGGAAGAAACAAAAGATGATGAACCAGAGACAGTGTTTTATATTTTTAATGAACTTTATAAAGCTCATTTAAACAAGATGTTGAGGATAGCTATTTCACAGATACCTTATAGGTAGACAGTTTTAGGAAATTTAAAGTCGTCATGCTTGTGTAATACTTGAGACTGATTGTAGATTAATATAGATATGTATTTTTAAGTCCACATAATGAAGTCCTAAAATATTGAAGAAGTTTGGGTTTCAGAGCATACAGGCACTTCTGAATGTTTGGGAAACACATATTATTTCTATTGCCTTATAATGACTTTTCCCTCTAGCAAATGAATTTGCTCTTTCAAAAGTCAAAATCAATCTTAGCTGAATTCTTCTAAGCGCTCATCTGCTCTCCATAACCCTTGTCTTTTGTTTCTCTCTTAGACCCTGAAGCGGGGCATTGGTCAAGTTTTTATCTTTCCTTGTTTTGCTATCTAAATTATCTCCCTCATGGAACCATCTACTGCTATAGCTTTAAGCATTACTAACATTTTAGTTTTCAAAAGTGAACCTAAAAGAATTATGTTCCCTCCAGAATCTGCTCTATCCTGACTCCATCTTTCCCACATCTCAGGCAAGAAAACTCAGAGTAAGGAAAGAATCCTCTCTTTGCTTACATGTTCCCACATCTAATTTACTGTCAGATATTACAAATTCCAGTGTTTCTCACATATATTACATCGTTTTATTGTGACAGTCAACAATCTCTTTAAGACAGATGATTATTTACCGCAAGAAATGCCTAACTAGTCTCTCTCCTACTTTGCCCCAATTTTAATTTATGTTATTCAAATCTTATAGATCAATCTTTTCTTAAGTGAACCTCATAGTTCTCTGTTCAAAATGCCCTAACATCTGGCCAATTTTATTGATTTAAACACAAACCCACTAGCCCTGACATTCAAGAAGCTTACAATTATTTTCCTGTTACAGTAAGGACTATGTAAGCATTTACTGACACTTTTTAGTTATGTAATAATAGTAATTACTATTATTATTATTATTGCTATTAATAGCAGTAGTAGTATACTCACTATACTCCCCTTTATTTGTAGTATTTTGGGGTTCAAACAACCCAACTGTAGCGTTCCAAATCTGCCTTCTACTTTTAATCAACCATCAAAGTACTGCATCAGTTTTCACTTAACTGTCTGATCATTTGTGTTGAAGTACGGGTAGTGTCCCTATAGCATCCTCTCCTCTCCTTCACACCTCCCTACTTTTTCCAATAGCCACTATAGATGTGTAGTTTTTAATAGACACATATTGAGGCATTTTCTCTGAAGTCTTGAAAGTCCTGATCACAGTTTTAAAACTGCTTGTAACATTACGGTCCTCTCTTTTCTAGTGATATTACCCATTTAGATCACATACTTCTTACGGTTAAAGATTGTGTCTCATTTTTTTTGTATTATCTTAATGTAATGTAGAATAGCATGTTGTACACAATACACAGTTGATAAATATTATTTAATAATTAATAATTGTTATTAAATAATAATATTTAATAAATATTTAAAATATATAATTTGTCATATTGCCATCTTATTTTATAGCAATTTTGTTAGCTAGAAACATGCACTGACAAGTGAAAGGGCAGAGCATAGCTACAGGAATCACTCATTGGTCAAAATCTATAATTTCTTTACATTGATATGCATTTAAATATTTGGAAATGTCCCTTCTACAGATGTGCAGATTTTATGGAGGCCTCTTTCTTCCAGATTAGTTATAAAAATCTCAAATAAAACCAGATTCGGTATCCAAGTATGGGAGATATTTGAGGAATACATCTCAAGACAAGTTTTGTTTGTTTCTAGTCCTTGTTTCATACAGTTTAATTTTCCATCCATGAAAAAGATTTTTTTACTCATAGTTTCACAGAACTTGGTTATATGTTATGTTTATAAAAATCTATTTAAAAACTGTCTTTTGGGGGAGACCTTCAAGATGGTGTAGGAGTAAGACGTGGAGATCAACTTCCTCCCCACAAATACATCAGAAATACATCTACATGTGGAACAACTCCTACAGAACACCTACTGAACACTGGCAGAAGACCTCAGACCTCCCAAAAGGCAAGAAACTCCCCACGTACATGGGTAGAGCAAAAGAAAAAAGAAAAAACAGAGACAAAGAATAGGGACGGGACCTGCACCAGTGGGAGGGATCTGTGAAGGAGGAAAGGTTTCCACACACTAGGAAGCCCCTTCGTGGGTGGAGACTGCGGGGGGCGGAGGGGGAAGCTTCGGAGCCACGGAGGAGAGCGCAGCCACAGGGGTGCGGAGGGCAAAGCGGAGAGATTCCCGCACAGAGGATCGGTGCCGACCAGCACTCACCAGCCCGAGAGGCTTGTCTGCTCACCGGCCGGGGCAGGCGGGGGCTGGGAGCTGAGGCTCGGGCTTTGGTCGGATTGCAGGGAGAGGACTGGGGTTGGCTGCGTGAACACAGCCTGAAGGGGGCTAGTGCACTACGGCTAGCCGGGAGGGAGTCCAGGAAAAAGTCTGGAGCTGCCTAAGAGGCAAGATACTTTTTCTTGCCCCTTTGTTTCCTGGTGTGCGAGGAGAGGGCATTCAGAGCGCAGCTTAAAGGAGCCCCAGAGACAGGCATGAGCTGCGGCTGCCAGCGCGGACCCCAGAGACGGGCATGGGACGCTAAGGCTGCTGCTGCCGCCACCAAGAAGCCTGTGAGCAAGCACAGGTCACTCTCCACACCTCCCCTCCCGGGAGCCTGTGTAGCCCACCACTGCCAGGGTCCCGTGATCCAGGGACAACTTACCCGGGAGAACGCACGGCACGCCTCAGGCTGGTGCAACGTCACTCCAGCCTCTGCCGCCACAGGCTCGCCCCACATTCCGTACCCCTCCCTCCCCCCGGCCGGAGTGAGCCAGAACCCCCTAATCAGCTTCTCCTTTAACCCCATCCTGTCTGGGCAGGGAACAGATGCCCTCCAGCGACCTACACGCAGAGGCGGGTCCAAATCCAAAGCTGAACCCCGGGAGCTGTGCGAACAAAGAAGAGAAAAGGAAATTTCTCCCAGCAGCCTCAGGAGCAGCGGATTAAATCTCCACAATCAACCTGATGTACCATGCATCTCTGGAATAACTGAATAGACAAGGAATCATCAATAAATTGAGGTGGTGGACTTTGGGAGGAACTGTAGACTTGGGTTTGCTTTCTGCATCTAATTTCTTTTGGTTTTATGTTTATCTTAGTTTAGTATTTAGAGTTTTTTATCATTGGTAGATTTGTTTATTGATTTGGTTGCTGTCTTCCATTTTTTTTATATCTAGGTATATATACGTTTTTTCCTTTTTCTCTTTTTGTGAGTGTGTACGTGTATGCTTCTTTGTATAATTTTGTCTATAAAGCGTTGCTTTTACCATTTGTCCTGGGGTTCTGTCAGCCTTTTTTTTTTTTTTTTTAAATATGGTTTTTAGCGCTTGTTATCATTGGTGGATTTGTTTTTTGGTTTGGTTGCTCTTTTCATTTTTTCTTTCTTTCATAACTTTTTAATTTTTTAATTTTTAATTTTTATTTTAATAACTTTATTTCTTTATATATTATTTCTTTCTTTCTTTCTTCTCTCTTTCTCTTTTTCTATCTATCTCTCTCTTTCTTTCTTTCCTTCCTTCCTTCCTTCCTCCCTCCCTCCCTCCTTTCTTCCTTTCTTTCTTTCTTTCTCTCTCTCTCTCTTTCTTTCTTTCTTTCTTTCTTTCTTTCTTTCTTTCTTTCTTTCTTTCTTTCTTTCTTTCTTTCTTTCTTTCTTTCTTTCTTTCTTTTTCTGCCTTCTTCTTCTGAGCTGGGTGGCTGACAGGGTCTTTGTGCTCCAGCCAGGTGTCAGGCCTGTGCCTCTGAGGCAGGAGAGCCGAGTTCAGGGCATTGGTCCACCAGAGACCTCCCAGCTCCACATCATATCAAACAGAAAAAGCTCTCCCAGAGACCTCCATTTCAGCGCTAAGACCCAGCTCCACTCAACGACCAGCAAGCTACAGTGATGGACACCCTATGCCACACAACTAGCAAGACGTGAACACAACACCACCCATTAGAATCATAATAAGGTCACAGACACCACAAAACACAGCACCGGACTCAGTCTTGCCCATCACAGAGACAAGATCCAGCCTCATCCACCAGAACACAGGCACAAGTCTCCTCCACTAGGAAGCCTACAAAACCCACTGAAGCA
The DNA here is from genome assembly GCF_028021215.1 of Eschrichtius robustus. Taxonomy (NCBI): domain Eukaryota; kingdom Metazoa; phylum Chordata; class Mammalia; order Artiodactyla; family Eschrichtiidae; genus Eschrichtius; species Eschrichtius robustus. The sequence continues at coordinate 136,043,626 of NC_090827.1, forward strand.
ACCTTAGCCACTGGGGGCCAACACCAAAAACAACGGGAACTACAAACCTGCAGCCTGCAAAAAGGAGACCCCAAACACAGTAAGTTAAGCAAAATGAGAAGACAGAGAAACACACAGCCGATGAAGGAGCAAGGTAAAAACCCACCAGACCAAACAAATGAAGAGGAAATAGGCAGTCTACCTGAAAAAGAATTCAGAGTAATGATAGTAAAGATGATCCAAAAACTTGGAAATAAAATGGAGAAAATACAAGAAACGTTTACCAAGAACCTAGAAGAACTAAAGGGCAAACAGACAATGATGAACAACACAATAAATGAAATTAAAAATTCTCTAGAAGGAATCAATAGCAGAATAAATGAGGCAGGAGAATGGATAAGTGACCTGGAAGATAAAATAGTGGAAATAATTAGTACAGAGCAGAATAAAGAAAAAAGAATGAAAAGAATTTAGGAGAATCTCAGAGACCTCTGAGACAACATTAAAGGCATCAACATTCGAATTAGAGGGGTCCCAGAAGAAGAAGAGAAAAAGAAAGGGACTGAGAAAATATTTAAAGAGATATTGTAGTTGAAAACTTCCCTAATATAGGAAAGGAAATAGTCAATCAAGTCCATGAAGTGAAGAGAGCCCATACACGATAAATCCAAGGAGAAAGACGCCAAGACACATATTTATCAAACTATCAAAAATCAAATACAAAGAAAAAATATTAAAAGCAGCAAGGGAAAAACAACAAATAACACACAAGGGAATCCCCATAAGGTTAACAGCTGATCTTTCAGCAGAAACTCTGCAAGCCAGAAGGGAGTGGCAGGACATATTTAAAGAGATGAAGGAGAAAAACCTACAACCAAGATTACTCTACCCAGCAATGATCTCATTCAGATTTGATGGAGAAATTAAAATCTTTACAGACAAGCAAAGGCTGAGAGAGTTCAGCACCACCAACCCAGCTTTACAACAAATGCTAAAGGAACTTCTCTAGGCAAGAAACACAAGAGAAGGAAAACACCTACAATAACAAACCCAAAACATTTAAGAAAATGGGAATAGGAACATACATATCGATAATTACCTTAAATGTAAATGGATTAAATGCTCCCACCAAAAGACACAGACTGGCTGAATGGATACAAAATCAAGACCCATATATATGCTGTCTACAAGAGACACACTTCAGACCTAGGGACACATACAGACTGAAAGTGAGGGGATGGAAAAAGATATTCCATGCAAATGGAAATCAAAAGAAAGCTGGAGTAGCAATTCTCATATCAGACAAAATAGACTTTAAAATAAAGACTATTACAAGAGACAAAGAAGGACACTACATAATGATCAAAGGATCGATCCAAGAAGAAGATATAACAATTGTAAATATTTATGCACCCAACATAGGAGCACCTCAATACATAAGGCAAATACTAACAGCCATAAAAGGGGAAATCGACAGTAACACAATCATAGTAGGGGACTTTAACACCCCACTTTCACCAATGGACAGATCATCCAAAATGAAAATAAATAAGGAAACACAAGCTTTAAATGATACATTAAACATGATGGACTTAATTGATATTTGTAGGACATTCCACCCAAAAACAACAGAATACACATTTTTCTCAAGTGCTCATGGAACATTCTCGAGGATAGATCATATCTTGGGTCACAAATCAAGCCTTGGTAAATTTAAGAAAATTGAAATTGTATCAAGTATCTTTTCTGACCATAACACTATGAGACTAGATATCAATTACAGGAAAAGATCTGTAAAAAATACAAACACATGGAGGCTAAACAATACACTACTTAATAACCAAGTGATCACTGAAGAAATCAAAGGGGAAATCAAAAAGTACCTAGAAACAAATGACAATGGAGACACGATGACCCAAAACCTATGGGATGCAGCAAGAGCAGTTCTAAGAGGGAAGTTTATAGCAATACAATCCTACCTTAAGAAACAGGAAACATCTCAAATAAACAACCTAACCTTGCACCTAAAGCAATTAGAGAAAGAAGAAAAAAAAAAAAACCCAAAGTTAGCAGAAGGAAAGAAATCACAAAGATCAGATCAGAAATAAATGAAAAAGAAATGAAGGAAACGATAGCAAAGGTCAACAAAACTAAAAGCTGGTTCTTTGAGAAGATAAACAAAATTGACAAGCCATTAGCCAGACTCATCGTGAAAAAAAGGGAGAAGACTCAAATCAATAGAATTAGAAATGAAAAAGGAGAAGTAACAACTGACACTGCAGAAATACAAACGATCATGAGAGATTACTACAAGCAACTCTATGTCAATAAAATGGACAACCTGGAAGAAATGGACAAAATAATTTTATTGATATGCATAAATTAATTTGGAAAACACATTAAAAAATTAAAATTATTAGAAAAATAAATTTAAAAAATTAAAAACTGTCTTTCTTTTATGCTAATGGTTTTCAAGAATAGAAATTTGTTGCATTTTTGTTTACATGGTGTGCAGTACCAGAAAAAAATTACAATTCAATATCATATTATTTGTGAAATGAAATATAAATTTGAATAACAAAGAGTAATTAAGTGACTGTCAGGAGTATATGAAGGAAATTCGTTGTGGGGAAAACCGAGTCGCATTTAAAACATGATTTTCTTGTGTAATATTTCACAGCAGATAATGCCTGATAAAGAATAATTTATTATTTTTACCTTAAATCTACCAGGATAAATCTGGAGATTGATGATCATACACCATTAGTTATAACAAAAAAAGCTGTAAAAACTAGTTTTCAGTTATTACAGAATGCAAATCTTAAACATTCAAATTTAGAGAGTATAATTTTTGTGGTTTTCATTTAAAAATTGTATTTTATGTACCTTAGAGACTATTCTAAATGGGAACATTTAACCCTTTTTTAAAATGATTTTTTGTGAATCTTTTTTTTTTTTTTTTTAGCCATGCCGTGTGGCTTGCAGGATCCTATTTCCTGACCACAGATTGAACCCGGGGCCATGGCAGTGAAAGCACCAAGTCCACTGGACCGCCAGGGAAGTCCCTGTGACTCTTTAACAGTCAAAAAGCCAATACTAGTTTTATGATACATATTTTGAATATTAGTGCTATTATTATTTTGCAACTTTATGGTTTCTTTATACACAGAATTTTATTTCTATGTGTTGCATGTAAATTAACCCCATATAACTTTTTTGTGACCTTATGCATTCTACAGTAGACCTCTGTTCCTCAGTTTCTTCCTCTATAATATGTGAATGATATTACCTACCCCGCTGTATCATTGTGAGGAATAGACAAATTAGTACATGTAAAATTCTCAAAGTGATTCTTGGGACAAAATTTCAACAAATATAAGCTGTTATTACAGATTCTAATGTGAACAGTAGAAAAAGATATGTCTTCAAACATGCAAAATGACATTTTGAATGTCTGTACTCTTTGCTATGCAGAAAATATTGAGAAGAAGTGCCCACATCTATTTAACTCATCCCAGAATCTCCTGGTCTAGCAGAGTATCTGACACAGAGAACTCCTAATGGCCATTCACTGAGTCAATGAATGATTTAAAGACCAAATTTGTTAGACTATGAGAAGACGGTGGGACTTAAGATGGAGTTCCCTCCTACTTGCTGTGAATCCATAGCCAAGTAGCCAATATTGTATATTGTTTGGTGTATAATTGTTATTATATTTAATTAAATTACTTTAAATTGAGGGTTAATGATTCGAGCAGCTTTCTATACTACGATTTAATCTTCAGACAATAAACAACCAAAAATGCAAACTCCATTTCACTGCAGTTTTTTCTTATGCAACTTGATGACAATCTAGAAGACATTTAAATAGTTAGATTCGACGGGTATTTCATATTTTTGTGAATATTTGTATTTTTATTATAAAATATGTGTGAAACAATAAAATGTTGTTTGTCATTTATTTAAAATATGCATTTTGATATATAAAGAATAAGAATTTTAATAAGCTTATGTCTAAGACTTTACATTCATTTTTATCCCCTTTTAAAATCTTTTCCTTTGCCTTATTGTATGACCAAGTATCTAACTTTTTATAAGATTATAAACTAAAAATAACACTTTTTATGAGCAAAGAGATATTGCTTATCTTATAACTACCAACTGTATGCTTCATTTATCATTTGTGATAATTACTCTTTCAATGTTTGTTCTTTTTGTTGATATTAGCAATACATTGTTAAAACAAAATACTGTCTTTTAAAGAGCAATTCTGTATGTTGTTATACCTTCAAAATTAATACATGTCTCATAAGCAAAATATTTACACATAATGTCTAAAACCAAGACAAGAACTTTCATTTTTAGTATCGTCCACATTATGGAAGCCTGTTATACAACATGACACAGTAAATGTGTGTTTGCAAAGTGAAGATCTGCCTAATATTTATGTCACATTATACAAGGTTATCTGATTGTGTAATGGAAAAACCCCGTCACAGCACATGACACCAGTGCTAGTTTCAAGCTGCTGTGAGAACCTAACTTCTGAATCTTCTGATTTTTGTAGGCTTCAACATCTCAGCCTAACGCTGATAGAACTTTGCTACATTTAGACTTACATGCATGTGATCTGTTAATGGGAGTATGTGTGTATGAATATATAGGTGTGTGTTCGCATACACAGGAAGCCTCAAATACACACACAGGCAGCCCTGCACAGCCATGGAAATCCATGTGTAGATTATCACCAGTAATTGCAGGGAAGATAGTCTTGTAAGACTCCTTGGATCCTAAAGGTAGGTATTAAAGCTAAAATAACATGAGTCAAAGAGAAGAATAGCCTCATATGCTGTTTTTACATATGGAACAGATTAACTTTAGTAAGTTGGCAACAAATGTATTCTTGCATTCAACTGTCAATCTACTAAATTTTTATTAGCTTCATTAGAACTTGGCTTCAATTAGGATCCTCTGAGGGGAACAGAGCCATAGGCCCCCAAAACTCAATTTTCTATCAAATATTTCAATATGTTCTGAAATTTAAACTAAAAACTGTACTTCATTGGTTGAATGTGCCCTTGAATTAGAAACGTAATTTGTGAATCAGAGCCACATGCTGCATTCTCCATCCAGTAACCAGCAAAGTAGCAATAAAGCCTTACAAAATTATATTAAATAAAATTTCCTTAGGCAAATTTGTCATCATTTAAGTTCCTATTCCTAAATGCCAATATGAACATGGCCTGGTAGGGAAAAGAACTGTATTCGTATTTGGATTTTTATTTTAAATGATTTGCTTGTAGAGCTGAAAAGCAAAATCTGGGCTGTTGGTCTGAAAAAGTAATAACTTTAAGCTACTTTCTAAAGGAAATGGAATTTGAGTTAGAAAAAAGCGGACTAAAGACCAGGTTTTTCATAAAACCTTTGTTTACACACTTTCAACAAACATTTCCTGAGATTCTATTGGGGGTAAGACTGCCCAAATGATGTCAGATTCAGGATAGTCTTCTATAAGAGAAGGGAAGAAGGGAGAGACAGTTCTGAGGGTTGAGTGGCCAAAAAAAAATGACTTACTCTGGAGACTATGAAGTTGTGATCCTAAAAATCACCAGAGCAATGGTTCTTAAATTTTGATGTGTCTTAGAACCACCTGGGAGACTTATACAAGTACAGAAGTCCTAGCCTTGTTCTCTTGAAGAAGCCTGTGCTCCTGTGTTCTTTATTGGCTCTCCAAACAATTTATGACACAACTTTGAAGAACAAGTGCATCTGAATGCCTGCACTGAGTAAAGAGGTGGAGCAGAGACACCAACACAAATCTAAGAAGCGATTTGATGTTTGAGCTGTCAGCAATGCAGACAGCTCTTTTGATATGGTGGTCAGTGAAAATTCAGAGAGAAAGGGAATAATGTCAGGAAAAGTAGTCCCGCCAAATGGAGAATGATGGGAATGATGCCATGACCAAACAGTCCAGTCAAAGATGGGTGTACAAGGTCAGGAAAGAGACGGTAAAGACGGAGAAGTATTCAAGAAAGAGAAGGATCCAAGGGCTAGAAGAGATGAGAGGTAATCGAATCCAGAACTCCACTGCAAAGACTAACTGGAGACAGAAGGCCATTTTTTCTCCCCTTGAGACAAAAAGGAGATGAGTAAAGACAGCGAGATTGAGATGTTGGGGGAGATAAGGGCAATACGAGTGTGTCAGTTGTTAAGACACAATAGAAGCAAAGATGGTTGGTTTTACAAGAAGTTGCTTAGTGATACAGCAAGAAGACTTACAACATCAAAGTTTGAAGGATCCTATTCTATCACGTTAGTGAGAACATTTTATTAGGCATTTTATACCACATATACATTTACTGAAATGAAAGACATACTAGATAAATATTAATTTTCTAGTTTGCAAAGGATTTAAATTTGTACTTTTCATCCTGATTGTATTTTTGCAGTCATCATCTGAGATTGTTCTTCAGCTCATTAATCTGTATGAATGTCAGGTGCATAAACTTCATAAAATAAGCAAGAAAAGAGAGTATTGGTTAGAATTTTTATACTCCAATTAAATACACATAATGGGGATAACAGTTAAGAATAAAAATATACTTCCTTTTCTTCTTGATTGATATCTTCTCATGACCTTTGATTATCAAGGCTGATCTAAGCATTTTATTTGCTCAGAAAAGTAGAATGGTCTCACGTGGGAAGGGAGAAGGGTGTCAATGATCAGCTTGGTGTCTCAAAATGACTTTCTAGAGTCCATAAAATGAAAAGAGTTTCCAGGTTTCATTGAAAAGATAATGGTGTTTTAATATTACTTGTATTCTATTTAGCATATCAAAAGCAGGGAAAGAATCCTACTACATGAGAGAGAACTCAGATTTTGATATGAAGGAATACACAAAAATCCAAATGTCCAGTCCAAGGGAATTATAGGGAGAAAAAGGGCACCGAAATGGAGGAAGGGCAGAGAGGGGATAAGAACGTGAACCACAGAATTGGACTCCTGTGTGGCATCTCATTCGCAGTCTGCAGTCCTAGAGCTGAGACTGGGAAAGGCCGAGGAGTGAGTGAAAAGCAGGGTTTCCCATCTGGGACTCTTGGAGGAGTCTGCCTTGCAGGATTCTCTGTTTATTAACTGGTATAGGAAAATTTGAGTAAAATTATTAGTTGACAAGGTTGAGCAGATGGAGAACATATGATTATTCCCTAACCTCCCAAACTCCAACCCCTACATATACACACACTCTTTTCTTGTTTTAATTTATTTATTTTATTTATTCAGTTTTGGCTATGTTGGGTCTTCGTTGCCGCGTGTGGGCTTTCTCTAGTTGCGGTGAGCCGGGGTTACTCTTCATTACAGTGCGCGGGCTTCTCATTGCGGTGGCTTCTCTTGTTGTGGAGCATGGGCTCTAGGCACGTGGGCTTCAGTAGTTGTGGCTCCCGGGCTCTAGAGTGCAGGTTCAGTAGGTGTAGCGCATAGGCTTCGTTGCTCCGCGGCATGTGGGATCTTCCTGGACTACGGCTCGAACCTGTGTCCCCTGCATTGGCAGGCGGATAAATAACCATTGAGCCACCAGGGAAGCCCACACACTCTTGAGTGGCATGGAAATGTCAAAAGTCCACACAAGTCTTGGAGTAATAGTTGACAGTGCTGGACTGGTGAGTCTACCAGGGAGGATAGAACATCTGGAGTGAAATGATACTGTAATGAAGGTACAAAGCAGCAAAGCTGAAGCACATCAAAACCTCAGGAACAGGAGGTAATTCCATCCAGAATCAAGATGCGGTAAAGTCAACAGGGGTAACTACTGAGTTCTAACCAATCTGGGAGTGGAGATAAATTCATTCATTAAATATTTATTGGCTACCCACTGCATGGCACTCATTGTTCTAAAAATTGGGACTATAGCAGTAAACAAATCAATCTTCTCCTAACCATGGAACTTAGATTCTGGTGGTAGGAAACATAATTTTTGACACAAGCAACTGGGAAAGACTGTGATGTGAATATTTTTTTGAGAAGATCTGCATGGAGGTAGGGAAGTAAGAGTCCCAATGTATGTTTACTATTTTCTATCAGTAGCTACATATCCTTTGATGCCAATAAGAAGCAAAGCTAACAGGTGTACGGGGATATTTCTATGAAGTTCAAAGGAGTCAGAATATATATAAAAACATATTGTCAGGGACTTCCCTGGCAGTCCAGTGGTTAAGACTTCACATTCCAATGCAAGGGGTGCTGGTTTGATCCCTGGTTGGGGACCTAAGATCCCACATGCCTCGCAGCCAAAAAACCAAAACATAAAACAGAAGCAATATTGTAACAAATTCAATAAAGACTTTAAAAATAGTCCACATCAAAAAAAAAAATTTTAAAAAAATCATATTGTCATAGATCTGAGGACCTAATTCTTCCTAGACACACAAGGTAAAGTAGACCTGTCCCCCAATCCATTCAGACACCATTTGAAAAAAGCACAGAGGAGAGGAAATTTAAAAGACTGGATACATATCCAAAAAAGCCAAGCTGTTTAAAGGTCTGAATAATTTATTGGAGTAGTCTGAATTTACCTTTAGAACCTCAGTAGGAACTTGAATTAAAACATTATATTACATCGTGCAAAAGAAAATTTAGCTTCTGTATTTCCTATCTCATCTTTCATGTTTCCACTTCAATGGATAGTGGGTAAAATAATTAATTTCTCCCTACTTATCCAATATTCTTATGTTATTTTAACTGCTTTGTGTTAATAAGTTAATTGAGCTACATGGCAAAAGCCAGCATTTTTATTTTGACTAGAAAAAAATATAAAAGGCCAATAAACCCTAATAGTACTTGCTGCCAGTGCATGAATTTATACAGATGATAATGACAAGACGGAGAATGAGTAGAGGAGGAAAAAGAGAAGTAGAAGAAATAAAATAGGATGGTAGTTTTCTGGGAATAAATTATTTTCATCTTTCATTGATACAAAAATATTTATCGATTGATATTTATTGAGAATGGACCATTTACCACTATAGTTCCAGAGGATCAAATATGGTGATGGATAACTTAGAGCAATTTCCTGCTTTCATGGCATTTAATATTTTGTCAGTGAGACAGATAATAAGTAACTAATAAGTAGGCAAATAAAAAATTATAATGTCAGTGATAATTGTTCTGAGAATAGAGTTTAGTAAGGGGATAGAAACTATGGGGCAGGGTGCAAATTCTTTTAGATAAGGTAGTTAGAAGAGGCTTTTCTGATGTGGTGGCATTTGTGAAGAGATATCAAATATGAGACTTTATTACAGGCTCATGGCTTTATTTCTATTATTATTTATTTCTGTCTATTATTAGATAGATAAATAGATGATAGAGATAGGTAGATAAAGATATTAGAAAAACTAGTTGAAGAAATTTGTTAGCCATAACCGTTCTTGTCTTTCAAAGTATTAGGCCATAGAAATGTGTGTCCTCAAAACTGTGACGTACATTTTTGTTTTGTGACAGACTTTCAGTTTCTAGTTCTATTTGCAAAGAGGTTGGAAGTCACTACGTGGTCCTAACAACTAGTAAAAAAATTTATTCAATTATGCATGCTTTTGTATATATCATAGGTATAGCTATGTTTATATATATAAGTGAGATGAATGACAGCAATGATACCAGGGATGGGAGGGAGGAATAAGGATTACTTTCTTTTTTTTTTTAAGATTTAATTTTTCTAATTAATTTATTTATTTTGGCTGCATTGCATCTTTGCTGCTGCGCAGGCTTTCTCTACTTGTGGTAAGCGGGGGCCACTCTTCGTCGGGCTTCTCCTTGGGTTGGCTTCTCTTGTTGCGGAGCATGGGCTCCAGGCATGCAGGCTTCAGTAGTTGCGGCCCGCAGGCTCAGTGGTTGTGGCTCACGGGCTCTAGAGCACAGGCTCGGTAGGTCTGGCACACCGGCTTAGTTGCTCCGCGGCACGTGGGATCTTCCAGGACCAGGGCTCGAACCCATGTCCCCTGCATTGGCAGGCGGATTCTTATCCACTGCGCCACCAGGGAAGTCCCAAGGATTGGCTTCATGTTATAAGGTACTCATAATCCCCGTGAAGTGGCATAGTGTTATTTAGAAGTGGACTTGGATTAGCTGTAAATGTGTATTGCAAACTCCAGGGCAACTACTAAAAATAAGTTTTTTTTTAAAGTAGAACTGATATTTTTTTGTGTGTCTTATACTCTATTTTATTTTATTTTTTTTAGGACACTGCTGTCAATTAAAAGAGACTTAATAGTTGTAACAACCAAATGCAATGTGTGGAACTTGTTTGGATCTGATTCAACAAACTAACTGTAAAAAGAATTTCTGAAACAATTGGGGAAATCTGAGTATGGACTGGGTATTATGTGACAAGAAGGCTGTGTTTGATAATTTTGTTAGTTGTGACGATGGTCCTGGGGTTATACAAGAGAATTTCCATATTTTAAAGTGATAAATACTAAACATATTAAGGGAGTGGAAAGAAACCCAAAAAAACAAAAAAAAAAAGAGAGGGGAGAATCCTTTGATAAATAGAGGTAAAGGAGTTTTAATGGTTTCTAATATCTGAATGAATAAACATATAATTTATCTAAAAAAAAAGCACAATTGATATGCAAAGAAAATAGAAAAAAGGGAAACATGAAATTCTCATTTAAAACCATAAAAAGCAGATAAAGAGTGGAAGGCAAAAATAAAAAGTGGAACAAAGAACAAGGGCAACAAATAGAAAACAGTAATGAATATGATAGCCATTAATCTGATTATATCAATAACTGCTTTGAACATCAATGGTCTAAATGCACCAACTAAAAGGCAGAGATTGTCACAGTGGATCAAAAACAAGGCACAACTACATGTTGTCTACACAAAGCCCACTTTATATAGTAAGACATATAGATTAAAAGTAAATGGATAGAAATTGTTTGAGTGGAGTAAGTTTTGTCAATCTTTAAAAATCTTTCTTATATGAAGCCATAATATATTTTCCTGCTAACTGTTTTAATATCTGATCTATGAACTGACAAATAATCATAAAATTATATTTCTATAAAAAAAGTAAATGGATAGAGAAAAATATACCACGCTAACACTAATAAAAAGAAACCAAGAGTAGCCAAATTAATTGCAGAGAGAGCAGACTTCACTTAGGAAAGCTATAAGGGATAAATAAGAGCATTACATAGTGATAAAGGTGCAATTCACCAAGAAGGCATAATAATTCTTAATGTGTGTGTACCTAACAACAGAGCATCAAACTACATGTGGCAAAAACTGATGGACTTGCAAGGAGAAATAGACAAATTCACTATCATAGTTGGAGACTTCAACACCACTCTCTCAGAAATGGACATACCTAGCAGGCAGAAAATCAGTAAGGATATAGCTGAACATAACAACACTATCAAGCAACTGAATAGAATTAACATCTATAGACTACTTCATCCAACAACAGGGAATTACACTTTTTTCTCAAGTTGACATGGAATATTTGCCAAGATAGACCACATTCTGGGACATAAAACACACTCTAACAAATTGAAAGGAACAGAAATCAGACAATGTCTGCTCTCAGATCACAATGGAATTAAAGTAGAAATCAATGACAGAAAGATAACTGGAAAATCCCCAAATATGTGGAGAATAAGCAACACACTTCTAAATAACACATAGGTCAAAGAAGAAATCTCAAGAGAAATATAAAAATATTTTGAACTAAATGAGAATGAAAATACTACTTATCAAAATTTGTGGAATGCAATGAAAGCAGTGCTTAGGAGGGAAATTTGTAGCACTGAATGCATTCACGGTAGTCCCTCCTTGTTTGTGGGGGATTTGTTCCTCTTGGATCCCCCAGTGGATGTGTGAAACTGTGTATAGTACCAAATCCTATACATACTATAATTTTTCTATATACACATGTCTATGACAAAAGTTAATTTATAATTTGGGCACAGTAAAAGATTAACAACAGCTATAATAATAAATAATATTATAATAATAAAATAGAACAATTATAACAATGTACTGTGATAAAAGTTATGCAAATGTGGCCTCTCTCTTTCTCTCTCACTCTTAAAATATCTTATTGTACAAATTTAATGCTTTTTCCACTTTAACTAAGCACTTACCATGCACCGTGGTTGTAATTTTTGGGGTTTGAGGTGCAACAGCAATACTAGCACAAATTTCTTTCTCCTTCTTCACAGTTTCATGGACAGAAGATCCGTTCTTACTGGAGATCATAGCAACTTCGCATATGATTTTTTTTCCCCTCTCCTAATTAAGTTGAGAACTTTCACCTTTTCACTTAAAGGAAGCACTTTATGGCTTCTCTTGGCATATATGAGTTGCTAGCATTATTACTCTTGCACTTTGGGGCCTTTAGAAAGTAAAACAAAGGTTACTTGAACACAAGCACTGTGATACCTGGACAGCTGAAAAGGCTACTAAGTGACTAAGGGGTGGGATATGCTGGACAATGGGGTGATTCACATCCTGGGCGGGACGGAGCGGGGCAGCGTGGAAAAGTTCGAGATTTCTCCACACTACTCAGAATTTAAAATTTTTGAATTGTCTATTTCTGGAATTTCCCACTTAATATTTTCTGATCATTGTTGACATCAGGTAACTGAAACCATGGAAAGTGAAATTGAGGAGGGGAGGGGCTAGTATTAGAAAAGAAGAAAGGTCTAAAATTAATCATCTAAGTTTCCACCTTGGAAAACTGGGAACAGAAGAGTAAATTAAATCCAAACTAAGCAAATGAAAAGTAAGAATAATTAGAACAGAAATCAATGAAATTGAGAATAGGAAATCATAGAGAAAATCAATGAAACCAGAAAGTGGTTCTTTGAAAAATCAATAAATCAATAAGCCTCTGGCCAGGGTGACTAAGAAAAAAAGAACGAGGGCACAAATTACTAATATCAGAGTGAAAAATGGACACCACTACAGATCCTATGGGCATTAAAAGGATAAAAGTGGAATACTATGAATAACTCTATGCCCACAAATTTGACAATCTAGATGAAATGGACTAATTCCTTGAAAGACACAATCTGCCTAATCTCGCATCAGAAAAGAAAAAAAAATAGTCTGAATAGGCCTCTCTCTATTAAAAAAATCAGATTGATAATTAGTAAACTTCTAAAACAGAAAGCACCAAATTCAGATGAGTTCACTGGTGAATTCTACCAAATATTTAAGAAAAATGTATACCAGCTCACTACAATCTCTTTCAGAGGTTAAAAGCAGAGAGAATACTTCTTAATTCATTCTATGAGGCCAGTATTACCTTAATACCAAATTCAGACAAAGACATCACAAGACAACTACAGAACAATATTTCTCATGAACATGGATCCCAAAATGCTCAACAAAATATTAGTAAATCAAATCTAAAAATATAACATGACCAAGTGGAATTTATCCCAAGTATGCAAGGCTGTTTCAACATTCGAAAATCAATAAATGTAACTTATGACATCAACAGACTAAAAAAGAAAAATCACATGATTATACCAATAGATGCCAAGAAAGAATTTGACAAAATCCAACACCCCTGGACTTCCCTGGTGGCGCAGTGGTTAAGAATCTGCCTGCCAATGCAGGGGACATGGGTTCAAGCCCTGGTCCAGGAAGATCGCACATACCACGGAGCAACTAAACCCATGTGCCACAACTACTGAGCCTGTGCTCTAGAGCCCATGAGCCACAACTACTGAAGCCCGCGTGCCACAACTACTGAAGCCTGCGTGCCTAGAGCCCATGATCTGCAACAAGAGAAGCCACTGCAATGAGAAGCCCACGCACCGCAAGGAAGAGTAGTCCCCGCTCGCTGCAACTAGAGAAAGCCAGCGCGCAGCAGCAAAGACCCAACGCAGCCAAAAATAAAATTAATTAATTAAAAAGAAATCCAACACCCCTTCATGATAAAGATTCTCAGTAAAATAGGAATTGGGGGAATCTTTCTCAACTTGATAAAGTCTATCTACAAAAGACCTACAGCTAACATCATACTTAGTGGTGAGAAACTCGAAACTTCCACACTAAGATCAGGTGCAAGGCAAGAATGTGTATCCTCACCACTCATTTTCAGCATAGTACTGAAGGATACATGTCATTATATATTTTTCCAAGCCCACAGATTGCACCGAGAGTAAGCCCTAAGGTAAACCATGGACTTTGGGCGATGATGATGTGTCAATGTAGGTTCATCTTTGGTAACGAATGTACCGTTCTGTTCTGGCGAGTGATGTTGATAATGGGGGAGACTACACATGTTCGGGGTAGGGGGCATATGGGAAATCTCTGTACCTTCCTCTAAATTTTGTTGCTCAAAAAAATCTTTTAAAAGAAACAAGCAAAAAAAAAATGTCCTCAATGGCCATAACTGGAATAAAATCTTTTTATTAGTGATTTCTCCGAAATCAGTTTGTTTTTTCTTTGGTCATTGAGAGAAAGATTTTCTAAACCTTGTTCACAAATAGGACAAATGCCAGATGTTTGAATTCCAAACAGATAGATGTCATAAATTAATACAGTTTATTTTCATTTAAAATAACTTTGGATTATTACTCATTAATTTAAAACACTGAAATTATTTAATTCATAAAAGCTAGGTTTTATTCATGACCGTTTGTTTATAATTTAGTTTATCTAGGGCATGTTTGGGAAACACAAGGACAATAATTGGTATAAGTAAGTGATTATACAGCTTATTGTCATAACTGTGATTCTGTTGATAAACAAAGCACTAATATCACACTGAGAGAACAGGTAATAATCAGGGTGGTCATGTAATTCACAGCATGGTCAACCTAGCTATAACCGTTTGAGTGTTTGGATTGAATAGATTAAAAGATCTGTAGTTGAAAAGCGTGTATATTTTGTGTCAGGTGTTAAGTTACTGTAATGTAAATCTTTCTCATTCTGAAAAAGAACATTGGAAATTCTTTAGAATATAAATTCTTGTGAATACATATATAAAATAAGAGTTATATGTCCTCATATAAGGTTGTCCTTGTCTCTAAAACCTTAGAAACATAATTTATCTCTTTGACAGTATTGTGGCTATTGATTATTTATAATTTCTATGCTTAATTGCCTATTATGTTTCAGAATTATCACTGAGTTCCAAAAAGCACACTTCTAGTTCTAAATCTCTAAAACTGTATTTATATTATGTAGAAATCTTTTTTTTTTTTTTTTCTGGAACAGACATCTCAAAGAGTTTCAGCCTCTTTCACACCTTCTAAATGGCAAGATGGAGATTCAATAGATATGCTAGAACATAGCTTTAATGGTATAATCAGCAATCATTGTGTTTCTGGCTTATTAGAAAAGTAAGGCTGTTACAGATGGAATAAAAATTTTTCTTTATGAAACCAGATTGGGGAAAATGAAATTTGGCTGATAATCAGAACTAGTGGAAGAAGAGTTTTTTATTAATTAGACCAGATGGAGATCATCAATAGCAATAATGTGGAAAAAAGTTAAGTTAAACTGATAGTTATTAATTAGCATTAACTAAATGCTTCTGAGATTAGAAACTTCTAAAAAGTTTACTTCTTGCAATAAACTTCCCTGACTTTGTTCTTAGATTTTTTTTTTTTTTTTCCCTTTAGTGTAGTGATACCAGCCATCACAGTTTGCTCAAAGTGTGTGGTAACCATGATGAAGTGATTCCTTCATTTAAAAAAATAAATTTAAAAATACTCATTAAACATGTACTGGGTGCCAGCTAACAACTAGGAACAATGTTAACTTAAATGTATTGCAGGAGGTCAGGAACTTATGTCACAGCAAATTTCAGGAGGCAGAGAATTCAGGATATTAAGAAGAAAATAAATAACATAAACATAAGTTATTTTTAATACATGACAAAACTATCTATATAAAATACACATATTATATATTAATTTGCCCAAGATATGGCTTGGTATACACAGCAAAAGTACCTGTACAAGTCTAATTTGTTGTTCAGTAAGTTTTAAGTCTCTTCCTTCCCTTTTTGCTCCCTTCCTTTTCTCTTTCTCTCTTTCTAATTTATTTTTCTGAAGGAAATCAAGTGCCTGCAAAATGAAGGAAAATTTTCTTGAAGTCATTAGACTTACAGCCAGGGTTCTTTGAGAAACATAAGATAGCAAGTCTGGCAAGAAGGGTTTTATTTGCCTGAGAGCTACAGGTCACATGGGAGGAATTTGGATGGTACTTTTGGAAGGAATAAATCTAGTCCTCTGATACCAGGAATAAGTTAGGTAAGCCAAAGAGAAGAACTGATGGCTGTCACCTTAGTCCTGAGAAGATGTACCTGGACGTAACAGAGGGTTGAAAGAGATGCACTGGTTTCAGAGGCAGGCCTGGAGTAGTGAGGGACATCTAGCAATGCTGCACATATCGGTGCCACCTAGCAGAGGGGGTTGGAGAATAAAATAAGTATAATTATTTGGAGGTCAGGCCAGCCAAGCTTAGCTGGAAATCTTGGCCTAAAAAAAATGTTGCTGTCATTGGTGAAACCAACCATAGTGGCTTTGGCTTCAGTAGTTAAGCAGAGCAAAGATTTGTAGGCTGTGTTGTGATAGTGATTTTGTCCAGATTCATAACAGAAAAATCAGGGTTTTTAATAAACACACAGAGTTAAATAAATAATAAATTATAGACAAGTAAAATATTTTTGATACTCAGAATCAATAAATGATAAAGATTATCAATTAGGCAGTATTTAAAATTAAGTGGGGCAAATATACAAACAATTATAATAAACTCATGGGTAAAGAAAATCATGGAAAGAAGAAACAAAACAAAAGAGTAATTTCCTTCATTAAAGGGTTTTAACAAATCATTAGAGAAAGGTTTATAACCCATTTGAACAATAGACAAAGATATTAACAGCTGTTCAGAAAGTTGTCTGTTCACCCCTTGACTAAAAATTTTCAATTTAAAAGAATGAGATAGAAGATCGACTTCGAGCAAGACAGCGTGGGAAGCTCCACGGTGAAACTGGTAAAAATTATTTTAAAAACTCAACCATTTAAACGCTGTGGAAATGGCCCTAAAAAGGAAACAACAAATGAAGAAAATCTGTTTGGGAAAATTCAGTAAGAAGGGCAAGAGACTGTGCTATTTGAACCAGAGTGACTCTCTGCTTCCCCACTCCCAGCTCAGCAAGGCAGACACGCCACTCTTGATGACTGCAGCTAAAAGACACCAGGCTCCCCCTCCCTTGAGCTCCCAGTCAAAGGGCTTTTTCCCTGGGAGGAGCATGACTTCAGAATCTTTCCTGCTTCTCCAACTGAGCAGTGGATCTTCAGCAAATGGTTGAGAAGAGAAGGCACCCTTCATTTGTCCAGATCCTACTCATGAAATGAAGCTTCAACCTCAGGCACGGTGCACTGAGAATCCTGGGGTCTCCATGGCTGCTGCCCTGGCCCAAGTCTAATTTATTGGTCCCCAAGACCTATCAGAGTGTCTCATACATAGTTGGTGCTCAATAAATATTTGGTAGAAAGAAAGGATTTAGAGAAGAAGGAAAAACAGAGGCATAAAGAGAAGAGGCATACAGTGAACATTTGAGTAGCAACCAGAAAGTTTATAAGACATATGTCAACATCAGTAGGATATTATATATAGATGATGTTTGAATCCAATTTAAAATTTGTTCTGGATGAAAGGGCCAACTGGATAGGAAACTACAGTTTATTTTTTCAACACTGTGACAGAATTGATGGTCTAGTGAGCCTTTAAAACACCACTTTCACAATAAAACTAGTTCTTGGCTTTTCTTTTATTGTATACAATTTTGATTTAGTGAGCTGATTTGTGCAGTTCTAAATTGAAAAGTTTATGAACAGAGCTATTCATTTTGGCATTTACATTCTCTTCTGGTAACAGGTGCTTTTATTTCATTTCAAAAGAACAGACTTTTCCCTGTAAATCAATATTGCATTTCTTCTTTCTTCATTACAGTGTCAGCTTCTAGCTTTATTACATTCTGTTAGATTACACTCAGTACGGGTGCCGAACATATTTATAATATTGGCAGATCAGTTCACAGCATTTGTTTATTTTTTTTCCTTAATGAGACAAGTACAAGGCATATTCTTTTCTAAAACTGACAGGAAAAGTAATTTTAAGTGACTTATCAAAGGGCTCACATCTTTAACAAGTTTTCAATTTTATCTAAGAGAAGCAGATTCTTCTTATATGCAACTTCTGCATTTACTTAACTCACTACATATCTTTGTAAAACTAATTTGCCATCTTTATGGAAAATGAGAGAGCTAGATTGGGTATGACATAGCTGGTTTAATTACTTCAGAGACAGTCTATTCAAGATTAATTAAATCATGCTTAACATGTTGCAGTAGTAACTGTGAAGTTCTTGAAAAACGCCCTTACTCTTCAAAACATTAATACTGTGAGGTTGAATCAGAAGAAACCTTAATACCAAATGGTAGAACTGGGAAATAAAATTTCCAGCCTCATAAATTAGATAGTTGTGCACTTTTATTTCATAATAATGAAAATCTGAGATTTATAGATTGTAATATGATGCATGTATGCCTCTAGGCTTTGGAGGGCACAGAGATACTTCATGTAACTTATTACAAAGTATTGTTTTATCATTTCTAAGTAATATTCTGTTTGGAAAATTCAGTTACTAAAAAAAATCCATATTTGACAAAACCACATTGTTGTAATATTTATAATGATGTGAACTAAAGAAGACGTTTGCAATGCAAGACATGGTATCTCCATCAGTGACTCTGCCTACCGCTCCCAATATCCTTCATAGTCTACCTAGAACATGATAGTAGTACTTGCAGGGCACATACGGCAAACTGACAAATCTGCTGCTGGAAGGGAAGGAAGCTGCTGGCTGCTGAGAGGAACCCTACTCAGCATGGGTGAGACCCTCTGCTCCCTAAGGTATATGTTCTCAAATATAACTATGATTTTTTTTTTTAAATAAATTTATTTATTTATTTTTGGCTGTGTTGGGTCTTCGTTTCTGTGTGAGGGCTTTCTCTAGTTGCGGCGAGTGGGGGCCACTCTTCATCGCGGTGCGCGGGCCTCTCACTATTGTGGCCTCTCTTGTTGCGGAGCACAGGCTCCAGATGCACAGGCTCAGTAGTTGTGGTTCACGGGCCCAGTTGCTCTGCGGCATGTGGGATCTTCCCAGACCAGGGCTCGAACCCGTGTCCCCTGCACTGGCAGGCAGACTCTTAACCGCTGCACCACCAGGGAAGCCCCAAATATAACTATGATTTTTAGGCAATTCTCCCAAAAGATTTATAGGCAAAGAGTATTTGTTACATATGTCAAATCAATACAGAATAAGTATACCTAATTTTCACAAGTCATTTGACTTCATTTAGAATTACTACCATTATGATGTCATTTCCTTGTTCTAGAATTCACAATCACTATCAAGTTCTTCTCATAGTCATTACTATCCTTCCTTTTTACAATATAGTCTCTAGTACCCCTACATTCTGTGAACTCAAGAGAAGCATTTTGGTTTCTAATTATGTAAACTTTTGAAAAATGTACTGTTTCTTTTATTAGTATTTTAACACAACTCCCTGAAGCTGGCTTGATATAGACTTTGGGGTAATGGAACAGTAGGTAAAGGTTATTGTTTTCTTCTTCACAGAGTCATGATCATAATCTGTGCAGCATTGAGAAGATCTAGGTAGAGAGGGCCGGTTCTCTAGGGTCAAGGACGACTTAATTAAGAGAGCTGATTTAGAATCCTCTAAATATGGGAGCACAGACTATATAAATCCAGGCAAAGAAACACAGGGACAATGATTTAGGAGCAAGGGTCTCTGTTCTCTCAACAGGAGTTTGAGATCTTATTATCAAAACGGGGAATGAATAGTAGAGAGTTATGGCAGCCAAAATCAGTAGTCAATTCAAGAAGAAAGTAGGCTTTAAGGGCAGTCTAAATCTAAATAGTATGGAACTGAGCCTCAAGAAAAGGAATCTTAGTGGGTGATTCATGTCCCCAAATCAAAGCAGCACCAGTATCAAGGATGACCCAATTCTGATGTAGAAGGCTAATGAATGACATTCCACATGTTAGGTTGTGACAGGCCCAAAGTTTGGTGACAGCATTGAGTGAATTAGTGGGTGAGTAAAAGCTTACTTGAAAATGTCAGGCAGATAGAGACCAGAGATTCACGTCGGGAATTACACAATTACCCAGTTTGTGATTTAGAGCAGTACAAGGGAGGCATGTTGACCTGGGTTGGCCTTTGAAACTCCACTGAAGAAAGAAAGGATTGGTAAGAGTGTTGCTTCATTTGTTTCTCCCTGCAACCACTAGCTATTTAAAAACACCTTCCTGGTTATTGAATACAGAATATTTTGCATATTTGTACATGAGAAGTCGATATCCCAAATTTTAACTTAAACTACTTAGAAAAAGAAAATAGGTTTTCTTACTTCCATTTATGGGGTATAAATAGTATATTAAATATCAACAGATAAAAATGTACAAAAAAGGAGTGTAAGTGATTTTCAAGTTCATGACCCATGGCATGTATCTACTACTATTTCTATTTGATCATCTACCTACCTATGGGTCAGCATTTCCAATCAAGAGAATCTCTATAAACCACTAAAATTTACATGTTTTGACAGATTAAACAAAAGGAGTAGAGGACATGAAAAAGAAACTTACTAAGATTTTAGAGTATTTTTAAAACTTTTTAAAAAGAAGACTGATGATCAGTTTTAGACAATAAAATCATCATGCATATAAAATGCATTTAAAAAACATCCTCAATCTTTTGTGGAGGGTACTTTTTTACTTAATAAATAACTCAAAGTTAGTTAATTATTTAAAGCTTAGCATGTGAAGAATTCAATCTCAAGAGAAATCACCCCAAAAGTTTCTAAGTATAAAAAAATTGCCTTTCATATTTAGCCCTAATGATTAGATTGTCTTAATAAGTTTTCACATTCTTCTCTCCATTTTCTTCTCCCTCTCTCTGTGTCTCTGTCTCCATTTGTCTCTCTGACTCTCTCCACTATATTTATGTACATGTACATATGAGTGCATGTTTGTGTGAGTTTGTGCATACATACATATGTACATATTTTTATCTCCCCTGGAACTGTACATTAAATAAAAATATAATTACTCTGTTACTCTAGTCAGTGTATTTACAATTTTACAGATTTCTGAGAAAATATACGCAATTATATCCTATATCCTAAGATATATTCTTAGAGCAAAAATGATGGAAATTTAGCAGATATAAAATTGTTTTTCCATCGCTTCAAACATTATCATCATCTTAGAGCCAACGTACATTTTTAATTATTTTTATTCTAATAATAGATTCATAATGAAATAACTGCCATAATGTGAATATTTTGTGAATAAGTTTGTTTTTTTTTTAATAATCAGTTCACTCACATACATGGGGGGGGGTTTGTCTGTACATTTTGAAAAGCCTAGAAAAGTTTAATTTTTTCCTCAAATTCTTTTCACTTATATTTAGTTTTAATAATTTTATGTAGGAAAAGATGCAGCATGGCAACATAGTGTAAAAGGGGTATTAGTTTCTTCTGATTGCACTTGATAGGGTGGTGGCCTGAGAATAGATCAAGAATGCAATGGATGGCCAAGGACATTAAGGTTGGGGCCAAATCACAGAGTCACTGAGGACTGGAAAAATGTCAGGAACATTCATGTGATGTAACAGGTTCTCCTTCTGCCTTTCCCACACATATGTATACCTCCTGGAAGAGGAGTATTGACAATAACTTTTGAATAAGCAATCCTGTCTCTATTGGGTTTGGAACCAGTAGACCTTGGTGGATTCTAGAAATGTAGGACAAACTGAGAAAAACCAGAAAAAGGATGGGCGT
The DNA here is from genome assembly GCF_028021215.1 of Eschrichtius robustus. Classification (NCBI taxonomy): domain Eukaryota; kingdom Metazoa; phylum Chordata; class Mammalia; order Artiodactyla; family Eschrichtiidae; genus Eschrichtius; species Eschrichtius robustus. The sequence continues at coordinate 136,065,503 of NC_090827.1, forward strand.
GGAAGTGGAGAGGAGGCAACATGTACTGCAGATGTTGGCAGCTGGAAGGGAGGAGGCCATGCTGCATAGACCACATGTGCATTGCACTGAAGATGGGCAGGTGGAGAATTATGTCCTATAATCAGGCAACTAGTGTAGGGACCCAGAAACAGCCAAGGAAAAGGAGGTGGAAAAACCAGGTGCATAAGAGTTGGACATTCCTATTGAAAACACAAGACCCAAGCAGGCTGGGCCAAACAGCAAGCCCAGGCTACCAGGAAGTGTAAGGAGGGTTTTTGCCAGAGTGTCCCAGATACTCTGTCTGCCACTTACACAGTCCTTGCTTATTCTTTCTAGACTGCTCTAGAAATCCTCTAGACTGGACTGGGAAATCAGACACACCTGGCAGCTTCCATTCCTCTCCAACTGTCCTAAACTCCTATCCTCTGAAAAATGTTGGGGACCTGAAAAAATGAAACCTGATGTACTCTACTCTAGCTGAGTTCTGATTTCCAAGATATAGGGTGACAGTAAAATGTTATTGATAATGGTGATGAAGATGATAATAAATAAAAGAAAAAACAAGAGAAAATCTTAGTATTGCAAGACTACTTGAAGCTAAAATTGTACAACTTTTCACTCCGTGTACTACATCCTTAGTGACAAGATTTGCCAGAACAAGTTTGAGGGAATGTGTTAGCTAAGCAACATACTATGGAAAATAATGTACTATGGGAATAAGCTTAGTTTCTGAAGATTTCAATCAGGATGTGGCATCTATTTCAGTTAGAATTTATTGCTTTAGATTTCATTCTAGAGCATCCTAAAAGGATCATGTGGTTTTTGATATAAAGCAGAGATCACATATACAACAACCCTAAAGAGGTTATCAAGAATCTGCCAAAATTTAACTCATTTCACTTTAGCACAGATGAATTTTTTTATTTGGTTGAGGAGAAATCCATGTATGTATAGCCTCTATCCACCAGTTCTACGTCTTTCTTCTGCAATTAGACAGAATAAGTCCAAATGATATCCTTTCAAATATTTTGAACTTTCTTCTTATCAAGACTACTCTAGGATACTTTAATCCCTCATAATGGCCTACATACACACACACATACACATATACATAGTTTTCTTCAAGCTACACAAGGCAGAGTCTCCAAACTGTTCATCATCTTGTTCAATTGCCTTTAAATGTTGTCAAAGTCCCCAATATTTCACTAAACATATTTTTATGTTAGCCAGAATGGAACACAATATGATCAGGAGACTATCACTTCTCTGAGCTTTACATGGCCATGTTATACTATTGTCATATCAAGCTTATAGTCAACTAATCCTTTGTTTCCGTCCTCCATTCTTTCCTGTACATAAAAGGTTTTTCTCAGCCATACACAACATCTCTTTAGGGACTTGCCTGAATAACCTAGTGTAAACTTTACCTTATATCTCCTTAGGACATTCTTGATTCTTTTTACTATTTACCTTGTGGTTCAATCTCCTTCTATGACATCTTATAAATAAATGTTAGTTATAGTTTTGTTTTTTCCTTTAAACTTGATTCTGTGTTTCTTTCCTGGCATAAGTGACTTGTTTGGCTGGAAAAAAAAAAAAAAAAAAAAAAAACCTAAAGATGAGCTAGTTCTCTGGACTGTTTCAGCTTGACTGTTGTGCCCCCCAAATCATGGTAGAAGAGTCCTATTGGTAAGAACAGACTCCAAATTCTTTTAATTAAAATATTCCCATGCTATACTGGCACATTTAAGGCTGTAATGTGCCTCTAGACTTAAGAACACAACATCACCCTATCAATCTGAAGTAGCCTTATGAGGAAATAAAACAAAAACAAGAACTAATTCTGATTAAGCCAGTAGACCCAAATACCAGTATAAAAGTAATAAAAAAGGGAGAAGAAATGCTATTTTGTACAACAAAACAGATAGTGAGACACTCTAAATGACCAATACATTTCAAGATAAAAAGATATTGGTAGCTAATCTATACATTAAAAGTTGAAAACCTTTACTTCATTCATTTTTAAATTAAAAATTTGAACAAAATTGAATGCTTGATGATGTCAAGAAATTATAGTTTTTAATCATGGTAATGGCATGGTGGTTACATTTTTAAAAAAGAGATCTTGCCTTTTAGACCTCATAATGAAATATTTACAGATGAAAAGATATAACTTCTGAGATTGGCTTCAAAATAATCCATGAAGGGAGAATTGTGTGGGTAGAAATGAAACAAGATTAGAAATGGACTGACAATTGTTCAAGCTGATTGATGGTTATTTGGGAGTTCATTCTATTATTCTGTGTAGTTTTTGTATATGTTGATGTTTCCCACAAAAAATTTTATATATGTGAGATGTTTTCTAAAGCATCTTATTAGCTAAATGCTGATGTAAAAGCACACACACACACACACACAAATATACATAAGGGATCATATAAGAATCTTTTTTTTTTTTTTTTAATTTAGGGTTCCATTTCTATGTCCAGTGGGTTCAGGCAATATTGGGAAAAATTAACTTTGAAATTAAAATGCAATATGAAATGCAAAATGAAATAAATGCTAGAGAGTATAAAGTGTGAATTACTGTGCATGAGGTGCTTGTCTCTGACAAACTAATGGTATAATGAAAGAGGCAGATAAGCAAGTAACCGAAAAACAATGTGTTTAATGTTCTAATATATGCAAATCAACTGAGCTGTGGAAACAAAGGAAAACTATGACTAACTCTGCCTACTTAAATAGAAGAAATACTTGGAAGGAAAGATAGACCAAGACGATGAAAAAGTAGGTTGATACTTGATTTTGAAAATTTCTAAATAATGTGCCAAAAATTTTGAAGTTAATCATGCAGGGGAGTCTTAGAGTTCTGTATTACACAAATTACCTTAAAAATAAAGAAAATAGTTAAAATATTCTGGTGATTTTATGGAGTATGACTAGGAAAGGGAAGGATGAAGACAAGAGGCTTGGTTGAAAAACTATTCTGAATACACACAGGCACACACACACACACACACACAACATATATGTATTACTGGATCTCTCTCTCTTTTTTTTCTTTTTGGTCTTGGTATAGTGCTCTACATAATAAGAGCTGCATAATTCATGTCTATCAAAAATTGTAAGGATAAGATAAACACTACTGTATTGAAACTTCTCTGTAGAGTAATGGATTTGAAATTGAGAATCGTTCTACTTATGTGTTAGTGTAATCATAACTACTCAGATTTGACTAATATATGACTTGAATACTTTTCTTAGCCTTCTAAAAAAGTATATATATATAAATACATAATATTTTGAAAGATTGGGCTTAATAATTTTGTCAAACAAATCTATACCTCTATTTTAGAACTAATAACAAGTTTCATTTTCTAAGAAAAATTCTCTTAAAGGAGAATGATTAGTAATTCATATTAGTTGATTACAGCCCCACCAGGAAAGATATTCCAAATTTCAGTGGGTTATGCACGATGGAAGTTTATTCTCTCTCATATAACAATTCAACGGTAGGCAGGCATCAGAGCTGGTAAGTGGCTCTGCCAGGGTCTTTACATGGCTAAAGTGGGGGTCCAATATGGCTGTTCCAGTTCTGGCATCTCCAAGTTAGTGAAAAGAGGGTGAGAAACTTGGGGAGCGATGCCTAATTGTTTTAGAGCAAGACCTGGAAATAGTGTATGTTTTTAAACAAAACTCATGTTCTCTCTCTTCCTAAAATGTAAATTGTGCTTATCATGTATCAGATATTATTTTAAGCCTTTATAAGACTTGACAGCTGAGAACATCCCATGATGAATCACATAGCAAGCTGGGAAATATAGCCTTTAGTTTGGTGACCATGTACACAACTAAAAGAAATCCTATTACTGTGGAAGAAGGGGAGAACAAATATAAGGAATCTCTAAGAGTTTGCTATAAAGACTACAAAAAATTACATAAAAAAGAAAAAAAGAATACTGAAGTTGAACAAATGCCTTAGTTAATCAAAGAAAGAAAATAGAGCACCCAATAGGCTAAACTGTATATCCCCCTTTAGCTGGAAACTATCACATATGATGATAGTTTACCAAAGTTCTTCCTGTTCTTTTTAAATTTACTCCTGGAGTGTTTTATTTCATAAATAGAGTATTGTTTGGCTGACCTAAAAAAGGAGAAAAATAGATGGAAGACAAATAATTATTTTTCTCTATAATGCTCATTTTTTCTCCTTTAACAGAGAAGGAAAAATTTAAGATATTTAATTCTATTCCCTTAAAAAATACATGCATATTAATTGTTTAATTTCTTCTTCCAAATATTTTGATAGGACTGAAGCATAACAAAGCATGTATTTTTCTTATTCTAGAATTCAGTCAAATTCAGTGTCATGAATTACTGTGAAAACAGACCCTCAAGAAAACTGCTCACACGGTCTTGTCAAACTGTATAGTATAAAAGAAAATTACCTTGACCACAGTGAACATAAAGGTACATAAACGTTAAAATTTTTAAAAATCTTATAGTGTTTGCCGATAGTATACAGCATTTGAGACTGAATGTAAAACTCATTTTATTGACTATGCTTGTGGCTAGAAGCAGATAGACCAAGAGGAGGAAAGGAGAGCTATCAAATTGCAAATAACTGCCAGCCTTATGGCAGTGTCTGGTGAGAAGTTCTTTCTTAATCACCACCCCCTATCCTGACACTGAGTGTACAAATTGCTCAAAATATTCAACTACTTCTGCCTTTCAGTTAAATAGATACGAAACACATAGAAATGGAAATAAGACAGACTTTGAACTTTTGATACTTCATGTGAACTTCCATTTTAAATATACATTTCTCAGCTGTTAGTTCTCACTTCAGTTTCAGAACAATATTTTTGACCTAACCTCCCTACTAGTTCTGTTACATGAAGCAAGTAAGTGTATTCTCCCCTGGGATCCTCGAAAAATGACTTAATTTGACAAAGAAATAATCTCTCTCTCTCTCCTTCTCTCTTGCTCTCTTTCTCTTTCTTTTTTCTTTTTTTTTTTTTTTTTGACCATAAGCCAATGTTAAACCTGAAAAATGATACTCTACCCTTATATCAGCAGACTTCCCAAAGCTAAATAACTAGAAAAGGCTTGCTAAATAAATTATTTAAGGATACTTTAAGATTCCTTTATGGTACTTTTAGCTGTCTAATTAGGCAGGTACAGTAAATCCTGCTGTATAATAATAACTAGCTATAATAATACAGATGTCTATTGTTTGGCTCATAAAATTAAGAAAAAACATAAGCTCTTTGTTGTTTTTAAAATGCAGCAAAAGCTGAATTTTTAACCTTATATAAATCTTAAATCAATCTGACATCATTGCACAGAGTAAAATGCCAGTTTTCAGCTATAATATCTGCTTGCTTATGAAAGAAAACAAAAGCAAAAATAACAGAAATGTTTGGTGTCTGATTATTCTTTTCATTTACTTTTATCTGTTACCAATAATTTAATGACAAATGATTATTTGTTCTTAAATTAAAGTGGAAAGAATAAATGTCTGGAAAAACTTCATTGTCATGAGGTTTCTGAATTTGTAGTTTTGTCAGTTCACGGTATTTCCACCTTGTGAATAAAATGGACCTACTTATTTTAGTTGATCTTTCTTCTTTTCAGCTTTCTAATCTATGAGAACATAATTGTCCAGTTGCAGAAAATAGATGTGTGTACAATAAATACTAGTAAATTTTCCAAATATTGTGATTAAGGCATTTTTACTTTCTATATTTAAATTTTTTCTTGGTTTCTCTTGTAAGAAACATGTCAAACAATTGTTTTAATCTTAATTGACAATATCTTTTTCTGGGAGGTCAAATTGGGTATAGGAAGTAATGAAAGAGGAAAAAATGTTTTGCAGTTAATCTATTTGCTGTTTATGTAGTATGACATTTGTTTTAATCTCTTCTTATATTATTTACACACATCTCACCTTTGATTATTTTCCATTAGGATTCAAAAGCATCATATGGGGCTTCCCTGGTGGCACAGTGGTTGAGAATCTGCCTGCTACTGCAGGGGACACGGGTTCGAGCCCTGGTCTGGGAAGATCCCACATGCCGCGGAGCAACTAGGCCTGTGAGCCACAACTACTGAGCCTGAGCGTCTGGAGCCTGTGCTCCGCAACAGGAGAAGCCACGATAGTGAGAGGCCCGCGCACTGCGATGAAGAGTGGCCCCCGCTTGCCACAACTAGAGAAAGCCCTCGCACAGAAACGAAGACCCAACACAGCCAAAATTAAATAAATAAATTAGAAAATATTTATAAGAAAAAAAAAAGCATCATGTGGGCAGCAAAGTCATAAGAACCTCAAACTCTAATCCAGTGATTTTTTGATCTTTGTTTTTTTTGAGTGCCACAAATCCTTAGAGGTAATAAACTAAATTTAACAGGTTGTGAATGATATTTTTAACAAAATAAAATCAAAAAGTAAAAAAAAAGTGCATCACATGTGGTAAAAGTAAATAGGGTTTCAGGAAACTTTGTTTGAGTTTGTGTATGTGTGTGTACTGGGTAAAATGTACTACTTTCTTTAAGGCATGGTCAAAGGCTTGACAAAACCAAACTAAGTGAAGTTCAGAGGCCCTTCAATACACTCAAGTTGCCTTCTGATCCTAGCTAGTCCCTCTCCAGCTCACCAAGGAAAGTTGAAAACCTCATACCTAAATCACTGCTTCTGGTAACTGGGCAAAAATAAAGACTACAATTTCCCCCCAGGAGAATAACAGACCCAGCTTCTAAACAGCCTGTTGCTGTAACTGTTGCAGGATTTCATACCTAAATTTTAAAGACATAATAAATAATCAACAGGCTTGGTTTCTTTTATGATTGAAAACCACAGTTTCTACTAACTTTCCCTCAAAATACCTGTGAATAAAATGGAAAAGTCAGAAATGACATCAATATCAGAAATTGAGTCTATTAAATAAAGTAACGCTGGCATCTGGGAGAGTTCTCTATTAACTATAAAGCAGATGGAGTCAGACGTTTCAGAAAAAAATTGTCTTAGGTTTCAACGTAAAAGAAGGTAGAAATTCTCTTTATAATTTGCCCCTTTTTTAAAGGAACTTCAATTTTAACCAGAAAATTTGGCTTCCATTTTGGTACTCTTTCTTACTGAGTCCTGACATTTTTAATAGTGGCATGTTTTTTTTACACAAATTAGTATCACCTGCATTTTGTCAATGAGGAAACTGGGAAAGAATTAAGTAACATGGCTAAAGTCACATCGCTGTGAAGTAATGGAGACAAAATTTGACCCCAGCACTCTGACCCCTAGTCTGCTTGCCAAATCATCACAGTAGACTGCCACTGGATATTACTCTAAAAATCATTTATTTTAGAACCTAAGGTAAGTATCAAGAAAAGTTTTAATATATTCAATAGATTTCAAGAATCCTATGAAATGTAATCTGTTGACTAAAACCAGTCTTTGAGGCTTCAGAAGAACAAGGGTTTTATATAAAATATCTTCAATAAACTAATAATTATGGCATTTCAAAAGTTGTAATGGGAGAATATGAGACAAAAAGTCAATAGGTTGAGATGAAAAGGGAAATTAATTAGCAAAAGAAGTATTCAAAAAAACCTAAAACAGAAAATAGAATAAAATTATATACTGATGGATATAAAAGCAAGACTAATTGAGAAACCTGAAATACAGAAAAAATGTAAAGTAGATTAAACAATAAGATAGGATTTGATAGATTTGGAGGAAAAAGAATGGAGATAACTGATGTTCTTGAAAATATAGAAGCAAGGAAGCCTGAGACAGTAGAAGAAAATCTTTCCTTTGCTGACAAAAAACAATGTATCAACAAACAAGTTATGCCAGAATTCAAGAAAAGCTAGGATGTAGAGACCCTTAAGAAGATAAATACGGCAAGATATTTTTCCCCAACAAGGAATAAGATTATCCAGGCATATAAGCAGAAAAGAGTTCCATTGCAAATGAACAAGCTTTCAATGTGTACTTTTACTTTTCAACTTTAAATAACAAAGTGCAATCAACACACCTGCATCTAGATAATGTTGTGGTAAAAAAATGTGTGCACTCAAAATTTCATATCATGCATTTAATGCATAAGTATGAATGCAAATACATGAATCCTTAGCTATGCAAAGTAAGAAAAGTGTTACATATGTATCTTTAAAAATTACTTTCTAAAAAATTACTATTTCTTAAGAACTGCATTATCTCTTTAATCAGAAAAAAATTATACATAGATATAAATATAAACTATAGCTATTAAACCTAATATGAAATGACATGAAATATATTTATTTTTTAAATCAGCATTTAATAATATGGATAATTTATGGATAATAATAATAATATAATAATACATAATATAATGATAATAATAATATGGATATGTCGGTAAATTACATTTATATATAAAGTTTAAATTAGTGTTCATTTAAATAATATTATATAAACACAACTACACTTTAAAAGAACAAAGGAAGAGGTGCCCTAAAACACCAAGAGCATTTGTCTGTTGTAGTAAGTCTATGGATAAGTTTTTTTTCTTTCTTTCTTCTTTTGGGTATTCTAAACATTCTGTTTGGGAATCATTTACTATTTCCAAGCAGGAGGAATTAAAGCATATCGATAAATAGAAAGAAAGCCCTCCTTGTCCCACCCACCCTCCAGAAGGAATAATGCGAGACAGCTGAACAACAGTCTTAGGTGCCTCCTAACAGTCCAAGAAGGCCAAACATTGGAATCCTCACTCCCTTGCTTTTAATCTCAGTTAACAATTAGTCCTGAATTTCCCTGCAGGACTTCTTGGAAGACAGCATAAAGAGCATAAAGAAGATGCAGCTATCCTTTCTTTGTATCTTTGTTTCTGTTTTTATTTTTTATGTTGTGCTCAGTTTCCCTGGTTTTATGTGCCTTAGGTTGCCTGGTCCAACAATCTTCTAACAACTAGGAACTTTTTTAAATATTCAGCCCAAGTGAGTTATCTAGTCCTGATGGTATTAGAAAATAGGCAAACTTGAAATCATATAACCTCAAGTTCCAAAAGTTGAATGATTGCACTTTCTTTGACCTTTAAGTATATTGTGACACACCTTTATGTTGCCTGAAAAATCCTCCTCTGACATGTGGCAGAAAGAGATTTAAATGACCTTTTTTAGCTAACGTTTCTCCTGGGCTTTGTTTACAATAATCCTAGTTTCAATAGAAAACAAATTACCTCATGTACAAGGCTTTTGGCCCAATTTTTTGATCCAGCCACCTATGTATAACTTTAGTAGATAAAAGGTGAGCAAGCCACAGTGATATCCAAAGAAATGAGAAAATTTCTGAGACACCGAACTTGTTAAATGTGTGTTAACTGAAAGAAATTGTAATTCCTGGTAAGACAACCATTTTCGTAAAGTGCATCTAGAACCAAAAATTGGAGGGTCTACCTTGACAGCTTTTAAAATGTTATGTAATCACTCATTAGCAAATAAATTATGGGAGCTTGAATGATGGAATAGTTCTATTGATGAAAAATATATCTGAATAAAATGAGAAATAATTGGCTATACCAATTTATATTCTAAACTATACTGTTAAATTTCACTTTTAGGGAAATACTGAGATGTAGTTATAATCATTAACAATTGAGGAACATGCATTATTGAGTATTTAATAAAAAGTTATGTTTCATATTTAAATTTTCAGGTTATGTGTCTTAAACGTCATTAAAAGTAATTTGCTTCCCTTTCCCCTTACCCTATTCTGCCAATATTTCTATCTGTGAGTTTTACATAAAAATACAATAAGCCAAGAAAAGATGTTGAAAGCCTTTGTGCCTTATGATAAAGGCAGTGCTAGTGGGGATGGGGATGGGGGGTGGGAAGGGGAGTAGATGAACAACTTCTAACAGGAACACGAACATTTGTTTTGCTGTTGCTGTTTGGATGAAGGTTTATATCATTTCAATGGAAAAACTGGAAAAAAGTGTGAGATTATGTTGGTAGAAAGAAATAGTAATATAGTAGGAAGGGAGCTAAGAAAAATGTTTCCTTGCTAGAATCTTCCTCCATACTGGGCATTCTTAAATGACAATGACTGATTTGTGAGAACTGTGTACCTAGATACATAACTGAGGACCTGCTGGTTTGGGGTCCTGGAAATCTGGAATAGGAACAATGTTAAAGCTCTCTGGGATAATGAATGTGGATGAAGTTAATAGATGTTTTAAATACTTACTACAAGTGATCTCTTATCTCCACTGATAAACACAGAACATACTTACATGTCACACACATATTTAGTGAATTATATCTTAAAATATTCATCTTTGTGCTTTTCTTTACACACTCACCAGTCTTCCACACTGAATCAAGAACAATTAAGATTTATATAGCAGAAAAGGTATAAGAAAGAAAGAATCAAATGTTTTGAATATCAAAATAGTATCTTGAGAATTAAAAAGAATGCCTGAAACCACTAGTATCTCAGGTTTTAAAAAAATATTATTTAGTAATAATAATTTAGTGTTGACTATTTAGTAAATTATAACAGGAATAGATAGCCAGATTACCATGCTGTGCCCTTTGGCTATGAGGAAATAACAGAAGAAACCCTGGATAAATCTGTGCCATGAAATGAGACAAACAGTTGCGGAGGACCGTGTGGAGAGGAGGGAAGTCAGTATGAAGAGACTTCCAAGCTCCTCGTATAGCCAGCACTGGAAAGTTTCATGGTAAAGTATTTCAAGTATCTATTGCTTTATAACAAATCATCCCACAATTTAATGGATTAAAATAAGAAAAATGATTTGTTACCTCTCATTGTTTCTACAGGTCATCAATTTGGATAGGGTATCTCTGCTCTGTGATTTTTGGGGTCTTAATTGCAAGATTTGAAGTCTGGAAGCTGTCATCTTCTAAAGACATCTTCTAAAGACATCTTCACTCATGTCTTGCAGTCGATGCTCGCTATCAGCTCAGACCTTAGTTGGGGCTGTTAATAGGAATACATACACATCGTCTCTCCATGTCATCTGGTATTCCTTACAACATGGTAGCTGGGCTCCATAGGTGAGTATCTTAAGAAAGAAAAAAAGAGAATGAGAGCACCAAGCAAAAGGTATTTTATTTATCCAAAATAACTGAAACCAGAATTCTGAAGAGATATTAGCACTCCCATGTTCATTACAGCACTACTTACAATAGCTAAGATGTGGAAACAATCTAAATGTCTATCAATGGATGAATGGTTAAAGAAAATGTGGTATATACATACAATGGAATATTGTACAGCGGTTAAAGAGAAGGGAATTCTACATATGTGATAACATGGGTAAACCTTGAGGTCATTACGCCAGGTGAAATAAGCCAGTCACAGAAGAACAAATTCCACTTTATATGAGGTATCTAAAATAGTCAAATTCATAGAATCAAAAAGCGGTTGCCAGAGGTCAAGTGAAAGCGGGAATGGGGAGTAACTAGTCAACAGGCATAAAGTTTCAGTTAAGCAAGATGAGTTAGATCTAGAGATCTGCTGTACATTAGTTAGCAATACTGCATTTTACACTTAAGAATTTGTTGAGGGTAGATCTCATGTCAAGAGTTCTTACCACAATAAAATAATTATTTTAAAGAAACAACAAAGAAAGTCACATAGCATCATTCCCATAGTACACCAATGGTCAGGGCAATTATAAGTACCTGCCCAGGTTCAAGCGAGGGAACAAGTCCCATCAATTTATATACATATTGCTATTTTTGGAAAATACCGTCTGCCAAACTGAGGTGATAGCAAATCACCCCAACCACCAAAACGAGTACATCATGATATCTGTGGGGAAAAGCCACAACAGGTGTGCTCTTGTTCGCAGTTTGAAGGAGAGCATTCTTTGATAGTGGCTACATAGAATTTCCTGAGGAAGGTGAAAGCTTATACATCAGGACTTTGATGCGCCCCACCCAAAAGCCCCCTATAGCACTGGATACCCTCAGCCCCATGAAACTTCAGGTCAAGTCTTAGTCACCAGAGGGGTGTTTAGAGTTTGGAAGGAAACACCCAAGTAACTGACCAATTACAGTAAAGAAAATTGTGTCAAGGAGGCTGCTGCTAGAAAATGCTTCCACACGCTACCTCTAGTCACTTGATTTGTGCTGGGATTTTACAACTCGTTGTCACCGAGTCCCAGGACAGCCCTCATATCCAGAGTTCCACAGTTGTGCTTAAATGAAACCATCAACATCAGTTTTTTAAAATTCCTCTCCTCACAGAGATCTCAAAAAGAGTTCAGAAGACCTGCTATGGGAAAGATGTTACTCGATTCCTCTCATTGTGTCTCTTTCTCACCAACTCACCTAATAAAATCTGTTTCTTTTCCAATTACAAAATAATGCTACTAAGCAAATAGAGATATATGTCTATGGGTTAGAAGATTCAATGCTGTTAAAATGTCAACTTTATAAAAATTGATCAGAAAGGTTTAAGACAATCCCAATCAAAATTACAATGGGTTTTTGTTGTTAGAAATCAACAAGCTGATTTTAATATTCGTATAAAAATGCAAAGAACCTGGAATAGCCATAATGACTTTGAAAAGGAAGGTTGAGGTTGAAGGATATACATGACTTAATTACAAGACTTAGTAAAAAAAATGCTATAGTAATTGAGCCAACATGGCACTCAGTAAAAGATAGACTTGTACATAAGAGGAAAAAAATTGAGCATCTACAAGTAGATCCACACACAAGGTAAATGGATTTTCCACAAAGATGTCAAGGTATTTGACTATGAAAAATTAATTTCAACAAGCGATGCTGGAACAATTGAATATCCTCATACAAAATTAAACCAATTAAACCATGACCCTTACGTCATACCATATACACAGATTAACTCAGAATTGGTCATAGACCTAAAGGTTAGATCCAAAATTAGAAAACTTCTTAGAAGAAAATATACGAGAAAAATTCTTGTGATCTTGGGTTCTGGATAGATTTCTTGGAAAGCACACAAAAATCATAAAACCTAAAAAAATTGATAAATTGGACTTGATATATATTAAAACCTTTTAATCCTCCAAAGATACTGTTTTAAAAAATGAGAAGACAATCCGGAGTCTGGGAAAAGAATATTTGCAAAATATAACTAAGTAGTTGTACCCAGAATATATAAAGGATTTTTACAACTTAAGAAGACATGAAACAACTTGACAAAAAGTTGGTGTAATGTTGACATCAAAGGGGCTAGAGAAACATTTTAGGGTGATGGACATGTTCTACATCACAGTTATGGAGATGGCTACAAAAGTATATGCCTTAGATAAAAGCAATCAAAATTTAAATTTAAAATGGCTAAGTATTATAATATGTATATTATAACTGATTTAATTGTTAAGAGAAAAATATTACCCATGGGTTGCTGTTGTTGAAGCTGGTGGTGATGGGTACAGAGGGCTGAAACATACTATCCTCTCTACAAGTTTCCATATTGAAAAGTTAAAAGTTATATGTGGTTAAATGCTAGACAGGAACGTTACATGGTTCTCTCCAAATATATGACAAAACAAATCAAATCTAACCTGAAGGGGATGGTGATGCTTAAGGAAAGCTTGATGTGAAGGATGAACTGGAGTTAACTAGGTGAAAAAGCATTCTGGGCTTTGGGAGAAGAAATTCTCTCAGCACAGAAACAGCTTTGTAGCTGGGTTGAGAATAGCATCATTGAGAGACAAAAAAGGAGACCAGCATGGCTAAAGTTCTGAAAATAGATTTTATTACAAAGTTCCAAATGCAACAGATTTGATCATTAAAACAGTCAAGGCACAAATTGCAGTTGGCATTTCGTGATGCCAAGAGCAGAGATGAAGCCAGTCTCTCCAGTCTGAGGAGAATGTAAAATTGATGACTTCGGTCTTGTCTCATCTAAATTTGATAAAGTAAAAAAAAAAAAAAAATTTAACTTTAAAATAAGATATTATCTGTAAGAGTTTGATAGTGTTTTCCTCTAAGAGTTTGATAGGGTCAGACACTATCAAACTCTTAGAGGAAAACATAGGCAGAACACTCTATGACATAAGTCACAGCAAGATCCTTTTTGACTCACCTCCTAGAGAAATGGAAATAAAAACAAAAATAAACAAATGGGAACTAATGAAACTTAACAGCTTTTGCACAGCAAAGGAAATCATAAACAAGACGAAAAGACAACCCTCAGAATGGGAGAAAATATTTGCCAATGAAGCAACTGACAAAGGATTAATCTCCAAAATTTACAAGCAGCTCATGCAGCTCAATATCAAAAAAACAAAAAACCCAATCCAAAAATGGGCAGAAGACTTAAATAGACATTTCTCCAAAGAAGATATACAGATTGCCAACAAACACATGAAAGAATGCTCAACATCATTAATCATTAGAGAAATGCAAATCAAAACTACAATGAGATATCATCTCACACCGGTCAGAATGGCCATCATCAAAAAATCTACAAACAATAAATGCTGGAGAGGGTGTGGAGAAGAGGGAACCCTCTTTCACTGTTGGTGGGAATGTAAATTGATACAGCCACTATGGAGAACCAGTATGGAGGTTCCTTAAAAAACTAAAAATAGAACTACCATACGACCCAGCAATCCCACTACTGGGCATATACCCTGAGAAAACCATACTTCAAAAAGAGTCATGTACCAAAATGTTCATTGCAGCTCTATTTACAATAGCCAGGACACGGAAGCAACCTAAGTGTCCATCAACAGATGAATGGATAAAGAAGATGTGGCACATATATACAATGGAATATTACTCAGCCATAAAAAGAAACGAAATTGAGTTATTTGTAGTGAGGTGGATGGACCTAGAATCTGTCATACAAACTGAAGTAAGTCAGAAAGAGAAAAACAAATACCATCTGCTAACACATATATATGGAATCTAAAAAAAAAAGAAAAAAAAATGGTCATGAAGAACCTAGGGGCAAGACGGGAATAAAGACACAGACCTACTAGAGAATGGACTTGAGGATATGGGGAGGGGGAAGGGTAAGCTGTGATAAAGTGAGAGAGTGGTATGGACATATATACACTACCAAATGTAAAATAGACAGCTAGTGGGAATCAGCCACATAGCACAGGGAGATCAGCTTGGTGCTTTGTGACCACCTAGAGGGGTGGAATAGGGAGGGTAGGAGGGAGGGAGACGCAAGAGGGAAGAGATATGGGGACATATGTATATGTATAACTGATTCACTTTGTTATAAAGCAGAAACTAACACACCATTGTAAAGCAATTATACTCCAATAAAGATGTTAAAAAAAACACAAAAATAAGATATTAGATAAATTGTTTGCCAATCTGAAGATAATTCAAGAGCTGGCAATATTCCAGTTCTAAATTACAAATGGTTAAAGCATGCAAGGATTAATATCTTTAGCTTGTACCTAGATCATGTGTGAAGTTGAAGCTACTTTTTAAGGAAGATAACAGAAGTAAAATTCTTCATATGGAACTTTATTAAGGAGAGTGGAAATAATTTCCAACTTTCTCATTTTAGAGATTTGATAAAACTTCTTTTCAGGCAAATATCCAGCCAGCAGCTAATATCAGAATTCTGGAGAGAGAGGAGAGAAACTATCCCGGACTCCACACTTTGGGCTTTTAAAAGGTTTCTGCTCTGCACATTGAGGGAGAAAATGAAAACAGACCTTTTTTAACTAGTTGTAGCCAGTTCCTCACCAGGAAATCAGCAAGGACAGAGGCCAAGACCGTTTCCTCGTGTTCCCCATGTGGTAATTAATGCACCACTGTACCAAATGCAGTCAGGGACCTCTACTTTCCTTTAGGTACTAGTTTCTTCCTAGTAGGTCGGACACTGAGGGAAATGATCCAATATTATCTCTTTTTTTTGGGGGGTCTATTTTCCCCTCTTGTATCTCCAGTGCCTGAAAGAGTACCTGACACGTATTAGGCTCCAACGAATATTTATTGAATGAGTGAACAAAATCCTTGACCTGGGGCTTCCCTGGTGGCGCAGTGGTTGAGAATCTGCCTGCCAATGCAGGGGACACGGGTTCGAGCCCTGGTCCGGGAAGATCCCACATGCCGCGGAGCAACTAGGCCCGTGAGCCACAGCTACTGAGCCTGCACGTCTGGAGCTTGTGCTCCGCAACAAGAGAGGCCGCGACAGTGAGAGGCCCGCGCACCGCGATGAAGAGTGGCCCCCGCTCGCCACAACTAGAGAAAGCCCTCGCACAGAAACGAAGACCCAACACAGCCAAAAGTAAAAATAAATTAATTAATAAAAAAAAAAAAATCCTTAACCTGGAATAATTAGTGCATTTAACTGGTGTAAGGAAGAGACTTAGCCACCTGGGACTTTTTGTTTTTCTCTCACTGTATTATTGTTGCCTTAAAATACCTCATCCTGTGCTCAGCAGCATTTGTTCTTAAACTGAATTACTATTAATATGACTCACTACTAAATAAAGTTCTATTTGAATTATTTTATACATTCTTGAAGGAAAGTGGCTCAGATCTCAATTTCCAATGCACTGACATGATTTACTCAAATGAGTGTTTCTATTGTACAATATTGCATTCTGTATTTTTCTTAAAAAAAAAAAAGTTAACGTATTTCAACTAAAAAAATGTCCAGCCAATACATATCAATTAGTAGCTATTTGTTTCAGTATAAAAAAGGCATTTTGTAGAATCATGTAAATTACTCAGCTAATAAGTTATAAAGTATATAAGAATGTTAAAATTTTACTTTATTTTGAACATTCACATATGTCTTAGTATGGTTTTTGTATGACTGGACTGATTAAAAATGTTGGAGGAAGAAATAGCTTTGAGCACTGTATAAATATATCAGTCTGAGAGAAAAATATTACAAGATAGATCCCTTGCAAATCAAAATGGATTGTGATTTAGGGAAATTTCTCGTTTTTATAATTTTTTGGCATCAGGAGCTAATGTAGTAACTGTTACCAACTACAGAGAGTCCAGACGACTGGTTTGACGTCTGAGCCAGCAGTCATTATTCTGCTGTATCATGTCATCTAAATCTTTGGGACTAGGAAATCCTGAGGCTTTTTTCCCTGTTGTTGAAGGAAGTCTGTGTGCGGTCTGGAAA
Source organism: Eschrichtius robustus (assembly GCF_028021215.1). Lineage (NCBI taxonomy): Eukaryota > Metazoa > Chordata > Mammalia > Artiodactyla > Eschrichtiidae > Eschrichtius > Eschrichtius robustus. The sequence continues at coordinate 136,082,619 of NC_090827.1, forward strand.
TTGCCCACTTTTCTGTAAGCCTTACCCCTCCTCCCTTTTCTCCCCTCCAGGCAACCCTCAGGCTATTTTTTCTTAACTTTATGTTTTCCTGTCTTTAGCCTCACTGCCCACACCACTGCCTTCCCTCTTGTCATATAGGGCACTAAGCAGAGCATTCACAAACTGTTATTTTCTGCGAAAGATAAAACACCAGGAGATCTGGATAATAAACGAAGTCATTTCTGAGTGATCTTTTAATTCACTTATACTCATTTCACTTGATAAAAGAAACTCCCACCCTTTGCTTCTGGAAGAAGTCTTTCATCCTTTATCTCTGAATTCTCTGAGGCTAGATAAACTATACATACCACTGGAGTCCATTTCATTTCCTTCCTTTAATTTCCTCATCATCAATTTCTTCAAAAGTTTGACATTGGTCAGTACTATAAAAAAGAATAAAAACAGCATTATAATTATGTATCTACCCACAGAACATCTCATGACATGATTTCCTACTACTCTATTTTCCATGAAAGGGCTAATATAAAATCGGCCCCCTGGGTCATTAGAAGAGCAGCTGTTGCTTCCGAGGCTGCTGCTGGGGCTGTATGTGTGCCCAACAGATGCAAAGTACTGGGCGGGCACTATGGGGTGGAGGGATCATGCAATTGGATCCCAGTCCCACAGAAATTCCATAAGTCCAATAATTCAAAATTTTTAAACATAAAACATGACTTTTTACTAAATTAGAAATCTGGAACACCCAGGATTCATAAAAAATGTCATATGTGACTGGGTATTCTCTGCTCAAAAACTAAAAATAAATTCAGTTGTAGCAGAAACATGGGAAGTTTAAAAATGGTTCTCCAGTGCTAAAGATGTAGGACCAGTGGTGAATTGCTAAACATTTAACAGCGGCTCTCAGGGGAGGGGAAAGCCCTGCAGTACAGCATTTGCTGCTTTCTATGGGCTAAATACTCCCACTAGGGCCAACTTTGAGCTACCTGGATGACATGAGTAAACATGGAGTAAACACCAGTAAACGTGGGAAGAAAAGTGTGTACTTGGTTCCTGGGAGCAAGTCTGAGCAGTCTCCAACGTCCCACTGTGAGATGAAAAACATAGTGTATTTGAATCTGGCCTTAGATATTAGTTTGAAATCAGTGCCTTAGAAAACATACATACCAAGTATTACATGTTTTCGCTACTAAAAGAAAAACATTGCATGTTTTAGGGTGAAGCATTTCAAATCAAACAAATGAACAAACTTGAAAGAGAAGTTTGGATTAAGGAAAGCATTGTTTCTGTTTCTGGCACAGGTTTAAATTCAGTTCCTATAAGTAATGCTACCTGTTTGTAGTTTCTATCACTCATTTTCTTTTTCTGTCCTCCATTCTTTCGTGGTGCTGGAAATGAATGTCAATCAATTTGTGATCAAGTCTTTTTCTTAAGAAGCACACAATATTAAGGAGGCTTATGACATAATAAGGCATTAGTAGTGACACGTTGTCATCAGTGTCATTTGTCGTCTTTGGAATCTGTCGAGATAGCTATAGAACATTCTGGAATTCACTTCGTGATCCACGCTGTAGAAATGTCCCAATTTCCAGTTGTAGCGCTTCTAGGTCTGCCCACTTCTACCCATTATACTTCTTGGCATTGTGGAAACCTAGAAGTGGATCTGTTTTTCCAACATCTCTCTGTTGTGATGTCAACTAAGGCTGTATCTGTCTAGAGACAACATTTAAACACCTCTGTCTGAGAATGATTCAGTATTCCCCTCTACTCTCAGTACCCACAAACCTATGCATTTTGCTATTTTCTAAGGGCTTCATTTAAGCACTCAGGTACAGGGTCTCTCCCTCCTTGAGACTCACCTTTATCTACTTAATTAAAATTTCTCTTCCAACTATCCCCCTCCTTTACCAATTCCAGCTTTGGGCACCTGTCCTCTGTCCTAGGTTAAGTGGTGGGACAGGGAAGCCTTGGTCGAATTCATCATGTTTTCTTTCATGTCTTTTTCCAGGTTGTGTGCACTCTGTCTTCCCTTAAGGATTTTACCGTTTGGAGCTCTAGAGTTGGGGAGAGTCCCACTGTTCCCTTTAATAGTGTTACTTTCCTCTTTAACTCTTTAAGTAAAAGAGTGCTAAATGCTTTAGCATTTCAATTTAAGAAGAGAGAGGAGCAGGGACAGAAAATAGAGGGGAAAAAAAAAACTTTCTTAATAAAACAGCAATATCATACAACACTGCATTATTGGAGCAGTAATTCTTGTATTTTTACTGTTTCTGCTCCAAGCATAGAAGAGCTAGTAGCCTACTCTCAAAGAAATTCTTTCTTCAATATTAGATTTTAAGAAACACTAAAATCCTAAATAAAAACTAAAATTTGAAGAACCCACGGGAAGAAGACTTAAATGAATTCAGGTGGGTTTAGTACTACAGCAGCCAACAGCATAATGGACTGAGCTAATACAAACTGCTGCACCCAAGTACAAATACCTAGAAAGTTTGCATTTTTAACAAACACAAAATCTCAGAAGTCCCCAGAAGCCAAAGATGAAGAGGAAACTTAAAATTAGAACCATAAACTTGCAATAAGCTTGCAATATGCTCTTAAACTGATACCCTGACGGTTGTAAGGATATCAGAGCAGAGATGGGACCTAAGTGGTAGGGCCTGAGATGGTAATGCCCATTCTAGAACAGAAGACATTGTCTCAGGAGTGAAAGCCAGATTGAGATCATTACATAAAGCTGGGGCCTGCCACCATCCCAGGAGAATTTTTTTAAAAAGTGAGCCAATTCCTTGGAGAAGAAAAAAATATACATATATGTGTGTGTGTGTGTGTGTGTGTGTGTGCATAATCTCTATCGATGTATTATATATGTATGCTTTTTATATATATACACATATATACATGAATATATACTCATATAATATATACACATTTTTATATAAATATCTTTCATGAAAACTCTGGAACCCCAGTGCTACCGTGCCACATGTGGTATGAAATCTGAATTAACATTTTCTGTACGCGTGCTATGGAAATCTCTAAGCCAAGGATTTAACACAAATTTGAGACTGGTTAGAAGATACTCCTTTTAAGTAGCACTTTTCTTCCCCTCGTGTTGCACTATTTAACCTGTACAATTTTTTTCCCTAAATAATATTATGTAATACATTTGAGACATCATCCATACAAAGTTAGCTTTACTTTATTTATTTATTTTTAAATTTCATTTATTTAATTATTTTTGGCCGCACCACGCGGCATGCAGGATCTTAGCTCCCCCACCAGGGATGGAGCCTGCACCCCCAGCAGTGGAAGCGAGGAGTCCTAAACACTGGACTGCCAGGGAAGTCCCACCTGTACTTTAAAAATTTAGGACCATAATATAAACCAGTAAAAAACAGGCCTGACTGAGCCTCAGGTAATCCCTGGGAACAGGTCCCTTGGGGTGGCCCTGGCCCAGCTTGGTGTGGAGTGAGACAGAAGGTGGTGGCGGGACCTTGTCAGAACCAGACTCATGAGGCAGAACACTGACTCCAAGGGAGGGCCACCAGGGGCTTGGAGGTTACAGCCTCTGCTAAGGACAAGCAAAGGCTCTTGGCTTCCTGGTCTAGCTGTGTCTCCTTGCTCCTTCTCTGCCCCAGGCCATGACTAAAGCCTCTACCATTATATTAGGTCAGGGAGCATTATGGGCAGGTTCACCAGGCCACTGATGAATGCAGGGAGTGGGTTCAAAGGGCAGACGGGGAGGAGAAATAGGAAGGCGGCCTTGGGGAGGAAAGGGTGGGGACCTGATGGAAATCCCAGCGTGTCCCCAGTAAGGGCATGCTAACAGTAATGAGGTGCTAGGAGTTCACCTTCATAGCAATTGCTGCCAACTGGCACACGGTTTGATTTTATGTTTGTTTATGTATTTTCTGTCTCTTCCACTACGCGTAATGTCCTAGAAGTCAGAGATTTGTTTTATCCTCACCTCCTAGAGAAGAGGGCCTGGAACTGGGCAAAAATATGATCAGTAAGCTTTTGGTCCCTTGGTATAGCAGCTGCTGTTGACACAGTCCACTAAGAGGACAGTCAGCAAACTGCACAGGATTAGCATTCCAAAAAATTGTAATAATAACGAGATTTTAAATTAGATCTTTGAAAAGAGTCTCTTTTAGAAGGATCAACTGTTAATAAATTAAAGCAGATACGAAAATAATTAGATAAAAGTTCTAAAAATGACTTGCACATACACACACCAAAACACATGCTTGTTTAAATTTTAAAAAACTATATAACGTGAAAGTAAAAAACCTATGCTCCATCTCTTTGAAGTCATAGATGGGAAGAAATGGGAATCCTGAAGCAGTTATATATTAAGGGCTAAGAAGGTGGACTCTGGAATCATACTGCAGAGTTTCAAGTGAGCAAGTGTTTTCACATGTTACGAGGGAGACATGAAAGAGAGGCAAGTAGAAGGAGGGAGAGAGAGAAGGAGGGAAGAAGGAAGGAATGGAGGAAGGGAGGGAGGCAAGGATAGAAAAAAAAAAAAGGGATGAGAGTGAGTCAAGGAGGCCAGTGGTTTTTAAAGTTCCTAATAACAGAGAAGAGAATTCAATTTGACCATCATGCTTTGTTTTCAGACATTTTTGACATTCCCAGTTCTAACTTACCCAATACTTTCCAATAATTTCTGCCAGTGCCATCTCTAAAATCTTATCCTTTGGGACACTGTTACAGCCTTTCCGCTGTGGAGTTCCTATTGAAACGCTCCTTCATGCTAAAGCTAAGTGTTGGTGGGCATGTGTGAGTCTCTGTGTGTGTGTGTGAGTCTACTGGTTCCCTGAAGACAAGGAAACAGAAGAAAATTGAATGATAGATCTCTTCTTCCTTTTCTTAAGTTTTAAATGACTGTGTGCATAACTTCATATAATCTCCCAGCCATTTACTTTGGAAAGAGATAGGCCATAAATATACACTCTTAGTGTGCATACATTCCAAAATACTTTTTAGGTTATTGTCTGAATTACCTACCAAAGAGACTGTGATTGTTCACAGAATGTGGTTGTGCCTTTAGCAAAATGGGGATGAAGAGTGTGGTTTGTGTCTTCAGCAGAAAAACATATTTATTTAATTCATTAATCTAACTCTTCTCTATGTACTTAATCCCAAGATAATTTATTTGGTTAAGTATGTGATCTCCATGGATTTGAATTTTGAAAATAGAAAGGTTCTGTGAGCTTTAACCTTGGTACAAGATGTAAGATATTTAAACTCTGAATAAAATTGTGAATGGAGTTCATTTCCATCAAATAGAGCCTCTTAATAAGGAACCAGATAACATTTAAAGAAGTATTTTAGAATACGGCAAAGAAATGTAAATAATAGAACAATGTGTGATATTATACAGGGTTTAGTTTGAAACTGCTACAGACATTATATATATGGACATATGTGTATATTTGATTTTATCATTTGTTAAACTTGTACATTAGGATAGTTATATAAATATTTAAAATTAGAAAGAACAACAAAATATAAATGATGAATAAGCGTAAATAATGCTTGAAAGCGTACTTCCCAAACTTCTGCTGCCAGTGTCCTTGTCCCTGTGGTGAGCCACAGCCACTCCCCTGCCTCTGCAGGAGACCCTCCAACACTAGCAGCCATGTGGCTGACAGGGTCTTGGTGCTCCGGCTGGGTGTCAGTCCTGAGCCTCTGAGGTGGGAGAGCCGAGTTCAGGACATTGGTCCACCAGACACCTCCTGGCCCCGCATAATATCAATCGGTGACAGCTCTCACAGAGATCTCCATCTTAACGCTAAGACCCAGCTCCACTCAATGACAAGCAAGCACCAGTGCTGGACACCCCATGCCAAACAACTAGCAAGGCAGGAACACAACCCCACCCATTAGCAGAGAGGATGCTTAAAATCATATTAAGGTCACAGACACCTCAAAACACAGCACCAGATGTGGTGCTACCCACCAGAAAGACAAGATCCAACCTCATCCACCAGAACATAAGCACCAGTCTCCTCCACCAGGAAACCTACACAACCCACTGAACCAACCTTATCCACTGGGGGCAGACACCAAAAAACAATGGGAACTACGAACTTGCAGCCTGTGAAAAGGAGACCCGAAACACAGTAAGTTAAGCAAAATGAGAAGACAGAGAAATACACAGCAGATGAAGGAGCAAGGTAAAAACCTACCAGACCAGACAAATGAAGAGGAAATAGGCAGTCTACCTGAAAAAGAATTCATAGTAATGATAGTAAATATGATCCAAAATCTTGGAAATAGAATGGAGAAAATGCAAGAAATGTTTAACAAGGACCTAGAAGAACTAAAGAGCAAACAGACAATGATGAACAACAAAATAAATGAAATTAAAAATTCTCTAGAAGGAATCAATAGCAGAATAACTGAGGCAGAAGAACGGATAAGTGACCTGGAATATAAAATAGTGGAAATAACTACTACAGAGGAGAATAAAGAAAAAAGAATGAAAATAATTGAGGACAGTCTCAGACACCTCTGGGACAAGATTAAATGTACCTATATTTGAATTATAGGGGTCCCAGAAAGAAGAAAAGAAAAAGAAAGGGACTGAGGAAATATTTGATAAGATTATAGTTGAAAGCTTCCCTAATATGGGAAAAGAAAGAGTCAAACAAGCCCAGGAAGCACAGAGTCCCTACAGAATAAATCGAGGGAGAAATATCCCAAGACACATATTAATCAAGCTATCAAAAATTAAACACAAAGAAAAAATATTAAAAGCAGCAGGGGAAAAGCAACACATAACATACAAGGGAATCCCTATAAGTTTAACAACTGATCCTTCAGCAGAAACTCTGCAAGCCAGAAGGGTGTGGCAGGACATATTTAAAGTGATGCAAGGGAAAAACCTACAACCAAGATTACTCTACCCAGCAAGGATCTCATTCAGATTCGACAGAGAAATTAAAATCTTTACAGACAAGCAAAAGCAGAGAGAATTCAGCACCACTAAACCAGCTTTATAAGCTGGTTTACAAGCTAAAGGAAATTCTCTAGGAAGGAAACTCAAGAGAAGGAAAAGACCTACAATAACAAACCCAAAACAATTAAGAACATGATAATAGGAACATACATATCCATAATTACCTTAAATGTAAATGGATTCAATGCTTCAACCAAAAGACAGAGACTGGCTGAATGGATACAAAAACAAGACCCATATGTATTATGTCTACAAGAGACCCACTTCAGAATTAAGAACACATACGGACTGAAAGTTAGGGGATGGAAAAACATATTCCATGCAAATGGAAATCAAAAGAAAGCTGGAGTAGCAATTCTCATATAAGACAAAATAGACTTTAAGATAAAGACTATTACAAGAGACAAAGGACACTACGTAATGATCAAGGGATCAATCCAAGCAGAGGATATAACAATTGTAGATATTTATGCACCCAACATAGGAGCATCTCAATACATAAGGCAAATGTTAAAACCTGTAAAGGGTAAATCAACAGTAACACAATAAGAGTAGGGGACTTTAACACCATACTTTCAACAATGGACAGATTATCCAAAATGAAAGTAAATAGAAAAAGAAGCTTTAAGTGACACATTAAACAAGATGGACTTAATTGATATTTATAAGACATTCCATCCAAAAACAACAGAATACACTTTCTTCTCAAGTGCTTATGGTACATTCCCCAGGAGAGATAATATCTTGTGTCACAAATCAACCCTTCATAAATTTAAGAAAACTGAAATCGTATCAAGTATCTTTCCCGACCACAATGTTATGAGACTAGATATCAATTACAGGAAAAAATCTGTAAAAAATACAAACACATGGAGGCTAAACAATACACTACTAAATAACCAAGAGATCACTGAAGAAATCAAAGAGGAAATCAAAAAATTCCTAGAAACAAATGACAATGAAAACATGGTGACCAAAAACCTTTGGGATGCAGCAAAAACAGTTCTAAAAGGGAAGTTTATAGCAACAGAATCCTACCTCAAGAAACAAGAAACATCTCAAATAAAAAATGTAAACTTACACCTAAAGCAATTAGAGAAAGAGGAACAAAATAACCCCAAAGTTGGCAGAAGGAAAGAAATCATAAAGATCAGATCAGAAATAAAGGAAAAAGAAATGAAGGAAACAATAGAAAAGATCAATAAAACTAAAAGCTGGTTCTTTGAGAAGATAAACAAAATTGATAAACCATTAGCCAGACTCATCAAGAAAAAAAGGAAGGAGATTCAAATCAATAGAATTAGAAATAAAAAAGGAGAAGTAACAACTGACACTGCAGAAAAACAAAGGATCATGAGAGATTATTACAAGCAACTATATGCCAATAAAATGGACAACTTAGAAAAAATGGACATATTCTTTTTTTTTTTTTTTGAAGATTTTTAATCACAGTTTCAATTTCATTGCTTGTGATTGGTCTGTTCATATTTTCTGTTTCTTCCTGGTTCAGTCTTGGAAGGTTACACCTTTCTAAGAATTTGTCTATTTCTTCCAGGTTGTCCATTTTATTGGCATAAAGTTGCTTGTAGTAGTCTCTTAGGATGCTTTGTATTTCTGCAGTGTCTGTTGTAACTTCTCCTTTTTCATTTCTGATTTTATTGATTTGAGTCCTCTCCCTCTTTTTCTTGATGAGTCTGGCTAATGGCTTATCAATTTTGTTTATCTTCTCAAAGAACCAGCTTTAGTTTTATTGATCTTTGCTATTGTTTTCTTTGTTTCTATTTTATTTATTTCTGCTCTGATCTTTATGATTTCTTCCCTTCTGCTAACTTTGGGTTTTGTTTGTTCTTCTTTCTCTAGTTCCTTTAGGTGTAAGGTTAGATTGTTTACTTGAGATTTTTCTTGTTTCTTTAGGTAGACTTGTATAGCTATAAACTTCCCTCTTAGAACTGCTTTTGCTGCATCCCATAGGTTTTGGGTCGTCGTGTTTTCATTGTCGTTTGTCTCTAGGTATTTTTTGATTTCCTCTTTGATTTCTTCAGTGATCTCTTGGTTATTTAGTAACGTATTGTTTAGCCTCCATGTGTTTGTCTTTTTTACGTTTTTTTCCCTGTTATTCATTTCTAATCTCATAGCATTGTGGTCAGAAAAGATGCTTGATATGATTTCAATTTTCTTAAATTTACTGAGGCTTGATTTGTGACCCAAGATGTGATCTATCCTGGAGAATGTTCCGTGCGCACTTGAGAAGAACGTGTAATCTGCTGTTTTTGGATGGAATGTCCTATAAATATCAATTAAATCTATCTGGTCTATTGTGTCATTTAAAGCTTCTGTTTCCTTATTTATTTTCATTTTGGATGATCTGTCCATTGGTGTAAGTGAGGTGTTAAAGTCCCCCACTATTATTGTGTTACTGTCAATTTCCTCTTATATGGCTGTTAGCAGTTGCCTTATGTATTGAGGTGCTCCTATGTTGGGTGCCTATATAATTATAATTGTTATATCTTATTCTTGGATTGATCCCTTGATCATTATGTAGTGTCCTTCTTTGTCTCTTGTAACATTCTTTACTTTAAAGTCTATTTTATCTGATATGAGTATAGCTACTCTAGCTTTCTTTTGATTTCCATTTGCATGGAATATCTTTTTCCATCCCCTCACTTTCAGTCTGTATGTGTCCCTAGGTCTAAAGTGGGTCTCTTGTAGACAGCATATATATGGGTCTTGTTTTTGTATCCATTCAGCAAGCTTGTGTCTTTTGGTTGGAGCATTTAATCCATTCACGTTTAAGGTAATTATCGACATGTATGTTCCTATGACCATTTTCTTAATTGTTTTGGGTTTGTGTTTGTAGGTCCTTTTCTTCTCTTGTGTTTCCCACTTAGAGAAGTTCCTTTAGCATTTGTTGTAGAGCTGGTTTGGTGGTGCTGAATTCTCTTAGCTTTTGCTTGTCTGTAAAGCTTTTAATTTCTCCACCAAATCTAAATGAGATCCTTGCCGGGTAGAGTAATCTTGGTTGTAGGTTCTTCCCTTCCATCACTTTAAGTATATCATGCCACTCCCTTCTGGCTTGTAGAGTTTCTGCTGAGAAATCAGCTGTTAACCTTATGGGAGTTCCCTTGTATGTTATTTGTCGTTTTTCCCTTGCTGCTTTCAATAATTTTTCTTTGTCTTTAATTTTTGCCATTTTGATTACTATGTGTCTCGGTGTGTTTCTCCTTGGGTTTATCCTGTAAGGGACTCTCTGAGCTTCCTGGACTTGGGTGGCTATTTCCTTTCCCATGTTAGGGAAGTTTTCAACTATAATCTCTTCAAATATTTTCTCTGGCCCTTTCTCTCTCTCTTCTCCTTCTGGGACCCCTATAAGGCGAATGTTGTTGCGTTTAATGTTGTCCCAGAGGTCTCTTAGGCTGTCTTCATTTCTTTTCATTCTTTTTTCTTTAGTCTGTTCTGCAGCAGTGAATTCCACCATTCTGTCTTCCAGGTCACCTATCCGTTCTTCTGCCTCAGTTATTCTGCTATTGATTCCTTCTAATGTAGTTTTCATTTCAGTTACTGTATTGGTCATCTCTGTTTGTTTGTTCTTTAATTCTTCTAGGTCTTTGTTAATCATTTCTTCCATCTTCTCAATCTTTGCCTCCATTCTTATTCCGAGGTCCTGGATCATCTTCACTATCATTATTCTGAATTCTTTTTCTGGAAGGTTGCCTATCTCCACTTCATTTAGTTGTTTTTCTGGGGTTTTTTCTTGTTCCTTCATCTGATATATAGCCCTCTGCCTTTTCATCTTGTCTATCTTTCTGTAACTGTGGGTTTTGGTCCACAGGCTGCAGGATTGTAGTTTTTCTTGCTTCTGCTGTCTGTCCTCTGGTGGTTGAGGCTATCTAAGAGGCTTGATGGGAGGCTCTGCGGACATATTCTTAAAAATGCACAACCTTCTGAGACTGAACCAGGAAGAAATAGATAATATAAACAAACCAATCACAAGCACTGAAATTGAAACTGTGATTAAAAATCTTCCAACAAACAAAAGCCCAGCACCAGATGGCTTCACAGGCGAATTCTATCAAACATTTAGAGAAGAGCTAACACCTATCCTTCTCAAACTCTTCCACAATATAGCAGAGGGAGGAACACTCCCAAACTCATTCTACGAGGCCACCATCACCCTGATACCAAAACCAGACAAAGATATCACAAAGAAAGAAAACTACAGGCCAGTATCACTGATGAACATAGATGCAAAAATCCTCAACAAAATACTAGCAAACAGAATCCAACAGCACATTAAAGGGATCATACACCATGATTAAGTGGGGTTCATCCCAGGAATGCAAGAATTCTTCAATATACGCAAATCAATCAATGCGATACACCATATTAACAAATTGAAGAATAAAAACCATATGATTATCTCAATAGATGCAGAAAAAGCTATCGACAAAATTCAACAGCCATTTATGATAAAAACCCTCCAGAAAGTAGGCATAGAGGGAACTTACCTCAACATAATAAAGGCCATATATGACAAACCCACAGCCAACATTGTTCTCAATGGTGAAAGACTGAAACCATTTCCTCCAAGATCAGGAACAAGACAAGGTTTTCCATTCTCACCACTATTATTCAACATAGTTTTCGAAGTTTTAGCCACAGCAATCAGAGAAGAAAAAGAAATAAAAGAAATCCAAGTCAGAAAAGAAGAACTAAAGCTTTCACTGTTTGCAGATGACATGATACCATACATAGATAATCCTAAAGATTCTACCAGAAAACTACTAGTGCTAATCAATGAATTTGGTAGAGTAGCAGGATACAAAATTAATGCACAGAAATCTCTTGCACTCCTATACACTAATGATGAAAAATCTGAAAGAGAAATTAAGGACTTACTCCCATTTACCACTGCAACAAAAAGAATAACATACCTAGGAATAAACCTACCTAAGGATACAAAAGACCTGTATGCAGAAAACTATAAGACACTGATGAAAGAAATTAAAGATGATACAAACAGATGGAGAGATATACCATGTGCTTGGATTGGAAAAATCAACACTGTGAAAATGACTCTACTACCCAAAGCAATCTACAGATTCAGTGCAATCCCTATCAAACTACCAATAGCATTTTTCACAGAACTAGAACAAAAAACTTCAATTTGTATGGAAACACAAAAGACCCCAAATAGCCAAAGCAATCTTGAGAAAGAAAAATGGAGCAGGAGGAATCAGGCTCCCGTACTTCATACTGTAGATTACTACTAATCTACAGTAATCAAGACAGTATAGTACTGACACAAAAACAAAAAATATAGATCAATGGAACAGCATAGAAAACCCAGAGATAATCCCATGCACATATAGTCACTTTTCTTTGATAAAGGAGGCAAGAATATACAATTGAGAAAACACCGCCTTTTCAATAAGTGGTGCTGGGAAAACTGGACAGCTACATGTAAAAGAATGAAATTAGAACACTCCCTAACACCATGCACAGAAATAAACTCAAAATGGATTAAAGACCTAAATGTAAGGCCAGACACTATAAAACTCTTAGAGGAAAACATAGGCAGAACACTCTATGACGTAAATCACAGCAAGATACTTTTTGACCCACCTCCTAGAGAAATGGAAATAAAAACAAGAACAAACAAATGGGAACTAATGAAACTTAAAAGCTTTTGCACAGCAAAGGAAATCATAAACAAGACGAAAAGACAACCCTCAGAATGGGAGAAAATATTTGCAAATGAAACAACTGACAAAGGATTAATCTCAAAAATATACAAGCAGCCCATGTAGCTCAATATCAGAAAAACAAACAGTTCAATCCAAAAATGGGCAGAAGACTTAAAAAGATATTTCTCCAAAGAAGGTATACAGATTGCCAACAAACACATGAAAGGATGCTCAACATCACTAATCATTAGAGAAATGCAAATCAAAACTACAACGAGGTATCACCTCATACCGGTCAGAATGGCCATCATCAAAATGTCTACAAACAATAAATGCTGGAGAGGGTGTGGAGAAAAGGGAACCCTCTTGCACTGTTGGTGGGAATGTAAATTGATACAGCCACTATGGAGAACAGTATGAAGCTTCCTTAAAAGACTAAAAATAGAACTACCATACGACCCAGCAATCCCACTACTGTCCATATACCCTGAGAAAACCATAGTTCAAAAAGAGTCATGTACCACAATGTTCACTGCAGCTCTATTTACAATAGCCAGACATGGAATCAACCTAAGTGTCCATCGACAGATGAATGCATAAAGAAGATGTGGCACACATTTACAGTGGAATATTACTCAGCCGTAAAACGAAATGAAATTGAGTTATTTGTAGTGAGGTGGATAGACCTGAGTCTGTCATACAGAGTGAGGTAAGTCAGAAGAGACAAACAAATACCGTATGCTAACACATATATATAGAATCTAAAAAAAAAAAAAAAAGTGGTTCTGAAGAACCTAGGGGCAGGACAGGAATAAAGACGCCCACGTAGAGAATGGACTTGAGGACACGAGAAGGGGGAAGGGGAAGCTGGGACGAAGTGAGAGAGTGGCATGGACATATATACACTACCAAATGTAAAATAGATAGCTAGTGGGAAGCAGCTGCATAGCACAGGGAGATCAGCTTGGTGCTTTGTGTCCACCTAGAGGGGTGGGATAGGGAGGGAGGGAGAGGACACGGGGATATATGTATACGTATCACTGATTCATTTTGTTATACAGCAGAAACTAACACACTATTGTAAAGCAATTATACGCCAATAAAGTTGTTTAAAAAAAAGAATAAATAATGCTTTCATATTCTTCAAAATGATAGTTTTTAATTATCAAGCAATGAATAATTTAAAACAAAAATACATATTTGAAATATTAATAGTTAAAGACTATCCTGAAATATATTTCCATGATAATTTGAAAAGTTAAGCTGATACCACCTTCCTAACACGCTGCGCTTTCTCTAGACTTTAGAAGTAGTTATTTATAGCTCTCCAATCTGAACTGTAGTTATTCTTTGGTTTTATCAGTGTGTTAGATTCCCTCATTTAAATTTTTCATCCCATAAATGCTGGTAGCTATCAATTAGGTAAATAGCCAAAGAAATAGTCAAAGGATGTGTCTAAGCCATTAAAAAAAATAGGATTGTTACCATGTGTCCAGACGGTTCATATATATTGAAGAACTTTCCATAATGACCCATGAATTTATAAGTAATGGTTTATGGACTAGAACCTAGGATACCTAGAACCTAGGATAAGATGCAAAACTTCTGGCTAAGTGTCCATTAATTAGGAAGGACCATGAATGGAAGAGTATATTGAGGGCACCACTAGTATGTTTTCCAAAAATTGAATTATTGACATAGACTTTGAAGACAGAGGGTTATAGTAGTTTCCTAGATGTGGGGTTAGAAGGAAGAACATTTAAAGCTGTTGTAAAATAAATGTCTTTGTTTAATATTTGTAAGCAGTTTTTCCCCCAGTGCCTAGAAAGGCTATTTTCTTCTCCTTTTTGTTTTCCAAAATTTAATACTTCGGTTAATTAGTATGAGCAGACACATTAAACTAGTTTTCTGGCTTCTTAATATCTGTTTAAACAGAGGCTAAGTCATTTGTTTTTCAGTGAATCTTCTCAAAGGAAGGTTTTTTTTAATTGAAAGTTGGAACTTGCCTCAGGACACTCATTCATTCATTCATGTCCTTAATGAGTTGTTTATCACACATGATGTTATCTGCCAGGCTGAGGGCTAATATTTAAGGAAACAGTGATGGCCAGCAGAGGATTTCTAACTCTGAGAATGTCTCCCGATAGAAAAACATGCTAGCTAATCTTGTTCCTTTGTGTTTTAATGTAGATGCATTGGACACTTACTCAAATATGCAAGTTTAATTATTTCCTGCCATAAGTCACAAACAAGGATTACAATCACTAAAGTCAACATATTTTAGGAGTTATTTCACAGAAAATGAGAATAAGTTCAGAAGAACAAATTAGAATTTTACCCAAAGTACACATGAAGAAAGAAGACAGCTTCAGAAATCCTTGATTAATGACAGCCATTTCTAAAATAAAAGCTAAGTAACACAAGAAATTGGAGGCAGAACACAAAGGAATAAAGTAACCCAAAAATTTTTTCTTAATTATTGATGTAAATAAAACAAGAAATTGTCCTCAGACCTTTTAGTCAGGAAAGAAAACTTGGACTATATACTGGGCTGAAACTTTTACTTTTCAGATGGAAAGTACAGATAAGAGAGCTAAAAATTTAACCAATTCTTGAAAAATGGCAGGCCTGGCTACAGAATAATC
Source organism: Eschrichtius robustus (assembly GCF_028021215.1). Taxonomy (NCBI): domain Eukaryota; kingdom Metazoa; phylum Chordata; class Mammalia; order Artiodactyla; family Eschrichtiidae; genus Eschrichtius; species Eschrichtius robustus. The sequence continues at coordinate 136,097,915 of NC_090827.1, forward strand.
TATTTAAATTTTCTGAGTTTGCTCCACTGAATTCAAATACTTTAATCAAACGAAAGCTGACCTGCCAGAGTTGGTGAGGAAGGACTTCTTTGTCAGGTCTTGAGAGGAGATCCCTTCAATTTTCTTCGCAGATAAGTCTCCTGTGGTTTTCATGGGAGAGCAGGGAGGATGTTGGCCTTGAGCTTCACTGTAAGGGGCTCATCGCTCTGCGGCTGCACGTGACACTGACAAGTGCTGCTCTTGCACAGTTTCAGTTTCTCAGTTGAAACTGTAGCTCCTTTCAAATGGGCCTAATGTCTAGAGCTGTACTACAACCATCCAGCCATTCCTTCCCATCCAAGGTACTGCATGTAGGAGGTGCCTCTTCCATGCAATACCTCACAGACACCTGTCTCTGCTGTCTCTCTGGAAGTTGCCTTCTGAAACAGGCCCAGCAGCTGCTTCTCATGAAGCTCCAGCCCAGCCTCCTCTCCCAGCAATCTAGTTCTTTGTCAAGAGCCTAGGTCTTGGAAAACATAAGCTTCAACTCTCTCCCGCAGGAAGCGTATCCTCAGGCCTCCTGGAGCTAAGCCCCGCTGGCCCTCTTTAAAGGGGAAAGAGTAAAATGTATCTCATTCTTTCTTATTTGGAAAACAGAGTTAATTTCTCTTCCCATTGGGTTGTGTGACAGACATACTTAACCTAATTGCCCCTCTCAGGTAACACAATTTTTTGCAATAAAAGCTAAAAATAAATATCAAATTCTCAATACTAGCAGGGAAATTAGAGCTGTGTTATGGCTTTTGGATATAAAAGTTATACAAAACAACAAACAAAAACAAGTAAATAGTAATAAAAACTGGTAATAAAAATGCCTTTGGAATGTTTTTGTTCAGATACATATAATTATGGAATTCAGTTTCCAAGGATGGTTTTCTGGACAGAAGTTTTACACAGAGTATAATCCTTACGGGCTCTTTTTTGTTTGGTTTCAATAGATTTCAACATCAAAGTGCTGTTGCTGTTTCATTCCAATGCCACATGATTGTACTGAGAAGAGTATGTATCAAGTCACTGAGTGAGTGACTAGGGCTCATGTGTTGACCATTTCTCAATAGATTTAGAATTTTTACTCTGCATTTTAAAAGGAAAAAAAATCTGTTGAAATCCAAAGAGGTCACAGTCAAAAGACCAGATTATTCATTTTTTTTGTTCCCTTAGGAAATTGTAAGGAATAATTCTGCTGACCATATTGTTTTGTTCAAATGAGATGTTTTGTTTTTTTGAACAGAAAAGTGTCAAGTTGAAAATGTTCTTTTTCTTTTCTTTATCACTTTGAAAGGATCATTCAACCAAATCAAGCAATTGAAAAAAATGGCGTTTTTTATGTGAACTAAAACTTCTTCACATACCCAGAAACAAATGCTAAATTCCACTTTAATCAGGCCAGATCAGCTACACACAATGGATTACTATCACAATGATCTCTGAGAATCCTGATACTTTGATTCTGTTATAAACTTTGTAAGGCTGTTGTCCTGTATTCTGTTATTAAATTTCACATACTATGATCTTCTAAATCAGCACAGTCACAGCTTAAAAGAGGAAACCAGTTTAAAAAAGCACAGATAAGTGCTACTTCATCTATGTAACTTTTTTTTTTTTTTTTTTTTTTTTGGTACTTAAACCAAAAGAAGTCCAGGAAAGAATGGCTCCCAAAGGATCATAGTTGGCCAACATGTTTTGAGTTGTGAGGTGCAGGTCTTGTCTAGATAAGTGTAGTCTTAGCTTCAAAGATAAAGTATCTATTTTTGTCTTTGCCTCTACTGGTTTTTGCAACACTTCTTTCCTAGTCCATTACATTGAATGATTCCCACTTTTCTGACTAGACTTCATGATTGAAAATAGAGATAAAGAAACTAAATATCTTCCTTATCCACACTTCATCTTCCCATATAAAAGTTTATTTCCTAGCAATATGCTGATGTATTAAAAATAGTTTAATGGATAGTTTTTACATATTTATACTAAAAGTGTAGAATATATCTTAAAATATGACTTTCCCTGGATATACATCTATTTACAGTCTGGAATTTAATCATTCATTAATAAGTATATTTTAAATTTATTCATTATAAATAGATGCCTCTTAAAGTCTGCAATATTAGGGATTGTGAAGGGAATGTGTTCTATGTGACTCCACGGTCCAAACTCCTAATCACTGTGACATATGTCATTGGATTCAACAAGAGCCAATAGCTAGCTAGAGAAGCTGGTCTGGGAGATGTTTGGGAACTCTGTACACAAGAGGGATGCTTAATAGCCCAGGGCAGCTGTGGCATGAAATTACATAGAAATCTATCTCTTCTACTGCCCAACCCCCAACATCTATATGGAGCTCATATCTCCTCTAGAACTTTGATGAATTGCCAGTAATAGTTCTGGGCATCTGGAGACAATAATCTGCCACAGATACTGATGTTCTCTTAAGAGACATTGTTAGCAGTATCAATGTAGAAGTTTGTTTTGTGGGCAGTAGTTGTGAAATTGGCACGAGAGAGGGAAAACATAATGAGTGTTTTGGAATGACTGTGGCTAAATGGAGATTCTTCATATGGAGCCTCTGTAGATGAAGATACCATGGGTACTCTATCAGGACCAAGTGGATCCGGTGATATAAAAAAGTTATTTATATTAACGTAAATTTATTTGTTCCACATATTAGGAAGATCCAGTAGACACATACAACCTACTTCTATGTGAATATGAGATGATCTCCTATATATAACTAATTTTTCAGATAACTAAAAATTATATGATTTTTACTGACGCGTACGTATAATATATATAATATGGATCTCTTTTCAGTTTATCTAGGACCTTGCCAGAGAGTTCAATATTGAATTGGATACATATTGGTTTCTATCACAAGCTTGACTGATTCAATTTTCAGAGAAAGCTTAAGTCAACTCCCTTCTAGACTAATCTTCTACTAGAATGTCACCCCCATGAGAGCTGTATCTGGTCTGTACTATTCACCACTCCCATATCCTTAGTACATAGAACAAAACTAGGCATAAGCATTAATTAAATATTTTTGAATTAATGGATTTCCTTTGACCTTAGATGGCCCATGCTTTATTGTAGTACAAAGGGACATAAGTCTTGTGTCTAAATATTTTTTGCTCCTCACTCACAAGATCTTGTCCTCCATCCCGACATACCTGTATACTCCCATCATCATTCTCTAATCTAATCTCCTCCAAAACCTCAGTTTCCGACATCTGCTTTCCATCTACTACCTCTTAATCATAAATTTACTTTTTCCAGTAATTTGTTGACTTGGTAAAGACCTCCCAATTGATTTTCCCACCATCTCTCCCTGTCCATCATGACCTTCATCTCTTTACTCTCTTTTTACAACTGCTCTATAGCATCTGTCCTCTTCTCTCTTGCCCCTCTCTCCCTTTGCAAAACTCCAATCCTCCTTAAATCCACAACTTAATTCAAGCTTTTGAATGTTCTGGGAATAAAGACATGCAACAATGCTAATTGGATATCTTTATATTTTTTACCACTCTTGGAAGCAATATGTTTTTCCTATTCCTGATGTTTCTTTCCAAATGAGTATAATTCAATTAGCCTAATTCCAGATCTCACTGATTGCCTTATAAGAATTAAATGAGAGCAAAATGACATTATTTCAAATTAGATTCTAAGAGAAGAAAGAGGAGGGGAGGAAAAAGAAGTTACGAGCTAATTTCACTACTTATCATAAATAGAAAAATGAAAAGATAAAGTCAATATCCCCCAAAAAAGGGGATGTCTAAGGATATTATATAAAGGTATTAGAATAATTGTAACTGTGTTAGATCACAAAAATGACCTCCTGTTCTTCATTCCTCTCACTTGCCCTCCTCTATGATTCTGGGCTTCATCATATTATTTCCTTTGGCCCATGAGAAGTTAATGAATATAATTCAAACAGGTTTGAAAAAGTACTTGCCTGTTGCTTCTTAGGCTTTTGCAACTCTGCCTTTGCCATAAGAAGTCTAGTCTTGCCTGCTGGAGGAATGTAAGAAGAATGTAAGATACAGAGCTAAATTGTCCCAGTCAGTAGCCAGCACAGTCCCAGAAATGAAAGTAAATCTAGCTTAACCCAGAGCCACCACCCAGCTGAAATCACTGATCCATACACTTATGAACCGGGTTGATGCTTATTGCTCTAAACATTGAGTTCGGGGGTTTTTTTTGTTTTTTGTTTTTTAATCCAGCATAACAGTAGAAATACAGCAAATACTGTAACCATTTAGAAAAAATGCCAACCTTTATAAATGCCAAAAGGTATACTGATAAACACACACAGAGAAAGAGAATATATAAAACTAGTTATGTAATGAAATTTGATGTGGGTGTGTATAACATACAATAATATAAAAGAACAAAGACCAAAGTTATTATTCATGTTGACAGTTGTGTAACAGCTTAAATTATGTATTGATAGAAAAAAAGAAGTTCAAATTGCCTAAAAAGGAAAATTCAATACTCTGTGCTACATTCACAAAACAGATCTGAAACAAATATTCTGAATGGGTAAAAAGTAAAGAACAAGCAATATTATACCAGGCAAATGCAGATAAAAAGAAAGCAGGTAGACATCTGACAGGTAGAATTTAGACCAAAAAACACTAAAAGAAGAACACAAAAGGACACTTTATAAGGTCATAGATTAAAATTCAAAATGAAGATATAGAATATATTAATATTTGTGCACTTATAATTCAGCAATACTAGTCATACAAGCCAAATTAAATACGTGAGAAAACATAAATAAGTAAATCTAATCATGATTTTTTAGAAAAAACGTTTTTGAAAAAGAACACTATTGAAAAATAGCTAGCTAACTCAAACGTGGTGGCAGTGAGGGAATTGAGGTGGGGGGAGACAAAGCACAATGTACAAAGTTAGAAATAACAAGGGTAAAATTATCATCAAAACTGAGGAAATTATAAAAATAATAATTAAGAGACTTACTTGGTACAATAATGCAAATTAATTTAAAAAAAATGAAAGCTTGGATAATTTTCTCTCTCTACCAAAGGGCTGTGGGAGAGGAGGAGAAGATGGGCTACACAGACCAATTACCATCGAAGAAATAAAGGAAGTACTTGAAAAGAGTGGGTGTTCGTTTTTAATTGTTGACTGAAGTGTTCTTTGTAGGTCAGTGAGGTTAAATTGGTTAACAGTTCTTCAAATCTTCTACAAGTTGTTGAGATTTCCAAATAAGATTTTCGACACTTCTTTTTCTCCTTTAAATCTGTCATATGTACTGTATGTATTTCAAAGCTCTATTATTGTATACACACTGATTTTGGATTCTTGTATCTTTCTGTAGAATTAGTTCTTTTATCATTTTGAAATGTCTTTTTCTCTAGCAGTACACCTTGCCTTAAGTCTTCTTTGCCTAATATTAATAAACATGTAATAGCTACCTTTTGGTTTGTGTATGCATAATATATATTTTTTTCATCCTTATGATTCTCTCTTTATCTTTTTACTCAAGTGTATCTCTAGTAAACAACATCAAATTGGTTTTGATATCTTTATCCAGTTAGACAAATGTGGCCTTTTAATGGGATTTTAGTCAATTTATGTGTATCACAATTCCTGATATATCTGTGTTTAATGAACATATTGTTATTATCCCATGTATTCATTTCTTTTTTTTCATGCATTTTTAGATTAATCAAGTTTTAAAAATTCTAGATGGGGTTTTTTTGTATATATTCTTACACAAATCTTCTAGTATTTCTCTAAAAATGGCATCCCTGATTTCTATTTTTTTAATATTATGTTTATTTTACTAATGGAAAGATAGCTAGTACACCTTCATGTATTCCAGATGAATTTCAGAAAGGAAGAAGAGAAAGGATCATACCAACCATCAGTCTTTTTTTATTTTGGGGGGAACTTTATTGAGGAATATTTTATATATAATAAGTAACACCTGTTTAAGTGTGCAATTCGATAAGTTTTTACGTATGTATACATGCACCCATGAAACTATTACCACAATTGAGATAATGAGCTTATCCACTGTCCCCAAAACTCCCTCTTGCTCCCCTGTGATCCTTTCTTCTTGCCCACTTGCCAATACCCAGACAGTCACTGATCTTCTTTTTATTACTGTAGATGAGTTTTCACTTCTAGAATTTCATATAAACAAAAATATATATTATATACTTTTTTGTACTGGCTCAAGCATATTTATTTTGAGATAAATCTAAATTGTTCCATGATTCAATATCCGTTCCTCTTTATTGCTGAACAGTATTTTACTGCATTACATACCACAATTTATTTATCCGATTCACCTATAGATGGATAGTTGGATTTTTTTTCCTAATTTGAGTCTATTACACATTAAGCCTTCAAAAACATTAAGGTACAATTCTTTATATGGACATGTGCTTTCATTTCTTTTTGCTAAATACTTAGAAATGGAATGGCTAGTCATGTACTAGGTATATGTTCAATGTTTTTACATGAAGTTCAGAAACATGCAAAAGCATGACAAAGATTGTCACAACAAAGTACCACAGACATTTTTTTCCTCACAATTCTGGAGGCTGGAAGTCTGAGACCAAGGTGTCAGCAGGACTGGTTTCTTCTGAGGTCCCTTCTTGGCTTGCAGATGGCCTTCTCCCTGTGTTTTCACATGGTCCTCTCTCTGTTTCTGTGTCCAAATTTCCTCTTCTTATAAGGAAACCGGTTATATTGGATTAGGGCCCACCCTAATGACTTCATTTTAACTTAATTTCCTCTTTGAAGACCCTAGCTCCAAATACAGTCACATTCTGAGGTACTGGAGGCTATGACTTCAACATATGGATTTTGGGGGAACACAATTCAGCGCATAGTAGTGGTACTTGTCAATGAATGCCATTTAAGTTCAGAAAACTATATTGGGCTGATGGAATTGCCAGATCATCAGTAAATGGTAGTGTCTTTTCCAGGTTTGATGAATAACATAGGGTCATATGGTCCATATCTAGGGAGTCCCATGTGTATCTGTGGTTGAGAGGCTGAAGCTTTGGAGGCTCAGCACTCCTGGGCTGCTGGGACAGACAATGAATGTTATTTTCCTCTCAGTCCTTCAAGTAAGTCTAAGTCCCTCTTCAAAGATTAGTACACACACAGACACACTCACACACACACAAACACACGTATTTTCTGCAAAAGCAGTTGGTCCCTTGGGGACAACGATAAGACATATCCACTACAGGTAAGCAGAGAGATTCCATTGTATTAAAAGTGCTTTAGGTTGAAAAATGATGTGGAAGCTCTTCAGCTGTTCCTCAGCGGAGGACTGTGCATGCTCTTGCAAAAAGGAACGTTGACTTTAGAAGGAATATACAACGGCTGCCCATAAGAAATTGCATTCATTCATTTCTGCCCCTGAGTATCACTGCATTTGGGCTGCACACGTTTTCCTTTAATGGCATTGCAAAGAGTCAAATATGAAGGTTCTGGGGCCTGAGCCTCAAATCTTGATATTTGAGATACAGGATAGGAGCCGAGGGGCCTTGTGAGTTTGGAGGATGCAGGAAAGTCACAGAAAGCTCATCAGAGAATGCTTTGTGGCTATGCAGATTGGAAGATGAGATTAAGATGATCCAAGAAGTTGGTGATTTACACCAAGAGTCTTTCAAACAAGCTCCAGAGTTTGGGCGTTGAAAGCCATGTGAGTGCTAGTATAAGATCTGCCTGCCTTTGGGGCAAGCATGAAGCCTATAGTTTGTGTGTTTTTATCTTCAAAAATGTTTTTGTTGTTGAGCTACAGTTGATGTACAATATTACATGGGTTTCAGATGTGCGATGTGGTGATTCACAATTTTTGAAGGTTATACGTCGTTTATACTTATTGTAGGATGTTGGCTATACTCCCCCTACTATACACACACAAAAGCTCTGACAGAGATGAGAAGAATGGTTCATTTGGAGGTACACTAATGGGAAAGGAGTACGAGGAGCCTGCTTGGATGATGGAAATATTTATATCTTGATCTGGATCGTGTTTAGACAGGTAAATTCTTGTATAAAATACATCAATCTGTGTATTTAAGATTTGTGTACCTTACTGTAAGTTATAGTTCAATTTAAAAAACAGTAATAATAATAAAAACAAAATCTGCCAAAAACATTTAGGAGATGTTGGGAGAAATTAGAACACACATAGGGTAATTAATGGTATTAATGAATAACAAATATCACTGAGATGTAATAAGAGTATTTGCAGTTTTATATAAAGTATCCGTATCTTTTAGAGATGCATACTGAAGTATTGTACTTACTGCTGAAAAGATATAATCCCTGAGATCCTTTTAAAATAAACTAACAGGTGTTGGTATAACTCAAACAAGACTGGTAATATTTGATAATTGTTGAATCTGGGATGATGAGTACATTGGTTTAATTATATAATTCTCTCTACTTATGTCTGTATACATTTTCAATAATAAAAGTTTATTTTTTAAGGGACTGTTTAGTTCAGATTTCCATGCTCAGAATATTAACTTCTGGGCTTTTTCCCAAAATGGATTGGTGCAGTCTCTCCACCTTCCATGCTGTGCCTCTCTAGTTAGTAGTAGTAACAGTTGTTGCTTATTGACTCTTAGCAATCACCAGGCTCCAATATAAATGAATATATATGATATATATATCATATATATATAATAAAGTTTAAATGAATAAATACATAAATTAAGTTCTTGTCTCTCTTTTTCTAATTAGCTAAAAGGAAGTCAGACTTTATATTTAAAAAAAAAAAATCTGAATATTGTGAGGGTTGACACAATGGGATTGAGAGCATTGAAAGCATCCAAAAGCTATTTGATTGACTTAATGGTTAAAAGTCAGGGCTTACCCAGGGAAAAGATTGGAAAAGTTGGGAGAGAAGGGTAGGAAAAACTAGAGCCAGCAGTAGCCAGTGGATTCAAGGCAGAGAATTGTAGAGTCTGGGAAAGAAGACAGGAATTGGGGCCAACCAGCCTGCTGGGCTATGTGAGAGGGACTGGGGAAAAGGTTTCTAAAAAAATTTTGTTCTGTGTCATGAATAAAACCTCTCTCGAGCTTTGCTTTTCCTTGCAGTAGATTTTAAAATTTGCTTTGGAGGAAGAAAAAAAAAGTGTTGGTCGGTACACCATATATCTATTTATTTACATTTCCAAGCAAGTATATTAAAGTCTCTGAGAAGTCCTAATAGAAAACAACACTCAAAAATTTTAACCCAGAAATACCAGAATTATTTGTCCACCCATCCCTGAACACACACACTCACTTTTTGGCCCCTATGATCATCTTCTAAGTCTAACACTTGGAACACTGTTTGGAAGTGTTTCCTCAGATTTACTACTCAATTCATGTGTGCTTTGGTTCAAAACCTCCCTCTGCCTGTTGCCAGGACTCTGCCTGATCTTCTCTCTCCTGATCTGCAGCTAGCCTGTGACTATCCAAGTCCTGCTTATAAAGCAATCTTTTCTCTTATATTTTTAACAGTCATATTTTCAAATATCCTATTTTATGTTCTTATTTTTATGTTGTATCAGTACATATTCCAATTAAATTACCTTTCTGGTGAGTTTCAATTCTGAAATCCTAATTTATTTTTTTGATTTTGTGGAAAAGAGTTGCTTCATAGGAGAAAAATGGCGCAGGAGGAGAATGCTTCCCGGGGAATAATATTTCTAAGGGAGAATGAAAGTCTTTCCTTTGATAGAATAAAAAATATGCTATTACAATAATTTATAACTCAAGTAATTGTGGGTCTGCCCTACTCTAGATCACCTTAGGAAATTATTTTTAAAATAGCGCTAAGAAAGCTGGTACTATGTCATTCAGGAAGCTGCAATAACACTTTGGGGACTTAATGGCCTCGGCTCAATCACACAGATGCCCTGATCACAAACAATGTTTGGTGGCAAAGGTCCATAGTTACAGGAATCATGCTAATCCTTTCATAGTTTCAGGGTGATTGCTGTTCTGTAAGCTGAACTTACCTGGATATTTCAGTTAGGTCCTTTTTTACAAGACTCCATGGAAAGATTTAATAATAGGAAAATGTAGAGAGTGAACATATTTTACTAAACTGGAAAAGGCCAGAAAACTGCCTTTAAAGAGTTCCTTAATATAAAAACATGGAGAGAAAGACAAATATATGATATTGCTTATATGTGGAATCTAAAAAAATGATACAAATGAGCTTATTTACAAAACAGAAATAGAGTCACAGATGTAGAAAACAAACATGGTTACAGGGGATAGGGAGTGGGGAGGGAGGGATAATTGGGAGATTGGGATTGACATGTACACACTACTATATATAAAATAGATAACTAATAAGGACCTACTGTATAGCACGGGGAACTCTAATCAATACTCTGCAATGACTTATGTGGGGAAAGAATCTAAAAAAGGGTGGTTATAGGTATATGTATAACTGATTCACTTTGCTGTACGTCTGAAACTAACACCACATAGTAAATCAACTGTACTCCACTAGAAAATTTTTTTAAATAGAGAAAAGTATTTTAGAACCACAGAATTGACCCATTCACTTAGACTTTATTTGCTGCCTTGTATTAGTATTTATATTTCCACACATGGTTTTTCACTTTCCTCATTAAACTGTAATAACCTGAGAATAGGAACCATATTTGATATGGCTTTGCATCCATTGAATTGTCCAAAGCAGGGTGCAGTTACCTTGAAACACATAGTTAATGTCTGGGAGAATGAAGATGAGTTTCAAAAGTCAAGAAAAATCAGCAGTGTACCTAATGTCCAAGGAATTATAAGACAGATATCAGGCAAAAGGTGTACTAGGAGGAATATAATGAAGAGCCTAAAGACAGGAAAGTGACTGTAAAGCATTAAAAGAGAGGCATTGGGTTTGAACAAAAGAGTATAGTGGCTTCAATAAAAGTAGTTTAACTGGAGTTAATATATGCTCAAGTTCGAGATCAGGATAATGTGACAGGGAGAAAACAGATGATTATTCAAGAATTTTTATCAGAAAAAAATACAATAAAGGTTAATAAAATGAGATTATTGAATAAGATATTGAGAAATTAAGTATGTCAGAACCTGAATACTTGGTGTTATTTAGAAGAAAAGGGGAAGAAACTGATGAGAAAATTTTGAAGTTATTATAAGAACAATTGTGATCATTGGAGATTACAAATAAAATTCAGAATGTATTGAAGTTTAAATTCAGAAGTGGATAGCCTATCTTTCTGAGTCTTGCAAAGGAGAGAGGTGTAGTTATCGTTTGGAGTAGAAATTTGAGTTTTTTGGTATAAACTTATACCAAACTTCAATCTAAAAACAGCATTGACAATCACATTGAATTTTGAGGTAATTATAATAAACTTCAATCTAAAAACAGCATTGACAATCACATTGCATTTTGAGGTAATTAAAATCAGCCATTCCCACAAAATTCTTTATCCATTATCCCATTATATAATTGACTTTTTCCTTAACTTAGCTTGAAATTCTTAACATTAGAGTCACTTCTTCAAATAAGACAAGAAAACTAGAGAAAATTTTTGAAGCCTTCATTTACAAAGCACATAATTTACAAGGGCACAATGCTTTCTCTGAATTTCCTCCAAATGTATTTATGCAAGATATCTATTATTTTATTTGCTAATCTTGAGATATTAATTATACTCTTCTCTTTCCAAAAATAATTTATTTTGACTAAAGTTGATGTTGAAGTCTAGAAAGAAAGTAGAATGAGAAAAGGTGAGAGTTGAGATATTTGAGTTATTGATTAATTAATCTTGGTTGAACTAGAGATAGCTTTAGAATTGAATATAAGGCTTAGAGTGGAGGGCGATTTGCAAGGAAAAACAAAAATAATTGAACATAAGATTATGGCATGAATAGAAGGAATCTATATTGGATTCAGCAAAAATCGTACTGACAAACTTACATCTAACAACAGTTAAAATTACACTGATATGCACAGTCTACCTCCTGGAAATGATGCCAGGAAAGCATTTTCCTTACCATCAAACAATAGGACTTTGTTCTGCCAAACGTGACATCACCACGTTTCTGCACTCAGTCTGAAGGAAGCGTCTGATCGTTCTTCTCTCTTCTAGAATGATATACTTGTGCCTGGACAGAGCTAGTATTTCTATAAGGAACTTTAGGAATGGATGTGAAAAGAAAGAAAAGGAAAAAATAAAACAACGATTTTAGAAAATAACACAGAATTCCATATTCTAGTATCATTTGTATCTTTTTATACTTATATTAGAAATTTTTTACTTCTTACACAATATTTTATCATTCTAATAGGATTATCTTGCTATGTTCATTTATTAATAGTTACTTGAGCTATTAAAATATAACTTTGCTTTCCCCCCTTGGTGTCCATACGTTTGTTCTCTACATCTGTGTCTCAATTTCTGCCCTGCAAACTGGTTCATCTGTACCATTTTTCTAGGTTCCACATATATGCATTAATATATGATATTTGTTTTTCTCTTCCTGACTTACTTCACTCTGTATGACAGTCTCTAGATTCATCCAAGTCTCTACAAATGACCCAATTCCATCAGCGGGGGGGGGGGGTGGGGGGAGCGGTGATGGTGTGATGAATTGGGAGATTGGGATTGACATATATACACTAATATGTATAAAATGGATAACTAGTAAGAACCTGCTGTATAAAAAAATAAATAAAATAAAAATTAAAAATTCAAAAAAATATAACTTTGATAATTTATTTCTCTATTGTAAATTAATGAAACCACTAACATTTCTGATTAAAATGCAACATATTTGGAGGGACATTTGCTGTATACATTGACTGAGTAGTCTTTGGATAATTTTACAGAATTAGTCTTTGGATATTTTACAGTAGTCATAATAAAACAATTTAGTTACTTAGGAACGTGTTTCTAATAATTAAATACAACACATTCAGTAAAGTTTAATAAATGTTAACAATTTTGAATTTTCATTTTCTTTACATTGCCTAGATTTTAAACCTCTATTCTTGAAACAAGTTATTAGTGTTGCATGTTAATTAAATATCACCCTTTGATAGAATAATAAGAAAACTATTATCAGTAACCAGCTCATTTTAAATAATTATTGCACAAAAATAAGGTATTTCACTTTAAGGAGGTTATTTGCCAAAATTTATAGTACAGTTACATGTCTTTTAAAAATTCCGATAAGTAGCACTCGCATTTGAAATGTATCACTTGGTCCAAAGATTAACATTTCATCCAACTTAAGTGAAACAGAGGCTTGAAAAATAGAGACATGAATGTACCAATAGGTTTCTTGTTTTCTTCAGCTCTGCCCTCTAGGCTTCTCACTGTGGCCCTAGGCTCAGGCCCAGTCCTTTTGCCATCCACCTCAGTAACTACACCTCTTCCCACAGCACTGATACAACAGTTCAACATCATTAGCTTAAATCCTACCTTTGGTGTGCTGTCCTGGGTGTTCAACTAACCAGGACACATATAAAATGTCTAAAATTCAACTAATTACCTTCCTCCTGAAGACACAAATAAGTCTTGCCACTGCTTAAATTTCTAAAAAAAAAAAAATTCCGGTAAATATTTATAAAGTCTTGCTACTTTGGTGCAAGTTGTGGTACTTCATGTGCAAAGAAGGGCACATAACTATGGCTTGAAGGAAATGAAAGCTTACCCCCAGGAGGCTGAGGTTGTGTTGGATGGTCTACCTAGGGGAAATAAAGGAACACCACAGTTTTCAGGTAAATATTACAACTACAACTTTATTTTTATTTAAAAGAATGGCAACGGAGTCTATAAAAAGTTGCTAAAGGCACTATTTCCATGGTCAGAAAAAATATATATAAATAATTTCTCCATGGAAGGAGATTCTAAATAAGCAGCCAAAAATTAACAAAATACTATGTTTCTATTTTCAAAGTATTTCATGTCAGGAAAGTCCCAAACTGTCACTCTTAAGGATTATCTACTTTTTAAATTGTCATTTAATAGCAAAGAAATGCCTTTGTGGGTTCTTGGTTTTAGGAAGATATCTTATAACCAATCCTTCTCCAGAAACACCCTCACATCCAGAGCCATGTAAATGTTCTAACAGAGTGTCCTTTCAAAATAGAGATACAAATATTTATAGCTTATTCCAAACATAGAAACACAGATAACAAACATAACTACATATTTTTATGTGATTTGAGGAGGCATTTTTCTTCCAATGAAGAAGATATAAAAATATGAATTAATTTGTTTTAAGAAAACTCAAAATAGTTTATTTTCTTGAATAAAAAATTCATATTTGATCTTACAAATAAACACAAACTCTGCTACCTAATTTCCTAATATTTTCCTTGTCAATCTCATTGTGAAATCATTCAAGGATTTGGAGATCCTTTTATCTAAAGTAAAGAGATGCCAGCAGTGTGAGAGTCATCTGGGTGCTTATTACAAATGCAGAATCTCAGGTCTCAACTCGGAGAGACTGAATTAGACTTTGCTTTTAACAAGATCCTCTGGAGATCAGAATGAACATTAAGCGTGAGAAGTGATGATGTAGATCATAGTGGTAGTAGTAAGAAAGAATAAATCTGGTTGGGATAATTTAAAAACTTGATTAGGAAAGTCGATTTTAGACAAAATTGTTGGACCTAAGTCATTTCTTGGAGATACATCATTTAATTTTGGCTTAAGTCTTATAACTTAACTGCCTTCACAATGTTACCATACTATCTAGCTTGTAAATATTTCCTACATAATTTGGCTTTCATTTTTTCCATATGGGAGGTTGGAAAAACATAAATTACCTTTCAAGCATTTCTACACTATATTGTGCTGAAGTATTATGAGATAATAGTTGTGAAGAATATCAGGAATCTTAGATAAAAGTGGTCTTAAATTTATTGTTTGTTAGCCTTCAGTAATTAGGTAAGACAGTTGTACCACTAGAGCGTTGTGGAAAGGCACTAACTGGGAGAAATGTGTGTTATCACCTCTTTTATTTTTATTATGTTCAATTTCACCCTTGCCCTTCAGCCTCCACTCTGATGAATATACACAATTCCTCCAAAAGATGAACTATTATTATTGTCCTTTGTTAACACATTTTTCTAGTTACAGACGTGGAGTTATGTACACATCGGTAGGAGACCAAATAAGTGTTCACCTCAAACCCTTTCCTAGCCTCAAATGCACAGCACTGCAATGTAATGTAATTTCCAACTCTTTGATCAGTTCTGTGTAATCCCAAGAAAAAATTGCTTTCTCAGATTTGGATATCCTGACTTTAAAATCTCCTTCAGTCTCTTGCCAGTTCTAAACTGGAATAGGTTTGAGTGTGAGTGACATGAGTGAGAGGTGACTGATCTCTGCCACCCATCATTGTGAAGGTTGCAAAATTAACTCACTTTCGCTTCGTCAGTGTAGATGGAAAGAATGAGAGAAAGTCACAAAAATATGCATTATTTCATGATATAGTTTGTTAATTATGCTCACCTCTATTTTCTATTTGTAAAGATACTTGATAGCCTTTTCTGTTAAGTGCAGTCCCAGTTTTCATTAGTGAGTTTTGCAGCTGCTTGGTGTTCCTGGCAGGCAACACCATTTAAGGCTGTGTAAGTCTAAAATGTTTTCCCTAACGTTTCAGTTCATATTGAAAACAGACACACACTCTTGAATGTTTAAAGCAGAATTGTTTCTGGCCAAATTTTCAGTGTCAACACAAAATACTGCAGAAGAAATTACATTTTAGTTTTCTTTCTTGTTTTTTCTCCTTTGAGGATTTCAAAAATCAAGAGAAAAATAGAGGAAGAAAGAGGTGAAGGAAAAAGAGAAGAAAGAAAAGAAAACCCGCTATGTATTTTAATCCAAGTTTAATAGATTAATTTTAAGGAAATAATAAAAATCTATTAAGTTTTCCCAAGGAAGTTAATAGAAATTGAATGCTTAAAGAGACCTGCTTCTAAGAATGTGGAACATACAAAACTTTTAGAGAGACAAGTTAATCCTTAAATAACATAATTCACTCTCTAGTGTCTAGGTGATTAATCAAAGAATATCATTTCAATGATTTTCTTCATAGAAAAATTAGAATGGATTGACTATCAAGAACAGCAGCAAAAAACTGATCTTAAAACTACCTCACTATTGCCTGTATCATTGTACAACTGATCCTTAAACAATGTGAGGGTTGGAGGTGCTAACCCTCTGTGCGGTGGAAAATCCAAGTAACTTAGAGTCGACTCTCCATATACATGGTTCCTTTATAACGGGGGTTTCATGTCTTGGATTCAACCAATGAAGGATCATGTAATACTACAGTATTTATTGAATAAAAAAAGAAATCCATGTATAAGTGGACCCCCGCAGTTCAAACCCATGTTGTTCAAAGGCCAACTGTCTGCAACTAAATTATAATAGGAACCCTTTAGTTTCTAAGACTAGTTTTAAGATGATAACAGAATAGTTTTTTTTTCAGATGAAGTTACATTTGTATACATCATGCCTCTTAATAAAATTACCTTGGAATGAAGGAATTTAATTGTTTAAAGGTATGGAAATGCATATTCAGGAAAGAACAGAAAAGAGGAATGTTTTACAAAGAGGAAAAAAAATTCTTATTGAAGAGAAATACAATTTCTAAAAATTTTATATTTGAAATTTGCTTGCACTATACTCAAAAAGATTTGTGTCATAAAGCTTGTTAATATTTCATAATAAAATGATTCCCTTTAAAGAACGTTAGTAATATCCCAAACCATGTAGTAAGAGGGTCTCTCTTTAGTATCAGAAAATATAAAATCTTGTTTATATAGGCAGTTGGCTTTTGGAAACCAGAGTTAATCTTTCCTATTGTTTTGAAAATTTTCTCTTTTTAATTGTTTTAATAGAATGATGTAGTTGGCAATTTAGAATATACATTTTTTCTTTTAAAACATAAAGTGATAATTTGTTATGAAAATGTAATGAATGTGAAATGACAAGGCAAATGAAGAATGGAGATGGTACAAGTGATACCCAGTTAAGCCCATGAAAATGGCCAAACTTACATCTGATGAATGTAAAAATGATGAAAGACATTGAGTAATGGTCACATGCACATTTGGATTCCAGGACTTAAATATGTGGATGTTGGCAGGGGAAAGAGAAGCTGATCAGTAACAAACTATAAAGATAGAATGGGTAAGAATGTTACACCTTCAGTAAAAGGGGAGCAAGAAAATATCTGTCTGTTGCCAAAATGAGACCAAAAGAAGCCATGCTCCAAATTTTGTCATCATAGGCCTGCTCCCAGATAGACCAGGAACTCTAATTTATATTATCCCCACACACACCACCACATTTTGGGAAAACCCAAACCAAGAAATACTACTGAAGTGTTTCTAGGTTTGCAGTGTCCCTTGATGCTAGAAAGAAACAAACCTAAGATTTGCCTGAGGAAAGTGTGCTCAGCTTTGGTCCCTTGAGATTGCCACATGTTAAATTCTCGATGTTTAAAATTTAGATCAATTACATATGAACAGAAAAAAAAAAAAAAAAAAAATATATATATATATATATATATAAATGGACCACTATGAGAGAAAATCAATAGAGGAAGAAGAAGCTTATTTAAACCATCCTTAGGAGAAAGTGAAATTATGAGATACAGGATATAAAGTAGATCTACATGAAGCAATTTAAAGAGATAAAATATGAAGTCAATAAGCACGGTAGAGGGACAACCAAAATGACCAGGGATGATAGAAAATAAGTCAAAAAGAATTTCTAGGAAAAAAAAAAATCTTGCAAAGAATGGGAGAAAGGACAAATGATGTACAGCTGAAGAGAGAATTAATAACCTGGAAATTAAAGGTGAGGGAATTCCCCAGTATTCAACAAAGAAGACTAAAGAAACAGAAAACATAAAAGAGATGTTGCGACACGGAATATAGAATGACAAAGTCTACTGAGATACTGTGATATAATAACAACTATATATTCGATCTTCATCCCTGGTTCCTGGCACAGAGCTCCTAAAACCTTTGTAATTTCTTGTGTGATAAGGGTGACAGAAACATCAATTGCTATAATATTTTGTCTTAGTCCCCAGTTCCTGACACAAGAGCTTCTAAGACCCTTGGAATCATCCAGTGTCTTTTTGTGTGCTAATGAAATGACTGGTGGCTGAGGACCCCTAGATAGTTTCAGGATTGGGTCCAGAAAGACTAACCATGTGATTAGAGGTTGGTGATTTCAGCCCCTCCTGCAACCTCTAGGGAGGAGAGAGGGGTTGGAGATTGAGTTGATCACCAATAGCCAATGATTTAGATAATCATGCCTTAATGATGAAGCCTCCATAAAAACCCTAAACAATAGGGTTTGGAGAGCCTTTGGGTTGGTGAACACATCCACATGCTAGAAGGATGGCACACCTCAACTCCAGGGGACAGAGCTCCTGCAATTGGGACCCTTCCAGATCTCACCCTATGTACCTCTTCATCTGGCTGTTCATCTGCGTCCTTTATAATATTCTTTATAATAACCTGATAAATGGAAATAAATGATTCTCTGGATCTCTAGGGACCTGTTTACTTGGAACCGGCATCTGAAGAGGGGGGCAGTCTTGTGGGAATCAGCCTTTAAGCTGTGGGGTCTGCACTAACTCCAGGTAGTTAGTGTCAGAATTGAATTAAACCGTTGGATACCCAGTTGGTATCTTCAGAGAACTGGAGAATTGGTTGGTGTGAGAAAAACAAAACAAAACAAGCATTTGGTGTCAGAAGTGTTATGAGTATAGGAAATAGGTTTCTTTTATCTACATAACTGTAGTGGGACTCACAGAAGGAGAAAAGAGACAAACAGACAAATAGACAATATTTGCAAATAGACAATATTTGCAAAAATAATGGCTGAAAAGTTTCCAAAATTAAAAACAAAAATTTGGTCCCAGAGATAATGCAACACAGTAAGATATCTAAAGAATAATAATCCAAAAGAAATCCATGTCTAAGCTCATCATAGTGAAACTACAGAACGTCAAGGGCAGAGACAAGAAGAGCCTGGAAAAAAACAGGGCACATCACCTAAAATAAATGAAATCCATGTTGCTGGAAGTTTTCTCACCAGTAACAACGAAACAAAGACTTCAAAAATGTATCTACCTGGACATTTGTATCCCAGAAAAGTAGTCTTTCAATCGAAATTGCAAATTTAAAACTTTTTTACAAAAACTAAAATAGAGAGTTCACAATGAACCAAACCTCGGTAAAGAAACTTATAAATTATCTTGTCTCAAAGGAAGGAAAATGATCCCATGAGGAATATCTATAGTCAGAAACAAATGGTGAAAAAAGACATGGGTAGATAAAGAATAATGTAACAAATTTGGTCTGAATAAAAAATAAATAATAATGTTCAATCTGTGAGGTTAAAGTAATACAGGATGAATGAAAATCTGGACAAACATAACATTTTCAGCGGGGATTTACAGTTGAAGTATCCTAAGATCTATTATTTGTGAAGCGAATATATGAGTATTAAATTCAGCGGTAGACTTTGTAAGATATGCTTGGCAAAATTCAAATTTAACCACTGGAAGAAACACACAGAGTATATACTTTACAAACTAGTAAGACAATGTGAACTTTAACAAAACAATCATAACAAATCAAGGCAAGGAATAAGTAGGGGAACATTAGAAAAATGCAAAAGCACCAAATATATCAGAAATATATCAAAATATATTGATAATCACAATAAATTTAAATTGGTAAATATACTATTTTATAAGGATTAGATAATACCTTTTAAACATCTATATAAAATTCTGCAAAAAATTCAGATATATGCTATTTACAAGAGGCACACTTAAAATATGGGAATTTTGAAAATAAATTGAAGACATAGCAATGTTAAAAATAAATGCTTTCAAAAATACCAGAAAAATAGTCACAAAAAGAAAGCTGAGAAGAGTTGTGTTAATATAGAAAAGGTAGACTTTGACAAAAAAAAAAAAAAAGTTATTAGGAGACAAAGTCATTATAAAATGATACGTTTAAAAAAAAAAGGTTAATTATAATTCAAAATTTGAGTATATCAAATTAAATAGCCTTCAAGTATTTGAGAAAACTTCAAAGAGAAATTAAAATGTCCAGGATCAGTGTTATTAATGTGATTAATTTATAATATAATCACATTATAATATAGAAGATAGACTATTTCAGTGTTCCTCAAACTTTAACGTTCATATAAGAACCAATTCAAGATCATGTTAAAACGCAGATTCTGGTGGAGTAGAACTGGCTTGGAGACTGCAGTTCTGAAGCTCTAAGAAGCTCTCTCCTGATGCGGGTGCCCCTAGTTGGTGGATTACAATTCGACAAGCAAGGACAGCAGAGAAGGAAAATCTTTCTATAAGTAGAGTTTCAAGAAGTCCACTTACTCATTAGCTTTGTATCAGTACACATGGATTCCTGAAGGCTGGCAAAATGAATGGCTGATTGTGTCCAAAAGGAGGAAAATTGGTGACAAGGAGGTCTTGGGGAGAGGTGTGTAGATAGATCCACTTGAGTGGACATAAAATGCGTCAAGTGAGTGCCACCAGAAAGCAACCGCTGCAGAGAAGTCACTTAACAAACAGGTGGAAAATGTAATTTACCTGGTGGGTGTCAGCAAGTCTCTGTTCCTGAGCCCCTGAGAGTTTGCACAAAGGGTCTATGAACAGAGTGGTCATAGAGGTGGAGGATAGGTACGGTCCAGCCACATGGGTTCTCTCTCAATAAGGCCAATCTAACTAGTGCCACTTCAGAATAACTAACCTGCTAGTAGCAAAAATTGACGTTGAGCCCTTGATGTGGAACCACTTCACAAGAAGACCAGGTAATTCCTTAGCAACAAGTCATGTGAATAGGACTTCCTTCTACCCTGAAGGCAGCAGCAATGTGAACTCCAGATATAAATTTTCTTTTCTTGCCTGCAGTGCTTCTGCTAGCAGTATCATCTAAAGTTTAGGAAAAGTTTGATTTATTAACAGGTGATCAATAACTCATAACATCACCTCAGTGGAAGGACATATTGCACAGTAAAATAAGTACATCAATGGGTGTATGACCAAATACCAATTAGAGTGTTGTAATGGCCCACTGAAAGTTCAGTTACAACAGGGATTGACAAACGTTTTCTCTAAATGGTCACAGAGTCAATACTTTAGGCTCCACGTGCCACAGGGTCCATGTTACACCTAATTCTGATATTCTAGTGGGAAAGCAGCTAGAGACAACGCTTAAAATAACTGTAGTATCTGTACTCCAATAAAACTTTATTGACAAAAGCAGGTGGTGGGTCAGATTTAGTTTGTTGATCTTTGAGCTTCAGCATCATCTTGGGAATGACCCTCTATCATTTGGGCATTGACCTTTAGAACAGGCTAAATGAAACTAAACCAACAGCTATGTATCTAGTAATATGCCACCCAGGGACCAAGGGGTGAAAATATGATTGATACTTCTTCCCTTTATCCAAACAACTTACCTGCAGCATTCATGCTTCCAACCCTTGCACCCTTAGATACTGCTGAGTTTAAGGTGTTGGTTCTCAAGGTGGTGAACACTGCCAACTGTGGAGCACAATGATGGAAGCTATGGTTCTCATCTGATTGCTTTGGCCTCCTCACGCAACCCTTGGTTAAAGGACACGGTAGCTGATGTGTGGTCCCACTTTTAGGCAGGTGCTTCACACAGGCTTTCTGTACTGTTCTCAGGAGGTTCTAGCAGAATAGTGCCCCTATAATCTACCGTGGTGATTTGGATAATTTCCACTTACATTGACATTTCTGCTATCCCTGTATCAGTCTCCCTGATTGTTCAACCCTGCTGTTTGGGCTGACTTCCAAAATAAACTACCTGAATAAACATTTTACGTCGGCTTCTACTTAGGAAAAAAACTAAGCTAAGAAAACTAATATACTAATAATGCCTAGAGTTTAATATAAAAGTGTTTACAAAGATAATGAGAAAAGACATAAACAAATTATAACATGAAATTTGGAAACTTATAAGACATACATTCTTAAAAAACTAAAGAAGAAATTGACCTCCTGATCTTTTATACCTGGGAAAGGATTGATTGAATTAATCATTTAAAATTCTGCCATGAGAGGAAAAACAAAAGCAAAACAGAAACAGCCTGTCTGGGTCTGTCAAAATATTAAGAATATTTTTGAAGAGTCTGTCAAAATATTAAGAAAGAAGTAGAAAGAAAACAAAGAAAGGGTATATTTTTCAAATTTGTTAAACAAGTTGGTAAAACCCTGACAGCAAAACCATACCAAGTTCTCTTAACCAGTTTCTTTTAACCAAGTACTTTGATTACTAGTATAACTTTCCATATTAGCATATTAAGGAGAAAAAAAAATCATGTGCTTATTTCAGTAGATTCAGCAAAAGCATGGATAAATTTCAACGCTTATTCATCACAGAGAGTTGATATAAGATTACAAATAAAAGGGAAACTTCTTGAACCTATAAAGGATAATTACTAAAAACCTAAAGCAAATATAACACTCAATTGAATTGATAAAACATTTAAAGCATTGTCTTTAAAGTCAGAAATATGTGTGCCCACTACCCCCAATTTTATTCAACGTAGTACTTTAGGTTTCAGCAAACATAACAATAGGCACAAAAAAGATACAAAATAAATGGGTATACATAAAGAAACAAACTAATATTTTTAATTGATGTGATATATTTAGAAAGCCAAAATAGTCCCCCAAAACTTATCAGATTTAATACTATATTTTAGCCAGTATATTTATTATGTTTATCATTGTAAATTATTATCAATGATTCTGCATTTTACATTTAATTTTATTAAAATGTATACTATTAGTCAATGTCATCCAGAATATAATTGCTTTCCAGAAATTACATTTATGTTGTAAGTAAAAATAAATTATTATATAATGCCTTTCATCATTTTAGCATGTACACATGTTATTTGTCTGAAAAATCAAGTCTTTTTCTGCCACTGCCTTAAGGATTCTTCTTATAAAACAAGGATTTAGAGTGTTGAATGAGAAAAGACGTTATTCATCTTATTGAATAGTAATTATGAATATCAAAGAGAGGAGAGTCACCAACGAGCCTTTTAAGAATCATAGCAAGATTCAATAATTTTTTAAACGTATCATAAGTAAAAATCATTTCATATATTGAAAATTCATCACTGTTATAAATTCTGATATGATAGTTCTACTAACAATATTTCATAGTATTAAACACAATCAGACATTTTGTTGTCAGGAGTAAAAATAGCATCTCTGTGAATATGATGCTTGTATTTTGACAATAGTAGGTTATTATATAACAATATCACTAAAACTTAAAATATATTTATGACTGCTCTAAAGTTCTTTTTAATAACTATTATTTTCCTCCTTTATAAAAAAGATTTAGCACTCTTGTACTGAAAAAGTAAATGGTGGATTATGCCAGGCATCTCCTCTTACCTTTCAAATGATGAACTATTTTACAAAATCAAGGTTTTGTTTTTTTTTTTTTTTTTTTTTTTTTGCAGATATTTTGTAGATAATTGATAGGAAAGGATAGTGAGTAAAAGTGAAAAATAAGATTTGGAAGAAAAATGTAAACACAAAAATGCGAGATGAAAGTATTAGAGGAAGAAATTGTGCTGTGTGTTAGAAACGCTGTTTTCTCCTCTCCACTCGATGCGTCTTCTAGCAAGCACATCTTCCAAATGGCCTTAGGGATAAAGTTCTGGATGTAAATTACATTCACTTGTGCAAGAACTTGGCAGATGAAAGTGGGACAGAGGCCATCTTGTGGCAGCCAGCTCACAGAGACCCTGGACCGAGGCCGACTGGCCGCTGCAGCTAATGTTGTCACCAGAAGCATGGTGTGAGGGGCAATTGTGGTCTCAGTTGTAGTGACAGCAGCAGCAGCGAGCTGAACACTGAATTGCAAATAGGGTTCTGTGGCCTTTAACTCAATAATCTAATGGTTATCTCAGCCTCTGATCCTCCAGAACCTTTTAATGTATTTCTATATACTTACTTTCCTTGTTATATCTGGAGCTAGTATCCATTTCCTCTGCTAATTCCTGGCTGATTTAGGGAGAGGGTGACATCCTTCTGGTTGCTTAATTTCTCTTCATGTTAAGTACTCATGGCTCATCTACTCTCCCACTGAAACTGGGGTACCCTTTTTTAATTGAGGATGGCCTTTCTCAATAATGTATTTATTTATTATTGGAGAATGCTTCAGCTAATGCTGAATTCTACACTTCTGCAGCTTCCTAAAATTATAACTTTGTTGTTCTTATGTAAATGCAACTAAATACAAAGCCCAATTTAGGTAAAAAGGAAGGCAGTAATATCTCAGGCATCAAATCATCTCTTGGTTTGGTGATATGCCAGACCTCAGCACGTGTCTGCCAACTATTCATCTCTCTGTGTGCCATGGCTAATGCATTTGCCAAACGTTCCAGGTGTCAATTGCTTTACTTATGCTTTGTTGGAAAGGATAAAAAGAAACACACTAGGAAATATTGCCAATTAAGAAAAATAGCTTTTTTAATGGGGACGTATAATTTTCTCCTTAAATTCCACTGGGTACTTAGCTTTCAGATTTTCATATGTTTTGCAGATTCGGAGATGATTTTCCAGTTTGGCATGTGCATAGTTTGGCCACGTTTGAATATGTGCATAAGAAAATAAATTTACTGGGCAGATCAATCTTGGTTTCTGCCATATTGTTGTTTCTCTACGGGAAACGGCTCCATCTCCACCACTGGCTGAGGAAAGCCATGGAGTGGCCCTGGTCAGTACCTCATAATCCACCCCAAGAGCCAGATGTAGTAGGTCTGCTGTGGACAGCTGACCCAGTGACAGATAACATAGAGTATTACTAAGGATCTATAAGCTGTCTGGTACTTAACGATCTATCCAAGCAAAGATTATGATGATTAGCTTGGCAAATCAGATATTCTTTCTTAAGAATTGAACTAGTCCAGTCCATTAGTAGTTGGAAAACTGAGAGGACCAACAAATTGAAGCAGAGGAAGTTGAAGAACTAAGCTTGTTCAATTTTTTTTTTTCTTTTTAATTTTTGATGGTATGATTTGAAAATGGCTCTTAAAACCACTTAAACAATATAGATTACCAATGAATCACATACTGAATATAGACATTGAAAAATATTATTTCATTTGAAATAGGCTTAAGATATTACTCTTGAATTCAGGATCCCAAAAAACCCTTGTGATTTGGTTCACGATAGTCATAGTACAATTTAAATTGCTTCAATTGATTGGCATAAGATCATAATTCCATACCTTGAATCCATCATATTCCCTCAATTACTCATCTAGATGGTGCATACTAACGTAGCATTTTGAATCATATGCATACAATTTATTTATTAGAAACCATATTTGCATATGTGAAGGTATTAAATATAATTTGCATGTATTTAAGTATTTTACATAAAATGTATACATGTGTGTATACACAGGCACACAAGAAATGAGCCGGTTTCTGCATTGCTTTTGGTTGTGCTGTGTCTTCATATCATGCCCATAATTCTTAGTACCTTGCAGGATACACATTCGATACAGCTCACATTCAAGTTAATTATAGGTTGTGGCATCATTATTATTCAAATAAAATATACTTTATGGAAGTGTATACTTTTTTTCTCTCTGAAAAATATGCCTATTCACTTAAGTGTGTACAACAAAGAGTTATGTGGAAGCCACAGGATTCCTGCTTAGGCTGCCAGATCAGCTTAATCAACCCTGGAAGGAAATGGAGTGACAGTTGTCCAAGCTAGATCACACTTACATTCTCATCAAGTCGGTTAATCCTGTTTAACCAACTGTTACTGTGAAGAGTAGAAAGGATCCTACCTTTTGGCAGCTCGCAGTAGGGTTTGAAAAACAAAAACAGACATAAAGAAATATAACCCAACACATGCTATGATAAGAATCAAAATAGAATTACAGACAAATTGCAAAGGCAGAACAAGGGAAGAAAAGATTATTTTTGACTGGCAATATAGGCCAGAGGCTTGGAAGACATGTGACTTGAATTTGAGTTTAAAGGATATGGAAGACTTCATTGTTTTAAACTTTGCAAGCGGATTATGTATTTTAACTCTGCTGACATACACTATTTCAGTCTTCACTTAACTTCTTTCTAGTTGGTCTCTCTCCTATACCCTTCATATATTTACAGATAATCCAAAATTTTACAGCATATCTGTTTTTCACCATATTTCTCCCATTATTAATTATCAAATGAATCCCTCTTCATCCGATAATTAGTTTGTAAATTCCAAAAAGAGTTTTAAGACTTCTTTACCCTGCTTCTTTCATATTTTTTCATGGTTCACTTCATGTTTTTGGTAGAAAACATTATTCTAATTTCCTCTAATTTACTATTAATAAAAAGACCCATATACCAAGCAATTTGTACATAGCTTTCAGTCCCAACTTTGATAAGTTATATTTGATTCACAGCTTCTAGACCCCCTTCATGTATGTTCTATACACTTTTTTGCATTTTTTAGTTCAGTATGTTGTTATGAGTCAAGAATTTTATACTGCTGTAACCTATGCTTATCTGTGGCAAAAAGGGAAAAGAATAGATGCAAAGCAAAAACCGAGATCATTCCAGCCAGTATACTGCCTTCAATTATTTGATAATTTCAGTCAAAAGAGATATAGACCTGAATTTCTCAGATAATTTCCTAAATGAAGCAAAATGTCACACTCTAATATGTGCAGAGAGTCTGTCACTCTGTCTAATTTACTAGATGCCCAATAATAGCACTAGTTCTTCCAAGGTATAATGATGCCATTTAGCTCATTATTGTTGCAGTACATCAGGAACAATCATAGAATTATCCTAAACTACATTGAATTGAATTTTAAATTCAATTATGCTGCAAGTTTTATCAAATGCTTGAACTTTAAGAAAAGTTTCTACCATATTTTTTATGAATAACTTGTTTTATTCATATACATTCTTTGAGTGCATTTCAGTAAACAGCTCATTGAATAAATGAGCTGCTTTGGTGTGGAAAGTTAAATATCCACATTATGAGGGGTTAGTGGAAATGGCTCTGTGCTAACCTTGGCTTGTCAGGACTTGAAATGCTCCTCAGATACAGATAAGGTCAGAAAATAA
This sequence comes from Eschrichtius robustus, assembly GCF_028021215.1. Classification (NCBI taxonomy): domain Eukaryota; kingdom Metazoa; phylum Chordata; class Mammalia; order Artiodactyla; family Eschrichtiidae; genus Eschrichtius; species Eschrichtius robustus. The sequence continues at coordinate 136,125,131 of NC_090827.1, forward strand.
ACAGGGTTCTGACCATAATCTGACTCACATATAGGCCCAATGAGACTCCAAACTATCTTGATATTATTATCCCCGTTTCTGAGTATAATTGAATTTTCTCAGCAACAGCAGAATCCTCATACAAACTCCCTAAGTGGAGCCACTGCTAAGTCTGCCACCATAAGAAAATTATAAATAAAAAATAAATGAAATACTTAGTCTACATAGAAAAAGAGAGTAAAAAAAAAAAAGAAATAAAGACTATGATTTTAAAAAATCCCAAAGCATAAAAATATGACATAAGATAAAATATATTATTTTATGGCTATACTATATATAATCTTAAAATAATAATGTTATATTTATGATACTGAGACTTTATAAGTTGTTTTTTTTTTTTTTTTTAATTGTTGTTTCACATGCTTTTAGGACAAGAAAATAAATTCCTGGAAAGAATCTAAAAGTTTAATAGAACGTAGATTAAAACTGAAAAAAAAAATAAATAAATAAATAAGAGCTTTCTGTAATAGCTCTATTAAAATTTAGAAAAACTCAGAGGGGATATTTGTGTTTTGTTGAAATTGTACATAACGTTACACAATGTGAGAAATGATAGGGACCTTAGAGTTCATATAGACATTTTTAAGGCTTCCAGTGATAGAGGAAGGACTAGCACTATATCTTCTAAATCCCAGCCCAATTTTCTTCCCTCACATTATAATGCTCTTCAGGGAAAAAGTATAAGGTAGGTCAAAGTTAAAGATATAGAAACAAAATACATATATACATGTATAGGTATCTGTTTACACATGTACACACGATTGAAATGGTTGTATATAATAGCAGTGGAACAGAAGCAATTCTATGTGATTAATAGTTAGCAATAGATAATACTAAGTTGACACCCTGGAAATCCATTCATTCTCCCAAGAGTCATTAAAGCCATTGTGAATGTGAGTGTGTGTATGTGTTTAGGGCAATTTGTATTGTTTTATTTTAATCACTGGGTGCATGGTTGATAATTGCCCACATACAAAAAGGCTCAATTATCATGTAATTGCTGATATTTCTATTGAATAGAAGTGATAAAACATGTATGAGGGTATAAATTCAAATACTGAGACATATTTCTAAAATTAATTATGACGTTTTGATTTTCCTTATTCATAGATGACTTCCTAGTAAACCAGTTATCACAGTAAATTTATAAGACAAAGAATGTGGACTCGACAACAGAAGATAATTCTCCAGGCAGTGGTTACTGCTAGTCATTAAATTTCTTTCAACTGTCAGAACATATTCATGTGCACCAATATTGTAAACTTCTAAGGAAGGAAACAACTTTTGACAGTTCTGCTGACATATCTCATCTGATTTAACCAAATATATCAGAATAACCAAGTCACTACCTAATTTTTATTTATTTCATTGAAATGAAAACTCTTTTATAAATTATATAAATGACTAAACCTATTGAGACTATCCTGGAAAAAAAAGACTGACAATATAGCATTACACTGTTTTGATCAATAGGTGATGATGTTTAGAAATAATACCTTCCTTGTTGAATTTCCTATAAATCTAACATGTGACATAACTTTTTTGTTCCTAAGATGGAGCTTCCTTCCAAAACATAGGACCCAAATTGTATTGCATATTTAACCCAGTTTTATATTCTATATTTATCCTGTTCTTTAGAAAAGCTTGTTATTGAAAATAAAAAGTAAAATAATTGAAATACATTTGTAGATTTATTTTCTCCTCATGCATTAAACATTGTTCAATAAATATTTTATGATTTTCATTTTTATTTCTACTTTGTAGTTCTTTAGTGATAAAATATGCCTTTTCTGTAAAGAAAGAATGTTTTTTCTAAATGTAAATTACAAAGCTGTCATACATTCTTTAAGCTAATCCATTTTGATCAGTAAGTGATGATGCTTAGAACAATGGTATCTTTTTTTTTTTTAAAGAAACCTCTTTTTTTTATTAAATTTATTTATTTATTTTTGGCTGTGTTGCGCCTTCGTTTCTGCGCAAGGGCTTTCTCCAGTTGCGGCAAGTGGGGGCCACTCTTCATCGCGGTGCGCGGGCCTCTCACTATCGCGGCCTCTCTTGTTGCGGAGCACAGGCTCCAGACGCGCAGGCTCAGTAGTTGTGGCTCACGGGCCCAGCTGCTCCGCGGCATGTGGGATCTTCCCAGACCAGGGCTCGAACCCGTGTCCCCTGCATTGGCAGGCGGATTCTCAACCGCTGCACCACCAGAAAAGCCCAGTGGTATCTTCTTTGTCGATTCCCTCTATATAGACATGTGAAATAACTTTAATGTTCCCATGGAGTTTCTTTTCGGATCAAAAATAACACAAACTGTATTGTGTATTAGATCTAATGCTATTTTACATATTTATATTTTAGGAGCAATTATAAATTATAAATGAAGAGTCCGTTGGAACCAATGAATCAGGGTTTTCTGTGATGCACTAATCAAAATGTAAAAGTAAGAAACTATAGCCCAGATTCAGAGGCTCTCAGGGAATTCCCATATTGCTTTTCATTTGATTTTACTGCAAGGGTTATGGTGGTTCAAAACTAAAAAAACTGTGAGTTTGATGGCATTCTTGAAAGTTGTAAAGAGAATAATATATGATAGCTATTTTAAATCACTCTTTCATTATTCATAATTCTAAAGTCATAAGAAAGTAGTATTTTAGAAATCTATTAAGAAGACAGTTCTCTTTCATGTTTTTTATCTTTCCAAGAAAAGATTACTGGATATAGGGTAAGAAGATATTTTAAACATTGCATAAACTTTTTAGAATAAATAATTTTGGAGGCAAAAATAAGCGTATACAACAGATGCAAGCTGGAAAAATGTCTTTAAATATTAAAAGTCTGCTTCAAAATGAGAAATTCATTACACATTTTTACCTTTCTTATTCCAAAATCCTATTGACATAAGGATATAGTACATGTTTCTTCCACTGGGCCAAGTATTTTATAACAAAAAGAACTGGAATTAAGTTACCTATAAATCAGAAAAAAAGGTATCTTCTGCATAGGAGAAAACTGAGGTAGATGTGGGACTTAACTCTTTCTCAGGTAGAGACTCTTTGGAATCTGCTCATCTAAGGCCAAACGTGGGGAAAGTAGAAACCAGTAATTTCCTCAAGAATTCTAAGAGACCAATGTGAAGGTCATTCATGCCCCAACTATTCTCCCCAGGCCTGTGATTGCAAAGCCATTGACAACAAGATATTGCTCCTAAGCTAATGTCAGGCTAAGCCCTATTCTTAAAACAACAACAACAACAACAAAACCCCATAAATTTTCCTAAGGATGGCCAAGGCACACGTTCTGTGGCCTTTGAGAAATCTTTCTTATTTTGGCTGGAGGGTTATAATGTGAAGTGATGAAGGAAAGTCTACCTGCTTTCTTCTTGCAGTTTATTCTGATATGAAGCTGACTGTATGCATATAATAGAATTTTCTGTCAGTGCTCCCATTCAAGGGAGGGGAATAGCCTGTGGGTTTGCAAGAATGAAGCAGAGGAAACATAACCTAAGTAGTAACTTTTGGGGAGTATGCCTTGTGGGAAGGGTGGGAGATCACGTGATTCTTTTCATTGGCCATAAACAGGTATTATTTTTATAATCATAATACTAACTCACATTGGAAGGAGAAGTACAGAGTATAATTATGTTATAAAAACAAAATGAAATACACCTCTCTTTTTATATATTTTACAATATAAAACATTGACTTTGCAAAATTATCTTCTGCTCAAAAGCAGCATTTCTCACCTTACAGACACTGTACATGGATTGCATTTTATAGGTAAGTATGATTTTACCGCCTGGTTACAGCTCTAGTACTGGAAATGCTGACATACATATTTAGAGTATTTTTAAAGTAAGTGCATAGTTTTTCACACAGAGAATGTGCACAATTATGTGCTGAAAACCCACAGAAGGAACATTTCCTGGCAATTAGGGTCTGATAAAAATAACAGTACAAAAACCATGTTACCTGTGCCAACCAGCTATTTTCAGTATCCCAGGAAATGTCTCCTCATCAGTAGTGACTAGTATTAGAAATGTGGCAAAACAATTGAAACAAGCACATTTATGCGTGTAGTAAGGTTATATTGAAATTACCTGAAATTAAGAAATTACCTGAAATGAAGTCTGTTAACTTCAGGCTGTCCGTCCACAGCAGGGCTCTTTCTAACCTTAGCAGGATCAACATTTTGGATCAGATAGTTCTTTGGTGTAGGGGGCAGCTGTCCCGAGCATTGTTTAACGGCATCCCTGGTCTCCACCCACCAGATGCCATAGTACCCGCCACGTTGTGACGACCAAAAATGTCTTCAGACATCGTCAGATGTCCCTTGGGGGTGGAGAACAATGGTTCCAGAGCCCTAAAGAGATCCTTTCATTGTCTTTATTAAAATGTGCTCCGTACTGCCTATGCCCGAGGTTCTCCTTGACTGCAATTGAGATATTTTAGAGGGCCGTAGACATTTGCAGAACACAGGTAATCTCTTCCTAATCTGGGGCTTTGTGTAGCCAGCTTCTGCATTTCCATGTAGTTATTAAAAGAGACAGAAATAATTCACTATCCTGTTTTAGTTGCCATTGTTATCTACCTCGGAAAAGTAGGCATAGAGAGAAAGAGAAAATATATTTTTGTCTCTCTCCTCCTCCTAAGCTATGTTATTCAGACCTGTGTGGACCTCAACAGTGACACCTGTCCATCTACACTTGCCCTGAGAAAGCTCAGAATTCAGTCCTCTGTATATAGGAAATCACTCAATAGTAATATTTTTCCTAGCTTTAAATAGGAAAATTTTGGTGTTTCACTCATTCACAGCATGAGGCTTTTCTTTTTTAAATTAATTTATTTATTTTTATGGCTGTGTTGGGTCTTCGTTTCTGTGCGAGGGCTTTCTCTAGCTGCGGCAAGTGGGGGCCACTCTTCATCGCGGTGCGCGGGCCTCTCACTATCGCGGCCTCTCTTGTGGCGGAGCACAGGCTCTAGACGTGCAGGCTCAGTAACTGTGGCTCACGGGCCCAGCTGCTCCGCGGCACGTGGCATCTTCCCAGACCAGGGCTCGAACCCGTGTCCCCTGCATTGGCAGGCAGATTCTCAACCACTGCACCACCAGGGAAGCCCAACATGAGGCATTTTTAAAGGAGGTCGTATTTAAGAGAATTATATTAATAGTGGTTATCATACATATATGTATGCATATATATACATAAATATACATACAGCTAGCATTCAAATAATGTTTGTTTTACATATTTTTCATATATAAGCTTATTTATTTATCCCTCATAATGAATCTATAAGATATTATCATTTTGCCATTTTATAAATGAGAAAACTGAAGCATAAGAGACTAACCAGTGGCACCGATTCAAACCTGGACATTCTGGCTTTAGAATCAATGTGCAATGAACCCTCCATTCAGCCTTTCACTGGTTATGCTTCTTCTCAATAGAGAATCTTGATGCCAAACATTGTATTGCCTTTTCTAATCCTCACAAAAACTGCACAAGGTAAGTATTGTTATTTTCTAAGTATCTGCAGCTGAGGAAATAAAAGCACAAGGAATTATCTCTTTTGCTAGTCATATATTTAATAAATGGTGAAACTCAGGACTCAAAGCTAGGTCTTGATGATTTCAAAACCATTTAACATCTATGGATCTTAATTTTTCCCTAAATTCAGGAAATTTGATTAGATTACATTTAAGACTTGGTCCAGCTCTAGAGATCTGGGTATCAATATCCTAGAATGTTCTTTGCTGAAATTTCACCCTAAAGTTTAGGATTAATATACAAAACAGTATTTCATTTAAAAATGATTTTGCAGGTAAAGCCAGGATATTAGCCTATAATCTATCAGACACTAATTTTTAATACTCTCTCACAGCTACCGTATTTCACCTTACTAATGCCAACAGGGAACCCACAATTAAGTGACACAAAATTAGGCCCAAAAGGAGAGGAGATCTAAAATACTAATTAAGTCAGTTTATATGAGAAATGGAACAGAGATATGGGGCATAATGAACATGAGAATGGATTTGCTGAATGTTAATTGCACAAGTGTATGGATTCCTTTTACTTCCCTGTGATAATTTCTTGATCAGGAATATCATGAGATGGTTTCAGTTCATAAAATAACTGTAGCTAGCATAGCTTATATTAGTAATGACACAGATAATATTGAGGGCCAGATGGAATTTCATAGATGTAATATTCCATGCTCGAAGAACACATCTAATATATTGTAACTTTTGGCTTATAATAGAAAAAGGAATTCACCATCAACTTAAGTTATTACTAATCTGATCACTGAGTGCCTTATTGCAAAGGCAGGGACATACAGGACTAGAATGGAAAAGATTTGGGATACGATTATATGATGAATGGTTAAAGAAAGAGGGAATTCCTAAGCCAAAGAGAATCCTTAGCCTGCCCAAAAGCAACTTGACAGCAGAGGTATTCAAAGAAATGGGTGGGAGCAGTCAGTATTGAGTACAAGCAATAATAGGATATATAGTTGATAGAGGATTTAAAAACGATAATAAAACTAACTAGAAAGTGGTCTTAAGTTTTATTTTCATCACACACTTGCAAGCCCAAACATATCAATAATAAAATGTTCTTCCCCAAATAAATTTTGTTCGTCTAAATTCTAACCCATCCTTGGCATTCTTGCTGAGTTTTGATAGTATACATGTGTCAAATTTTCTTATTTTTATTACTTATTCTTTAATAAACTCTGTATACTACACCAAAGTTAATTTTGAAAATTCCCAGTTTTATCATCTTCCTGAAAAGTGCAGACTCAGCAAAAAAGCTCTTTTTGAAAATAATTTCTTAAGGATTCAGAATCATTGGATATCGCATCCCACACAGCTTGTGTCTCCAATCACCATGTCACACACAGTCTTGCTTTTAAAGAGTAATTTTATATAAGCAATGATGGCACACTAATTTAAAACTGGGAAACAGAAGTTGAGTTACTTCAAATCTGTCATTCCTCGTGACAACATAGAGTTTCTATTTGCATTAAAAGTTTTGGACATTTGAAAGCTGCTAACGTGAAACCTGAAGAACAGAAGCATGGACAGTATTTTAATGTCTAAATTTATCACGAAATTAGATTTCCAAGAATCTCTTGCCAAAATTATCCTTATATTTAAAACCGTTCCTAAGTATTCATACACTTAAGGCTTCATGCAAAAGGGACTTTTCAAACCTGAAATTAATAAAAAGTATTATTTTACCCCTGTGAGTGATGATAGATTGCAAATTTGTCCATACTGTCTACTGTACCTGAATATGTGAAGAAGATCAACTTTAAAGATAGAGTAACAAACTGACCAATGTCAAGGCTAAAAACAGAAGCTGTATGGCTTTCTTTCATTGGTACAACAGACCTACATATGTATTTCCCTCTAATCGAAACACACATTAATGTAATTAAAATATATTAGACAAATACTTTTTTTTCTTTTTTAATGCTGCAATATTTTAATTTTCATATCATTCCATATATGAATTGAACAAAATAAACTTTTCAATAACTGCATTTCTTTTCTGGCCATTATTCTTTTTTGTCACTTGATTGCTACTGAGTATAATTTTGTTATATAAAGACAGGGCATTAAAAGCGATCCACTCTGGGTGTCAAATACATTAGATATGCCACAGCTGGGGGGAAAAAAAGCCGACTTCTCATATTTTTTGGAGACACACTTAGACTCAATTATTTTAAAAATGCAGCCAATAGCAAGTAGGCAAAAGATACGTTTATCCTGTGAGAAGAGCATTTCTTCTTTCTGATGAGTTCTGGAGGGGTCTATGATTACTTCAGTGAGTTAGCGTAGAGGATTCATACACAAAGAATTTGAACTAAATGGTCTTTCAATTCTATGTTTCAACTCCTAAAGCAAAGCATTTCCTTTTTGAGACTTTCTGAAGTAAGAGAAAATATAATTTTTATGTCTAATATAAAGGGGGTAGACGTCTTGTCAGGTAAATCTTGCTCTGTTTACTCTAGTTTCATTGACATAAAATACATAGGTTTATCTCTCAGAAGAAATATAATGAGCCCAACACAAGGGTATCTAAAAAAGTAATATTGCAATTACATTCTAATCCAAAGTAGTAGGGGGCAAAAGCAAAATTTGGTTGATTGTTTGAACCAAAAATCAACAAGTTCTACAACAGAGTATTTGCTTTAGCTGTAGCTCTCCTAGTCTGTGTTGTTACTATTCATATCCCACAGAGGTTTCTGCAAACACCAATTTAATTATAATACCTTTTCACCTACTGTCTCTGACTTTGGTTTCAGTATGTTTTTTTAAACAAGTATGTTATCAAAGAGTATAATGTAAGGTCTGCACTTGAGGCCCAATATTATGTGCTGTTTTGATATGGGGTGCCATTGGGAAGGCCTCACCTGGCCTAAGTCAAGTTTTCTTCCTCACAATGCTCCTGCAGATAATGTCCCCTCAGCACTCAACCCTTCTTACCAGGAGACCAGGCCCAATCCCTGCTTATCCATGAGTGGCATGGAATTGCTCAGATGAACCAATCACATCTTCCTGCAGGAATCTGGGGCACTCTCCACCCTCTTTTTTTTTTTTTAATTAACTTTTACTGGAGTATAGTTGCTTTACAATGTTGTATTAGTTTCTGCTGTACAGCAAAGTGAATCAGTTTTACATATACATATGTCCCCTGTTTTTTAGATTCTTTTCCCATATAGGTCACTACAGAGTATTGAGTAGAGTTCCCTGTGCTGTACAGTAGGTCTTTATTAGTTATCTATTTTATATACACTAATGTGTATATGTCAATCCCAATCTCCCAGTTTATCCCTCCCCCCCTTCCCCCCCAATAACCATAAGTTTGTTTTCTACATCTGTGACTCTACTTCTGTTTTGTAAGTAGGTTCATTTGTACCATTGTTTTAGATCCCACAGATAAGCGTTATCACATGATATCTGTCTTTCTCTGTCTGACTTACTTCACCCTCTTGAGACTATAAAACTTGCCCCCCATGGTCCTTGGTGTGCACTCTGTTCCACAGCGCAACCCCCGTGTGGCCCTCTGTGCAGTGCCGTGTTCTCCTCCCCTAGGTGATGTGTATACGTGGCTAATAAACTGTGGTCCAGCTTAGTGTCCTGTCCAGTGGTAGGTGTCCTGTGTTCTAGTCATCCCAGACCCTAGAGTGGGAATCCCCCCTCACCAACGGAGTGAATAGGAGGTAATTACACAAAAAGAAACTACCATAACATATACAGATACATAGGTCTCTTTTTTATTGGATAGTTGTGTATAGACATTTCAGTGTATCTATAATTGAGTTATTCTTAATCTTTCTAAAGAATTGAATCTTACCAAATCCTTCAAAGATATGCCAGTTATCTTTTTAGGTTTTGCAAAAAGTACTCTCCTATTGTGGAAGTAGTATATATTTTATCCTCAATAACAGAAAAAAAGAAAGAAAATATGCCCTCTTCATGGTTAAAAAAAAAAAAAAGCCACATTTCAATGGCCATCATTGTTAGGGAACAAAATTAAGAAAAGAATGCCTTTGCCTGTGTGTGTGTGTATATGTGTGTGTGTGTGTATATGTGTTTGTGTGTATCTATATGTGTGTATCTATCCATTTTCTCTTTGTTTTTACTTTCTTCATTGTCTGTATCAACTAAATAACATTGATTCATGTTTCATTACATACATTACTACTTTATAATCTTATTCTGTCTTAGTGATACATAATTTACAATATATCTGTCCTAAGAATTGAGATTTTCTTTAAACTTTATTTTTTAAGCAAATACACTGTTAAGACTAGATATATGTATATGTGTGTGATGTGTACAAGTGTGTATATATATTTAAATTGGTTCTAATTTTTTTTTTTTAAGTTTAGGGTTTTTTGGGGCAGCAAATAATTCTCAGTTCTTATTTTTCTACATTAGCAGTACATTTCACATAAAAAGACAAACTTCTGTAAACTTTGTGAGTCAATCTGTGTTCTAGGCTGAGTGCTACTTGTTTTATTATGTGTGACATGATCAGAGGCAAAATAATTTGTGGCACCTCAGTCATGTGCAATAAGCATTTCACATCAAAAAGCAAATAACCAATCTGACTTTTACTATTACACGGTTCATAAGAAATGTGGTTACTAGACCTGAAGCAGCAAGTGAGCATGAAATGCAATATTGTTTAACACTGGATGTAAAAATTATTTGTGAGAAAAAAAAATAAGAAAAAATCTTGAAAGGAAAGGGGGTGGAAAGTTGGTACAAAGGGAAACCCTGGAGAAATAGTCTCTGAGAAATTACATTGCTGCTGGCAGGTCCTGCTGGTGATTGCCTGAGATCCTGGTGCATGGAATTGAGCAAACAGTAATTAATAAACTAAAGACAGTAACTCTGCTGGTCATCCAGTTTTCTTCAAAACAGTGTGTGGAAGCTTTGATGTGAGAGAATCTCTTTCATTAGGAGGGAGTCGAGAATATACAAACACTGTACTTTGATCAAGTTTCTCCAAGGACCATAAATATCTTCTGACTTGAAAGTTAAAGAGATTTGAAATTGTATAAAATATTTGAGAAGAACAAGATTTAATAGTAACTAACCCACTGACGTAATATACAAGACAGAGAATTAGAATAGGGAACTGTAATTTTCCTATTCTAATAGGAAACTGTAAAAGGAAACTGTAACTGTAAGAGAGCCTCTGATACTTTGTAAAGAAACAGGAGAAATAAAGTCAGCAAAAGATTTTCCTTTCTCTCTAAAGGTTTTAAAGTGCTTGAACATAGAACATTTTTTTTTCTAGGAGGATTGGGTGAAAGAGTAGAGGGACATCTATGAAATGAAAAGAAACATATTCAAATAATTTGCTGCGTGAGTTTTTTTTTTTTTTTTTAAAGTGGCAGTTCAATTATTACAAATGAAGTTAAGAGTTCTTTCCAAGGTGAAAGTTGCCAGTTCTGAAGTAAATTATTTTTGATGACTATAATCAATTCATAACAGATAAATAAGCTAGGTAAGTATGTATAAGTATGAAGCTACTTCCAAAACTGTATTTTTTTTTCAATAAATAAGGCATGCACATTTGTTTGTATCAGAGTTAAGCTTAAAATTGCATTGTTTTCTATTAAGCTGCATAATATTTTTAATTCAATGAATATTTATTGCACAACTTCTAATATCAAGATGCAGTTATCTTTGGTTGTCTGATAAAGTTCTGGGAGTTTAATATTTGTAAAAAAGAATCATAAAATAATTACAATAAAAAACAAATGTTAGCTGCCATTAAAAATACAAATTAATTCACGTAGGATTACAAAGGAGGGAAACAGTAGGTGTATAACAGAATTTTTAAAACTTTAGGAAGGATGATGCCTTTGGACAGCAATTTGAGGATTAGCTACAACAGACATGGTACTGCTCTGAGTGGTGTGGGGTGACTGAAAGACCCCGAGGGCAGGGAGTCAGGTTTGTTTGCACTGGGTCCAGACTGACAAGAGGTTGGGCTTCTTGTCAAGATATGGGAAAAAGTAAACATTGAAGATGTTAAGTATAATGGAAGATCATGAGCGCCAGGCTGAATATTGTATTCAAATTTTAGGCAACAGAAAACCGCTGAAAGCTTACGTAGAAGGATTTGTGAAGTGCTGATACTCTGAGGAGATTATTTTTTGACTCAACCTTTCCTAACTAGGGGGCTTCCATCTCGCCTAGAATTGCACGTATTTGTGTGTATTTATGTGTGTGTGCACAGTGGTTTGGGGTTAACACCTAAGAGTTTTCTAAACTAGATTCTCCCACTAGGGACTTCTGATGGAAATCCCAGAGTTAGAGCCTGATCTTTTGAAATTCCTTCTTGAAAAAAATATTAATTTTTGTCACTTCACATGCCCAGCTCATTCATCAAGCTACTTTTAGCCATTTAGAATACGCAGTGGATTTGGCTTGATTCTTTGTTTTATTTTTTTTTCTTTATTATTACTAGTATTAGTATTATTTATATCATTATTAAGTTATTACTTACTTAGTCATCCACTTTACAATCCGATTATGATATCTTTAATTTAGGTTTCTGTTGTGTCTGTATATGCATCTATTATCTTTTCACATTTTACTTCATTTCAGATTGAAACAACATTAGAGATTATCTTTGTCACAAACCCTGGAAGATGGGTGAAGAATTTTCTCCTAGCTTGTTTCCATTAAGGCCTTTTATCCTCTCTGGAGTGATCAGTTTCACTCACCAGATGGTCTCTCTGTCCTTAAAAATAGCCCTCTAGGAATGATTTTCAGTTTCTCACATGAAAGAATTGCTTTGGCAACTCAGAATTTGGAAGCAAAATCCTATTTTTCTTGTTTTCTTCCTCAATGGAGTAGAAAGTTAACAGTTAAAGAAGGCTCAGTAGTAACTGGGAAATACTGATCTTTCTAGATGAGCAATGTTCAGTAAAAAATAGAATGTGAACTTTAGATGAAATTTAAAATTTTCTAGTGGCCACTTTGAAAAAAAGAAATCGGTGAAATTAATTTTAATAATGTATTTTCTTTAACCCAGTATCCCTAAGATATTGTCATTTAATATGTAGTTGATAATAAAAATTATTAATGAAGTAGTTTACTTTCTTTTGTTCACACTGTGTAATCAGGTCTGTATTTTAAATTTACTGCACATTCTACTTCATATTAGTGCTTGACAACCACACATGGCTCATGACTACTGTATTGGATAGTGGGGCTCTAGATCACGGTTTTCATTTCCCAGAAGAAAAAAAGCTCCTGTAATGGTTGAGGTATCAGTGGATTTTCAGTCCATACATGAGAAAATTATTGAATTAATAATCCTGACTTTAAATCTACACAATAGGACAGTTATCCTGAAGGGAATCTCTATGTTATAATCCCTCTACAGATTTAATTCCAATAAAAATCCAAGCACCTGGGACCCTTTTGAAAAGACTCTAGAAGGAGATATAGTTAAGCTATAAAGTCCTCTTTTTTTCTGGTCTTTTTGTAGAAAAAGAATGGTGCAAATTATTCACCTTCCATCAAGGGAGACTGTCTATTGTTTTTGCTTCATAACATTAGCCAAAAAGAAGCTTGCTATGCTAGGAAGATCTTACAGGATGAGTGCTGATAAATTCATACCCTGAAAGCATCTCAATTAAATCTCACATAGAATTGTGTTCTTTCCAATTCTTTCTTCATCACACACTCCTATCATTGGTTCATGCGTAGATCATTTTCATTTCTTGAGTTAGCCAATCAGTTATCTTTAATAATGTAATAATGATTCAGGAACCCACCTCCACACATTAAAATCTAGAATCTTGACAACAACCTATAGGTAACCATACAGTCTCACCTCTTATCTTCCCTAAAGTTAAGTGTCCTATCCCAGTCTAGTTAACTATGATTTTGAATCTCTTGTTCATAATTTCATCACTTTCTGTTTTTGTATAGTTTTATTAAACCCATAAAAAGTTCTGAAATAAATTTTTTAGTTGTTTCAAATTTATAGTATAGTATGTTGTACATAATAGTTTGGGAATACTTTTTATTATTATATTGCTAAGATTTGTTCATATTGTATACCTTTATAGTTCATCTGTTTCAAATGCTATATATATTTCATTATGTAACTCTTCACAGTTTTATTTATCCACTCTCCCATTGATACATGCTGATGTCATTTCCAGGTTTGTGCTATTGTGAATAATGCTGCTGCAAACATTCTTGTATATTTCCTGCTGTGCATATATACCTTATTCCTTTTCATTTAATCACTCAACACACTTAAATCACCCTCACCCCGAGCCATGCATCAAGAACATTTGTCTGCTATCATTTTTTGCCAAGGACATGACTCTCAATATCCTCCTTGACAAGTAGGATGTGCTTAGAATTTCAGTGCTCCTCAAAAATATATAATTTTTCATTGTTGACTCTGCTAATACTTAGTTTTCCTATGAATTTATTTAATACTAAGAAACAGTGGCAAGCAGTTTTTGCCCTTTTTGGAAAACTTCTTAAGAACAAACTAAAATATTTATTGAGGAGGAATAATACTTTTTAAATATAGTGAACAATATATGTGACCAAGATTCTTAGTGTCGATTCTTCTAACTTACTACTTCTGATCATCTAAAATCTCAATTAATCTCTCTGTCATTTATCATTTAAGTACTTCTCTAAATCTGACTTTATTCAGTGTTACACCCTGAGAGATTGAAAACACAACTCATCTTATCTCTCCATGAGATTTTCTTGCAAATCTTCCTTCTGCTAATACTTTAGTTGCTCTGGCTAATTTTTGCATAAGTTCTTTAAAGATTCTTATTCATAAGGAGAATGAAGTAATCCCGACATCACTGAGTTTGGGACAGAAAGACCAGATCTGTGTCACGTTTGGGGGAAAATATCTAACTTTTACACACCATCCATTCCTCTAATTCTACGCAGAGATTCAGGGTGTTTAGCAATTGTGAATGGTCAAGGAGTAGTTTTTTGGGGGCCTGGAGTTTAGATTAGCATTCTTTCTCTGGGCAATCAGGACAGTGAGATCTGGAGAAATAACACTTTAAAGTTAGTTGAGGAAAGCCAAGTAAGGTAAGAATGAAATGAAGGTGAAACAAACTGGGAATAAGCAAAGTGGGGCATTACAAAATGCAATGGTGGGTTTTTGCCACCCCTTTAGTCCTGGATGCAAGCATTATAGCCACCATGGTATCTGCAAGGACAAACAGAAACAGGTCTTAACAAAAAGAATATATTCTCACCAACTAATTAAGAATACATTCGGAAGCTAGAGGATGGGCTAAAATATTCTTAACTTTCCTCTCTGGAAATGACTCCAAAGTGGGTCATTCAGCAATTGCTTTTTTCCTTGTTTGGACTCTCTTCCACCTACTTATGGTCCTAAAGTATTATTCACTACCACCCCAAGGACCCAGCTCCAACCTAGGGTCACATATCTGATTCAAGTCTAGGATGACTCTACCCTGGAAGGGAGATTGTAGCTTGTGGACATTGGCCTATGAGAGCTTACAGATAAGACATTGAAATAAAAACGATATCTTTCTCCATAATATCAAAAAAAGGCGGGGGGAGGGCTTACCCATCTAAGTAAGAATGTACAAGGACAAAGATGATAAATGTGACCAAAAAACCTCCTTCTGCTTTATGTGCATTCATTTGTCTTTAAGGACAGCAAATAGGACAGATACAAGTTTCATTCAAGTCATACAGCTCCTTTAAATCTGAGTATTATAATTTATAAAAACACTGACATGCAATTATTTATAAACATAGAGCTAAATATCATATTATTTACATATATGAAAGTAAATAGAAAAAGAAATGGTGGAAAGAGTTGAAACTGATTACTGAGGAAAGGGATTTTTGCAAGGAAGTCGTGGGGAAAATGACTGCCATTTTTAGATGTCTTTTGTTTTGTTTTTTAATTACATGTTACCAAAAATAAAAGTTAAATAAAAATAAAGTAATTAGTATATTTGGTAAAATGTATATGAACAAAACATTGTCAAATCTTTATTGTGATTCTTACAAAGGAAAAACTGACCTAATGAAACCAATTTGGAACAATTTTACATAAAGATTTTATGAAGATTGAATATTTTTTCACTGTTATAAAAGTGGTCATGAATAGATAGACTCAATGTAGTTCTCTCTGAAAAATTAATTTTCAATGGAAATTCACCAATACTTGTAAAATTCTGAGGAAAATAATTATATGTGCAAATACATAATGAAAATGTCTATTGAGTCAAATGATTTCACATAAACAAAAGAGAACACATCTTCTACTCATTTAGTGGCGGTTTAATGGAGGAGATATGATTTAAGGTGGTTCTCAGGCTGATTTAGAGAAAAAGTTCAACATTTTAAACGGAAAGAAAGGACACTGGCAGAAACAGAAGCTAGAAAATACAAAACTCAAAATGGGAACTGGGCTTAGATGATTTTCATATTGCAGAATTTGTGTCATGAATTATTGTATGATAAAAGTAAAAAAAGTGATTAATTTTTGAAATAATGTTGTGTTGTTTCTCGAAAATTGGGCTATAGTGTGTTCCCATATAATCAACCCATTGCAACATTACAAAAACCCTGATATAGACTCAGCATAGGTAATAGTGTCACCTCATCTTAATAACTAATTTAAGAGGAGCAACACTGCAGGTTTCCATTTGTTATTCGAGTCCAGAAGGTTCAGATAAATTACACACAAAAAATGTTAGTCTACAGGCTTGGTAAAGGAACTTCTGGCTTTATCTCTGGTGATAGTCTACCCAGCCTTCTCCAAAGGTGAAGAAGTTATGTCATTCAGAATCAGTTGTGTTCATAAATATACTAAAAGAATATAACTGATTTTGTATTCAAATTTGGTGGATCCAAGTTTTGGGTAGAATGCAGTTGATATGCAACATAGCCCAACTGATAAATCTCAAGTTGTTCAGATGAATTAGAAAGATATATTAGAGCTTGAATAAAAATAGCTGAAAGGGTTACCTTAGCAAGGTGTTAAATTGAGGGATTATTTTCTGGTGGCAAATTCACCATTCATTAGAAGGAATTGATTTTTTACAGAGGAGGATATATCATTTAAGCAAAGAGCATGATAGTCTATGTTCATCATCATCTGGGCAGAAAAAGTCAAATTGTTTTAAAGGAGATACCGAAATGATTAGCTCACCCAGTCAGAAAGAAAAAAAAAAAGGTGAATTTATTTTTGATGATTTCATATATCAAATACTTTTAAGTTGATACTGTGAATAAACCAGATGCACTGGAAATTTAAAGAGATAATTTTGTTTAGGCTAATGCAATAGGGAGAACACTGATTAATGATGAACATCTCAAAGAAAAGGAAGAGGCAACAAACAAGGGATCATCAGCTTATCTTATGGGATCTTGGAGATTATGTTCAAGTTGACATACTGCAAAACAAAGTAATTATTTCAATAAAGTTTGTCAGAATAATTATTCAATTTTATTAACACAAATTTATATTTTTAATAATCTTAAGTATTTAGTCCAATTAATGCTAGCTTATTCAATTAGTAAACCTATATAAGTTTAGGAAGAACACACTCATAGAAAATAAAAATCTACATTTGTATTATATTTAATATTTAATAATATTGTCAAAGCAAACAGCTATTTTTATTAAACCAGAAATATTGAACTAATTTTGTTTGCCAAAGTTGCACCTAAATTATGTGAATGTCAATTCTTAAAATCTTTTTGAGTTAGATTCTATAAGAATATACTTTTTAGCATGTTGAAAATATTAGAAGTCAAATTTTCTTATTTTCTATTTTTTTTAAAGAATATTCAATTTATATAAGCACTTCTTTGTCTCTAAGGCAATCAGAATAGATCTCCTTTAAGAGATTTCATAATCTACCAGTCCCAGGTGCCCGAAGGACAAAGCAGATCAAGTTACTGGGAAAAAAAAGACCAAATATATACTGTTCTATGTGGTGTCTTTGAGTACTTGTGCTTGTTTTATTTTGAGAAGATTGCTGTACTTTAGATGCTCCTACACTAACAGGCCTGTCCCCATCCCCACCATTCCTCCCAAGTTTACTCTGGAAATGGTCATTTGTCTATGTGCAGACAAAGCAACTTCTAGGATTTGGACACTGTTATTAAGAATACCCATAAAATAATTGGGCAGTTGCATAATTTTCAGTAGATGTAGATCATGCATTTCTAAGTCAGAGAGGAACCAGTTGGAGAAAGAGACAGTTTCTCTCTATGCAATTTTATATAGGCTCATACTCTTGGTACCAGCATAATGGGATAGTATATGTAACTTCTTTTGGTATAGCATAATGTAACTAGTCAATTGGAATTAACTGAATTTATTTTATTCATTTTTGTCAGCCTTGCTGTTAGTTGAATTATTTTCTAGATTAAGAAATTGACTGTTGGTCCTAATTTTCTGTGTGTGTGTGTGTGTGTGTGTGTGTGTGTTTGTTTATTCTGTCTTGGTTGTTATTTTGGTAGGAATCTAGAAAAGAGAGCCAGTGGATGCTGGCCAGATGCCATTTTAAGCTTGAATTTCCAGGCATCAGGTTTTAAAGCCCAGAGTATCTATTGCCAAATTGTTTTTCCAAATATTTCCCAACCATACACTATGTTAAAGGGACTGATATTGTCATTGTTTGTTTTTGCTAATTTTATCTGTGAAAATGGTAATTTATTTTAAAATTTTTCATACATGTATGCGATTAGACTACTGGAATTGGACACTGTAACAATATTGAAATAATTAGTATTTTTGCTTATTATATATAAGGGATAGCAACTGGTGATGTATAATAAAATGACACAGTTTTTGAGAATTTCTTAGGGGGAATATGCTCAGACACCTAGCTCAACGTTGTCTATAATGTATTCTATGAATCCCATAAATGAAGTACAAGGAGAGATTAGAGGAGGTAGAAATATATTTTGGGCTGTTAGGGATGACTTCATAAAGACTTAATGTCAGAATAAGGCATTGGAGGAGTGATAGGATAATAAAAGGAGTTGTGAGGGGCACACCAAGGGGAAAAATTGGGATGATCAACCTTCCAGAGTTGGGATAGTGCAAGACATTCTTATGACTTTGGCATGCTGGGTTTGTGTAAAGGGGATACAGATGATGCTTAGAAATGTGAATAGTATTTTGGGAGTAGATAATTTGTATTGGGGAAATAATAGGAGACAAATCTGGAAATAAAGATACTGGGTAGATTTTGGAAGATACTTAATGATATTTGAACTTTGTTGTAGACAATATACCATGTAAAGTGTTCAACCAAATGATATAACCAAAGCTTTAAAAATGTAATTCTGGAATGAGTGTAAAGGGTCAGTTACTTGGGACCAAATAGGAAAAAAGAAACTATTGGAAGGATATTCCAGGACAAAGGTATAAGTGTTAAAAAAAAAAAAAAAAAAGCACCTAAATTAAGATAACTGGAGTGGGAAGAAAAAAGTAAATACAAGAGTCATTTTTAAGTAAAAAGCAACATGATATGGAACATCACTAGATGTAGCAAAAATATAACAATGGGCTATTAATTATAATTCTAAGCCTTCAAATGTAAATATTTTGAAATGTGGTGATGCCATTAGCAAAATAAACTTTAAAAAGGAAGTTTATGAGAAAAACTGATTTGCATTTTATGAATAATAAATTTTTCTATTATTGTGGTGGGAAAGAAATTAATTTAGCTAAATTAAGAAATTTTCAATGAAACTATCTAATTTTTGATGAGACAACGTGAACATTGTTTCAAATGTTTCCTTTACTTATATATGGAAAGAAACATGTAGTGATGATGGTGTAAAATTTAAAGTTGTCATTTGCTTGCTGGAGAGGGTGTGGAGAAAAGGAAACCCTTGTACACTGTTCGTGGGAATGTATATTGGTCAACCACTATGGAGAACAGTATGGAGGTTCCTCAAAAAACTAAAAATAGAGTTGCCATATGAGCCAGCAATCCCACTCCTGGTCAGATACCCAGACAAAACTATGATTCAAAAAGATACATGCACCCCTATGTTCACAGAAGCACTATTTACAATAGCCAAGACATGGAAACAATCTAAATGTCCATTGACAGATGAATGGATAAAGAAGATGTGGTATATATATACAGTGAAATATTACTCAGCCATAAAAAGAATAAAATAATGCCATTTGCAGCAACATGGATAGGCCTAGAGATTATCATACTAAGCAAAGTCAGAAGGAGAAAGACAAATACCATACAATATCACTTATAAGTGGAATCTAAAATACGATTCAGATTAATCTAAATTAATTAACAGATTAATTAATCTGTTTTGTAGATATGTTCTCTTGAACATATCTACAAAACAGAAACAGACTCACAGACGTAGAAAACAGACTTGTGGTTTCCAAGGGGGAGGGTATGGGGGAGGGAAGGATTGGGAGCTTTGGATTAGCAGATGCAAGCTATTGTATATAGGATGGATAAACAACAAGGTTCTACTGTATAGCACAGGGAACTATATTCAATATCCTGTGATAAACCATAATGGAAAAGAATATGCAAAAAAATTTATATATGTATAACTGACTCACTATGCTACACAGCAGAATTTAACACAACATTGTAAATCAACTATATTTCAATAAAATTTTTTAAAAAGTTACATTTCTAGAAGAATAAAGTTGTCATTTGCTAATCATCATGATGTGTTTTAAATATTTTATAATTTTGTCAATTATACTTCAGTAAAGCTGAAAATTTTTAAAATAATGTTATTTGTTAAATGACTGAGTTGTGGGCATAAATATTTGTTCATTACAGTATGATACATATTTTTAATATTCTGTTCTGTTGGCACTCAAAATTATGTAAAGCGAAATTGAATTTTATTTAAGACAGAAAGAATAATTTCTTTTTCTCAGGTCCCAGGAAATGCTAGGAGCTGTGTTCCATGTTAATTATTTCAGTGAGAAAAGTAAAAATAAACAGGCCACCCTTTTAACACTATGTTTTATTATAGTAAATAGAATTATCTGCAACATTTCCCAGTTTCTTTTTGCTTCTTTGACTTTTCCATCTGTTATTTTTTATGCTTCACACTTGCTGAGTCTGTGAAAACTAGAGAAATCAACTTTTTTTGCAAAGATGCATTGCTTTGTTCTGAAACTAATAAGATCTGAAAACGGTACTTAAGATTTTGTGTGGTAGAAACCATCTCAGTAAAGTAAACCAAATTACTTATCTTGACTGAAATATAGTAATATTTTGATAAGGCTATTAGCATGCATATATTAGTTGATTCACTTTATAATTTTTTGTTATGAGTAACATGGGCAAATGCATATATTCACCTTTATAAATTACATTTAACTTTTTGATATAAGAATATTGTGTTAAACTTTACTGTTCAACTGTGGATAACTGTTCCTCTGAGTTCTGTGAGCCTCTAGCAAATTACTGGAACCCAAGGAGAGGCTTGTGGCAATCTCTGATTTATAGCCAGTCAGTCAAAAGTACATGTAGCAACCTGGACTTGCAACTGGTGTCTGAAGTCCAAGAAAGGGGTCATGGGCAACTCCAATCTATAGCCAGTTGAACAGAAGCACAGGGGACAACCTGGACTTGCAACTGACATCTGAATTTGGGGGGAGGTTGCTCAGTCTTGTGAGACTGAACCCTTAACCTGTGGAATCTGATGCTATCTTCGGGTAGAGAGTGTCAGGATTGAGTTGAATTGTAGAACACCTGGCTGGTGTCTGGAGATTTTTGGTGTGGGGGAAACTCTACCACAGATATATACACTTGTGTATACACATCAGAATTGGGTCCCAGAACCTTTAGCTGACTAATATAGTAAGTGATTCACTAGTGGGTGAGACACAAAGGAATTGAGGCAGAAAGGAGGAGTTTGATAATAGAAACGTGGTGATTTGCTGTTTCAAAGCCATTCAAAGTAATTGAAGCACAGAGTACAAGGAACTGGATTATCGTGTGTGTATGTGTGTCTTAAAACAACAGAAATCTATTCTCTCATGGTTCCGGAGGCTAGGAGTTCAAAATCAAGGTACCGGCAGGGTTATCTTTCTGCAGGCTCTAGGGGCAAATCTGTTCCATATCTTTCTTTCAGCTTCTCACGTTTCCAGCAATCCTTGGTGTTCCTTCTTGTTATAGATACATTATAAATGATTTCATATACCTTCATAATGAGTTCAGGCCTTGTCATGTGCTATGGTCTGAATGTTTGCCCCCCACTCCCCACCAAATTCATATGTTGAAATCCTAATGCTCCATGTAATGGTATGAAGAGGTGGGCCTATGGGAGGTGCTTAAGTCATGAGGATAGAGCCCTCATGAATGGGATTAGTGCCTTTTTAAGAAGAGGCTAGAGAGCATACTTGCTCCTTCTACCATGTGAGGACACAGGTGAGAAGGCACTAGCTATAAACCAGGAAGAGGGCCCTTACCAGAGAACACAGCCATGCTGGCACCTTGATCTTAGACTTCCCAGCCTCCAGAACTGTGAGAAATAAATTTCTGTTGTTTGTAAAATACAGTGCAGGGTATTTTGTTATAATAGCATGAATGGACTAAAACATCATGAAAGCAAATTGGAGCCAGCTGATTTTTAAATGGGGCATGGAGTGGAGGGGTGGTGTCAAATTGATTTCCTCCTTTCTTTTTCATCTTTCCCCTTTCCCCCATCCTCTCCCCTTACTTTCTTTTAAAGCTATCTCTGAGGTAGAATTAGCAAGACATTGTGACTGACAAGAAATGCAGAAGGAAAAAGGCAAGAGTCAAACATTAGTACACATTTTCTAGTTTAGGATGACCAACACCATAAACTGAAATAAGATATTGAAAAACTCAGACAATTTTTATTTTTATTTTTGCAATAGGAAAGAGAGTAGAGATGAGGACATTTGATTTGTGATATCTGTGGCACATTTGTGAAGAGATTGCCAAATGAGATAAAGGTCAGAAAAGAATTTGACACCAAAATATGAGATTATCCATGAACACTGTATTTTTTTGATACACGGATCAAATTTATGGACCATCTGCCATGAAAAATAAACACCATAATCAGTGTTCATAGTCTCTATAAGATAATTTAATATGGACTCAAGTTAAATTTAAAAAACAACTGAAAACATGAAGAAAAATAATACGAAAGCACATATGAATAGTTTCTAAGAAGCCAAGAAATAGAAGGAAAACACAGGATTGCTAACATTGTCAGATGCTGCAGAAAGGCCGCATAAGAAGAGAGTTAAAACACATTAGGTTAGTATCTTAGAAAATCTTTCTTTCTTTTTTTCCCAATATACCATACTAGCTCTTGAATAATATTCTACAAGCCATCTGAATATTGGCATGGGGGCTACAGTGTGATGAGTGATGACTAAGAATTGAGTATCTGTAAGAGACCATCTTTTCCGGATTATCTTTGAAGACAGAAAAAAAGACAAATGGATTAAGAAATATAATTTAGTGGCAGTGTAGTGACTAATAATAGAGAGGAAAGGCATCATTGGAGCAAGGTCTTAGAGGACTTTGGAGAGGATGTGCTCAAGTTCACAAGTAGAGGGTAAATCTTGCAGGAAAGTTAAAGATATATACAGGCACAAGGGGCAGGAAAACTTCAAGGAAAGTGCTGGTAAGCACATCTGATGGGCTCAGTTTCCTCTGTAAAGAAGAAACTCATCCTTCTGGTTTTGTATACAGAAGATCAAATCCAATACAATTTTTCTAGTCAGGATTTCACTCCCAATATAAATGTATTTGCTTTTAAAGTCATGAGTGTCAATTGTAAGAAGAGATGTAAACACTATCTGTATTTCCAAATCCTCAAATTCCTTCCATGTCACAAAAGATGTCTTTCAGATTTATTCTGGCAGCATATACCATAAAGGAACTTAGTAGGTGTTGGGATTGATAAATCTTACAGTTTCCTTTGTCTTTGTTTGGGCTGCTATAATGAAGTACCACTGACTGGACAGTTTATCAACAACAGAAATTTATTTCTCATAGTTCTGGAGGCTGTAAGTTCAAGATGAGGCTGCCAGCATGGTCTGGTTCTGGTGAGAACCCACTTCCAGGTTTGGACTGCTGACTTCTTATGGTATCCTCACATAGCCGAAAGAGAGTGAGCTTGCTCTGCGGCCACTTCTTATAAAGACACAAATCCTATTCAGGAGGGCTCCACCTCGTTACCTAATTACCTCTCAAAGGCCCCACCTCCAAATATCACGTTGAAGATTAAATATCATCATATGCATTTTGGGGAGACACAAACATTCAGTCCTTAACACCTTGTCATAAGTAGCTGTTCTGGGAGAGTAACAAAGACCCTAATTAATCGTATCAGGTCTATGCATGGCATCAAAGATTAAAAAAACCAGGCACTAGTTAAGGAGATAAGGACAGATTTTAATCAGCAATCTACTATTGTCATAGGGGAAAGAGTCCAGCTTGATTTGAGCTCAACTTCAATTTCTACAGAGGGGACTCAGAGTTTTAAAGGGAGAATGGGAGAATATGGAAGGGAGTGAGCAGGGACTCAAGAGATAGAGAAGCAAAAAAATTACAGAAAAATGGGCAGTGGGGGAGTTGGGCCATGTGAAACCTGTATGGTTTTGTTTTGTTAACTGATGCTTGTCAAAGTTAGGCTCTTCCCCTCCCACAAAGCCTGGGAGACAGGGGTTCTTATGTTCAGGTGTGTTGGCTGGAACAAACAGTAAATTCTTTTTGCAGCCTTGAGTTTTCTCAGACACTTTACAGTAGTGGTGTTGGTGGTGGGGGGGGGGTGCGGGTAGGGTTATCCTAGGGATGTGGCCTTGAGTTGTTAGAAACTATGTTAACTGTTTTGTTCAAGTCTTTACCAGCCAAGAAAGGGCTGAGATGGAGCCTCGCGAGAGTTGGGTCAAAGAGAGAATCTTCATCAGTGGTTATTCTTGATTCTATCAGTGAAAAGCAACCTTTATCAATATCTATGTTTTTCTTTCAATGCCAATAGCAGGATATCCATACTGGCTAGCCAAAATATTCAGTGTTTGTTTCTTTCAAAAATCCTGTAATATCTCGTTTCTCATCTTAATAGTCTTAGAATTAAATCTTCAATATCTGATTGGACCCCCTCTTGTTACTTTACAGACTTTTTATCTTAATTTTTTTTGGCAATTTCTTGAAGCTCTTTATTCATTTTAATAGGACAAAAGGTATGACCAGTTTGCATGTGTAGCAAAATAATTAGAGATGACCACGAACGGGAAGAGAAAAATACTCCTAGGAGGTCACAAGAGAGAGACGGGGAGGTAACTAGTGTCCACTGAGTATCAACAATGTACTAGATGCTGTGCAAACTGCTTTAAAAACTTTTCCTTTGTTTCTAATAACAGTTTAATATCACAAAGAAACTAACACTCAGAAAGATATGTCAAAAATTACACAATTCATACACAACAAAGGTTTAGTTTTAATCTGCATTATAAAAATAGAATCCAACTTGTACTAACTCCCAAATAGCATTCTACAGCCTGCCTTAGTTTCCAGGTTCCCTTTGTCTGCAACAGACTGAAATATATTATATTTGCCTGATATACTGAGAGAGGCGAAGTGTTATAGTAAGTGAAGTGCTTGGATTTCTTCTTTATAATCAAGTTCAGATCCTTCATCTGAAAAGGAAGGATTGGTAGTCATAAGACAGACACTCCCCCCAATCTTTTCTCAATAGCAAATGTACAAAGATACCTACCAGTATGTTCTATTATCTAACATATTTCTAAACATTTAACTTTGATTTCATCATGTAATTATGCTGTATTTTTCCCCATCACCATGGTATTAAGATTAAAAAGAAAATATCAAATATAACAGAATTTATATCCAGGACCTGCTCCACATTCTACACTTAAAATAGGCTACTACTTCCAAACTATCAGGTTTTCAGCTTGCTAAAAGTTAAATTGTGTGTATGATTCTCATCTGTATAGGAAAAATTTTAAAGTATTCCCTTTTATTATCCTTGGGAATAAGCCTAAGTAGTTCTTAGACTGAATAATAACTGCAGAACTGTTTGTTTTGGAATTCAGCTTAATTCAACAAATATTTATTGAATACCTATATTTGGAAGGCAGTGTGATTACCATTTAGAAGGTGGTGGTCCATTCTGAAATGTCATTTGAAGTTCTCTGATTTCTAGTTCTATCATTTATTTCAAAGCTTAGATAGGAGCAGCTTGATATACAAACTGAGAATCAGCTTTTATCCCTGTCAAGGTTTTAAGAGAAAAAAGATCTCTCATCGCATTTGAGAATTGCACGGCAACATCTGTGTGCTGGTATAGCAAGGATGCAGTGAGTGCTTGTTATATTGTTTTCTAACTTAAGCACCCACTCAACAGTGTCTGCTGCAAATGGGAAGGATACATTGGCCATCCACCTCTCCCTAGTGTTTGGATTTCTTCTTTGGCTACTTATGTGTTTTCCATGTAATTCAGCTGCCAAGTCTCACACCTAAAGGGTCAATCCTTCACTGTATGTAGTTTAAGTAAAATTCCACAACTACTTCCAAACTGATGCCTATACCAAGGGATTTCCAGCCATTAGGAAAAAAAGCTAGGGGGTAGACATATCATTTGGTACTGTCTCACTTACAAATTACTCATGCAGGCTTGGGGAGACTTCCTCCACTTGCTAATGACCAGGGCAGATCTTCTCAACTGCCTGACACAAGTTTTTCATTCATTATATGATCCGTGTTAATGACTGCAGTATTTGTGAAAAAGGAACACAAGCCTCCGAAACTAGAATTTTTCCCCCAGCGTTGCTAGATTTTTCTATAGGGACAATTTCCTGCTGTCACTGTGGTGAATTGTTAGAAAAACGATCCCAAGTTAAAATAGCTTCCATAGTCAATGCAAATCCACAGAGCCACCTAGCACTGACTTTGCCTCAGTCCCCTGAAAGAAATAACAAGGGAGATTTAAATCCAGTACCAATGTAATGCTAAGCAAAGCGAGCTAAAAAGGAAAAGACATACCTTCCACTTTATTATTGTTATGTTTTCAGAGCGTTTGTGAAAAGATGTAGGTCAGGCGGTCCAGTCTTGAGTTTCATTACACATTTTAACAAGTTCAATGATTTGTATGTGGCAGTGACCTATTTTAGTTGTAAACGTTTCTGTTTATCAAAATATATACATATATATATATATATATATATCTTGCCCTATCAAATAATAGAGAATCTAATAGGAGACCTGTTTACAAAAAATTTATGAATAATAATTAGAAACTCCACTCACATTATCTTTAGAACCTTTTTGGGGGTTGATAAAATTTCTAAACGAAACCCCTGAGATATATTCAAGGTATTGGGCTGAATACAAAAAAATAACAGAAAGAATTTTTAAGAAAGAAATTAAAGATTAATGGTGGCTAAGCACCTACAACATGCCAGGAGACTGTGTTGTGTGTTTGGCAGGCATTATCTCTTACAGGCATAGATACTAGAGACTTATGAATTGCTTCTAGCTGACATATGTATAACATGTGAGTGGCTGGGAAAACTAACAATTAAATTTGATTCACTTGCATACAGCAGTTAGAGATAGGCGCAGGGAAGTTCAAAAAGATGAAAGACTATGAAGGCTAATGACTCATTTCCTTATGCCATACATTTTAAAAATACTTTGCTGATCAACCGATACTATCCAGGGGTGGAGCTAAGTGCTTACTCCCATGCAGTTCTTGGCTTTGCTGAATGGTTGGTTATGTTGCCCCATTTCTCTTTGTTCTTGAACGAGATGGAGACACCTGGTCAGTCTAAATGCTGTTGTTTTGTTTTTGTTTTGGTTTTGGTTGTTGGTTTTGTCTTATATATTTTTTAACTGATCAGGTCTTAAGACTTAGAGGGTTGAATTATCTCAATAGAGTATAAATGTATTATTATGTATTAATATTTGAAGTTTGCCATGAAGACTCTGGAGTAGTACTCATGTCACTTTAATCCACCAAATTGTGTCTTATCTGCTGTCAGTATTTCAGGTAATTTATGATGACTATACTGCCATTTTAAGTAAATTCTCTAGAGAATTATTTGCTAATTGAGTATTCTGCCTTCTTTCAGTGATTTCAGAGAAGAAATACCTTGAGCCTAAATGGGAGTAAAACCCAAAATATTCTCTGATCATAAACATTAAATAATTCTTCAGAGACTGTGGTGATTTCTGCCTATAGCAGAGTTAATTTGTTTTCAGAAACAGTGTCTGGAGAAGAAAGAAGAGAAAGAAGAGGGGATGAAATGAAAGAAGAAGAAATATACCACAATATCCAGGTGAGGCCTAGGGTTAATGTAATTCTTCCCTGCAGTTACCACATTATAAAATGAAGGAGAGGAATACACGAGTGGTGGTCACTGTGGAAGGATTTCAATTCCTTACCGATCACAACTCTGAGAGCAGTAGTTCATGACTCAGTTCCTAAGTGTGACCTATATCTGCAAAAGAACACTTTTTCCAAAATTTCCTGATTGAGTGTTCAAAAATAAACCAATTCATAGATTTCAACTGATACTTCTCTGGGAGACAATTAGACCAAATCTTATCACAAATGTATCTTAAATGTTGTTTTTGATGAAACACACATAAAATACTAATGCATGTATAATTGAAACAATATTACAAAAATACTAACTGACCTAACAATCAGTTTAAAGCCAAAATTTATTAGTAACTTTGAAAGCCCAGTATATCACTCTTTGATCAAATCCCCTCACTCCTTCCCCTAAAAGTTAATATCATCTTGGATACTTAATACCCATTTTCTAATTTTCTTTAATTTTGTTATGTAAAGATAAACCCCTGAAAAATTTATGGTTTACTCTTCCCTATTTCATGTTATATATAAAGGCAAATATTTTGTCTTTGTCCTGTGATTTTGTTGTTTCATATATTATTATATTTGAATATTAATAATTTGAGAGGCATGTAGTTGGTCTATGTAGAACTTTGTTGCAATGCTACAATAACTTATTTACCCATTATACTGTTGACAGACATTTGGCCTGTTAACAGTTTTTGCTAATAAAAAGATGATGTTAAATATATTATTATAAACATCTTCTGGACACATATGTGCAAAAATTTTCTGAGTATATATTTTGGAGTAGAATTTCTGGAACATAGTGTAAACAAATAGTAAACTTTGCTAAATTATGCCAAACTATTTTGCAATGTGGCTATACTAGTTTATACTCCTGCCAGTAACTTGGTGATTCTTGTTTCCCTGTGTAAGATGTCTGCTTCTGTCTTCAATTCATTTTTTTATTAGATTAATTCTCTGATGTACAGTTATGGATTAAATTTATGAATATTAATTCTTAACTAGTATATGTGATGCAGATATATTCTCCAAAATTATGTGGCTTGTCTTTATATTCTCTTTACTGTGTCTAATAATGCATAGACATTCTTCATTCTAATGTAGTCAAATTAATCATGTTTTTATGATATGTACTGTCAAATCTCTATTTAAGAATTCATTTTCTATCCCAAAGATCTTAAAGATGTTTTCCTATATTGCCAACTAAATGTTTTAAGTTTTACCTTAGACACAAGTCTTTATTTTACCTTAATTTTTATGTATATATGCACAGTGGGAAGTAGGTATCCATTTTTATTTTTTTCCCATATGCATATGTAATTTTAACACAGTGTATGTTAAATAGCCCATCTGCTCCCCACTAACTTATATCGTGTCTTCCATCATAAACTGTATATATAAGAAAGCCTATTTCTATGCTTTCACATGTCCCCATGATGAATACCACATTGTCATAATTGCTATGGCTCCAGTGTAAGTCTTAATATCTGATAGGGCAAGTTATTCCATTTTCTTCTTCAGATTTTTTTTATTATATTTGGGCCTTTTTCTCTTTTATATACATTTTATATAAATGTGTCAAGTGCATCCCTTCCAAAAAATCTACCTGAGATTTTGTCTGAATTACATTGATTACATTGATCAATTTGGGTAAAACACATCTTACAATGTTTAGTAAAATATGCAAAAGAACACGATATAGCTTTGAATTTAGTTAGGTATTTTTATCTATCTATCTATTCAACAGATAGAGGTATAGTTGATGTACATCGAGTTAAGAAAATTCCCCTTTTTATGGGCACTCTTCCTTATTTGGCAAGAGAAATCAACTTGAAGTTTGGTACATTCTTTAATTTTTTTAGTGTTATTATTTTATTCTATTTACTCACAGTCAGCCTTTGATTCTAGGAAAATGCATATAAAGTAAGTAGGTAACAACTCCCTGGAGGTTTGAAAAATAGCCATAGGGCATGTAATCCAACTCAAATTAATCTTTAAGTGAGTCATTGAAAAATAACCCTAAGTGTTTCTGAGGAATCTTTTGCTCCAGAGGGTGAGGGACTTATTTAGTAGGGAAGAAAGACTGCAATCTCTATGTGACTACACATGTACCATTAACTGAAAGACAAAGTTAACTATAATTTATGTGATGCCTCGTATTTATGAGTTATAATTCCCCCTAGGTTCTATAATATTATCACCATTTTGCAGATTAGCAGGAAGCAAATGTTTAGTTATACTACATGACTTTACCAATGTCACATGACCTAGAGACAGGACCAGAGGAAGAAGTCAATCTTGCTAGCTTTAATTCCCTTGTCCTTTCTATGCTGCTACACAGTTGACTTTTCCATGCATTTGATTCTAACTTCAAAAGATTACTTTTACAAGAAAGAAAAGACATCAATTGAATTCTCACACAAAATCTGTCTAAATTGATTACTTGACTGTACTCTTTTATGGAAATGTATTTAATTCTATAAGTTCTTACATTCTTAGTCACTCATCATCCCAGGCATTTGTTTCAAATCTAAAATTCTCTCACAATCTCCTCCTGATGTCAGTCTTGTCAAAGTCTGTCCCTTTATTAAGTTATCACTCTGCCAGCCAGATGAGAAGCAACTTGTCATCTTCGGCTGCAGAAGCAGAACTTTCTGTGGAATCCTTGGCTAACCATGTCTGGGAAGCACCCAGTCAGGTCGGCAGACCCTTCAGTCCTGCTGAATCAGAGGCTGAGACCTGTCCAGTCAGATCATTCTCTGCACGCTGGTGGCCCTCATCTCTAGGCCATTTAAATACTCCTAGCTTACCAACAGATTTGATAAGGCATTAAAAAATATTGCTCAACTCTAATTATCATTCTCATGGACTCCATTCACCTGTCCACTAAATTTTAGGGACACTGAAACCAAAATGAAGTATTTCAAAGCTCCTTGCAAACTTTTAAATTTTATATCAAAGTAACAGTATCTTCATTATAATTATATAACAAATATTAATCTGCATTAAGTATCTTTATATAGTATAATATTCTGTATGTTGCTATATTAAAAAAATAATATTATCATTATCATATTTCTTCAAGTGGGATCACATATTCCAGAGCCAGGAATTAACCGGAGGTGGGTTGTCTATAAACCCGCAATTGTTAAACATTTTAAACTAATGCTTTATCGTAATACTGTTCTCAATTCATCATTGTTTAACTTTGACACTATAATATTTTTTAACTTAGCACAGAACTTCACTTTTTAACACTTTTTAATAAAATTTTCACTACAGACTGGTACAGGTGCATCAGACTAGTATGGGTGTGTTGGTTGACACTCCCAGTGCAATGATTATAAAGGTGCTCAGGTGATTTAGAACAAGTGCCTGCCACTGAGAGAAGGGACCTCAGAGTACAGAATCTATGCACAGTGGTTCAGAAGCATCACCCTGGTATCTGAAAATCAGTGCATATGATCTGTATGTTTATTTAAATACAACACTTGAACGGACTTTTCCATTTCGCTCTGCTCTAATTGTACTTTTATATTTGTGTAGTTGTTTGGGGCCTGAAAATAGTTCACTAAGAGGAGTGTTGCCTGGAATTTTGGGCCTATTTTCTGTTCAAGGCTATTTTGGAGATGCTTTTAAGTACAAGGTTTTCATTTCAGTCAAAATATCTGTACTTTTGAAGATTAATTTTGTGTTAATTAAAGACTCGGGAATATTTCTTATCCAGTTCTTCATTTCTATTTCTTCATTATTAAGCAGATGCAAATGGATAGTAATTCTTTAATTACCATAGCAACAAAGAAAGTTAGATTGAACAATATATTTAAAAAAAAACCCTAATTTGAACAAGCTTATAACTTGAACATAATTGCTTACAAAAGAATAAGCTCTTAAATAACCTTTAAATGGTTTTACTTGGAGATCTGAAATATGTATTTTCAAAGTTGAATATTTTGCCAAGATCATGCACACACAAAAATATGTTCTCTCCTTGATCTGCATCCTTCAGAGTCCAGCAGAAGTCAAGAAAAGGACTCCCGTTAACAGGGCTCAAAGGACTGACTTGCCCTAAGGGGCAGACAACCAAATCCAGCTAAGGAGTTTGGGGCTATATTCCGGAGAGTTCATTAAAAAAGCAAAGGGGGTAAAGTTCCCTAGAGATCACATACTACCGCTGCCTTAAAACTGTGATTTTAATTCTGGGGTACTGAGACTGCGTCAAATAGCCTATAGCAAGATATGTACTATGTGCTGCAAAATGATGCAAAATAAATACTTACTGGGTTTTGAGAACTAGCTCATTAGTAGGGGAAATACTATACTATACACACCCTAAGGATATTTGAGTGTTCACATAGGCACATAAATGTTGATGTGAAATGTCATTCATAGATGATGGTAGCTGCATATTTTTTCATTGACATAAATATTGAATTTCTATTCAGTTGACTACGGGGTGGTTGAGATATGTTGGTTAAGGGAAACACCTGGATAAAACGAATTATCAAAATGGCCATAATTTAATTTTAAATAATACTTTCCCATTCCAAATATTTTCACTTTCTCATTTGAAAAACAAAACCTTGTAAAATAGGTGATATTATTTATTATTAGCCTAATTTCACATGTAGGAAAATTAAGATTATCACAGGTTGAAGTTCCCAGGATTCTGACATGGAGATTTGTGTGCATGACATTTATGTGAAAGTATGCTTTAGGTCATTATTTGTGGAAGGGAGGAGAAAGATGAGAGATGGGCAGAGGGAGAAGTGGAGTTGCAATGCCATCCTAATGAAGGCCTCAGTAAACATCATGGAAGGTTCTAGGATCTGGCATGACCCTTCAGATGTCAGATATGGCAAGACCATTGGGCTTGATTTCTAAAGAGGGTGACAGCAGAGAACAGTTGTGTGGTAGCATCCCAGAAACTTGGGAATACATCCTTTATTCTTGAAGGGTTATCTCGGTGGAACGATATAGCATGCACCAGAGGGATTATGGAGTTACACATGTAAAAAGTGTTTGTACCAAAATGCAAACTGTATTTTGAAATTAGAAATTCTATTCCTGTCTCACATGTAACTCTATGTTAGCATTTTGTAAGTTTTTCTATCATTTTGTACCAATTTACATGATTTCACTCTCCTTTCGTTAATTCAATTAGAACTGAGTTTTAAAACAGCATTCAATTATAAGCAAAAAAGTATGTTCCCATTACAAAAATGAAGTAGTATTAGCAAGACATTTTCATAATGCTTATTTTCTAAGCTGATGAACATGTTGAAATATGTAAAAATAAGTACTGAGTATGCATCTATTTAACTACAGTTACATATAAAAATAATAAGAATATATGAAAATTGAAGACAATGATATTTTTGTTTGCAGCACCTCTAGACATCAACAGGAGGTCTGAAATTTATAAGAAAGAGAATGTTGACCTGATCTGAGACTTGCCTATTACTTATTCCTAATCTTCTTTTTCTCTGGCTTCTAGATAATGATTAAATCATGAACCATACAATTATTCTATATTCCTGGAGTAATAGAAGGGTAACACAAAGTGTTCCAGAGAAATAGTATAATTCATTTTCTAAAAGAGTATATATGAAGTCATGTTTTGTGCTACAAGTACTACATTTTTATTTGAAAATAAAATTGGTTTTGTTTGCTTATAAACTATTTAGTCCTTAGGATTGTTCTAAATCCAGAGAATTATTAGAATAAAATAAATTATTCCAGTGATATGGAATTATGAATTCAAATGACTAAATAAAATTATATTCTACTAAGTTATTTGTCTAGTGCAAAGGATGTCTTCACGCTTCTGAATGAATCTTGGCCTGTAACAGTAGCTATTGATTGCCATCTTCTCAAATATCACCAGTGCAACCTGCTGATAATAGAAAGATGACTTTCTTGCTTACTATAGTAAGAGAGAGTATGACCTCAACAGAACTTTGGCAGTATCTTGAGGGAGAAGGGCAAAGTGGATTTCTTTTAGAATTTAAAGTGTGGTTTCAGGTGTGTCTTTGAAATGCAGAGACTCAATTAAGACTGGATATGTATAACGATACAGTTGTTTTAAGATTGGTGAAAAGAGAAAGGTGAGAATTTTGAGACAACGGGTTCTAGTAATCTTTGGGTATAACCAACAGTGAATGCTATCTACTGAAGAGTTCATGGGACTTGGGGGACACTCCAAAAGTGAACAACCAAGTTGTTTGCCTTGGCAACAGTCTCCTGAGATTATAGTAAAGTCATGTTAATGTAGACAGAAAGCTGTGTTTAGGAGAAGATTTCTTTCTCATAGTCAAGAGACTACCTGCTGGTGTTAAAATGTCAGCACTGGATCTTAGCTCCTCAGTGATTAGCAGTGGGACTTTGGATGAGATCCTAAATTTCACTGTACATCATTTTTCTTTTCTGTGCTTATAGCTACATCATGAGTTTGTTATGAGGATTAAATAGACAATATTACAAAGACAGTTTGAACTGCAGCTGACACACAGTAAGTAAATCAATAGATTTTTACTGTTTCCCTCACTCTTGACCACCCATTTGCACAATATGCGCAGTTTCCCAAGTGTCTGCCTCTTTCGGTCAAGGGCTAAGGGGTAAGAGTAAAAGATTATTTTGTTGGAAGGTACATGATATTCAAGCATTCATTTCATTAAGTACTTTGTGTGTGTGTGTGTGTGTGTGTGTGTGTGTATGTGTACACATATCAGTGAAGACACTCTTCATGGCTCATTTAACTAGTTAAAGGTAAAATGTCACATAAGCAGATTGCCAAAAAGGAGAAAGTATTTGAAAGTACCTAAGTTTCTATTTACCACATGTCAAAAATTATAAAATTGGATGATATTGTCATGGAATAATAACTCCTCATGTGATTGCTTACACTTTTTCTACTTTCATGTAAAAAATATGACAGTAAAATGACATTATGATTATCAGAATAACAGAGGATCAAGTTACAGTAGAACCAGAAAGCAGGGTCCGTAATATCTATCTTGTTTATGCCTTTATTCTTCCAAGATATATTTACTGAGTACCTAATATGGGTCAAGTTGGGTGTTTTATGCTGCAGATAACATGATCAGCCAAACCAGACAATGTCCCTGTCTTGACAGAGTTTAGGTCTGTTGGGAGAGGAAAATATAAATCAAATCATTACACAAGTAAATAATGATTGAGATGTGAAAAGAAAGATAATCCAGGAAGGCTTTCAGTAGGAAATCTCATTTGACCAAGATTTAAAGGACGAGGAAGTATCTAATAGGTTAAATGGGTTGAGGGTTCAGGGATGAGGGTTCCATTCATAGAACCTTGTGTGATGGGGGAACACACAAT